>NW_028227259.1:118306049-119524382 GCF_978045245.1 Mus caroli | reverse complement strand
TCTACTTTTATTTATTTGTTTATTTATTTATTTTGTTTTTTTTTTTTTTTGAGACAGGGCTTCTCTGTATAGCCCTGGCTGTCCAGGAACTCTCTCTATAGAACTCCAGAGACCTAGAACTCTGACCTCCAACTGACAGAAATCTGCCTGCCTCTGCCCCTAAATACTGGGATTAAATCTGTGCACCACCACACATGGCCAGACTCACTTTGTAAATCTAGAGTCTTCTGTCTCACGAAGTCCTTAAACTACCTTACAACCCCATATGCAAGGCTTTGCAGAAGGTATGCCTACCTAGGCAGAAAACTTATTTTCAGGCTGGCGAGATGGCTCAGTGGGTAAGAGCACTGACTACTTTCCCAAAGGTCCTGAGTTCAAATCGCAGCAACCACATAATGGCTCACAACCACCCATAATGAGATCTGACGCCTTCTTCTGGTGTGTCTGAAGACAGCTACGGTATACTTATGTATAATAATAAATAAATATTTGGGCCAGAGGGAGCAGGGTTGACCAGAGCGAGCAGGGGTCCTAAATTCAATTTCCAACAACCACACAAAGGCTCACAACCATCTGTACAGCTACAGGGTACTCACATACATAAAAATAAATAAATAAACCTTAACAAAAAACACCCTTATTTTCTTCAATTATTACTCTATCAACTCCTGTGCCTCCAAGCCTTGATAAGTCACTGGGACTCTCCCCGTGAAAGGACACAAAGCAACATCTACAAAGAGAAAAGACAAAACCCAGGGACAACAAAGACCCACAGGCTTAAGGCATAAAGGCATCAACTCTGCCAGCCATGGCTGTGACATCACTGAGATGTGAGCCCCTGCCACTGGTTGCTCTCCTTAGCCACCCTTTTCCTCGGGGCTTTTACTGGAGGCTGGTCACACAGGCAGCCTCACCTGGTGCAGGCCACAATTTCAGAGTCCCAGGAGGAAAGCAGGTGTGAGCACAAAACAAATCCTTTGCACAAATGGCTTGGGAAATGGAAGCTGCTCTTCCCTGTGAGGACAGCGGAGACCTTTCTGTGAGCAGCTGCTCTGAATGAGATCTGCGGTTTCCTGCAACAAACTATAAGGCTTAGGAAAAGTGGGAGCTTGCTAAGGCTGGAGAGCAACACAGTTCCCCAACTCTCTAGCTAGTAGGAACTTAAAATAACTATGATTAATATTTAAAACCCGCTAATGTGGTGTTTTCAACCAGGGCTGGTTTTTTTGTTTTTTTTTTTTTTGTTTTTTTTTGTTTGCTCCTCCAGGAAGCATCAGGCGTCATCTGAAGCTTTTGGTGTCTGTCGTTAAGTGGAGCAGTGCAGTGGGCTGCTAAAACAGATACAAGTTCATGATCCCTCTCTACAATGGAAAGTTGTGGGGCTGGAGAGATGGCTCAGCAGTTCAGAGCACTGGCTGCTCTTGCAGAGGACCTGGGTTCAGGTCTTACAGCACTCACATAGCTGCTTACAACGATAGTTCCATGTGATCTGACACCCTCTTCTGACCCCCAAGATCACTTCAGGCACATGGTATACAGACATACTTGGCCAGAATACCAATAAACAAAATAATAATAATAATAATAAAATAAAAATCTTAGCAATGAAAACTCCTTGCTATTAGTAAGTAGACAGAGATATCTTTATTTTGCTTTACTATTTTATTTTATTATACAGGGTCTCACTATGTAGTCCTGGCTGGCACGGAGCTTGTTATACAGACTAGGCTAGCTTTGAACTTATTAGAGACCTGCCCGCCTCTGCCTCTCACGTGCTTGGCAGCCTGAGCTAATACAGTCTGTCTCAAAAACAAGTCAGCAAACAAGACTACCACCAAAGCCACCACCTAACAGCTGAGGTCAGCTACTTATTTTCTATCATTAAAGACTCTGCCTTTAAAATAAAATTAAATAGTGCCGGGCGTGGTGGCACATGCCTTTAATCCCAGCACTTGGGAGGCAGAGGCAGGCGGATTTCTGAGTTCAAGGACAGCCTGGTCTACAGAGTGAGTTCCAGGACAGCCAGGGCTACACAGAGAAACCCTGTCTCGAAAAACCAAAATAAAATAAAATAAATAAAAAAGCAAGACTGCCTTTAATAATGATGTTGCCAGTTTTAAAAAGGAAAGTAGGTGGGTATGGTAGCCCATATCTGCCATCCCAGCACTCTGGAAGCAGAAGCTAATGCCAGGATTTCTGTGAGTTCAAGGCCAGCCTGGCCTAAATAGCAAGTTCCAAGCCGGCCAAGGCTCCAAGGTAAGACCCTGTTTTAAACAAACAAGACACAAATAGGCTGTGATATATAATCGTGTAGCAAAGGGTTTGAAGCATTTGAAACATGACATCTCCAAACAGGGCACCTGCACTCACATGCACGACACTCTCCCACACGTGTATAACTTAAAGAGAAAAGAAAAATTAAGACAACTAAATTAAAAAAAAAAAAAAAGAGGAACAGCAAGAATTGCAGTGTGGCTCAGTGGTGGAGGACAGAAGCCCTAAGTTCCTTCTCCAGCACTGAAAAAAGAATAATTTTTGGGGCTGGCGAGATGGCTCAGTGGGTAAGAGCACCCGACTGCTCTTCCGAAGGTCCAGAGTTCAACTCCCAGCAACCACATGGTGGCTCACAACCATCCGTAACGAGATCTGGCACCCTCTTCTGGAGTGTCTGAAGACAGCTACAGTGTACTTATATATAATAAATAAATAAATCTTAAAAAAAAAAAGAATAATTTTTTAAAAAGAGGAAAAACGGGTTAAAATCAAAAATTTCAAAGGATGCTCTTCCAGATTCACCCCGAGGTCAAGGACGCTAACTGTGCAGTGGGAATCTTTCCATGTATTTTTTCCCCTTAGAACATGTTATTTGTACTTCGGAAAAGAAACAATGAGAGGTTTTAAACAAACAAACAAAACAGTAATTAACACACACATACACACGCCTCCTCCCCTTTCCTTGGCAACATTCATTGATACCTCCCACTCTTGCAAACTTCTTGCCCCCCAAAGAAAGCCACTTGGGAGCTCGCTCCGGGCAGCTGCGCCATGCTCGCCCAGAGCCAGACAACAAGGCTCAGGGCGGGGGCTCGCCCTGCCCAGGGGAGCCGAGTAGGGGGCTCCCGCCCACCCCGCTGCTTTCTCTCGGAGTAATTAAGAGTGAAATCCCGCTCCCGGTGACCCCGCGCTCCCCGGCCGGCCTGATTTACACATGAAAGGTCTACCCCGGGCTGCGCTTTCTCCCTTTCGCGTTCACAATGAGGAGCGGGCCTATAAATAAAACCTCTGAGAAACAAGAGGCTTCAAAAAATGCCTTTGTGCGTGCGTGCGTGCTGCGTGTGTGTGTGTGTGTGTGTGTGTGTGTGTGTGTGTGAGAGAGAGAGAGAGAGAGAGAGAGAGAGAGAGAGAGAGAGAGAGAGAAGACAGACAGAGACAAAGACTGACTAGGAATAGTTTCAAGAAACTAGAAAGAAGACTAGAGAAAGCATAAATATCCAGAAACATCCAGGTGGGTGAGATAGCCCAGTGGGCAGAGGTGCCCTCTGGCAAGCTTGTTTATGTCCCAGAGAACGCACAGGTTAGAAGCAGGGGATCAGAACTGACTCCCAAAAGTTGTGTTCTAGCTTCCACCCTGGGGTACACGCAAACTCATACAAACAAATGAAATTTAGTGTGCGTGCTTGTGTTAATGAGGTCACAGTTTATAGATGCAGAAACTAGTAAGGAGAGGAAGATTTCCCCAAGATAACCCACAGAATTAAGGCTCCTAAGTGGAAGCAGCAGTGGGAGGGACTGCCTTCACGGGTCACGTGACCCGCAGACCTGTTCACCGGCTGGAAAAACTTTACTTTATCTAAAGGTCACTACTCCAAGAACCCTGGGTTTATATTTAGGTTATTTTTCCTTTATGGTTATTTCTGTATTTTTTAAAAATTTGTGCCGGGCGTTGGTGGCGCACGCCTTTAATCCCAGCACTCGGGAGGCAGAGGCAGGCGGATTTCTGAGTTCGAGGCCAGCCTGGTCTACAGAGTGAGTTCCAGGACAGCCAGGGCTACACAGAGAAACCCTGTCTCGAAAAACCAAAAAAAAAAAATAAAAAATAAAAAAAAAATTGTGTTTTGTTTTCCCTATACAGGGCTTCTTCCTAGCCCTGGCTATTCTGGAATTAAATCAGGCTAGCCCTGAACCCACAGAAATCTGCCTGCCTCTGCCTTCTCCCCATACCTGGCCTGTTCTTTGAGAATTTTGTATGAAGTGTTTTATTTAGCTTTTCTTTTCTTTCTTTTTCTTTTCTTTTTCTTTTTCAAGACAGAGTCTCCTATAACTAGGCTTGCCTTTGAATTCCTGGTCTTTTTGCCTCCACTGTCTAAGACTAGGAAGGAGGGAAGGAGGGAGGGAGAGAGGTTTTGTGTGTGTGTGTGTATTGCTATGCTCAGCTCACATAGCCCAGGCTAGCCTCAAATTCCCCACATAACTAAGGATGGCCTTGAACTTCTGATCCTTCTGCCTCTACCTCCTACAATGCTAGGACTACAAGTATGTCACACCACCCCCAGTTTATATGGTGCAAGGGACCGAGCCCCTGCTAGCACAACCAACTGAGCTCCGCTGCCCCCAGCCCTGAAAACTTCAACTTCCTACACTTATAATGCTGTTTTATGTGCGCATATATGCAAGCTTTGAGTATGGTGGCCAGAGACAACCTGCAGTTGTCTTTCTAGCGTGTGAGTCTTGAGGGTCAAACTCAGGAAAAAAAAAAAAGATTTCTCAAAATCTCATTTTCTAAAACATACGGACACCAACAATAGCTTTGCTAGAGTAGAGATTCAGTGGAGCTCAAGCTGGCTTTGAACTTTGTACTAAAGCACTACATAGCCCAGGCTAACCTTGAACCCCTCATTCTTTTGCTTCAGTCTCCCTGGGCTGGTTTACAGGTATGAGCTACCCTGCCTAGTTTACATCAGACCCAGGGCTTTGTGTGTGCGCCAGGCAAGCGGTCTGCCAAGAAAGCCTCAGTCAGCCCCATGAAAGGCTTGACATCTCTGACCTGTGACTTCTAGAGCCCCGGAAACAACCCCGCTGCAATTGGGTTAGCAGAGTCCAGGCGAGGGGCAGAGGCGGGCAGATTTTGCAGGGCAGATGGTTTGGAGAGAGCCCTGGGGAGCAGACAGTCGGCCTGCATCTGCTGGAGACGGGGGCGGGGTGGGGCGCAGGGTGTGGATGGGTCCCTGACATGATGCTTCACAGCTGTCTGTTAGCCCTCGTGTCTAAGTCTATAAAGTGGCCAGTGACTCTATCCCAGGGCCTTCTGCTCTGGTACATTCATTAGCAGATAGAATGATGCCAATATGGCTGCTCCAGACTACACTAACTCTCGAATACCTTTCGCCTTTCCTTTCAAATGTTTACTGCCCAAATTCAGATGCCAGTACCAAACTCCTAAGAGTAAACACCCCCCAGCCTGTAGCTGGGTGCACCCACTCTTTGCATAGCCCGTCTTTGTGTGTGTTATTATTTTCTAGAGAAGAAACAGGTAGGGGCTGGTGAGATGGCTCAGTGGTTAAGGGCACTGACTGCTCTTCTGAAGGTCCTGAGCTCAAATCCCAGCAACCACATGGTGGCTCACAACCACCCGTAATGAGCTATGATGCCCTCTTCTGGTGTGTCTGAAGACAGTGACAGTGTACTTACATATAATAATAAATAAATCTTTGGGCCAGAGTGAGCAGGGCCAGAGTGAGCAGTGGTCCTGAGTTCAATTCTCAGCAACCACATGATGGCTCACAACCATCTGTACAGCTACAGAGTACTCATATACATAGAATGAATGGATAAATCTTTAAAGAGAGAAAAAAAAAAAGACCTGTCCGAGTTCACGCAGCCCCTAAGTGGTACCTAAGGCTCGGATATGAACATCCATCAACTTGAGAGCACTCCAGAACGCTCAGAGGGCATGTTGGGACACACCCGACTGGGCTCACTCCCCTCCAAAGTGCTTGAGGAAGCAGGCCTGGGGTGGAGCCCCCAATTTTATATTTCTCACCAATTCCCAGGTCATGTTGCTGTTGCTGGCCCAAGGTATACTGGGAATTGCCTGACACCAAGACTTCCCCACTGTCATTATCCCAATTAGGCAGGCTGTGTCCTGCCCAGCCCGTTAGGAGAGGCTGGACTCTGGAATTGGAAGGTTGTTCTCATTCTTTTGGCGCTCAGCTTCTATGATCCTGTAGCCTTAAAGTCTTTTACAAAGAAAAGCAGAAAGAGAAAAAACAAGAACAAAACCAAACCTTCAGGGGAGTTGCTCTTAATCTCCCTAATGCTGGGACCCTTCCAATAAAATTATTTTTGTTGCTACTTTATAACTGTCATTTCGCTACTATTACGAAGTATAAAGTAGATATCTGTGTTTTCTGATGGTCTTAAGTGGCCTATGTGAAAGGGTTGTTTGACTCCCAAGGGGGTCGGAACCCACAGGTTGAGAACCGCTGCTCTAGGAGCTGGGGTAAAGTGTACGTGTCCTGACTTCTAGCCCCAGCACCCAGCAAAACTCTCACCAATTTAAAGGTGTAACTGTTACAAAGATATGGAAGTGTGTAAGCCCAGTGGGCTGGCATTTCCTATATGTAATCCCAGCCCTTGAGATAAAAATAGGATGGCCAGGAATCAAGGCCAAACTCAGCGACATAATGAGATCGAGGCTAGCCTGGGCTTCATGACACCCTGTGTTCCAAACAAACAAACAAGCAACAAACCAGGAAAATAAAAATCAGCTAAAACCACAGGATATACAGGAAGAGCAGAAGGTGGGGTGATGGCGTGCACGCACATTGTAGCCCTAGGTTCTCAGGAGCCGGAGACAAGAGGAACATTTCAGTCTCGGAGCTGATAACCTTGGTAACTAAAGGATAACCAGGCACAGGGGCTCGGTTCTGTGAGCTCAGCTACTCAGAAGGCTAAGGCAAGAGGACAGAGAGTTCAAGGCCTGCCTAGGCAAGTCAGAGATGCCCTATCTCAACAAAAAAACATAAGAGAAGGCCGGAGAGTACAGCTTACTGGAGAGTGTCTGAATAGTATGTCCCAGGCCCTAGGTCCAATTCCTAATACTAAAAGGGAAAGAGAAGGAGGGGGTAGGAGGGGGAAGAAAAAGAGTTAGGGAGGGAGGGCAGGAGAGAGGGGCAGGGGGAAGGAGGGAGGGAGGGCAGACCATTAGCCAGCTCTGGTCATTCCAACTACCCATGGCAAAAACTTTGTGTTTCTACAGTAGAAGTTTGCAAATTGCATGTCCACAGGAGTTGGACATGATTTTGTGTGTGTATGTATATATGTATGTATGTATTGTGTGCCTGTGTATATATGTGTGTATGTGTGTGTGAGCGTATGTATGTGTATGCCTGTGTATATATGTGTGTATGTGTGTGTGAGCGTATGTATGTGTATGCCTGTGTATATATGGGTGTATGTGTATGCCTGTGTATATATGTATGTATGTGTGTATGAGAGTGTGTATGTGTGTAGATGTATATGTCTGTGCATGTGTGTACAACTCTATAGGTATATGTCAGTGTATATGTGTATATATGTGTGCATATGTGTGTAGGTATACATGAGCATATGTGGATGTGGATGTATGTGTATGTGAGCATATGTGTATGACTGTGCATGTATGTATGTATGTGAATGTATATGTTTGTATGTGTGTAGGTATATGTCAGTGTATATATGTGCATATGTGTGTAGATGTGAGTGTGTATATGTGTGTACATGTGAGTGTGTGTGACTGTGTGAGTGTGTATGTATGTGTGAGAATGTGAGAGAGAGAGTGTGTAATACCAGTACTTGGGAGGTAGGAAGCAACAGGTTAGCCTCAACAGCATAGAGAGCTGGTGGCTACTTCAGGTTACCGGAGACCCTGTCTCCAAAACAAAACCAGAGCTGGCGAGATGGCTCAGTGCTTAAGACAGTTGCTGCATTGCCCGATGACCTCAGTGAAGACTCTGGGACCCACATGGTAGGAAGAAGAGGCAACCGCCCCCAACATGCATACTACGGCACAGTGCCTCCACACATGTACATGTGCTCAAAGAAATACATGTAAGCAGAAAACAACAAAAAGAACTCGCTTGCTTACGACGTCAGACCACACACTGGCTCTTGTCTGCATCCTGTACACTTGGGGATGGCGTGATGCTCACGGGGGCTCATGGGTTCATCTCCAGTGTGAGCAGCTGCTGATTTCGGATGAGGCTTTGTGTATTTACTGGTAATCAGCCGAACTGGGGCTGTTATCAGTCCCTGTTATTAAATCATGGAACTGTATATGACAGACTGCTGAGATATGATCAGGAAAAGAAAATGAACATTTCTGCAAATGGATGCTTTGTGAAGGTCAGAGGCCGGCCAGCCCCGGGGTAAGGGGGCTTGCTGTGCGAGCAGGAGAACCAGAGTTAAACTCCTCAGTATCCATGTAAAACCTGGGAGCGGCCACATGTGCCTGCGACCCGAGCCTGGGGGCGGGCAGGGGGGGGGGACGCTGAGACAGGAGGATCACTTGAGCATGTTGACCGACTGTAGGGATCCAGATTCACTGGGCCCTGAGGGGAACAAAGCAGGAAACGTGATATCCTGCTCTGGCTTGCGTGTACACACACACTCAGGATGTGTGTTTGCCCAGTGCCACAGGATGTACCACACCGCTAGACTGTGGTAGCACATACCTCTAATCCCAGCACTCAGGAGGCAGAAGCAGGACGATCTCTGAGTTGGGGGCCAGCCTGGTCTACAGAGCCTTGTGTTAGGGGTGAGGTAGGAGGATCTAAGCAGTCTCATAACCCCAGGATTGAGGAAGTATTTAACAGACAGCTCCCAACCCAGGGCTCACTTAGCCAGCCAATATAGCTTCATCTTCAAGCCCAAGTCCCCAGCAAGAGCTCTTGTCTACAAACAAACAAACAAACAAACCAACCCACACATGGTAGCTCAGTTGCTAGAGTGCTCACCTAGCATGGTCAAAGCCCTAGGTTCAATTCCCAGTACCACACAAACCCTGTGTGGCAGTGCATGCCCACCACAGCACTTCAGAGGGGAAGGCAGAGGGATAGGAAGCTCTAGGCTATCCTTGGCTACATAGCAAATTTAAGGCAAACCTGGGCTCCATGAGCCCATGTCTCAAGAAGAAGAATGAAAACAAACTCGAGGCGGATCGTTACTGAGGAACGCCACCCGAAGGTGAGCTCTGGCCACACACACACACACACACACACACACACACACACCTGAGAAAAACTTGGGAGTTGGAGAGATGACTTCGGGGGTTAAGAGTGCTGACAGCTCTTCCAAAGGACAAGGGTTCAATTCCCAGCACCCACATAGCAGCTCACCAATACCTCCAGTTCCAGAAGATCTAATGCTCTTTTCTGGCCTCATGCAGTACACAAACACACACACACACACACACACACACACGGCCAGCCTGGCATGGCTGATCTTGGTTATTAGCTTTACTGTTATCTGAAATCAACTGAAACCCAAGCAGTTGGGCACCCCATGAAGGATTTTGTTGTTGTCATCGTCGTCATCGTCGTTTTGGACCCGATCATTTGAGAAGACCCACCCTCAATCTGGGCCCCATCTTACGGTGGCAGCCCACATAAAAGGGCATGGATGGTGGACGCTGTCATGGCTCATGCCTTTGATTTCAGCACTGGGGAGCCAGAGGTAGGTGGGTCTCTGTGAGTTCAAGGCCAGCCTGGTCTACAGAGACAGTTCCAGGGCAAGCAGGGTCACACAAATGCTTTTGCTCTTGGCCTGCTTGCCCTCCCTCTTGCTGGCAAGCTCATCTATCCTGTTACAGAGGCATTCCTTTGCTGGTATCAGACCCTATTTCTTCAGGATGCCAATGTGAACTGAAGATCAGCAGCTCGCTAGGATTTCTCTGGGCCTCCAGGACTCGATTTGGACCACTGAGACGTCCAGTCTCCTTACTGAACAGCTACCAGATCCTTGGACTTTCTGCTGGAGACAGTCACTGTTGGGCTCCTGGAATCACAGCCTGTAAGCCACTCTAATAAGTCCCCTTTTCTTTTTGTTTTTCGAGACAGGGTTTCTCTGTGTAGCCCTGGCTGTCTTGAAACTCACTTTGTAGACCAGGCTGGCCTCGAACTCAGAAATCTGCCTGCCTCTGCCTCCCAAGTGCTGGGATTAAAGGCGTACGCCACCATGCCCGGCTCCTTTCCTTCCTTTTTAAAAGATTTATTCATTTTATATATGTGAGTACACTGTAGCTCTCTTCAGACACACCAGAAAAGGGTATCAGAACCCATTACAGATGGTTGTAGGCCACCATGTGGTTGCTAGCCATCTCTCCAGTCCATATTCTTATAGAACCCAGGACCAACAGCCTAGGGATGGCCCCACCCACATCAATCTAATTAAGAAAATATCCTACAGGCTTGCCTGCAGCCCAATCTCATGGAGGCATTTTCTCAGTTGAAGTTCCCTCTTCTCTGATGCCTCTAACTTGTGTCAAGTTGATGTAAAACTATCCTGCACAACTGACCCCTTGCCACCTTGACACACAAACTCATCGCTGTTAAGCCCTAACCTCTCCTTTCCTGTTCCCCTCCACATGAACATGATCACAATGTCAAATATTCCAAGTCTGAAAACTCCCACAGTCTTTACAAGTTCAAACAGTTTAAAATTCAGTCTATTTAACTGCAAAGAGTCTTTTAGGTCCTAAAATCTCTTCAATAATTCAGTCTCTCAACTGTGGGCTCTTGTAAATTAAAAAAAATAAATAAATTAAATACTTTCTTACTCCATGAGAGAAGAACCAGGGCGTACTCACAATCGAATCAAAGCAAAAACAAACTCCAACGATAATCAAATAACTCAGCATCCAAAGTCCGAATCAACTCAAGGTCTTCTGGGCTCCTCCGAAGGGCTTGGGTCACTTCTCTGGCTCCGCCCTCTGCAGCACACTCAGCTTGTCTTCTAGGCTCCGGCTCCCCTCCCCTCCACTGCTGCTGCTGTTCTTGGTGGTCGTTGCATGGTACTGGCATCTCCAAAATCCTGGGGTCCCTTGCTGCAACTGGGCTGCACCTTCACCAACAGCCTCTCCTGGGCTCTCTTCAGGGACTCCGGCCACCACAAAGTGCCAAGCCTCAGCTGTTCTCCATGACCCTTCCATGCCTTCAAAACCAGGACCACCTTGGTGACTCTTAAGTCCAGCTGCCAGCAGGAGATAGTACAACCTTGTCCATCTCTGGAACACAGCTTCTGTGTGCCAGCTCTGAGGAAACCCTTCCCAGAAGACATCACCTCAGTGATGCTGGTCTCTTGTTAATCACAGCATCCAGCTGACTAGAACCACAGAATCCTCATTTAAATAACAACTGGCCACAGTAGAGTCTTTAAACTTCCCTCTGAAACACCATAAGCCAGGCCTCCATCATGTGCACTGTTTGAGAACTTTTTTGTTTTTATTTTTCTGAGACAGGGTTTCTCTGTGTAGCCCTGGCTGTCCTGGAACTCACGCTGTAGAGCAGGTTGGCCTCAGAGAGATCTGCCTGCCTCTGCCTCCCAGGCATTAGGATCAAAGGTGTGAGCCACTGCTGGCTGGATGCTCTCAACGGTCTCATAGTCCAGGCTCCTGCAGAACAGCCCATGGAGCTCTCCACACAGCTTTTCTAGTTCAAAGTCCTTCCCCGGTCCTCCCCAAAACACACGATCAGGTCTGTCACAGCAGTACCCCATTACCCTGGTAGCCATTGTGTTTTAGTTAGGGGTTCTGTTGCTCTGATGAAACACCATGAGGAAAGGGTTTGTTTGGGTTACACTGCCATACCATGGTCCATCACTGAAGGAAGTCAGGTCAGGAACTCAAACAGGGCAGGAACCTGGTGGCAGGAGCTGATGTAGGGGCTATGGAGGGGAGGGGTGCTGCTGACTAGCTTGCTCCCATAGCTTTTCAGCTTGCTTTCTCATAGAATCTAGGAGCACTTGTCCAGAGATGTTCCTGCCCACAGTAGGCAAGCCTCACCCACAATGGGCGGGGCCATCCCCCATCAATCACTAATTAAGAAAATGCCCTTCAGGCTTGCCTACAGCTTGCTGTTTTGGAGATTTTTTTTTTTTTAAAGATGTATTTTTTATTATTATACATAAGTACACTGTAGCTGTCTTCAGACTCACCAGAAGAGGGCATCAGATCTCATTACGGATGGTTGTGA
Organism: Mus caroli; assembly: GCF_978045245.1. Lineage (NCBI taxonomy): Eukaryota > Metazoa > Chordata > Mammalia > Rodentia > Muridae > Mus > Mus caroli. Next base: position 119,512,155 of record NW_028227259.1, on the reverse strand, counting down.
GCCAACATGTGGTTGCTGGGATTTGAACTCAGGACCTTTGGAAGAACAGTCAGTGCTCTTAACCACTGAGCCATCTCTCCAGCCCCTGGAGATATTTTCTTAATTGAATCTCCTTCCTCTCTCTCACGACTCTAGCTTGGATCAGCTGACATAAAAGCATCTAGTACAGGCATCAGCTGACTGAAGGGGGCTTCCTGCTAGCGTAGGTACTATCTCCGTTGTCAAGGCTAAACCTTTATTTGTTTGAACTGAGTCAAAAATAAGCAAACAGCTGGGCTTGGTGGCGCACGACTTTAATCCCAGCACTCGGGAGGCAGAGGCAGGCGGATTTCTGAGTTTGAGGCCAGCCTGGTCTACAAGAGTGAGTTCCAGGACAGCCAGGACTATACAGAGAAACCCTGTCTCAAAAACAAACAAACATACAAACAAACAAGCAAACAAAAATCTTAATCCTGACTCCTACTCCTGAGTGCTGAGACTACAGGTATGTGCTAGCACGGCGGGCAGACAGTTTTTCTTTTGTCACAAGAAGAAAGGGAACAGCAAAATGCCATTAAAATACTCAAAACCATGGTTTTGGGTGAGAGGCTGTGTTTGGTATGGGATAACAGAGATAAGCAAAGCGTGGTGTGATTCTGCTCTGGGGCGGAGGGTGGGAGGGAGGACTTCTGGGCTTTTTGTAAGTCAGTGATGGATGGGATTTAGCCCAGTGGTAGGTTGCTGGGGAGAAGAGGAGAAGGAGGAGGAAGGGAAGAAGGAGGAAAGGAAGGAGAAAGGGGGGAAGAGAAGGAGAAGTGGGAGGAAAAAAGGAGGGGGAGGAGGAAGAGAAGGTAAGACCACTCTTGACTGAGATTACAGCATGAACAAAGGCCCTGGGGTTGGAAAGGCTTGGGAAGGCTTTAGAAACAGGAGGAAAGCTACCGCAGAAGGTAACAGAGTATCCTAGGCAGTGATGGACGGGACTGGGGAGCGCTTACAGGTCAGGACTTGGAGGTCAGAGTTTGGGGTTTATCCTAAGGGCAACAGGCAGTCTCTGAAGGGTTTCACCATCAGCTCTGCGCTTTAGAAAGATCCCGGTGGCTGCCGCAGAGAGAGCAGATGGGAAGGGGTGAGGCTCCAAGGAGGGAGAACAGCCTGGAAACCACTGCCATGGTCCCAGCAGAGGAACACCGGCTAGCCTAGCCGCGATTCAACAGAGGTGGGCGGGAAAGAGCTGAGAGACACCGGGGTAAAGAAATGCGGAGGACTTGGATGAGATCCTGGTGAGAGAGGAAGGAAACACTGGTCCCTGGATGCTGGAAGGTGGACTGGCCGGCACTGGCGCCGCCGTTAGAAAACCATCAAAGGGACGGGCAAGAGATGCCCAGGGCTAATAATTGAGGGGAAAACTGCGTACACACGGCACCAAGAAATGTGAGAAAGATGTCGGCATGGGCCCTAGGAGGGGTAAGGGGAGTTCAGTAGATGAGGCCGCGTTGCAGAGACGCTGGAGACAAGGAGCTGGGAGGATGAGTCTACAACGTGGGTGAGACAGAGTGAGTGACAGTGGCCCTGGGAGTCCCTGAATGACAACCCAAGGGTTCAGTAGAGGGAAGCGACAATGACTCTTGGCTCTAGCAGATGTAAATGTGGCCCCTCTCATCCAGAGGGTGAGCAGTGAAGTGGGTGTTCCGGCCTTGCTTTCCTTTCTCTCTCCCTCCCTCCCCTCTCCCTTCCCATTCTTCCCCTCCCCCTGCTCCTACTTTCTCTCCCTCCCCTCCCCCTTCTCCCTCCTTCTGCCCCTCTCTCCCTCCCTCCCCTTGCCCTGTCTCCCTCCCTCTCTCTCTCTCTCTCTCTCTCTCTCTCTCTCTCTCTCCCTCCCTCCCTCCCTACCCTCCCACCTCCATTGTTGCTCTTTGGTCTTATTTTTCTGGGTCTTTTTTTTTAATTGCTTATCTGTGTGTGAATGTTTTGCCTGCACATGTGTATGTATCCATGCACCACCTGCAGAACTGAAAGCATTTCCAGGTCGTGAGCGGCCCCACTGGGAATAACCACTGGGCCATCTCTCTAGCCCTCCTCCTATCTCTAAGGTTTTGATTGCTAGGTTTGGTTTGGATTTGTTTTTGTTTGTTTTTGTTTTTGTTTGTTTTGAGGCAGGGTCTCCTGTAACTGGAGATGGCCTCAAACTTGTCTGTTTGTTTGCTTGTTTTCTAGACAGGTTTTTTTCTGTGTAGCCCTGATTGTCCTGGAACTTGCTCTGTAGTCCAGGCTGGCCTTGAACTCAGAAATCCGCCTGCCTCTGCCTCCTAAGTGCTGGAATTAAAGGCATGCGCCACCATTGCCCGGCCCTGTCTTTCTTTTCTTAATTTTAACTATATACTGTCTTATCTACAATTAGTGTGCATGTGTGGGTGTGTGAGGATACACAGGTGTATGCAGGTGCACAGGTGGAGGGATTACACAGATGTGTGTGTGCAGGTGCACAGGCGTGTGTGTGTGTGTGTGTGTGTGTGTGTGTATACGCGTGTAGGTAGAAGCCTGAGAATAACCTTGGTACTGTTCTTTAAAGACTGGGGCTTTTTCTTTGATAGGCCTGAATCTCACGAACCTCACCAACTAGGCTAGACTGGCTGTCGAGCCCTAGGAGTCCTCTGGTCTCATTTCCCAAGCGCTGGGATTATGTTTTCACTTTTCCTCCTTTTCTTTCTTTTTTTATTAAATTATTTTATTTTATTTTTATTTTCTCCACATGGGTTCTACGAATTGAACCCGGGGTCTGAACGCTTGTAAGGCAAGCAGCACTTTATTAACTGAGCTACTGCCCGATCCCTGACCTAAAGAAGACAGAGGGGTGAGGCGGCTCATTGGCTAAGGTGCTAAACAGCAAACCTAAAAATCTTAGCTCAGTTCCCTAAGACCTGTGATGGGAGAGACGACCAACTCCTGAAAGCCATCCTCTGACCTCCGCTTGCACTGACTATTGAACTCTCTTGCTCTCTCGCTCTTTCTTACCAGAGACGGTAAATAAAAGTTAGGAAAAAAACTAGGTGGAAGAGGAGGAAGAGGAAGAGGAGGAGGAAGAGGAAGAGACTCAGGAGGCTAGGGCAGAAGAGTGGGAATTCAAGGCCAGCCTGAGCTATATAGTGAGACCCTGACTTAAAAACAAACAGGGCTGGGGCGACTGCTCAGTGGTTAGAGCCCTGGCTGCTCTTCCAAAGGACCAGAGTTCAATCCCCAGCACCCGTATAGCAGCTCACAACTGCCTGCAATTCCACAGGGTCCAACGCCCTCACACAGACACACACTTAGGCAGAACACCAGTTCACACGAAATAAAAACAAAGAAGTCATTAAAAGAAAAGACCAACCAACCAACGAAGCACCAAACAAACCAAAAGCTGAGGAGGTGGCTCAGGGCCCGCTGCTCTGTTAGAGAACCGCGGGTGTGTGTGTGTGTCCCTGCCCCCCATTTCAGACAACTCACCACCACCTGAAGATCAAAGGGGATCCCAAGCAGGGCAATAAATCAACTGTCAGCTGAGTTCTGAGTTATGCAGATTTTCAGGAAAGGTTCCTGCCTTCTGCTCTGTGCCCAGTTCCAGGGGGAGGGACGGGTCTTTTCCTATTTCTTATCTACTCCCACTCCTACAGAAAAGGAGGATTCCCAGAGCTCTCTGACTGGATCTCCTGTAGCCCAGGCTGGCCTTGGTTTTGCTATGTAATGACCTTGAGCCTCTGATTCTCCTGCCCCCGCCTCCTGAATATTGGGATAGCAGGCATTTATTAACACAGCTGTTTTTATCACAGTGCTAGGGACAGACAGAGCGCAGGCCTGCAGGCCTTGTGCAGTTAGGTAAGCTCTTTGCCAACTGAGCTTTGTCCCAATTCCTTTCTCCTTTTCTTTTCTAACTTATTTATTTGTTTGATTGTTAAATTTTGTTTGCGGTGCTGGAGATTGAACCCAGGGCCTCAGGCATGCTAGGCAGTTGCCGGACTGCTGAGCTACATCCCCAGCCTTCTTAATTGTAATTTGTCCATGTCTTGTTTTTGATACGGGTTCTTACCATGAAGCCCCAGCTGGCCCTGGGTTTGCAATGTCCTTTCTGCCTCTGTCTTCTATTGCTGCGTTTAAAAGTGCATGCCTAGCTTTTACTTCTTGTTTTGAGACAGATCTTACCAGTTGCCCACACTGGCCTGGCACTCAATCTACAGCCTGGAGCTGGCCTTGAACTTGTGATCTTTTTGCTCCAGAATAGAGTCGTTGGAATAACAGGCCTGAATAGACTAACTGAAGATCCCCATCCCTGACACACCCAGGGATTTACTATACATAGTGACAGACCCCGCTGGCTTCAAACTGACAGAGATTCTCCTGTCTCTGCCTCCCCAGTTCTGGGATGAAAGGCATGTGTTTTGGCCTGGAATTCTTCATTCTCCTGCCTTAGTTTCCCTGGTGCTGGGATAATGGGGGTGGGGGTGGGGGGAACACCACCATGCCTACCTTGAAGATTTCTTGTACCAATGTGAGGAAGATGAGAAGCTTCAGAAGAAGGCCGGAAGAAAGAGTCCCTGGGGTTGAGCCGGCCTCTCTCCCTGTATTCCTTTCTCAAGTTTCACCTCCCTCCATCTCTTCTTCCAGGAACCTGAGAGGAGACCAGCCACGTTGAAGGTCGAAGGCAGGACTTCCCTGGCCCAGGCTTTTGGGCGGCGCCCGCCTAGGAGGAGCCTGCCACCCACTGGGAGCGAGCGGTACTGCAGGCGCAGGTGCTGGAGACCCACCCCCTACCCAATCCTTTGCCTGATTTAACTCTGCCCAAAGGGTTCTTGTCCTCATGTGACTTACAGTCTATGGAACTGACAAGAGCGACAGAAATCCCGGTAGCAGCTGAACAGCCTTGGATCTCTCTCTCTCTCTCTCTCTTTTTTTTTTTTTTGGATGGGAGGATTTTTTAAAACAACACAAATATTATACATTCATAGCCGAATATTTAAAAAGAAAAAAAGCCCAGATATAGCTTTCCTCACACATGTGCATAGCAGCTACACAAACTGTAGGCAGCCTTTCCGTTTAAAAAATGTTTAAATACAATGTGGTAGGGACTCATTTAATGTATTTTCATAGACTTTTTTTTTTTTTTTTTGGTTTTTTTGAGACAGGGTTTCTCTGTGTAGCCTTGGCTGTCCTGGAACTCACTCTGTAGACCAGGCTAGTCTCGAACTCAAGAGATCCACCTGCCTCTGCCTCCTGAGTGCTGGGATTATAGGCGTGCGCCACCACTGTCTGGCGACCATATTTTTTACATCATTATTAATTTTATCGATATGAGTGTTTTGCCTACATGTACCGTGTGCATTTCCGGTGCCCATGGGGACCAGAAGAGCATGTTGGATTCCCTGGAACTGGAATTATGTAAAGTTCTGACCCACTATGTGGGTTCTGGGCCCTTTATTATCCTCTGCCAGAGCAGAAAGTGGTCTCCACCAGTGAGCAGCACCACAGCGCTGCAAAACACATCCTCACATGCCGTAGATTCAATTTTCTTTGTGTGTGTGGTTTTTTTCGAGACAGGGTTTCTCTGTGTAGCCCTGGCTGTCCTGGAACTCACTCTGTAGACCAGGCTGGCCTCGAACTCAGAAATCCGGCTGCCTCTGCCTCCCAAGTGCTGGGATTAAAGATGTGCACCACCACCGCCCAGCAGATTCGATTTTGTTTTCTTTCTGAGACAAGATCTCATGTAGGTGAGGCTAGCCGTGTAGCACAGGATGACCTTGCCTTTTGGAGCATCTTAACTCCTGGAGTGCTGGGGTTGCTGCTGTCCACCTTGATGCCCAGGTATAGTAGGGGCTTGGGGGCCAAAATCAGTGCTTCCTACATGACAGACAAACACTCAACCTGCTGAGCCACATCCCGAACCTGCCTCGTTTTTTCACTGAATGAAACTGCGGATGATCAATACTAGCTCAGTCAGAAGCCAGCCTGAACTACACATAGTTATTCTAGGTCAGCCTGGGCTACAGAATGAGATCCTGTATTCATGGGGCAGTCGTGGCACAACATCTAATCCTAGCACTGGGGAGGCAAGAGGGATTGCATCTCTGATTTCGGGACAGCCTGGTCTACATATCAAGTTCCAGGATAGCCAGAGCTACACAGTGAGGCTCTGTCTCAAAAACCAAACAAACAAACAAACAAGACAAAGAAAATAAAAAATAGGCCGCAGCCATCTTTCAGTCACTCGCCAAAATGACGAACACGAAGGGAAAGAGGAGAGGCACCCGGTATATGTTCTCTAGGCCTTTTAGGAAACATGGCATTGTTCCTTTGGCCACATATATGCGAATCTACAAGAAGGGTGATATTGTAGACATCAAGGGAATGGGCACTGTTCAAAAAGGAATGCCCCATAAGTGCTACCATGGCAAAACCGGAAGAGTCTACAATGTCACCCAGCATGCCGTGGGCATCATTGTCAACAAGCAGGTTAAGGGCAAAATTCTGGCCAAGAGGATCAATGTGCGGATTGAGCACATCAAGCACTCAAAGAGCAGGGACAGCTTCCTGAAGCGGGTGAAGGAGAACGACCAGAAGAAAAAGGAAGCCAAAGAGAAGGGCACCTGGGTACAGCTGAAGCGCTAGCCTGCGCCACCCAGAGAAGCACACTTTGTGAGGACTAACGGAAAAGAGCCTGAGCTGTTGGAGCCCATTCCATACGAATTCATGGCCTAATGTACACAAAGAAATAAAATACCAGCACCAGGAAAAAAAAAAAAAGAAAATAAAAAATAACTGCTGTAGCCGGGCGTGGTGGCACACGCCTTTAATTCCATCACTCGGGAGGCAGAGGCAGGCGAATTTCTGAGTTCGAGGCCAGCCTGGTCTACAAAGTGAGTTCCAGGACAGCCAGGGCTATACAGAGAAACCCTGCCTCAAAAAACAAAACAAAACAAAACAAAACAACAAAAATAACTGCTGTCATTTACGGAGCAAGATAGTAAGTGTTCCACATAAACCACACTCAGTCCTGAGAACACTAAGGCCCAGATAAATGATTTTATTCAACAAAAGTAGCAGACCCAGGATCTAAATCCAATTCCATCTCAGAACTTTCATCCCTGTGTGTTATACATACAGTATAACATGCTCTGCTCTGCTCTGTGCCAGCCCCACCCCCACGCCCCCAGGGAACTCAGGAGCACAGAGACATCACTGGAGGACCAGAAGCCAGAGGGAGGGTAGGAATTAATCGGGAGAGGCTGCCTGTAGGAGGTGGGGAGCTGGGGACTGGCTGGGAAGAGCAGACAGAGGTGAGGTATGGAGTATTAAGAACCCTTCCAGAGCAGCCTGAGGGAAGTCAGGAGTGGACAAGCATAATGATCTAGACGGGGAAGGAAAAATGGCCGAGCAAGACAGGGTCTCACTGTGTAGCCCTGGTTGTCCTGGAACTCGTTAAGTAGACCAGGCTAGCCTCAAACTCAGAGAGATCCACCTGCCTCTGTTACCGGTAGAGGCGCTCACTACCACACCCTGTTTACTTTATTTATTTATTTATTCATTCTTTTGAGAGAAGAAGTGGGTTCTTGCTATATGGTGTGGGTTGGCCTTGAACTCACACAAGTTTAAGCTCTTGCCAGACACACTCCCGTGGTTCCTTGAGTTATCGCTGTAGTGTTTTTGTTGTTGTTGTTTCCTTGTTTTTGTTTTTGTTTTTCGAGACAGGGTTTCTCTGTATAGCCCTGGCTGTCCTGGAGCTCACCTTGTAGACAGGCTGGCCTCGAACTCAGAAATCCGCCTGCCTCTGCCTCCCAAGTGCTGGGATTAAAGGCATGCGCCACCACGCCTGGCTTTGTAATGTTTCTTTAAGGCACTTTTTTTTTTTTTTTTTTTAAGATTTATTTATTGATTATATGTAAGTACACTGTAGTTGTCTTCAGACACTCCAGAAGAGGGAGTCAGATCTCATTACGGATGGTTGTGAGCCACCATGTGGTTGCTGGGATTTGAACTCCGGACCTTTGGAAGAGCAATCGGGTGCTCTTACCCACTGAGCCATCTCACCAGCCCCCCTTTAAGGCACTTTTAAAATAACATATATTTTTATTTGTGGGCACACACATGCACATATGTCCACAGCACGAATGTGGAGACGTTGTGGAGACGAGAGGACAATTTTCAGGACTAGTTTCTCTCCCTTCCATGGAGTGAGTCCCAGTTATCAAACTCAGTCATCAGGATTGGTAGAAAGCACCTTACCCTCCCCCCAATACCCCCCCCAACCATTCCAGTTCTAATCATTAGAAACAGTATCTGTATGTGTACAAGTCTGCTTCGCTGTGTGCAAGTGTGCCAGTGGGCAGGCAGAAGGGGGTGTCAAAGCCCTTGGCTGTGCAGTTGCAGGTGTTTATGGACACCAGGCTTGTTGGTTAAGAAGTCCGGACTTGACCACAAGTGCTCTCACTGGCTGAGCAAACATCTCTCCAGCCCCTGGTGCTGCATTTCGTGGCGCTTCAACGTGGAAAGCATTGGGGCCAAACTTCCGGATTCGAATACCAAACTTCCGGATTCGAATACCGGCTTTATCGTATAAAGGGTGAAGCTTGGGCAAATGACTTAACCACGTGGGACCTCAGTTGCCCCATCTGCAGAATGGGGATCAGCATAACACCGGTTGTCGAAGTGTTGCAACTGTGAGATCAGTGCAGGGGGCGAGCCTGTTACAGGGCAAACCCTCGCCTCACAAGTGGGCTTTCCCAGGTGCCTTAGGGATGATTACAGAGAGAAGCGGCAGACCTGAGAGTTGAACTTGATGTCAGTGATCCATGCGGTCCTGTCTCCTCCTCGCGGCAAAATACAACACGTTAACTTGCACCTCCTTCTGGACTGGCCACTGCTGGGTCCCCATTTGAAGGGTCATATTGAGACCGTGAGGAATCCTGGGGTCCTGTGACCAGCCAAAGATGAAGGCGCTGGTCACAACTTGCTTGTTTCCCTGGGGACCTGCTGGAAAGACGCCTCGGTACCTTCCAGGAGCAGTCTCCTGGTAGACAACTGTATTTTGGTCCAGGAATTAAAAGGTGCTCTTAGCTTGGAGAGACTGTAGTTAAAGTAGCAGGCAGGATGCCCCCCATAAGGTTTCCTCCGAAGCGAGGGCTGTTCTTAGCCAGGGTCACCCGAACATCCTCTTCCACCAACGTGAGTTTCTCCACTACAGAGCTCTTCACCTACCGGATCCTTGTTCCGGAAAACAGGACAGCAGAAGCCATGGCTCCAGCCTGGATGTAAACATCACGGGCTGCTAGAGAGGATGACGTCAGACCGGAGCCTGCCTGGAGTTGGCCTTGGGAGGTACTCAGAGAGGCCAGGCAGTCCCTGGGGAGGCAGCGAGAGGCAGCCGGTGCAGAACTGCCACCTCGGTTCCTTGAGAAGATATTTGATGGCCTGGTTCATTCTCGAGGATGACCTGAAATATTTCCGCAGAAGTCAGAACCATTTTTTTTAATTAGGTATTTTCTTCATTTACATTTCAAATGCTATCCCAAAAGTCCCCCAGACCCTCCCCCACCCCACTCCCCTACCCACCCACTCCCACCTCCTGGCCCTGGTTCCCCTGTATTGAGGCATATAAAGTTTGCAAGACCAAGGGGCCTCTCTTCCCAATGATGGCCGACTAGGCCATCTTCTGCTACATATGCAGCTAGAGACACGAACTCCGGGAGTACTGGTTAGTTCATATTGTTGTTCCACCTATAGAGTTGCAGACCCCTTTAGCTCCTTGGGTACTTTCTCTAGCTCCTCCATTGGGGGCTCTCTCTCTCTCTCTCTCTCGCTCTCTCGCTCTCTCTCTCGCTCTCTCTCACCCTGCTCGCTCTGGCCCAAAGATTTATTTATTTATTTATTTATTTATTATGTGTAAATACACTGGAGCTGACTTCAGACACAACAGACGAGGGCATCAGATCTCATTACAGATGGTTGTGAGCCACCATGTAGTTGCTGGGACTTGAACTCAGGACCTCTGGAAGAGCAGTCAGTGCTCTTAACCGCTATCTCTCTATCCCTATCAATCTCTCTTTATCCCCGACCACCTCTGAAAACCCACATCTTTCTCAGTTGCTAGTAACCGATATTTCCCTTAAACTCATCCTCCTGCCTCAGCCTTGCTGAGCTGCAGCAATATAGGCGCATGCTACTGTGACTGATTTAGCTAATCCCTCCCTGTTTCGATGTGCACATCAGCTCAGCCAAAGCTTGGACAAGTCAAATTGATACTGTGTTCCCCAAAGCAAACCCTGTGTGGCTCTGAGGCTAAGAGAACAGGTGGGACCCAGCCTCCCTGGGTCCACCGCTTAGCTAAGACTGAGGTCTGGGGTGATTCTCTGAAAGTCTCAAGTTTCCATTTATGAAAACAGCATCTACCAGGTGGGGATTAACATAATCAGCAAGCACCCGTCATGTGACAAGTGCTGGGGTCACACCAGTAAAGAACTCCAAGTCCTGGTTTCCATGGTGTTTAATGGAGGAAGGCAGACACTAATTGTATAAATATTTAATATAACAGACGGTGGTAAGGGTGACCGAGTATGTGAGGCGCTGAAAGACAGAGTGTGAGGGTAGGAAGGAGTTGTTTTGCTTAGGGATGGTCAAGGAAGGCCTCTCTGATAAGATGCTCGCAGGAACAGGGAAGGTGGGTAGCACACACCTATAATCCCTGCACTTGGGAGACTGAACACTATGGAGGCTGTAGCGTGTGACCCTGTCTCAAACGCAAAGTCAGCAACAACGTGTGTGTGTGTATACATGTGTGTGTATATGTATATGTGTGTATGTATATACATACATACATATATACACACACATATAGTATATATTATGTATATAAATATATAACATATATATTATGTATGTGTATATCCATATCTATTTTTATTTGAGACAGGGTTTCTCTGTATAGTCCTAGTTGTCCTGGAACTCACTCTGTAGACCAGGCTGGCCTTGAACTCGGAAATCTGCCTGCCTCTGCCTCCTGAGTACTGGGATTAAAGGCCACCCTGCCTGGCTTTTAGATTCTTTTCTTTTCTTTTTTTTTTTTTTAAAGATTTATTTATTTATTTATTATATGTAAGTACACTGCAGCTGTCTTCAGACACTCCAGAAGAGGGAGTCAGATCTCTTTATGGATGGTTGTGAGCCACCATGTGGTTGCTGGGATTTGAACTCTGGACCTTTGGAAGAGCAGTCAGGTGCTCTTACCCACTGAGCCATCTCACCAGCCCTTAGATTATTTTCTAATCCTACTTTATTTAGGGTTCTTGAACACGTCAACCGCCCTTCTAAGCCGCCGACTGGAGGTTGGGGGTGGGGTAGAAGGTTAATAGGAAAAGGGAGTTGTAGACATTTTAGTTTTTTGGGCAACTCAGCTCTTCGTTGTCAGGATACCAGCAGTCCAGTCCAATAGCAAACACCACACGGGAATCAGTAGCAGCGCTGGATCCAGCAGGAACGTACGATTCTGCTGAATTGGCAAGAGTCAACAGAAGCGGCAGCACTCAGCCAGAATACTACAAGAAGTTCTTTGGTGCACTTCTCTGTGAAGTGGAGACCAGGAGAGACCACGGAAGCGTTGCATGGTGTCACAATGCAAGAGTGATCTCTTGGCTGGAGAGATGGCTCAGAGGTTAAGAGCACTGACTGTTCTTCTAGAGGTCCTGAGTTCAATTCCCAGCAACCACACAACCATCTGTAATGGACAAACATAAAATAAATAAATCTTAAAAGAAAAAAATAAGAGTGACCTCTCACTGTTTATGGGGTTCCATTTCCCCAAAAAGACATTGGGAGGCCCTCCCAAACATCACATGTTCTCTCCGGCATCTGTCATGCTCTCACAAGTCAGCTTCCAGAAAGAAGACATCATGTGACACAACTGAGTTTCCACTTCAAGCCATTATAACCCCAGAGCGAAGAGACACTGCTAAGAAGATCCAGGGGCTGCATAGTGAGCTAGCTGAAACACCAAGCATCAGTAAGACCCTCTCTCGATAATAAATAAGGTGGAGAACCATGGAAGAAACCTTGACCTCTGATCTCCACTCATGCACCGTCCCCCAAGTCCTGAGTTTAATAGGGACCAATTAATAAGATTATCTAAGGGCAGAGCTCTTGCAGGCAGAGGAATAAGCATATGTAAAGGTCCTTAGGCAAAAATCCTCCCTGGAATATTGACAAAGACATAAAGGATCTAGTGTAGTATAGAGAAGAGATCTGACTCCATGCGCAGCTGAAGGCAAAGCTGGTTGGATTCATTGGCAGACTGAACAGTAGAGGCATTTATGTGCAGGGCTGACCTGCTGAGATCAATCCACAAATCTCACGACGAGGCAAATCTGAGTTTAGTAGACGTGGACACGGACACACACAAATAAATATGATTTTAAATATATATGGAGTGAGTGATGGAGTAACAAGGATTACATGGAGTGTGACAAGAATAGGGTTGTCAGAGGAGAGCAGGCAGTGCTAGCAGAAGCATCCGAGGCTGGTGACAGAGAATTTGATGCTGGCCTGGGATACCTGAGACCCTGCCCAAAACAAAATAAAAATTTTTAATGTTTACTATAGGTTTAATCACAAGATGAGTGCTCAAAATATTACACAATCAATAAGTGTGATAAATCACTCCTTTAATCCCAACCCTTGAGGCAGACACAGTTGGTTATTGTGACTTTGAGGCCAGCCTGGGTTATGTAGTGAGTTCCAGGCCAGACAGGGCTACATAGTAAGACACTCAATAGAACAGCAGCAGCAGCAGCAGCAGCAGCAGCCAGGTGGTGGTAGTGTATGCCTTTGATCCCAGTGAGAGTTAGAGACAGGGGGAGTTTGATTCCCAGCATCCACATGACAGCTCACAACTGTTTGTATCCGTTTCAGAAGTTCTGTCACCCTCTTTTGGCCTCTAAGGGTACTGCACACACACTATGCCCATTCTTGCAGATAGGATGAACCAGTACTAATACACATAAATATTTAGTTAAATCTTTTTTAAAAAACTAGTTCAAAGATATCACTATATTCCTAAAAGGTGCTAGAACTGAAACTATTCTAAACTATTAAATACTTGCAACTGGAGCGATGGCCAGGGGTGAAGGGACCTTGCTGCTCTTGCAGAGATCCAGTTTGGTACCCAGCACCCAAGTGTGGCAACTTACATTCCTTTGTAACACCAGCTCTAGGGGATCTGGTACCTTCTTCCTCTGAGGACACACACACACACACACACACACAATCCAGTACATAATTAAACGATTCATCTTTTTGCTGTGTGTATATGTGATTTTTTTTTTTTTTTTGTTTTTGAGACAGGGTTTTTCTGTGTAGCCCTGAGTGTCTTGGAACTCTCTTTGTAGATCAGGCTGATCTCCAATTCAGAGATCCACCTGCCTCTGCCTCCCGAGTGCTGGGATTAAAGGTGTGTACCACCACCACCATCCAGCAACAATATATCTTTTTTTTTTTTTTTTTTTTTTTCGAGACAGGGTTTCTTTGTATAGCCCTGGCTGTCCTAGAACTCACTCTGTAGACCAGGCTGACCTCAAACTCAGAAATTTGTCTGCCTCTGTCTTCCAAGTGCTGGGATTAAAGGTATGTGCCACCCCGGCTATTTTTTTTTTTTTTAATTGCTCACATAGTTCAGTCTGGTCTTGAATTCATCAAGCAGTTAAGGATGTTTTAAAATGCATGAGTCTGCTGCTGCCTCTACCTCCTTTTGTTATTTTGAGATAGGCTCTTACAATATAGGCAAGGCTAATCTCAGACTCTAGACGTGGTCCAGGCTGGCCTCTAACTAGAGATTCCCTGCCATCTCTCAAAACAGTACCATATACACAAACATTTTAAACTTGGGGGTGTGTGAGCACAGACAGGGTCGCATTCCACAGCCCAGGCTAGTCTCTAACTCACAGCAATCTTCCTGCCCCATCTCACTCTTGCTGGGATTATGAGCCACCTCGCTTAGCGTGTGTTTTGTTGTTTTTGTTTTTTTGGAGACAGGGTCTCACTATGCAGCCTATGGATAGCCTAGAACTCTGTAGAGGAGGCTGGCCTGGGGTCAGTTCCATCTAAGTCTTTTTCGTAGATGCTAGCATTAAAGATGCGTGCCACCACACCTGGCATCCCAACTTTTTAACTTTTATCTTTAAAAAGGCTTTTAGACAAAAAAAAAAAAAAAAAAGGAGATATTTGTAAAGTTCTACAGACAAAATTTAACAGATGTGTGTAGAATTCGAAGCGGGAGCAAGACCATTGGGCAAACGCTGAGCATATGGAGCTAAACAAAGTCCAGATTTTCTGGCACCAATTCCAGGGTCCTTACTGGTTCCAGGGTCTGTTCCTTGACTCATTAATACACGGTTTCATACATTCATTCATTAAATTGCATAAAGCACCTGCTACTTGCCATGCAAGATTTCGGGTAACTCTCGGAATGCAGCGCTGGTAAAAATCTAAGCACTGCGGACTTTACAGTCTATGTAGGGCATCACGGAAGAGAATAACAACGGTCTTGAAGAGCGATAGGGACAACGACTGATAACGACAAGGACTGGGGTGTCGAGGGCCTGGGAAATCGCGGAATTAGAAGGCAGCGAGCGAGGCAAGAGAATGGCGCCTCCACTAACGTGATTTGTTCTCCGCACTTCAGATCCTGTCCAGGGACTCCAAAGAAGGGAGCGATTAAAGCCAGAAAAGCCCGCAAAAGTTCAGTTCCGCGGACATCCTCATCTAGGCGCTGACAGCAGGGAGGTGGGGCACAGGCACGGGGCGCGTGCGCTCTCTCGCTCCCGCCGCCCCAGGGACGGATAAAGTGCGCAGGCGCTAGAGTTCCTAGCCAGGTCTGAGAAGGCGTTGCCCAATAGAAACGTCGTTCGGCGTCTTTGTCCCGCCCCCTTCGCTCCGTCCCCATTTCCGCTTCCGGCGCGCCGGTGTAGTTCCATGATGGCGTCGGCGGTGCTGTCTGCGTCTCGGGTCTCTCGGCCGCTGGGCCGGGCCCTCCCGGGGTTGGGGCGGCCCATGTCGAGTGGCGCCCACGGCGAGGAGGGTTCAGGTACCCGGGGGCTCTCGGGTGGGCGTGGGGTCTCGGCGGGTGGCGTGCGGCGGCGTGGCGTGGCGGTGACCTTGGCGGGAGGGAGCGGCCGAGGCTGACGTTGTGGCCCCCCGCCGCAGCTCGGATGTGGAAGGCCCTCACCTACTTCGTGGCGCTGCCCGGGGTGGGAGTGAGCATGCTCAACGTGTTCCTCAAGTCGCGGCACGAAGAGCACGAAAGACCCCCGTTCGTTGCCTACCCGCACCTCCGCATCAGGACCAAGGTAGGCGCTGCGCCTTTACTGTCCGTCTGTCCGTCCGTCCTCCAGGCGTCCGTTATTGCGGGTTTGTCCACTCCTCTGACTCAGCCCTTGAGGGAGTTTTAGGATCTTGGCTGCCTGTCCGTCCGTGCAAATAGAATATTTTATTTACTCTTCGTTTGACGGAAGGGAAGCCAGTTTGTAGGTCGTGGCTCGGTTTTCTTAAAAGGCCACCCAGTAAATGCCTGCGGGTTTTCAGCTCCCCCGACTTGTCACCTTTTGTCCAATGGTGCACTTCATTAGTTTCCTGCGGGGAAGCTTGGAGGTTTGGGGTGTCCCTTTATAGCCGCAAATCCTGAAGGTGATCCGGGCGATTAGCATAGGCTTAAGCACAGACTGCCGGTTGGTTCTCACAGTGCCCGTCGTTTTATCAGTTCTGTGCCTTGGCTCTTTGTGTAGAAACCCTGTCTCGAAAAAAAAAAAAAAGAAAGAAAAGAAAAGACAGTTATAATGTCTCATGATGTTTTTTTTTTAATTTATTTATTTTATGTATATGAGTACATAGTTGTCTTCAGACACCCCAGAGGGGGTGTCAGATCTCATTGCAGATGGTTGTGAGCCACCATGTGGTTGCTGGGATTTGAACTTGGTACCTATGGAAAAGCAGTCAGTGCTCTTAACTACTGAGCCATCTCTCCAGCCCTCATGATGTATTTTTAACAAGGCCGTCTTCTAGCTCCTTAAAGACTGTATCACCTAATTCACCTAAGACTGGCCTTGCAGAAACTTATTCTAGACTTCAATTTTACAACCCAGGAGGCTCCATGCCGTTCCCGTAAGGACTCAGCACTTGGGAGGCCAAAGAGAGCCAATGCCTTGAGTTCAAGGCCAGTCTGGTCTACATAGTGAGCTCCAGGACAGCCAAGGGGGAGACTTTCTCAGAAAAAGAAAAGGTGTTTGACAGCAGTCTTGCCTTGGGGCTCTGCCCACTAGATGGCAGTAGCACCCCCTCCTAACGCCTCTAGATAGTGCTCCCATATCCCGCCCCTGGCACTTGGAGTCAGAAAACAAGAGTTTTCTCAATAGTAGCTATCAGTAAGTGTCTATCAGTAGTAGCTGCTGGTTATTCTCTGCCACGTTATGAAATGGAAATGAGCTTGGGCTAAATGGGGTTACCACAGAAAGCCAAAAATGACTGTGAGCTATTGACCAAGAGCAATGCTTTTCAAACATGGGGGGAAGGGACAGGAGAGAGGGCTCAGTGGTGTAGAGTGCTGCTGCTCTTACAGAAGAGCCTAGTTTCCGGTGCCCCCGTGGGTGGCTCACAACGTTCTTTAGCTCCAGCTGCAGGCGGGGATGATACCTTTGGTCTCTGTGTACACACTCCTGCATATACCCACAGAGATGTACACAGAATAATATTCATGCTGGCAGAGGCAGGTGGATCTCTGGTCAACATAGCACATTCTAGGACATCCAGGGCTACATAAAGAGACCCTGTCTCAAAATCAGACAAAACTATGATTGGCAGAGTCATACATGCTGTAATCCCAGCACTGCAGGCAGAGGCAAGAGGAGCGTTGTAAGTTTTTGATTAGACTGTTCTATTTAGTGTTCCAGGTTAGCTAGATAAGGAAACCCTGTTTCAACAAAAACAAAGCAGGGCTTCAAAGGTGCTCAGCAGGTAAAAGACCTTGCTACCAAGCCTGCCAGTGAGAGCCAATCTCTGGGATCCACTCTATAGAAGGACAGAACTACTACTTCTTTTTTTTTTTTTAAAGATTTATTTATTTATTATATGTAAGTACACTGTAGCTGTCTTCAGACACTCCAGAAGAGGGTGCCAGATCTCGTTACGGATGGTTGTGAGCCACCATGTGGTTGCTGGGATTTGAACTCTGGACCTTCGGAAGAGCAGTCGGGTGCTCTTACCCACTGAGCCATCTCACCAGCCCTTTTTTTTTTTTAAAGATTTATTTATTTATTATATGTAAGTACACTGTAGCTGTCTTCAGACACTCCAGAAGAGGAAGTCAGATCTTGTTACAAGATGGTTGTGAGCCACCATGTGGTTGCTGGGATTTGAACTCTGGACCTTTGGAAGAGCAGTCAGGTGCTCTTACCCACTGAGCCATCTCACCAGCCCCAGAACTACTACTTCTTTTTTTGTTTTTTGTTTTTTGAGACAGGGTTTCTCTGTGTAGCCCTGGCTGTCCTGGAACTCACTCTGTAGACCAGGCTGGCCTCAAACTCAGAAATCTGCCTGCCTCTGCCTCCCAAGTGCTGGGATTAAAGGTGTGCGCCACCACTGCCTGGCTAAGATTTATTTTTATGAGATCCCATCACAGATGGTTGTGAGCCATCATGTGGTTGATGGGAATTGAACTCAGGACCTTTGGAAGAGCAGCCAGTGCTCTTAGCTGCTAAGTCATCTCTCTAGCCTGAGTTGGTCTTTTTTTTTAAGAAGGTAGCGAGCTGGGCTGGTGAGATGGCTCAGTGGGTAAGAGCACCCGACTGCTCTTCCAAAGGTCCGAAGTTCAAATCCCAGCAACCACATGGTGGCTCACAACAACCTGTAATGAGATCTGATGCCCTCTTCTGGTGTGTCTGAAGACAGCTACAGTGTACTTACATATAATAAATAAATAAATCTTTAAAAAAAAAAAAGGTAGCGAGCAAAAGGATTGAATTTAGGTTGCAGTTTTCTAGTCCTTCTGCAACCTCTGTTCTTCTAGGAGCTCTGGAAGAGCAGTCAGTGTGTGTGTGCACACGCATATGTGCACGTGAGTGCAGGTGTTTGTGTCCGAGGTGTGAGTTCCCTGGAGCGTTGTAAGCCACAGTTGTGAATCACCTCATCTGAAGTCTGGGAGAATTTTGAAGGAACAGATCTTATCCACTGAGCCACCTTTCCAAAATCTATGTTAAGATTTATTTTCTTTTAAATTATTTGTGTGTGTGTGTGTGTGCACGCACGCGCCCAAGGAAGCCGAAGAGGGCTTCAGATCGCCTAGGGCTGGAGTAGTAGCAGATGTGAGCCAATTGCCGTGGGTGGGTGATAGTCACGTGCAGAACAGCAGAACAGCACACGCTCTTACCTGCTGAGCCATCCCTTTCCCTGGGAGCTACCTTGGGCTTGCTTGTCTTACCATCTACTTCAAAGGAGAAATGGCTCAGTGGTGTTAGAGCACTGGCTGCTTCTCCAGGGGTCCTGAGTTCAATTCCCAGCAACCACATGGCAGCTCATAACCATCTGTAATGGGATCTGAATCGTTCTTTTGTGAAGACAGAGTGCTTATACATAATTACAGAAATAAATTAAAATTACATAAAAAATTTAAAAATAAGAAAAAGCTCTGGGAAAGTTGAAATTTTTATGTCAGTAAATTTATGCCAGTAAAGGCACATTTTCATTTTGATTTTATGTATTATCTCTTTCAATTCTGAGCATTTTCTGGAAATAACTAATTGACATCTTCGCTCCACAGCCCTTCCCCTGGGGAGATGGTAACCATACGCTCTTCCACAACCCTCATGTGAACCCACTTCCGACCGGCTATGAAGATGAGTAAAGAGAACCTGGCCTCCCCCAGGCATCAAGGGACCACAGCACTGGTTTTGGACCCTTACTCTGTGTGTGGACCACGAAAGCCCATTGGATGCTAAGCTCATCTTTCCTTTTCTTAGATGGTGACCATTACTCTGATCTTCCATCCCTTTGCTTGTAAGAGGAGATGGCTTAAATAAATAACTTAAACTCAGATTGTCCATGAGCTGGATGGTGCGATTTTATTCTCAGACACTGACATTGCTTTGCTGTTTTGCAGTGGTTCAGATCTGGTTTAGCTGACCCAATACCGTTTCTAGCTGGCTCCCTGCTGGTTTCTTGTGGTTAGGGTGGGTAGAGAGCAAGGTGACTAAGAGCAGAGAGAGGTAGAGTTATCATTGAGATGGGCTCCCTGACAGACAGTGGATGATCAATAGAATTGCCGCTGATTACCATCTGTAACACATGCGGGACAACTTCAAAGACTGGGCTGCATAGCAGGTTTCAGGTCAGTCCAGGCTGCACAGACCCTGAACAAAGTACATGAGCTTTAGTCAGCTCTTCTGGTCATAGAAGCTCCTGTTGCAATCTACAAAAGGAGCTGAGTTCTTACCTCTAGGAAAGAATTTCTCAGGCAGACAGTGATGGTGCGTGCTTTAATTCCAGCACTTAGGAGGCAGAGGCAGGCAGAGCTCCAGGTTCAAGGACAGCATGGTCTACACAGCGAATTCCAGGCCAGCCAGGGCTACAAGGGAAACCCTGTCTAGGAAAACCAACAACACAGCAGTGGTAGTTACCAGACAACAGCATCGCCATCAGTTGCCCATCAAATGGAAGACCTTTAAGAGGCTGAAGTCAGGATGAGTGATCATGCTACTCTGAGCAGTTCTAGTGTCGGATGCAGTGTAAAGCAAGGAGTCTGAGCAGTTCTAGTGTCGGATGCAGTGTAAAGCAAGGAGTCTGAGCAGTTCTAGTGTCGGGTGCAGTGTAAAGCAAGGAGTCTGAGCAGTTCTAGTGTCGGGTGCAGTGTAAAGCAAGGAGTCTGAGCAGTTCTAGTGTCGGGTGCAGTGTAAAGCAAGGAGTCTGAGTAGCTGCTCTTGAACTCCTAGGCTGTTGCCACACCTTCACCATGGGCAGTAGCCAGGTCAAGGTGTGCGCAGTGCCATTATTTCAGTGACTCTCAAGTCTATTCTGAAAGGTTAAGTCTTTCTCACAATAGCTGAAAATGATTGCCACCCACACCACCCACCATTCCCACAAAAGACCTCTGGTACTTGAGAAGAGTAATCTGAGGCCAGAGGATGCCAGAGGAGGGCCACAGTTCAAAGTCACGCTGGCTCAGCCTGTGGTAGTGCTTGCTACTGAGCCTGATGGCCGGAGGGAGTTTGATGCCCAGGAAGTGCACACTGGAAGGAGGGGAGGGACTGATGTGTGCACACGTGAATAAAGACTGCTACCCCAGTGTGATTGGAATGAGAATGGCCTCATCAGTACATAGGTTTAAATCCCTGGTTGGTAGGACTATCTGGGAAGCATGGGCTTGCTGGAGATAAGTCACTGGGGGCAGGCAGGCAGGCAGGCAGGCAGGCCCTGAAGTTTCAAACAGTCCATTCTCAATCCGCTCATTCGCTGGCCTTGTGTCTATGGATCAGCACTGAAGTCCTCAGCTACTGTTCCAGCTTCATGCCTGCCTGTCTGCTGCCATTTCCCTGACATGATCATAGAGCTGTGAGTCTCAAACTTTTACAAGTGGCCTTAGTGACTGTGTCTTCATAGCAATAGAAAAGTAACTGAGAGCCGGGCGTGGTGGCGCACGCCTTTAATCCCAGCACTCGGGAGGCAGAGGCAGGCGGATTTCTGAGTTCGAGGCCAGCCTGGTCTACAAAGTGAGTTCCAGGACAGCCAGAGCTATACAGAGAAACCCTGTCTCGAAAAACCAAAAAAAAAAAAAAAAAGAAAAGTAACTGAGGCCCCCCCACAGTGTGGCAGCACACACCTATAATCTTGGGAGGTGGAGGCAGAGGATCAAGAGTTCATCAGCCTGGCCTACATGAAACCTTGCCTTGAACAAAAATGGTCCTGGGATGTAGCTCAGGTGATAAACGCTGGAGTGCAGGAAATCCTGGGTCAGTAGCACTCACCTCTTTACGGATATACTAAGTCCTGGTCAAGGTAGACAGCTGTGAGGACCACCTAACATTGTTCGGAGACCACAATACATAACATTTAAAGGAGCCGTTTATACAGGTGAGCATGTGGAATCCAGCAGGTCGTCCGCAGAGGCAGGCCTTAAAGTCAGATTTCTAATCTAAGTGCTAACCTAGACTTAATTAAACAAATCAAGTTACGAGGCAAAGCCGGCTCTGCAACGAAATGAGATGCCTGGGGCACGGGACATAAATGCTCAATAAAGTGCAGGGTTTCGGGAGCAAAGAGTAAAGTTTGAATTTTAGGATTTATTTCATTTCATGATTACAGACTTAGGGCATGGTAGGCAAACAAAAATCAGTAAGCACCTTTCCCCACATAGCCGGACACAGTCGCCTTTTATGTGATCTGCACACTGACTTGAACTCATGGAGTTGAAAGTTAGCAACAGCAAACCTGGGACGCAGATGACTCTTGCACGGCCACCCCAGGGGTTGGAGTTGTGAGCAGCAACGCTGTGAGCTCCAAAGTTGGTGTTTATGTCATTTCTGAAGATTCTGAATGGTAAGCTGACACCTCGTTAAGGCAAGAGCTCCGCAAAGCTGTCTTCTTCCATAACCCAGGCCACCAGCAGTCGGAAGCGTTACTATAAAATTACAATCATGTTTCCAAGCAGTGATTGAACCGGTTGTGTCCGCATCCCTTTTCAGAGCATCCCTGAGAGGAAAAAGAGGTCCTGACCGACCCCCGTGAGCAATGCCTCCCATAGTCCACCCAGGTCCTCTGCAGCAAACGCTGCCAGCCTTAATCCTGACCAGTTTACCATACCCACATCCAAGGACCAGTTAAAGCTGATGCCAGACCATAGTTTGCAACCATAACCCCAAGAAGCTGTTCTGCTGTGGCACGAGGAGTTCCTCAGGATGCCAGCAAAAGTGAAGTTGCCTCAAAGCAGGAATGACAGCTTCCGAATGGAGGAGAACACCTTTAACATCTTGGAATCCCATGCTAGCTTCACAGCCTTCGCTGACAGAATCCAGAAGCCTCTCACTTTACTGATGTCTTCCAAGTGGCAGGCAGGTCAAGAGGAGTTTTCAGGCTTTTCTTTGCCATGGCCCATGAACTCCAGGCCTTCAATAGGAATCTCTTTCTCCTTGATTGCTTTCTAAAGGAGGAAGAAAATGCACTATCAGTCCACGACAGCTTGCAGTCCATGTTTTGTGAATGAGGTGTAATGGTACAGAGGTAAACCACACTGAACTAGAAGGGCTTGAAAGCCACCATTCAAGGGGAACCCTTTTGTTGTTGGTTTTTTGTTTGTTTGTTGGTTTGAGACAGGGTTTCTCTGCATAGCCCTGGCTGTCCTGGAACTCACTCTGTAGCCCTGGCTATCCTGGAACTCAGAAATCCGCCTGCCTCTGCCTCCCAAGTGCTGGGATTAAAGGCGAGCACCACCACCGCCCAGCTGGGCACCCTTTTTTTGAGACAAGGTCTCATTCTGTAGCTCTGGCTACTCTGGAACCCACACACCCTGCCTGCCTCTGAATCCTGGGATTAAAAGTGAGTACGGTTTAGCCCTGTTTTAACAAAGCAGTGCCAAGCCGGGCGTGGTGGCCCACGCCTTTAATCCCAGCACTCGGGAGGCAGAGGCAGGCGGATTTCTGAGTTTGAGGCCAGCCTGGTCTACAAAGTGAGTGCCAGGACAGCCAGGGCTACACAGAGAAACCCTGTCTCGAAAAACCAAAAAAAAAAAAAAAAAAAAAAAAACAAAGCAGTGCCACTGTACAGACTGTAATGTAAGTCCTGTGTGGTATGCACACCTGCTCTTGGGAGGTGAGGCCCGAAGATCAGTTCAGGTGCCTATCTCTATCTTAGTGACAGTGTTCACTCCGAATCGGCTCTGTGACCTTGAGTTACCGTCCCTGTCTGAGAACTGGCTAAAGGTAGCTTCTAGAATGGAGAGGTTGTTTTAGGTTAAGTTTGCAGTGCTGGTTCGAAATCAAACCTTACTGGCTACAACTGGTAATTGTGGAGGAAAACAGAGCAATGAAAAGATCACAACAAAACAGGTGACTTCTGCAATGCCTTACCGGTCTAGAAAACAGTGAACACCATCCACTCCTAATAACAATGAAATGACGCACCACCAAAATAAGCAAGGTCATCAGACTCTAGTTCCTTTGAACCATTCACTTCCTATTTCTGACTACTAGTTTTTCCATGTGTAAAATATAGATAATAGAAAAAAATAGATAGATAGATAATAGAACATCTTGTCACCAAGACTTGTGACCTGAACTTTATTCCCAGAACCCACATAAATGTGAAAGGAGTAATCTGACTCCCGGAAGTTGTCTCCGCCCTTATCGCAGCCGGGAACACATTCCCCCCCCCCCCCCGAGACAGGGTTTTTCTGTATAGCCCTGGCTGTCCTAGAACTCACTCTGTAGACCAGACTGGCCTCGAACTCAGAGATCCGCCTGCCTCTGCCTCCCGTGCGCTAGGACATTAAAGGTGTGCGCCACCTCCCCCCGAACACGCCAATTTTTTAAAGATACGGATGATAGCTACTTGCACGTTTGGAATGAATCCCAAATAAATGAGCAGCAACAACAAAATACTAATGTAATCTGTATAAAGCAAAGCACCGCAAAGGCATCCCGGTGTGTCAAGTGGAGACAGCCGGGCGGTTTCGGGGATAGCCGAGGAGGGCTGGCTGCTACGGCGGGGCCGGGCGAGGCTCACCTGCACACACTGCTGGTAGCGTTTGAAGAGGTCGGTGCACGGGTCCCCGGAGCCGTCCCCTTTGAGGAACTTCTCAGCAAACCAGCGGTTGAAGCACTGGTCGTACTCGCGCTTCATGTCAGTGCAAGCCTCCCCGACGCTGTTCATGGCGGTGATGGCAGCTGCGGTGACGGCGACGCATTCTGATGTCGTCACCCCCACCCCGCGCGCGCGCCGCCCTACCGTCTGTCGCTACGGGGGCCGAGAAGCAAAAGAAATGTGGTCACGGGCCGCGAGTGTGCGATTTCGGGCCCCGCTGGACGCGGGCCGAAGCTTTGCTTCCAAAGCGGGTCCACAGGGAAAGATCCAGGCGGCGGGGCTGGGGACCCAGGCTCCACGCCTCGTTCCCCAGGGCAACGGTCGCGTATCCCCCGCGGTAATCGAGCATCTGGAGCGGCTGGCGCTGGTGAACTTCGGCAGCCGCGAGGCGGTGGACCGGCTAGAGAAAGCCATCGCCTTTGCGGATCAGCTGCACGCCGTGGACACCGACGGTGTGGAGCCTCTGGAGTCGGTACTGGAGGACAGGTAAACTCCCGGCTGCGGTCTCGGACCTTTGAGGCTGTTTCAGGTCCTTTGCATAATTGGAAATTTGTCCAGTCACCGCGAGGATGGCTTCACTCTTCCCCTAGTTCATTATTGATCCTGTCACTCTCGCTTAGAACCCTTTTAGCCTTCCCAGTCTCGATGTAAATAGGAACCAAGTCCGAGAATCCCCTACTTCAAAGAGCCGTTACCCGCCCTCTCGGGTGTGCTGTCCCCTCAGTACCCTCCAGCCTAGACTGGTTTACAAACCACGTTTATTTCCTTAGAGTGTTTTCACTTGCCTACCTGAGCATCTGATTAAATATCTGAAGAAGTCAAACACTATATGTATAACCTCAAGTCAGTTCATATGCTAATTACGGGATATCCAAATAACAATTAAGTTATGCCTCATCTTTTTTTTTTTTTTTTTTTTTTTTTTTTTTTGAGACAGAATCTGGCTAAAATTTCGAGGAATGGCTTTGAACCCAAGGTTATCTTGCTGTTTCCTTAGTGATATTTATAGGCCTGTATTTACCACCCATAGCATTGGTTTCATAAAGTCACTGAAATGCTTTGCAAAGTTTAAATCTTGTTAGTCTCCTGTCCTTCTCACCTTCGGGTCTTTGATCTGCTGCACAGATCCAGAGAGGTTAACACTATTTGCCTAACATTACCCAGTAATTCACATCAGATACCTGATGTCATTTCCCACCCAAGATCTTCAGGACACGTGCCCATGGTCTTCAGGTCCTCAGGTCCTCGGCTGTCACAGCCCCTCCCCATCTCTCCAAGCTAGCACTGTCAAGTTCTTTCAGCTTCTTGACTTCTCCTTCCCTGTTACTTTTTTTCCCACAATTTTCAGTCCTTGCTTTTTACCAGCTCCTTATCCCACCTACTTCTCCTCTCTTAAGTTGTCGACTGCCATTAATTCTTTTATTCCTTTATACAGTATATTTTTTATGGTTCTACTGGTATTCAAAAGCGCTGTTAATCACTTAAATGTTAGTTCTCTGCCTTCCCCCCTTCTGTTTATCCAAATAGCATGAATCATGTTTGGATTTTTTTTCTTTTGTCTAGCACTGAGTAAATACTTGGGAAATGCTCAAATAAACATCTCATTAATTTATTTGGTGGAGAGAATAGAATTACAGAATCAGCAGTGGTGGTGGTGGTGGTGGTGGTTCAGCGGGTAAGGGCAATTGCTACCAATTCCGATGGTCTTAGTCTGTTCCTGAAGACCCGTATGGTGGAAGCAGAAACTTGACTCTAACAAGTTTTCCTCTGACCTCCCCAGGCACACCATAGTACATACCTCTGCCACATACAAAATTTTAGAATTGTAATTTTTTTCAAGAGTCAGGATTTCCTGTCTTCTAGGAGAAACTAAAGAAATGCAGTTCCTACAAAGGGAGGAGTCAAAAACAAACAAAAAAAGACAAGAAGTATTTTTGTCATGGTGTGGCTCAAATTTGAGCTTGTCATTCAGTGGCCTGAATTTCTTCCCATAAATTATGTTGTTTTAGGTTAATGAACCGGACAAGTCATTTTAATATGACATTTGTAGGACTTCAAAAAAATAGGCCTCATGAATCCCAGCATCTCAGGCCAGACTTGAATGAGCTTTTAATCTTTAAGTGTATGTGCCCGTGAGCCTATGCCTTATGTGTGCAGGAATCCACAGGTTGGAAGTGGCTGCCTGTGAGAGCTCCCGGAGCAGTTTCAGGCAGTGTGAACTTCCATGTTGGTACAAGGAACGAAACCCAGGCCCTCTGTAATAGCTAAATGCTCTTCCCTCATGAGCCATCTCTTGAGCCCGACTTTTTTGTTTGTAGGCAGGGTTTCTCTGCATAGCCCTGGCTGTTCTGGAACTCACTTTGTAGATCAGGCTGTCCTCGAACTCAGAAATCCACCTGCCTCTGCCTCCCAAGTGCTGGGATTAAAGGTGTGCGCCACCACGCCCGGTGACTTGAGTGTTTTAAATGCTTGTCTGAACTCAAAGCATCCTAGTGATCCATAGGTGATCAGTAGTCTTAGGCAACAGCCATGATTACAGCCGAAGCCCTGACTGGCTAGTAGAAGTCTGTCTACACATTAACAATGTATTGTTTGGGTTGATCTACAAAGCCTTAGTGTGCCAGTGCCTTGGGCTAGGAGTTTGTGTCCAGTTATCTTATATGACTTCTGAGGTAGAGTGACATTTCATACAAGAAGCAGGCTTAGAATTTCACAGGAAAAGCCAGGACCTGGGACTCAACCCTGTAACTCTCAAGTAATGCTGCGACAGGCCAGGTAGTAACTCCTAAATACCCCTTTTGCCGTCTTAGCAAATCCAGAGACCGGCTTCACTAACATCTCACTGCAGCCAAATACTTCAACACTTTATTAAAACAAAAACTAGATGGCTCTGTGGATAAAGGCACCTGCTGCCAAGCCTGATGATCGGAGTTCAAACCCCGAGTCCCACATCACATGGTGGAAGGAGAGAACCGACTCTTCCAAGTTGTCCAGATCTCCATATATGCACTGTACACACACACACACATTTTAAAAACAAGTTTTTCTTTTTAAAAATTTTTTTTATTTTATGTAAGTACACTGTAGCTGTCTTCAGACACACCAGAAAAGGGCATCGGATCCCATTACAGATGGTTTTGAGCCACCATGTGGTTGCTGGGAATTGAACTCAGGACCTCTGGAAGAGGAGTCAGTGCTCTTAACCTCTGAGCCATCTCTCCAGCCTCATCAAGCCTTTTGCAAAGGAAGTATTCTACCTTTGAGCTGTAACTCTAGCTCCCTAATGTCTGGAATAAGTCAACCAAGCTCTCATTCTAAGTCTGTAGCAAAGTGAAAACAGAAATGGGAGGGGAAAGTTTTGCAGATACAAGTTGTAGTGCAAAGCAACCAGGGAGTCACCGAAGCAAAGTGAACCAACTGTTGTACGGTTCAAGATCAGAAGCAAAGTCCCTCCTCTCTCTGCTGCTAAGAACTTCCTGTTACTGGGGTAAATCGCTGTCCACAGTTATCATAGGTGATAAGTAGTTCGTAACCCCTTTTCAACCAGGATTCCTCATTGGGACTAGGATACAGAAAGAATGTTTTCATTCCTCACAGGAAAGTGCACAGCTTATGTTAGCCTAGATGCCAAGGTTATGGAAATGGATAGATATCTTAAAGAGCATTAAAACTCACTGTGAAGAATCCTGGTAAAGACGACAGGTACTTAGTAAACAACTGGCCTGAAACTGCCCATGGTGGCTCAAACCCATAATTGTAGGACTTGGGATGCTCCAGCAAGACTGATGCAAGCTTTGAGTTTCGTCAATGATTAAAAGAGACCATGTTTCCCAAAAAACAGACAGAGGCTGGAGATGACTTAGTTAAGAACATATGCTGCAGCTCTTGCAACGAGGTCCCCCAGATTGAGTCCCAACACCCACGTTAGGTGGCTCATAGACACCCACAATTCCAGATCCAGGGTCTCTCAAGGCAAGGGCACTCAGACCCCCTCACATATTAAAACTAAAAACTATTTTTGAAAAACCTTCTGGGGCTGGAGAAGATGGCTCAGGGGTTAGGAGCACTAACTGCCTTTCCAGAGGACCTAGGTTCGATTCCCAGCACCCACATGGTAGCTAACAATTCTCTGTAATTCTAATTACAAGGGAATCCAATGCCTTCTTCTAGCCTCTATGGGTACACACACACAGGGGAAACCTCCAATCATGTAAAATAAAAATCTCATAGATGAATGCCCCAAAGCCAGTAAGCATGAAGTCCTTGGCTGGTTCCTCAGCACTACCAAAGCCAAACAAAACTGTCCCTTCCTCAACCCCAGCCAGGCCTGTTAGCACTTTAGATTCTTGTTGCTGCAAGAACGCTGGCCCAGCACTGTGGCGCCAGTGTTTGCATTTCCCTTTTTCACTTTGCTTTTTCAAGACAGGGTTTCTCTGTGTAGCCCTGGCTGTCCTGAAACTCACTCTGTAGACCAGGCTGGCCTCGAACTCAAGAAATCTGCCTGCCTCTGCCTCCCAAGTGCTGGGTTTAAAGGCACGCGCCACCACCGCACCGTAAGACAGGATCTGTGTTTGTTGTGGAACACTAACAGTATGATGTGGCTGCTGCTGTCCTGAGCTGTCAGCAGGTCAAACTATCCAAAGACTTGCCCACCTCAGGCTCCTTGACTGTTTTGAAGGAAGGAGTTCAAAAGGCCCTACCCCTCCCCAAGATTTACCACCAGTTAACAGTTGGTGGGAGAGGTATTTTTCTTTCCAGTGTTGTAACTGCTCATAAAGTTCGTGATCCTACAAGTAATCCATTGCTTCACCAAGCTAGACTTGGATCTGTCAATGAATAGATATTAGTCTTCCTGGGAAATTTTCATTCAGCAGTCATCTGCCTTTCACTTGTGGTACACCAGCCTTAGCCTCATGTCAGTATGTGCCACCAAACCTGCCTGATGCTTCTGTTTGTACTGCATTTATTGAAGATGGGTATGAGAGTGTCACAGCGCATGTGTGGAGGGGAACTGCATCTCTTTCATTTGCATCCTAAGAACCAAACATCACCTTTGCTGGATCCTTTTCCACTACTCCACTTTGTTTTCTTTAGTCAAGCAAACATTTTGAGGCTGAATAGATGGCTCAGTGGTTAAGAATGAGAACTGTTCATGCAGAGTACCCAGCACCCAAACCAGCCAGGCAGGTCACAACTGTCTCTCACTCTGACTCCAGAGGATCTGATGCCTTTGGCTTCCATGAGCACCTGTACTCATGCGCACATACCCACATAGACATACACATACATAAATAATAAAAACTTAAATTACATTTGATGTTTATAAAGAAAACTTAAAATACAGGGGTGATAAGTAACTTGTTGTATTAGGACTTGAAGTCAGCTGACTTAAGATCTATGCTCTTAGGGATCCTCCAACAGAACCCTAAGTCCCAGAAAGACCAGCCACCTTTGCGTGGTGCAGCAGTTTTTGTTGTTTTTTTTTTTCTTCTCTCCCTTCTGTGTTAGGGATTTAATTTAAGAGCCTCACATACAAGCAGCACTCATTGAACTTCTGACCTACTGCTACAGCTCTCTGGTCTACTTTTACTACAGCACTCCTAACTAGGCACAGCAGCCACAGCAAAGACTGTTCTGCCCCTCTACAGCCTCCTTAGGGGTCCTGTCTCTCTGTACTCTGGAAGCTTCAAGTCTCTCAAACTGTAAACTCTGGCATTTGCTTTTTACAGATGTCTCTACTTGAGATCTGACAATGTTGCAGAAGGCAGCTGTGCTGAAGAACTACTACAGAATTCCAATCACGTTGTGGAGGAATACTTTGTGGCCCCCCCAGGTATGTGATACCCAGAGTGGCTCAGACATTCTTGCTGGAGACAAATACTATCTGAATGCAAAAGGACAAACTGCACACAAGTGGTGGCATTGTAAATGACAAGTATCCAGGAGTCATATTCACCTTTAGGGTCCAGTCACACTGAAAGAGAAGTGCAGGATTAAGGGGTATGCACAGCAGACTGCACATCTCTGCGCCTGGAAGCCTGTCTACAGGCACAACTGGCTCCTCCATACAGAGTAACCCAAGCCTATTTGCTTGGGAAATTAAGTATATGACATCTGTCTGGCATTTCCTCAGCTTTATTGGCAATCAATTCAAATAAGACTTAACAGTGCCACACAGGCCAGCTGAAACATACCTGTAAGTATGTCAGCCATGGTTTGTAATCCCTAATATAGCAACTTGCGTTTCCAGGCTCACTGTACACAGTTTAGAACTTGTTGTCTCCTGTGCATGAGTTCTCAGAGCTGCCAGGCAGTCAGCAATAAACCCTGTGAGCGGGAGGACGGAACTCTATGCTAACCATGCTGTTTGCCTTGGCTGGCTAAAGATCCTTACAGTGGCAGGGCCAGTAGTTCCTCCTACTTCATTTCATGACATGTACCAAGGGATCACACTGCAGACAGGACCTTGCTCCTGACAGAGGTTTGGTCTGTCTTTCACTCTTACCTGCATCTGTTCCTTGCCTGTATGCACTGAACAGCACGGATCTGGCTTCACTCTGAACCGTTAACTGATGCTTGAGAGTTAGGAAGAAGGACGGCATCAATACTTACTTCCAGTTCTCCGTGAAATCCATGTGACCAGTTAGTTTAGGAGAGCCAGCTGGACATCAGGCTCAACTCTAATGTTCTTCTTATTTTTCAAACAGGTAATATTTCCTTGCCAGACATGGTAAACAAGATTCCTTCTTCCACAGCAGAGTAGCTATTCTGGGGAAGGGGCACCCTGTCAACATGGTGGACTCACAAGGGTGGTCATTTGCTTCTGTGAACTCTATCTAGTATAAACTGGATTTACAGTTTCTTGGTAATTGATCCGAAGACAGAACTGGACAACACCCAGCTAGCAGAGAACCACAAGCCTGCTTCCAAGGGAATGGATCAAATACTCAGACTCATTCTGTCTGAAAAACAACCTCCTCCCTCCTCTGCCCTAAAAACACCACCTTGCCAAAATATATCTAGGCGGACTCTTCTGTTTAGGTGTAAGAGACAGATGACCTGGGATGAAGAGACAAACCAGTTCTTTTTAGTTGCTTTCCCACTGGCTTCAGAGCCAGCACATCACCATCTGTTTCTGGGTACCTACCTTATTCCTACCAGAGGGCTCGTTTTCTGGATAAGTTTGAATAGTATCAAAGTAAACTACAGCCTGGAACTCCTAATTCAGAACTATCTTTCTTTCTCAGAGAGCTATCCAACCTCCACCTTGCACTCAAGTGTCCATGAACAACATACATACAACAACACACACACACAAACAGTATACGTGAACACCCAACCCCCAGACACATACCATGCAATATGAACACCAGCCAAATAGTTCCTTTCTGAAAAGAGAACTCGTTAAAAATAGCCCTGGGCCCGTCTTCATTCTTTCTCTTCCCTTTATCTGCAATGTCTGTGTCCCCCACACACCCTTTTCTTGTTGCTCAGATAGGCCTCTCTGTACATCAGGCTGGCCTTGAGCACACAGCTATCTTCCCGCTACGGCCTCCCAAGCACAGAGGTTGGAGGCCTGAGCCACCTCAGTGAACTACTATTACAGAGAGTTCAGTTTACAATGCCAGGTCTGAATTGTAAGAACTCCGAATCTGGGTCAGAGATCCCTCAGTCATTCAGAGAACTTCCTATCCCAGGTGTGGTGGCTCTGAGTCTTTCATTTCATTCCAACACTTGGGAGGCAGAGGCCAACAGATCCCTGAGTTCAAGGCCAGCCTGGTCTACAGAGCCAGAATTATTCTGAGAAACCCTCTCTGGAAAAGAAAATGTAAAGAAAGAAAGACATCAAACCAAAGAAACAAAACTCCAGCACTTCCTGTTCTTCAGCCTGAGCTGAGTTGGGCTCTGGTACCCACCTCAACTCAAGGTGACCCATGACCTCCTGCATTTGCAGCTCCACAGGAGTTGATGCTGTCTTTCTGGCCTCTGTAGGCACTAACACACACATGGCATAAACATGTAAATAAAAACCAACCTTTAAAATAAAAAATTAAAATAAAAAACCAGAGTCTGCCTTTGGTGTTGATTTTTTACAATCGCCACCATTACTCTGGCAGAGTGATGAGTTTCTGCTCCTTACAAACTACCATGACAACTCAAACGATGGTTCTCTTTGGTCAGTACCTGAGTATGTAGTATGAAACCTACATACTCAATCAAAGACAACTGCACGCAAGTACTAAACATTTAAAATATATTTCTGAACAAAACGGGCCCCTTGGTCGTCGTGACTGCCGTCTCTGAGCAGAGCAGCCCATGAAGATGCAGCACTGGTTTCCGACCCATAGTCAGGGTGAGAAATATACAGCTTGTTCCTGAACCACAGCCACACCTTCTCTCTGCAGCCTAACAGGTCACTGCTAGTATGGTGGCTCTAGCCGAAATTATGTAGTTCCTTACAATAAAAAAAAAATAAAAAGAAAAGAAAAAAAATGTCCTAAGACTCTAATCAATCTGGAATGTAGACTCTGAGCACAAAGTAGCCCAGCTCATCTAAAAAACTGAAGAGACCCTTCCTTCCCACCCCCTCAGTAGGGCCTGAAAGGAGAGAAGTAGTGTGGCGAGCCCCGGCTTTGGTATGGCGAGTCGCGGCCCCTGGACCCGGACCGCGACCGTGAGTAGCCATAGCTGGTGCTTCTCTCAGGATACACTCGGATGTAGGAAGTCTCACCCTAAAATCCAAACAAACAGAAGGGAAGAGTGAAGACCCAGAGGCACGAGCAAAGCCCAGCCCCGGCACTCACTGTGTGCCTGGCACTGTCACCTCTCTCAACGTTCACTGTCACATGGAGGTGGGTACCCGCCCTCTCCGTTTCAAACGGAGGCTATAAGCAGAGCAACCCCCGTGGCTCTGTTCACTCTAGACAGGCTTTAAGGTAGAGTGACATCATCAAATGAAAAAAGTACGACCCGCTGCTATTGATGGTCAATTAGACTCAACGGAAGGCATGAACCCACCTCGTGAGAGCGGAATTTGGTGTCATCCAGTTTACGCAGAGCATATTCCATGTCCTCTTTTCTCAAATATTCAACCATCCCCATTCCGTCCTTCTGTACGTCTGCATAACAGACATCCCCAGCTTCTCGCATGTGATCTTTCAGGTCCTGCCAGCTGCCTGATGGAGGAAGTCCTGGCAGAGAATGGAAGAGAGGACCACAACCTCAGCTGTGCTAACTGCCCTACGAGAGCTGGCTATGCCTATGATGGTCTACGCTCTGTGATCACTTAATTCTTAAGGGTTCCCAAGTCACAAAGCATATGGGGCAGAGAACCAGAGAACTATATTGAAGTATATATGGTAAGCCACTGTGAGAAGCTGGTCTAAGGTAACTGTCCAGAGACCAAAGCCTCTCAACTAAGCAAACAAATCTGCCTGTCACAGGCTTCCAACCTCTGAGAATTTACCACTCTGTGCTTCACAATCAATGTGACACTCCCCAAACCTAGTTCCAGGTTTTATCCATTATGAAACTTATTAGTACCAAGTATTTCTTGCTGAACTTATTTTTCCCAAGACATGAGTTTTGAAAAAAGCCAAGTGCAGCCAAGGGAACAGCACAAGAGTCCGTGTTTGTTTCTTTACAGCGTGACTGGCTGACAGAGCACAGAATACCTCGTTAAGAGACCCACAGTCCTCACTACGGTGGGGAAGGAACACTCACGCTAAAGCTAGTTGGAGTCATACGACCCTACCTGGTGTCATGAAAGGGAAATGTGCTCCTGCTCTCAAAGGCTGTGTTTGCTGCGCACAGCTCGGGACTGCAGCCATTTCCTAATAGTTTTCTAAGCAGGAGTTCAGAGCAGCATGGAGAGAAAAAAAGATAATGTATGACAACTTGAAGGAGGGAGTGGAGTCCTAGGGTTAAAAACTACAGAGGAACACAGGGAGACAGATTCCATCACTCGTACACATGACTATGATTGTGGGACTGTCACACTTTAAAAGGGCCCTTCAACCGCCCTGTGACATGCAGAGGACCCTGCCCAGGGTCTTAGCACAGCACTGATATTTTAAAGACACAGCTGAGCTGAGCACTTGGCACATCATCTGGTGACACCAGTTATAAATAAAAGCTCTATCCCTCCCAATGCAATCCCCACGATTCTAGGTTGTGTGCAGCTGGCTCCTGTGATGTCTGTGAAGGAACATTCCCAGAGGAAAGGTCTGCAGACAAAGTGCTCTCCCATCATCTTGGCCTCTCACCAGTAAGAAAGCACTCTAAGAAACGTGTTTCTCAGACCATGGTGGCGTACGCCTTTAATCACAGTGCTCAGGAGGCAGAGGCAGGGAGATCTCTGAGTTCTAGGACAGCCTGGTCTACAGAGTAAGTTTTAAGACTACCCAGAGACCGGTTCAGAACAAAAAGAGCAGTAGGTTTCCGTCCCACATAGGCTGCATTACTTGCACGGTTTCATCCGTACAATGTCTGCCTCCCTGACTAACCAGAGCAGAGCTTTCCGCTGCCCAGGTGCACTGGCTCCTGAGAAGCCAGCATGTCCCAAGTCCTCAACACTAAGCCACACACTTCCTTGAAGGCTAGACTCTCGTTCAGCAAAGTGGTGAGAACATACCTGAAACAAGAACTCGGAAATCTGACCGTCTTGTAGGAGGCCCATTCCTCGCACCACGGGGCCACCCACCCCGACCTCCATAAGTCCTGGGGAACTCCACACGGAGTCGACACTGGCCATAATCGTAACCGTTTCTTCCATAGATCGCATCCTCAGCATCTCTGCAAGGCAAAGACTGAGATCAGTGCTGCCCCACAGGCTGGGTGACTTCTCCATGGAGGGCGAGAGTCACTGAGCGGGGAGGGAAGTCAGCCGGAGGGAACAGGGAGATGGACACCAGACACAAGCTTGCCACACTTGCGCTCAGGTGGAGGGCCGTTCACATTATTGACAGCTGGGACAGCAAGATGGCTCAGCCAGGGCATGCACACACTCTGAAGTGCAAAATATGTTAAGAAACTGAAAGTGCAAAATATACCCAGAAACTGAAAAATACACACAAACCAACCAAAAACCAACTTGACAATTAATGGAGGGGTTTGAATATGAGCTCAAGATGTGACATGTATGCATGGAGGCAGCACAACAAACTCATTATTCTGAACGCACAGCTCCGGTTGTCAAGCACATGGTTCTCCAGGGATGAGAAATGCAGATAAACAGAGTACTTGGACGGTGCTGACTCAGGGACTGGAGACGGCTCCACCGCTAAGAGAGCTCACTGTTCTTCCGTGGGACAGGGCTTCGGTCCTCAGCACCCACACAGAAGCTCGTAACAGTCTGCAACTCCAGTTCAAGGGGATCCTGTGTTTCTTTTGTCCTATGACCCCCACTATGCATCTGACATACTGGGTGCATATACACACACAAATCAGTTTTGGGGGGAGGCTGATCCGTAGGATTAAAATAATTGTTGACAGATAACTCATTTTGTCAATAAACCAAATTTATCAAAACATGGCAAGCATATTCTCTAAAGCAGGGATTCTCAACCTGTCACCACCCCTCTGGCAAACCTTTATGTCTATATGACTATCCATAGCAGTAGCAAAATTAGCTATGAAGTAGCAAGGGAAATAATTCTATGATTGGAGGTCACTACAACATGGAGAACTAACTGTATTGCAGGAAGGTTGAGAACGCCCACCGACAGCTTGGAAACATCCTACAATAGGCCCCGTAACAGTCTTCCACAAGACAAAGCTTACTGAGCAGGAGACACTTTAATGTTCCCAAAAGCCAGGCATCCGGGAGGCTGAGGCAGGGAGTTCTGAGACCACCGTGGTGGACAAAGAAAGACTGCCTCAAAAAGTCACTGCAAAATTAAATTAAAGACTAATGAGAGGAGGGCCCGTCAGCACCCACAGGACAGTTCCCAACCATCAGTAACTCCAGTCCCAGGGGAGCCAACCACCTCTTCTGACTTCCTTGGGCAACAGGCATGCACATGGAGCAAATATAGCCAGGTAACACACACACACACATCTTAATAAATAATAAATAAATTAAATTTTAAAAAAAAGAAAAGAAAAAGATAAGAGGTCTAGGTTCTGTGACTCACGTCTTTAACACCAGCTACGGGAGCCAGAGGCAAACGATCTCTGTGAGTTCGAATTCTGGCCAGTCAGAGCTATAGTATAAGATCCTGTCTAAAACACACACACACAAAAAAAGGCATCAAGGAACACGACCACGGCACCTTGACTGCTGGAGTGAATTACAATGGACTGGAAGGGTCAAGCGTATTAAGGATTAAAAGCAGAATTTGTAAGTAAAGGATATAAGTTACCTCTTGAAGCTTTTATAACTCTAATTGAGAAATTATAGTTAATTTATAACTGCCTACCCAACAGTTATCAAATCTTAAGTGCTTTCTTTGAAACTTCCCAAATAGAGCAGAATATAGGTCTTCTGTTAAGACTAAAGGAAAAACAGGATAGTGTCACACCAAGTAACGGGGTACAAATCCTACCTAGATCCTCTCCAAACACCTACCAATTGTTATCCCTTTACTAACCTCTTGCATTAAACAATCCACATTTTGTGTGAAATATGGTCAGCATCCTCTGCTTCAGGGGCTATTGAAAACGCTAACTACACGCGGCATGGCACTTGACACAGAACTTGACTATTAAAGACACAATGGCACTGTTCATTAGAGCCATAATTTTTCTCACGTTCATTTGTTTTTAAAAAAAGTAGAAAAAAAAAAAGCTTCAGTCTATTTTTGAGGCAAACTGCAAGACACTTAGGGGATAAGCTGGGTTAGTCTTCAACCATCGAAGTCCGGAGTACTTCTACTGTGAATCCGTAATCTCCAACCCAGGCCGGCGAGACACCGGGTCGATAGGCAGAGATGAAGCTCTCCTCCCAACGAGGCTGAGAAGACAGGGAACAGGTCCTTACTGACCCTCCCAAGGGGACGACCGCCAACGGCGCAGAGATCTCAAAACTAAAGCATACTTTCCGGCCTCTTCCTGACCCAGGGCTCACGACATTTGCACAAAAAAATAAAAAAAATAATAATAAAAAAATCAAAGATCCTTCGGCGCGGGTTTGGGGGAACCTAGCTTTTCCACATCCTTGCTACGATTAACTTCTGGCTTCTGGCGGGGGATTAACTTCCCTCGTTAGAAGGTAATGAAATCAGAGATGCTAACCCCCCCACCCCTCTCTCCCGCTGGTTTAATCCGATCCCCCTTTACTAGAACTAGGCACGGTGGAGCGCCCAAGTAGGGACTGGCCCCAGACACCCCGCTTTCCAGCCGCGCAAAGCAACCTGTGGTCCCCGCCGACGCCGTCTGTTCCCCGGTAACGGCGAGGGCCACCCCCACCCCCAGACCCGAACCCGGATTCGGGAGGAGGGGGACTTAACAGAAGTCTTCCCTCATTTCGGGGTGCTTCCCGTTAGGGTGCCTTTCTCAAACTCGAGGGCTGGGCAGAGCGCGCTGGTTTTTACCCTCCTCGGGGGCAAGTCGGGCGGGCTGGAGCCTTCCGATTGAAGGAAGTGACACCAGGCAAAGCCGCCTCCAGCCGGGGGGCGCCGTGAGGGGTCGGCACGGCGGGGAGGGGGAGGGGAAGGCGCTGGGGGAGGGGAAGGCGCTGGGGGGGGGGGGAAGGGGAGGGGAGGGGAGGCCGGGCCCGGCGGAGATGGGACGAGCCGCCGGGGGAAATCCTCACCGCGGGTCCTCGAAGCGCACGAAGGCGAAGGGCACGAGGCCGTGCCGGTTCTTGAGCTCGATCTCGCGGATGCGGCCGTACTTATAGAACAGGTCCTCGAGGTCCTTCTCGCGCACGTCGGACGGAAGGTTGCCCACGTAGATGCGCCCGTCGCCCTCGCCGCCGCGCTCGTCCGCCCAGCCCGACGACATCCGCACCGGCCGACGCCGCGGGCCCGCCGCAGCCCACGTCCCGTCGCAGCCGCCTCCGCCGCCGCCGCCTCCTCAGCCCGGGGCCCCCCGCCGCAACCTCCCCCGCGGGCTCCCGAGGCGCTCAGCCGCACTGCATTGTGGGAACGCGGCGCGGAAGCCGTGAGGAAGCGGGGGCGGGAGGGGGGCGGCAGTCGGAGGATTTTTAAAGCGATCTTAAAGGGGCAGCCGCCGCCGCCGCGAGGTGCGCTTGCGCAGAGGGCGGGGTCTCTCCCTAGAGATGCGAGCGGAAGGTTCCTGGCGGTGGGAACCGAGCGCCCCCTAAGCTGGGAGGTCACTGAGCCTAGGTGAGCGTGGGGCTGTCCTTCTGAGGAGAAGGACGCCGACCCCACAGAAGCCCTCAGGCTGCCCAGCGCTGGGCTATCCTGGCCCTCGGTCTGAGGTCTGTAGTCGTCCCTTAGACCCGAGGTGTAAGCCTGGGATGGTCGCCAAAGCTTGGTTGTCCGAGTTTATGGAGAGTGGATGCGCAAACCTTTCGTTCCAACACTCCGAACCCGGACAGAGGAGGAGGATCTATCTCCATGAGTTCAAGGCCAGCCTGGTTTACATAGAGAAAGAAAAGGTATAGTGGGGAAGAAGGTTTATTGTAGGTATGTGGGAGAGCATTCTATACTCAGAGGAAGGCCGTCTAGGAGAGTCCAGAAGGGGACGTGACCAGGCTGGACCCTGTGAGGAGAGGCGGGAAGGAGAGGGGAAAACGATCCAGCAGCCAGGAGGTCAGAAGGTGTAAAAAGAGGTAGGTAGTCAAGATGTCTGGATTATATAAGGAAAAGCCTCTAGGGGAAGG
The DNA here is from genome assembly GCF_978045245.1 of Mus caroli. Classification (NCBI taxonomy): domain Eukaryota; kingdom Metazoa; phylum Chordata; class Mammalia; order Rodentia; family Muridae; genus Mus; species Mus caroli. The sequence continues at coordinate 119,473,538 of NW_028227259.1, read as the reverse complement.
GCAGCCTAGCCCCTGGCCTGGAGGGCGGGGTATGTGAGCCAAACCGTGTAGCAGATAAAGACTGGTGGATGCCAGAAGCTGGAGACCAGGTCTGCTTTGGTATCTTAAATAGGCACCTGAGCGGATCGTCCCGGGTTTGAAATTTCACAGCTACCCTGTCTCCAAGAAAGAGAGAGAAAAGAGAATCTGTGGAGGATACACATGTATTATTTCATATAATCACAAGCATCCCTGTAGAGTTTGCCTATCTGTGCATTCTGAACTATAGAACATCCTCACAAAACAAAACAGTGAGTGGGGATGCATGCTGGTAAATCTCACTCTCCTGAGGCTAAGGTAGGAGACTTAAAAATTCTAGGCTAGCCTTGACAACAACTTACTGAGATCCTGCCCTGAAAAACTATTTAAACCTAGATGCCTGGAGGGATATAAGGCAAAGCTAGCAAGATGATAGAGAGCTGTAACCCTAGGCAGTGTGTGTTCCCTCGGTGGTTGTTTCACTTGTTCTCTGTAAGATTTTGGATCCCAGCCTAAGGCTACACCATAAAACAATATGTCCAGAGGCTGGAGAGATGGCGCCAGTGATTAAGAGCCTTGGCTGCTTTTCCAAAGGACCTGAGTTCAATACCCAGTACCTACATGGCAGCTCACAGCTGTCTGTAACTCCAGTGCCAGGAGACTGACATTCTCACACAGACAGACATATAGGCAAAAACACCGATGCACATATAATAAATCTTTAGAAACAAAAAAACCCAAAAGCCTCAAATTACATATATTTATGTTTATCCTTGAATTCTGTGTAGTTAAAGAAAGAAAAAAAAAAAAGGACAGGTGGAACTCTGAATTTGAGGCCAGCCAAGTATGCAGAGCTAATCCCAAGACAGCCAAGGATGCACAGAGAAAAACTGTCTTTAAAAAAATAAAAAGCGGGGGTGGGGGGGTGTATAGGGGACTTTTGGGATAGCATTTGAAATGTAAGTGAAGAAAATATCCAAGGGAAAAAAAAAGCCGGTGGTAGTGGTGGCGCACACCTTTAATCCCAGCACTCAGGAGGCAGAGGCAGGCGGATTTCTGAATTCGAGGCCAGCCTGGTCTACAGAGTGAGTTCCAGGACAACCAGGGCTACACAGAGAAACCCTGTCTGGAAAAAACAAAAACAAAACCCAAAAACACAAAATATAACTAGGTATTGCTTATCACCCAAAAGCATAGAAACTTTTCAAAGGATGTGGGTGGAGACGGTCACCTTCAGCAATACATGGAGTTTGAGGGCAACCCAGCCTACATCAGAAAAGCAAAACAAAACAAAAACCTAACTAAATGCTAAGATGTCAGCGTAAAAGTAAGACCCTCCTTCTCTCTGTGGAGCCACCTCCTTGCTTTCTCTGTGGAGCCACCTCCTTGCATTCGCCTCTCCTATATTTGGGTAAGACATCTGCTGATGGCAACAATCCTCTATTTTTGTACTTTTCTGTGTTTACCAAATTGTAATTATCCTGTAGTCGGTTTTATAAGTAGAATAAAATGCAATAAATGGCCTCTCAGATATGACTGCGTCTTCCGTCTGGGATATACAACGCTTCTGACTGCTCTTATCAGGCCCAAGAGGCAAACTGGGAAGACTCCTGGCCAGATGGGATCTTGAATGTAAGTGTATGTTTTTAAGGCTTTCTCCAGAGGGCATGGTGACACACACCCTTCATTTCTGTACTTGGGAAACAGAGGCAGGATGCTCTACATAGTGAGTTCAAGGCCAGCCGAGGCTATATAATGAGATACTGTCTCAAAAAAAAAAGGCATTAAACTACATTTTTCAGAGTATACTTAGATGTATTAATATGTTTCTCAATTATCATTTCCATGTAGTATTGCAAAGATTTCTGGTTTTGCTATTGGAGAAAACTGGGTAATATCCTAGGGAGAGAGAGGAGTCAGCTGATAGGAAGGACTCCAGATGGAAAAGCTACTTAGGATTGGCTAAATTGTTAGGAGACAGTTAGGACCCGGTGTGGAACTTAAAGGTGGAGGATTTTGTTCCTGTAAAGCCAGATACTGACTTTTTGTAGATTCCCACACAAATCAGACCAAATCCCGGCTTCCTGTTCACACTCTGCTAAGGCACAGATTGTAGACAGGGAAACATCTATCGATCTCGTTAGTCACCATCTTTGGATTTAAACTAGGCCGTGTTTTCTGACCAGGCAGTTGCTCTGAAGCAGTCAGGTAAAGTAGTTTAGTGAAGGTTAAGACGCTTGAGACCACCTTGGGGTGCTGCCTCCCATGTTTAAGAGCCCCTGAGGGGAGCCTCTGGAGAGTTGGCTTAAGTGGTAAAATGCTTGCCATTCGAGCATAAAACCCAGGCTCAGCTTCTAGAGCCTTAAGTGAAGAGCTACAGTGAAAGCCACTGAGGGGGTAGGGGGGTAGGGGTGGAGAGTCGAGACAGGTGGGCCAAGGGCTCCCAGCAGCCAGTCATACATGTACCCACACACATGTGCATATGCATAGAAACATGTACACACATGGACAGTACAAAGGCATAAACTTTTTTAAAAAGAGGATCTTAGGCTACCAAGATGGCTCGGGGTGGAGGTGCTTGCTGCCCGCTCCAACAACTTGAATTTATTTCCCCAGACTCACATGGTGAAAAGAAAGAACCAGCCCCCACCAGTTTCTGGCCTGACCTACCCTGGATGTTGGGGTAATCTAACCCCCTACACACACACACACACACATTTTATCACATGACTATGTAGGTCTGCCCCCGTGTTTTCAGTTGTTAATTGCTATGCAGGTAGAGCCATGTGCTGGCAGGATATTTGGTATTACCATTTCTCTCACCCATCACCTGCTTTCTATAAGTAATTGCTTGTCCTTCCTCACCTGTCCAAAGGACAATCCCCTGCAATTAATTATGTTAAAAAAGCAAGCAGCCGGGCTGGTGAGATGGCTCAGTGGGTAAGAGCACCCGTCTGCTCCTCCGAAGGTCCGGAGTTCAAATCCCAGCAACCACATGATGGCTCACAACCATCCATAACGAGATCTGACTCCCTTTTCTGGAGTGTCTGAAGACAGCTACAGTGTACTTACATATAATCAATAAATAAATCTTTAAAAAAAAAAAAAAGATTAGCCAAGGCTACATGAGACCATGTCTCAAAACAAACAAACAAACAAAAAGCAAGCAGCCATGGCGGTAAAGGTTGAGTAACCTGCTATGCCAAAGGGCGACACAGAGAGATGAACCAGGTGATGTCCTGTTGCTGGTCGGTTCAGACTGGGTGAATAAGGATGAATAAATGTGGCTTTTTGTAGAATAAGGAGCTGGTGGCTGAGGCTGGGGCAGGAGGACCAGGAAGACCGGGAGGAGAGAAGCTGGTGGGAAGGATGTAGGACACTGAGAACCACGTGGAGAGACTCAGGGGCAGAGAAGTCGCATTCAGTTACGTGGAGAAGCCGAGAGACTGCCCCAGCAAACAGGCCAACAGCTCCAAACTATATAGATGTCTCCGTGTCTTTATTATTAAACCTCAAGTGGGACCCTAAAAGCCCCCGCAGACCATATGCATCGTGACAAGCACACATCACACACACACACTAAAAAAAATAAATAAAAGGGTAGTTTGATAAATACTCATTGCAATATTATAATTGTCATGGTTTGAACATGCTTGGCCCAGAGAGTGGTACTGTTTGGAGGTGTGGCCTTGTTGGAGTGGGCGTGTCCTTGCTGGAGTGGGCATGTCTCTGTAGGAGTGGGCTTTAAGACCCTCCTCCTAGCTCCCTGGAAGCCAGTCTTCTAGCAGCCTTCAGAGGAAGATGTAGAACTCTCAGCTCCTCCTGCACCATGCCTGCCAGGATGCTGCCATGTTCCCGCTTTGATGATAACAATAGACTGAACCTCTGAACCTGTAACCCAGCTCCAATTAAATGTTGTCCTTGATAAGACTTTCCTTGGTCATGGTGTCTGTTCACAGCAGTAAAACCCTAAGACAGTGATGATAATAAGGATGTTATGATTCAAGGCACAGGCCTGTAAGTAATCCCAGCACTCCAACAAGTTGGCATCCCAGGATGCCAAGACGAGAAGATCTCTTGTTTGATGCCAACTCGGACCACGTAGCCAGTTCCAGGCCCACTGAGACCTAGTCTGGAAAAAAACAAAAAACAGAATCAAATGGACGGGACGCAGCTAAGTTGGCAGAGCACCTGCCCTGCCGCAAGAGGAGCTGTGTTTGAGGCCAGCCTTGAGTACCTATGGAGACCCTACCTCAGTGAATGATGAATGCCCTTCCCGCAGCAAGCAATTTTTCTGTCAGAGAGTAGGGCAGTGTCCAATTAAATACAAAAGGCATATCTTCAAACTCTTTCTCTTCTCTCCCTCTTCTCTCTCCTTCTTCCCTCTTCCCTCCTCTTCCCTCTTCCCTCTTTCTCCCTCTCCCTCTCCCTCTCCCTCTTCTCTTCTCTTCTCTCTCTCTCCCCTTTCCCGTGACATCAGTCCCCTCTGGCATTGCAGTAAAATGTTTCCTTCTGTGTGAAAGCTCTCAGTCATGAACTTCTCCCAGTAGGCAGGAGGGGGAGCGAGAGATAAGGAGACAGTTGGTGGGAAAATGAGTCATCCCAGAGACTGGGACTTGACTCGGTCTCGGTCTCGGCTAGCGCTCCTCTGGAGTTGTGGGCTGGGTCACTGGAATGTGTTGTTGGTCTGGACAGCCCGGGAGCTTGCTGTCCGTCACGACCCCGTCCAGTATGTTTGTGAGATGGGTCCATGACTGTCGCTCACTCTGCGCTAGAGCACTCGCCAAACATGCATGAAGCCCGGAGTTTAATGAGGTGTAGGGGGGATGGAAGTGTTGATTTCTGGAGAGCTGTGTGCTTGTGAGCCATGAGCCACGCAGGGGAGGCTGGGAAGAGCCTGCAGCGCAGCTAAATTAGGAGATTTTAGAGAGAGTTAGGAACGGGGGGGGGGGGGGGGGAGCCGGCAGTTTGAGGAATGCAAGTGCCAAGCGTGGGAAGACGAGAAGACAGAAGGGGGAGAAAATTCAAGAAGGTTTGCAGTCTGTTGTGAACATAATTCTCCTCTGGTGTTTTCTAAAGAGACAGCAGAGAGAGAGAGAGAGAGAGAGAGAGAGAGAGAGAGAGAGAGAGAGAGAGACCATGGTTTTCAATTATTACAGGATAGCAAAGGAAGGAACTGCAGTTTCTTTGCATATGGCCAAACAGGTGGGGAGAGAGCCTGGTTTTGTATGAGGTTATTTAAAGCAAGGTTTGTAGCAGCCCTGAGCCTTGTGTTTGCTAATTTGTTATAAGCAGATAGGGTCCTCAATATACCTAAGGTTTATTTGAGATAGGGCCTCACTATGTACCCTTGACTGGAATTCAATATGTTGACCAGCCTGGCTTGTAGCTCACAGAGACCTACCAGCTCCTGCCTCAGGAGTGCCTGGATTAAAGGTATAGGTCACCATGCCTGTTAGTTAGTTTTTTCAAGACAGTTTCTCTGTGTAGTCCTGGCTGTCCTGGAACTTATTCTATATACCAGGCTGGCCTTAAACTCACAAAGATCCATCTGCCTCTGCCTCCCAAATGTGATTAAAGGTGCCCCCCCCTTTCTGTCACCTTCCCTTCCCTCCCCAACCCTCCCCCCCCCCATCTCCCCAGGCATCTTTTATTTACTTTTTAGACAGAGACTTACTATGTAACTCTGGCTGGCCTGGAACTCATTAGACAGATCAGATACAAACAATAAATAGCTATGGCTTCACCTACAGGATACATCAGCCTCCCGGAGTACTGAGGTTAAAAGCCTGTGTGCTGCCGCTGAGCCCAGCCTTATTTATTTTAATTATTTAAAATAAACACACGTGGAAGTCAGAGGACAGCTTTGTGCAGTCTCTTGTCTCCCTCCCTCCGCCTTTTTGTGGGTTCTAAGGATTGAATTTATACCCCATGCCTATGCAGCAGGGGCCTCCAGAACCTTTACCCGCTGAGCCACCTCATTGACTCCGCTATAACTGTACAGGTCCTCTTGTAACTCAGGCCGGTCTTCAACGTCATAGATACTTGAGGTTGAATTTGAACCCCCTGATCCTAGAGTCTCCACCTCCCAAGGGCTGGAATTGCAGGTGTGTGTCACCACACCTGGGTTATGAGGTGCTAGGGATTGAACCCCATGTTTTGTACCTGCTTGGCGAGCCCCCTACAGAGTAAACTGCATCCCTGTATCCCCAGCCTAGAACTTCCCAATGGCTGAAGTGTTCTGAGCTCTGTATCGTCCTCATGGGTAATCCAACATTTCAAAGGGAGGTAACACCGAGAAGTCTCCAAACTCACATGTAGTACATTAGAAAGTCAACTGGAGCAGGTAGTCATTACAAGAAACACAAGGTCTGCAGGTCTTCCGCCGCAGGGCTGCAGGCAGCTGTCAGGGAAAGACTTCCCAGAGGGCGTGGCTTCTAAGTGGAGACCAGAACAACCAGATGGTGTCAGGCAGGAAATGAGGGGAGAGGGAAAAGGCTTTCCAGAGAGAAAGAAAACAGACACAAAGGAAGACTCCGGATGAGACTCGGGAGATAGCCTGATGCCCTAAGGCGCTACACAGTTGCGGGGTGGAGGTGGGTAATGGTTGTTTCTTAAGAGACACATTCAAAAAAAAACAAAAAAACAAAAAAAACAAAAAAAAGCCGGGCGTGGTGGCGCAGGCCTTTAATCCCAGCACTCGGGAGGCAGAGGCAGGCGGATTTCTGAGTTCGAGGTCAGCCTGGTCTACAAAGTGAGTTCCAGGACAGCCAAGGCTACACAGAGAAACCCTGTCTCGAAAAACCAAAAAAAAAAAAAAAAACAAAAAACAAAAAACAAAAAAAAGAGACACACATAATTTAGGGTGCGATGTTTAAGGTAACTGAGAACCGCGCTGGATTAGAATACATGTGTAAGTCTTGAGTCTCTGCAGAAGTCAGCATCAGTTGCCTTTACCATACAAATGTTTATTGTGTGTCTCTGAATAGGATGATTGTAAAGCGGCCTTGATACCAGGCTGGAGGTGTGGAGGTGGGAGGAGCCGGTCGGTCGGGAGTCTGGCCTCAGAGAGTCTGCGGAGAGAGCGGAATAGCAAGAGAGTATTGTTAGAAGCCAGAAAGCGAGCAAGATCAGACCGACCAAAAGTCTAGGCTGTAGGAGCTCAGTGCTGTCGGTGGTCGGTAGTCACATTAATAACTGTGATGTACTCCAAACTGAAAGAAACCTTAGGAGAGGGCTTGGTCAATGGGAGGGGTGTGCTCCTCCAAAGGACCCAGGCCACACACGCACACTCACGTGAAAAGATGTTCCTTGTATTTATGGACGTCTCATGCACTATGCTAGCTGCTAGAGACCCAGTAGAGGAGACAGAGGGCCTGCTGCCTGCTGAGGGCCCCATCTACCTCCAGACGTTTTTGCCTTGGGATTCAGGAGTTGCCTCCAGCAGCTTTCCCCTCCTTGCCAGCCCCTCCCTCCCGGCTACCCCAGATGACTCTGCTGGAGCCTGGGCCTTCCTTCTGGGCCTCTGCATGGGCTGTTTTCTCTCTCGGCTCCCAGGCCTCCCGCTTCCCTATCTACCTGAGCTCTCTTTGTGAGGTTAGAGGGAAGCAGACCTGCGTGGTCCACTCTGTAATTTCCCTTTAAGCTCACCCTCCAGAGGCTCTGTACCTTTACTGCCCTGAGTATTTCTGCCCGCTGGTCTCTCTGAAACACTCTATCCTAACAGGGTTCCCTGTTGCATTTTGTTGATATTATGTTAAATATACAGACTGCGAGTTGGGCACAGTGGTAGTGGTGGGGAGTATTCCTGCCACTTTGGAGGCTATGACAGGACCATGGTGACTTCAAGGCAAAGCCTTGTCTCTTTAAAAAGCAAGAAAGCCGGGGTTAATGGCATAAGCTTGTAATCCCAGCACATTGGAGGCTAGAGACCAGGATTTAAAACCAGCCTAGATGATATAACCTGGACTAGATGAGACCCTATCTTAAATTAGAGGTGCACACATAGGTTGGTATAGAGGGCTTACTCAGCAACGCCTAAAGCCATGGGTTCAATGCCTAACACTGCAAAAACAAACTAACAAACACTCTGAATTATAGGTTGCCAGGATTGCTCAGTGAGTACCTCCCATGATGTCCTGGAGCCATAAGAGTGAGCCAAATGAGGAGGCTGGAGAGCTCACTCAGTGGTTCCAAATGCTTACTGCTTACTGTTTCTCTGGAGGACCTGATTAGATTCCTAGCACCCTCATCAGACAGCTCACAACTCCCTCTGAGCCTCTGTGGGTAGCCTGCACTCACATCCACAGAACACATAATTACAAACTTTTAAACCCTAGGTGCCAGCCCTGTCTGAGGAGAGAAGACACAGTGGATCCCTGGAGCTCACTGGCTGGCCCCAGTGTGCTTGTGGAAGATCCAGTCCTGTGGGAAAGCCCGAGGGACAACACTCAAGGTCGTCCTCTGACCTCCACATACTAGCTGCACACAGACACGAGCAGAGATGTACATGTATGCTCTTGTACACGTGTAAAACCTGTAACTTGCCAGGCAGTGGTTGCTCACACCTTAAATCCCAGCACTTGGGAAGCAGAGGCAGGCAGATTTCTGAGTTCGAGGCCAGCCTGGTCTACAAAGTGAGTTCTAGGACAGCCAAGGCTACACAGAGAAACCCTGTCTCAAAAAAATAAAACAAACAAACAAACAAACAAACAAACAAAAACCCACCAAAACAAACAAAACAAAAAACCCTGTAACTTTAGACTGAAATTTTTCTTTGCAACATTTGGCCTTTCCATCCAGAAACTTGGTAATATATATATCATTGTATTCTCAAAAGAAAAAAATTATAATTTAACAATCCTTAAAATTCTTTTGTTTTAAGATCTCCTGTATGTGTGTTTTGCCAACATTTATGTCTAAGTACTGAGTTTGTCTCTTGTGCCTAAGAGGGCATCAAATTCCCTGGAACTAAAGTGATGAATGGTTTTGAGACACTATGTGGGTGCTGAGCACTGAACCCCAATCATCTTCAAGAGTAGCAAGTGTTCTTAATCCCTGAGCCACGTCTCCAGCCCTTAACAATCTTAATTGGCTCATGTCCAGTTGCTTTCCTTGTTAAAGGTCTAGGGGTTTGGAGAGTGTGGCTCAGTTAGTAGAAAGCTTGTTTAGCATGCATAGAACCCTGGCTTTAACCCCCAGCACCTTGTATGCCTAGTGTCCTAGTTAGCATGAACTACCCACTTGACACAGTCCAAGAAAAAGTCTTGAGTAACTTGATTTTGTCAGTTTGGTCTATGGACATGTCTCTAAGGGATTGTCCTCTTTTAAGAAACTATTTGTGCCAGGCATGGTGGTGCACACCTTTAATCCCAGCACTCGGGAGGCAGAGGCAGGTGGATTTCTGAGTTCCAGGCCAACCTGGTCTACAAAGTGAGTTCCAGGACAGCCAGGGCTATACAGAGAAACCCTGTCTCAAAACAAACAAACAAACAAGAAACTATTTGTTGGGTTGGAAAGATGGCTCAGCAGTTAAGAGCACTGACTGCTCTTTCAGAGGACCCATGCTCAATTCCCAACACCCACATAGCAACTCACAACCATCTGTAACTCCAGGATCTGATCACCTCACACAGACATACATGTAGGTAAAACGCCAATACATATATAAAATAATAAAAGGGGTATCTGTTAATTTTATATGCAAATGTGCCTGAATGTGTGTATAAGCATTACATGAGCACAAGATCATGTAGTGGAACTGAACTTAGAGCCACGTGTGAGCTACAGAATCGAACCCAAGTTCATGCCCCTTAACCACTGGGCCTTGTTAGCCTCAGGTATGTCTTGGTTGTCTTGAATAGGAAGATCCTGCCCACTGTTGGTGGCGTCATTCCCCTGGCAGGTAGCCCTGGGTTGTATATGGAAGTTAGCTAAGCGTTAAAGAGTGAGGTAGCTGCCTTTAATCCCAGCACTCGGGAGGCAGAGGCAGGCAGATTTCTGAGTTTGAGGCCAGCCTGGACTACAGAGTAAGTTCCAGGACAGCCAGGGCTACACAGAGAAACCCTGTCTCGAAACAAAACAAAAGAATGAGGTAGCAGTATTCCTCCGTGGTTTCTACTTCACGCTCCTAACTACGGTTCCTGTCTCAGGCGAGACCCTGACGTTTGGTTTGGCCAGATGACATTTTGAAGGTACCACAGGAGACTACAACTTTGACAGGACAATTTCATGTACCCCCTTTCTTACCTCTTGGAGAGAACTGGGACTCTATAGACAGATGCTCAAGATAGACGAACTCCATCTTGATAAAGCAGGGGGGGTCCTCGGGCTGGAGGTAGTTTGTGACACTGCTGCTGGGGAGGTACAAGCAGCCACCCCATTGGGAGCCAACCCCAGACCAAAGGAAGACCTCCACCAAAGCCCAACCTGGTGTTACTTTACTGTAAAGTAAGCTTTACTCACAAAAGTACAGGTGAGGGGTATTTACAGGAGTGGAACCAACTCAGACAGCTGCACCACCGAAGTCCCTTCCAGCAAGGGCTAGGACAACCAGTCAAAGCTGGGAACCCACCGGTGTGCATGCACACCCTGCGGGCAGCTTGGCAAGTCAGTGGGTAGGTTTTTGTTTGTTTTTTCCAGGTAGCCCAGTTGTTTTCAGTCTGTTACACACAGCTGAGCTCAGCTCACCTGAGAATCTATCTCGGCTGTCCTTACAGCTTTTATTTTTTATTTTATTAGTTTCTCCAAGATGGGGTTTCTCTGTGTAGCTTTAGCTGTCCTGGAACTCACTCTGTGAACCGGGCCGGTCTTGAACTCAGAGATTTGCTTGCCTCTGCCTCTGCCTCTGCCTCCCGAGTGCTGGGATTAAAGGCCTGCGCCACCACTGCCCGCGCCTCTCACAGCTTGGAAAACATATGACCCAATGAATCCGGTCCCTTTTAAGGATTTCCTGAAGCTTTGAGTTTAAGGAATTCCCTGCAGGATAGAATAGCTCACCTCCCCCTAAAACATCCTATGTCTTAAAGACCTTATTGCCACCCAGTATTAGGGTAGCTTACACCAGATGAGCAAGATGTTTTTTAAAAAAAAAATTAAGTAAAATAAATATGAACTGAGAGAAAACTTCCGTGGCATAGTGGCTGCCCACCTGAACTCTAATGGCACAGTCTCCTCTCCTCACAGCTGTGGCCTCTTAGGATGGTTGGTAGTTCAGGATGGAGGCCACATCTTTTTTTTTTTTTTTTAAGATTTATTTATTATATGTAAGTACACTGTAGCTGTCTTCAGACACTCCAGAAGAGGGTGCCAGATCTCGTTACGGATGGTTGTGAGCCACCATGTGGTTGCTGGGATTTGAACTCTGGACCTTCGGAAGAGCAGTCGGGTGCTCTTACCCACTGAGCCATCTCACCAGCCAGAAGGAGGCCACATCTCTTATCCAGGCTCGAGATACCAGGACTCACTGATGTCCTCCCCTCTGCCTTCATCTCTCTCAACCCCCGCCCCACGGGAGTTAATTCATATTATTCGGCTCTCCCTCCCCCTCCTTTCCCTTCAGGCCCTGGGGTGTGCTGTTCAGTACTGAAGGCTCTGTGTACTCCCCTTCAGCCCAGGGCGGCCTTTGATTGCTTCTCAGGAGGGACTTCCTACAGCAACCTCCCTTACCTCCCAGGGTGGAGCTTTCCTCTGGCCTGTTCTCTGCCTCCCTCAGAGCCCGACCACATCCGGTCACACCTACGTTCAGTTGCTGCTCCCTCCCTACTGAAGGAACTGTCCTGTCTTGTCCCTTCACGATCTGGATGCCTAGGTGGGAAGCTTATACGGAGTAAGTGCTTAAGAGATGTTGGAAAGAATTCATAGAGCTGGGTGTGGTGTCGAGGGTGCGTAATTGCAGCAGTTAGGGGGTGGAGGCAGGGAGATAAAGAGTTAAAGGCTGAGACACACACCCCAGCTGTAAAGGTGCCTGCTACCAGGCCTGACTTCTGGAGTTTCATCCGGACATGGTAGAAAGAGAATCAAACCTGTTGTCTGACCTCTTAACATGTGCAGAGACAGGAGAATGTCTCTGAGTTCAAAGCCAGCCTAGTCTGTAGGGTGAGTTGAGACTAACCAGAGTTACCTAGTGAAACCATCTCAAGAATAAATAAAGAATTAAAAGATCGCCAGGCGTGGTGGCGCACGCCTTTAATCCCAGCACTCGGGAGGCAGAGGCAAGCGGATTTCTGAGTTCGAGGCCAGCCTGGTCTACAAAGTGAGTTCCAGGATAGCCAGGGCTATTCAGAGAAACCCTGTCTCGATCAGTGCTGCTCTACGTGGAGGGTTCACAGAGTTCAGGCCAGTTTGAGTTACTGGGGAGTAGAGCCCAGTGTTCAACACTTGCCTTCCTGCAGGAAGCCCTGGGTCCAATTTCCAGAAGCGCTGGCAGGAATTCAAGGAGTGGAAGGACTAAGTGGCAGGGCCACTCTGAAGGTCTGTCATCTAGATAAGATGGCATTTAGGCAGGCAGGGAGGAACCAGAAAGGAGTGAGGTTTCTTTTGGATGGGTTCCAAGTGAAGTTCAGCCATATTGTGCGCTCGCTCGCTTGCTTCCTCAGGGGCCTTGTCTGAGCTATTAGGGACTACTGACTCAGCAGCATGTCCTCTGTCTACAAGGACCCCTCCCTTGGTGGTGACCTCATCCAAGCTCGTGGCTTTAAATGTCACCTGTAAACTGGTGACTCCCTAGATTGCAGCTCTAGCATGGACGTCTTCCCAGGACTCACACTTCCAACTACACACTTGACACTTACTGCGGAGCTCTAGGAAGCATCTGAGACTTAGCGCAGCAAAAGGGTTTCCTCTGCCAACCCTCCCCATCTTGCTTCCTTCCTTATTGCTGAGGCCACGAGCCTAAAGCCATTTTGAGATGGGCTTTTACTAGGGTACCCAGGCTAGTCTCAAACTCATGGTGGGCACGAGTGAGCCTCTTGCCGGCTTTAGCAGCTGGGACTATGGGTGTGAACCGGCATGCCCAGCTGGAATTTTTGATGTCTGTTCCCCTTGTATTCTGCACACACCACAGCTTATCAGCCACCAGCCCCATCTTCAGAGGACAGCCAAAGTGTAACCGCCTCTCATCCCCATAGTCACTGCTGTTCTGGTCCAAGCCTTCATTACCTCTTGTTTTGTTAGCTCAGGCTGGCTGGCCCCAAAGGCTGGACAGTTGACCATGATCTCTTGCCTCAACCTCTCCAAGTACGAGAATTACAGACACACCCTCACTCTTTCTACTTTCTATTATCCAAGTCTGTTTGTTTTTTAGAGTTATGTGCCTGTTTGGGTTGAGGGGTAGCTGCATGTACAGGTGCTGGCAGAGGCTATGAAGGTATCCCTAGAGCTGGAGATATGGCGGTGATGAGCCACCTGATAAAGTGCCGGGAACTGAACCCACATCTCCTACAGGAGGAGTATGTGATTTTAACCATTGATCTCTCTCCAGCCCTGAGTCTGTTTTGTTTTCTTTAAATTTATTTTATATGCTCTATCTGTACATATGCTTGACTGCCAGAAGAGGCCACCAGACCCCATTATAGATGGTTGCGAACTACCATGTGTGTGCTGAGAATTGAACTCAGGACCTCCAAGTCTGTATGTTTTTATTGTCTATATTCTCCTACTAGACTACAGGCTGGAGGAGAGAGTTTTTGCTTCCCAGGGCCTCATACGTGCGACAACGGTAACACACGCTATCACTTGACTTATTTCCCCTTTGTTGATTTAAGTGTACTTCAGAGTTATGGATACCCTTCCTGCCTTGGCTTCCCAGGTCCTGCAATGATGGCACCAGCCACCATGTCCAGCAGGTCTCTTGCATTTCTGCAGCACAGAGGATAGTGCCAGGTACCAAGCTCTCTCTAGACACATCCCAGTCATCCTGATAGAAGGTCTTAGGAACTATTAAATTCTAGAGGCAGATTGTTTCAGTGAGTCAGAATGAAGATGCTGGAATCAAACTCCAAGTACTTATTCTTTTGTTTAGGGTCCTAGAATAATTAGGTTGACTAAAGACCACTTTGCATCTAATTACAGAGTAATACTGAGGTCATCTATTAGGTCATCTGAGTCCCCAGGCTCTTAGGGGAGATTACAGGTCCTTTCCATCTTCAGTACTGGAGTTATTATGATCTAGGCGTTGTCTTAAGTGAGAAGACCCAGCCTACTCTGGGCAACACCATTCCCTACACAGGGGTCTGGAGCTGAGCCGTGAGGTTTCAAGCTGAAACAGTTACCTGTTGGGAACAAAATAAAGGGGGGGCCCTGGGGAAAGGTGGGGGAGGAAAAGGGGCCTAACATCCGGCCAGAGTTCCTGTGCTCTGGGCAGGCAGACGCAGGCAGAGCTGCTGGACGCTTTTCCACTCAGGTGGGCATGCCTGACCCACACAGCTGGGGAGGGAAAAGGGGCAGCCCCCGACTGGGGACCCTGGAGCTACCTTGCTAAAGCCCCAGGGTTGTAGGAGAGAGGGATGAGGGAAGGAGTTCCCAACACTGACCAGAGTGTGCAGCAGGTCTTAATGGAGCTGAGACACTCTATGATTTTAGAGCTTTATTATAGAAATGCAAGGGAAAGAGGGGAGGGAGGGAGGGAGGGAGGGAGGGATGGAGGGAGGGAGGGAGAGAGAGAGAGAGAGAGAGAGAGAGAGGAGAGGGAGAGAGAGACAGGAAGGAAAGGCTAGAGAGAAAGAGAGAGGAGGAGAGGACAAAGAGAAAGGGAAGAGGAGAGAGAAGTGAGAGGACAAAGGAGTGAGAGTAAGAGAGTGAGGTGGGGGCCTAACAGCCCCTTTTTATGGTTTTCACTGTAGCTAGGTAACTGGGGAGGAGTTTAGCCTGAAGGTCAGAAGCTTGAGCCATTGCTCACGTGACTACTGACCATGCTTCTCTTGTGGGGGCTGTGGTGGGCAGTAACTTAGGCAGGGGCCAGAGTTCCAGTTACCCAAGCAAATGTGTACACACTTTTCTCTGCTCTTGACTGTAGATTTGATGTGACCACTTCAAGTTCTGCCTGATTCCCTGGAATTGTAAGATGAATACACCCTGTTTCTGATAACCTGTTACTTCACCTCAGCAACAGAAATTAAACTGGAGCAGCCTGCCTGCTCTGCAGCCTGTTCATGGGGCACAGAGTGTGAGATCTCTAACATCCAGAGACATTCACACTCAGTCCACACCCTGCAGAGTGATTTTGGAGACAAGGTTTCACATAGCTC
Organism: Mus caroli; assembly: GCF_978045245.1. Lineage (NCBI taxonomy): Eukaryota > Metazoa > Chordata > Mammalia > Rodentia > Muridae > Mus > Mus caroli. The sequence continues at coordinate 119,458,275 of NW_028227259.1, read as the reverse complement.
AGACTGTCCTTAAACTCCTGATCCTTCTCTCTCTGCCTCATCAGTGCTAGGGTTTCTATCATGCTACCACCATGCCTGGCTTTAAGACTTTTTTTTTTCCTAGCCAGGCAGAGAGGCACACAACTTCACTTCCAGCACCAGGGCAGTAGAGGCAGGTGGATCTTCTGAGTTCGAGGCCAGCCTGGTCTACAGAGTGAGTTCCAGGATAGAGCTACACAGTCAAACTCAGGGAAATGAAATCCTATTTGTGTGCACATGGTTTGCTTTTGAGCTGAGGACCAAACCCAGGACCTGGCACTTGCTAGGCAAGTGTTCTACCGCTGAGCTAAAGCCCTGGCCCTTCTCCAGCCTTTGAGACAAGATCTCTCACTGAAGCCGGGTGTGGTGGCGTATGCCTTTTATCCCAGCACTTGGGAGGCAGAGGCAGGAGGATTTCTGAGTTTGAGGCCAGCCTGGTCTACAGAGTGAGTTCCAGGACAGCCAGGGCTACACAGAGAAACCCTGTCTCGAAAAACCAAAAAAAAAAAAAATCTCTCACTGAACTTGTAGTTGATCAATTTTACTAGATTAGCTGATCAATGGGCTCCAGGGATCTGCACAGCTCCACCTCCCCAGTGCTGGGTTTACTTCTATCTGATTTTATGAAGGTGCTGGAGGATCTGAACGCAGGTCCTCATGATGGCCAAATGGGCAATCTCCCTTTCCCATCATGGTTCCTTTAAAGAACGATGGGAGCTGGGCAGTGGTGGCACAGGCCTTTAATCCCAGCACTTGGGAGGCAGAGGCAGGTAACTTCCTGAGTTCAAGGACAGCTAGGGGTACACAGAGATACCCTGTCTCCAAAAACAAAAAAATGTGAGAGGCAGAGGGGCAGACTAGCTTGCTGTAGAAAATAGCAGAGGAAGCCAAGTTGGGATGTACACACAAGGCTGTCCTCAGCCCATCCTTTTCACCTACTGTGGGCTGCTTTGCCCACTGACAGGAACTGAGGGGCTATTAGGTATCTCTGCATATGCCCGACTTCCCCATGAACAGCGGTCCGTCCTCTTACACTTACGCGGCTGATGCTTAGTTAGTGGCTAGTGGGGAGGCTATTCCTCCTGAGTTGTCTTAGCCTCGATCCTCCTGCACTGCAGCCCAGTCCTCAGCTCTGAAGCTCAGCTCCCATGCCAGCCCCAGGCCAGTGCCAGCCTCTACATACCAACACACATTCCTCATACCCAGACATTGCAATCTCTCCCATGAGGCCTGTCCTTTCTGGGAAGTGTCTCTGAATCAACACTGGAACCACAAGGTCACTTTATACTTTCTTCAGGTGAGGGAGGAGTAAGCTGTTAGGTTGGTCAAGGAATTCATGACCCAACAAAGGGCTCCATGTCTCACAAGCTTGAAGGGAACTGGCTGCCGAGGGCTGGGAACAGTGCCTCTGGGCCAGCAGTGGGTGAAGGTCGGGACAGGCCGCTGTCCTCTGGTGTGTCTGAGGACAGCAATAGCTGTTACGTGAGGAAATGAGGAATCCGTTTGCCTCGGTGGCTGTTAGCTGTGTGTCTCCACCCCTTTAGGGGTCAATGGCCCTTTCTCAGGGGTCACGTATCAAATACCCTGCATATCAGGTATTTACATTACAGTTCATAACAGTAGCAAAATTAGTAGCAAAGAGACGATGATCTGGTTGGGGTCGGCACAGCATGAGGAGCTGTGTTAAAGGGCCACAGCATCAGGAAGGCTGAGAACCACTCCTTTACCTGATTTGGCAACCTGAGATGGCTTTCCAGGTCCTTGGAAAGCCTGGTGGCCAAGGCTGAAAGGCATTCCTGTCCAGGGAAGATCAGGACAGTCAAGGACTGAGGCAAGTGCAGGGTACTCACAGCTAAGGAGATGATCCTGAATCCCTTAGAAGGATCCATTCTAAGACCAGCGTGTAGCTCACTGTTCCAGCCCTAGCTTAGCATGCTCCGGTTCTGGCAACTACCGCCTCCCCAACAGAAGAGCAGATAGATCATCTTCTGGTGTCTCCATCTATCTATCTAACAATCTATTTAGGGACTGGTGCCAGGACTCAGGATGCTTTGAATCTTCAAGGACACCATTGTCTTCTGTGTCTGAACGTCTAGAAATGTGGGCAGTTCACAGTTTCCGGGCTGAGATCTGTCACTTCCTAGTGTGGGACTTTAGGTGAGGGACTTCACTTCTCTGACCTTCATGTTCCTCCTCTGTGTGTGAGGAAACGATTCTTACCTCAGTGTAGCGAGCAGGCTCACAGGTCTAGAATGCTTGGCACGGGGTGAGGTCTCAGCATGCAGTGGCAGCAACTATCATTTATTGGTCCTGGAGCAGGTCTTTAGAGACTTTAATATAATCCTTGCCACAGAATATGAGGAAGCTGTTTTTCTTCATTGAAGAATTAGAGGCTGAGCTGGCAAGATGGCTCAGTGTGGGAGGAACCTGCCCTCAAGCCTGACCACCTGAGTTTGATGCCTGGGTACCACATGGCACAAGGAGAAAACCAACTCCTTAAAGTTATCCTCTGGTCTCCTTGTGTAGTGGCATTGCACACACACACACACACACAATGTGATTTAAAAAATAATCTTATAACTTGCAACTTAAACAAAGTTGACTAACTTGGAAATGGTCATAGCTTAGGTTTTCTCAGACCCGACTCCAAAGCTATCCTCCAGGAAATCTTGCTGACTGACCTCTCGTTACAAATGCTGGGGTAAGACAAGAAAAATAAAGGTTTTTAGGAGAATTTAGCATTTAGAAGACAGTGAGTTACCACACTGTGATGGGCCAGTTTCACGCACTTGACTGAATAACACACACACACACACACACACACACACACACACACACACCTCAACAGTCAGGTGTCTGAGGCCGGTATTTGTCATCCTTGGGTTCAGGCCATTGTGAATCTTAGAGGAGCCATGGCTCCTCTCCTTGGAGAAATGTCTAAGTCCCACACACATTTTCATTCTCAATTTCAAGGCACTTGCAAAACCTTGGAAAAGTTTTGCACTTCACCTAAGAATCTTCCTCTCGATGCAGCAGCATTTTCAGGGTGCTGGCAGGAGAGTCACAAGTTGGAGACTGGTCTAGGCTCCTTGAGAGTCTGTCTCAAGAAAAATACACCCTGAAAATCGAGAGTGACACTGGAAAGTATAAACGATAAATGCACTTAGCTGCATGCTGTCCTGTTACTTAGGGATCTGCAGCGTGGGAATGGCTTCAGCCCCAGAGCTTGAAACCCGCTGGCAACATAATGACTATGTCTAAAAAATAAATAAAACTCAGGTGTCAGGTGTGCTTGTACACACCTGTAATCCCAGCACTTGGGGGGTAGGGAGGAGAATTTTGGGCTCAAAACATGAACTGCCTAATGAAACCCTTCTAGAAATGGTTCTTCCTTCCTTCCTTTTTCTTTCTTTCCTTTTTTTTCTGGACAGGGTTGTTGGCATACTTTTTTTTTAAAGCTATGTTATTGGGTTCTATATCCATACCTCCCTTCCAACCTTTATCCCACCCTGATCCCCTCCACCCCCACAACACTAGGTAGGAGAGAAAGGTTAGGGGGGAATAGGCCTCTCTCTACTTCCTGCTGATTAGGGGCAAGTCCGAGCTTCATCATCAGGAAATCTCTAACAACTCCTCCTCTTTTTGCTCAAGACCATAACAGCAGCAACTAGGAGTAGCAGCTGCCTTCCCAGGCTCTCTCCAGAGTCCCCAGAAGTAAACTATCTGCAGCTGGCAAAATCTCGTCCCTCCTAGAGCATGAGATAACCACAGTCATCAGCTATGGACAGTCTGCAGCAGCCCCACATCCCCCACCTGGGATTAAAATGAAAACATAGTCACCTAACATAACTAGGGTTTTTGTTTTGTTTTGTTTGGGTTTTTAGTTTTCGAGACAGGGTTTCTCTGTGTAGCCCTGGCTGTCCTGGAACTCACTCTGTAGATCAGGCTGGCTTCAAACTCAGAAATCCGCCTGCCTCTGCCTCCCAAGTGCTGGGATTAAAGGCATGTGCCACCTTGCCCGGCTACACATAACTAGGTGTTAAAAAAATTCTCACTACAGACTCTCTTCATAACCCTACATCTCCTGGAATTCACTCTGTAGAACAAGCTGGCCTTGAACTTAGAGAGATCCACCTGCCTCTGTCTCCTGCGTGCTAGGATAAACTGTGTGGGCCATCCCACTGGGCTAAAGTTTTTAAAAATAAAAATACATTTATTGAGAATGTATTAGGAATATAGATTACTGGCAGAATATCCTCTCAGCATGCTGATACCCAGATTTAAACATTCTGATGGAGATGGCTTGGTGGGTAAAGCCATCCCAGTGACCTGAATTCCACCCCTAGGACCTACACTGTAGAAGGGAGGACTCCTGAAGGGCGTCCTCTGACCTCCTTGGGGGTTATAGCAACCACACACAAAACAAAAACTGGAATTATGCCGGGCGGTGGTGGCGCACGCCTTTAATCCCAGAACTTGGGAGGCAGAGACAGGCGGATTTCTGAGTTCGAGGCCAGCCTGGTCTACAGTGCAAGTTCCAGGACAGCCAAGGCTACACAGAGAAACCCTGTCTCAAAAAAAACCCAACAAAACAAAACTGGAATTATTAAATAGAAGTAACTAAAATTATTTGGGGTTGGGGCTGCAGCTGAGCTGGCAGAGCCGTTGTCCGACGTGCATGAAGCCCCGAGTTCAAGTTCCAGCAGGACAAACCTGAGCATAGTGCCTGCTGCCTGTAATCCTAGCTCTAGGGAGGAGGAGAGAGCAAGAGGACAAGGCCTTCTAGGTCATCCTCAGCCACACACACACATTCGTGGCCAGCCTGGGCTACAGAAGACTGATTCTGACTCCAAACAATAGTAGTAGTGGTAATGTAAATACACTTAGAACAGAAAGAGCTTAAAAGGAAACAGTAATTATTAAATTACTAACCAAGGCGACGTAGTGAGACCTTCTTTAAAAAAAAACAGGGGCTGGAGAGATGGCTCAGAGGGTTAGAGCACTGACTGCTCTTCCAGAGGTCCTGAGCTCAATTCCCAGCAACCACACGTGGCTCACAATCATCTGTAATGGGATCTGATGCCCTCTTCTGGTGTGTCTGAAGACAGCTACAGTGTACTCATATACAGAAAATAAATAAATCTTTAAAAAAGAAAGAAAAAGAAATGCACATTATTTTTATGGTGAGATTATGTACAGTTGTCAGAGAACAACTGGGAGTCAGCTCCTACCATTTAGGGTCTAGAGATCAAACTTAGGTCCAGGCTTGGTGGCAGATACTTGTGTCTTGCTATGTAGCTCTGGCTGAGTACAAACGTTAGGGACTCCTCCTGCCTCAGCCTCCCCCGTGCTGGGGCCACAGCTGTGCATCACAGTCCCCGGGTGGAAAGCGTCTTCACTCCTGAGTTCAGACCAGCTCCTGGCCAGGGAAGGTTGGCAGAACAGAGCTTTCTGTACCACGGAGCCTCGACCTCGGCAGCAGGGAGCACGGAAACCCACCTGGGCTGTCTGCCTCGATCTCTGCCTTCTTGTTTTTGTTTTCTTTTCCGGTTAACTGGGTTTTTACCCAAGGCCATTCATATAATAGGCAAGAATTACACCTAAATTAACGTACACCCCAGCCCCCCCGACCTGCACCTCCCCCTCTTAAATTCTACTGAGGCCTGAGGTCTGTGTGACGGTGCCACCCAGATCCAGAGCGGGTTCTGTCCCTTTGGTTCCTCTTCTCTGGAAACATCTTCACAGGCACAAAGGGTTGTCCTGTACTAATGTCCTATGCCTTTCTCTGTCCAATCAGATGATAGAAGGTTAAAAATCGCAAATAGGCCTGGAGAGATTGCCCAGCAAGGAGAGTACCTACTGCTTCTGCAGAGGATTTGGGTTAGGTTCCCAGCACCCATACCAGGCACCTCACAGTTGCCTCTAAGTTCAGTCTAAGTCCTTTTCTGGATTCTTTGGGCATGCACACACATGTGGTGCACAAATAGACACACATACTTGTAAAAAGAATCAATGACAATAGAGATAGCAAAGAGATGAAAACGGCATGAAGGTGCTTTAGGGAATCTGCGGGACTCTATCTGGTGGGCTCACGGGGGCTTTACTGTGGCATCAGCCGCAGTTCCAGAGGATCTAGGAATGACCTATGTTTGATCTGTCTGTCTGACACAATGCTCTAATTAACCCAGAACAGAAGACATTTGAGCCCCAACTCTCTCCTTTCCCCCATACTGTCCACAGTAAATGGAGCCCCTCTTAATACCCATCCAAAATGTACCAGAACCAACATGGTGCCATCAGCCTGTACTCTTTAACACCTGGAAGGTAGAAGCAGGAGGAGGAGGAGTTCGGTCCAGCCTAGCTACCTAAAGGAAGTGAGGCCAGCAGTCTGCCTGCTAAAGGACACCACTGCCTCAGGGCTTTTCTTTTTATTTTAATTTAAAAAAAATTTTTTTTTTTCTTTTTGAGACATGGTTTCTCTGTATATAGCCCTGGCTGTCCTGGAACTCACTCTGTAGACCAGGCTGGCCTCGAACTCAGAAATCCAGCTGTCTCTGCCTCCCAAGTGCTGGGATTAAAGGCGTGCTCCACCACTGCCTGGCACAGAGGGCCTTCTTTAAGGAAAAAGAAAAGTGGGCTGTGATGGTACGTCTTCAACCTCAGCACTTGGGATGCACAGGCAGGAGGATGTCTGTAAGTCCAGGGCCAGCCTGCTCTCCATACGCAGCTCCACAGTTAGACCTTTGTCTCAAAACGTACATCCAAAAAGGCAGCATATTTCTTACCTTGCCCTCTTCCGTTTTCTAACATTATTATTATGTATTTTCGGTGTGGGCCATGTCTCACGTTGCCAGAGGACAACTCAGTGAGGTTGGTTTTCTCCTTCTGCCTGTATGGACTTCCTGCAGATCACATTCGGGTTCTCCAGCGTGCATCGCAAATGCTTTTACTCTGGAACCATCTTACTGGCCCCTTTAAATCTCCTGATCTTCTAAGATGGGCTGGGATGTCATAAGACCTAGACATTTCACATTTTCAGTCATATTTCCCGAGTACATTCTTTTTCCTGGCATAGGGAGAAACCTAGGGCCTTTCTTACGCTAACCAGTGGCCCCACCCCTGAGCTACATCCCTAGCCCTAGACAGTGAAGTGGATGCTGAAGTTGGAATAGGGAACGGGAGAGACAGGACCCATGAACACTCACCCGGAAGGACAACGCAGGAGCTAATCCCTCTGGGGAAAGCACAAGGCAAACTTCATGGAGGGGATCTAAGTGTTCTAGGACACAACAGCATGGTGGTGAGAGGCAAACAGGAATTCAGGGGAAGGAGCCACTATAGCTGATACCTGATTAGACAGGGTTGGGGAAATGGCTCTGCTGGTAGAATATTTGCCTAGACTCACAAGACCCTGGCTCAGTTCTTGTACCCCTTAAAACTAGGTTTGGTGGCCTGTGCCTTAAATTCAAGTCCTTGAAATGTGGGAGCAGGGAGATCAGGGATTCAAGGTAACCCCAGCTGCACAGCTTCGCCAAGAACGTAAATACAGAGGGTCCCCTTGGGGCTGGAAAGAGCTCAGCAGTTACATATGTTCTTCTGAGGATCCAGGTTCAATTCCCATCGCCCATATGGCAGTTTACAACTCTCTGAAATCCCAGAGCCAGACCACCCAATGCCCTTTCCTGTCCTCCCTGAGTACCAGGCACAGATGTGGCACAGGGACATACAACCAAACACCCACAAACATTTTTTTTTTTTTTTTTTTTTTTTTTTTTTAGTTTTTTCGAGACAGGGTTTCTCTGTATAGCCCTGGCTGTCCTGGAACTCACTCTGTAGACCAGGCTGGCCTCGAACTCAGAAATCTGCCTGCCTCTGCTCCCAAGTGCTGGGATTAAAGGTGTGCGCCACACGCCTGGCTACATTTTTTTTTTTTTTTTTTTTTTTAAGAGAGGAAGAAAAAGAAGATCGTCTCAGACACAACTGTTGTGAGTGGTATGGTGCTGAGCAGAGGTCAAGCACCCACTCACTGCTGCTGACTCGTTTCATTTAATTTATTGGGGGGGGGGGAGCAGTTTACACAGGATCTCATGTAGCCCAGGCTAGCCTGGGTGCCATCTATCCAAAGCTGGACTTGAATTTCTGATCCTTCTGTTCCCATCTCCCAGTGCTCTGACTCCCTCCTGGAGCCTGCTGGGGATCAAATATGCCGCCTCTGGCCTCACTCATACCAAGCAAATGCTCTACCGACGGAGCGGTAGCCCAGTATTTTCTTATTTTTATTTATTTAATTTATTATGTGGGTACTATTAGTCATAAATGCCAGAGGAGACACATCTTAAGATCACTTTTTTAAGATATGTCTTCCTTTGTATAAATAAATCCTCAGCCAAGAAACTTTGCCCAAATGGACATTCTATCTGAGGAAGCAGCCTCACCTGTACACACTCCGCATCCACCCACATTCCAGATCTTGAGGTCCTCACTGCCTGGCATACAGGCTCTACCTCCTGGATATGCGATCCCTTTCCCGGAATCTCTCCTTCAATCATTAGGCTATCAGTATGTATACGGTCTCCTAGGGCAGTACCAGCTACACAGGGGCAACAGTACGAAATAAGCATGTAGTATCATGTTATAAAATTCAGAATTTAACCCGGTGTGATGGTGCATGGGGGAGGCGCCAAAAAGAACTGCGAACTTTAGATCATCCTGGGGCTACCTAGGGAGACGGTGCTAAGGTAGGGTGGGGAGGACACGGGCAGAAAAAACGAAAAAGAAAGAAAACAGGGTTCAGTGGCAGAACGTAGAACTTGCCTCTCAAGCCCAGGGCCTCCTCAGACACACGCACGCACTTACAAACTTCAGGAATGTGACAGCAGAGCTTCGAACCAAGCCCTTCGAGACCCTGAGTGCAACTGCATCGATGGCTCACCCTTGCTAAGCTCGAGGCCACCTGTCAAAGGCCAGAAATCATGCGGACCCCGGGTGGGTGGGGGGAGATGGTGGAAATGGGCGGCACCTGGGGCGGCAGCTCCCGGCCTTCTAGAACCTGCGATTCCAGAACACTCCCTGCGCTAACCTCAGTGGGGCCCCCGAGCGGAAGATGCCCGCCCTCACCGCCTTCCAGACTGCTGGGTGGTCCGGGAGCCAGCCACTCGACCCGGGGCTCCGCCTTCAGGGTGTGTGGGCCTCTGCACGCGTGCCGCGCATCGCCCGGGCAACCGACGCTGTGCGCGGTGCATTGTGGTCTGCAACAAAACGCGGGGGAAAGATCCTGGGGGAACCATTGAATCCGCGAGCCAATCGGAAGAGGCTGGCGGTCGCGGATGGCCAATAGCGACGCGGGGCGGGGGCGGGGCCGCGGGCGCAGGGCGGGGCCTAGGGATTAGGCGGCGGCGGCTGGCGTGGGGCGGCTTAGATGCGCCACGGCTTCGGTAGCGACCGGCTGTCCTCTGCTGCTTGAGCGGCGCCCGCACCTTCCCTAGGAGCTCGCAGCAGCCGGCTGGCCTCTGCTCCACGGTGAGACCGGGCTCAGGTCCTCCCTGTCCCCCCAACCTCGGGCCTGCGGTGCGGACCGCGGGAGCTGCCCCTCGGAAGCGGGTGGGGGCGTCGTCCTCAAGGGGGGTGCCGGTCGGGAGGGCAGCGAGCGCGGCCCGCACCCCGACCCCTCTCCCTCTTCCCTGCGCTTCGTCCCCACACAGGTAACCATGTGCGACCGGAAGGCGGTGATCAAAAATGCAGACATGTCGGAAGAGATGCAACAGGACTCGGTGGAGTGCGCTACCCAGGCGTTGGAGAAGTACAACATCGAGAAGGATATTGCGGCCCATATCAAGAAGGTGAGGACCCGGCGCCGCGTAGTTCACTGGGCGTCTGGCAGAGTTTTCCTGTAGCACTCAGGGCGGCTCGGGATATGGATAGTTCTAGAAAGGACGCAAGGGTTTCACGTTCCTCTGGGGAAGACCAGACCCTCAACGCCAGAAGTTTTTTTTTTTTTTTTTTTTAAACCCCCAGCTCCTTGGGGGAAAGCGCCACCTAGCAACGGTTACCAAGATCAGGGAGTTGCGAGCAGTTCCCCCTGCTGTAGGATTCCTGCGCCGAGGATCCATCTGGGTGTTCCGGAGGGGGGTGGGGGGGTTGCGCCTGCCTGCGTGGGTGTTTCCAGCCGGGCTAGGAGGAGATCTTGCCAGCCTTCTAGCCGGGAGTTAGTCGACAGTTCAGGGAAAGTGGGTGGCAGTGGTGGTTTGGGGGGCTTGGGTGGAGGCTTGGTAAATGGCAGTTTTGTAGAAAGCTGGCGCAAGACTGCCAACTTCTTAAGCTGTGTTTGCTGGAAGGAAACTGGAAGCCGAAGCTGTGGGAGGGTTCCAGTGGAGAACGGGAAGATGAAAGACTCACATGGAACAGAAATGAATACCTTTTTTCTTTTTTTTTGTTTTTCGAGACAGGGTTTCTCTGTATAGCCTTGGCTGTCCTGGAACTCACTTTGTAGACCAGGCTGGCCTCGAACTCAGAAATCCGCCTGCCTCTGTCTCCCGAGTGCTGGGATTAAAGGCGTGCAAGACCACGCCCGGCTTGAATACCTTTTTTTGACAAATGCAGCAGTATGTGCGTCTGGATTGTAAAAGACATTCTGCTTAATAAATGAGGCTTTCATACCGATTTCCCGATAAGATAGTAGGAGCCCTAAAGAATTTTACATCATCTCTGGCCCTGGTTCTATCCCACTAGTGAAGAAATGAACACATTGCTAGTTTTAATGTCCATGGGATGGGAGAATCAGGTAGCAGATGCTCTCTGACTTGCTAATTTTTAAGACTGGGTAGGAGATGTGGAGGAGAGCGATTTTTAAAAGATAAAGTCCTGGTACTTAACTGTCAGGTTCTGTTGCATTTCTTTTTCAGCCTGGCTTGATTTAAGTGGTAATTGAGACTTTGTCCTTTGGTCTCTTGGGGGGTGGGGTGGGAGTGGATGTCTTCCTGATTTGGGGTGCATGGCAAATACAGTGGTAGGAGCAGCCTGATGAACTCCAAGTGCTGATGTCATCTACCTCCATCAAATTGCTGGAGTCAGAGGTGAGGTGCAGATGGGCCTTTTAACCCCAGCACTAGGAAGGCAGAGGCAGGCAGATCTCATTGATTTTTGAGACCAAACCAGTTCTAGGGCGGTCAGGACCTCAGAGAGACCCTGTCTTTAGGGAAAAAAAAAAACAAAAACTCAAAGTAGTCAAGACTGAAACAGAACTGTCCTTGAAAATGACCCTTCTACTTTTGATCTTCTCAGCTCCCATTCCTGGTTTACCTCAGACTGCAAGCATTTTGCATTAGGTAGATGATTTAAAGCCAGGGAACATTCTCTTAAGAATTTGCTGGGGCTGTGGTGAATGCTTGCCTGCATGCCCATGGCCCTGGATTCAGTCCCAGTGTGGAGACAATTACAGACGCCAGGATTGCCCTTTCTGGTCCTACAGCCTCTGGAAAGTGAATCCTCCAGGTGTACCACTAAAATTCTGTTTCTTCCTAGGAGTTTGACAAGAAGTACAACCCTACCTGGCACTGCATTGTGGGCCGAAACTTCGGTAGTTATGTGACACATGAAACCAAACACTTCATCTACTTCTACCTGGGTCAGGTGGCCATTCTTCTGTTCAAATCTGGTTAAAAGCATGGACTGTGCCAAACACCCAGTGATCCATCCAAAAACAAGGACTGCATCCAAATTCCAAATACCAGAGACTGAATCTTCAGCCTTGCTAAGGGAACACCTCGTTTGAATCTGTTGTGTTGTGTACAGGGCCTCATTCTCTGTACAAGTCTGTGGTTATAAAATTAGTAAAACAGCTGACATTTGTATTTATTTTCTAGTCCATACTTCTGTACCCCCGTTTTTTTCTCCCTTAGGTCATTCCTTTAAAAATAAATCTGTTGGAGATGTATATGTCTCTGCTAGTTTGTTCAAGTAAGATAGGGTTGATGAGGCTTAGCAGTTGGTAAGTGACTTGGTCTGTTGTCTGAGGTGCTCCTGTTCTGTACGATTAGTGTAGTTCTCTTGCTGGAGTGTTTGGCAGGCCACACCTGTCTTTCCAGATTATTTGGATTATTAGCCACAGGTCTGAGGCCCTTTCCCTGTCAGCCTAGCACTTGGGAAGCTAAGGAAGGAGTAGAGCAGGTTCTAGGCGATCCTGGATTAGAGGACAGTAAGAGTTCATTTGCCAGGCTGCTGCTTTCACTGGCTGTGCTCAGAAATCATCAGTACATGTGAGTCATAGCTTCACTTGGGGACCTAATGAAAGCTGTGGGCCTGGAGTCACCAAGTTGCCTTGTTGTCAGTTGGAGCTACTGTAGCCCAAGGAGAGGCCTGCATAGGAGACTGCTGCAGGTAGAGGCTGAGGCAGCCAACCCACACTTCAGGAGTCATTTTCAGTTTCTCTGTGTAGCCCTGGCTGCCATCGTGATTTTTTTTTTTTTCTTCTGAGACAGGGTTTCTCTGTCCTGAAACTCATTCTGTAGACCAGGCTGGCCTCGAACTCAGAGATCGCCTGCCTCTGCTGAGGTTAAAGGCATGCACCACCACTGCCTGGCTTTGGCCTATGCTTCTTATGGAGAGCCTCAGGACAGCTTTGTAAGCTGAACTTGGTCAGACACTGTGTACTGTCAGGACCAGGAGTGTGAGACTTTGCTGTTCGTGTGTGTTGCAGTCAGAGATTCTAAGACTCAGCAGCATAAGCCATCTCGAAAGCCTGTTTCTTTGTGACAGTGTCTTAGGAAATCCAGTCTGGCCTCAAACTATGTCATGGTTAGGGATAACCTTAGTATTCCTTTTTGCTTTTGTTTTGAGGCAGGGTTTCTCTGTGTTTCCCTGGCTGTCCTGGAACTCGCTCTGTAGACCAGGCTGGTCTCGAACTCAGAAATCCACCTGCCTCTGCTGGGATTAAAGGTATGCACCACCACTGCCTGGCAACCTTAAGTGTTCGTTTGTCCCTGCCAAGTACTGGGATTGCAGATGAGCACCCCTCCTGATTGTTTTACCGTTTTGTGACAGTAGACATATGTCTCCTACTATCTGCAGAAACGCTGGGGTACTTGGAGTCATGTGACCACAGGTAGGGCAGTTCAGTTTGTCTATTTTTGAGCAGGTAAAAATGTTTGCATGAATGGAGTCCCTCTCCCTCCTTGTGACCCGACTAGTTTTGGCCATCAGACTGTAATTGCTAAGTCTCCAGTAGCAGTCCCCAGAGCCACGCAAGGCTGCATGGCTGGATACTAAGGGGTCTAACTTGATCAGAGCTGGTGACTTGTATTTTCAGGTTCAGATGTGAGAACACGTTGCTATAGAAATAAAATTGGTTTGATGGAGTTTCTCCCAGTGCTGGCTGAAAAACAAAATACAACACTGTCTAAGGTTTAGCATTTTCTCATGCTCTTTACTGCTGTTCTGAGGTGAGGGCTTGTGAGATCTATTAATGATCCCTAGTGTGTTGGGCCAAAAAGTGACATCTGAAGCCCTTTCAGATAACCCTACTTTATATTTTTTAAACAAATGTTTGTATAAATCCTAGTTTCTTTTTTTTTTTTTTTTTAAGATTTATTTATTTATTATATGTAAGTACACTGCAGCTGTCTTCAGACACAACAGAAGAGGGCACCAGGTCTCGTTACGGATGGTTGTGAGCCACCATGTGGTTGCTGGGATTTGAACTCTGGACCTTCAGAAGAGCAGTCGGGTGCTCTTACCCACTGAGCCATCTCACCAGCCCTAAATCCTGGTTTCTTAATGTCAGGTTCAAGATACATAGAAAATCCCTTAACATCACAATGGAGGGCAATGAGATCAGGCTCTGCCAAGGCTGATCTTGGAACTGGAGGAACTGGGCTATATGCATAGTCATTTTTCTTTTTCTTTTAAGCTTCTCTAGAGAAGTATGAGCTCAACATGCAGTCCTGCCTGGCCTGGAACTTACTCTGTGGGCTTGGCTCAGCATGCGGCAGTGCTGAGACGGCACTTTTGTGCCATCCAGGGCTCATACGATTTTTTAAAGATTCTTATTTAACTTATGTATATCAATGCATGTGTGTGTGTGTGTGTGCGTGCGCACACAATGCCCACCAGGTCAAGTGGGGGCATTGGGTTCCCTAGTAAGAGTTACAGAGTTGTAAGCCACCGTGTAAGCGCCAGGAGCCGAGGGTGGCATCTATGTTGAGCACTCGTGACAGGACACAGACATACATCTGTGTCACCTCTTCCAAGAAAGAGTAACAACCACACCCAAATTGTAAACTTTACTGCTTCACAGAATCCTACTTCTGTTTTCTTGCTTCTGGGGAGCACCAAACTCAGGGCCTCCACAGGCCAGGCATGTGCTCCACTGAGCTGCACCCCCAGCCCCAGATCTCAGAGGTGCTCCCCGCTGTGCACCTCACCGGCTGGGGTGCCGACATTGTCAGCGTTCTGCCGTGGCTTTTGGCCTTAGATTCCATTCTGGTCTGAAGAGCTGGTTCAGATTCTCCTTGGGTTCCAGTGACCCATTACCCCTCTAGAAAACATCTGTCATGGAAGAAGCTATGAACAAATTTCAGAATTGCAATCGTGCTGGTTTTACCTGACTCCCACACTACTGCACGGCTAAGCCTCTAGCAGGAGTCCAGCAAAAACCAGGCCAGACATTTCTGGGAGAAGACCTCAGCAGCCTGGGCAGCTACAAATGAGAGCTAAAAAAAAAAAAAAAAAAAAAAAAAAAGTGGCAGGAGTCCGTCTTTTCCTTTCTGACTCTGACACTGGTCATTGCAGAACATGAATCCAAAGTCTTAAGGGCTGTAAGAGGAGATGAATGGTCAGCTACTGTCTCATCAGGGAGATGATCTGGCCCCGGGGTTCAGTAGAAATGACCAGCCTGTGCTCCACAGTAGAAAAGGAGCTAGAGTTTGAAGCCAGAGTGAATGGCCACAATCCCTGTAGTCAGGTTCTCGTACGTCACCCTCTGAAAGCCTGCGTCTTCAATCATGTCCTTGAACTCCTCCTGAAATGCAAGAAAAGACACATGGGATGCCTGGGCTTCACCTTCAGGGACTTTGTTGTACATCACAAAAGCTTTAAAGCTTTGTACCTGATTTGGGAACTTCCGAATACTTTCCACAAGGTATTGGTAGGACTTCCAGTCTCCTGCAACGACCTCACCAATGACAGGGATGACCTGGAAGCTGTACAGATCATAAAGCCTAAAAAACAAAAACAAAGATTTAAAGCAGGATCTGGGCTTATTTCCTGGCTACTCTACCAGTAACAAGGAAAAGTGTGTTTGTGGGTGGGGTAGCCTGGTCTACAGAGTGAGTTTTAAGACAGCCAAGGCTACACAGTGAAACCCTGTCTCAGAGAGAGGGGTGGAGAGAGAGGGAGCTCCTGTGGGATGCCATCCTTTTATGGCCATCAGGACACTGTAGGCAGGGGTCGCTGACACAGGTGTCTACAGAGTCAAACAAGTGCCTGAAACAAGGCAAGTAAGCCAAGAGGAAGGCCGGGAGGCCCACAGCGTGGGACAGAGCGCCAGGAAACTGGAGGAGAGGTGGCTAACCTTGCCTCTGATCCCTGCCTGGGGAATGTGCTTTATCAAGCTTGTGAATCTGCTCTATCCACGGAAGCTGGAAATCAATTTCCTGAGTTTAAGTTTTTGGTTGGCCAGTGGGTTTGGGAGAGTCTCATTCTACAGACAAGCCAGGCCTGGAACTCATTATACAGACCAGGCAAGGGTTGAACTGGAGGTGAGCTTCCTGCCTTAGCTCCTGAGTAGGCCTGTGGGTACTGGTTGAGGGTCTTCTGGCCTCTGCATCTTCACTTGGGGCTCGCTGACCTCTGAGCTCACACTCAGCGCCTGTGGGGCTCACTGACCTCTGAGCTCACACTCAGCGCCTGTGGGGCTCACTGACCTCTGAGCTCACACTCAGTGTCTGTGGGGCCTACTGACCTCTGAGCTCACACTCAGTGTCTGTGGGGCCTACTGACCTCTGAGCTCACACTCAGTGCCTGTGGGGCTCGCTGACCTCTGAGCTCACACTCAGCGCCTGTGGGGCTCACTGACCTCTGAGCTCACACTCAGTGTCTGTGGGGCCTACTGACCTCTGAGCTCACACTCAGTGCCTGTGGGGCTCACTGACCTCTGAGCTCACACTCAGTGCCTGTGGGGCCTACTGACCTCTGAGCTCACACTCAGCGCCTGTGGGGCTCACTGACCTCTGAGCTCACACTCAGTGCCAGGCTCACTGACCTCTGAGCTCACACTCAGCGCCTGTGGGGCTCGCTGACCTCTGAGCTCACACTCAGCGCCTGTGGGGCTCGCTGACCTCTGAGCTCACACTCAGCGCCTGTGGGGCTCAATGACCTCTGAGCTCACACTCAGCGCCTGTGGGGCTCGCTGACCTCTGAGCTCACACTCAGTGCCAGGCTCACTGACCTCTGAGCTCACACTCAGCGCCTGTGGGGCTCGCTGACCTCTGAGCTCACACTCAGCGCCTGTGGGGCTCGCTGACCTCTGAGCTCACACTCAGCGCCTGTGGGGCTCAATGACCTCTGAGCTCACACTCAGCGCCTGTGGGGCTCGCTGACCTCTGAGCTCACACTCAGCGCCTGTGGGGCTCGCTGACCTCTGAGCTCACACTCAGCGCCTGTGGGGCTCGCTGACCTCTGAGCTCACACTCAGCGCCTGTGGGGCTCGCTGACCTCTGAGCTCACACTCAGCGCCTGTGGGGCTCGCTGACCTCTGAGCTCACACTCAGCGCCTGTGGGGCTCGCTGACCTCTGAGCTCACACTCAGTGCCTGTGGGGCTCGCTGACCTCTGAGCTCACACTCAGTGCCTGTGGGGCTCAATGACCTCTGAGCTCACACTCAGTGCCTGTGGGGCTCGCTGACCTCTGAGCTCACACTCAGTGCCTGTGGGGCTCACTGACCTCTGAGCTCACACTCAGCGCCTGTGGGGCTCGCTGACCTCCTCCTCTCCTCTTTGGGGTGGGGAGCCTGGGGAGCCTTTGGTATCCAGTTTATACAGCCCTGTTACCAGCGCTAACCTGGATATGAGGGGGTCGTTCACTTGGCCAAATTCCAGACAGAGAAACCGGCCTCCTGGCTTTAGGACCCGATGGGCTTCCTGGAGAGCCTGGGAGAAAGAGCAAGAAAAAGAGCCTCAGCGGGTCTCTCCTTAATTCCAAGAGGCAAAGGCTGGTTGTGCATTGCAACCATTTCCCATAAACTCCCTTCACATCCTTAGGGGTTACAGTGCAGATGTTACTCTGCATCACAGACCACTGCAGTCTGTGACTAGAGAAAGCTGCTGATACAGACAGAGGACACAGCTCCGGGAGTATAAAGCTTAGAATCATAGGTCCTTTTTTGGTTTTTTGGTTTTTTTGAGACAGGGTTTCTCTGTATAGCCCTGGCTGTCCTGGAACTCACTTTGTAGATCAGGCTGGCCTTGAACTCAGAAATCTGCCTGCCTCTCCCTCCCGAGTTCTGGGATTAAAGGCGTGTGCCACCACACCCAGCCCCCAAAAACCTTTTTTATGTGTGGGTGTTGTGGCAGCATGTCTGTGTACCCCCTGTTGTACGTGGTACCTGCAGAGGCCAGAAGAGGGCCTCATATCCCCTGGAACGGCAGTAGAGACAGGTGTGAGCTGCTATGGGTGCCAGGAATGGAACCTGAGTCCTCTGGAAGATCAGCCACTGAGCCATCTCTTCAGACCCCACATAACAATTTTAAGTAAAGGAGTCTATCTGACAGAAAATGACATGTATGTTGATAATTCATTTTATTCTTCTTGTTTGTTTGTTTTTGTTTTTGAGATAGGGATTATTTGTGTAGCTCTGGCTGTCTGGAAACTCACACAGTTAAACTAGGCTGGATTCGAACTCACAGAGATCCACCTGCCTCTACCTCCTTGGTGGCTGTACACCACCACTACCAAGAGTTTTATGTGATAACATGAAGGGAAATCACCATATAAGCCTCACCAATGGCTCAGGCCTGTAACCCCAGCAGCTTGGGAGACTGAGCACAGAGTATCGTAAGTTTAAGGCCAGTCTGGGTTATAGAGTGAGTTTAAGGCCAGGTTAACTTAACGAGATTGTTAATGAGCATATATAAAAGCCCCAAGTTTAACCTTATGCACACAGGCATACACAACCACTGGTTTATGGTGTGTGTGTGTGTATATGTGTGTGTGTATATATATGTGTGTGTATGTGTATGTATGTGTGTGTATATATGTGTATGTATGTGTGTGTGTGTGTATATGTGTGTGTGTGTATGTGTATGTATGTGTGTGTATATATGTGTATGTATGTGTGTGTGTATGTGTGTGTGTGTGTATATGTGTATGTATGTGTGTGTATATATGTGTATGTATGTATGTGTGTGTATATATATGTGTGTGTGTGTGTATGTGTATGTATGTGTGTGTGTGTATATGTGTGTGTGTGTGTATGTGTGTATGTATGTATGTGTGTGTATATATGTGTATGTATGTGTGTGTATGTGTGTGTATGTGTGTGTGTGCGTGTTTCTTTAGATGCTGGAGACTGAACTGCATGCTCTGGGTACATGAGATCCTGCCTCAAAAAAGCAAAAGCAGTATGATGGGGGAAATGTTTAGCATGATAATATCTGAGCAGTGATGTCACACACCTCTGATCCCAGCCCTGGGGAGGCATAGACAGATGAATCTCTGAATTTGAGGCCAGCCTGAGCTACACAGTAAGTCATAGATGGTTCCCATGCCCTATCGATAGACTACTTCCTGCTGATTAGGGGCATCAAGTTCCTTGGGACAAGTTTGATCTTCGCTGTCAGGATATCTGATTCCTTCTTCTTCTTTTTTCTTTGCATACGACTACTTAATAACTCACAATCAACAACCCAACCCGCCTTTTGGGGAACTAGCATTTATATATGCTCTGAAAAGTCACCAGAATTCCCAACATCACCCATTGTAGAAACTATATGCAGCTGGCAAAAATCACACCCCTCCTAGGGCACAAGACAAACCATAGTCAATGGCTGTTAACAATATGAAGCAGCCCCATATCCCACACCAGGGATTAATATGAAAACATTCTTGTATTATTTTTGTGTTTTTCAAAGAAACCAAGTTCTCAAGTCGGGCAGTGGTGGTACACGCCTTTAATCCCAGCACTCGGGAGGCAGAGGCAGGCAGATTTCTGAGTTCTAGGACAGCCTGGTCTACAGAGTGAGTTCCAGGACAGCCAGGACTACACAGAGAAACCCTGTCTCGAAAACAACAACAACAAAAAAAAAAAAAAACCAAGAAGAAAAAAAAGAAACCAAGTTCTCACTACACACAGGAGTTGGTCCTTTCCTGCTCTCTGCCTTGTATGTCCTGGGATGGAACTCAGGTTGTCAGGTTCGGTAGCAAGTGTATTCACCCTGCTCGCTTGCTCTGGCTCATTTACTTTTCACAACAGGGTTTCTCTGTGTAGCCTTTGCTGTCCTGGAGCTCACAGAAATCTTCCTGCCCCTGCCTCCAAAATGCTGGGATTAAAGGCTCTTTTGATCTTGGTTTCCAAGTCCTATAGAGAGGAGGAAAGAGGGGACAGAGAGGGGTAAGGGAGAGAGAGAAAACCAAAACAAAGAAACAGGGAGGGAGGAGTGAGGGAGGAGGGGGACGCCTCCACACTCCCAGGAGGTGTGCACACACTCAACTGATCTGTGGGGCTCCCGCAAGGCTCCACCTAAAGGTCCACAGAACCTTTCCACGGTGTCACCTTCAGGGCTTAGGTAAGTACTACCTGTATTCGAACCAAAGTCAGACAGTGGGAGCCCACATCACAGACGCCATTTGCACATCCCACACCAGGGATTAAAATGTGCCACCGCTGCCCCTCAGGTTTCATCTTTCTAAGTTACCGGTTGTTTTAGTCAGCAAATTGAGCCAGAGTCACAGACCCGTTCTTGGTTGCTCAGGTTGGTGCCTGCATTCTCTGGTGGCTGAGCCTGCTGTGGCACTTCCTGCTTCCTCTTGGGAAGCTGTGTGAGTTTGCAGGTCAGAGGCATGGCCAGATACAGGAAAGGACACACAGATGGTGTCAGGCAGAAGGAACATCATGGCTCCTCTAGAGCGAGAGGGAATGTTCTTTTCTTATTGGGATTCAGGTCTTTATTTCTACCTGAACATTCTGTTCAAAACAGTTCAAGTCCAGCCTGAGCTGAAGGGCAGCCAGAGCAGCACAGAGAAACCCTACCTGGAGGGGAAAAAAGAAGATGGAGGAGGAAGAGGAAGAGGAAGAGAAGGAAAAAGAGGGAAGGAAAGAAAAAAGAAAAAAAAAAAAAAAGAACTCAGGCTGGAGAGATGGCTCAGTAGTTAAGAGCACTGACTGCTCTTCCAGAGGTCCTGCGTTCAAATCCCAGCAGCTACATGGTGGCTCACAACCATTTGTAATGGGATCTGATGCTCTCTTCTGGTGTGTCTCAAGACAGCTACAGTGTACTCCTATACATAAATAATTCTTTAAGATGGCACAGGCAGCGGGCAGAGCTGCTCTGTGCCACTCCAACCCACGGAAGGTGCTGATCATCGGGGGTGGAGATGGGGGCATCCTACGGGAAGTGGTGAAGCACCCCTCTGTGGAGTCTGTAATCCAGTGCAAAATCGATGAGGATGTCACGGACCAGATTCCCAGGTGACTCTTGCCCACCCACCAAGTGTTAGAGGTCTCAGAAGGCTGCCTGGCTTGCCCTGCTGGGTGGACTCAGGACTCAGTCTCTGTGTCTGACTATCTCTGTGGCATTCAGCTCCACACCTATGTCCTGTGACCCAACAAAATTCATGTGTATTTATAACAACAACAACAACAAAAATTCTTTAAAAAAAAAAAAGAAAAGAAAAAAAGAACTGATCTCTAGGGCTGGAGAGATGGCTCAGTGGCTAAAAGCACTGACTGCTCATGCAGGGGACCCAGGTTCAAGTCCCTAGCACCCGTATCAGATGGCCTTTAATTGCCCACAATCCAGCTCCAGAGGACCCAATACCCTCTGGGCCTCTAAGGGCACTTCGTCTACAAGGTGCACATAGACTCACACAGGCACATAGATAGGCACATGCACATCAATGAAAATGTTTAAAAGAGAAGAGGGCTATGGAGATAGCTCACACCAATACACACTAATAAATACATTGAGAAGGAGAAAGAGACCTCTAAGCTTAAGATAGTCATTCCTCTTAAGTGCTGTGCTCAGAACAGACTCTCCCCTCTCCTCAGCTGAGGTAGGTCTACTCCAGGGACACCATTATCCTCAAAGTCACAGAAGCTGAGCATGCAGCTCTTCATACCTGGTCAATGTGTGTGACATTCCGGATCCCAAACGCAATGGTGTAAACATCAAAGCTGTCGTCATCGAAGGGCAGTTCTTCAGCGTCTCCCAGCACCCACGCCAGTCCTGGAAAACAAAAGCCACTATGGTGTACAGAGAGGTTCACTGGGTAGCTGTGTCCCATGCACCTGAGGAGTGAGTCTCAGGCTTTGTGGTACGTGCGCCAAATAAAAGGCACCAGTGTGGACGGTCCAGTGATGTGGAACCCATGATCCCAGGTCTGGGCAAGGTCAGAAGTGAAGTGAGGGAAAATCCGAGGACTGCCTGGTGTTGGGGTGGACCATGGGAGTTGTGTTGTGGGTCCCACAGGAGTGGTGTTGTGGGGATCATGGACTGCAACAGAAAGCATGACACACCTACCTTCACTGTATGCCTGCTGCTTTTACTGCCTGTCCTCCAATTTTGAGAATCTAATTTATTTGGGGACAGTTACCTACTGGCATTTTCTCTCTCAGTGCTGGGGACAAACGCTGGCACTCGGTCCTGGGCAAAGGCTGCCCCTGAGCTACACATCTAGCCCTTCCCCACGCAGGCGCTTCGTGGTTAGCACTGTGCTGAGGTCCCAGGCCTGGGGTTTTGAGACTACTTTCACCCACTGTTACTTAGGTCCCTTCCTTCAGCTGGGGCGGGGCATCAAACCCAGAGACTCACATACCGGATGCAAGTATTCTGCCACTGAGCCACAGTCTGAAAATTCAAAAATACCCTTGGTTTTGGTTTCTTATTTATTTATGTGTCTATCACATGTGTGGTGAAGGCCTAGGCCCAGACAGGCCAGAGGAGGTCACTGGTTCCTCTGGAGCTGAGCTTACAGACTGCCCACACGGGTGCTGGGTACCGGGTTCAGGTCCTGTGCAGGAGCAGGAAGCACTCCTAATCACTGCATCATTGCTCCAGGCCCTGCTTTAATTTATCTGTAAAATGGAAATAAACTGGAGGGGTTTTTTTTTTGTTTTGTTTTTTGTTTTTTTCAATTTCGAATGACTTGGTGAATCTTACGTGTTTATTTTCTCTCTCTATTGTCTCTTTGGTGAGCTCCCTACTCAAATCAGATGTCTATTTAAAAAAAAAAAGATTTATTTATTTTATGTATGTCCATTACAGACGATTGTAAGCAACCATGTGGTTGCTGGGAATTGAACTCAGGACCTCTGGAAGAGCAGTCAGTGCTCTTAAATGCTGAGCCATCTCTCCAGCCCAGACTGGAAGTTGGTTTTTTTTTTTTTTTTTTTAAAGATTTATTTATTTATTTTATGTATGTGATATACTGTCCCTCAGATCCCATTACAGATGGTTGTGAGCCACCATGTGGGTACTGAGACTTGAACTCAGGACCTCTGGAAGAACAGTCAGTGCTCTTAACCACTGAGCCATCTTTCCAGCCCCTAGTCTGGAAGTTTTGAATGTGTGACTAGCACAGACTTCAGCATGTGCCTATTTCTGCAGCTGCTGTTCCCATCTACAGACCCCTACCCGTGGATTCTATGTTGAGATAGTTAAAGAGGGGCTAGGCCGAGAGATGACTCAGTTGTTAAAGAGTAGTTGTTACTCTTGCAGAGGACCTGGGTTCAATTCCCAGCACCCACCTGGTAGCCACAAACATCTGTAACTCCAGTTCTAGGAAATCCAACCCCCTTTTCTGACCTCTTTGGACACCAGGCATGAGTTCAGTGCACAAACATCCATGCAAGGAAAGCATACATATAAAACAATAAGTCATTAAAAAAGAAAACACGTGACTAGGTTAAAGTGTTGAAGGCTCGCTCAGAGGCAGAATGGACAGACAGTCCTGGGTTCAGCCCGTAGCATCAACTCTGCCCCCTTCTCTCTGAGTGGTCAGTATGACAGACCCGTGTGGGGAACACATTTAAATGCAGCTGAGAATGACCTTGAACTTCTGATCTTCCTG
Source organism: Mus caroli (assembly GCF_978045245.1). Classification (NCBI taxonomy): domain Eukaryota; kingdom Metazoa; phylum Chordata; class Mammalia; order Rodentia; family Muridae; genus Mus; species Mus caroli. The sequence continues at coordinate 119,434,980 of NW_028227259.1, read as the reverse complement.
GGCCACAGGGTTATGGGCATGTGTCTCTACCAGCTTGCAGGAATCCTCCTGCCTCTACTTCCTGAGTGCTGGGACTAGATAACTAGTGGATGCCACTGTCCCTGGCTCCAGCTCTCTTTTAACTTTAACTTCATTTGGGATGAATTAAATGAAACTGTCCAAGGCTACCAGGAATAAATCCACTTAAGCCCAGGCTGTCCTGGAGTTTTTGGGTTTTTTTTTGTTTTTTGTTTTTTTTTTGGTTTTTCGAGACAGGGTTTCTCTGTATAGCCCTGGCTGTCCTGGAACTCACTTTGTAGACCAGGCTGGCCTTGAACTCAGAAATTCGCCTGCTTCTGCCTCCCGAGTGCTGCCCTGGAGTTTTTGATTCTCCTGCCTCAGCCTCCAAAGTATCTGGGATTACAGGCCTGTATTCTGTGTTCAGAATTCCTTTCTGTATTCCGGCCTGGTTCTGGGTTCAGAAAACAATAGATTCTTATCAGCTTAACTGTTCCTGAAGGATGTGGGTTTGCAGCTAACTGATTAACTAAGATCAACAGGAGGCTCAGCAGAGAAGGTATCATCAGGCCTGACATTGAGTCTGACCCTGGAAACAGCACAGTGGAAGGAGAGAGCCGCTTCTCACTGACTGTTCTCTGACATCCACAAAAACACACTGTGCATGCACACATGGACACATACACAGAGGCACAGACAGACACACAAAACAGGCAAATTAATGTAAAAGACCTCACAACTGTCACATAAATGTTCCAGGAGGCTACTGTTTGGTCTAAGCTCCGCAATAGGACACTCCGCATGCATGCAGAAAATAACCTGTGAAAGGAGACAGAGAACTGAGGACTAACGAGCCTCCTCTGACTTGAATCCTTACAAAAGGCAAGTCAGCCGCACTGCAGCTGGCCAATCTCCACCCTTCCACACTTGTCTGCAGATCGCAACTCTGCCTCAGCCAGTCAGCTCTTGATTCTCCCCTTTCTGCTTTCTCTAGTCTTTACCTTTTTATAAAACCAATCTCCAGCGGCTGGAGAGACAGCCTGGTGGTTAAGAGTACTGGCTGCTCTTCCAGAGGACCCGGGTTCTATTCCTGGCATCCACATGGTGGCTCACAACTGTCTATAGCTCCAATTCATTCCAGGGGATACAGCATCTTCACAGACATACATGCAGGTAAAACACCAGTGCACATAAAATAAAAAAATAAATAAAAACTTCTTTGTTCAGTCATTGAAAGTCCAGGCTGGTCTTGAACTCACAGAGACCCAGCTGCCTCTGCCCCCAAGGGCTCTGATGACACTACTGCAGCACCATGCTTGAATGGGAAGCCGTGTCACAGTCTGTGACTGAGGCTCTGTGTTGAGTAACTTTGGCAAATGACAAACTCCGGCCGCTCAGCTGAGAGGGTTGGCTGAATGTGGTTTTTATGTGCACACGTGCGTGCGTGCGTGCGAGCCTTAGTGTGTGTAAGTGCACCGCACGCGCAGAGGAGGCCACAGGACAGGAGAGGGTCTGGAGCCCCTGGAGCTGGAGTTCTAGGCATCTGTAAACCACCCTTTTGCATGCTGGGAACCCACTGCAAGAAGAATATGGTCTCTTTAAAATACATTCAGTGGCCTTATTTTTTCATTCCATAGTGAGGCAGGCAGAGGGGGGCCTGCTAGCCTGGGCAATGCTACACCCTGTCTCAAACAACAGTGTCCTAAGCAGGTTCATGGCTACGCTATGGAAGAGACGGTTCCTGAGAGGAAACGTCACCTGTCGCTTACTGTTCTCACTTCTTACCGACACCAGTGAAGGGAAATACATTTTTCAGCGGGGGTAAGACACAGTGCCTTTGTCTAGTGACTGGCTGTCTTCTGACTAGTGTGGATGGCTGACAAAGAGTCCTTCATCATGAAGGCCAAGTGGGCTGTAGTCCGTCTAGGCAGCTCCTTCTTGGTGTGTGAAGAGGAGGAAGACAATAGTTGGCCTAAAATAACCAGACATTCCTGGTGGGGCGGGGATGGGGGGATGGGATGCTGACGCTGCCCAGAGGACTTTCTTGTGATGCGCCCATCTCTCTGGCTGCCTGCACTGCCTCGCCGGTGTGGAAGACTCAGTTCAGCTGCTGGAAAGCTGCATCAAGAGGGTGCTACATCCAGCATCACTGGTGATCTTACAAATAGTAAGGGCAAGCTTTTGTGGAGCTTGTTTAAGATGATCTCACTACATAGCCTGGGGTAGGTCGGAACACACGATGTAGACCAGGCAGCCCTCAAACTCACAAAGATTTACCTATTTTTGCCTCCCAAGTTCTGGGATTAAAAGTATGCACCACCACACCAGGCTAGAGAAGGAATTTTGAAATATTTAATGGCCAGATGTAAAATCACGGATAGCACAGGCCGCATGTGCAAGAACCCGAGTTCAATCCCCTGGTACTGGAAAAATAGAAAGAAAAAAGAAAAAAAAAAGGGCTGGAGAGATGGCTCAGTGGTTAAGAGTGGTTGGCTGCTCTTCCAAAGGTCCTGAGTTCAGTTTTTTGTTTGGTTTGGTTTTTTGAGACAGGGTTTCTCTGTATACCCCTGGCTGTCCTGGAACTCACTCTGTAGACCAGGCTGGCCTTGAACTCAGAAATCCGCCTGCCTCTGCCTCCCGAGTGCTGGGATTAAAGGCACGTGCCACCACGTCCGGCTTAGGTCCTGAGTTCAAATCCCAGGAACCACATGGTGGCTCATAACCATCCTTTTTTTTTTTTTTTTTTTTTTGGTTTTTCGAGACAGGGTTTCTCTGTATAGCCCTGGCTGTCCTGGAACTCACTCTGTAGACCAGGCTGGCCTCGAACTCAGAAATCCGCCTGCCTCTGCCTCCCGAGTGCTGGGATTAAAGGCGTGCGCCACCACGCCCGGCACGGCTCATAACCATCCTTAATGAGATCTGATGCCCTCTTCTGTGGTGTCTGGAGATGGCTACAGTGTACTTACAGATAATAAATAAATATTTAAAAAAGAAAGAAAGAAAGAAACAAACAAACAAAGAGAAAACTGTATGACTTCAGAAGATCCTGCTCTGAGTTCAAGGCCAGCCTGGTCTATAGAGTAAGCTCCCGGTTAGCCAAGGCTATACACAGAGTTAAGGAACTGTCTCAACACAAAATAAAACAACAACAACAACAACAACGACAACAACAACAACCTTGAGAAAGAAGGTTCTTAGACCAGTGAGATGGTTCCGTGGGTAAAGCTGACTGCTGCCAACCCTGATCCACAGAACTAATTCCCACAAATTGTCCTCTGACCTCCACAGGAGTGCGACGGCATCAGCATAATTCACGCCCCCTTTCTCCATTAAATAAAAACTGTAATTAAACTGTAATTAAAAAATAATTGGAGCTGGTGAGATGGCTCAGTGGGTAAGAGCACCCGACTGCTCTTCCAGAGGTCCGGAGTTCAAATCCCAGCAACCACATGGTGGCTCACAACCATCCGTAACGAGACCTGGCTCCCTCTTCTGGAGTGTCTGAGGACAGCTACAGTGTACTTACATATAATAAATAAATAAATCTTTAAAAAAAAATAAATAAATAGAAATAAAAAAAAATAAAAAATAATTGCCGGGCATGGTGGAGCATGCCTTTAATCCCAGCACTTGGGAGGCAGAGGCAGGTGGATTTCTGAGTTCGAGGCCAGCCTGGTCTACAGAGTGAGTTCCAGGATAGCCAAGGCTATACAGAGAAACCCTGTCTTGAAAAACCAAAAAGAAAAAAAAATTAACAATGGCTGGAGAGATGGCACAGCAGTTAAGAGCACTGGCTGGTCTAGAGAACCTGAGTTTGAGTTCCAACATCCAGTTGGCTTACAATCCTCTGTAAGTCCAGTTCTAGGAGATCTAATGCCCTCTTCCGGCCTCTGTAGGCATCAGGCACCCTCATGCTGCAGAGACACATATGCAGGTTAAACACCTAGACACATTTAAAAAAAATCATAACGGAAAAAGAAGATCCTTGAGCTCTGTGGGCCACACAAAGCTACTGGTCAAGCTTAGCGTGTGGCTCCAATTCTGGGGCCCACCTACGAGCTGTGCTAAGCACACACACCATCTTCAGCTGCTGCTGACTGCTCACACTTCCACAAGCTGGAGCACTCGACAGTTCAGCACCCGACGGGCACCTCTTCCTGTACACACACGCAGACAGATGCTGCCCGTGTCTGCCCGGGGACTCACCAGCCACACACGCAGACAGACGCTGCCTGTGTCTGCCAGGGGACTCACCAGCTGTGTGTCCTTGGTCCAAGGCCTTCTGCTTCCCAACCTTTAGCATCTCCCTGTTGATGTCACAGACCGTGACAAGTGAGCCTCCCAAGGAATCCTCTTCACTCTGGTACTTTTTGGCAATTTCTTCCCAGGATAGATTTTGCTGAGTCCTTAGCTGTCTCCTCTGTCTCCTCTGATGCTCTGCCTGAACGTAACTAAGGAACCGGAACGCAATGTCACCTGCGGGAAGCCAACAGAAGGAAAGATGCAAACAAAACCAAGCAAACCCCTACGAGCGATAAGAGGCCAAGAGGGGATGACGCTTCGCCTCCTTTCTGCAGAGACCGGTTCCTCATTCCCACTCTGACAACGTCTATGCTGTCCTCGAGGCTGGCCTTCAACTCCTGATCCTCCTGCTAGGATCTCCTGAGCTGATTACAGATGCATGCCCCCATTCCTGACTCAGCAGTTAAGAGCACTGACTGCTCTTCCAGAGGTCCTGAGTTCAATTCCCAGCAGCCACATGGTGCCTCACAACCATCTGTAATGGGATCTGATGCCCTCTTGTCCCATACAGGTGCATGGAGATACAGCACTCATATATATATACAATAAATTAAATCTTTAAAGAAAAGAAAAGCTCCAGGCCCACCAGGGTTGGTGGCGCACGCCTTTGATCCCAGCACTTGGGAGGCAGAGGCAAGTGAATCTTTGTGAGTTTGAGGCCAACCTGGTCTACACAGTGAGTCCAGGACAGCTAGAGCTACACAGAGAAACCCTGTCTTGAAAACAAACAGAAAGGCACCAGGTGCCAAGCTGCTTTGGACCAACAGGTCTGCCCTCTCTCTGACCTTCTAGCCGCCACCTTCTACCTAATGTGGGTGAGGCAGCCACTCCAACAGCAGACAGACACCAAGGCTGGCATTACCTGTGCCTCCAGCCATGTCGAGCAGCTGGGTCCCAGGCAGCGGGTGCATCTTCCTGATGAGCAAATCCTTCCAAGCGCGATGGATGCCGAGACTCATTATGTCATTCATCAGATCATACTTCTTGGCCACGTTCTCAAACACCTGGTAGACTGGGGCAGGACAGACTCTGTGACCAACAGGAGTGACTTGGGGGTGCAGGACAGACACTGTGATCAACAGGATCAACTTGGGGAGATGTAAATAAAGATGACAAAAGGGAGCTTTGCCTCTTGAAAGTGTCTGTCTTTGCATGGTGATGCTAAGACAAAATACTCCATGTCCAAGATACAACTTAACATTATGTTTCCCCCTCTTGTGGTGCTAGGGACTGAACCCAGGGCCTTGCACATAGCAGGCAAGAACTCTATCAGACAGTGACTTCCTTAGCCCTCAATACCACCTTGTATCAAAAAGCTTAAAAGTCCACAAAAGAAGTCAACCTCGCTGGGCAGTGGTGGTACATACCTTTAATCCCCCCACTGACCTCTGACCTCCACAGGAGTGCTACAGCATCAGCATAATCCACCCCGCTTTCTCCATTAAATAAAAACTGTAATTAAAAAATAATTGCTGGGCGTGGTGGCGCATGCCTTTAATCCCAGCACTTGAGAGGCAGAGGCGGGAGGATTTCTGAGTTCGAGGCCAGCCTAGTCTACAAAGTGAGTTCCAGGACAGCCAGGGCTACACAGAGAAACCCTGTCTCAACAAAACCAAAAAAGAAAAAAAAAAAGAAAAGAAAAGAGGAGGACTGGGGGCGGTGGTGTAGGCAGAGGCAGGGGTAGCTCTCTGAGTAAGAAGCCAGTCTGGACAACTGAGTGAGTCCCAGGACAGCCAAGGCTACACAGAGAAACCCTGTCTAGAAAAAAAGAAGAAGCAGAAGACAGAAAGGAAAGCATAGGGGTGTGTTCTAACCCGTGACCAGTTAAGTCATCTGCTTTATAGACAGTTTACACTCAGGCCACAGCACAGTACTTCTAAACCTAGGTTGCATACTAGAGAACTGAAAGAGGAAACTGAGCAACAAGAAGGGAGAGAACAAGGGGATGAGGGCGTAGATCATGACTGGATGAGGAAGCCCGGGACTTAATCCCCTGCACTGCGGCGAATGAGAGTCCAGCAAATGAGAACAGCCACAAAGAGCACAGCACAGGGACAGAAACCTACACTGGTGGGAGGATCCCTGCCAGTGCGGTGGCATGCGGAAGAGGGGGACGCAGCAGAGGAGTCCTGTGAGTGAGGGTGAACTCTCTGACCTAGAGGAGGCAGAAGGGTTGTGCCAGTCCGGTTCAAGGTGTTTCAGAGGAAGAAGTGGCAGGAAATAAAAGTCACAGGGCCAGGGAGATGGCTCAGTGGGTAGACCACTCCAAGCCTGAAGATGTGAGTTTGGGGGAACAGGACTCACATGGCAAAGGAGAAAACTGACACCTACAAGTAGTCTTCAGCTCTCACAGAGCCCTCAGACCCACCCACACACACACACATACACACACACACACACAACATACAAATATAATAGAATTTTTTCAAATTTCCATTCAAGAGGTTCTTGGAGGTACTTCCTGATGTTGAAAGCAACAAGGCTAGAAGCTGACCAGGCTACCTCTCCACCCTCCAAATAAAAGCTTAGAAAGGGGTGAATCTGCAAGTCACAGGAAGCATGCTTAATCACTACCCTAAGCTCTATGACAAGGGAAAAAGTGTTCACATCACTCCTGTTACATTTTAAAACAAAAATCAAACAATATGATTCCCCTCAAAACTGTAATTTTTCTTAGGATTTATTATTTTAAACCAAAATTAAGAACTGTAAAAAATGTTAGTGGGGCTGGTGAGATGGCTCAGTGGGTAAGAGCACCCGACTGCTTTTCTGAAGGTCCAGAGTTCAAATCCCAGCAACCACATGGTGGCTCACAACCATCTGCAACAAGATCTGATGCCCTCTTCTGGAGTGTCTGAAGACAGCTACAGTGTACTTACATATAATAAATAAATAAATCTTTAAAAAAAAAAGAAAAAAAATGTTAGTGAAATCCCATTTGTTGGACTTTTAAAAATATATTAATTTTTATTTTATGTGTGTGAGTATTTGCCTGCATGTATGTCTGGGTGTCACATGTGCGGCCATGGAGGCCGGAAGAGGCCTTCGAATTCCTTGGAATTGGTTTCAGTCTGTGGTTCTCAACCTCCCAATGCTGACCCTTGAGTTTGGTTCTTCATGTTGTAGGGACCCTCAATCACAAAATTATTTTCATTGCTACTTCATAAGTACATATTCTTTAGTAAGAAAATAAGGATGTAAATTCTGTGTTAGACAAATAGTTACTCTTCTAACTTACTTACAAGTTTGTCCTTATCTTTGTATAGACAGTATCTCTCTGTCTGAGATCTCTCTGTCTGAGGCTGGCTTCAAATTCACAGTACAGTAAGAGAATTACCTTGCACTTGTAACCCTCCCCTACACATCTGCCAAGTGCTGGGAACACAGTTTACATCACCACACAATTTATGCGGTGCTGGGGATGAAACTGAGCCGCAGGAAGTGACAGGCCAGCAGCACTCGACCAATTGAGGCACAGTCCCAGCTCCTGGCTACCATTTTAAATAGCGCAAGCTTAACCTTAACCCTATATTCCCTCAGAAAAGTAGTAACAACAGTCACTAGTGGGAAACTGAAGTGAGACATGGGTGGGGGAAAAATCTGTACAGGGCACCTGGCATACGTATAGGACAATCTCGCAGTTGGTCAAGGGTCATGCTGTGCTTCAAAGAGGGACAAGTTTGGTGGCGCACGCCTTTAGTGGCAGCGCTCCAGAGGCAGAGGCAGGTGCATCTCTGTGAGTTCGAGGCCATCCTGGACAGTTCCAGGGCAGTCAAGGTGACACAGAGAGACCCTGACAAAAGGGGGCGCGTCGCCGGGGGCAGCGTCTCAAATGGCTGCAGTGGCAGTGACAGCAAATGAGTCCTCGAAAGGGAAGCTGGGTCTGGGAAGTCAGGACAGTAAGGAACACAGCTCTGGGGCCGACAGGGCATCCAATCAACCCTCAGTGAGAAAAGGAAGCCCGACAGGTCCCTCCATCCACCCTCGCGCCCTCTGTCACCTTTGCCTCCTTTCTCCCCTTCCGACACGGTCTCAAACCCGAAGTGCGTTTCCGCGGCTCGCTTCTCCTGGGACAAGGACCGCGTTCCCAGCGTGGCCCATGGCCAGGATCTACGACACCCGGGGAGCCTGCAGTGTCCCGTGGCTCGCCACCACCCGCGGCCGCAGGAGCGCCATAGAACGCAGCTCCTGGGCGCCGCCATCGTGACTGACACCCGGGCGACCGCGGGGCGGGAAGAACGTCGGGTTGCGTCACCAGCCGATTGACGGCGGCCGACAGGAGACACATTAGTGGAACACCCACCCCAAACGCTTGTTTTTTAAAGGAGTCTGCCTGGTTTAGGATTTGGAAACCTGAAAGCCTTTCCTGTGTTCCCTGACTGAATCTAGAGTTTATCAGGAATAAGCAGATTTCAGAGTGAGGCCCTAATTATATTTCAGCGGCCATATTTCCATCCTGTCAGCTAGGACTAAAGACTACTATGGAAATAGACAACTGAATAGACCAGGCTGGCCCGGAACTCAGAGATCCACCCAGGTGCTGAAGTGCGCTCCCTCATGCCCTGCAACTTTTGTTTTCTGGTGCAGGAACTGGGTGAAATTGAGGCATGTTGTAAGTAAAAGACCAAAATTACGTGATTTGAAAAATTTATATATATGTATACACATATACATATATGTATATATATGCATATGTATATACACACATACATATATGTGTATATATGTATATGTATACATATATGTACACTTACAAACATACATCTAAAGTATATACACTTGTGTGTCTGTGGGTGTATGTGAATGTGAGTGCAGTTGCCTGTGGAACCCAGAGATGTCAGATATCTTAAAACTGTAGTTTTAGGTGGGTGAGCATAATGATTTGGGTGCTGTGATAAGCATTATAACTGATGAGTCAACCCCCCTGTGTGTGCCTCAGGTGAATATATATTTTTTAAAAGCTGAAACTGGTTTACCTAGTCCAGAGTGTACTTGAACTCATCGCATGCCTGGCTACGTCAGACAGCACAAGTCTGAACTCCTCCTACGTCGTTTTAGTGGCGTCTGGAATGGTGTGCAGGTTCTAGTGCACACTTGAACAGTGCTGTGCCACTAAACCCTACCCTAGTGCCTTTTAAATGTATTTAACTTTGGTTTGTTTGTTTTATGAGACAGGGTTTCTCTGTGTAGCCCTGGCTGTCCTGGAACTTGCTCTGTAGGCCAGGCTGGCCCAGAACTCAGAAATCTGCCTGCCTCTGCCTCCCAACTGCTGGGATCAAAGGCGTGAGCCACCACCAACTGGTAGTATATTTAATTTTAAAATTTTTATTATTTGTCTTTTTGATGTGTGTGTGTGTGTGTGTGTGCGTGCACGCGTGTTCTTACACGTAGGCACACACATGCCGAGATCCATGTGTGGAGGTCAGGAGGTGACTTTCAAGGGTCAGTTCTCCATGTCCCTGGGAATTGAACTCACATCTTCAGGTTTGCAACAAAAGCACTATGACCTACTGAGCCACCTTGCCAGCTCTTATCTTTTATGTTGAGATAGCATTTCACTAAGTTGGCAAGGCTTCAACTCACTTTGTCACCTAGACACAAGCTTTGAACTTTTGATCTTCCTGGTAGGTGGGATTAAAGGCCTGTATCACTACACATGGCCTTTTAAAAAAATTTTAAACTGAAGCCAGGCAGTGGTAGGCAGATTTCTGAGTTTGAGGCCAGCCTGGTCTATGGAGTGAGTTCCAGGACAGCCAGGGCTACACAGAGAAACCCTGTCTCAAAAAATTTTTTTTGATTTTTTTTTTATGGTCAAGATAACATATTACAGAACATCTTGTCCAAAGGCAAGTATAGAGATTGCTGAATTTTGCTTGAATGTTTCTGTTTTAAATCCCTTTTTAAATGTATATTTTCTGTAAATATTTCACAAGGAGAAGATGCCAAGGATCCTAAGAAAGAAATTTGAAATGAAGAGTGTCTTCTCCATTCAGTATATCCTGACAGATGGACACCTCCTGCACTGGGATCCTCTGCCCCTCGCTTCCATTTTTATCAATGACAGAAGGAAGAAATTATTCATCCACACACTTAGCATTCTCGTGTCTTCGTTCTGTGAAGTAAAGTTTCACCACAGGATTTTAGAACTCGCTGTGTTTCTGTTGTGTGTCAGAGTAGACCTTGGGGTTTAGCTGTTCCTTCTGGACATCACACTACATAAGCATGCTCTCTCTCTCTCTCTCTCTCTCTCTCTCTCTCTGTGTGTGTGTGTGTGTGTGTCTTAGTCAGGGTTTTTACTCCTGCACAAACATCATGACCAAGAAAGCAAAGGGTTTATTCAGCTTACACTTCCACATCACAGTTCATCACCAAAAAGTCAGGACAGGAACTCATACAGGGCAGGAACCTGGAGGCAGGAGGTGATGCAGAGGCCATGGAGGGATGCTGCTTACTGGCTTGCTCCCCATGACTTACTCAGCCTGCTTTCTTGTAGAAACCAGGACCACCAGCCCAGAGATGGCCCCATCCACAATGGACCCTCCACTAATCTTGATCGCTAATTGAGAAAATACCTTCTAGCTGGATCTCATGAAGGCATTTCCTCAAGGGAGGCTCCTTTCTCTGTGATAACTCCAGCTTGTGTCAAAAGTGTGTGTGTGTATGTGTGTGTGTGTGTGTGTGTGTGTGTGTGTAACTGTGAAGAATAGAGACCTAGACATGATGGTGAAGCTCTGTAGCCCCAGCTACTTGAGCTGGGAAGCTTAGGCGGGATAATTCCAAATTCTAGGTTAGCTCTGACACCACAGTGAGCCCTGTCTCAAAATAAAAAGTAGGAAACAGACTGAGGTATAATCTTTGCCTAGCATGTGCAAACATGTCTAAATTCAATACCTACTATCCCTTTCCACATACAAACAAAAGCATAAAACCAAACAAGAACTACTAGAGATCATTATTTGGGAGGCCAAGAGTAGAAGGCCAGCCTTGGCTACATAGTGAGACTTTGTAAAAAAGGACAGTCTGCTTTGGTGGTGGTGCACACCTTCGATCCCAGCACTCAGAGGGCAGAGACAGGTGGCGTATGTTGCCAACCTGATCTACAGAGTGAGTTCCAGGACTGTCAGAGCTTCATAGCAGACACGCTGTCTCAGAAAAAAAACTTAAAATACCAAAAGAACCAAACCAACAACAAATAAAAAAAAATCCAAAAAACAAAACCACTTTCCCCCTGAAGTGCCCTCCACACTTCCTTGTCCGTTTTGTTTTGTTTTGTGTCTCTTCCAGGCAGGGGTTTCTCTGGGTATCCCTGGCTGTCGTGGAACCCAGGGTGGCTTTGAACTCAGAGATCCAGATCCACCTATCTCTGCCTCCTTAGTGCTGGGATTAAAGGCATGCTCCAGCACAGCAGCCAGGGTGTTTACTTTTAGTTTAGTGTATGAGTGTTTGGCCTGCATGTATGCTAAATGATTCCATGCGTATCTGGTGCCCTCGGAGGCCAGAAGGGGGCGCCAGACACCTGAAACTGAAACTAGGAGTGGTTGTGAGCCACCCGAAGAGGATGCTGGTAACCAAATCCTGACAGCCAAAGGAGCAAGCGCTCTTGACCACTGCGCTTCTCTCCAGCCTCATTACAGGGGAATCTTTTTAAAGGATACTGTAGGTCGCCGTGTGATAGCTCTGAGTGTTACCTGCCAACCTGAAACAACCTGAATTTCATCCTGGTAGGAGAGAACTGACTTCCACAAGTTATCCTCTTACTGTACATGTGAACCATGGTATATACATTTTTCCATATGCACGCTGTGAGCGCGTGCGCGCGCGCGCACACACACACACACACACACACACACACACACACGAGAGAGAGAGAGAGAGAGAGAGAGAGAGAGAAGAAACAAACAAAAAATAAATGCAACAATTTTAAAAAGCTTTTACTGGTTATAGCGGTATACACCATTAATTACAGCATATTCAGGAGACACAAGCAGGGGGATCTTTGTAAGTCTGAGATCAGACTGGTTCTATAGAGAGTTCCAGGTCACCCACGACTAAAAAGTGAGATCCTGTCAAAAACAAACTCCTTGGGGCCAGTGATGAAAGGAAAAGTATCTCTCAGGACCCCCAGGACCAAGTTCTCAGTTTACAAACGAGATTATTTCCTCCAGAGGGACAGAGGGCAGGGATAAGGGCAAAGACAGGAGATAGAGGAAGAGGGAGAAGATGAAGGGAACAGGAAAGAGGGGGAGGGGCATTTGTCCCAGAGGAAGAAGCCCTGCCTCTGGATAGAGAGGAGACAGACATGGCCCATAGGAAAATAGCAGATGCCCTGCAGTGGTGGCACATGCCTTAATCCCAGCACTTGGGAGGCAGAGGCAAGCAGATTTCTGAGTTCGAGGCCAGCTAGGTGTACAGAGTGAGTTCCAGGACAGCCAGGGCTACACAAAGAAACCCTAGGTCGAAAAAAAAAAAATTAAAAAGTAAAAATAAAAAAGATAAAAAAAGAAAAGAGAAAGAAAATAGCAGTTTATAAAGGTAAAAGGGGAAACCCCATGTTAGGATGAGGCCTTTAACTTTAAGTGGGCGTGGGCATGTTAATTAGCTGAGCCAAAGGAGGCTTCTGATTTCTTTTTTTTTTTTTTTGGTTTTTCGAGACAGGGTTTCTCTGTGTAGCCCTGGCTGTCCTGGCACTCACTTTGTAGACCAGGCTGGCCTCGAACTCAGAAATCTGCCTGCCTCTGCCTCCCGAGTGCTGGGATTAAAGGCGTGCGCCACCACGCCCGGCTGGCTTCTGATTTCTTGACTTCAATACTTTGATAGCTGGACCTTGGTGGTCAGCCTCAGGAGGAGGATGTGGCCAAATAAGGGAATAGACCTTGGAGGCTGGCTTTTTTTTTTTTTTTTTTTTTTTTTTTTTGGTTTTTCGAGACAGGGTTTCTCTGTATAGCCCTGGCTGTCCTGGAACTCACTTTGTAGACCAGGCAGGCCTCGAACTCAGAAATCCACCTGCCTCTGCCTCCGAGTGCTGGGATTACAGGCATGCGCCACCACACCCGGCTTGGGGGCTAGCTTTAGGAAGATAATTTCATTTTAGAAAGGCAGAAGGAATAGGGAGAGAAGGCAGGGCTTGCCAGAGCCATGCTCACCACACTCAGGCTAGTCAGAGTCCTTTCAGGTGAGATAGCTCAGCAATTAAGAACACCAGCTACTCTTCCAGAGGACCTGGGTTCGATTCCCAGAGCCCATATGGTGCTTTAATTCTAGTGCTGGGGTATACAATGCCCTCTTCTGGTATCTAGAGACACATGGCACAGACATACTAGCTGGTAAAACATGTGTAAACACAAAAATAAAACAACATGCAAAAACTGAAAAATTATACTTTCTTTTTTAAAATGGATTCATTTATTTTATATATGTGAGTACACTGTAGCTGTCTTCAGACACACCAGAAGAGGGCAGTGGATCCCCTTACAGATGGTTGTGAGCCACCATGTTTGTGATTTGGGAATTGAACTTAGGACCTCTGGAAAAGCAGGCAATGCTCTTAACCTCTGAGCCATCTCTCTAGCAAGTCCCCCCGCCCCCAAGTTATAGTTCTATGGATCTCCATGTCACTTTAAACTGATTCCTTCCATACTAAATAATATCTCATATACCATATGATAATAAGGAACCAAATAAGAGTCTGACTCCTGCTTTTTCATCTTTCTTCTTTCTTTTTTTCTTTTCTTTTCTTTCTTTTTTGTCCTGCCTCTGTCTCCCAAGTGCTGGGATTAAAGGTGTGCGCCACCACTGCCTGGCTTGGCCCGCACATTCTTGTTCCTTTCCCCGCTATGATACTGAGGAACAAATCAGAACTTTGCCCATGCAAGGGCCCTGTGACTAAACTACAATGTCTGCTTTTATTCTTTTTCTCTCTTATAAGGGACATGGTCTCACTATGTAGCACATGCCAGCCTTACACTCTGCACTTCCTGTCTTTGTTTATTTATTTATTTTTTGAGACAAGGTTTTTCTGTGTAGCCCCAGCTGACCTGAAACTTGCTCTGTAGACCAGGCTGGCCTTGAACTCAGAGATCCACCTGCATCTGCCTCCTGAGTGCTGAGATTAAAGATGTGCACCACTGGCATCCGTCTCCTGTCTCTGCTTGAGTATTAGTGATACAGGCATGAGCCACTCTGGTTCTCCTACATACACGATTGCTAAAATCCCACTCATCGGCTGGATGAGGTAGTATCTCAGGGGTAGAAAACTAGATTGTGAGCATGGAGCCCTGGATTTGATCCCTAACACCCCCCCCCAATTCCATTTGTCCTGTGTGTGTCACGTGACGCAGCATTTCTAAGAAGTCCTCTTTTATCCCTCTCGAGCTGGGATGCTTTTCTATTGAAACGTGTTTGACTAGCATCTCCTTACTTAACTGTACTATGTTGTTTCTCTTTTTGGTGTTTCGAATGTTGCTTCTTACCGATTTTTATATATGAATGTGGCATGCGTACGTGTATGAAAAATCTTAAACGTATGCACAGGTGTACCTGGAGTTCTGAGGCTGACATTGAGTGTTTTCCTCCACGACTCTCCACATTCTTCACAGAATGGCTAGGTAGATTCACCGTTTGAGCTAGTCTGGCTAGCCAGTTTGTTCTGGGAATTTCCTGATCTCTTGTCTCCGGTGCACGGGAATTGCAGGTGGGCCGTCACACACTCCACTTGGTTTTCTAAAAAAGTTTGAGTATGGGTGTTTTGTCTATATGTGAGTATGTCTGTATACCACGTGTTTGCTTGGTATCTTAGGAGGCCAGACACCCACACATCTTTTTTTTTTTTTTTAAGATTTATTTATTATATGTAAGTACACTGTAGCTGTACTTCAGACACTCCAGAAGAGGGAGTTAGATCTCATTACGGAGGGATGGTTGTGAGCCACCATGTGGTTGCTGGGATTTGAACTCTGGACCTTCGGAAGAGCAGTCGGGTGCTCTTACCCACTGAGCCATCTCACCAGCCCCCCATCTTTTTTTTTTAAAAAAGAAAAAAATTCCCAGCACTGGCGAGGCAGAGATCGGAATATCTGTGAATTGGAAGCCAGACTGTTGCACACCGAGTTCAGGTCCCGTTAGGACTACATAATGAAACATTGTCTCAAAAAGAAGGAACCCGCGAGGGAGGCGGGAAGGAAAAGAAACCTCGAACAGGGAAGAGAGGAAAAAAAGCATTGGCAGGCACAAGCGGTCCCACCCCTAGGACCCGGATGTAGGTGAAAGACTACACTTCCCAGAATGCACCACGCCCGCCTGGCAACTATATAAATAGTCCATCCGGGTTCTTGGAGATGCTGTTTGGCGACTCGTCGCCATTCCCGGAGCAGCTCGGCCTCGGCCCAGAGGCGAGTGTCGGTCGCTGTGTCGGAGACCCGGGTCCCCGGCACCGAGACAGCCAGCCCTCTCTCCTGCCCCGCGGCGGGAGAGCGTGTCCGGCCGGCCGGCGGGGCTCGCGACCCTCCCGCGCCTCCCCTTCCCCCGCAGCCTCCGCCCCGCCAGGCCCGGCCCGGACCTCCGAGCCCCGGCCTCCTCCTCCTCGTCCTCGTCCTCGTCCTCCTCTTCGGTCACCGCCGCCTCTGGGCCCCACAGCCCCACCTTGCCGCTTCTCCTTCCATTTTGAGAAGCTGAGGAAGGAAACAAGGAAAAATGTCGCCATGAAGGCCGAGAACCGCTGCCGCCGCCGACCCCCGCCGGCCCTGAACGCCATGAGCCTGGGTCCCCGCCGCGCCCGCTCCGCTCCGACCGCCGTCGCCGCCGAGGCCCCCTTTGATGCCGCAGAGCTCCCCCAGCGCCGCCGCCACCGTCTCCGACATGGACAAGAACAGCGGCTCCAACAGCTCCTCCGCCTCCTCGGGCAGCAGCAAAGGGCAACAGCCGCCCCGCTCCGCCTCGGCGGGGCCGGCCGGCGAGTCTAAACCCAAGAGCGGTAAGAGCCGGCGGGTCTGCCGGGTCACTTGGGGGAGGAGGGACTAACGACCCACCTTCCGCTTGCACTGACATCCAGTATTTACGGTTAAGCCGATCTGCGCTGCGTTGTTAATTTGGGCCCTTGCATTCATATTCAAAACAGCTGGCTGAAGTAGGCGCTATTCTTAGCCCCATTTTGCAGATGAGGGATCTGAGATTTTGGAAAGGGTTAAGGTCATCCAGGTGGCAAGCACCTCACAGCAGGCCTCAAGACCTGGTTTTGTGTGACTCATCCTCGGTCGAGGCTCTAAAACAATTTGACTTTGTTTTCTCTTCTAGTGTCGGATTAGCTTTGGGTGGCATTCAAGTTTGAATAAGAGAGGGTGAGGCCCGAGGATTTTCAGATTTAAATCTGGCACCGGGTCTGCTCCTCTGTTTAAGAGGACTCATGTTGGGATGGCGTTGCTCGGCGTGATAGTAAAGCATGCAGACCCTGCATTCAGTTCATTTAGGTTCAGTCCTTGAGTTTGCTAATACACACTATTAAGTAAATGGGCTAAGTGCTTAGAGTACTAGACAACTTTTTGCCTAAATATTATGCCTGTTTGTGTGCGGTAGGTTATAGGGGTTTGGCTTTCACGGTGTGTGTGTGAATATATATATGTATGTGTGTGTGTGTGTGTGTATGTATGAGTGATGTGTGTAGTCAGGCTTCTTAGTATTACTATAACATAATAGCTACCAGTTACTGATTATGCACAAAGCACATGGGTAGGCTTTTAGGTGTGATAGCACTACTCTAATCGTTTATCCTGTCTAGCCAGGAGTTATTCCACCGCAGAGAATAAACTAGGCTGTGGATTAGGAGATGGCAGAATCCAGTCCAGCATTCTCCATCTTGTGTCAGAGCTGTGTACAAATCTCTTTTAAACTTTTACCATGTTGGCAGTATTTTTGAGATAGTAATTTTTTTTTTTCAATCTTTTGGTTTTTCGAGACAGGTTTCTTTTTGCGTCCTTGCCTGTCCTGGAACTCACTCTATAGACCAGGCTGGCCTTAAACTCAGAGATCCACCTGCCTCTGCTTCTTAAGCACCTCCAAAATCTCAGACACAGCCAAGTTTCAGATTGTGGTTTAATTACAGTGTTTCTCCTTCCCTTTCCTCCCTCCAAAGCTTCCTGTGTAGCCTTCCGCTCATCTCCTTCATGTCCTTCTTTGACACATCTGTATGCATGTGTATATACATGTCAGCAAACATGTGTATGAGGGCTATGTATATCCACCAGTGAACCTGAACATGGAGAGGAGCCTAGGAAGCCTGAACCCTACACAAAGAACTCCAGGAGACTTGGTAACACTGGGAGTGGGAGAGGGGGTCTCCCTCAAGAGCACACCCATTAGTTTTCCAGTGCCAAACATCACTGGATGTAATTAGTGCAAAGATGTATGTGCAAGTAACTTTGTTTGGATTCCGCAGTGTGTTTTTGTGAGAGTGAGCGTGTGTAACAGATGGGGAACTTTGAGCTGACAGTCTTAAGATTCAAAGAGCTGGACTGTATGGGTCAGTGGTAGAGACATTGCCTAGAATATGCAAGGCCCTGGGTTTGATCCTTAGCATCTCCCCATCCCCCTCAAATTAAAGAGCATAAAAAAAAAGCACTAAAATTATAAGGCTTATTGACTGAGAGTTTATCTGTAGGGTATGACAAACTCCATTACCAGGTATACCTGAGGACTTGTAGAAGTTGCCTGTGTAACTTGGGTAGAGACCAGTTGTCATTGGGATATACCAGTGCTTTACTGTAAGCAGGTGTTAGTGGAACCTGTATAAACTGATTCTGGAGTTTGCACATGTGTAGTTTTATTGTAAATCTTGGCTGTTGTTGGAGAGAGGTCTGAGGGTTTCTCAGAGTAATGGATGACTTCAGCCTTGCTTGTAGAGGTAATGCTAAGCTTTGGTTCTCCAAGAGTTCTCAACTTAAATTTTTTAGGGCCCTCCTTAAGTCAATAAAATACATTCTTGCATGAGTCAGCTGCAATAAATGCTTTGTTTATTGTTCAGTGAGCAGTAGGCCAAAGCTTGTGACATATCAGACAGCATAAGAGAGGGTAGGAGAGTTGAGTGAGGTAGGATGGCTTAGCAGTTAGAGTAGGTGTTCTACCTTTCCATGCTCTCTTGAGAGGAGGGAAGAAAGACCTGACTTCACGCCCTTCCACCTGCACATCCTGCACACACAGAATGGTGATACATTTAAAAGGTTAAGCAAGAGAACTGATGTGATGAAGGCTTTTTACCACATTCCTGACTGACTTTTCTTTAACCTATTTTTCCCTACATGTGTTATTTTGGGTAGGTGGTCAGACTTGGTGGCAGGCCCCTTGACCAGCTGGAACTATAGACAGGCACCATCTCAGGGCCTGGCATTGATCCTCAGAAACACATCAGAACCCTAGTAAAGCAATCACAGAACTATGAATGAAGCAGGGGCTAGAGAGGTAGCTCAGTGGGTACTTGTTGCTCCGACAGAAGGCTTGGGTTTAGTTCCCAGCTCTACAGGGCTGTGGAATTTGACACTGTCTTTTGCCTCCACAGTCATAAATATACATGTGGTGTGCAGCCAAACTTGCAAGCAAAGCACCACCCATACACATAAAAAATAAAATAACCCGGGTGTGGTGGTCCACACCTTTAATCCCAGCACTTGGGAGGCCAGGCAGGCAGATCTCTTGAGTTTGAGGCCAGCCTGGTCTACAGAGCTAGGGTTACACAGAGAAACCTTGTCTAGAAAAACTAAGAAGAGAGAAAAGAAAGAAACTAAATGAAGGCTTTAACTAAATGAAATTAAATGAGTGTGTGGGGATAGCCTGTAATCCCAGCACTCACTGGCTGAAGCAGAGGATCAAGAGTTTGATGCTACCCTGGGCTACTGAGCAAGTTCCAGGGCTTCCTGGTCACATAGTAAGACTCTGTTGCCGACAACATGAGAAAGCATTGCCATTGAGAGGGCTGCTAGAGAAGGAGATGTGACTAAGATGTGCACCGAGCAATGGGTAGTGTCAGGACTGTTTCAGAGTCCTGACTCGAAAGAATGGGATTGTGGAATGAAGATACCATTTCACTTTCTTTTGCCAACACAAAGAAAAACCCACAAAATGTGTTTGGTTTCTGGAGACAGTTTCATGTCTCAGGAACCAGACCCCATTCTGCCTTGAGGTTCCTGAGGGGCCTGTGCTGGAGCTGTAGGTGTGTGTCACCACCATGGCTTAGCCTCTCCTCCCTCGGCATCTGTAAGCTGTGTAAGTTTGTAAGTGGTCCTTTGCTTTCTAACTACATGAATATATTTGATATGTTTGTTTCCTGTGGCTAGCTTATGTTTGCTCTTCACTGGTATGCTGTCATAGGTAAATCTCACTACCAGGAGTTTCTTGATCTTTCAGTCTACACACCTTGGCTAATTGCCTTGAATACTTAACAAAACATCCCTTTTCTGGCTAATTTCTACAGCTTTCTTCCAGCAGGGCTAAGACTGTTAGAAAGTTTACTAAGAGACTGTCCCAACAATACAGCCCAGAGGAGAGAAGAAATTTAGGGACCAGGGGATGCCATAGAGAAAGAACAGAGAAAGTAAATATTTATAGACAAGACAGGTCAGGGATTTGTAGGCCAGCTGTAGTCCCTGTCCAGGAACCCTGCTCTTGTTCCTCCTCCCGAGGCGGAGGTTAAGGGAAGGTCGGGTATTATGAAGCAGTTATTTTGAGGTTGGCAGTGTGAACCACTGTGCTGACTTTGTTCCTGTCACCTGGGATCAGAAGCTGGGTTACTGGGTAATCAGACTTAAATGTTGCTGTCCTCTCACAGCTAGGGTTAAAGGTTGTGCTGGACACCCAGTGTCCTGTGAGTGCTGGCACCTGAATTCCTGTACAGTTACAGATGATCGTGTGGACCCAGTGAGGGTCCTTTGGAAAAGGAAAGTCAGGGATTCTTAACTCCTGAGCTAGCTCTAGCTCTATTATCTATTTATTTTTGACACTGGTTCTGAGCCTGGTGTAAGTAGGCAGGGACTTGACCACTGAGTTGTGTCTCCAGCCTCTTTTAAAAATTATCATTTGAGCGTTAGCTGGGATTGGCTTAAGCTGAGTTTGTAACCAAGCAGGCAGGCCTTGGGCTTGTGACCTCATGGCAATGGCCTCCTGAGTGATTGAGGTCCCAGGCCTGTGCTACCAGGCCCAGCTTGCTTGACCTCCCTCTCCCACCTCTCTTTTTTCTTAATTTCTTAGACTTGGCTTTGCTGCATAGTTTAAGCTGGCCTTGAACTTGCTACTTAGTCCAGGCTGGGCTTGAATTCTCATCTGTGTTCTCCTGTCCTCAACCTCCCAAGAACTGCAGCACCCGGCAGCATTCGTAATCTTAAAGCCCTGGAAGTGACCGTGATGCACAGCTGAAACTGGGAACTGCCATTCTGAGGTTTAAGAGTGGGCCAGAAACAACAAAAATGAAAACAAAAAAATGGAGAAGACAAATAAAATTATAAAATAAAATTCTTCTAGGAACTTGACTTATTTTCCAAAATCTGATGTGGGTCCTCTTGTTCCTTCTGAGAGAGGAGGGCAGTTTCTCCCTGGTTGTTCACTAGTGTGTCCTGGCAAGTTGTCTACAAAACATTTCAAAAATAGCACTGTGAATTTTATCTTTGGGTCCCAGGCAGGACAGTAGGACCAATCCTCAGCTGCGTGTTGGCTGGGTTTGGAGATAAGAGCTGGTTGGTTTCTTACTTGAGATGTCTCCCTTCAGACTTTGTGGTATTTGGAAGACCAAGAGAGAAGGGAGTTGATTTTTTTTTTTTTTTTTTTTTTTTTGCCTGAAATCATAAATCCTTATGTGGTCAGTTGTTGTAATCTGATTTAGAAATACTCAGGTCACTGTCCATTACAGCGGGTCTTAGGAAACCATTTCCCTGAGAGTGTGGTAATAAAAATGAAGAAACCAGCAGTTGCCCCGAGTGCTACTTCATCTTCAGTCTTGTCAGCGTAGAACTCCGCGTCATCCAGATCTACACAAGCTGTGCTGGAGATCAAGCCTAGGCCCTGTGTGTTAGGCAGGCACTGCCACTAAACTACACTTGAGGGTGACATAGCTCTTGAGAGCCACAGTTAAGAGTCATGTTCTGTCAGCTTCAGATAACAAGATTTGGGGGATGTGTTTTCTCTCTTCCTTTCTTTGCTTTTTTCCCCCTTTTTTCTTTTCTTTTTTCTTTTGCTGAGGCTGGAGAGAGGGGGTTCTAAAATTAAGTTCCTCTTCCAAAGAATGCAGGTTTAACTCGTAGCATCTGCATGGCAGCTCACATCTGTCAGGAGCTCCATCTCCCTCTTCTGGCCTCCGTGGGTGCTTGGCATTTGTGTGGTGCAGACATGACTGGTTTTGTTTCCCAGGTGCCGGGTTACAGGTGTGCCACCATGCAGATTGCCACCTGCTAAAATGGCGCTGCGCTGTGCTCAACAGTGGCTGGTGCTGGGTGAAGGGTGGGCGGCCATAGGCCTGTAAGCTGCTCTCCAGCCCCGATTCCAACTCTCAATTCCAGTTACTGTCTGCAGTTAAGGAGTGAACGTGCCTTGGCAGTTTTGTGTGGTAACCTGTTCTCTTCCTGCTGTCATCCTCTGTAACTTGTTAGCTTGATTCCTTGGCTGCAGTTGGCTAGGTTTGGAGTGGCTGGTGTGGCTTCCATTCTTCCTTGGGGGTGTGATTGCTTTCAAAGTTTGGATTTATGGGCTGGCGAGATGGCTCAGCAGGTAAAGGCTGTTACCACGAAGTCTGACCACTTAAATTGAGTCAGTCCCTGAGACCACATGGTAGAAGGAGAGAACCAACCTCTGCAGGTTGTCCTTTGACCTCCACATACACACTGTGGTGGTGGTGATGTGTCTCTGTCTCTCTCAGTAGATGTAGTTAAATTGGACTCATGTCTCTTTTTTCTTAGGTCTTTAGCCTGCTGTATGATAAGCTTGTGCCATATGTAGACACGGTCTCTTTGTAGTTATTTGGTCTGGCAGCAGCTGGGTGTGCTTGCTTGGGCCTGTGCTCGCAAAAGGATTGGCTTGGGCTTGAGGCCAGTGTGAGCTACGAGGTAGTGAGTTCTAGGCTAGTCTAAACTGTAGAGTGAGAGCCTAGTTTAAAAAAAAAGTGCTTACTTACCTCTTTTAAAACAGTAATGTTTTTATATGAGAGGCACAATCTTTGAGGTGAGGCTTGGGTGAGTGCAGGAACCTCCTAAAAGCTCACCAGGCTGCCTGTGTGAACTAACATTCCACCAACATAGAGATTAGTACACACATGAAAATTTCCACACATGAAAATTCCTGAAGCACACCATATTTATTTATTATATATATATATATATTTTTTTTTTTTGGTTTTTCGAGACAGGGTTTCTCTGTATAGCCCTGGCTGTCCTGGAACTCACTTTGTAGACCAGGCTGGCCTTGAACTCAGAAATCCGCCTGCCTCTGCCTCCGGAGTGCTGGGATTAAAGGCGTGCGCCACCACGCCCGGCCTATTTATTATATTTTAAAAAGAACCCTAAGCAGACAAAGTAGAGGTGTTTGCAGAAAAGAAAAAGGTCGTTGTCAGTAGCTGGATATGGTTTTTTTTTTTTTCTTTTCTTTTTTTTTGGCTTTTCAAGACAGGGTTTCTCTGTGTAGCCCTGGCTGTCCTGAAACTCAACCAGGCTGGCCTCAAACTCAGAAATCCGCCTGCCTCTGCCTCCCAGGTGCTGGGATTAAAGGCATGCACCATCACTGCCTGGCCTGGATATGTTTTCTTTACAGGTGTATTTCTTTTAGTGTGTGCTTTGTGTATTTTGAGACAAGGTGTCATACTCTAGCCCACGCTGCCATGGAACTTGTGATTCTCCATTTCTCAAGTGCAGGGATGGCTGGTGTGTGCTACCACATCCAGCTTGTTGTCTGCATCCGATTTTATGGTGTGCTGATGATCAAGCCCAGACCTTTTTGTTAGGTAATTTTTATGTGTGTGAGTGTGTTTTGGAACTGATGTTAGGGATGGTTGTGATCTACTTGTAAGTCCTAGGAACCAAACCTGAGTCCCCTGGAAGGGCGAGAAGTACTTTTTAACTGTTGACCTGTCCTTTCAGCTTCACATTTGAGCATTTTGCCTGTGTGTGTGTGTTTGTATGTGTCATATATATACCAGGTGCCTTCAGAGGCCAGAAGAGAGGAGTATTGGATTCCCGAAAACTAAGAATGTGGCACCACATGGGTGCAAGGAAACTAGTTTGGATCCTCTGAGAGGGAGAGCAGCAAGTGTTTATTACGGAGCCATTTCTCCGGCCCCTAAAGCCAGAATTTTGTGCATGTAGACATGTTTGTTTGTTTGTTTGAGACAGGGTTTCTGTGTATAGTCTTGGCTGTTCTGGAACTCAAAGATCTTCCTGCCTCTGCCTTCCAATACTTTGATTAAAGGTGTATGACACCACTGCCCTGTAACTTGTTTTCAAACCTTTTTTTTTTTTTTTTTTTTTTGGTTTTTTCGAGACAGGGTTTCTCTGTATAGCCCTGGCTGTCCTGGAACTCACTTTGTAGACCAGGCTGGCCTCGAACTCAGAAATCCGCCTGCCTCTGCCTCCCGAGTGCTGGGACTAAAGGCGTGCGCCACCACGCCCAGCTTAATAATGGTTCTTAAACGCTATAACCTCCCTTGTAACCCACCACCCACCAGAGGTAGTAGAAAAGAAAGGCTAGGGGGAAAGAGGACCTGCTTACAAAGGTTATTGGAGCAACTTCCATCTGTTGTCTGGAAATTCAAAATTCAGTTCACAGGTTAGCAGCTGCAGCTCCATCCACTCACAGACGCTTCATGGATATACCAGTGGTCCAGTTCGGTATAGAGTTGAGCTACCAGACACAAATCAGCAGAAGTAGCACTACCTAGCAGAGACAGTCAGGCCTCAGACTAGGCTCGGGTCAGCAGGACAGACCAAGGAAGAATGCTGGGGAAGTGAAGATGAGAGAAGCCCTGAGGTTCATGGGCTCAGGAACATGCCATGGTGTGTGTGTGTGTAGGTCAGAAGGCAGCTGCAGGGTAAGGTTCTCTACTTCCACCCTGTGGGGTTGGGACTTGAACTTAGACTTGGTAGCAGTCACTCTGGCATGTTGGTCTATGTCTTCTTTCTTTCTTTCTTTCTTTCTTTCTTTCTTTCTTTCTTTCTTTTCCTCCCCCCCTCCCTCCCTCCCTCCCTACCCCATCCCTTCCTTAATAACTACAGAACATTTCTTTATTTTTCACTAAGACTTTCCCAGAGGATATAACTAACCTTGTCCCCATCCCCCCACCCCCTAGGAAGGGTTAGTGTGCTCACTGCTATAAAGCAGACTCAGATAGTTTCAAGGACTGGAACCAACCTTAAATGGCAAAAATGTTTTCTATTTGTATTATCATAAAAATGTTTAAGTAAGAAAATGAAAGTAAAGAAGCAGAGGGGCCACGGTGGCTTCAGGGTGACAAGATCATTCACGGTTCATGTCAGACATTCAATCTTGCCTTGAGTATAACAAAGTTGAAACAGGATAGCTATCGTACAAAAGGTTCACTACAGCACTCTGTATGTACCTGTTCCAAGTCCACCCCCAGCCCCAGTGCTTCCGACTCAATTACTTCCCAGCCTGTTGGGCCTGCCGATGGAGGAACATGTAGATCTTCTCTTCGATCCAGTCTTTGTTATATGGCTGGTATGTCTGTGTATCAGCTCGGTAAACCAGATAGCTGACGTCTGCCAGATCGTCAATGAAATCAAACAACTGACTGATATCGTATGTGATGGAAGGGCTGTTGGGATTCATTCTCTTCAGATGTTCTTCATCCATTTTTCAAACACCTTCCATGCACTCATTCACAGACTCATAGTCAGTGTAAGTCTGCCCTCTGGCCTCTTGGTAGTCTGTACTAGCTGCAGCCGCCACTAACACCTCCGCTGCCTGCCGCACCTACATCACCTTTCTTGATAAGCGTTGTTTTGCCTTTCACTTGTGTTTGGGTGTGCACATGTATTTGTGCATGCTCTCACCCTTGAATGCACATGTGAAGAATAGACATCAGTGATGGGCAGGAGACTCTCTCCAGTGTCTCCACTTTATTTTTTTGAGACTGTATCTCTCACTGATCTGGGAAGTTGTCTTTTTGACTAAACTGGCTGTTGATGAAGCCCCTGGAATCAACTGCGTCTACCTCCCCTGGAGCTGGAGCTGTGCACTGGATCCACCTAGTCTAATGCGGGTCCTCAGGCAGAGCCTCCTGCTTGCAGACTAAGCAGTTTACACTCAACTGAGTCTCTTACCCCTCCTTCCCCTCTGTCTAAGCTAGTACTGGCTTAGATAGTGTACGGACTCACGTTCCTTGTTAAAGTTCATTAGTCATGCCGGATGTTGGTGGCGCACGTCTTTAATCCCAGCACTTGGGAGGCAGAGGCAGGTGAATCTTTGTGACTTTCAAGACTATGGCCAGTGCTACACAAAGAAACCTTGTCTCAAAAAAGGAAAAAAAAAACTTATTAGTGATTTGTGGATGCTGGCAACAATTTCCTTAGTAAGAAAAGGAAAATGGACAGCCAGACCCAGTGGTGCACACCTGTAATTTTAGCACTTGGGAGGTAGAGACAGAACTGGGTTTCAGGTCGTCCTCACAAGTGTAGGGGGTCTGAGGCCGCCCTGGGGGGACATGAGACCCGGTCTCCCAGTGAAACTGAGCGATATTTGGTCGACAGATAGCCTGGAAGTATCTTTTACTAATTAGAGAAATTCAGGTTTACAAAGAAAACCAAAAATCTAAGTAAAGTAAAACTAGAAGCCATTGTTCCTTGTATGTGAACAAGTTTATTCAAGTTGCTACTGTTATTAACAGGGATGTGGTGAACTTCCTGTTCTCTTTTATGAAGCTGTTAGGATATAAATCAGTCATCATTAAGTTCTACAAAGCAACTTCAGGATATGTAATGGGCTTTTATGATTGTACTTCATAATCTCGTTTCACTTTGAATATTTGACATACTGTATAGACCTTATAAAACAATCTTCAGTACTGTTATGTGAAACTAGCAAAAAGACATTACTAAATGTATTGATCATGTTATCCTCACGGCAGGCAATTGAGTAGCCATTAATTGTGCTTTTGAAGAATAGGTAATTATTTTATGTGTGTGTTTGCCTGCATTTACATGTGTACCTTATTCTTGCCTGGTGCCTGCAGAGGTCAGAAGAGGGCATTGGATCCCTTGGGACTGGAGTTACAGACATCATGAACCACCATGTGGGTGCTAAGCTGAACCTAGGTCTTCTAAAAGAGCAACAAGTGCTTTTAACACTGACCCACCTCTTTAGACTTCAACTTTATTAGAGACAGCCTCCTATTTATATATTATTTACTTGTGGATTGAGGTAGGGCCTCTAACTGAAAATGGAACGTGCAGATTTCTGGTTAATCTAATGAGCCAGCTCCTTCCTGGCTCCTGGTTCTGGAATTACAGTTGTCTTACTTGCCTTCCATTAAATGGGTTCTGGGGGATCTGAACTCCATTGTGTGCTTCCATTGAATTATCCCCTCAGCTCCTTGGATTTTGATTCGTGGTCCAGGGAGATGGCTCACTGAGTAAGAACCTGGTGCCAAGCAGGATGACTGAGCTTATTTTTTTCCAGACCCTGCACATTGGCAGGACGGAACCCATCCAGAGTTGTCCTTTGCCCTCTAAATGTGTGCCGTGGCTCGTGTAAATAAACACATACACACATGCAAAATAAATAGCATGTAATAAAAAAAAATACAGATTTTATTTTATAATGAAGTTGTCCTAGAATTCACAGTCCAGCCCAGACTGATCTTAAGCTTGTCGGCGGCTCTCCTGGCTCAGTTTCCCAACGTTGGATCTGGAAGTCTGAGCCCCATGCCTGGCTGAGGACTAGGGATATATAAAACTGCTCATAACGTAGCAAGAATATTTTGTATAAGACATGGGGCAAGCATATAAAAGAAGCCAGGCCTAGTGAGCCCCTGCCTGCAGGCTCAGTGCTCAGGGCCTGAGACAGGAGGAAAGTTGAGGTTTATGACGGGGGTGGGGAGGGGAGAAAACACAGCACGTAATAATGTGCTATCTCACAGTTATTGCCAATTGTTTTATATTTTTATTTTTATAATCAAGTGGATGTTCTAAGTAGCTTGAACTGACCTGACGCGCTCCTGGAGCTCAGCGTGGGTGTGTTAACTCTGTAGCTTCCATAGCGTGTGGACGACACTGAACTGTCTGTGACAGAATGTCTCTTTGTCTCGGCTGTCCTGTAATTTACTCTATACCATGTTGGCCTCAAGATCCACCTGCCTCTGTCTTCTAAGTGCTGGGATTAAGGGGGTGTGACGTTATCTATGCCTGGGCTTGTTTTGTTTTTTTTTTTTTTTAAGATTTATTTATTATATGTAAGTACACTGTAGCTGTCTTCAGACACTCCAGAAGAGGGCACCAGATCTCGTTACGGATGGTTGTGAGCCACCATGTGGTTGCTGGGAGTTGAACTCTGGACCTTCGGAAGAGCAGTCGGGTGCTCTTACCCACTGAGCCATCTCACCAGCCCCTGGGCTTGTTTTTATGCCTGGTGAATATGTCTGCTAAAGCCTAGGCCCTTCCTCTGTAGAGCTCTGTATACACTCTATTACACTAAGGGCGGTGCCCGTCCTCTTCCTGTCAGGCCTGCAGACCAGGCACAACCTACCCTCCTGAGGCTCTTCCTCAGAGCACCAGTGCTATGGACTAAGCTTAGCTTTCTCACAGGCTGTGGAAAGGCCTATTTCCCCTTATTTAATAAGTTCAACTTTGCTGAAAGATAGACAGAAATTGGCCGTGTCTGGGAAAACATTAAACTTATTACTTTTATTTCTTTTGTTTTCAGATGGAAAGAACTCAAATGGATCCAAGCGTTACAATCGCAAGCGTGAACCCTCCTACCCCAAAAATGAAAATTTTAGCAACCAGTCCCGTCGCTCCAATTCACAGAAAAGCAAAACTTTTAACAAGATGCCTCCTCAAAAGGGCGGTGGCAGCAGCAAACCCTTTAGCTCTTCTTCTAATGGTGGAAGACGAGATGAGGTATGGAGAGAGAATGGCCTTGGTGGCACTGCCTGTCAAAGTGTGAGTGCGTGCAGAGCAGGCACCAGGCTGGCTATGCAGCTGGGGATGAGCCAGACCTGGGGCCTTGCCTCCTTTCCTCCCTGGGGGTCTGTGACACCCCTGGGGGAGGAGACAGGACAGCAGGTGTGTTGTACTTTATTGTCACTTCACACTTTATGTGCCCTCTGGAGCACTTGAGTAATAAAAGCCACACTAGTGGTGTCTATCTTGCAGAGTAAAATGCTGAACTCCTTAGTCTCAGACGCCCATCTGTAGGAGTTATCTGGTTTGTTTTGAGAGTAAAGGTTGATGTGAGGGATGCCCACTGCCTTTCAATCCTAGTTGCTGGATTTAGGAAGTCGCTGAAGTACTTATCAAGAAGACTTGTGCTGATTCCTGTGCTGTTGTTTGACCATCCATGCTGTGTGTGTAGCCATTACAGAGTGAGACAGATTGAGTAGATAAACTTAAAGAACTGCTTATCCTCCTCGTCTGTGATGTACCCTGAACAACCAAGGAGTCCAAGCAGCGCTGTAAACAGAGTGCTCATTGTTTTTGTTCTCTAGGGGCTAATTCTCTAGTCTGGCGTGTCAGTAACCAGTGTGTAATTTCCCTGATGGTAAGTGCTTATTGGATTAACCAGTGTAGGCAGGGAGAGAGGGGGAGGAAGAATGGCAGTGACGTGCCTAAGCGACTGAACTCGTAGTTGTTTGTTTGTTTACTTATTCTTGAGAGGGTTCACTGGATAGGCAGCCTGGGCCGCTGCGTTGGCGTCCTAAGGGCTGAGACTATTGGTTTGTGCCATCGGCCCGGCTGCAGAGGTAGATGGGAGAGATCTGAATGAAGCCAGGGAAGGGACACTGTTGGGACTTAAAGCAGCAGAGATGACTAGGTGATCCCTTCAGATGCTGTGAGGGTTTCTCTGTGTAGCCCTGGCTATCTGGTTCAAGGTCAACTCTGTAGAACAGGTTGACCTTGAACTCAGAAATCTGCCTGCCTCTGCCTCCTGAGTGCTGACGTTAAAGGAATGTGCCACCACCCGCCAGGCCACTGTTTCTTTTGGGGGTTTTGTTTTGCTTTTTTCTTCTCAAGTGTTGGCATTGCATGAATGAGCATGCTAAAAACCTCTACATTTGACTATACAGTGAAAGTATTACATTTGCCTTTGCTGGAGTTCCTTTTTTTTTTCTTCTTTTGCTTGCACATTAAAGTAAATAATGGCATTAAAAAACAGGTTAAAGGGGCTGGAGAGAAGGCTCAGCAGTTAAGAGCTCTGACTGCTCTCCCAGAGGTCCTGAGTTCAAATCCCAGCAACCACATGGTGGCTCACAACCATCTGTAATGAGATCTGATACCCTCCTCTGAAGAGAGCAACAGTGTGCTCATATACATAAAATAAATAAGTAAATATTTAAAAAGACGGCAGGTTAAAGAGGAGCCAGTGCTGGTGGCTCTGACCTTTAGTCCCATCACTAAAGCAGAGGCAAGCAGATCTCTAAGTTGGAAGTCAGCATGGTCTGCAGAGGGAGATTCAGCAGGGACAGCCAGGGCTACACAGCGACACAGCACGGAGTGCTAAAGGTTCAGCTCTGTTGGGGAGAACACAGCTGGACAGCTGGGGTTTGAGGCGAGCGAGTGAGCGGGACCCGTGTCTCCTGAGATCTTCCCACTGCGGTGCTCATCAGATCAGTGTCTCAAGTGAGGGCATGCTGACCTGGAGCAGCCCAGCGGTCGGACGGACAGACGGAGAGGAGTGGGAATGAGTGAGGAGGAGTTGTGGCTGTCTGCTCTGCAGTGTCAGTCGGTACTGTTTCCGTGCAGGGTTGTTGAGGACTCAGTCTGGACATTGGTTTCCTGCTACCTTTTAAACTGTGATTAGCATAGTGATTAGGTTTATTTCTTGTTGCAGCTAGTTCTTACCTTCATGCTCTAACTCTTATCAGTTTTAATTAATTGTCAAGAATAGTGTCTTAGGAGTCTTCTGGCAGTTAGCTGCTGCCCTCCACAACTTCACTGTGCCGGAACGAAACCCCCAAAATTATAGCTATAGCACGGAGGTGTGTGGAGTTGGCGAGAAGGTTCAGCAGTTAAGAACATAAGAGCTCTTAGAGAGACCTGAGTTTGATTTCCAGCACCCACAGAGGGCAGCCCTCAAGTACCTGTAACTCAGTGTCTTAGTCAGGGTCTCTATTCCTGCACAAACATCATGACCAAGAAGCAAGTTGGGGAGGAAAGGGTTTATTCGGCTTACACTTCCATGCTGCTGTTCATCACCAAAGGAAGTCAGGACTGGAACTCAGACAGGTCAGGAAGCAGGAGCTGATGCAGAGGCCATGGAGGGATGTTCTTTACTGGCTTGCCTCCCCTGGCTTGCTCAGCCTACTCTCTTATAGAACCCAAGACTACCAGCCCAGGGATGGTCCCACCCACAAGGGGTCTTTCCCCCTTGATCACTAATTGAGAAAATGCCTTACAGTTGGATCTCATGGAGGCATTTCCTCAACTGAAGCTCCTTTCTCTGTGATAACTCCAGCTGTGTCAAGTTGACACACAAAACCAGCCAGTACACTCAGTAACCCTGGCTCCAGAACTCCGGGGACTTTCCCCATCTGCGTGTGTGAGCACCTTCACTTGCCATTATGCATGCTCGGCGTGCATCAGCACTGAAGTTTTCAATTAGTTTTTTGAGAAAAGGTTTTTCTGTGTAGTCCTGACTGTAGCCAAGGTTGGCCTCCAACTTAGATCCACCTGCCTGTGTGTTCCAATGCTGGGAATAAAGGAATCCATTCCACACCAGCAAACTTTTCTTAAAGTCTTAAAGTGTGTGGGTGTGGGTGGGGGGGGTGTTGTGGAGTTATGGATGTAGATTTGACATAGAGGTAAAAGGTTTGCCTAGCATTCGTGAGACTCCAGGTTCAATACTAAACACCACCAATAAAAGAAGGCGGGACTATGGAGAGTTTATTGGCTAAGTTCCTCATGGTGCTACTATGTGACTAGAGAAGGCTGTGCAGGGCAGGGCTCTCACTGTAGTGCTGCTGAGCAGGGCAAACGGGACAGTCGGGATGCAGATGCTAGGGGACCGTCTCCTGTCCTCCCTGCCACGCACGGCTTAGGTGAGGTTCAGTGTTCTCAGCCATGTGGAAGGAAGGGGCACTGTGCCGATGTCTGCTGTCAGTGGGTAAATTCTTCATTCTGAAATGCTGTCATTCTTTCTAGGTAGCAGAGGCTCAGCGGGCAGAGTTTAGCCCTGCCCAGTTCTCTGGCCCTAAGAAGATCAACCTGAACCACTTGTTAAATTTCACCTTTGAACCACGTGGCCAGGCAGGTCACTTTGAAGGCAGTGGGCATGGTGGCTGGGGGAAGAGAAACAAATGGGGACACAAGCCTTTCAACAAGGAGCTCTTTCTACAGGCCAAGTGAGTACCCCATCCAGGGCAAGGGTGACCACACTGTGAGGAGGACACCTCATCTAACCAGTCAGGGGGAGAAACACAAAGGAGAGTGTCCTTCTCTCTGAGGGAGAAGTCTCAGTGCTTGCTGTGACTTATGGGACCAGGAGTGGTGTGTGGACTCAGGCTGCTGTTGAGTGGACTGCGAGGAGGTCATGGATGCTGAGAGGGGAGAGTTTTACTCCAGTGCTCACGTGCTGAGCCTAGCAGAGGAAGAACTGAGGTGCAAACAAAAGTCTTCCCAGGAGCCCTCAGGACAGGTCTCAGTAGGACAGATGAGCAGGCTGACTCCTGGTACTGGGCTGCTTCCCTCTGTGCAGCTCTCACAGGTGTTTCTTAGACTGTGAGGAGGAAGAGGAGGTGCCTTGGTTCTCTCTAGACTTGGACCCTAGTTAGCAGGCAGTGTTGATAAAATGTACAAAGTTAGTACTCTGTGGGCTGCAGGGCTGGCTCAGGTTCAGAGCACTGTTTTTTCTTGTAGAGAACCTGGGTTTGATTCCTAGCACCCACATGGCAGCTCACAGCCATTTGTAGCTTTAGGTCCAGGGCATCTGATGCCCTCTTTTGCAGCTGTGCACAGACAGACGCATGCAGCCAAAACACTCAGACACACACATTTTTGTTAACCTTTATTTTTATTTAAACAAAATCCAAAAAGGAAAAAAAGGTAGGCACTTCGTTTTTCCAAAGAATTAATTGTGCGTGTGAGAGGATGTATGCGGCTATCTATGTGCATATGAGTTATGCATATCCATATCCTGAGTTGGAGGTGGGCAGACTTGCAGTTCCCTGCGAGCTGCAGTTATTGCAGCTGGAAGCCCCCTGGCATGAGTGCTGCCAATCTCTGTAAGAGCAATGCTTTTCCTTAAACTGCCAACTCTAGCGTTTACTTGTTTGCTCCTGTGTGAACCTAGTGTGCATGTGAGAGCCAAGAGTTACAGTTCACAGTCCTAGGAAGATTCAGAAACAGAGAAGATGGAGTAGGCAGGAAAGTGGTTTCTACCCATCCCTTCCCCTTTGCTGAGTCATTAGACGTAAGATTGGACCTTGGGTATAAAGCACCACTGTGTATTTTGATGGGGATTGCTCTCAAGTGATTGGTAACAGCTTTCTCCTGCCTTAAAGATGATGAGCTGTGTTCATAGGGTCCAAGGGTTGAGGGAGGAAGTCTCAGTCTGGGTTAATTTTAGTTCAAGGGAGGACAACAGGGAGCTTGTTAGGGCTTGGAAGCAGAAGAAATAGTTTATGGATTTGGGTGTCTGCCTGCTGAGACTGGACTCCATGCAGAGCTGAGGCTGAAGTCTGTGGGTTATGCAGCCCCATCCTGGCAGCCACAGCTGCTCCTGGCCAGCATCTGAACTCTGAGGTGGGGAATTCCTGTGAGGTCTTGGGGTGATTTTTGACAGATTGCTTTCTGCCTGTCTTTCCTGCTGTTTTAGCTGCCAATTTGTGGTGTCTGAAGACCAAGACTACGCAGCTCACTTTGCTGACCCTGACACCTTAGTCAACTGGGACTTTGTGGAACAAGTGGTGAGTGGCTTTACCAAGTTTTCTAAGTCATTAGAGGGAGCGAGCCAACTAAAGGCTGCCTTTGAACAGCAGCTGTTAGCGCTGTTAAACGTGGGCTATGTTTTCTGATTGGTCTTTGATACCAGTTAGGATATGGAAGGCTTTTCTCTAAGGGTGTGTCTTAGTCAGGGTTTCTATTCCTGCACAAACATCATGACCAAGAAGCAGTTGGGGAGGAAAGGGTTTATTCAGCTTACACTTCCATACTGCTGTTCATCACCAAAGGAAGTCAGGACTGGAACTAAAGCAGGTAAGAAAGCAGGAGCTGATGCAGAGGCCATGAAGGGATGTTCTTTACTGGCTTTCTTCCCCTGGCTTGCTCAGCCTGCTCTCTTATAGAACCAAGACCACCACCCACAAGGGGCCTTTCCCCCTTGATCACTAATTGAGAAAAGGCCTTGCAGCTGGATGTCCTGGAGGCATTTCCTCAACTGAAGCTCCTTTCTCTGTGAGAACTCCAGCTGTGTCAAGTTGACACAAAACCAGCCAGTACAATTGACCCCTTGTCAACTTGACACACAAACACATCACTAGTAAGCCTCAACCCTTAGTTCTTATTCATCCCCAAGATCTAAATAACTTTAAAAGTCCCACAGTCTTTACATATTAAAAGTTCAATCCCTTTAAAATACCCAGTATCTTTTAAAATACAAAGTACTTTAAAATTCAAAGTCTCTTAACTGTGGGCTTCACTAAAAAACTTCCTTCAAGAGGGAAAAATAAACCATGCATGGTGGCACATGCCTTTAATCCCAGTACTTGGGAGGCAGAGGCAGGTGGATTTCTGAGTTCGCAGCCAGCCTGGTCTACAAAGTGAGTTCCAGGACAGCCAGAGCTATACAGAGAAACCCTGTCTTGAAAAACAAAAAATGGGCTGGTGAGATGGCTCAGTGGGTAAGAGCACCCGACCGCTCTTCCGAAGGTCCAGAGTTCAAATCCCAGCAACCATATGGTGGCTCACAACCATCCACAACGAGATCTGGCGCCCTCTTCTGGAGTGTCTGAAGACAGCTACAGTGTACTTACATATAATAAATAAATCTTTTTAAAAAAAGAAAAAAAAATAAAAATCAAAAAAAAGGGGGGGGGAATCAGGGCACAGTCACAATCAAAAGCAAAGCAAAATTCAATCTCCAACCATCCAATATTTGGGATCCAACTCACGATCTTCTGGGCTCCTCCAAGGGCTTGGGTCACATCTCCAGCCATGCGCTTTGTAGCACACACGTTGTCTTCTAGGCTCCAGCCGCCTGTACTCCACTGCTGCTGCTGTTTTTGGTAGTCATCTCATGGTATTGGCATCTCCAAAACTGTAACTTGGCTTCAACAATAGCCTCTCATAGGCTCTCTTCATGGTGCCAAGCCTCAACTCTTTTTGCATGACCCCTTCATGCCTTCAAAACCAGTACCACCTGGGTGGCCCTTACACATTACCAAGTCCCGCTGCAGCTGGAGTACAACCTTGGCTATCTCTAAAACACAGCCTCTTTGTGCTTTCAGAAAACACTTCCCAGAAGATGTCACCTCAACAATGCTGGTCTCTTCTTTTTTTTTTTTTTTTTTTTTTGCACACTTTTTTTTTTTTTTTAATTTATTTATTATATGTAAATACACTGTAGCCGTCCTCAGACACTCCAGAAGAGGGAGTCAGATTTCGTTACGGATGGTTGTGAGCCACCATGTGGTTGCTGGGATTTGAACTCCTGACCTTCGGAAGAGCAGTTGGGTGCTCTTACCCACTGAGCCATCTCACCAGCCCGCTGGTCTCTTCTTAATCACTGCTAATTTCTTAGCTCTAGCTAACCAGCATCAATAGTCCCAGTAATGTAAAGGTTTTGCTTTAGTAGTTCTGGTATCTTGTTAATCACAGCTGATTCTTTAGCCCCAGCTAATCAGAACCACAGAATAATCAAACTCCAAAATAGCAATGGCCCTGAAAAGAGTCTTTAATTTTCCCTCTGAAATTTCACAAGCCAGTCCTCCATTTTCTGCACTGTTCTCAACATTATCTTCAAAGCTCCTACACAACATCTGACAGAGCTCCATTTTTTTTTTTAAGATTTATTTATTGATATTTATATGTAAATACACTGTAGCTGTTTTCAGACACTCCAGAAGAGGGAATCAGATCTCCTTACAGATGGTTGTGAGCCACCATGTGGTTGCTGGGATTTGAACTCCGGACCTTCGGAAGAGCAGTCGGGTGCTCTTACCCACTGAGCCATCTCACCAGCCCCCTGACAGAGCTCTTAACAATGAATGGATCTTCTAGCCCAAAGTTCCAAAGTCCTTCCACAGTCCTCCCCAAAACATGGTCAGGTTGTCACAGGAATACCCCACTCTGCTGGTACCAATTTGTCTTAGGGTTTCTATTCCTGCACAAACATCATGACCAAGAAGCAAGTTGGGGAGGAAAGGGTTTATTCAGCTTACACTTCCATACTGCTGTTCATCACCAAGGAAGTCAGGAGTGGAACTCAAAGCAGATGAGGAAGCAGGAGCTGATGTAGAGGCCATGGAGGGATGTTACTTACTGGCTTTCTTCCCCTGGCTTGCTCAGCCTGCTCTCTTATAGAACCAAGACTACCAGCCCAGAGATGGCACCACCCACAAGGGGCCTTTCCCCCTTGATCACTAATTGAGAAAGTGCCTTACAGCTGGATGTCCTGGAGGCATTTCCTCAACTGAAGCTCCTTTCTCTGTGATAACTCCAGCTGTGTCAAGTTGAGACAAAACCAACCAGTACAGGGTATATAAGCAATAAAGGATCTACCTACCCCTCTTTGAGGAAGTCATAACCAGGAATCAGTTAGAGGGACAGTTACTCTTGACTACCTTGGAGAGAAGCCTGCCAGTAGGCAGGCAAGCATGGTGCCAGAGCTCACATGTTAATAACAACCACCAGACCGAGACAGAGCTGACTAGGAATGGGGAGGCTTTTGAAGCTTCAACATCCACAAGGCTACGCCTCCTAATTCTTTTCAAACAGTCCCACCAAATGGGCGACATTGTCATTCAGACTCCATAGGCAGAAGAGTTCTTTCCTGCTGAGCAGTTTCTCCAGCCATGTCTGCTGCTAACCATCTTGGTGAAGTGATGAGGTGCAGAGAGAGGCATCTGACTTTGCTGGCCCTGAGTCAGGGCTGAGCTGTGACGCTGTGTCATTGTGTTTCAGCGCATCTGTAGCCATGAAGTGCCATCTTGCCCAATATGCCTCTATCCACCTACTGCGGCCAAGATAACGCGCTGTGGACACATTTTCTGCTGGGCATGCATCCTGCACTATCTTTCACTCAGTGAGAAAACCTGGAGCAAATGTCCCATCTGCTACAGCTCTGTGCATAAGAAGGATCTCAAGAGGTAAGACTGCGGGGTAGGTGAGACCCTCGGCTGCTGTCTCCCTGCTCTGCTTCATCCAGACGCCTTTGTCTCAGTGTTGTCGCCACAGAGTCTCGACAGTATGCTGTGGGGGACACCATCACCATGCAGCTGATGAAGAGAGAGAAGGGAGTGTTGGTGGCCCTGCCCAAATCCAAGTGGGTGAATGTAGACCATCCTATTAACCTAGGAGGTGAGCACGAGGGGGGACTAACCCTTAAAGAATAGAGCATGCATCTTGATAATATCAGAATTTGCCCCTTGGCTAAGCCAGTTTTAAACTACCAGCATGAGAAGTTGTCTGAAAACAAGGGCAGAGGATGTGGCACAGGACCAAGTGGTTGCCGAGTACACAAAAATCCGTACGTGCAGCTCGCAGCACTGGTGACAGAGCAAGAATACAAGGAAGAAACCAGCCATGGTAGTGCACACATGAGATCCCTGCACTTGGGAGGCTGAGGCAGGAGAATCACAAATTCATTTTCTCCCTTGGCTGCATACATAACAAGTTGGAGACAGTCTGGGCTTCATGGGATACTGTCTTAAAAACTAAAGTCCTGGGGCAGGCAATGAGGACATAATTCACCCACGACCCTTCCCTAAACTGTAGTCAGGTGTCCTCAGCCCACTCGCTCCTCTCAGACTGGGATTGGCTGTGCTTGGCTCACAGCTGTTGGTGGATTTTGTTTTGTGTGAGACAAGGTTTCCCTGTACCGGAACCTGCTTTGTGACCAGGCTGGTCTCGAACTTACAAGAGATCTGCCTGCCTCTGCCTCCCAAATGCTGGAATTAAAGGCCACCATGCCAGAGTCCCTATTGTTCTTTTAAAAACTAGAATATAAGATGGCTGGATGATCTAGGTTTGTCCTGTCGCCAATGCCTCCTTCATTCTTAGAAGACCATCTTCCTGAGCATTTCTGTATGGCTAGACCTACGGGCTAACATGTTCTCATTCGCAAACATGCAGTGCGGCTGGGATGTCTTCTGGCTGCTTAGGTCTTTGAGCTAGCCCAGTTTAGGGTAATTGTTATATTTCTAGGAGGTTCCACTGTTAGTCCCATTTTCTGCCTAGGGCAGAAGAGGTAAGAGACAGAAGAGGTGTGGGACAGTTGTGTTCTCTGTGGCTTTCCTGCAGATGAGCAGCTCAGCCAGTACTCCAAGCTGCTGCTGGCCTCGAAGGAGCAGGTGCTGCACCGGGTAGTTCTGGAGGAGAAAGGAGCGCTGGAGCAGCAGCTGGCAGAGGAGAAGCACACTCCTGAGTCCTGCTTCATTGAGGCTGCTATCCAGGAGGTCAAGGTAAATAGATGGGAGCTGCAGACCAGCTTCCCGGAGCTCCAGGGAGGGGCTGAAAGGCCAGTTAGGTGGGAATGGGAAGGAGGGCATGTGGAGAGCTTTCAACTTTGTGGGGCTAAGCCACAGCCCCGAATGGTTGTCCTGACTCACTGTGACAGTGGGGTTTCTGCTTGAGCTGTATTCTTAGTTAATTAAGCAAGGCGATCTTTCTACTTGTCTAGGAAAAATTCTTTTTTTTTTTTTTTTATAACTTTTTTTTTAAAGATTTATTTATTTATTATATGTAAGTACACTGTAGCTGTCTTCAGACACTCCAGAAGAGGGCACCAGATCTCCTTACGGATGGTTGTGAGCCACCATGTGGTTGCTGGGATTTGAACTCTGGACCTTCGGAAGAGCAGTCGGGTGCTCTTACCCACTGAGCCATCTCACCAGCCCGGAAAAATTCTTATATTTAGTTTTCAAGTTGTTTTGGGAAATGTTGTGGGAAGAGTATTATGGTTTGCCCATCAGGCCTTAGCAACACTTACTGAAGATATTGGAGTAAGTAGAATTGGCCAAGGAAGGAGTAGCTCCTGTGTCCTCTGCATCAGGGATTCTTAAGCTTGAGCCATGAGAATCGCTGCTTGTCCTTCAGAGTGAGTCTGTTTGGGTCTTCTTTTTTCTGGTGGCCTTAGATTCGGGAAGAAGCTCTGTCAGGAGTGGCTGGAGGCGGAGGGGAGGTCACTGGTGTTGTGGCTGCTCTGGAACACCTGGTGCTGATGGCTCCCCTGGCCATGGAGTCTGCTTTCCAACCCAGGAAGGTCAGTGTACCCGTCACAACGAAGTGACTTGTCCTTCAGATCCCGCTGTTGTGAAGAAAAGATGGTGGCTTGGCTGTGTCCTCATGACTAGATCTGTCACCTTTTCCAGGGGTGGTACTGAATAGGAGAGCTCAAGTCAACACCTGGGGAGCATAGCTGCCTCTGCTGCATTGTTTCATGAAACAGAACATGGGACTTCGTGTTGACCTAGGGTTTGTTCCAGCAGGGTGTGCTGGAGTATCTGTCTGCTTTTGATGATGAAGCTGCACAAGTTTGTTCTCTGGCCCCCCCTGGTCCTCTCGCCCTCCCTTTGGTAGAAGAGGAGGAAGCAGTGTCTGAACCAGAAGCCTGTGAGGATGCAGAGGTAGCCGATGACAGTCTGGGAGAGGGGACTGTTGGTCCTGAGATGAGCCAGGAGAAGCCCATCACTAAGCCAGGCTTCACCCAGCTCAGCAGCTCTCCGTGTTACTACTTCTACCAGGGTGAGTCCCCAAGGAAAAGGGAGGGCTGGGCTGCACTCTGAACAGGGCAGGGTGTCTTTGCTAGGTCCTGGGGGTTGGCTCCCTGCTTTCCAGCAGCAAGCGGGAATGGTGGGCCTGGCTGGGAGAGAGCGGTCCATGCTGGAGACTGGCCAGGGCTTGCGTGATAGAGCTCTTGTCTTTAGCGGAAGATGGACAGCACATGTTCCTGCACCCTGTCAACGTGCGCTGTCTTGTGCGGGAGTACGGCAGCCTGGAGCAGAGCCCAGAGAAGATCTCAGCAACCGTGGTAGAGATTGCTGGGTATTCCATGTCTGAGGTGAGGTTTTCTAGAGAAAAGCACTATGTGATGTTACCATGATCTCTTTCGTGTAGGCCTCATCGGAGTGAGGCTGCAACTGTTTTGTTTTGTTTTGTTTTCCGAGACAGGGTTTCTCTATATAGCCCTGGCTGTCCTGGAACTCACTTTGTAGACCAGGCTGGCCTCGAACTCAGAGATCCGCCTGCCTCTGCCTTCCAAGTGCTGGGACTAAAGGCGTGCGCCACCACCACCCAGCGGCTGCAACTGTTGAGGCCTCAATGTACTCATTTGTTGTGGTTCCTTTCTTTGTTTGTTTTTGAGTCCGGGTCTCTCTTATGTAGCCCTGGCTGTCCTGGAACTCGCTCTGTAGGGCAGGCTGGCCTCAGACTATTACTTGGCTTTTGCGATGCTCTCTCATGCAGCCTAAGCTATGATACCTGATCTTCTGATCCTCCTACCTCCACCTCAGACCTGCTCAGGGCTGTTTCTGGTTTGTTTGTTTTTTAAAACTTATTGTAATCCTGAGTAAGCCCTACATGCCTCCCTGATTGTGCTAGGGTTCAGTGCAGTGTATCCTGTCCTGTGTCTCATGGTCAGTGCTACAGTTTGGGGTACTGATATCTTACTTTTCATTCCAAATGAAATTTGTTCTTGTCCCATACCCCTGCACACACACCCCTTTACATTTACTTATATTTATTTTATTTCTTGAGGCAGGAGCTCAGTATGAAGCCTTAGCTACCCTAGAACTAGCTGTGTAGATGAGGCTGGCTGAGCTCTAGGGTTAAAGGTGTGCACCACTACACCCTGTTTTGTCTCCTTTTTTACTTCTGGAAAGGAATGTTCAAAAACCCCAAAGTCCTTGGATGCCTTAAGCCAGGTTGCATGGGTATGAAATAGGTTTTCGGTTTGGAAATAACTTTGAATTGTGTGATGGTGATTTACCTATGTGAAATTTTGCCATTCAGTAAATATGCCTGTATTGGTACAGAATTGTATTTATTGCATGAAATAAATACAGAAAAAGAGTAGAAACTTAAGTTAGCAGGCTTTGGTTTCCAGTGTTCCGGGTCAGATTCCCTCAGCAGGGCCGTCCGTCTCTGTGCCTTCCCTCGAGCATCACTGCTGGCTCTGTTCATGGCTCCCAGTGTGGGCTGTTTGTTGTTTTGGTGTCAGCAAGTCCTCTCTCCCTGTTTTTTTTTTTTTTTTTTTTTTTTTTTTTTTTTGTGTGGTTTTTCGAGACAGGGTTTCTCTGTGTAGCTCTGGCTGTCCTGGAACTCACTTTGTAGACCAAGCTGGCCTCGAACTCAGAAATCCGCCTGCCTCTGCCTCCCAAGTGCTGGGATTAAAGGCGTGCGCCACCACGCCCGGCTCCTCTCTCCCTGTTCTGAGTGTGAGTGTAGACAGTGAGAGATAGTGGTCGGCTTTAGGCCATTCTGTTAGCAGGCTGTCTACTCCCTGTGTCCTAAGTTTGGTGGATGTCTTTTATTTTTTTTATTTTTTATTTTTTATTTTTTTTTTATCTTTTTTTTTTTTTTTTAATTTATTATATGTAAGTACACTGTAGCTGTCCTCAGACACTCCAGAAGAGGGAGTCAGATCTCATTAAGGATGGTTGTGAGCCACCATGTGGTTGCTGGGATTTGAACTCCTGACCTTCAGAAGAGCAGTCGGGTGCTCTTACCCACTGAGCCATCTCACCAGCCCTTTTTTTTTTTTTTAAAGATTTATTTATTTTTATTATATGTAAGTACACTGTAGCTGTCTTCAGACACTCCAGAAGAGGGAGTCAGATCTCATTACGGATGGTTGTGAGCCACCATGTGGTTGCTGGGATTTGAACTTTGGACCTTCGCAAGAGCAGTCAGGTGCTCTTACCCACTGAGCCATCTCACCAGCCCTGGTGGATGTCTTAATGCAGGCTGCACGTAGGGTCTGGCTTTCTATAGAGCAGTGGCAGCAGCGCTGTCCATTTAGTTCTGGTGCTGGGTGTGTGTGTTGGGATCCTTTGTTCTCAAGTAGTTGAGCATTGGTTCTGTTTGTAGGATGTTCGGCAGCGTCATAGGTATCTCTCTCACTTGCCACTCACCTGTGAGTTCAGCATCTGTGAACTGGCTCTGCAGCCTCCTGTGGTCTCTAAGGAAACCCTAGAGATGTTCTCAGGTGAGAAAAGCCCATTGTCCTTCTCTGCTCAGAACCCAGTGTGGGAGGTGGGGCTTGAGCTGTATGCTGAGACACGGGATGCATCCATCCATCTGGTCTGCTGTCTCGCTGGCTTAGCTGTGGTCATCTAGGGAGAGTTAACGGCGGCTGATCTGTCTTTCTTACAACTTGACCAACCCACAGACGACATTGAGAAAAGGAAGCGTCAGCGCCAAAAGAAGGCTCGCGAGGAGCGTCGCCGAGAGCGCAGAATTGAGATGGAGGAGAACAAGAGACAGGGCAGGTGTAAGTTCAGAGCTCACGGCTGCTTACTTTGCCTTGTGGGAGTCTATGTGGCCCCTTGCCTGCCTGCGCCCTGCCAGTGGTTTCCATTCTTCCGGGGTAAGGTAGTAAAGGTGATAATGAACTGTTCCATGGTAGGGAAGTCTCTAACTGCTGACTGTCTCAGATAAACCTGACCTGCTCATAGGAGGGCAGGGGCACATGCAGGATTCAGGCGTGAGAGAGAGAGAGAGAGGAAGAGGGAGAGGGAGAGGGAAGAAGAGAGACCGCTCTGCTGAGCTGGGAACAGTTTCTGATTTGACTCCAAACCAGTCATTAGATCCAGGGGATCAGTGTGACTGGATCCTGGGCCTGTCAGATGAGAATCAGAGGCCACTCCAGGCTCAGAGCGAGCTCATGCCCACTGTGGGCTGCCTGAGGAGACATGGGAAGAGAGTCAGAAGACAGCAAGGATGTGAGTGCTGGCTGGAAGGACCTGGCTCCCTGCTTCTGTCCATTAGAGTGGTCAGCACAGCTTGCTCTGGTGACCGAGGAGTGAGGATGTGCTTCAGCTTCTACAACTCTGTGGCCGACACACACCCTAACTCTGAAAAAAACAGATGTCTCA
The DNA here is from genome assembly GCF_978045245.1 of Mus caroli. NCBI lineage: Eukaryota > Metazoa > Chordata > Mammalia > Rodentia > Muridae > Mus > Mus caroli. The sequence continues at coordinate 119,392,244 of NW_028227259.1, read as the reverse complement.
AGAGAAGTTTGTGAGACAGTAGCTCAGTTAGGCCTGGCTGACCTTGAACTGCCTACCCCCCAGAGGTGAAGGTATAAAGGTTTGCGCAGCATCCAGTCTTTGGAGGGGAGGATCCTGACATAGCTTAGGCTGCTCTTACTGCCTGGGCCTCCTGTCGGGATTACTGTAGAGTAAAGCAGAGACAGCCTGATAGTCATTTGTCTCCCAGGCCATTAGAGCAGCTCTGACCAGCTGTGTACATGGACCTCCATTGCCTTTGCTTTGCAGATCCTGAGGTCCACATTCCCCTCGAGAACCTGCAGCAGTTTCCGGCCTTCAATTCCTATACCTGTCCCTCTGATTCTGCTTTGGGTCCCACCAGCACTGAGGGCCATGGGGCCCTATCCCTGTCTCCTCTGAGCAGAAGTCCAAGCTCCCATGCAGGTAAGTAGTTGATATGTGATGGATTCTACTATTTAGAGCTCTAATTTAATTTTTAAATTTTATGTGTTAAGAGTTTTTTGCCTGTATGTATATATGTGTACCACATACATGCCTGGTGTATGTATATGTGTGTACCACATACATGCCTGGTGTATGTATATGTGTGTACCACATACATGCCTGGTGCTCTAGAGGTCAGAAGAGTGTCCAGTCCGGAATTGGAGTTAATGGATGCTGGGAACCAAACTCAAGTCAGTCTGCAAAAAGCATGAGTGCTCTTAGCCATGGGCCTTGACCATCGTAAGCAAACTTTAGTGTCTAAATTCACAGCTCTAACCAACCTGGCACATTGCAGTATTTAAGTGAAAGACTTTTAGAGTTAGTCCTAAGCTACATTAATTCTTAGGTTTGCTTCTGACTTCTTAGATCTTGTGGCTTCGTAAAGCCTGCATCATTTTTCTGACCCATCTGTTCTGTTTTCTCTTTTCTGATTCCCATGTTTAATGTTTATAATGTCCTTTCGTAATATTGATTGTAAAAGTCAGACTTACTGAGTACATGGTAGGGAAATGGCTTAATTAAAATTTTATAGGTTGGGCATGGACCATTGCTTAGGTATGCTGGGCCTTGGACATCAGTCATCAGTGAAGAACAGCCCTGCAGACTTGCCTACGGGCAGGCCAGTCCTACGGAGGCCTTTTCCCGACGGAATTAAGAGTCTTTCTTCATAGATGACCTTCGTTTGTGTAAAGTTGACATAAGAAACTAGTCAGCACAGACCTGAGACTGATGATCTACAGGAGCTTCAGTGGCAGGAATGGGGGCTAGACCATGGTTCTTAGAGACTGTAACCATGATGTTTCCCCACTGAGCTGGGAAGGAAGCTGCTTCGTGAAAGGATGCTGTGGAGCCCTGGGTACACTGTGGGTCAGAGTGCTCGTGCTAGGTTTAGATTGGCAATTGTGGATTTCTAAGGCAAGAATAGTTTAGTTCTCAGAGTGAAAGTGTCGAGTAGCATTGGGTGGGTGTGGTGTGGAAGGACCTGCTACTAGGAAAGAGACAAGGTGCCCACTGCCCGGTGCCCACGGCCTAGCAGTGCCTGCAGCAGTGCCTGATGTGTGGGATGCATCAGCTGTAGGTGAGAGAGGATGGACTGCTCCCGAGGACTCTGTAGAGGAAGACTGACTTGGTGTGTGTCTTCAGTCCTGACTGCCAGGGCATCATGGCCACAACAGTGATCTGGATGTTTTGTCTGAAGTTGTCCGTCCACATAAAACCAGTCCACAGCAAACATCTCAGCTTGGAGAGCTAGCAAGCCTTTTAGTTTTTATTTCTTAGACAGTCTTGCTATATCACTGGCTGTGAACTCACTGGTGCACCTGCCTCAGCCTCCCAAGTACTAGGATTACAATAGTTACGAGCCAGCCTTTGTGAGGGGTGTAGCATTTCCTAAGGAAAGGGCTGTCTGGCCGTGGTTGCATGCCAGTGTTAAAGGAGCTTTGAGAAGCCTCTTGTCTGCGTTCACTGGTGTAGGCAATGCCTAGTGCTCTGGAATAAGAGCAGGGCAGGATTAATATTTGAACCAAGGCTTACTTTTTCTTTGGGGAGGTTATGGCAGTTATCCATACCTGATTCTGTTCACCTCCCCACCTCTTCCCCCTCCTCTCTGAGGCAAAGGCTCACTCAGAAGACCGGTCTACACCTCACTATATTGCCAGAGTGGTCGCAGGCAAGGGCCAACATGCCTGGCTCTCATGGTTGTTTCTCATTAAAAGGATACTTACGTAACCAGGTTTCTGATTTCCTTTCAGACTTTCTGCTGACCCCTCTGTCACCCACTGCCAGTCAGGGCAGTCCCTCCTTCTGCGTTGGGAGTCTGGAAGACGACTCTCCCTTCCTATCCTTTGCCCAGGTAAATCTTTTGCTTGAGAAAGCAGCTCATGGGAGCTCTGCTGCTGTCTGGGAACCTAGTGCAGCTGTGAGAGCTGGCTGCATGTTGGAGAGGCAGCCAGAGCCAGTGCATCACCCACACCACCACCACATGCACAGTGCTGAGAGATTGGCTCAGGACAGAGCTCATGGAAGTAGTTGAGAATTCAAGTAGTTTTAATTATTTAAGATCACTAAAATCTTATAAAATGACCACAGTGAAAGATAAAGAAAGGTAAGTGCAGGCCTGAAATCCCAGCACTTGAGTGGTGATCAGAGGATGAGGAATTCAAGCCAAGCCAGGATACAGAAGACCCTGTCCCAAAAATAGAAGAACTTCAACCAGAATAGGTTACCCTGTGAAGCTAGCACCTCTTAGCACAGCACACTTCATCTCGAATAATGTGTCTCACTTTGGGACACAGGTGTCAGGGTCAGGCAGGCTTGCTTGAATTCTGTGCGGGGTGGGGTGGGGTGGAGAAGTCATGTACTTTTTAGTGTAGTAGCCCATGCCTACCCAGGCTACAAATCAGGAGAACAAATTCTGGTAGGTGCTGTGGGGCACATTAGCAAACGAAATACAGTAGAGCTGGCTTTGATCGTGTGAAATGAAGGCAGTTCTTGTAAAGGCAGAGGGACTGTTCGGATTTACCATATGTACAGAAAATAACTGTGCCACGGCTTATGACTGCACCTGAAAGGCAATATGTGCGTGCATGAGTGTGCAAAAAAGCACTGTAGGGTTTTCAGAGCAGGAGGCTCAGTATATGCATGGCTTTTAAAACTAGAAGGTATGCTACTTGTGGTAAACACCTTTAACCCCAGCACTCAGGAGGCAGAACCAGACAGATTTTTGTGAGTTTGAAGCCAGTCTGGTCCACAGAGTGAGTCTGGTCAGCCTGGGCTATGCAAGGAACTCTGTTCTTTCCTTACTCCCAGAGGGTTAAAACAAAGCAATCAGTCAAACAGACAAAACCCCTGGGGGACACGGTATATGCTTGAGGTCTCTATGCCCCATATTATCCTAAGACTCACATTGCCCTGACTGGTTTTGAATTGTAGGCAATCCTCCTGCCTCAGCCTCCCCAATTCTGTGGTTCTTGGTGTGAAGCAAGCACCATACCCAGCTGGCTGATGTACTTAGGTGCTCCAAGAAGGGCAGGGAAAACCGACCATCAGAGCAGGGGTTCCTGACTCATGGCTGAGGAAAGCTCTTCCACAGCCCTCTGTCATGTCCATGACCGACGGTACAGAGGCCTGTAGACAGTTCTGTGAAGCGCTGTGGTGGCACTTACATTCTTCCTTCTGTCCCGCTTGGCAGATGCTGAGGGTTGGCAAAGCAAAAGCAGACGGGTGGCCCAAAACTGCTCCAAAGAAAGGTGAGAGCGGGCAGACGGCAAAGGCAGATCTGAACAACCCCTCTCAATACAAGGGTTACAATTTTAACACTGCCCTTTTCAGATGACAATAGCTTGGTTCCTCCTGCCCCTGTGGACAGCGATGGGGAGAGTGACAATTCTGACCGTGTTCCTGTGCCCAGTTTCCAAAATTCCTTCAGCCAAGCTATCGAAGCAGCCTTCATGAAATTGGACACACCAGCTACTTCAGACCCCCTCTCTGGTAAGGGCCGGAAACTCACTCAGCTCAGAGCTCAGGCTTAGCCACGTGTGCTGCCGTTCCTGCCCGGGTCAGTGGCAGGTACCAAGTGTCAGCACGGGGCTTATTGTCCACCCTAGGTGAATTCTTAAGGTCCAGAAGTGGACTTCTGAGGAACTCTTTTATTATGTGTGCGTACCATGTGCATGTTTGATGTTTTGGAGCTCAAAGGGATCAAATCTCCTGAACTGGAGCTGCAGATGGCAGTGAGCTTCCCTATGGGTGCCGGGAATCAGCCCATCTCTAGCCATTTCACCTCAGTGCCCACAGTACATGTGCCTACCCTTGTCTAAGTGCACTCTCGCTGTTTCCCCTCAGAAGACAGAGGAGGGAAGAAAAGGAAGAGACAGAAGCAGAAGTTGCTGTTCAGCACCTCGGTCGTCCACACCAAGTGACACTATTGCCCAGGCGCCTTCTCCATCGGGTTTCCTCTCTGTGCTTTTGTTTTGCTGCTGTAATTTTTAAGTATTTGAGTTTGAACAGATTGATTAGCTTGGGGCGGGGGGAGGGGCTTTCCACAAAGTGAGGGGGAACCAAGAAAATTTTAAATACAGTGTATTTTCCAGCTTCCCCTCTTTACACCAGAATAAAGTATTGACACTCAACATGAGCCGCCTTCCCGACAAGCATATTCATTTGTACCTTAACCCTTGTGATGTTAATTTTCTCAACCCAAAGTGAGCTTGGAGTAGTCTTCATCCAGTGGGACAGCACTGCTCTGCTGCAGGTTTTTCTCCTGGGAAGTGGCTGTGCCACAGGCAGTCACCCGAAATGTGAGGGGGAGGCTGTGCCTGTTGATTCCCCTTCTTACCAAGAGAGGTTTGGCCCTTTCACAGCCCCTTTTTCTTAAAGGCCTCCGAAAAGGTGTTTGCATGCCTGTCTGTTGGTCCCTGCAACTGGAGTCACTCTACATTTGCTTGTGAGCCTGTGTAGGAGCTGGAAGCTGAGCTTAACTTGTTTAAGTGCCCGTTGTTAAAAGGCGACAGTCAGTTGTAAACCATCCGACAGGCAGGCAGAGAGAGCTACCCAGGACACTTTCAACAAGGCTGCACCTCCCAATCCTTCCAGCTGGGAGCTGTTCTCATTCACAGCAGCCCACCTCCCAAGGCCAGGAGTACACTCATGCCTCACTGGGGCCTGCTGAAAGGCACCTGAGCCAAGATCCCCTGCTATTTGCAGTCCTAGGACACAGTGCTGAACTAGATCTTTTTTTTTTTTTTTTTTTTTTTTTGGTTTTTTGAGACAGGGTTTCTCTGTGTAGCCCTGGCTGTCCTGGAACTCACTTTGTGGACCAGGCTGGCCTCGAACTCAGAAATCCACCTGCCTCTGCCTCCTGAGTGCTGGGAATAAAGGCATGTGCCACCACACCCAGCCCTGAACTAGATTATTCAAGTGTAGCTGGAGATTATTCACTAATGTTTCTGCTTGAACCCACCTCACCTGTAACACTTTCTCTGTGGAACCCTGGCTGTCCTGAAACTCTGTAGACCAGGCTGGCCTCAAATTCAAGAGATCTGCCTGCTGGTGTTAAGATTGCAGAGGTGTGCCACCAAGCCCAGATTTACATGTGGTCTTATATGAAGGGTCTAGGAACATTTCAAACTCATCTCGAACCACACGGGGAGCACATTCAAGGCACGTGCACATTTCATGGGTCAGGAATGTTTATTCCACCCCTGAGCTAAGCAGTTACATCCGAAATGTCTGCATAGAGCCTTCACAACCATGGATGCGAGGTGAGGCATCAAGCCCTCCACTTCAAGCTGCTCACCAGTAATTTCCATTGGAGAACTGTGGGATGCTGTCACCTCCCGTAACGTCCTGTTCCCACAAGTGGGCCTGGAAACAGGGTCACTCCATTGCTTCTGCAACCTCCTCACCAGCACTATCTGAAAGCTCTTCAACAGGCTCTCTGTCCAGCAGACAGCTTCTTGAGACAGACTTCTTGATGGCTTCCCGCTCTCCTACAGCAAAGGAAGATGTCCTAGGGCATTGTCCTCCCTGTTGAGCCTCAGTCCCTGCTTGCAGTGGCCTGGCATTGCTTACCTTCGTCAGTGCAATTCTGCAACAAGATCAGCAGCTGTCTCCTGTTGTACTGGATCAGGAACTTCTGACAGGTTCTGATGGTACCTGGCACATGAAAGAGCTTTTGTGGACAACAGCTTGTGAAACAGCTACCGTCTTCCAGGGGATGGGTGGTGGGAGGAACATCTTGTTCTCAGTGGATAGCAGCAAGACCCACCCACCTGGCAACAGCTCTGAACACCATCCACACCACCCGTACCTCCCACGTGTAATGTGTTGAAGAAGCACGGGTAACGGTGGCCTTTGTTCTCCAAATAGGTGATGAAAGGAAGAGCTGACCACACGAGCTGGTAGAAATCCTTCCGGCATCGCAGTAGCACGACTCCAGTGTAGGCATTGAGGTATCGGACTACAGGAGGGAAGGGAAATTGGGAAAGAAAAAAAAATCACAGAATTATACAGAAAAACCCTATCGTAGGCAAATGTCACATGGGAGGACGTGCTGCCATGGACCACCCCAGCCGGTATAGGGGTCCTTGGGATGTGGATTCTCGAGGTCAGGTGGCTAAGGATTCGGTGGTGATAAACAGAAACAAACGGGCAGTCTGAATGTGAGTGTATTTTGCAGCTCCCAGTCAAGGGTTTTTATACATAGAGAAACGGGTGTTAAGACAGCTCTGAAAAGTTGTGTTCAGTGAAACAGCAAAATAGAACAGACATAACAGTCATTTGGTACATCAAAATACAAAATCATCCAAGTTATAACTTCAAAAAAAGGTGTTTTCAGTAAGACATACAAAAGTCATCTGAGGCTAGGGGCAAATTCCCAAAAACAAGCTAATGAGTTTTTATGATCAGTTCTATTTAACCTCTAGTTCCTGATCTGTAACTCTTCAAAGCATAAATTTATTATATGTAAGTACACTGTAGCTGTCTTCAGACACTCCAGAAGAGGGCGCCAGATCTCGTTACGGATGGTTGTGAGCCACCATGTGGTTGCTGGGATTTGAACTCTGGACCTTCGGAAGAGCAGTCGGGTGCTCTTACCCACTGAGCCATCTCACCAGCCCCTCAAAGCATAAATTTAAACTTATTTTTCCTATATAAAACTTTCTTAAACAAGATACCAAAAACTACTTCTGATGATGCAGGTGCAGCCATAGAAAATATTGTTGGTAAAGTTTATTAATACTATCCAACACATTTATAAAGTGAAGTGCTGGCTTTCCTGGAGATGAGGTCATGTTTAGTGACTCCATCTCAAGGGATGGTTTTGTAGTCATAATACTCGCTTAAGATCTTGGCCTAGGCTATCAGGAACACCTCATATACAGGAAAAGGAATAGAAAACAAAACTGATAAGTAGCCAAAAGATCTACGACTCAATATTTTTTCTCCTGTGAAGAGTTCCACAACCTGTTTCAGGAGTTCTCCCCCTTTTGAGATCAAACGCCTCAGCCTGTGGAATTTGTCACACAATGCACCACACTAAAGATTTGTAATCGTGTGATGTTTTGCTTGCATGTGTGTATTTATACATTTGTGTCGTCCTCTGGAACTGGAGTTTCAGACTATTTCAGATAAGAATCCTTCGTCTCCCAAAGACCAGCACGTGCTCTTAACCGCTGAGCCCTCTCTCCATCTCCACCTAACATTCTTGCTCATTTGTTTTGTTTTTGTCTGCTTTTAGACAGTCCAGTTAGGACATCCTGGCTTGCCTGGAACCTGCTTTTGCTCCCTGGGGTTGCTAGGATAAAAGCATGGACCACAGTGCCCAGCTTGAAAGGAAACATTAGGGGAAACCTTCCGCCCTCAATAAGTCGCTGACCAATCAGGTCAATAAATAGAGAGCAAGCGCAGCTCCACCGTTATTAACATTAACGCTGCAGGGGAAAAAAATCCTTGCCGGGAAAACGCCTGTTTTCCTGTAGATCTCAGCGAAAGTAAGAAAACTTTGTGGTTTTATGTATGCTTGATTCTGCATAGTTCAAGTGTGCTTTCGGAATCAGGAGCTAAGCTAAGAAGCGACATTCTGAGAAAAACAAAGCTTCCATCCCGCGTTTCCATATGAGAATTACTGTCTGTTCGCCCTCGGAGACGGGTTTAAACTTTGAGGGATACATTTGACATTTTAAAACGTGCTAACTTGACCTGTCAAATCATGGCTCTTAGTAATTCTACATGGCTACTTTCATTTAGCCTAGTAAATTCAACACCCATCTTCCACTAAAACGGGCAGTAAACGGAATCCCCCAAGCCAACCCACCCGGGCACACACACCCGGGGCTGGTTATTGAACTTTTTGCCTTGTCCCACTACGCGATCGGCACCTTCTGTTCAGTTTTAGACCCGCCGCATTCGGATTTTCTAGAACCCTCCACTATCGTACGAAATGAGACATACGGGCCGGGCCTCGCCCCGGCAAAGCGTGCCCCGCACTGCATCTGCGGCGCCCTCGTACCTGCAAAGCCCACGGAGCAGGCGGCGGCGCCAAAGGCCCCGTGCACCCGGGCGATCGTGTCGCGGACCAGCCCGCCCAGCACGCGGTCGTCCAGGCTCAGGCGGCAGCGCGCGTCCTCGGACACCAGCTCGCACAGAAGGTACCTGCGGCGACAGCGGGGTGAGCGCGGCCCGGGTCACGGGGACGGCGCGGGGACAGCGCTGCTTACCTGTGCTTGAACCGCACCATGGCGTCCGCGCCGGATACCGTAGGAAGGAGGCACTAGGCTCCGACAGGCAGCGTGCCCTGTCAATCTCCACGCTCCGCCTCCCGCGGCGGGCGTAAGAGCGCATGCGTCCGCCTCGGGCAGGCGCTGGGAATTTTGCACACAAGTTCTGTGTGCGCTCAGAGTTCCCCAAGTGAACGTTTAAGATCAGCCCTGCACTTAAAGTCCGAGAGTGTCGATCTGGGACCTAAAAGTCAGAGCACAGGTTTTCCCATTCAGCCAAATACGCTAATTCTTTGAGGGGAGTTCTTTTCAAATGGTTTCCAAAAACAATATAGTATCCTCCTTCCCTCTCTTCCTGGTCTCTTTTTTTCCCCAAGCTAACCCCAGACTGACTGTGTAGCCAAGAATGACCCCGAATTTCTGATCCCCTGCCTTTTCCTACGAAGTGCTGGAATTACCAACGCATCCCACCACACCCAGACCTCTGTTTTCTGTTAAGAATAGAAGATTATGTTTTTAAATGAAGAACAGAGGGTTATGGTTTATAATGCGTTTTTCTAGCCCATTCACTTGAATATCTTTGTGTGATTAATAAATGATAAATTATTATTGTTGTTGGTATTGAGTTTTTGATACAGCGTTTCTTTCTGTAGCCCTGGCTGTCCTGGAACTCACTCTGTAGACCAGGCTGGCCTTGAACTCAGAAATCTGCCTGCCTCTGCCTTCCAAGTGCTGGAATTAAAGGCGTGCGCCACCACTGCCCCGCATTTAAAAAACAAACAAACAAACAAACAAACAAACAAACAAAACAGGGTCTCACTCTATCAACCTCGGGCTAGCTTGGAGCCCGAAGCAATCCTGCCTCAGCCTCCTAAGGATTAGGACTACAGGAGTGTGCTACACTTCATTTATCTTGCACGTTAAGTGCATATTCTTTTTATTTATTTATTTATTTATTTATTTATTTATTTATTTATTATATCTAAGTACACTGTAGCTGTCTTCAGACACACCAGAAGAGAGCATCAGATCTCATTACGGATGGTTGTGAGCCATCACGTGGGATTTGAACCCAGGACCTTCAGAAGAGCAGTCAGTGCTCTTAACCGCTGAGCATTCACTCCAGCCCCTAAGTGCATATTCTTTTTTTTTTTTTTTTTTTTTTTTTTTTTGGTTTTTCGAGACAGGGTTTCTCTGTGTAGTTCTGGCTGTCCTGGAACTCGTTCTGTAGACCAGGCTGGCCTTGAACTCAGAAATCCTCCTGCCTCTGCCTCCCAAGTGCTGGGATTAAAGGCGTGCGCCACCACGCCCAGCTTTTTTTTTTTTTTTTTTTTTTTTGTGGTTTTTCGAGACAGGGTTTCTCTGTGTAGCTCTGGCTGTCCTGGAACTCACTTTGTAGACCAAGCTGGCCTCGAACTCAGAATTCTGCCTGCCTCTGCCTCCCGAGTGCTGGGATTAAAGGCGTGTGCCACCACGCCGGGCTCTAAGTGCATATTCTTAAAGGTGCGACTCAGTGAGGTGAATTTGTGTGACGGTCACCCTATTAAGATGTAGATAAGGTTCCGTGCTCACTAAATCCCCAGGCCCTTGCCAAAGCCTTTAGTGGGAAGGAGCCATCATTCCCGTTTCTGGAGAGATAGGTTTTGCCAGGCCTTGGCCTGGACATATATGTTTTAAGCATGCAACATGCCTGTAAGTCCGCTGCTTGACTCTATTTTCCTGTCGCCGGTGCTCGGTATTGCAATGTTTTAAGTGCACCACTAAGTCGGCCACCATTGCCTTGATACACATTGTCTACAGATTTTCTTGTTATCCTGGGTTTCTTGGTGCCTGGCTTTGTAGCAGGGTCATTTTTGAAAATTAGATTTATTTATTTGTTGTAGAAATGTGGAGGTGCGTACTTGCCACGGCCGGAGGTGGCGATCAGAGGACGACTTTGGGAAGTTGGTTCTCATGACCTCCGTTATGTGTACAGCTGTCATGGCCTCGCCTGGCCAGGTGTGGTAACGTAAAGCAAGACTTATATTTCACAGCTGACTATTTGCAAGATCCGAGATCAGTTTTCAGTCTTCTCTTAGCCCACAGCTTTAGGGGGACCACAGATCTCCCTTCGCAGGCTGCATTCACTATTGCAATCAAGAGGCAATCGTCGTCCACAGCCAGCGGCCGGTAGGGGGTGCCAGAGGCCCACGGTGTAGCTCGCCACGCTCCCCACTCCCTAAAAATAGCACCAGTGCCTGAATCCTAATCCTGAGCCCATTTTATAGCTGCGGCCCGGGCCCAGACTGGAGGGAGTCACGTACCTAATTCGTAGGTACAGGCCCAGAATTTAACCTTGAAAACATTCGTCTCCAAACTCCCAGCTCGGATCCACTCCGGTGCTCACTGCCCACTTGCTGTAACGTAGCCACAGGCGTAGGTTCGGATCCCCGGTCTTCGTCCTCCGGCCCGGTGCTGTCAGGGACCACACCGCGTCTCTAGAGCAGAGCTTCCCCCTCCAGTTCCGATTATTAAGAATTATTAGGATGGAGGGTGTAGGTGGGATTGCACCGGCACGGGAGGGCGGGTGCCTAATAAACAAACGACGGCGAGCGGCTGTCACCCAGAGGAAGCACCCTGATCCGAGCCAGCCGGGAAGTGCGGGCCAGACGCCTCCCGGTGGGCCGGCGGCGGCGACGTTGTCGTCGCAGCCTCTCCCGGTGGTAATTAGCCCCCGCCCTCGGCTCCGCCAGCCGCTAATTACACGTCTCCTAATGAGGCCGGCGGCTGTTTGCAATCACCCGGGTCCCCGCCGCGCGGGGGCGGGAGTCGTGGGCCAGCGTCAGGCGGAGGAAGGGGCTGAGGCTTAGCGAGGCGGACCTACGCAGGCATGACTCACGCGGGGATGGAGCCTAATCCCCGCTGAGCCCAAACCTGTGCGTCGTCGGGCCCATTCATCACCCACCGCCCCCATCCTGCATCCTGGGGTGGTTTCGCTTACTATTTATTACCGTGGTTCTGGAAAGACCCGGCCTAGCCCAGGTCAGATGGTCAGGTGTGCGTGGGTTGGATCAGGGTGAGTGGCGCTTGGGGGTCCCCCCCCTTTTGGGTTTGTCGGCCCCCACTACTACGTTGCTGGCCCAAAAGGTTTGCTCCGGCTACGCCTTCCCAAAAACCTACTTTGAAACAACTCACAAAACCGTTATCAGACTAAAAGTTTAGATAACTGTCTAGGAAGAGGTTGGGATAGCTGCTAAAATGATCAGTCAGGGGTCAGGTGAGACGGTGGGGAAGGGAGCTTGCGGTCAAGCCCGAAGATCTGAGTTGGATCTCAGGACTGGCATAGGAAGCCCTGGAAAGGTGTCCTCCAACCTGCGTATGTGTACACGTGCCGCCTCCTAAATAAATTTAATTACATGGGAGCGGCAGGAGGCAGGAGGTGTGTGTGGCATTATATAGATCCTGTTATCCTTAAAACTCACGGAAGGTCCACCCATCTCTGCCTCCTGGGGGGCTGGGATGAGAGGCATGAACTACTAGGCCCAGTTTTAGGGTGCTTTTATTTTGAGGTCCTGGGGAATGTGTTGTGGGTGCTTAGGCAAGGGTTCTGCTGCCAAGATACACCCCCAGCCCTGATGCTTTCTCAGGCACATTGGCATCGCGGGAGTCTCTTTTAAAGAGTCTAGATGCTGCAGCCACACAGGATGCTGGCCCAGGACACTTGAACATGCTTGGCTGTTTTCCCAGCAGCCACTGCCCTGTGCGCCTCTTAAGTCTGTGCGCCTCTTAAGTCTGTGCGCCTCTAAGTCTATCCTTAAGCCTGGTTACTCGGTTCTTTTCTTTGGATTGTTTGTTTTTTAATTTTTTTAAGTCATCAAAATAATTTGTATAGTTAAATGCCTCTTAAATATACATGATGTCTTGTTTTTTAATTTTTTTAAATCTTTGCTTCCTTCTCGCTCTGGCCCAAAGATTTATTTATTTATTATATGTAAGTACACAGTAGCTGTCTTCAGACACACCAGAAGAGGCATCAGATCAATTACAGATGGTTGTGAGCCACCATGTGGTTGCTGGGATTTGAACTCAGGACCTCTGGAAGAGCAGTCAGTACTCTTGACCACTGAGCCATCGCTCCAGCCCTTGTTTTTTAATTTTTAACAATTTTTATTTACATTAGTGTTCCTTCCCCATGTGTGTCTGTGTGAGTGTCGGGTCCCCTAGAACTGGAGTTGTGAGCTGCCATGTGGTCGCTGGGATTTAACCCTCTGGAAGCACAGCCAATGGTCTTAACCACTGAGCCATTTCTCCAGCCCCGCTGTTGTTTAAAAGAAAAGAAGAAATGGGTATGGAGACAGTTTAAGTCAAGTTGTAGTTTCTATTTGCCTGGCCAGGGTTCTGGGGAACCACTGTGTGGGAGAATGCTAGAGGACATTTCCTTCCTGAACCTAAGATGGAGCCCTGAATCTTGTTGCATAGTTCTGGATGCCCTGTGGACATCTTTCCCCAACACTGGTTTTGCGGATCATTCACTCCTCAAATAAGAAGTCCCAAGTGCAGTACTCTTTGGTTTAGGTTTTTTGTTTGTTTGGTTTTTTGTTTGGTTGGGTTTTGTGTGTTTGTGTGTTTCTCTGCCCTATGTATCTGTGTACTGCTTGCATGCAGTACTTGTGGAAGCCAGAAGAGGGCGCGAGTTCCCATGGAACTGGAATTACAGATGGTGGTCAGCCACTGAGTGGGTGCTGGGAAGAGAACCAGGGTCCTCTAGAAAAGCAGCTGGCGGTGGTGACGCACACCTTTAATCCCAGCACTCGGGAAGCAGAGGCAGGCGGATTTCTGAGTTCCAGGCCAGCCTGGTCTACAGAGTGAGTTCCAGGACAGCCAGGGCTACACAGAGAAACCCTGTCTACAAACAAACAAACAAACAAACAAAAAAGTTATAGAAAAGTAGCTTGCGTTCTTAACTGCTGAGCAGTCTCTCCAACCCCCATACAGTGATTGTTAATTATACTCCTTTCTTCAAGGACAAGATGACCTTTATTTGACCTGGCGAAAGGTACCTCAGTGTCTCTTTGAAAAATTCTGCGCGCGCGTATGTGTGTGTGCCTGCGCGTGCGCGCCTTATAAGGTGTGTTCTTGGTGTTATTTGTCCAGTTTTACAAATATTTGCTTGCCCCAAGGTACACAGGCCAGGGCTCAGGAGTAGCATTTGAGCCAGACACTCTGATGGAGGTGTTTTGTTTTGTTTTGTTTTAAGGGAGCAGTTGGGTCATGGTCCTGGGTGGCCTCAACCTCACAGAAACCCGCCTGTTTCAACTTCCCCAGTCCTGAGATCAAAGGCCGGTTCTGACACACCCCACTGCGGATAGTGGATTCGGGCTACCATCCACATAGCTTTCTTGTCTTTATTTGCATGGGAAATTTCCAGAAGGTGACACAAGAAAGCTGTTGATGGTGGCTGCCTCTGGGGAGAGAAATTAGAAGTGTTAAGTAGGAAGAGAGATTCACTTTTTAGCCTGTAATTTTTTTTTTTTTTTTTTTTTTTTTTAAAGACAGTCTCCTGTAGCCCAGGCTGTCCTTGCGTTTTCTGTGCAGCTGGGATGGTGTCGATCCCTGACCAATGTCTTTACCTGAGTGGAGAGATCGCAGTGTATGACGCTACACTTTGTTCTATGTGGTGCTAAGGAATGAACCCAGGCTTCCTGCACACTGAGAACTCTACATCCATCTCTGCCACTCTCAATGGTCTCCCCCTTAGTTGGAAACAGGGTCTCATAGGGAGAAGCTCAGGCTGCCCTACAACTCTTGTAATATTCATGGTGCAATCCCGGCTGGTCTGAAACGCCTCAGACGTGGGGTGATCTCTCTGTTTCTCCCGAAGATCACTGAAAAGAGCCGCTATGCTCAGTTCCTGTGCGACCTTCTGTGCCAGTTTCTCTTGATGTTAGGCACCGAGTGGTCGTGCGACCTCCCATCCCTGTGTTAAAATTCTAACCTCACCACGATGTGAGGAGAGGGGGCACTTTGAAGGTGACTTGGAGATAATTAAGTCATGAGGCTGTGATGCCCATGAATGGAAACCGTGTCCCTATGAGAGGGACCCCAGAGAGCTCTCTCTAACCCTTCCTGCCATGTGGGGACACCCCAGAAGACAGCTGTATATAAACCAAGAAGCGAACCCTACTGTGGGTTTTGCCAGATTGTGAACAACCAAAAAAAAAAAAATGTTCATTGTTTAAACCATGGGGTGGTGTTTTGTTAAAACACTCTGAACAGATGACTGGACACATGCATGTATAGGATAGTTTCCTCATTTAAAGAAGTTCCTGGACCCGGTCTCCCAAAGTATACTATCTCTAATGTTTACCTCAGCTGAGGGAATAAAGCAGAGCCCACTGAGGTGATGTAGCTGTTTTGGCAAAAAGAAATGCTGGAGTTATACACGTAATGCTGGTTCCTTCCCCCAGTCTCAGTTTCTTCTGAGAGGGCGCGTCTGGCTCACCACTGCCATCTTTCCTGCGTAAGCTCAGATAAGCCTCGGAGGTCTGCAGGTCCTGTCTGGCTACTCCCGTTCTTGCTCCAAAGGGCCAGTGCCAGTCAATCACACTGCGCTTCGGACTCCAGCAAAAGTTCCCTGGAATCTGTCCTCTCTGGTTATCCCAGCGTGATGGCTGTGTTCAGAGCAAGCAGGTCCATCACCGCGACTGGAGAAAGCAACAGAGCTACAGAAGCCTGGGGTTGGGGGTGGGGCAACATCCAGGGCAAGTGTATGACGGACAGCCTCCTAGTTCGGGATGTTCCAGCACCTTCCCACCGCTCACGCTTGGAGGGAGAAGGGTCTCAAAATAGCTGTTGCTTCCCCAGCCCGGCGCTAGGCCAAAGACAGGAATAGACATCTGGGGGTGGCTGCCTCAGCCTCCCTCGGGGCCTTTGGGGGTTGGGAATAGGCAGAGGCTAGACCCCGCCCCTAGCGAGGTACGATCGGGGTGTGGGGAATAGTTCAGTGGGCTATGTGTGGTAACCTGTCTGTGACAGTCCATGCATCAGAGGGGGCTCTCGGCCTGAGCTGGTCAGTCAATAGCATCAGCCAGACAGTGGCCAGGGCCTGGTTAGTTGGAGTGGCCTGAAGTGCCCTTCACCACTGCCTCCTGCTGTACTCCAGCAGCAGATAGTGACTAGGATCCAGAGAGAGTCACATGGTGGGAGTCATATGATCAGTCAGAGGCCAGAATAACTGGGGAGGCGTGGAATACAGGATGGTGGGTAAAGGGCTGAGAACTCAGCCTGCCTGTCTACAGTCAGCCTCCATATCGTGTGTCTTGCATGCTCTTGGGCCTCAATGTCCTGGTCTGTAAAATGGGTACAATAAACTGGCTATGGTAATGGATGCCTATAACCTCAGTGCATGGGAAGGTACGGCAGGAGGATTGTGGAGTTTAAAGCTAACCCGGGCTATATATCAAGGTCTATCCCCTCCATACCAGGTAATAATTAAAATATTGAGCACAATAAATACCCACCCCCCGTTATTGGTTATGATGGTTAGACAATGTTGACCCTTCAATGTAATTATGATGACTGTTTCACTTTGAAGACTATTATCTTTTAATTTTAAGACTCGGTTATACACTGAGTGCTCTATTTGCACGTATGCCTGCATGCCAGAAGAGGGCATCAGATTCCATTATGGGTGGTTGTGAGTCACCACACGGTTACTGGAACTTGAACTCAGGACCTCTAGGAGAGCAGTCAGTGTTCTTAACTGCTGAGCTATCTCTCCAGCCCCATGATTGTTGCTTTCTTAAGATTTTCAATATCAAGGCATTGGGTGAGCACCTACTGTGTGCTGGGTGCCATTACTAAGCCTAAATTAGTGCAGCTCACATCCTATGGAGTCTGCTCTGAGCCAGCCACCATGCTAGGTGTATTTTGAGAAAGGGTAGCCCAGGCTGACCCAGAACTGATAAAAATCCACTTGGGATCTCTGCTGGGATCAAAGGCGTATGCCATTATGCCCTAAAAGCTAGCACGGGTGACATGTTCCTGCAGAGTAAGTCACCCTGAAACTTGTGACTTAACATCTGTTCCTCATTCATGGAGGGCAGATCTCCATCGCTGTCTCAGCAGGGCAGTGGGCTGGCCGGAAAGACTCCATTCATGTGGGTAGCAGTTCTGTGGGCTGGGCTCTTATGCTGGGACAGTTTGATCTCAGTGTTCCTTCATGGAACCTCTCATTGGCACTGAGGCCATTCACAGAATGGTAGCTGACCTCCAAAAAGTAGAAGCAATAGGGCCCTTCACATTGGCACATGCTGGTAATCCTGGTACCCAGGAGGTGGAAGTTGAGGATCAAGAGTTCAAGGCCAGCCTGAGCTACAGAGCAAGCTCCTATCTTATAACAACAGCACAGGGGTTGTAGATATATCTGGGTGGGAAAGCTCTAACCCTGCAAACATGAAGACCTGAATTCAAATCCATAGCATTCACATAGAGAGGTAGGCATGGGGCAGGGGGCTGGAGAGATGGCTCAGCGGTTAAGAGCACTGACTGCTTCCAGAGGTCCTGAGTTCAAATCCCAGCAACCACATGGCAGCTCACATCCATCTGTAAAGAGATCCGATGCCCTCTTCTTCTGTGGTGTCTGAAGACAGCTACAGTGCACTCACATATATAAATAAATAAATCTTTAAAAAAAAAATAAAAAGAAAGCTAGGCGTGGCTTGCATGTGCCTGTGTTCCGGCACGGGGTAGACAAGGGCCGCTCTCGAGAGCCTAGTAGACTAGTCAAAATAATGAGCTTCCAGTTCAGCGAGAGACCCTGCTCAAAGCAAGGAGTCACAGAGGGATAGAGGAAGGTCCCAGCCATCCTGCTCTGGCTTCTACATATGTACCCAGGCACACTTGCATAGATGTATTACAACATGTACCAAGACACACACCAGAAAAATTAATAATAAAAAAGCCAAGCAGAAGAACTCTGTCTCTTCTCATCTCATCTCAGAGAGTCACTTTAGCCTGATCTCCCACAGAAGCAGTCTGACCAAAGGCAGGGAAAATAAACGTTATTACAACTGTTCTCTCTCTCTGTGTGTGTGTGTGTGTGTGTGTGTGTGTGTGTGTGTGAGAGAGAGAGAGAGAGAGGTGTCTGCCGAATGGTATGTGGTATATTTGGGGAATTAAGCAGACACCTTTTTATTTTCAAAACATTTTTATCATGCCATGTACACAATCTCTCACAGCTTCCACTCCGGTCAGTCCCTAGCAACCACGGATCCAATTTCTGTCTCTATGGCTTTGCTTATTTGAACATTTCATATAAATCTTATAATGTGACAGATCTCTCTATTATGTAGCCTTGGCTGTCCTGGGACTTGCTATGTAGGTGCCACAAACTCCCAGAGTTCTGCCTGCCTCTGCCTCTCGAGTGCAGGGATCAGAGTCGAGTTCCACCACAAGGGTTTAATGGCGACCGTTTCTTCATCCAGCGGTCTGTAAAGAACTGGCTGTTGACTGGCTGTTGTGGATAGTCCTATGAACACTGGTGAACCTCGTCTGTCTGAGTCCCCGTTTTCAGTTCTTTTAGGGGATGAATTATTGTCTTAAAGTAATGCTATGTTTAACCTTCTGAGCCAACGCCAAACTTTTTCACGATGCCTGTACCATCCCACACTCCACTGTCAGTGTTCGAACCCAGCAGACGGAACTCCAGTGTTAAGATCTGAACATCCGGGGCTGGTGAGATGGCTCAGTGGGTAAGAGCACCCGACTGCTCTTCCAAAGGTCCAGAGTTCAAATCCCAGCAACCACATGGTGGCTCACAACCATCCGTAACGAGATCTGGCGCCCTCTTCTGGAGTGTCTGAAGACAGCTACAGTGTACTTACATATAATAAATAAATAAATCTTTAAAAAAAAAAAAAAAAAGATCTGAACATCCAGCTTGATCCTCTGAGGAGATGGTGTCTTAGAATAACGAATTCTCAAGCATCCTTGAGTAAAATACGTAGTATCCTGAAGACCTCAGTGGCCAGAGGAGTTGGTGGCGCACACTGTAGTCCTAGCACTCAGGAGGCAGAGGCAGTTGGATCTCTGTGAGTTCCCAGCCAGCCTGGTCTACAGAGTGAGTTCCAGAACAGCCAGAGCTACACAGAGAAACCCTGTCTCAAACCAAGAGTCCTCCGTGGGGCTTGAGAGATGGCTCAGCGCTTAAGAACTTCTGTTGCAGAGGGCACAGGTTCAGTTCCCACATGGCAGCTCACCATCATGTATCAGCTCGATTCCAGAGGATCCGACCTCCTCTCCAGCCTCCACGGGTGTCAGGCACACAAATGACGCACAGACGGGCGTGCAGGAAGAGTCATGAACACAAAATAAAGCTTACAGAATGGGAGCCGTCAGGGCTGGTGTGGTGGCTCAGAGGGTAAAAGTGCTTGTGATGAAAATCCAAGTTCCATCCCCAGGTCCTAGGTAAAGACGGAGGGAGAGAACCAGTTTCACAAAACTGTTCTGGGCCCACTACAGACATGCGGTGGCACGTGTCACACACACACACACACACACATGCATACACACACGCACGTGCTCTTTTTCGAGACAGGGTTTCTCTGTGTAGCCCTGGCTGTCCTAGAACTCACTCTGTAGACCAGGCTGGCCTCGAACTCAGAAATCCGCCTGCCTCTGCCTCCCAAGTGCTGGGATTAAAGGTGTGCACCACCACCACCTGGCAGTAGTAGCTTTTAATTTAATTTATTTGAGACAGGGTTTCTCTGTATAGCTCTGGCTGTCCTGGATTCTGTAGACCAGGCTGGTCTTGAACTTACAATGATCCTCCTGCCTCTGTCTCCTGAGTGCTGTCTCCACTCTTTTTTTTTTTTTTTTTTGAGACAGGGTTTCTCTGTGTAGCCCTGGCTGTCCTGGCACTCACTTTGTAGACCAGGCTGGCCTCGAACTCAGAAATCCGCCTGCCTCTGCCTCCCGAGTGCTGGGATTAAAGGCGTGCGCCACCACGCCCGGCTTTTTTTTTTTTTTTTTTTTTTTTTTTTTAAAGATTTATTTATTTATTATATGTAAGTACACTGTAGCTGTCTTCAGACACCCCAGAAGAGGGTGCCAGATCTCGTTGCGGATGGTTGTGAGCCACCATGTGGTTGCTGGGATTTGAACTCTGGACCTTCGGAAGAGCAGTCGGGTGCTCTTACCCACTGAGCCATCTCACCAGCCCGCTGTCTCCACTCTTGCCACCATGGCCAGCCTGCTTTTTTTCTTTCTTTTCTTTTCTTTTTCTTCTTCTTTTGATGTATTCATGTCTATGAGTACACTGTAGATGTCTTCAGACACACCACAAGAGAGCATCAGATCCCATTACAGATGGTTGTGAGCCACCATGTGGTTGTCGGGATTTGAACTCAGGACCTTTGGAAGAGCAGTTGCTGAGCCGTCTTTCCAGCCCACTTTCATTTTTCTTTTCTTTCTTTTTTTTAAAAGGGTGCCTGTACTGGCTAGTTTTACCTTTATACAAATACAGTTATCTAGGAAGAAGGAACCTCAGCTGAGAAAATGTTCCTATCAGAGTGGCCTGTGGGCAAGCCAGTAGGGCATTGTCTTAATTAGAGATTCATGGGGGACGGGGGTATGGGGGTCCCGCCCCTTGTGGGCGGGGCCATCCCTAGACTGACAGTCCGAGGTTCTACAAGCAAGAAGGCAGAGTAAGCCAGGGGAAACAAGCCTGTAAGCAGCATCCCTCCATCGGCTCCTGCCTCCAGGTTCCTGCCCTGACTTCCTGCCATCATGGGCTCTAAACTGTAAGATGAAACAATCCCTTTTTTCTTCAGGTTGTTTTGGGTCATGGTGCTTTATCTCCGCTATAGAACCTCTGACTAAATCAGGGCACCAGAGAGCTCTCTTACTGTCTCCCCACATGGTGAGGCTACAGTGACAGACAGAGGTCTGTCTCAGGAGGCCGCCTTCATCAGAACTGGCTGAGCCTACCCCTCCCGCCTCAACCTTCCCTGCTTCCAGAGCAAGCAATCCATCCTTTAGAGCCCTGCCCCCCAGCCCGTGGTGATTGGATGCAGCCAGCCCCATTCTCCCCATCCCCGACAGCCCTCATGTACCACCGTCCCCCACTTTTGAAGTTTTGAGACTAATGAACAATAACACTGAACTATTTTTTTTAACATTTTATTTATCTGTGCCCGGGTGTGTCTGTGTTTTGGGGAGAGGGGGCTGGCATGGCTTTACATGCATGTGGCGGTCAGAGGACAAATTGCAGCTCCCTCCACCACCCAAGTCCCCAAAAGATCACCTGTGATGATAATAATTGCCGGAACGTGAGTCATTAGGCTGGTCACGAGGGCTTCACTCACTGAGCCGTCTTGCTAGCCCTCTTTTAAATATGTGTGTGTGTGTGTGTGTGAGGTGATTGCCTGTGTCTCTGTGTGAGATGTGGGGTACCCTTAGAAGCTAGAAGAGGGAATCCTGACCAATGAGCCATCTTCTTAGCCTCATCTTTAATTTTTAAAGAGAGCTGGATCTGGAAATGGTGGCCCAGGCCTTTACTACCCACACCTGGGAAGCAGAAGCAATGGACCCACCTCCTCAGCCCACTAAGGGCTGGGTTTTAGTGTTTTGGTTTGTGTGTGTGTGTGTGTGTGTGTGTGTGTTTTATTTGATTGATTGACTGAGACCGGGTCTCACTTTGTAGTGTCAGCTGACCAGCTTAGCCAGCCTGGAAGGCCTGGAATTCATGCTATAAACCAGACTGGCCCGGACTCACAGAGATTCACCTTCCTCTGCCTCCTGAGAGCTGGGAGCCATCCCTTCTGAGTGAAGACATGGGCACCTAGGGCAGCCTGGGGGAGGAGGCAGACAGAGATGAACGTAAGAACTCAATCCCAGACAGAGTTGAGTTTGAGGCCTCAAGAGCACTGTGAAAAGGTCCTGGGACCTACTCAACAAATATTTATGGAGCATTCATGCTAATGCTAGCGAACATTGCAGTATTAACCAAGGGCCAGAGGCTTTACATGCTGGAAAAAAATGATATTATATATACACACACACACACACACACACACACACACACACACACACACATATATATATATATATATATATATATATATATATATATGGAGCGTAAGACACAATTCTGAAATACACAGCTCATCACATCTTACATACCACCTCTCAGATTTTATCTAGGACATTTTTAGCCCCCAGAATGTGTCTTTTACATGTTAATATCCACAACAACCGTACATGGTATTCCTAATACCAACAGAGGGGAAGCTGCATTGCAAACCACACAGTCAGTCTAAAGCACAAGGGAGCCCTTTGTAGTCCCCTGGCATTCCCCCTGAAGGCCAGCCTTGGGATACTGCACCCCCTCACTGAATTATGACTAGACTCTGGACTTTGCACCCCCAAGAGCAGGAGCTAGGCACTCCTCCGTGTTTCTGTGTGTGGGCAAGGAAAGATGGAGCCATCCCCCCCACACCCTGTCAGGCACCAAGACCACCGCCTGGGAGCTCTTGGGAAGAGGCAGAACCAGCTAAGGCTGGTTTCTTCAGAGGATCCGCTGTTCCTCAGGCTAATTGGACTGACTCTGGAGAGAAGGGCCCTTGCTCCTGTCAAAAACGTTTTGGGCCACACTTGTGAGTGTCCCTCAGAACGGCGAGGAAGGTCCAGAAAGTCCTAGGGGAAGGATGAGGTGCCCTGTCACCCCATGTGTCTGGGTTGGCACCCTTCCGACCTCATGTGTCCTCTGCTACAGCTGGAGCTGGCCGCCTTGTGCTTCAGCCTCAGGGCCTTTGGAGTCAATGTTCTCACCATCTGGAACCTTCTGCCTCTTCAACCTTCCCCTCACCCCGTCTTCTTGCATCTCAGCTCAAATGTCAACCTCCTTGCAGGACTCCTCCCTGAACAAATTGCCCTACTTAATGCTGCCCTGACCAGCCAGCACAGTGGGAACCTGGGTACCAATGTCAGCTCTACCTCCTAAAGGCTGTGTGACATTAGAAAAGCCACCTAACCTCCCTCTGCTGTCATCTCCTCAGGGATGAAATAAGGCTGGTGATTTTTACCTTGAGTCACATAGGGCTGTCATAAGGACTTGAAGTGATTTAACATCTTTTAGCAAGGCCTGGCCCACAGGGCATGCTTTATAAAGATGTGGCTTTTTTTGAGCAGAGTGTTGTGGCATATGACTGTATTCCCAACACTTAAGAGGAAGCAGGGAGATCAGGAGGGAAAGGTCACTCTGTGCAATAAGATAAGGAGTTTGAAGCTAGCCTGCTCTACGGGAGACCCTGTCCAACAACAACAGTAGCAGCCACAGCAACGTTTGATTTTGCTCACAAAGCACCAACCCCCACCCCTGCCACCCATTCTGACATTACTCTGGCTGTTGAGTTATTACTTGGTGTCGTCTGTTTTGAACAATGCTGTTTCCCCCCCACACCCCCAGTATATGGGACAGTGCCTGGCACATGGGAGCCAGACAGGCTGTGGGTGACTCTCTTGCAGCCTCTTCAGTGGGCAGCACCTGCCTCATCCCGACTCCATTCCCTGGCCTTTGCCCCAGGGAAGAGGGAGGAAGAAGGGGAGCCATATGCTAGCGTTGGGCTCAACCTTTATCCTGGCTTCCAATGTCAACCCCTAACCTCCATAGAGCCAGAGAACAAAACTCTATAGACTCCTCAGGGTTAGAATCTCCCATTACATCTACAAAGTGAGTTCCAGGATGGCCAGGGTTATACAGAAAAACCCTGTCTCCAAAAAACCAAAAAACCAAAAGTAAAACAAAATTAAGAATCTCCCATTACTGCCCCAAGCTATGCAGCTAGGGAACCAGAGTGTGTGGAACAACCTCACCATCTCAGAAGGGACACACAAAGTAATCCCTTTTTGTAAACTGTGTGCCACACCCCAAGGTGGGGGGCTAGGAATCACATGACCAAGATGACCTCTTTTATACTCACTGTATGCAGTGACTGTGCCTTTTTTTTAAAAAAAGATTTATTTATTTTATGTAAATGAGTACACTGTCACTGTCTTCAGACACACACCAGAAGAGGGCATCAGATCCCATGACAGATGGTTGTGAGCCACCATGTTGTTGCTGGGAATCGATCTCAGGACCTCTGGAAGAGCAGTCAGTGCTCTTAACCACTGAGCCATCTCTCCAGCCCCCAGCGGTGACTGTGTCTCATCCCATTGGTTGGAGCTCAACTTCATGATCAGACTCAATTTGTCAATCAGCCCAAAGGGGAAGGGGGGCTTGAGACCGCAGGCTTGGCTAACTCCCTCTGGTAAGAATACTTTCTTCCACTGAGGCTCAGAGAAGGAAAGGGGCATTGACCAGGGCATTTAGAGGCATGCCCAAAAGAACATGTCCTCACTGAGGCCATTACCAGGGCCCTTAACAGATCATCCGCCTGGAAAGAAGGGATAGGTGAGGGGCAGGAAACTGCAGGCTACTATCCTCTTCCTATACCCAGGTGGTGAGGGGTCAGGACAGCTGGGATGGATCAAAATCTAAATTTCTCTTAAATGTGTATTTGCTTATTTTTCCTTCTGGGTACTTGTGTATGCCTACATGAGTTTATGTGCACCATATGTGTGCAGGCACCACCAAGGCCAGCAGGGGGCGCTGTATCTCCCAGAACTGGAGTTATAGTTGTGCGTTTCTAATGTGGGTGCTGAGCCAATTGCACAGCTACCTCCCCATTCTAACTAGGAGGTGCTGCTTACCACAGCATGCATGTGGAGGTCAGGAGTAAACTTTGGTCTCTCTTTCCACTGTAGGTTCTGGGGATCAAACGCAGGCTCATACAGCAAGCACCACTACCTGTTGAGCCATCTAACTAGCTGAAAACTTGGGGTTTTCTGTTTCTATGTCATGTGGCTCTGCATGCCTTGGTCCATTCCCCTGATAGGAGAGGAGATGAAAGTTAATGTTCTTTACTGCATCACTACTGGGCAGATTCATAATAAAAATCGCCAACACTGAAGATTTGCTCTCAGTATCCTGTAGGGCAGGTATCAATTGAACTCCAGTTTACCAGTTGCAGAAACAAGAGGCTTAGAATGAGAAAACAGCCTGAAGAGGGATCCACAGCCAAAGGCGTAGGTCCCAGCGCTCAGGAGGCATAGCCAGGAGGGTCTGAGTTCAAAGCCAGTCTGGTCTACAGAGCAAGTTCCAGGACAGCCAGGGGTACACAGAAAATCTTGTCTCAAAAAAATAAATAAATAAAAATAAAAATCAAAGGGTCAGAGGAAAGAGGGATAGAGAAAGGGAGAGGGAGACAGAGAGACAGAGAGACAGAATTCATAGCTCAGAAGTCTCACTTCAGAGCCCACAGGCTTAGCCATATATAGCACAGGGGAACACGGTAGGAATAGATGCTATAGCACAGGGAACACAGTAGGAATAGATGCTATAGCACAGGGGAACACAGTAGGAATAGATGCTATAGCACAGGGAACACGGTAGGAATAGATGCTATAGCACAGGGGAACACAGTAGGAATAGATGCTATAGCACAGGGGAACACAGTAGGAATAGATGCTATAGCACAGGGGAACACAGTAGGAATAGATGCTATAGCACAGGGAACACAGTAGGAATAGATGCTATAGTACAGGGAACACAGTAGGAATAGATGCTATAGCACAGGGGAACACGGTAGGAATAGATGCTATAGTACAGGGAACACAGTAGGAATAGATGCTATAGCACAGGGAACACGGTAGGAATAGATGCTATAGCACAGGGAACACAGTAGGAATCGATGCTATAGCACAGGGGAACACGGTAGGAATAGATGCTATAGTACAGGGAACACAGTAGGAATCGATGCTATAGCACAGGGAACACAGTAGGAATAGATGCTATAGTACAGGGGAACACGGTAGGAATAGATGCTATAGCACAGGGAACACAGTAGGAATCGATGCTATAGCACAGGGGAACACGGTAGGAATAGATGCTATAGTACAGGGAACACAGTAGGAATCGATGCTATAGCACAGGGAACACAGTAGGAATAGATGCTATAGCACAGGGAACACAGTAGGAATAGATGCTATAGCACAGGGAACACAGTAGGAATAGATGCTATAGCACAGGGGAACACAGTAGGAATAGATGCCAGCCACGGGCATGGGGCTGGGGGTCTTCTGATGGAGGCCCTAGGAAGAAGAACTGATTAAGTTGGCACCGTTTTCTGGGACAACAACCCCTCGTGGGGGCAAAGCCATCTTTTGCTTACTGCCCTCAGCCTCCAATGCTCCCAGCAGTCTCTCTGCTGGATTTTTAGATTATTCCCACCTTGATTAGTTCCAGCTTCTCCTGCAGAAGCAGGGAGTTATTTTTGGGGATTTGATGGCTCCCTCTGGCTGCCCATGACCCCCCCCCCCCCGCCCAGTTGCAAACACCTCTGCCTTACAGTACATGCTTCATTAGTAGGCCCCTCTGCTGCTTTCTGTCCCCTCCCCTCTCCTCCCCTCCCCACACAGCTTCCCTTAGCTCTTTCCTGATCCCTGGCCCTGGCTTTGCCCCAGAGCAATGACCTGCCCTCCAATTTCAGAATTCTTCCCAAATAGAACAAAACCTCTCCGCGCCATTTGGTGAACCAATACTTTTGGCTGGCATCCACACTCCCTGTTCCAGCAAGAACTCGGTCGGTCGATCCCCAATGTCACTCAGCCCCCGGAGGGAGTTGTTAAAAATTCCCAAGGATGAGTTTTAGGTTATGAATATCTTACCACAATTTATAAAAGTGCATCCAAGGGAGCGCAAGGGTGCCCCGCCCAATCTCCTGCCCACCACCACCGCCACAGTCTTATGTCACAATGCGTGGGGCTGACGTCATAGGGATAGGGCGTGGGCTCTGCCTTTAGCTGTCTGTTTCCCTCTGCTCCTGGCTTGCCCATCTTCCAGCTCCAAGTTCCTGGCTCTGCCAGGGATGCCTGCAGGCCTTGCTTGCTTTTCAAAAATAGCTCTGAGTCTCTCACCAGGGCTGCTTCCTGGGTGTCCCGGGGCTGTGTTAATCCCCACAGCACGGAACTTCACCAGCTTTGACCCTGGCGGTAGGGAACATGTTGGAGAAAGTCTTGGGTTAAACCTCACTGTCATAGCCACTGTTAGGTCAGGGAGGAAGAAGAAGACGGTTGGTCCTCGAGGCCCACAGGTCATGTATTCACACACCAGTGCAGGGCTTGGGGGGGGGGGCACAGAGCGCAGGGGCTTGCCCTCTGGGTCTCTTCCACTTCTGTTTTCTTGCTACTCTTAAATATTTACCTTTGTCTTAAGTAGGGAGGGTTTTTTTGTTGTGTTGTTTTGTTTTTAATCTTCTTCCATTCCAGGGTCTCCCCACCTCACGCTTGGAGACACTATGTAACCCTAGTGACCAGAGCTCATTATGTAGCCCAGACTGGCCCCAGACTTGGTACATAGCTGAGGATGCCCGTCCTTGAATTAACTCTCCTCTCCCTAAGACTGCTTTATTGTTGGCCAAGCTTCTATTTATTTTGAAACAAGGTCTCCCTAAGTAACCCTAGCTGTCCCAGAACTCACAACCATCCCCCTGCCTCAGTGTGTGAGTGTGTACCCGACATGGTGCTCATGTGGAGGTCTAAGGACAATTTCCAGGAGTGTCTCTCCTTCCACCATGTAAATTCCAGGTATTAAACTCTAAGTGGTCAGACTTGGGAGTCAAGCCCCTTTACCCACTGAGCCATCTTGCTGGCCTGTCTGTGTGTGCATCTGTGAATGCAGAACCTAGGGGGGCCATGGATCCCTGTGGATCCTGGTGATTGTAAGCCAACTGACAACGGGGTATGGGGAACTGAACTCAGTCCTGAAGAAAAACAGGGTATGCTCTTAGCACTTAAGCATTGAGGCAACTCTCCTGTCCCTACTTATTTATTTGGAGTCAGGTCTCACTGTGTGTCCTTGGCTGGCCTAGAACTCTGAGCAACCTGGCCCTAGCACCTGAGTGTGCCACCACACCTGGAGAGAGTGGTTGCAGACAAACAGGCAGCTATTGTACAGAAATCACAGGGTTAGTCTCAGTGAAGGCTAGCTGACGTCATTGCTGCTCCAGAACGAATGACCCTCAAGTGTAATAGCTTGTAACAGCAGCATCTATTTATTTACTTGTGAGACAGGGGCTTGCTATGGCTGCCCTGGCTGGCCTTGAACTCCTTCCTCAGCACAATTGATCGCCCTGTCTCAGGCTCCCTTAGCATCTGTTAGAAACAGTGGCTCTGTGCGAACATTTATTACTTTGCATAGTCCCTATTTGCCTGCCTGTCTGCCTGTCTGTGTGTCTGTGTATCTATCTATCTATCTATCTATCTATCTATCTATCTATCTATCTATTGTTTGCTTTTGTTTTTGTTTTTGTTTTTTTTTTTTTTTCTGAGACAGAGTTTCTCTGCATAGCCCTGGCTTCCTTGGTAGACCAGGCTGTCCTTAAACCCAGAGATCTCTGCTTCCTGACTGCCAGGACTAAAGGTGTGCACCACCACCATCAACACCTTGCTTGGTTTCTCTGAGTCGGGTGTCAGGAGTAACGAGGCTGGGTGTTGTGGTACGTGAGGTTATAAGTGGTTATGAGTGGTCACGTGGCAACTTGTGTTCTAATGACTGAGTGACATTGGCTGCTCTGGAGGCTAGTGGCTTTCCCCGGGGCTGGGCATGTGGCCTCAGGACCTGATGTTGGCTTCTACAGAAAAATCCATCAGAGATCAAGACCCTGGGCTTATCTCAAAACCTCTAGACTGTCACTTCCATATGTCCTAGGGGCTTGGGGAGCCCTGATCAGCAAGGAAGGTGTGGCACTTGGGTGTGAAGACCAGGAGGCAGGACCTGCCTAAGACCTGCTTTGAACAACTGAGGACCTTATGAACAATGGGACGTCTACCGTAGTTCCAGCCGGGAGGCTGAAGAAGGAAGATTGCTTGATCCTTAGAGCTTAGATCAAGCTGAGCAATATCCCATCTCAAAAGCAAGGACTGGGCATGGTAATGCTCACTTTTAATCTCAGTGCTTGGGAGGCAGACACAGGTGAATCTATGTGAGTCTGAGGCTAGCCTGGTCTACAGAGTGAGTTCCAGGACAGCCAGGGCTACACAGAGAAACCCTGTCTCTACAATCAAACAAACAGTTTTACAGCCATGGCCACTGGGCTGACCTGATGGTGATTCTTCAGCAAGGATCCCTCTTTCATGGTGACTTTGGATTGTGCTGACAATAAAACTGACCAGAGGGGGCTGGAGAGGTGGCTCAGGGGTTAGAGCACATGACCCAGGCTCATTTCCCAGCACCCACATGGTGGCTCACAACTACCCATAACTCCAGTTCCAAGGGATCTGATGCCCTCTTCTGGCCTCTCTGGGCTCCTACACATATACACACTCAGGTGGGCACACCCACAAAGTTAAATTTTGTTTTTTGTTTTGAAGAATGAAGCTGTGAAATTCATGTATAAGCTTTTTGCATAAGTACACATCTCAGTTCTCTCAGGTAAACAGCGAGGAAGGAGAATTATGAGCAGAGATAGGTGCATGCTCAGCTATATAAGGAGCGGTCAGCCTTCTCGACAGAACTGCCGAATCACGCTCCACGTCCTCACTGATACTGTCTGTTTAGATGGTTTGCTCAACTGAGAAATCCATCCTAACACATCTGCAAGGGTGTCTTAAGTTTCAATTTTAATTTGTACTTCCCTGCTAGCTAAAGATAACGGTGTCTTTTCCGAATGCGTCTGTTCAATCATTTTGCCTACTTAAAAAAAATAAAAATAAGATTGGTGGCACTGGAGGGGTGGCTCCGTGGTTAGAGCACCGGCTGCTCCTCCAGAGGACCTGGGTTCAATTCCCGGCACCCACATGGTAGATCCCAGCTGTCTGGTAATTCCAGTTCCAGGTGATATGACACCCTCTTCTGGTGTCCTAAAATACCAGGCATGCATGTGGTACACATACATATATATGTGCAGGCACTCCTATACCTAACATAATAAATAAAAATGAGTTATTGTCCTGTGTGTGCACACACCACAAGGGAGGGGTATTGGGAGGGGTAGAGAACAATTTTATGGAGTGAGTTTTTTCCTTCCATTTTTACGTAGATGGGTTCCAGGAGTTGAACTTAGGGGGCTGAGCTTGTGTGGCAAGTGCCTTTTACCCTTTGAGTCAACTTACAGGCACTGCCTGATGGGATGGGTTTTGTGTGTGTGTGTGTGTGTGTATGTGTGTGTGTGAGTATGTGTGTGTATGTTTGAGACGGGGTTTCTCTGCATGACCCTGGCTGTCATGGAACTCACTCCATAGACCAGGCTGGGCTTCAACTCAGTAATTCCCCTGCCTCTACCTCCCAACTGTTGGGATTAAAAGGTGCATAGGACTGCCACCACCACCACTACCAGTTGCCATAACAAGAGTTCTTAATTCAACTGGGCGGTGGTGGCACACATCTTTAATCCCAGCACTTAGGAGGTAGAGGCAGGCGGATTTCTGAGTTAGAGGCCAGCCTGGTCTACAGAGTGAGTTCCAGGCAGCCAGGGCTACACAGAGAGACCCTGTCTCGAAAAACAAACAAACCAAAAATACAGATTAGTAGAAAGTATTCATTATAATGTATAGATACGAATGAATGCATATGCATGCCAGCATATACTTAGAATTAAGAACTCTTTTTTTTTTTTTTTTTTTTTTTTGAGACAGGGTTTCTCTGTATAGCCCTGGCTGTCCTGGAACTCACTCTGTAGACCAGGCTGGCCTTGAACTCAGAAATCCACCTGCCTCTGCCTCCCAAGTGCTGGGATTAAAGGCCACTGCTGCCCAGCATATATTTTCTTTTTTAAAAGACTGACTTTTAGTGTTAAATTTATATATGTGTACGTGTGTGTGTGTGTGTGTGTGTTTGTGTGCGTGCACGCACATGTGAATTCAGATGCCCGTGGAGCCCAGAGATGATGTGTTCCCGGGGGCTGGAGGTACAGTAGTGAGCTACCTGGGGTTGGTGCTGGGAACTGAACTCAGGTCCTCTGTGAGAGCAGCATGTGCAATTAACTGCTGAAGTCTCTCCAGCCCTAATCTCCCCTCCCCTCCCCCTCCTTGAGACAGAGTCTCACTATATAGTAGGGCTGGCTTTGAACTCCTGATCCTTCTGCCTCAGTCTTCCAAGTGCTGGGATTACAGGCATGTGCCACTACACCTGGTAAAAACATGGTTTTGAGGTTCGTCTGCATTTTACCGTATACAGGCATCCTTTCCTTCTCACCCCGGAATACGACTTGATCACCATATGGGTGTGCCTGAAGATATTTACCTCTGTGTAGGCATTCTAAGTTGTTGGTAGGATCTGGTGGTTTTAATTTGTGCTTTGTCGTCGAGACGTTTGAGCATCTTTGCATTTTTATTATTGGCCACTTGCGTATTTTCTTTTGTGAGAATTACTTTGCTTTTATTAAAATTCGTAACTGACTGTTTGACAGCCTCACATATCTAATGTATCTCAATTCTAGCTACTCGGTACTGCCCCCTCCCACTTCAGAACCTCCAATACAGCCCCTTTCCAACCCAACTTTACGTCTGGATCTAGCCTTCCTTCCTTCCTTCCTTCCTTCCTTCCTTCCTTCCTTTTTTCCTTCCTTCCTTCTCCCTTTTTTTATAACCACCGGTCCAATTTATTTGCCGCCACCCCGTGTTGTACTGGTGATCGAACCCAGGCCTTGCCAAATAATCTTGTAAGCATGTGTCTGAAGCTATCCTCTGACCCCCAGATACAGCCATAATCACGACTCTGCGTGGGGTCCTCATGCGCCAAGTGCTTCTTTGGCTCTAGTAGGAGAGCAGGCCTAGTGTATTCTTGGAAAAACAATTGGGGCTTTGTCCACCTCTGGACTTCTGCTCAAGCCTGGGTCTTGGGAGGCCCTGGCTCATTATCTCTGGAACCTCAGTGTAAGTTGAATAGATGGGGCTCAATCTGGGAGGGCTTTGCGGAAGAAGCGGCTTCTGTGTGGAGCAGCTCCTGGTGCTCGCTCTATCCTGTAGTCCGGGTTTGCCATCTCAAGTGTATAAGCATGTTGACACCCTCTGACTCTGCTCAGCAGTCAAATGGGTGGGGGTGACGAGGACAAGCCTGGGGGGAGGGGAGGCGAGGAGAGTTTGAACTTGAACCCCGACCCGCATACAAATACCTTCTGCCCCTCAGAGCCTGGCTATGGATTGGGGCTCGGTCTTTCTACTCCATTTGCCCTGTGCCCGGCTCCTCTCTTTCTTGAGGACATCTGTATGGGATAGTGATGGGATGACAGAGAAGCTAGCCCAGCCTGGGCTTACTTGGGATCGCTAGATAGCATGCAAAAGATGCTCCTGCAGGGAGCAACCCTGCAAACCCCCTGAGCCCCCCCCCGCGACCCCCCCCCCCCGCGCCCCTGTAGTTGGGGCTGAGCCGGAATCTGTGGGGAAAGGAGCGGGATTTCGGCTAAATATAAACCAGGCTGTTCCAGAATCCCAAATAGAACAAAGGAGCAGGGTGCTAAGTTGATTTTTATAAATAAAGAGAGAGGGAGTGAGAGAATATTTTTTCGAGATGTTTAATAAAATCGCCTTGTGAAGAGTCAGGAAAATCACTGGGCTGCGGTGGGAGGGTTCGGAGGAAGACAGGAGGGAGGAGAGAGTGGGGGATGGGGCTTCCTGGCTGCTGGGATCCGTCCCTTTCCTGCCATCCGGGAATGGTGGTGGCGAAGACTGGGCGGAGAGGTAAGGGGAGCGCCAGGAGGGTCCCCGAAGGAGGAGAGCAGCGAGCATTGCCAGACCTAACGGTTACTGTATCCTGAGCATCGGCTGGATGCTCTCAGCCTGGTCCCCTGCCACATCCAGAGCTGTATGCTGTAACCCCGGTCATGCTCTGACTTCGCCTCTTCCCTCTCTGCTCTTGGCAGCGCGGCTCCCTGCACCAAACTCACTCAGCCAGGACTTAGAATAAATGGCACTTTCTCTTTTGTTGTTTTTGTTTGTTTGTTAATTGGTTTGTGTGTGTGTGTGTGTGTGTTGTTTTTTGAGCAAAAGCCTCTCTCTATGTAGCCCTGGCTATCCTAGAACTCGCCATAAAGACCAGGCTGGCCTCAAATCCACAGAGATCCAGCCACTTCTGCCTTTGTATGCCGGGATTGAAGGTGTACACCACCATGCCCTGCCTGGAATGCCACTTTCTTGATCACCCTATTCAAAAAGAAACCCCCTCTCTCCTCTGAAGTGTGGATCACATTCCCTTGTTCCGTGACTTTCGGTTAACCCTTCTGAAATTACTTGCTTGCTTTCTATGGCTGTGCACACCCCCACAACCCCCCACCAAAATAAAAGTTCCCCAAAGACAGAGGCTGTAGTCACCTACTACATAGTGCTGGGTCCTGTGGAACATAAGAGAGATTACTTAGTATTTAGAGAGGCCAAGGGTCTAGCCCAAGGTCATACAGGAAATGACAGATCCAGGTAAGAACCCAAGTTTGTCCGGCAACCTGAACACATGGCCTGTCATACCGTGGGAGGAATTTTAAGGGGCTCCATGAGCAACCCTGGAACAGCAAAGGGTGTAGGAACCAGGGAGGCCAAATCTTACCTAAACATTTCTCCTTAAATAATATACACGGGGCAGACTGGGTGGCATACAACCTTAATCCCAACACTCAGGAGTCAGAAGCAGGCAGATCTCTGTGAGTTGGAGGTCAGCCTGGTCTACACAGGGAGTTCCAGGACAGCCAGGGCTGCATAGAGAGACACCCTGTCTAGAAAGAAAGAAAGAGAAAGAAAGAGAAAGAAAGAAAGAAAGAAAGAAAGAAAGAAAGAAAGAAAGAAAGAAAGAAAGAAAGAGGAAAAAAGAGAAAAAAGGAAGAAAAAGAAAGGAAGAAAGGAGAGAAAGAAAGAAGGAAAGAAAGAAAAAGAAAGAAGAGAGAAGGAAGGAAAGAAAGGAAGAAAGGAAGAAAGAAAGAAAGAAAGAAAGAAAGAAAGAAGAAAGAAAGAAAGAAAGAAAGAGGAGAAAAAAAGAAAAAAGGAAGAAAAAGAAAGGAAGAAAGGAGAGAAAGAAAGAAGGAAAGAAAGAAAAAGAAAGAAGAGAAGGAAGGAAAGAAAGGAAGAAAGAAAGAAAGGAAGGAAGAAAGGAAGGAAAGAAAGACCAAATATGCATGATCAAGAGGGGCTCAGCAGGTAAAGCCACCTGCTATCACATCTAAGGATCTGAGGCAGATCCCTGGGACACCGCACACACGTGGAGAGAACACACTCCTGCAAGCTGTCCTCTGACCTCCACGTGCACCCTGGGCACGCACACTCCACTCTCATGAATAATGAACACAGTTTAATAAGAGAAAGACAGCAGTGCACCAGATATAGAGAGATGGGGGCTGGAGAGATGGGTGAATCAGCTTTCAGAGCTTCTGCAGAAGGATCCAGTTCGGTTCCCAGCACCCACCCGGCACCTCACGACCCCCGTTCCAGGGGAACGACGCTGCCATCCCTGGCCTCTGAGGGCATCTGCGTTCACCTAGACACACACAGACACACTTGTACACATCATAAGCATAAACCTAAAAATGTAAAGAAACGATAAGCTTTTTTTTTTTCTTTTTTTTTTTTTTTTGATTTGAGACAAGGTCTCACCATGTGCCTTAAACTCCAGATTCTGTCTGCTAAGCACTGGGATTAAAGGCGTGAGGTAGTGCGCCTGAATTAGTCATCTTTATGAACAGGCTGGGGGTGTAGCTCAGTTGGTAAAGTGCTTGCCTGCCTATCAAGTTTCTATCCCCATTACCACACAAGCCCAGCAAGGTTGCACACACCCATCATTCCTGTGCCCCCCGGGATCTGGATGGTGGAGGCAGGAGGATCAGAGGTTGTAAGTCATCCTCATTTGTGTAGTGAGTTCAAGGCCAGCCTGGGCTACATGAGATCCCGTTTAAAAATAAAACAAGAAAACCTGATCTTGGGGGGTGGGGTGGGGGCGGGTTGTGCTGCCAGGCATAGGAGGGTAGCAGGTAGTACCTCCCCCCAGGAGCTAACTAGACAAGCAGAAAACACCGGCTCCCTGTGTGCTTGATTCTTTTGCTTCCACACACAGCATCTGCTTGTGTCCTTGGGCCTCTGGCAAAATGACAGAGTCTTTCTGCTGACGACAGATTCTACCATATGGGGTACAGTGTGGCCTTGGACAAGCCACATGGTTCTCTCCCGGACCGAGTTTCCGGGGTTCCTGTTTATGACGGATGGTGAAACTCATTTGCAAAGGCTGTAGACATTAGAGGTCAGGATTTCAGGCTTCAAGGTCACGGCAGGTGTGGTCGGACCAGGGGAAGCCGTTCTTCTTGTCATTCTGGATTATAGGACAGTGGAGCGTTAAGCACAGGGCCTGTAGCTGCCATAGTTAGAGCTGGGCACTGGATTCTGACTCTTCATACAATTCCTTAGAGTAGGTAAGGTTGCCACCAGCACCACCACCACCACCACCACCACCACCACCATCATCTCCATTTTATGAATGAGGCTCTCATGAGTGAAGGTAACAGGGTCTCAGGAATTGGCAGAGCTTGGGCTTCTGAGATGGCTCAGCTACCAAAGGTGTTTACCACCAAGCCTGAGGGCCTAGGGTTGATCCATGAACATACATGGTAGAAGGAGAAAATTGACTCCTGAAAACTATCCTCTTACCTGTACACGTGCTCTGTGATGTGAGTGTATGCACAGGCGCACACACACACACAGATACATACACAGACATACCCACAGACTTAGACACAGACACATGCATATGCATGCACACACACACACACACAGACACACACAGACTTAGATACTGATACACAGGCACACAGACACACACATAGATTAGACATACACACACACACACATCAACGAGTTGGGCCTGACACCCAGGTAGGACCAGCTATAGAATCTGATCTGAAACATTATATAACCCGGTGCCTCTGATCTAATGAGACAGTGGGCTTCCTGGTGCTCCAAAAGGTGGGACCTGGCAGGAGGGGAGGGGTCATAGAAGCAGAGTCCCTGGCTTAGTTAAGTTGTAAGGAGGGGGTGTCTCAGATGGGGTACCCAAGAAGAACAGTATTGCAGCCAGACTCAGGTGAGAGGGCTGTGTGTGCCCATGTGTGTGTATGCACATGTATGTGTGTTGTATGTGTGTGTATGTGCATGTCTATGTGCGTGTGTGTGTATGTGTGTGTGTATGTGCGTTATGTGTGTGTGCATATGTGTGTGTGTGTGTGTGTGTGTGTGTGCATGTGTGTGTGTGTTTCTGCTGTACTGACTCACCGAGCCTCTCAATTCCTTCCCGCTACAGGGGATGCTATTTATAACACTCAGGTATCCAAAGCCTTCCGAGTGCAGAGCCCTGCAGCTGCCTGGGGCCATTCTCCCTGGCTTCAGGGAAGTGTGGGCAAGAGGAAGGTCAAGGCTTAGAATCCTTCTGTTTCTGTTCTGGGCTTTGTAGTTAGCACACACACACACACACACACACACCACACTCAACTGCCTAGGGTCTCTCTGGGGTGTCCTGTGCACCAGGGCAGTTGGCTTCTAAGTGGTATAGATGAATGGATGGATGGGTGGATGGCTGGCTGGATGGAATAGCATCTGCCCTTTTTACTTGGCTAGGTTATGCCTGTTCTCTATCCCAACCTTTTACAAAGACTTGCTTTCTGTTTTAGGAAAGTTCTCAGGGTATAGTCCAGGCTGGCCTTGAACTCACAGAGATCCTCTTGCCTCTGCTTCCCCAGTGCTGGGATTAAAGGTTCACTCTACTATATCCAGATGTGGAGCCATAAAAGTCTTTATGGTGTCTATGCCTCCTTGGCCTCCTTCTGTCCTGGGACCCTCTACTCCCCTCCTCATCCTCTTCTTCAATGGACTCTTCATTTCTCCTAGGAACACATCACCACCTCCAGAGGCAGAGGCTTTCATGCAGTCAGCAGCATCTCCATGAGGCCCCCCACAATCCTGCCTCACATTCCACCGTGCAAAGCACCCAGATCGCGTTCCCTTAGTCTCCACACCTGCCTATGGGTTTCACCTGCATGCAGTTCCCTCAGCAGCCAGAAGAGGGCACCGGACCCCTGGGTCTGGAGTTATAGCTAACTGTGAGCTGCCCTGGGGGAGCTGGGGATTGAATGGGGGGTCCTCTGAAACCAAAGAGCAATCACTCCAAACCCTATTTATCTTTTAAAAATTTTATGTACATGTATGTATATTAAGTATATATTAATATATGTACATGTTTATGCATATATCTGTGATATTTGTGTGTGTGTGTGTGTGTGTACAGATGAACCTGCTTATGGAGGTCAACATCTGATGTCTTCCTTGATAGCAGTTCAACTATAATAATAATAATAAAAAAATAATAATAATATTGTTATCAATTAAAAAAATTTTTTTTGAAACAGGGTCTCTCTGTATCTCTGGCTGTCCTGGAACCCATTTTGTAAACCAGGCTGGCCTTGAACTCACAGATATCCTCCTGCTTCTGCCTCAGGAGTGCTGGGATTAAAGGCATGCAGCACCATTGCCAAGTGAAATAAAAATAATTTTTAAAAGTGAATATTTAAAGAAAAAAAGTTAATATTTATAAGTAACTGGTGGCAGTCCGTATAGTTTCCTCTCTTTTCTTGTTTTTAAAGACAGATGTTTGTATGTGTAGGTGTTTGTATGTGTATGGGTGTTAGTGTGTGTGTGTGTGTGTGTGTACACAGGTGTGCACACTCGAGTGTGTATAGGTATTCGTGTAGAAGAGACAGGTCCTCCCATTCCTTGGGCGGTGTGACTCCTCGGGTACCATCTTGTTTTCTGAGGCAGGGTCTCTCAGTGACCTGCAGCTCACTGGTTTGGCTGGCCTCACTGGCCAGTGCGCCTCAGGGATCTACCTGACTCTACCTCCCAGTACTGGGGTTACAAGGATGGATGCACAATACCCAGGTTTTGGGGGTTTGTTTGTTTGTTCATTTGGTTTTGGTTTTATGTGAATCCTGAGGGATCAAGTCAGGTCCCTGTGCTTTTGGGGCAAACCCTTTTACCAACTAAGCCATTGCCCGAGACCGGAACACTACTTTTGAAGTATAAAGATGGGTCTCAGAGTGCATAGACATTTGAAAAGCTGAGAAATTTGAGTCGTTATCTTAACTCCAACCTTTGGATAAATCCAAAAGAACACAAAAGCTCTCAGGCCTGATCGCAGTCACATGACCAGGTGCTCAGCTCAGGTGAAGAGGTCTGAGGGACCTCCCACTGTCCTTGGGACCTCAGTGGGAACTCCCAGCCCTGGATCCACTGCTGAGGGACCTCCCACTGTCCTTGGGACCTCAGTGGGAACTCCCAGCCCTGGATCCACTGCTGAGGGACCTCCCACTGTCCTTGGGACCTCAGTGGGAACTCCCAGCCCTGGATCCACTGCTAGCATATGTGTGAGGGGGAGGAAGAGGCAGAGAGCAGAGCTTCCAGAAGCTCTGGTTTATTTAAAACAATGTTTTTGTTTTTGTTTTGAGATAGGCTCTTAAGTAGCCCAGGTTGGCCTTAAATTCACTCTTGTGGCCCAGGGTGACCTTGGATCTGACATCCCTGTCTTCTCCCCAGTGCTGGTATATATGAATATACCACCCTACCTGGTTTAGACTGCTCCTGTATTTACAAGAGGCAGGGCAGGGTGCCCTCCTGGGGCCAGAAGGAACAAACGGGATCAAGGAGGGAAAGGGTGGCAAAGGAGACCAGCATTGACCAGCACCAGCACCGGCCAGCACCAGGCAGAGCTGCAGGCCCTCCCTTCTCTGGTGTTTGGCATTAAGGAGCCTGAGTTATGGGCCCAGCTGGGGAGACAGACATTCCCCGGGAAGTGTAAACTTTGTGGAGATGCTAGGGATAGGTTTGAGGTCATTGACTGGGGTGGGGGTGGGGGTGGGGGCGTGCGGGTGGAGGGGTGGGGGTCGAGCTGGCAGCAGGACCAGGCACGCTAAGGCCTTCCAGGCAGCAGCGGCAGGGAGGACTGAGAGTAAGACTGCTCAGAGGAGCCCGGCTGTGTGAAGGAATCTGGACTCGATCCCAAGAGCAGTAGGAAGCCACCGAAGCTGTGGCTGTGAGCGCTATAATCCTACACCACAGGATAACGTTTTCACTTCGTTTTCTGGTTGGAAAAAAAGCTGATTGCCATGATGACTTTTTTTTTTCCTATGTAGGTTTTTTTTTTTTTTCAGATGTAGAAAATAAGAAAGCAATAGAATACTTGTGTGTGTGTGTGTGTGTGTGTGTGTGTGCGCGCGCGCGCGTGTATGTGCCTGTTTTCTTTTTTCAGATGTAGAAAGTAAGAAAGCGTTGGAATACGTGTTTATTCTCAGGGTTAAATGTGCCCAACAGATGCAAATTGCCTCGTGTTTTCTGTGTGGTCTATAAATGGCAATTCCCTTATCTTTTCCTCTAAATTCCATTTCATAATTTCTGCTATTTCGGGAGCACGGAAGGCGAACGATCCTCCCTGCAGACTGAGGATAAATTTCACTAGAAGGACAATGAGTCAATGTGCCTCGTGATTTGATGGGTTTGGGGCATCAAAAAGGGGGTTCTTTGGGGCCGGAGAGATGGCTCAGCGGTTAAGAGCACTGTGTACTCTTCCAGACCACCCTGACTTCAATTCCCAGCAACCACATGGTGGCTCACAACCATCTGTAATGGGATCTGGTGCCCTCTACTGGTGTGTCAGCAGCAGGATGCTCATATATGTTAAATAAATCCTAATAATAATAATAATAAAAAAGGTGGTGATTTTACTAACTTATTATACAAATAGCAAGCTCCTGCTGACCAGGAAACATACTGTTTGCTTTATAGATATGAAATTTGCATCCAACTTTTCAAAATCTTATTTTTAAATTGCGTGCATGGACAGTATGCATGCATGTGAGTACAGGTGCCCGAGATGTCAGCACCTCTGGAGCTGGTGGTATAGGATATCGGGAGCCATCCAACATAGGTGCCAGGACATGAACTTGAATCTTCTGCAAGCTTCCTCACGATGAGCCATCTCTCGAGCCCCAACATTTTTTGGTTCTAACATTTTGAAACACAGGCTCTCACTATGTTGCCCACCCAGTTCTCAAACCTGCTCGCTCCGGCCCAAGGATTTATTATTATATGTAAGTACACTGTAGCTGCCTTCAGACACACCAGAAGAGGGTGTCAGATCCCATTACTGATGGTTGTGAGCCACCATGTGGTTGCTGGGAATTGAACTCAGGACCTTCGGAAGAGCAGCCAGTGCTCTTAACTGCTGAGCCATCTCTCCAGCCCCCAAATTCACCTTTTTTGAAAGTACATTTATTTCATAAAAATAAAACCCCAGTCCTACTCAGCTCATGTCTGTTGTTCCTCGAAAAACTCGCTGGCCACACGGACTCAGGATTATTTGCTGGATTGATTTACATAGTGGAATATATTTTCTGTTAATTCTCGACTCCAGGGCATCAGTTCTGGAGTTTTCTCTTTATAGTTGTGTTAACATGAATTCTGATGGCACGGAAAAGCTTGTTCTCAGAATTATATTTAGCTCATACAAACTCCACTGCACAATTATGTTGTAAGGAGGATTTAGACTTTCTCCTTACGTTGTTATCATTGCTTTGGGAAAAGGTAAATGCAGAGACTGGCAACGGGAAGCCGTAGGCTGCTGTATTGTTGGTTCTGTTTTTGAGTTTAGCGCGGTGCAGGGTCTAGCACATACTTATGTGACCTGGTGGGTGTGTCATGCAGGGTCTATTGAAGACACAGATGGCATGCTCAAATTAGACTATCAGAGGAGGATTTAATAAAAGGACGATTTACAAGGTTTTGGGAGGGCACAAGGAAACCGTATGATTGATACAATGTTCAAGGAGGTAGAAAGAGCCTGCCACCACTCAGAGATGTGACAGCGTGTGACAGTGGAGAAGGAAGTTACAGAGCCCAGAAAGGGAGGATTCTGGGAGCCAGGCTCCTTCCTTCCTTCCTTTCTTTCTTTTTTTTTTCTTTTTCTTTTCTTTTTTTTTTTTTTTTTTTTATTTTATTTTTCGAGACAGGGTTTCTCTGTATAGCCCTGGCTGTCCTGGAACTCACTTTGTAGACCAGGCTGGCCGCGAACTCAGAAATCCACCTGCCTCTGCCTCCCGAGTGGCCAGGCTCCTTTGAAGAGGGGGCAACCTTCTATCCAAAGACTCCGCCAACCCGAGGCAGGGTGGCAGGGAGGGAGCTGCGGATACTGAATCACTACCTTTATCCTCTGCTCTGTCTTCTCCTGCTGCTCCCAAGAGCCGGAGGGCGAGGGAGCAAAACCGAGGACAGAATAGTGTGAAGAAGAATAGGAAAGTGAGAGGGTACCAAGATGGCGCCATAGGTGATAGCTATTGCTGACCAGAGTTTGGTTGCTGGTGCCCTGACACATGGTAGAAGGAAAGGACCAACTAACACACACACACACACACACACACACACACAAAGAGAGAGAGAGAGAGAGAGAGAGAGAGAGAGAGAGAGAGAGAGAGAGAGAGAGTTTCCTTAGCTTCTAAAGCACTTCCTAGAGTTCAGAATAGTAAGATGACCCCCATTGGTGCTGAGATTCGATGTTACTTCCCTGAAAGCAAGCAAGAGAGGTCAGACAAAGCAGTCAGGTTCTGAAGCTGGGGTTGGGGGTGCCAATTATGTTCCATTCTATGGCTGTGCCCCTTGGGTACCTTTGGGTACCAGCGGAATGGTCATTTCTCAAGCAGAGAAGCCAGAAAAGGTTTGCCAGCACAATTTTGGAAATAGTCTCGTTTTTATGAATGGAATGAATTATGGTTTTGCATGGATTTATTTCGCGGCGGGTGGGTATGTGCCCTTATGGAGGTCAGAGGACTGTTAGCTGAAGTTGGTTCTTTTCTTCTACCA
Organism: Mus caroli; assembly: GCF_978045245.1. Classification (NCBI taxonomy): domain Eukaryota; kingdom Metazoa; phylum Chordata; class Mammalia; order Rodentia; family Muridae; genus Mus; species Mus caroli. The sequence continues at coordinate 119,350,596 of NW_028227259.1, read as the reverse complement.
TGTGGCTCACCGAGTTGCGGCCCAGGAGCTGCTGTTACCATCTGAGCTGATTCTATGAGTCCTGGGCTCCTTTTTATCTGAGCCTGTGAAATCACTCCCCTCCTTGATGAATCCTCCAGGAAGAGGAGGGGACTGATCTTCTTTCCGGGCCATGACTTTGACAAACAAATCAATTCGTTCCCACTTGTCTCCCTTTTGAAAACAAGCAATCCTCCCGCATTACATAATCGAATCTTCATGGCTCGCTGGTCTGTTCTGTGTCCTCTTGAGGAATCGGCAGATGGTGCTAAGGCAGAGACCCGCGAGCGCGCACACGCCTCGCCAGCCTCCCGACAGAGCCGCTCACAGTGTCGTCTGCCTCAGCTGTGGGGACCCTCGATGCCCTTTGTTTCCTCTGGATCAGTTTGCACTTTCTCATTTCTTTAGGCGCCGCTGGCTTCTTGCCTCCGGCGACCATTCCAAGATTAATTGAAAATGCTGAAAGCCGATGAGAGAGAGAGAGAGAGAGAGAGAGAGAGAGAGAGAGAGAGAGAGAGAGAGAGAGAGAGAGAGAATGAGAGAGAGAGAGAGGAGAGAGAGAGAGAGAGAGAGAGAGAGAGAGAGAGAGAGAGAGAGAGAGAGTCCCCAGAGCCCTCCTCCGTTTTAGCTACAGACTTCTACATCCAGCCTGGACCCTGTGTAGTCTGGATTGTTAAATTAGAAGGAGGATGGAAACTGCCCAGAATCAGAGGGTAGGGAGATCTGCCCAGTGACATGGTATCTCAAAAGTGTACCCCAGAGCAAGTCACATCCTCGTAGAAATGATTGTTCCCTAGATAGGGTGGTTCCCTTAGACCAGTTCTGTCACCTTTGCTTGGGAAAAATGATGTCATGACTCTATAAGGTGGAGAGCCTCCTCAGCTAGGCCCTCAGACTGGAGCACAGTATTTGGATGTTCTTGCAGAGGCACGGTGGTTTATGCCGGCTCTCAGAAGCAAAGGGGCCCTGCTTTGTGCGAGTTTGAATACGAAATAGTCCTTGCCCAGAGGTAAACCCACCTTGGAGAACTCCAGGTGCCTCACCTGGTGGCTACTTCAGTCTGTTGAGAGGCTCCCATTCTGGGAAATTTAAAGGCTCTCTGCTTTTCCGTTGTGGTTCCGTGGGCTTCTTTGTTACCAAACTCACTTTGTTTGCAAGCCATGCAGAACCGCTAAGTAGGACTGGTTGATGCGGGGCCAGGCACAGCTCCAAGTGCCACAGATGTAACCGCCCTGCTCCCAGACCGCAATGTTGGCTGACTCTGATCATGGGCGGAAACTTCTGGTGATTAAAACATAGAACTCTCCTGACCAGGGCAAAACCGTAGCTGGTTCCTGAAGGTCATTTGTCCATCGATCGTTACAGGCCACTCAGAGTCCTGGCTGTGTATACAAAGGAAATGATCTGTCTGAGGGAGAAAAACGGCTAGGCAGGCTGGTCTTCGAATGATCATCCATCCTCTACTGAATCTGTGCATCGGAGATGAATTCTTTTTCATTTAAGGATAATCTTGAACTCCTGATCCTGCTGCCTCTTCTTAATGGACGTTGGGGTTACAGGCATGCGCAGTATGACACCGAGATTTAGGCTGGTGCTGAACCCACCAGGGCTTAGTGCATGCTAGGCACTCACTCTACCTGCTGAGCTACATTGCAACCCCTAAGAATAATTAGAATTTTCAATAAAGTCTTTAAAAAAGAAAAAAAACAGAGCCGGGCAGGGTGGCACACGCACGCCTTTAATCCCAGCACTTGGGAGGCAGGCGGATTTCTGAGTTCGAGGCCAGCCTGGTCGACAGAGTGAGTTCCAGGACAGCCAGGGCTATACAGAGAAACCTTGTCTCGAAAAAAACAAAACAAAACAAAACAAGCAAACAAAAAAAGACAGCTCAGAGAGTAAACCTACCCACAGAGAAGCTTAACAACCTGCTTGATTCCCAAGACACTCATGGTGGAGAGAACCGGCCCTCGAAAGTTGACCTCTGACCGCTCTACACCAAGGCATGTCCTCGTGCGTACCACATACACACTAAATAAATAAACATAATAGATTTAAAAATGAGTGTTAGGGATGGAAAATGGCTCGGCAGTTGAGAGTGCTGGCTGCTCTTCCAGAGGACCCAGGTTCAATCCCAGCACCTTCACGACAACTCACAGCTGTCTATGACTCCATCTCCAGGGGATCTGAGACCCTCACACCGGTCCACATACAGGCAGAACACCAATGCACATGAAATACAAAAGTCACCAGGGGGCTGGAGAGGTGGCTCAGAGGTTAAGAGCACTGACTGCTCTTCCAGAGGTCCTGAGTTCAAATCCCAGCAACCACGTGGTGGCTCACAACCACCTGTAATGGGATCCGATGCCCTCTTCTGGTGTGTCTGAAGACAGCTACGGTGTACTTAGATATAACAATAATAAATAAATCTTTTTTTTAAAGTATAAAACAACAACAACAAAACCAAAAGTTACCAGGTTACAAAGAATATCTGCCCCAGCTCTGGGCAGAAAATGGGTTTTTCATTCCTTCCCTTGAAGGAACAACCAAAGGAACGACCCTGGGTGCATGACATTCTGGGTTCCCCTAGTGTGTGTATAAACACAAAGACCTCCATGCTCCCTAAGATAAATAAATAAACACAGAAACAAACACACACATAATGAAAGCAAAGCAATAATCAGCATGGGATGGAATTCCTCTCTCTTTAGTAAGACTTTTTTCCTTAAGCATGGAAACAAAAAACAGGCTTCTCTCTCCTTCATCCATGTAACAAATGAGTTCTAATGCTGCCATTTTGAAAACCATACACGCCTTTAATCCCAGCACTTGGGAGGTAGAGGCAGGTCAATTTCTGAGTTCGAGGACAGGCTGGTGTACAGAGTGAGTTCCAGGACAGCCAGGGCTACACAGAGAAACCCTGTTTCAAAAAAGACTAAAAGGAGAAAATCATAGTTTATACTCTTAGGCTGTTTCAGTAATCTGTTCTTGTCAGTATTGATTATTTTTGCTCAACCTCTCTTGCTTTTTTGTGGTTTCTATTGAATTATTTACATATGGTGGTATGCTTGGCCTTAAATGCACCATTTGGTTTTGACCCAAATATGCATTCTTATAGCCTCACACTCTTTTTCATTTTACTTGGAAAATCTTGAAATCCTCTTAAGCAATGAACACTGATGGCCAACAGCAGATTTTTGGAAGGAATCCTCTATTTAGGACGCCGACCATCCCCTCCGCCTCCCAGGAGAAAATTGTCCTGTGTTCACCAATGATCTCAGCGGACTTAGAGTCCTGAGAACAGTTTGTAATCTCAGATTTCTGAAACCTAACAGAGAGATTTGTGTGATCTGAAAACAAGGGGGAGATTAAGACCAGAATTTGATTCTGACAACAGAAAGGAAACAAGCAGAGATGAGGCCTCCCAGAGAATTAATCCAGGCCCCACCATGTAAGCAAGCGCCGGGCAGCCTTGCAAGATAGCAGCAGCCACCAGTCTCTGAAGGAGCTGGCTAGCTGCAGGTCATCACACAGCAGTGTTCCAAGAGAGGTGGGCACATGACCACATCGGGAAATGGAGCCTTCTCCCTGCCAAACTCCTTTGCAAGTTTTCTTGAGTCGCCAAACACAATTCCTCTGTATGGATGCCATGGTCCTGCCGCTCTCTCCGCTGTCTCAGTGCCCTTGCATGGTGAGGAGGTTTCTTTCCACAAGTCCTAAAGCAGTTTTCCTTCTGAGCACTTCTCACCTGCTGTGTCTCACAGTCAAAAGGCAGAGGTTACAACGTTACAACGCGGTAACACCTAAAGGTGCACGCAAGGCCTCATGGGAAAGTACTTTGAAAGCTAGGGAGGGGCCGGGCATGGTTGTGCACGCCTTTAATCCCAGCACTTGGGAGGCAGAGGCAGGCAGATTTCTGAGTTTGAGGCCAGCCTGGTCTACAGAGTGAGTTCCAGGAGCCTGTCTCAAAAAAACAAAAAAAGAAAGAAAGAAAAAAAAAAAGAAAAAAGAAAATGATTTCTACATGGTAGGGTACTTCATAGTAACGACATTTTCATTACACCTCCCCATGGGTGAGGTAAGTTGTCTTCTCTTTGTTTGCACACCCACACTTTCCTATACCATAACAATATGTCTGCAGCTTCCCTAAATCTGAACTCAATTCCTTATTAAATCTACATTACTTGCCTGTTAGATATTTTTTTTAAAAATCCATGAAGAAGCTAACTGTAGTGTGGTTCTTGACTGTAATCCCAGCTCTCAGGAGGCTGGGGCAGGGGGATTTCTACAAGTTTGAGAGCAGACTGGGCTATAATTCAGGGAATAACAGGCCAACTTGCCTATGGTGAGATGCTGTATTGAAACAAAGGAAGGGGGCTGGTAAGATGGCTCAGCAGGTAAGAGCACTGACTGCTCTTCCAGAGGTCCTGAGTTCAAATCTCAGCAACCACATGGTGACTCCCAACCACCTGTAATGGGATCCGATGCCCTCTTCTGGTGTGTCTGAAGACAGCTACAGTGTGCTTATGTATAATAATAAATGAATCTTTGGGCCAGAGTGAGCAGGGACTGAGCAAGTGGGGCCAACCAGAGTGAGCAGAGGTCCTAAAATTCAATTCCCAGCAACCACATGAAGGCTCACAACCATCTGTACAGCTACAGTGTACTCACATACTAAAATAAATAAATAAATAAATAAATAAATCTCTTGAAAGAAAGGAAGGATGGAAGGAAGGAAGGGAGAGAGAGAAAGAAAGAGAAAGAAAGAAAGAAAGAAAGAAAGAAAAAAAGAAAGAAAGAAAGAAAGAGAGAGAAAGGAAGGAAGGAAGGAAGAAAGAAAGAAAGAAAAAAAAGAGAGAGAGAGAAAGGAAGGAAGGAAGGAAGGAAGGAAGGAAGAAAGAAAGAAAGAAAGAAAGAAAGAAAGAAAGAAAGAAAGAAAGAAAGAAAGAGAGAGAAAGGAAGGAAGGAAGGAAGGAAGAAAGAAAGAAAGAAAGAAAGAAAGAAAGAAAGAAAGAAAGAAAGAAAGAAAGAAAGAAAGAAAGGGAAGGAGGCAAGCAAGCCAGCCAAGGGTGAGTTGGCCAGGTGGATAAAAGCACTCTCCTCTGCTCCTGAAAAACTGAGTTCAACAGCCAGAACTCACGGGTGGTCACCTTCAGCTTGACCTTTGACCTCCATGTGGGCTACCCTGGCTTGTGTTCTCTCCCCTCAAATAAAATAAGTAAAATGTGGGGGCTGGACTTAGCAGTGAAGAAGAACACTTGTTCTTGCAGAGGGACCCAGATTTGATTCCCAGCACCCACGTGGTGGCTAACAACAACCTATAAACTCCAATTCAAGGGGACCTGATGCCACTTCTGACCTCCTTGTGCAGACTCCTGCATGTATGTGGTGCACACACTTTCAGGCACACACACGGAGTAAATAGATGTTTTTAAAGATTTATTTATTTAGTTAGTTAGTTTTTTTGTTTTTGTTTTTGTTTTTGTTTTATTTTCTGAGACAGGGTTTCTCTGTGTAGCCCTGGCTGTCCTGGCACTCACTTTGTAGACCAGGCTGGCCTCGAACTCAGAAATCCACCTGCCTCTGCCTCCTGAGTGCTGGGATTAAAGGTGTGTGCCACCACCACCGGGCTTAAAGATTTATTTATTATTATATATAAGTACACTATAGCTGTCTTCAGATATGCCAGAAGAGGGAGTCAGCTCTCACTATGGATGGTTGTGAGCCACCATGTAGTTGCTGAGATTTGAACTCAGGACCCTCGGAAGAGCAGTCAGTGCTCTTACCCACTGAGTCACCTCTCCAGCCCCAGACATTTTTAAATATAAGAATCAAAACAATATCTATGAGGAAATGCATGGTATTTATTCCCAGTGCCTGGTGCCCAGTGGGCATAGGTGAGTGCTTTGTTGTGGCTGGGTTTTGGGCATCTCAGTGAAAACACGTTTTTTTCCCCCTCTTTGGGAACCAAACACTTGACATTTGGAAGTGTGAGCTGACCTTTAATGGCTGAGGTACCTCCCCAGCCCTTTATTGGCCTTTTAGAATACAACTTCTTCCTTTTTTTTTTTTTAAACCTCTCAGGAAGAGTGATCCTATCATGCTGGAACCAGCCTATTGCTGTCTTTGTAGATTCTGTTTGTCCTCAGTGCAGCTTATCCTGTGTTGCTTCTATGTGGTAATGAACCTAGCCTCCTGAGCTCCACACTGAAGTCCAGACCGTAGGCACCAATGCTTGGGTCACACTTGATGCTCAGATCAGCCTCTTCCTGGGCTCCCAAATCAAGGCTTCCCGTGTCATATTCTCTCCTAATTCATACTCCAAACCTTTGGACCCTCCTCTAGGATTTCTTCCTCCTCCACCTCGCCCCTGTGATGTAACTCCTGATGCCAGTTTATCTAGCTTTGGAGGACACTGTGGGTGGGTGGGGCGTCTGGCCCATGAGCTGCCAGGGTCGGTCTGTCTGTCTGTCTGTCTGTCTGTCCGTCTCCACTATCCCTCACACAGACAGTGAGGTAGAGCTGCCGATACAGAATCCCTGCCCCTGTTCTCCCTTTCACCCCAATGAGCCCTGACGAAGACCAGGAATCTCTGTTCTTTAACTCCCATTAGTTGCGTGAACCTAGTTGATCTAACTGGCCTGGTCTTCTTTTCTTTCCAGTCAACTCCCTCCAAATGGCTGCTTAAAACAAACAAACCAGGGGCTGGAGAGATGGCTCAGCAGTTAAGGGCACTGATTGCTCTTCCAGAGGTCCTGAGTTCAATTCCCAGCAGCCACATGGTGGCTCACGACCATCTGTAATGGGATCTGATGCCCTCTTCTGGTGTGTCTGAAGAGAGCAACGGTGTATTCATATACATAAAATAAATAAATCAACAAACAAAAAAATGCAGTTCTGCTAGCATTATTCCCACTACCACCACCACCACCACCACCGACTCAACTTCATCAAGGATTCACCATGGCTTGTGGGATGATGTACACTCTCTCCAATGTCACAATCCAAGCCCCTTTCCTGGCCTATGTCACAACCTTTATTATGCCATCCTCCTCAGTGGCCAGGCACTGTCCCAAGTACACTCAGCCATCCGTGTAGGTGACATCCTGACCTCCTCGTGTGGAATGACCTTCCCCTGACCCTCTTCAGTCAATTGATAGAATTCACTTGCCCTTCAAGTGTCACTTCTCTCTGCAGCCTTCTCTGGCTCCTCCCTGAAGGTTCTCTTTTGGGCTTTCACAGAACCCAGCCTGTAATTCTCTAATTGCCTGGTTCCCTTATATTACTACAGTTGTCTTTCTCCTCGATTTGAGATATGATATGATATATATATATATATATATATATATATATATATATATATATATATCCCTGAAGAACAAAGAAGAGTGACTGGGTCTTACATCTTGTTTGTCTGCCTTTGAGTCAGGGTTTCTCTTAACTCAGGCTGGTCTTGAACTCTATGTGGCCAAGGATGACCTTGAACCCCAGGTCCTCCAGGGTCAGCCTCCAGAGTGCTGGGATTTTTGGGCACCTGCCACCCTGCCTGGCTGGACCTTACCATTCATTCTTTTTTTTTTTCTTCTTCTTCTTTTTTTTTTTTTGAGATGGGGAGGCAGGGTTTCTCTGTGTAGCCCTGGCTGTCCTGGAACTCACTTTGTAGACCAGGCTGGCCTCGAACTCAGAAGTCCACCTGCCTCTGCCTCCCAAGTGCTGGGATTAAAGGCGTGCGACACCACGCCTGGCTACTATTCATTCTTGAAACATCTCATGAATCTCACCCCTTCCCGACACCTCCAACAAATGTCACCCTAGTCCCAACCTCATCACCTCTCACCTGTACTTTGGGGCAACACCTGCCTGCCTGCTGCCATATTTGCACCCTCGTGCCCACCTTGATGGGGCTGTATAGTTATGAACAATCCCTTTCTCAAGGTCTTTAAGTATCCGTCCCCTGCCTTCCCTTCCCCCACCTTCAAGCTCGCTGTAGCCCTTCTTGTCTGGTGGCCTCTTGAACACAGCAAGCTCTCTTCTCCTCCAGATATTTGAATCTCTCTGCTCTGTCAGATCCGTTTTTTCCCAGATGGAGACATAACTCATTCTTTTGCTTCATATGTAGAGACAACTCCTCTAGTAGCTGCCCAGTGGCACTGTCTGGTCTGGGGCATAGTGCACTGGCAGAGTGGTTGCCCAGAATATGCTAGGCCCAAGTTCAAACCCTTGCACAGCTTAACGAACAAACAACTATTTATTGAATGAATGGGCGCATCTTTGTACAGCAGATGCAAGGCACAACACCTGGTGGCATGCATATGTATTGGATACAAAAGTTACAAATGAAAAGGAATTCCAGCCCACACGCAGGATTATCTGGGATGTGAATACAGATGTCTCATCCATTTAGCCTGTGAGCGTAATTCTGATTTATTTCATTTGCGTTAATAACTAACTGTGCGCAAGATAACCAGCTTCTTTGGGTTTCCAAAATGAGCGGCCGGGCAGACAGAGGTTTGTCTCAGGGGTGTGTAGGCTTCAGGAAGGTTGGTGAGCGGCAGGCGCAGCCGGGATTTACAGTCAGCCCTTGCTGCTTATCGGCTCCTGAGGGATTCCGCTCAGGTCTTCATCTCCCAAGGTTTATGTTGCGTGTACATCGTCTTTAATCCCCCAAATGCTGGTTCATTTCCTTGATCATTTTTGTTCTGTGCAATTGCTTTCCCTGGCCATCCTGGGTCTTTGTTTGTTGATGTGCTTGCCTGCTTGCTTTGAGACATGTCTCACTATGTAGCCATGAGTGGCCTATAACTCTGTAGACTAGACAGCCTCATAGAGATCTGTCTGCCTGCCTCTGTCTTCTGAGCACTGGAATTAAAGACACGTGACACCTTGCCTGTTACATTTATCTATCTATCTATCTATCTATCTATCTACCTATTTATTATGAGTACAGTGTAGCTGTTTTCAGACCCATCAGAAGAGAGAGGGCATCTGATCTTGTTACGGATGGTTGTGAGCCATCATGTGGTTGCTGGGATTTGAACTCAGGACCTTTAGAAGAGCAGTCAGTGCTCTTAATGGCTGAACTATCTCTTCAGCCCAAAGCAAACACTCTTTTGTTTTGGGTTTGGTTTTTTGAGACAGAATTTCTCTGTATACCTCTGGCTGTCCTGGAACTCAGAAATCCGCCTGTCTCTGCCTCTCAAGTGCTGGGATTAAAGGTGTGCGCCATTACTGCCCAGCTTTATTTATTTATATAACAGGGTCTCATGTAGCCCAGCCTGGCCTGGAACTCTTTATTCTAATCCTCCTGTTTGCTTCTCCCAAGGGATTTCAGACATGTGCCACCACACCCAGATCCCCCCCCCACACACACACACACAAGAGTTAGAATAGTTAAACAGAGTCTTACCCCGAAGCCTCAAGTTTATAGCAATCCTGGTTCCTCCCCCTACCACATGCTGGAATTGCAGGCCCGTGCCACCACATCCAGATCTTTCTTTTTTTGCACATGTGTAAGTAGAAATACACCATGCAAAAAAGAGGGTCCTCCTCGAAGCCCCGTGATATTGGGAGTCTGCCCATCTATCCTAATGAGGCTAAGCAGTGAGCAGGTTGTAAGGGACGGAGGATGGGCAGAGAACAGGGAGGCCCTCGCCTCCAAATCTTAACTTCCCTACTACTAAGTACCTTGGTACAAGGGGGCCTCAGGAGGTGCAGACTGGAGAGAAGCTGCTAACCGAGTGTGTGCCCTGTACCAGCTTCCTCCCGCTCGAGTCTTTCTTGTGCACCACGAAATCTTGTGTCGCCACCAAATCAGTTTGGGAAGAATCATTTGCATTTCACAGAAGAGGGGAAAGCGGCTCAGGGAGGCTGATGACACTTGCCCAAGCTTCCCAGATGGCAAGCTGCAGAGCTGGGATTTGAGATTGAAACCAGCCCAGTGTGACTTCCTGGATGCTTACCAAGGGCAGGAGTCCTCTCTCTACAGCTAGAAGGGCAGGAGGTGGTTCGATGGAGAAAGAAGCATAGCCAACGTGTCCTACCTGGAACTTGACCACCACCAGGCACTTCCGGGACAGGTAGCTGCAGCCAGATGCCACCTGGCTCCTCTTCTGTTGTGTCAACTGTAAATTCCGTGGCTGACTTGCTCGGGGCAATCCTAGTCTGGTGTACTCTATGGAAGGTGGATGGACGAGGCATGAATACACTCCTAGCTTTATCCTTCCAGGTCATCAGGCTCCTGCGTTTGTCTGGATGGTGTCACAGAGTGCCTGCATCCTGGCTGAGTCTCTAGCGTCCTGCACCCCTTTGGTCCTATTGCCAAAGTTGTTCTCTCTGGAAAGTGCACCCTTGCTTGACTTTGGGGGTGGGGGTGGGCGACCGGCCGATCCCGGGCATGGAGGGATCCTCAGGGCGTGATGATAAGGGGCTCCGCCAGTCTCCTTGGGGGAGGTTAGCCAGCCCCTTCCCTCGTGCTCACATTCAGTGCCGCAGCGCCCCCTTGGCCACCAGAGGCGCCCGGAAGCGGGACTCCCCGAGCGCGGGGCGGGGCGAGGGGCGGGGCGCGGCGGCACCTGGGCCGCGGGAGAGCCGGGGGTGGGCTCTCGGGGGACAGCTAGCTGCCCCCCCAGATCTGCAGCGCCGGCCGCCGGGAGCTCGAGGCTCCGGGCGCAGAGGCTGCGCTGTCACATGGGCGGCGGCGACGGGGCCGCATTTAAGCGGCCAGGGGACGGCGCCCGCCTGCAGCGCGTCCTCGGGCTCGGCTCCCGCCGGGCGCCCCGCTCTCTGCCCTCCGGGGGCCCCGCACCACCCCCGCCGGGCCATGCGAGCGCGGGCCCCGCCGCGATGAGCTCGCACATCGCCAAGAGCGAGTCCAAGACGTCGCTGCTCAAGGCGGCGGCGGCGAGCGGGGGCAGCCGGGCTCCCCGCCACAGCTCTGCGCGGGACCCCGGGCTGCGTGGCCGCCGGCTGCCCGGTCCCTGCCCCGGCTCGCCTCCACCGTGCGGGGACCCCAGCTCGCGGAGGCCCTTGTGCCGGCCCGTACCGCGGGACGAGGGCGCGCGCGGGAGCCGGCGTGGGCTGCCCCAGGCGCACTGCAGGCCCCGGGAGACGCTACCACCGGCCCGCGGGCGCGATGGGGAGGAACGGGGGCTGGCGCCAGCGCTCGGTCTACGGGGTTCCCTGCGATCGCGGGGTCGCGGGGACCCGGCTCCTGCTGGCACCCCCGAGGCGGACCCGTTCCTCCACCGGCTGCGCCCCATGCTCAGCTCCGCCTTCGGCCAGGTAAGGGCCGCGCCCCTCGCCCGCGCTCCGGGCACCGGCGCTCGGGACCCTACGGCGGCGGCGCGTCCCCGGCTCTGCTCGCTCTGCCCAGTCGGGGCGCACCTCGGCTCATCCTGTCCTCCCGCGGCCCTGGCGCTCCGCCACCCCCGTGTCTGATTCAGCACCCTGTGCGCTGTCCACACTCCGGGCCTCTTCCTGGGCGCCGCTCAGCCGAGCCTGCCTCGCACCTGCAGGAGCGACCTCCGCAATCCTCCGGGAGATTTTCCGGGGTCGTGAGCAGCGCTTGGAGCAGGTGGCGCCAACCCTCTCCTCTCTCTAGCCTCTGGCGACCCAGAGGAGCGAAGGGCTTGGAGTCTGAGCGGCAAAGGGGGAGGGCCTGGGAGTACAGCGAGTTGCTTGCGGATGACTTATACTAGCCGTGACTTAGAGTGTCCTCAAAGGTCTGGGAAAGTTAGGGGATTGGAAAAATGGGGAGGAGAAGAGATATCTGAACAGGCATGAAGGGTCTGTCCAGAGCTACGGCTCCATCTAGAACTTGAGAGTGTCTTCAAGGAAGATGGTATTCCAGGGATGCTATCTGAATGGCACTTAGGCAATTGTGGGATAAGACCCAGAAAATCCAAGCCTGGATTGGTGTGCCTTTTAGGGTTAGGAAGGCCACTAAGAGGTCACCGGTGACTCATTTTTGTTCCTCGCACGCCTTTGCCCGCAAGGATTCCAGTCAGCGGGGCATTTACAAACAGCTCAAGGCTACAGTGTGGGATTGTGTCGCAGGGGAGACAGGAACCCGTGAACTTTTGAGCAAAGCCAAGATTTCCTCTAGTTGGGAGACTGTAATTGAATCAAACTCAGCGAGTCAGTTCTGCAGAGGCTCAATCAAAAGGCTGGCATGGTTTCAGACGCAGGGGTCTAAGTGTTTCTTTGGTAGGATCTATTGCAAAGATAACCACCTCAAGCTCCCGGCTGGCTGTGCGGGGATCAGGAGGCCGCGTGTGTTTTTGCTTCAGAACTGCTCGCTTCTTTTCAAAATACTACTGTGCAGTGGTTAATGCAGGCGGGGCTCTGTCATGAAGGCAGCCGCACTTGGATTCGGGTTGCACCGGGACCGCTGTGATGCTGTGACGGGACCAGCGGGCACACGGCTTTGTTCCTGCAGGGAGCCCTGTTAGCGGTGCTCAGGAGTAGAGGTTTGGACGCAGGGCCCTGCGAGAGAGAGAGAGAGAGAGAGAGAGAGAGAGAGAGAGAGAGAGAGAGAGAGAGAGAGGGAGAGAGCGAGAGCCTGGCTACATGCCAAAGGAGATGCTCACTGCAGTGGTTTGCGTGCTCCAAGGAGCCGAAGCGTGTTAGGAGTGATTTGTGGGTCTGGACTGGGTTGTCATTCAAATGCTGTGTTGTGAGTGGGGAGCTGCGATTCACTCAGTTATTAAGCATTCCTTGAACACCTACTTTCCCCCGGCATTGGTGGGACACTAGGTGGGAAGAGTTAGGATTTGGGGCTGTTTCGGAGCTCTCGACCCAGCCGTTTGGAAAGTGCCCAGTCACCAGGCTGATTAGTCAGTTTGCCAGTGATCTGGCAAAAGGGCCATTGCTCCCTACATTTGCAACATTTGCTGGCAGAGGCCCTTGTCCGAGCCCCAGAGCCTTTCAACGACCTCTTCCATGTCTCAGCCATTAAGTGGAGACGATTCTCCAGCCCCCGGGTTCTGAAATGTCACAGGGTCACTTGAGTCACGAGGAGCTGGAAGGTCCCATGAAATATTTACTACCTCTCTCTGGAAGCTCTTGCCTCTCAGAGCCGCAGACTCTCTCCCCTTCCATCCCCCCTCCCCCCAGCACATTCAGTTTGAGTTTCCTGGTGATGACTCCTCTAAGGGATTTGTGGGGACAGGACCACAAACCCATCTAAGAGGTTTGTGTCAGAGCCTCCTGTCTCCTTTGGCTAGGAGGGAGTGGTTTCTCCTTGCTATCTCTCTCCTGCATTGAACATTCTGTCCTTTAAAGATAGGGTGGAGACTAAGAGAAGGCAAAATGGGGCCCTGAAAACAGAAAGTTCTAGGTGGATCCACTTAGGGCAAAGTGTATTTTGTTCACGCCGTTAACTTATTTATCAAAAATTTTAACTTTTTTTTTTAAACCTCAGGTGAATTAGGTGAATTGCTTTTATCTCATCAGGGCTTTTATTTATTTGTTTATTTAGAGAGAGAGAGAGAGAGAAGATCAATTATAGTGAATTGGGGAAGTTAAATGGTTTCTGCAGGCCTAGGTATAGAGAGCTTGGTCCACTGGGTATCACCAAGCCAGGGCTGCATCTATGTTGCTGTTGCTGTTGCTGTTGCTGTTGCTGTTGCTGATGCTGATTAACTGTAAGGCTGCACTTCTTCTGCTTGTAATAGCAGCAGAGAGAGCCAGGATTGGGCACACTAGAGGTATCCAGATAGACTCTCCACTCTCCACACTTGGGGAAATGGAAAGTAAGACACCTCACCTCCACACACACACCCCAGTGACAACCGGGAGTGTCTCTGCTGCCTGTAGGGAGGAGACACTGTGGCTTCAAGGCTGATGTGTGGGATGGTGGCTGGGAAAGGTACCAGATCCCTAGCTTCCAACTTTGTCACTTTGTATCTCTGTGACCTTGGCATCATTTTTCTCTCTGTGACAGTGGTTTCTTCCTCCAGAATTGAGAGTGGGGAAAAGCTGCCTTGCAGGGTTGTGATGAGGCTCACATGAGATGAAGGATATCAGGGGCCTGGTTCATAGTGAGCGCTGGCTAAAGAGCAGCCTGCATTCCTGTGACTGCCTTCATTAATAGTCATTAAAAGAGTGCCGAAGTCTGAGTAAACGCAGGGTAAGGGATGCTGCCTCCATGCTGGGCTAGAAAGACTTTTAAAAGAATGGGCTCAGAGTGCAATGTCAGCGACCTGTCCCTAGCTCTACCAGCTAAGGACATATCACCCAGATGCCCAGGGAGACTGTGGGGCGTGAAACACGACCTTGAATAAGCACGATATGAGATCTTGGGTCTTGGAAGACTATGGTATGAACACACCTGCTTTTGTTTTAAAGCTTGAGAAGAGACTAATGCAGATAAAGCCCCCAGCTCTAGGACCATCCTAGAGAAACATCTCTCTTGATGTGGAGGGACCAGCCCAGTGTCCACGCAACACACAAAAGCATCACAGTATTCATGAGTGACTCCTGGGTCTCCTCGTTCCTGTGGTACAGACAGAGGAGATGGGCCAGGGCCATGATGGCTTGGGCCCTGCGGGTTCAACCGCATCAGCCTGTGTGAAGTTGAAGATCAGGACTGTGAATATCCATTCCTGTGCTACCTGCTCTTTTCCGTTGCCTTTCCTTTGAGGCCCCGGATGAGGAAGGAGAAGGTCAGCCTGTGGTTCGCATCAATCATGATGTTAGGAGAGGCTGAGTCAGTGGACGAGAGTGTCGTCTGTAATGTCTGGATGTCTGCGATTGGCTTCGGCTGTTCCCCGGTGATCGGCAGGGCTACTCAAAAACTCTCAGTCTGGAATCCAAAATTGCCAGAGTCTGTCCTTGGAGGGTTGGCTTTATCGCCAAACCCCATTTTTGAAATGAGGACACAGGCTCCGGAGAGGGCAGTGCCTGCCAGAGGTCACATAGTAGATAAATGGTAACACCTGTCACCTGAGTGACACTGGGCTGGCCAGGAATGGAAGTCATCAGAGGTGTTCACAGGGTACCTCACATGCTGTGAACCCCAGGCCTCTCCCTGAGAGTCCCGGCACTGGGTTGTCACCCACATTCATATGCTGTTGGTTGATCTGGTGGAGACCTAAGACCAGCCACCCTCCTAAGCGGGGATAACCAGCAATGGGCTCAGCCTTCTCACCCTGTGATCCTATTATTCCATTCAGAATCCAAAGCAGGGCTCCAGAGGCCCAGGGACTTGCAGAGAATAAGAAGGGTGTATGTCACAAAGTGTTCTTCACTTCTTAGAGGAAACTTCCAAGCGTCAGCCTTGCTGCGTTTTTTTAAGGGAAGGTCAAACCTCCCGCCCCCTGCCCAGTTTAGTTTAAGGAAACTTTAAAACCCCCATATCTGGTCCTTCTGGGTCCCTAGCTGACCTTAAGACTCAATAATGTCCACCCCATTCTCATCCCAAAGCAGAATAAGACCTTGAATATTTGTACATTTATTTAAAATGTGTGTTTGCCAAATGTGGTGGTGCACAAGCTCTTGGGGGACAGAGGCAGGCATAGTTGTGTTTGCATGTATATGTGTGTATATGGGTGTGCATGTATATGCAAGTGTGTGCATGCACGTGTACATGTGTATGTGTATATGTGTGTGTGTACATGTGCACAAGTGTGTATGTGTGTGCATGGTTCGTGTGTGTGTGTGTGCGTGTGTGTGTGGGGGGGGGGGGGTCAGAAGAGAGCTTTCAGAAGTTGACTCTCTCCTTGTATCATCTGGGTCCCAGGAATCCTGATCAGGTTGTGAGGCTCAGCAGGAAGTACTTTGACTCAGTGCACAATCTTGCTGACTCGCAAGATGGGCTTTCTTTAAGCATTTGATTGGTTTTGCTGTCTTCTGTCTCCAGTTTCCAAGGACAGGGGCATACAAAGCCAAGGTCGACAAGCACCTGCTATATCTGAGACTGGCCTGCAGGGGGCAGGAGTCACCAGGGCTGAATAACTGGATAGGTGGATGCTGCGTTTGGCCCTTTCAGTTCGAGGCAGAGGAATGGGACAGGTTTTTGGTGCCAGACACTGGGTGGGACCTTTTGTGATATTGTTTTGTTAACCACACATAAAAGCCCAAAGGAGGTGTTGTTAGTATCTAAGGGACAACCTCCAGAAGTCCAAAGTGAATCAGATCCATCGCAATTCGTCTGACTCGGCATTCTATCCCTGGTACATCATCTTTCATATTTTTAAAAGGACTTATTTTTATTTTATGTGTATGAGTGTGTTTTCCCCCTGTGGTATGTGTACCACATGTGTGCCTGATGCCTTCAGAGCTCAGAAGAGGTGCATTAGATCCTCTGGAACTGGAGTTACAAAAGGTTGTGGGCATCCCCATGGGTGCTGGGAACCTACCCCGGGTCCTCTGCAAAAACAGCAAGCACACAGAACCACTGAAGCATTTTCCCAGCCACTCTCAGTGGGTCTTAATGCCATCTACAGGTTAGAGCTCCCCAGAGAGTCCACAGTCTCTGCACTTGGCTGCCCTATGCCGCCCACTGCACCAGGGATTTCAGAGCAGGGTCCAGCCATTTCTGTGTTTCTCTTTCTTCTCTCTCTCTTTCTCTCTCTCTCTCTCTTTGTTTTTTGTTTTTGTTTTGTTTTTGTGTGTGTGTGTGGTTTTTTTTTTTTTTTTTTTCAAGACAGGGTTTCTCTGTGTAGCCCTGGCTGTCCTGGAACCCACTTTGTAGACCAGGCTGGCCTCGAACTCAAAAGTCTGCCTGCCTCTGCCTCCCAAGTGCTGGGATTAAAGGCGTGCGCCACCACTGCCCGCCTGTATTTCTCTTTCTTAGCGTTTATCTGGACTATAGTTAAATAATTGTACTCCTCACTCTCTCTTGCCCACCTGCAAGGATGTAAACTCCCGTTGTTGTTGTTCCTCTTCATTGTTTCCAGAGCCAAGCACAGCACCCGGCACATAAACGCCGGGCAAACGATACTTCCTTCTTCCACTTGAATAATTACTTATCAGCGCCTATTATGTACCACAGGCTTTCCTGTATGCGCCGTATTAGCCAGACAGGGAAAGTCCCATTTTCTAACGGAGGAAACTGAAGCTCAGGAATAGAAGGGGATCACAGGCAGAGCCGGGGCTCAACCTTAGACCCCAGATCCTTTCCCATTCATCAGAGGCCATTGACCCAGACCCTGGACCAGCGGAGTGCTTCCTCTGAGTTGCTTTGCATTTCCGTTAGCGGTCTGCCCCTCCCCAGCTCTCTGGCATCTTTACTCTCTTTCCTGCCCTTTAGCTGTTCCCACCCAGGCTCCTCCTTTTGTGTTCGGGGTGTGGCTTCTCCCTTTTCCCCTCCTCCAGGAGTATGGGCCAAAAAAGGCATCAAGAAACTGCCTTGGCTACACCGTTCCCTGATCTACAGCGACACACAGCACTACAGCCATAGTGAACTAGCCAGCGACCTCCTTTTTAGCCTCCTAGGAGGAAGCCTGTGCCACCCACTGGGCAAGGAACCCAGCCATCTTCTCTAATGAAATTCCTGACCAGACATCCCAATGGACAAAAGTCCCTGGGAGAGGAAGCAGTCTGGGCTTGGTGTCTGCGATTGCATCAGGGGCCAGGGAGTAGGTCAACCTCCTGGTCTATCTCTGGCGCCCCCTGCTGGGGAAAAGCTGGCTGCACGGATAACAGGAATGCTTCTCTGGGTACCCGCCTACCACTGCCGCGCTCAAACCGGGGCATCTGAGGCATGAGAAGAATTCCCTTGCCAAAGCAAAAATTTGGAGGGACAAAGAACACCGAGTCATCTGTAAAGTTCCGACTGTGGGAACTCGGAGGACCATTTTTAAAAGGCAAACCTCCCTGTTCTGCACTCCAGCAAAGCCAGTGAAAAAGACCTTTAGGTCAGGATTGGGAAGAGGATAGGAAGGACCAGAGAGACCTTGGCCACGTCCTCTGTGCCAGCGCTGCCTTCATTCTCCTCTCATCAAGGCCATCGCTTGGCTTCCCGAGGGTCAGGAAGCCTTTCCACGGCAGAGGGAGCATAAGGAAGAAGCAGATGACAGCTGTGGCTTCAGCTGTGCCGCCAGCCCTGGAGCCTCATTCCATGTCAGCGATGAGGCAAGTGTGAAAAATGGAGCGTAATAGAGACGTCACAAGATCTCCCAGGCCCTCAACTGAGAACCACCTTGCTGCTCAGTCAGCTGGAATTGCCAGTGGCTGATGAGGCATGCTCACCCGGCTCAGTGCTCTCCAGACGGGGCTTATATCTCCCTGGGGTCCTGCGTGTGCATGCATGTGTGTGGTTAGTGTGGTGTGTGTGTGTATGTGCCTGTGTGTTCAACCATGCGTGCATGTGCGCAGGCTGTGAGGCACCCTGGCTTTGGGGGCCCAAACTAGCCAGCTTTCCCCTTCTGGATCTGCTGGCCTAATTCCCAGTTGCAGCTGCCACCTTGGGTCCCCCTCCCCAAGGCAATCTCCCTGCATATTTGGTAGCATAGGAAGGGAGGGGCTGAGGCAAGGGGAGAGACAGAGAATGGACTGAGCTCTAATGCTGTAATCTGATGTTGATGATCCTAAAGGCTTCCCAGCGCCAGTGCCCTCTGTGATCTACTCTCCAGGGGATTTTTTTTCCCCCGGTGCTATGTACTTTTTCCTTCTGCCTTTGGCTCCTTAAGAAACTGACCAGAAAGTTAAACCTAGAGACACAAACGCACATACAAACAAACCACCAGGAAAAAAAAAAAATCAGCAGGAGCAGACAGGCAGGCAGGCAGGCAGACGAGCACGCGCGCTCTGGCTCAGCTCTGTCCTGGAGGAAGAGCGACTGGAGCAGAGAGAGTCGCTGGGGTTGGCAGTGACCCAGACTGAGGTCTTCTGCCCCCCCCCTCCCCCAGAAGCCTCCTTCATGGACCCAAAGACCGCCAAAGGGGCTGTGTCAGCGTAGGATGGGCAACTGCGTCAAGTCGCCACTAAGAAACCTCTCAAGAAAGGTATGTTTTGGGAGCCCCCGAGTCTTGGTACTGGGGTTGCGGACATCTTGTTGCCTACCCCAGAGGGGATGAAGTGGGTGGGCATCTGATGTTCGTTAGGCTTCCCAGGGTGTCTGTCCAAAACTGTGTCCCTGTTCTGACTTCAAGACACCCTCCATCAGCAGATTCTTATGTTCTAGGGGGGCTCTGAGCTAAAGTTAGGGCTTAAAGGTGCCTGGGGTTAGGGGTGGGAGGTCATGGGGTCCCAGAAGGTCATATCTGGGATTCATGAAAGAGGTAAGCAAGAAACCATCTGACTTTGGGGCTTCAGGGCTATAAGATGAAACGTGTGGATTCTTAGGATGGCAGTGTACATATACCTTAGCATCTAAAGCATCGGAGACCCTTCAGGAGCAGACCCCAGGGCTCAGCCGGTCTGGGCTCCTCACTGATAATCTCTAAGTCAGCGGTTCTCAAACTTCCTAATGCGGCAGCCCTTTAATGTGGTTCCTCGTGCTGTGGTGACCCCCAACTATTACATTATTTTTGTTGGTTCCCCTTAACTGTCATGTTGCTACTGTTATGATTTGTGACGTTTGCCAAAGGGGTCATGACCTACAGGTTGAGAACCAATTATCTAAGTTTCGAAGGAACCGTATTAAGCAAGGAAATGTCCCCCTTTGATTGTATTTACAATAACTCTTGAGTCAGGCGTGGGAGTCAGGACTCATGGCCTTAGAACCCAGATGGCTTCTTTTGAGAAACACGGTGCCCGAGAGATATGTGGGTCAGGATTGTCCATGTCACTTTTCAGGGTGGATTTACTGCTTGTACGCTAGGACTTCTTTTGCAAGAATTCCTTGGAGAAAGCGAGTGTTCCCTCCCTCGGGCGTCTCCAGGAAGGTCTGGGTTATGTTTAGAGTGTGTTCTGCTTGGGCTCTGCGTATATTGCAGGCTGGCTGGAGTCAGGTCGTAGACTGATAAAGATTTTTGCCTCCAGTGTTTTCATTTGCCAAATAAGAAATGGGATTGCCAATCGAGGGGGCGGGGATTGGAGGGTCAGGTGACTCACCGAAGGTCTTGGATTGGCTAATGGAGCCTTCACTCAAGTCCCATCTTCCCCATTCCGCTTCTGACCTCTCAATTTAGGACACTTGGGGCTTTTTAGCCCTGTCGCCTTCCTCGTGTGGCTAAGCCGTTGACATCAAATTCCATTTAATCTTCGGCCGTTCCTTGGGCGGCTCGGGGGGTGGGGTGGGGGTGGGGGTCTGACGTTTCCATTGTGCCTTAGAGTCTGCCATTCTCTTAGAGGAGGCTTCTGCCTGAGAGGTGATCTGGGAAAGCGGAAGCTGATCTAAATTAGAGGATCCCAGGCAAATGCCAACGCAGAGGGATATGAATTGAAGAACAAGCCCTGTCCTCTGCCTCCTACCCTCTTCTCTTGAGTGCTTGAGCCTCTTCTTTCTGGCCATTCGATCTTGGACAAATTACTTAACGTCCTGAGACTTAGTTCCTTTGCCCATCAGCTGGGAATGCTAATGCCTATGTACATTGTGATCAATGGGGATCAAGCTCAGAGCTACACACCGCCCAGGCCTGATATGTAGCTCTTGTCTGTCTGTTCTGTTCTGCTTACTAGAAATAAGGGCTTACTCTGAAGCCTGGGCTTCCTTGTATGAGCCAGTGCAGCTGGCTGGTTTGGTGTGTTGTTGTTTTGTTATGTTTTGCTTTGCGTTGAGACAACGTTTTGCCATATAGCCGTGACTGGCCTGGAATTCACAATGCAGACCAGACTGGCCTCAAACTCATAGATTTCCTGCTTCTGCCTCCAAAGTCCTGGGATAAAAGGTGTATCACCACACCCAGCCCCAAGTATTTAACTCTTAAAATGATGGTGTGCTGTGCACAGCGCCAGATGTATATAGTACCAGACACGCGTTGGATGCTCACCATCATCCGAGGTAAAGGATGGAGTAGAAAATCGAAAGAGATTGGTGATCGTTACCGCTGCTTTTGTGGTGAGGTTTCTGTTTGTAGCCCAGGCTGGCCTGGAAATCGAGATTCTCTTGCCTTAGATGCTGCATATTAGAAATATAGTATAGACTTGAGCCACCATACCCAGGTAGACTTTATTACCCAGATCCTCATGCATGCTGAACCCTGTGCCTCTCTACACCACCAAGCCACAGTACAGCTGGCGAGGTGCTTAGTGCCCTGGCGGAAGTGATCATAATTCGTAGGAATCATTTCTTCTTTTGGATTATTGACAGCATATCTGCCATCTCACTCCCTCTTTTCTTCTTAACACTTCCCCTGGCTAGGTTTGCAGAGAAAGAAAGCTGGGCCCAGAGATAAGGATTTCTGAGGTCATCTGGTCGCTAGCAAACGGAGCCTGGGATTTGGAGCCTGCACTGTGTAAACTCGGGGCTGGCTGGCATTCTACGCACGCTTTTCCTTTCTCCCACTGTCAGAAATGTTATTCATAAATTCCAAAATATGACCTTCGAGATTGTCGAGTTCAACTCCCTACCCTGTAGAGCAGCTCGCCCCTCCTATCTCCCTTCACGTTGTCCTTGAGCCTGAGCAGATCGGGAGTTTTGACCTGTGTGCCCTTGGGCAGTTTGTTTGGTTAGAGAGCCAGAGGTCACTACATTCTCTAAAATTCTGGTCTCTCCTGGTTCCAGGCCAGGCATTCCTGGTCTCTGGCTCCGCTCCTTAAGTAGAAGCTGGGAAAATGGACAGGGTGATAGGTACCCTGCTTCTAGCCCTGAGCCAGGCAGGACCAGCCTGTCAGGTGCCATCCTCGCTGGCTGGGGAGGAACGGCTGTCTCCTGGGGCAACTTGGTGCCAGGCAGAGTTATACTCAAGAGATGCAGTGGAAATTCCCAGCCGCCACTGGCTCGTTCTTCGTGGGTGCAAATTCCTCTCCATCCTTCTCGTTTCTTTGCTGATTGGCAGATGTTCCCCCACTTCCCCTGGAGCCAGAAGTAAAAATGCCTTCTGGCTCCCAACATCTCTTCACTTGCTCTACCAACATCATTGTCTGCATTGTTGCCGTAACGACGGGCAAGTTCATTTGTTTGGCTCTTAATGTGTTTGAAACACTATGCAAAACGATCTATAGGCCGTAGCTTTCTTCGTTGGCTTACAAGAGCCTTGTGGATACAGATGATTAACACCCAAGAGTAAGGGAGGATGCTGGGGCACGGGGTGGGGATGAAGGGAGCTGTACAAGGTCACACAGAGAGCAAGTGGCAGATTCAGAGCTTCTCCCAAGATGGGGTCCAGAGCCAGCACACTAAACACTCCGAGGATTCTGTGCTCCTTGCCGCCTCCCCCTCCTCGGTCTGTGCTTCTCCTGAGCCAACGCGTGTGAGATTTGGCCAGAAACAGAAAGTCTGCTTTTCCACAAACATCTCCAGTAAGGTTACTTCCTGGAGCTAGTCTTCCATCCAGTCCCGGGCTTCTTTCTCACAGACCCCTTCTTAGAGGGGAGGGCTCTCTGGTCTTTGCCATTTCCAGCACAGGTTCAGAGGTGTAAGTGGAGTAGAGTTTCAAACTAGAATGAGCCTTGGTCTGTGGCCAGCCATCCCTTGTGTTCGGAGATTTCTTACAAGTGACCCTCCAGCCTTGGTCTGAGTCACTGTGTCTCCTTTGAGGAACACATATGCTGTTCTTCCTCTAGGTCTGGAAGGGGCCTAGGGTGTTGGAAGAGGTTGGAATCGAGTCTCCATCAACAGAAACCCCACCCCCATCCCCTCAGGCTTGGAAGAGAAGCATGAGAGGACAGGACGAGGGAGGCTCCAAGAGAACAGGCTTCCCCTGTCTATACCTGTGTGTGTGCTTAGCTAGAGGCAGCTAGTTGGGATGTTGAGTATATAGTTCTGTGTGTCTCAGACAGACAGCTCTCTTGGGAGTCCAGCTCTCCCGCCGTCCTTAGGAAAGTTCTGCTACAGGCTCCCACCCTGAAGAGAGGCTGTCCCTTGCAGGGCACGGTGCTGGACCTGGAGAGGCGCTGGAAATTCTGTGAGGCCTGGGTCCGGCCGGCCACATGTTGTGTCTGGAAAACTGCTACTGTCCTAAGGGGGGAAGGTCTGTGGGGGCAAGGCTGACTTTTTATAACTCTGTGGGAATCTTCAGGCTGGCCGGGGCCTGAGAGCACAGCTATATTTGGTCAGATGGCAAGGCCCCTGCCTCAGCCTCTGGAGTTCAAGGAGGCCAGCCTGGGCATGGAGCCAGGGAAAGAGGGCCGATAGGAAAGGAAAACTGCTGGAAGACTGCCCAAGTAGGCCTTCATGAACAGGTGGAGCCTGGGCACAGGTGGGGCTTGTCTGACCCACTGATGCTTTTTAAACCAGATTTGGCATCCGTTGGCAGGTGTGTACTGAGAGTAGTGCGGCCCATTTAGAGAGAGCACACTGCGTCCATTTTGCCCCCCTTCCCCCTCCCACCACTCACCTGCCATATTGGTCAGCAATGACACCAGTGTATGACCTCCAGTTAGGGGGACTTGCAGAAGCTGTTTGTTCTCTGTGTCGCCCCAACTCTGCACCGCTCTTCCGGTGGGGGAGGGGGAGGAGGGTATCCAGCTAGGGCAGGACCTGAGTCTATCAGAAGGCTGGGAGACAGGATGTAGGTACCAGGGTTGAGTTGGAACACTGGGGGGGGGGGTGGGGGGGGACATTTAGGGAAAGGATATGGTTCCGTGTTACACTCCTGAGTTAAGATGCTTCTCCCTCTGCGTCACTCTGAATGTCATGCTCACGAGTGTGTGATTCTCTGTGCATACGTGTGCGTGCGTGTGTGTGTGTGTGTGTGTGTGTGTGTGTGTGTGTGTTTGCGCGTGCGCACAGCCTATCTCAAGAATCACATCTAGCTCTCCACGGGACACTTCAGTCAAGGATTGGAATCTCCATCTGTTGGATTAATTACATATTCACCCCTGTCCGCGTCAAAGCGCTCAGAACGTCATCACGTGACTCTCATGGCTCTTCTAGAATCAACAGCCAGGCTAGGGCTGGGAGGGCCCAGGTGGACAGGGAGGTGACACCTCACCTCTTTCTTTATTTGCTTGGTGCTGGCTGAAGATGCGCCAGGAGGAGAAGACCAGCTACATGGCGGTGCAGACAAGCGAGGACGGGCTGGCGGATGGCGACGAGCTCCATGGACCACTCATGATGCTGGCCCAGAACTGTGCGGTCATGCACAACCTGCTGGGTCCCGCCTGCATTTTTCTCCGAAAGGGTTTTGCTGAGAACAGACAACCTGTACGTAAGTTGACGCGGTGCAGCCGGCCGAACCTGGCTTCACGTGGCGTGGCGTGGCGTGGCGTGAGGAGGTGCTGGGAAAAAAGGGGGTTTTGTAACCTAGCAACCCCAACTCTCAATCCCCCCTCCCCATCTGGTGAATCTGATTCTTGAAGTTTCTTGTAACTCCAAAGTGAGTCTGTATCAGCCAGCAGGAAATGATTAAAGCAGGGGACTGGAGAGATGGTTTAATGGTTAAGGGCCATTAACAGCACTGGCTGTTCCTGTAAAAGACCTGGGTTTGCCTCCTAGCACACGCTTGGTGGCTAACAACCTTCTGTGACTCCAGTCTGGGTGGGGAGCCAATGCCCTCTTTTGACCTCTATGGGTACCTGGCAGGGGTGGGGGTGGGGTGGGGGAGGGTGATCCGATGTCTCTTTTGACCTCCTTGGCGATCAGGCATGCATGCCATACACATATATTCATGCAGACAAAACATTCATACACATACAAAATAAAATAAATCTTTTTTTAAAAAGTTTTTAAAAATGAAATAATAAAATCAGAGGCTGGAGAGATAGTATTTGATAAAGGGTCTGAGTTTAGCTCCCAACGCCCACTAAAAAGCTGAAGATGGCGACGGGTGCTTGTTATTCCAGCGCTGAGGAGTCAGAGACAGGAAGATCCCTGAGACTCACTGGCCGGTCCCGAACCAGTGAACCTCAGGCCCCAGGGAGAGACACTATATATATATATATATATATATATATATATATATATATATATAATTTTTTTTGAGACAGGGTTTCTCTGTGTAGCCCTGGCTGTCCTGGAACTCACTCTGTAGACCAGATTGGCCTCGAATTTAGAAATCCACCTGCCTCTACCTCCTAAGTGCTGGCATCAAAGGTGTGCGCCACTACTGCCCAGCTGAGACACCTTGTCTTAAAACATAGGTGAATGGGGCAAGGGATGGGCTGGCCAGGTGGCTCAGTGGTACTGCGCTTTCGGGGGGTAGGGGGAGGACCTGGGTTCAGTTTCCAATACCCCTATCAGGTAGCTCACGGTTGACTCTGAGTCCAGCACTATGTATGGAGATTTACTGCCATCTTCTGGCCCCAAGGGGTCCTTCACTTATGAGCCTATATACGCACAACCCATACTTTTTTTTTTTGTTTGTTTGTTTTTGTTTTTCGAGACAGGGTTTCTCTGTGTAGCCCTGGCTGTCCTGGAACTCACTCTGCAGACCAGGCTGGCCTCGAACTCAGAAATCCACCTGCCTCCCAAGTGCTGGGTTTAAAGGCGTGCGCCACCACCGCCCGGCATGCACAACCCATAATTAAAAAAAAAAAAAGGCGGAAGGCCCCTAAGGAACATCTAAGGCTGACCCCCATCCTCCACACTCGCACACCCCTGCACGCGCACCTGCGCATGCATAGATCAACAAGCATCTGCGATTCGCTGAGAGCCTTACAATGTGCCCACGGTAGGCTGAAAAAACATGCTCGTACCCAAGAAAGTCAACACTATGTGAAGTGTTTTGGTGGATTGTCTCTCAGAAGTCCCGATTCCTCCCAGAGGCAGGGGCTTTGGTCGTCCTCCATTCCCTGGTGGGGAGACTAAGTCTGATGCAGTAACACATTTGAGGTCACACTAGCAAGTGTCAGAGGCAGACAACCTCATTCTGCGGTCTCTGAGCAACAACTCTGTGTTCTCAGACAGTCTCCTGGTCCTCCTGCGCTGTGATAGCCAGTGTAGGGGCACCTATCACATGTGACCTCCAGGGATGTGGCTAATGAATGGAGTTATTTATTTTACTTCATTTTGATTGCAAGCTGTTTTGGCTGAGGGTTGAGCTTGGAGTGGGGTCTTGAATATGCTAAGCATGGGTTCTACCCTGAACTATATACCCCACCCAGCCCTCCAATTCAAATATAAGTAGCTGTGAGTGGTTAGTGACTGCTGCACTGAACAGCTTCTAACAGGTGTCTCGAATTGTCCCAGAGCAGCAAGTATTGAGGCTGTTATGGCTACAGATATTTGTAGATCACATGGACTTAATTTCACATGCTAAATGCATGTTTTGAGGGGCGCACGCAAAGTCCCTACAAGGTGCATACTGGCATTCAACCGTGTTTCAACTTTAGAAGCAGGAATGACTGTCAGCTAGGAGGTAGCAGCTACAAGCTTTAAACCTGGGTCTGTCTGACTCTAGGTTCTCAGGGCTTCTCCTAACTGCACAAACTGGGGAGAAAACATACACGTGCCCAAGGCTGCCTGCCCCCAGCTCAGGGGTGGTACATATACCCGTGTATAACCCTAACTACTCCAGAATACAACCCTGACCCCTGACCTGCATGGGGCTAGCTAGGGGTCAGACGGTGACCCTGGGAACAGCCACCAGGGCTGCTGTCGCAGGCTCACTGTGACATAGTGCGTTGCTTTGCCTCTCCTCGGAATCTGGGAGCAGGAGTGGACAGGTCTGTGGGGAGGGTCTGCGGTGTGTGCATCCTTCCCAGACCTGCAGAACTCAGCCCTGGAGGGGCGGCAAGCTGCTCAGGGTCTGGGGACGGGAAAGGGCTAACTCTAGTTACGTCCGTAGCTGAGCCCACTGAGTATACTTTGTGCACTTGTGCACACAGGCATACAGTCTGCTCCCCTTTTCCTTGTGTTCCCACCTTTGAGGATTCACGAAACAGTGGATCAAAAAGTAATATTTTAAGGACTGGCATCTGAATCTGGCGAGGTGGCTTGGCAGGTAAAGGTGCTTGCTGCCAAGTCTGACGACCTGAGTTCGATCCCTAGGACTCACATGGTGGAAGGCGAGAACTGACTCCTGCAAGTTATCCTCTGATCTACACACACACACACACACACACACACACACACACACAGACACACAACACCGCACAATAAATTTTTTCAAACTTTGCATCTGGGCTGGAAAGAGAGCCCAGATGCTTGCTGTTCTTGCAGATGACAGTGAGTTCAGACCCCAGGGGATCTGATGTCCTCTTTTGGCTTCTTAGAGCACCAGGTGTGCAGGTGGTGCACATACATACACGTGAGCAGGAAGAACACTCATACACATCAAATAAAAATATGTCTTTAAAAACATTTAAGTGAATAAAATCATCTGCATCTGCCCTGAAAATGCACAATTATTATTATTTTTGTCCTCATTTCCCAAATAATACAATGTACCAACTATCTGCATAGTATTTGCATTGCATATATAGAACAAGTCATCTTGAGGTGATTTGAAGTATACTGGAGGAGGTATGTAAATTATATGCAAATCAGCATGCCATTTTATGTAAAAGACTTGAGCATCTCTGGATGCTGGCATGCCTGGGGTTTCTGGAATCAATCCCTCGCTGATAGTGAGGGATGGCTGTGCAATTATTATCACATACTGGTGATATAATATATGGAAATACACCTTTTTTGGCCACCCAGGAATGTCCAGGAACCTGTATTTCTGTCTGGGAGCAGGAGTGACCCTCGTTCTGTGTACAGTGGGCCAACCTTTGAAGGGGAAAAATCTCTGCAGTCATGTCACATCACAGAGAGCAATTCTTGCCCCTCAACTGGAAATGCCCCCTGGGAAGAGCTGAGCTATCTGTAGCCTGCTCCTTACAAACTCGCATCCACTCTGAACATCAACCTCAACCTCCCTACTGGACGTGATCCTCAGACCCGAGTGCCGTTGTCTCCAGTCTCCCTGGCCTCCACCCTTCTTGGCTCCACACTGACTGAAATGACCTTTGTGCACAGCTGAGATAGCCCACACTCACTATGGCAATCCCAGTATACCTGCCTGTGTTAATGATATGGGAGCCAGTGCCTGCTGGGAGCCTCCTTAGGGTAGCCAGACCTACCCCATACTCTCTCCACCCTAAGGCAGAGAGCAGAAACATGGCACCCATACCTATGCTGAATTGAGAGTTCCTGGGCAGGCCTGGGGTGATGGCCGCCATTATCAGAGGCCTACCAGGCAGGCCTGGGTGATGGCCGTCATCACCAGGGGCCTATCCCACGCTTCCTCTTAACTTGTTTTATTTTTTTGGAAACTTCTCTGGCAGCAGGTTTAATGCCTGGGTGCAGGGTTTCTTTGGCTCCATGTGGAGATATGTGCCCTGCTGGCAGCTGCAGGCATGCAGCTTTTGGACACTGGCAGCCCCCAGGTCCTATACTGAGTCATAATGGGCCAGGTACGGACCTGGGGTCACATCAGGGAAGGTGAGGGCAGTGCCCAGGAAAATGGACACAGTTCCAGCCCTTCCTTGCATACCCTGAGCCCCTTTTCTTCCCTTGGGGTTGCCTGAGTGGCCCCTGCCTGCTCTCCTCCTCTAGCAACCCCCATCTCCCATGGCATGCAGGCCTCTGCTGCCAGGCTCCTCCTGGTGTCACTGGGTGTTCTCTTCCCTCTGTGGTGACTTCCCCAGGCCCTATTTTATTTACAGGTTTCTGTCTCCGGACCGGCTCTGTTCCCAACGCATTCTTGTGTCTGGAGAAGGCAGAAGCTCCTTGGTGGCCCAGTCTTTGCAGGGACTATCGGGTGTGGGACATCTCTGCCAATGCCACTCTGGTTCTAAGACTTGGGGACTTCGTATTTTTCCCTCAAGGTCCAGACAGACCTCTGCTCCCCTCCTATCACCTCCCCCCCTACTGTCTGCTGCCACTGGATGCCCCCATTAGATGGGCATATTGCAAGTTCTAGATCCCTTGCTGCTGCTAATGTGACATGTTCTCTTGTTTCAGGACAGATCGTTACGACCAGAGGAGATCGAAGGTAAAGTCAGACTTACCGAAAAGGGCTGCTCAACTCTCTTTGTGTGGGACGTGGTTTTTGGTTTGGTTTGGTTTGGTTGTTTGTTTTGTTTTCCTAGACAGGGTTTCTCTTCATAGCCTTGGCTATCCTGGATCTCACACTGTAGACCAGGCTGGCCTCAAACTTAGAGATCCACCTACCTCTGCCTCCCAAGTGCTAGGGCTAATGGCATATGCACCACCACACCTAGCTGTTTTTTTTGTTTTGTTTTGTTGGTGTTTTCAAGACAGGGTTTCTCTGTGTAGCCCTGACTGTCCTGGAACTCACTCTGTAGACCAGGCTGGCCTTGAACTCAGAAATCTGCCTGCCTCTGCCTCCTAAGTGCTGGGATTAAAGGCATGTGCCACCACTGCCTGGCTGTGGTTTGGTTTTTTTGAGACAGGATTTCGCTACGTACTCCTGGTAGAATAATCCAGCCTTGAACTTAAAAAGATCCACCTGCCTCTAAGTATTGGCGGGGAGAGAGGCAGATTCTCTTGGAACAGTCCCTAGCACAAAACAGGGATCATTTTGTAGAGAGCCTTGGTCAATGCCAGAGGGCTAGGGGACTCCGGGGTCCTTACCTCTCAGAGCTGGCCCTGGGCTGCCTTTGCTTTAACTGTTCTTTGGGTCCCATCTCTGACCACATCTGCCCCTGCTCCCTTTCCCCAGAGCTCCGAGAGGCCTTCCGAGAATTTGACAAAGACAAGGATGGTTACATCAACTGCCGGGACCTGGGGAACTGCATGCGCACCATGGGCTACATGCCCACCGAGATGGAGCTCATTGAGCTGTCTCAGCAGATCAACATGAACCGTGAGTTGCCGCCGCCCCCTCCCGATTGGCCACACGGGCCTGGGGTCAGCTATTGTATCTCGTGTTCTGTGTTTCCCGACACAAACCCGCTTGTCTTTTCTGAGCCTCAGTTTCTTCCCGTGTGAATCAGGGTTGTAAGGAGACGGTAGGAGTAGGTTAGGGCGTGAGGTGAGCAGCAGCATCCTAAAACGGGGCTCACAGTAAGAAGTAAAAGGGATGCTGTTGGTATCACGAGGTCCTGTGTCTTTATCTGGGTTCTACAGAAATGAGGATCTGAGTTTGAGGCGTTTGTCACATAAGGGAAGGAAAGTGCAGGGGGGAACAGGGAACTGGGAAGGAAAGGGAAGGGAAGGGAAGGGAAGGGAAGGGAAGGGAAGGGAAGGGAAGGGAAGGGAAGGGAAGGGAAGGGAAGGGAAGGGAAGGGAAGGGAAGGGAAGCTCCCACACAGGATAGAGTCACACTAGCTGCTGCACCCCTGCAGCCCCTGCAGGGGGCACTGGAGCATAAGCCAACTCATGGAGTTGGTATGGAGATGGGATATAGCTTGGTTGGTAGAGCGCTGGCCTAACATACTCAAAGCCCCGGGTTTGGTCCTAAGAGCTTGGAGCTCCTAAAACCAGGCTTGGTGGTACATGCCTGCAGCTCACGGATTTGGTTAGAGGAGTTTGGTCAGCAAGCTCCAAGGACCCTCCTGTCTCCACCACACACACACACACACACACACCCCAACCCCCATGCTGAGAGCACACCTGGGAGATGGAGGGGCAGACATTCTAGATTGGGGCTGGCAAGATGGTCCCCAGATAAGGGCAATGGCTGCTCTTCCAGAGGAGGACGTGGGTCTGATTCTCACAGCACCCACATGGAGACTTCTATCTCCAGGATGGTGTGAGCCCTTCTTCTGGCTTTGTGGGCACCAGGCATGCATGTGGGACACAGACAAACATGTAGGTTAAAAAAAAACCCATGCACATAAAATCGAAGTTCAAGGTCATCCTCAGCTACATAGCAAGTTTGAGGCCAGCCTGGGCTACAGAAGGCTCTGTCTCAAGGAAGATGATGATGGTGGTGATGGTGGTGGTGGTGGGGATAGCGGGGGCATGAGGGTGGGGTGCTAGGAGGAAGCCAAGCACAACAGTATGTGCCTGTGATTCCAGCACTGGGTAATGGAGAAAGAGAGGGCTTGCTGACCTACTACAGTAGCTGAGTTAGTGAACTTCCGGTTAGTGAGAGACCCTGCCTCAAACAATTAGGTGGAGAGCAGTGGAGGGTTGTCGTGCCTGACATTGACCTCTGGCCTTTATAGATGCACATATGCCTGCCTACACATAGGCGCATGCACACATACACAAATGAACACTATGCTGGGGTCTCCCCACCCCCATCCCTCCAGACCACCTGCTGGATTTCCTCCTGCTGCAGTCAGTCCTCATTGAAAGTTGTAGCCAGGGGCTGGTGAGATGGCTCAGCAGATAAGAGCACTGACTGTTCTTCTGAAGGTCCTGAGTTCAAATTCCAGCAACCGCATGGTGGTTCACAATGAGATCTGATGCCCTCTGCTGGTTTGTCTGGCCAGCTACAGTGTAGTTATGTATACTAATAAACAAATCTTTTTAAGAAAGAAAAGAAAAGCCGGGCGTGGTGGCGCACGCCTTTAATCCCAGCACTCGGGAGGCAGAGGCAGGCGGATTTCTGAGTTCGAGGCCAGCCTGGTCTACAAAGTGAGTTCCAGGACAGCCAGAGCTATACAGAGAAACCCTGTCTCGAAAAACCAAAAAAAAAAAAAAAAAAAAAAAAAAGAAAGAAAAGAAAGTTGTAGCCAGCAGACAGGTGGGCGCCCTACTTCCTTCCACCTGCCGTTGGAAGTCGAGTTTGTATTTGCACAGCTCGATTAAGTAAGGCTTGGAGCGGGTGGCGCAGGTCCACGGAACTTCTGTCCTTTCTTCCTCCGAGAGCATCTTGGCTTCTTCATCTTTGACATTCCTCACTCGGCTCTGTTGCCGGATGCTTCTTTCTCCTGTGCCTCCTCCTGCCCACTTTGTTACTCTCCCCTTTTCCGGCTCCCTGGCCACCCCTCGAGTCGTTTCCTGACCAGCCCCTTGTCTGAGGTCTGACCTCATTGACCTCGGTCACAGCCGGACCTGGAGGTGGAGGAGACGGAGGAGGCTGCTTAGTGAGAGATGGGCAGCGCTTGGGTTGAGAGTGGCTCAACCCCTTCTTCTTTTGGCTCCAGTGGGTGGCCACGTGGATTTTGATGACTTTGTGGAACTGATGGGCCCTAAACTCCTGGCGGAGACGGCAGATATGATTGGTGTAAAGGAGCTGAGAGACGCCTTTCGGGAGGTGAGTGATGGGTGGTGACAGGCAGGAGTAGACGGGGCTCAGTCCCAACCTCGGGATGACTATAAAGGATTCTAAATCCTGGGTCCTAGTCCTAGACCGTGGGAAGGGGTCTTGGATAGGGAAGGAGCCCTGACATAGGGGGAACCCTGCTCCGTGTTGGGGTCCGCCGCTCATCCATGCAACATTCTCTCCCTGTCACACTCTCCAGTTTGATACCAACGGTGATGGGGAGATAAGTACGAGCGAGCTTCGAGAGGCCATGAGGAAGCTCCTGGGTCATCAGGTGGGACATCGGGACATAGAGGAAATTATCCGAGATGTGGACCTCAATGGAGATGGACGAGTGGACTTTGAAGGTAGGCGGGCTTGAAAACGGGTGCAAAGGGAGCCAGCCATGGAGCCCTCTAAGCGCAGGCGCACTAGGAAATCACCAATCCCACCTAAGTTTCTGTGCCTTGCTCCCCACCCCGCCTTGCATTTCTTCCATCGTATCTGTGTATACGCCAATCCATACCTATCTCAGTCCGTGTATCCATCTACCTGGCTATCATTCATACTTTTCACCCGTTTCATTTCTTCATCCGTCCAGGTGTCTGTTCAATTTGTTACCATCTCTAAAAGCCGTCGGTACAGCATCGATCCGTGCATTGATCGGTTTGTTCTGTACCCATTCTCTTTCGACTATACATCCAGCCATGCGTACGTCTCGGTACCTGGGCTCCCACCCACATCTCTCCCCCTATGCTTCTCTGGTTTGTTCCTCGCAGCCATTGATCTGTCTGTCCCGTCATTTCCCCTTGCTGTTTGTATCCAGCCATTCATATATTCATCCACCCTTGTGGTCAGTTTTCCCCAACTGTCTCTGTTCACCCTTCATGCTGTTCTCTGAGCATCACAGCTCCTCAGCCTGACCATAGGCCTCTGACATCTGACCACAGATCACTGTTCCAACCACAGCATCTATCTATCGTTCCTTCACTCTGAACTGCCCAAGACAAATGACCCTGTGAGACCTTTCCGGGAATATGCTGTCCTTTGTGCCTGGTACCCTTTTTGCATTTGGGTTGAATCATTTAAACTGCATTTTATCTATCTATCTATCTATCTATCTATCTATCTATCTATCTATCCATCCATCCAGTGTGTGTGCTTCCACACACATTCCATGGCATGAGTGTGAAGGACAACCTGCAAGAGATGGCTCTTTTCTTCCATCAAATGGGTCCAGGGGATCAAACTCAGGCCTTCAATCTTTGCAGCAATCACCTTTACCTCCTGAGCCATCTCACCCACCCTTAAGTGAAATTCTACTTATTTTCTAAGACCCAGTAGTAGACTCCTTCCCCCATCCCCACCCCCTTTTGCAGACTGAGCCTCCTCTTTTGTGACCTCCATACAGGTTCATCCCTGTACCCGATGCTGCCCTGATAGACTTTGAAATTTGAGAGGAGAGTAACTTTGTGTTCTTTATCTCAACATTTCTTCACAATAAACACCTCACACCTCACACATAGATAAGATTCACTAGATAGCTTTCTTTCTTTCTTTCTTCCTTCCTTTCTTCCTTTTTTTTTTTTTTTTTTTTTTTTTGAGACAGGGTTTCTCTGTGTAACCCAGGCTGTCCTGGAACTCACTCTGTAGACCAGGCTGGCCTCAAACTCAGAAACCCTCCTGCTTCTGCCTCCCAAGTGCTGGCATCAAAGATGTGCGCCACCACTGCCTGGCTCTTTCTTTCTTTCTTTCTTTCTTTCTTTCTTTCTTTCTTTCTTTCTTTCTTTCTTTCTTTCTTTCTTTCTTTCTTTCGAGACAGGGCTTCACTCTGTAGCTCCAAATAGCCTGGAACGCCCAGCCTGGGGTTGGAACGATCCTTTCAAAGAGGCTGAACATCAGGAATCCTGAATGTCAGATATTTACATTCTGATTCATCGCAGTAGCAAAATTACAATTATGAAGTAGCAACAAAAAATAATTTTAGGGCCTGGGATCATCAGAACATAAGGAACCATTTTAAAGGGCTGCGGCGTTAGGAAGTTTGAGAACCACTGGCATAGACCAGGCTGGCCTCAGAATCGGAGATCTATCTGCCTCTGCCTCCCGAGTGCTGGGATTGTATATGTGAGCCGATACACCTGCCTAATCAGACAGGCATTTTTTTTTTAAAGATTTATTTATTATTATATGTAAGTACACTGTAGCTGTCTTCAGACACTCCAGAAGAGGGCGCCAGATCTCGTTACGGATGGTTGTGAGCCACCATGTGGTTGCTGGGATTTGAACTCTGGACCTTCGGAAGAGCAGTCGGGTGCTCTTACCCACTGAGCCATCTCACCAGCCCGGCATTTTTTTTTAAGGAATCCATAAAACTTGCAATCCTTTATCCTATGTGTACCGTGTGCTTGTCATAGGTAGCTTAACGTGTATACCTCTCTGTTCTCACGATGCTATGGCCTGTACTTCCACCACTTCATATTAAACAGTGAGAACATCGAGGCTTACTTAGTAATAAAGCTCAAAATCGTATAAAAGCCAGGCGCGGTGGCACACGGATCCCTTTTGATCCCGACACCGGGGAGGCGGAGAGAAGTGTCGCTCTGTGAGCTTCAGGCCAACTTGATCTACACAGAGGGTTCCAGGACTCCGGGGGGTGGGGGTAGGTACATGGACAGACCCTGTCCCAGGACAGACACAATTGCCTGGCTGTTGGAAGGCAGAGTTGGGATGCAGACCGAGATCGGAGTCAGCTGCGCATGCGCAGTCCCATCCTTGGCACTGTGGAAGACAGAACGGAAAAGTAGCATTCATCTTATACTCTAGGAACTTACTTCTGGGTGGAGAGCCAGGATGGATGCGTGCTGGCCCGTGCCCAGAACACAGGGGTCAGGAGGTCAAGGGAAAGAGTGACACTGGGCGGAGAGGAGCCTCTATGGTCCAATCTAGAAACTCTGCTAAGCGCTGGGGAGATGATCTGGGATTTAACAGCACCTGCTGCCTGGCAGAGGGTTCAGGTTGCACACACATTCCAGGCCCATCAAGTGCCTGCTACTCCAACTCCAGGGCACCTCGTGGCCTCCTTTGCCTTCACCACACACACACACACACACACACACACACACACACCACGCACGCACACTCACAATTAAAAATAAAGATAAGGGGCTGGTGAGATGGCTCAGTCGGTAAGAGCACCCGACTGCTCTTCTGAAGGTCCAGAGTTCAAATCCCAGCAACCACATGGTGGCTCACAACCATCCATAACGAGATCTGGCGCCCTCTTCTGGAGTGTCTGAAGACAGCTACAGTGTACTTACATATAATAATAAATAAATAAATCTTTAAAAAAAAAAAAGATAAGGGCTGGAGGGATAGCTTGTTGGTTAAGAGCACTGTCTGAGCCGGGCAGTGGTGGCTTGTGCCTTTAATCCCAGCACTCAGGAGGCAGAGGCAGGCGGATTTCTGAGTTCGAGGCCAGCCTGGTCTACAGAGTGAGTTCCAGGACAGCCAGGGCTACACAGAGAAACCCTGTCTCGAAAAACCAAAAAAAAAAAAAAAAAAAAAAAAAAAAAAAAAGCACTGACTGCTCTTCCAGAGGTCCTGAGTTCAATTCCCAGTAGCCACATGGTGGCTCCCAACCATCTGTAATGGGATCTGATGCCCTCTTCTGCTGTGTCTGAAGAGATCAACAGTGTACTCACATTCATTAAATAAATAAATAAATAAATAAATAAATAAATAAATAAAGTCTCCTTAAAAAATAAAAATAAAGGAGGGGATATTTATCCCAGTGAGTTGAAGGTGTATATCAGCATAGAAGCCTGAATATGGATATTTGTGGCTGCTTTATTAACAGTTGCCAAAACCTGGACACAGCCAAGATGTTCCTCTGTAAGCGAATGGATTAAAAAAACAAAATACACACACACAAACAAACAAAAACTCAACCAACCAAACAAAAACCCATAAAACTGTGATATACCCAGGGGGCTGTGCTGGAAATATCAGGCTGGATCAGACGTGGGGAGCACTGTGAGGCCACCCACTGGGGAGGAGCTGCGGGGATGTCTGCATGGGTCAGACTTGCAGACCAGAAGCCCCCAGAGCTTCCTTACAGAGATGGAGCATGGAGGTGGGGTACAGCGCAGCCTCGAAGCAGGGGTGATGAGGAGGGGCCCAGCCCCAATGTCCTTTGCTGGCTCTGACTGCCACTCTCTCCGCCCGCTCCTGTCCCCTCCCAGAGTTTGTCCGGATGATGTCTCGCTGAGGCCTCCGAGGGGCTCCTCCAGGTCTGTCAACTCCCACAGGCGGGGAGAAGAGCTGAGCTCGCCTCACCCCCGCAGTAGCTGCAGAGAGCCCAGGATGTACTGGCGGATGGGGCCTGCCTGCACCCTGGGGAGGTGCCCACCCCGGACCCCCCACCCCTCCGCACTGTGAAAGACTCACAACTCTTGCAACTGGAAAAAGGGGGCGCCCGCCGGCGAGGAGGCCACAGTGCCAAGCCGGTAGAGGACATGCAAGGCGCCAAGTGCCATGTGCCCAGCCGCTGCTGGCTGGGTGGGCCAGGGAGCCCACCAGCAGACCCCACACAGCATGTGTGCCCCAGGGCAGAGCCTCTCAGCGCCCTCCTGATGCCTGTCCCAGCTCGCCTAGCCCTTTGATCTCAGAACCAATAAAAAAAAAAACCGAGAATGACAGAGAGGATGGTCCTTGCTTTGTGCCAGATATTCACCTTTCCCCAGAACCTCCTGCACTCCCAGACCAGGGTGGTTTTCTTACATGCCACATACATTGACTGAGTATTCTTTACCCAGAGACTTCTGCCCTTGTATATTACGTAGGCTGGAAATATGGCATCTTTGCGGGTGGGGGTGGGTGGGTTTTCGAGATAAGGGTTCTCTGCATAGCCTTGACTGTCCCGGAATTTGCTCTGCAGACCAGGCTGATTTCAAACTCAGAGATCCACCTGCCTCTGCCTCCTGGGTGCTGTGATCAAAGGCCCACCACCCTAGAAACGTGGCCTCTTCTAAGAAGGAGACTGCTCTGGCAATTGAGCTGGGCAGCTGCTTCCAGTAAGATCCGGTTCTTTGTTTCTTGGCTGAATCTCTAGCTGGCCTCTCACCAAGCCATGAATAACACTGAACTTCACTATTATTATGATTATTATTATTGCTACTATTATTATTTCTGAGGACAGGCATTTTGCCTGTGTGTATGACTCTGCACCGTGTACATTCCTGGTGCTCACGGGACCAGAAGAGGCACTGGGTCCCCTGTTACTGGAGCTACCAGATAATTTATAAGCTGCCATGTGGGTGCTAGGAATTGAACCTACGTCCTCTGGAAGAGCAGCCAGTGCTCTTAGCCTATGAGCCTTCTCTCCAGCTTTGACCTTAACTCTCTGAT
Organism: Mus caroli; assembly: GCF_978045245.1. Classification (NCBI taxonomy): domain Eukaryota; kingdom Metazoa; phylum Chordata; class Mammalia; order Rodentia; family Muridae; genus Mus; species Mus caroli. The sequence continues at coordinate 119,313,040 of NW_028227259.1, read as the reverse complement.
TCTTCACACACAGGCCCCTACCTCAGGAGGGCTGGTGTTACATAAGTGCAAAATGGCACCTGGTTATGCGGTGGAGAGGATCAAGCAAGTGTTCTGCCATAGATTGCCCTTATTTCCTTCTAACACAGAGGGCAGGAGAGACAAGGTGGTCTGAGGAGGAGGTGTGTACTGGGGAAGGAAGCACCTAGCAGGGGCCGTACCTCCTCCTGAGTGCCAGGAGACTCCAGGCTGGTCAGGGATACAGACATGCTGGAAACACATTCAGAGCTGATTACAGAGCGCGACCCTGCATGGAGGAAAGCAGACCGGAAGCAGTCCCTGCACAGACAGGAAGCAGGGCATGAAGAGGCCTGGCCAGCCCCAGGGAGGTGAGAGGAAGTGGTGTCAAGGGCTTTGCCCTGGAGGAAACTCCACTGTGTGTGATGATCTGACAGGCAGCCGCTCTGTTGGCAGTTAGGCCTTGGGTTTGTTTACTGTATGACTCTGGGTAGTCGTGCGCCAGTGTGTGCCCTCTTGGAACCTGTTTCCTGTGTATAATGAAGGAAGTCTACAATGCGGGCGCCATTGGCTTCTGTCATTTGCAGAGTGCCACGGACTTTTGCGACCTGGCAAAAGAAAGCCACTGTAATCAGTGGGTTTAGTGTCCACAACTGACAGGTTGAAGGATCTTAGAGGAGATGTTTGGGAGTTGTTTGGGATCTTGGACAGGCTTGGAGCATACTTGGGCAGACATGTGGGGATAGCTAGAATCCTGCAAGTCTTTATTTCCCTCTTTCAGCACGTTAAAGACTCATGGCAAGGGCTTTTTTAGTTACACGTGTTTATTTATCTCGTGTGCATGCCTGTGGGTGTGTGCAGGAAGGCCAGAGGATGGCGTTTGAGAGTCAGCTCTCTTTTTCTACCACGTGGTTCCTGGCCCTCAGGTTGTTAGGGTTGGCAGCAAGAGCCTTCACCCAATGAGCCAGCTCACCAGCCTACCTGAGGACTCACTGTCACCCCTTTGGAATCCACCCCTGATTCTGATGCCATCCTAGGGGTTAGGGCCGTCATTTTCCATCCTTAACCAAATCTCAGAAGATTCCGATGCTGACCACGGGCCTCCGAACTCCACGGTAAGTTCCAGCCAGGTAGATACAGGTGTGCTTCCAGGCACCTGAGGCAGGAGGGAGGGCTAAAGGAGAGAGTGGGGAGAGGGAGGGAGGGAGAGGGCACTCTGTTCCCCCAGGTGTCACAGTTGAGGGAGGACACTTGTTCTTAGACCTGGCAGGAAACGTGGCAAGGCCCGTGGGCCCCCAGCCAGACACGCCTGGGTAATCTCCACGTCCCAGAGGCCAGCAGGGCTGGGAGCTCCAAATTCTAATAATCCAATTCTGACACTAAGCCCTTGGCTCCGCGCCTCACTCGGCAGGCCTACAGTTCTCCTGTACTGGCTTAACTCTGCCCAGGGACTCCAGATCAGTGCGTTTCAGAAATGTAATGGCTTTGTGGGGCGATTTGAAGAGAAAGGGCCTCTGTAGACAGCTCCGTGAGCAGGCAGGGGGAGCCCTCCAGAAACCGGCCAAGGAGAGAGAGGAGCACACAGTGAGCTAGGAGGGCTCCATGTCTAGTGTGTGTTCTCTTAAAATCATAAACACAGCAGCTGTGACAAAGGGACTAGAGAAAACAGTCCGGTCCTGCTGAAAGGACTTTTGAGTACTTAGGCAAGAAGCCAGGGGTAGGTCTCTTCTCTGAAACCTGGGGCCCCTCCCTTGCATCTTAGCTACGCCCTTGCGCCTTAGCTCCACTTTTACATCTTAGCTCTGCCCTTGCACTTTAGCCCTGCCCTTGCATCTTAGCTCCGCCTTTGCAATGTAGTTTCTCCTTGGATCTTAGCTCCTCCTTTGCATTTTGGCTCCTCCCTTGCATTTTAGCTCTGCCCTTGTACTTTAGCCCCTCCCTTGCACTTTAAGCCCTGCCCTTGCATTTTAGCTCCGCCCTTGCACTTTGGCTCCTCCCACCCACCTGGATATTTTAAGGATTAGAATTCCATGACTTCTAGAACCAAGATGCATTTCCCCAGGCAAGGGCTCCTTCTGCTACCCAGGGCACTCCTCTAATACCCCTTGTGGGGCAGCTCCAAGTGTCACCTTAGAGCTGGGCCTAGTGGCACACGCCAATAATCCCAGCACTCAGGAAATGAAGAAGGGAGGGAGGGTTGTGAATTGGAGGGCAGCCTAAGCTACATAATCACACACACACACACACACACACACACACACACACACACACACGCACACACGCACACACGCACACACACACACCACCATCACCACCACCACCACAGGTTAAAAATATAACTAAAACAAAGATGTAGGAGCTGAAGAGATGGCTTGCTTAGTAATTAAGAGTCGGTACTGTCCTTCTAAAAGACCTGAGTTCAGATTCCACAAACGGCTCGCAACTGCCTGTAATTGCAGCTCCGCGAGATCTGGTGCCCCCTGCTGGCCTCCACAGACACTGAACTCACGAGCACAAACCAACACGGAGACACATACACAAAGCTGGAAAAAACAAAAAACAAAAAAAAAAACCAAAAAACTGAAAATTCTTAGGAAAAGTCCGTAGGTTATGTGGGCAACCGTTGTCGTTTTCCGCGGGGATCTTGCGGTTTCATGAATTCTATGACAGGAGCGGCAAGTCCTGAAGCTTATCCCGTGGGTACTGGGGGAAGATGTATACAGGACGTCCTTGGGATTGTGCCTGTAAGTACACCCGGTGGCCTCTGTCAGTGTTCACTATTAATGCTGTACCTCCTGTTATGTTTGCCTTCTCCGGAGAGTCTTCTTGCCTCAGTGTGATTTCCTGTTGCAGAAAAAAGGATGGGAAAGGGCTGGAGAGATGGCTCAGTGGTTAAGAGCACCAACTGCTCTTCCAGAGGTCCTCAGTTCAATTCCCACTAACCACATGGTGGCTCACAACCATCTGTAATGGGATCTGATGCCCTCTGCTGGTGTGTCTGAAGACAGCTATAATGTACTCATGTACATAAAATAAATAACCTCTTTTTAAAAAAAGGATGGGAAAGACAGTCATGAAATTCACTTTGAAAGGTTTCTTCCTCTTTTTCGTCTTCCTCTTCCTCTTCTTCTTCTTCTCCTCCTCCTTCTTCAAGATTTATTTTATTTATATGAGTACACTGTCACTGTCTTCAGACACATCAGAAAAGGGCATTGGATTCCATTACAGATGATTGTGAGTCACCATGTGGTTGCTGGGAATTGAACTCAGGACCTTTGGAATATCAGTCAGTGCTCTTAACTGCCAAGTCACCTCTCCAGCCCCCAAGATTTATTATCCTTTAAAAAAGATTTTATTTGGGCTGGAGAGATGTCTCAGTGTTTAAGAGTGCCGACTGCAGGGCTGGTGAGATGGTTCAGTGGGTAAGAGCACCGACTGCTCTTCCAAAGGTACTGAGTTCAAATCCCAGCAACCACATGGTGGCTCACAACCACCCATAATGAGATCTGATACCCTCTTCTGGTGTGTTTGAAGACAGCGACAGTGAACTTATACTAATAAATAAATCTTTGGCCGGAGCAAGTGGGGTTGACCAGAGCAAGCAGAGGTCCTAAGTTCAATTCCCTACAATCATATGAAGGCTCACAACCATCTGTACAACTAAACTGTGTACTCATATACATAAAATAAATAAATCTTTAAAAAAAAAAAAGAGTGCCGACTGCTTTTCTGAAGGTTGTGAGTTCAAATCCCAGCAACCACATGATGGCTCATCCATAATGAGATCTGATGTTCTCTTCTGGTGTATCTGAAGACAGCTACAGTGTATTTACATATAATAAATAAAAAATCTTTAAAAAAGATTTTATTTTATGCGTATGAATCTTTGCCTGCCCGTGTGCATATGAGTAGCACGTGCATGCTTGGCACTGTCAGAGGCCAGAAGATGGTGTTGGATCCCCTGAGACTGGAATTATAGAGGGTTGTGGATGCTGGGAAGCGAACCCAAAGACCTTGCAAGAGCAGGTCTTAACCACCCTCTGCAGCCCCGACTTTTAAATTTTAAAAATTATAGCAGGGCAGTGGTGGCACATGCCTTTAATCCCAACATTTGGGAGGTAGAGGCAGGTCAATTTCTAGTTTGAGGCCAGCCTGGTCTACAGAGTGAGTTCCAGGACAGCCAGGGCTATACAGAAAAACCCTGTCTCGAACCCCCACCCCCCCACCCCAAAATTATATATATATGTGTGTACATGCACGCATGCGTGGGGGTGTGGTGAGGGTGTGGGTGGGTGTCTGGGCATGTTGTGAGTGCTGTGCCCACAAGGGCCAGGAGAGGGCATCAGATCCCCTGGAGCTGGAGTCAGTGGGTTGGGAGTTGTCTGCGAGTTTGTCCTGGGTGCTGAGGACCAAAACTCTCTGCAAGAGCCTCGAGAACTCTTCACCATTGACCCATCTCTCCAGCCCCAGTGGGATTAACACCCGCACAGGAACCTCCCGTTGGCAGCGACCAACTCATCTTCACTCAAATCTGGGCTCTGGCTCAAATGTCTGGAAATAGTTCATACCTCAGGGTCCTGCAAGGTGCCGGGCAGGTTCAGATTGCACACGCGCGCTGTCCCCGCACTCCTTGCGGAGGTGTCTGTCACCTGATCCTGCTTCCGACCTACTATCGCTTGTAGAATGAGGACCGGGTTCTGAGTTTGGGTTGAAATAGAAAATGCTCCCCACAGGATACAACACTTGGTCCTGCCTGCTGGCAGCCCTTCTTCTGGAAGTGATGGGAATTGGAGGCAGGGCAATAGGAAGTAGTTCAGTAGGGGGCGGGGGGGGGGGGCGCGGGGGGGGGGGCGCATAGTCCATTCTGTATTCTTTTTCTCTGCTTCCTGCTTCCACCACAGGGTTCCCTAAACTATGATGGTTTCCCAAAATTTGTGGGGCTAAGCAACCATGGCTAAATCCCATCACCACGAGCCAGACTATATACCCTTTCTACTTGGCGTTACTCCATCTGGCATTTTGGTCACAGCTATGCCAGGAGAACTAATAGGCCTTCTTTTAGCCTCATTCGTGATCATTAGCCATACTCAGCTTATGGGTGGGCAGTTACAAGGAACTAGCTCCTTTAGGGGCTGGACAGATGACTCCACAGTTAAGAGCACTTACTGCTCTTCTACAGGGCCTGGGTTGAGTATCTGGCACCCACATAAGGGCTCATAACCGTCTGTAACCCCGGTTGCAGGGGATCCAACACCCTCTTCTGATTTTTGAAGGCATCAGGCAGACATGATGTACCTACAGTTATGCATACGGAAGGAAGGAAGGGCCATTAGGGAGGCAGAGGCAGGCAGATCTCTGTGAGTTCAAGGCCAGCCAAGGCTTTATAGTGAGATCCTGTCTCTCAAAAAGAAATAAAGAAAAAAAGGAAAGAAAGAAAGAAAGAAAGAAAGAAAGAGCGAGCCCGTGCATGGTGCTTAGAGAGTGTGGCTCAAAACCTTTACACATATAGTTCTCTCTGCTTGAGATTTTCTTTGAGCTAGGCTTAAAGGTCTCCCTCTTATCTTAGAAGGACTGAAGCCCACAGCACAGCTTTAAGCTCTCCTAACGGGAGTGTCCTGTGGTACAGGAACAGGTGACAGCAAACTCCTCTGATCTCAGCATGTAGGAGGCTGTGAGACAGGAGGTCACAGGTTCCAGGCCAGCCTGGGCTGCAGGCAAGACCCTGCCCCCAAGTACAAAAAAAAAAAAAAAAAAAAAAAAAGCAAGCAAGCTTGCCCTCTGTGCTGGGTGCACCGACCCAGCTAGGTAGGCTGAGGTATTTTCCTCACACTCACAAAGCCCTGGGTCCTATCCCCAGCACTCTGGAAACTGACTGTGGTGGAGTGTGTCTGCAGTTCCAGCACTCCAGAGGTGAAAGGCAGGAGTTCAAAGTCACCCTCAACTGCAGAACAAGTTGAGCTCAGCCTGGGATACATTTCTTTTTCTTTCTCTCTCTCTTTCTTTTTTCTTTTTTTTTTTTTCAAGACAGGGTTTCTCTGTGTAGTCCTGGCTGTCCTGGAACTCACTCTGTAGACCAGGCTGGCCTCGAACTCAGAAATTCACCTGCTTCTGCCTCCCAAGTGCTGGAGTTAGGATCCTTTCTTTAAAAAAAAAAAAAAAAATCCAATGCATTCTTATCAGTTAACACAGTTAAAATCGGTTATCAGAAGTCTGTGGTGAGCTTAGAGATAATTAACTTCTCAGAAGAGGAAAATCAGGCACGGTGGGAAGCCACTTGCCCAAGGCCAGGCAGATGCAAGCCTTCTCTGTTCCCATCCCTAGTCACACTGGCCCATCAGCCTCTTCTGTGAGTTCTATCCTCTGCAGGGCAGCAGAGGGCGGCCAGCCCAGCCTCCTTTCTGCTGCTGCTGAAGACCCAGGTAGTTTCCCACTGACTGGAAGCTGAGGTGCCATGGGCAGGTCCTCAGCCTCTCTGGGTGGCTCTGATCCCGCTGGCTTGAAGAGAACCTAGGTGAAGAAACTTGGCTTTGGGAGCAGACCACCCACCTTTGCATCCAGGCGGGAGGCAAAGAGCCCCCACCCCCCAACCTTCTGTGTTTTCCCTCTTGAGCTTTTATTGTGAGCTTATCCTTCGGGCGGGAAATTATGCCACTAACTTAAAATAGACTGCGCTTAATTAATAGCATGCTTTGTTCTTGGGATTCTTATCTCGACCGGAAGACACGCCTCTTTTCGGGTTTGTGGGTCAAGGTGAAGTTGCCTCTGGGGACTCAGGAACAGCTGCTTTCTGCTTTTCCACTTTTGAACTCAGGTTCCTGTTGGCTTTTCCCTCCCTGGGGTAGAAGGGTTTTTCCCTAACTCGTTAGCCTGGGGTGTTCACCAGGACCTTTCCTACTATTAGATTGCCAGCATGACATGTTATAATTACTTCTTCTTGTATGATTAATAGCTACTGTGTACTAAACACCATCTATGAGCCAGGCCCTCTGCTAAGGGATTCTGAGAGTCCTACATGTGGGTATTCTAATTACATCTATCAGATGAGGAAGCTGTGGGCTCCGAGGGGAGAAAGGGCTCCCCAAGTTCCACATAGCTCTAAGAAGTAGAATCAGCCTTTGAATCCAAGTCTCGGTGACCCCCAAACACTAAGACTTATTTATTGACATTTAGTCATGTGCTCCACAGTCACATAATGCTCTTGGGCTGGCAAGGTAGCCCAGCAGGCACAGGGACTGACTGCTGTCCTCAGCTACAGACTTCCTGAGTTCATCTGGCCTGGCTTCATCTAAAACTAAAACAAAAAGAAGAGGCAGTAAGACAGCCTAGGGTGTACAAGCACTTGCCGCCGAGCCTGACGACCCAAGGTGATGATGAAACTCATGAACTTGTGTTGTCCTCTGACCTCCACAGCCAAGCTGTGGCGTGTACCTATGTGCCTCCCCCATACCCTCTGCTTACAAATAAATGACTTTTCCAAAAGCTTTTTTTTTTTTTTTTTTAATTCTCTTCCCTTAAAATTTATCTCTTTTATGTCTCACAGTCTTAGGGCATATGTACAAATATTTTGTATTGGAGAGGGGCAAACTGAGGCACAGAGAGGTGAATTCCTTTACCCGGGTAACATAAGAGACACTTTTCTTTTGCATCAAATATGGTCTCACTCATAGGTAGCCAGCCTCACGGGACACGTGGGTTGGAAGCTGAATACTGTTGTGCGGTTCTACACAGATTACTTAACCTTCTTCAACTTTTTAAGTTTCTCATCCATAAACAGGGGGAACATTTCCTGTTTTTCAGCTTTCTGAGGTGGATATGAGATTCAGATGTGTGGGAACGGATGGCTGTTGAGAACCTGCTGTCAGGGCCCTGTCTTGGCTACAGTCCTAAGCTTGGCTTTTGGATGGGTGTATGATCTTTTTTTTTTTCCCCCAAGTTCTCTTCCGTGTTGCACGACAAGCATATTGTTTTCGCTGGGCATGGTAGCACCAGCCTGCTGTTTTAGCTACTCGGAAAGCTGAGGCAGGAGGATCCCAAATTTGAGGCCAGTCTGGACAGCTTAGCAAGAGACAGAGTCAAAGTCTGGGGATGCTCCTCCGGGGTAGGAAGGAACCATGCTCAGCTCAACCCTGGTTTTCCAAGAGGAGAGAGGTGCAGGGCTAGGGAGAGAATTTTCTGAGTGGATGGATGGTGTTTGGATCAGCAAAGGCTCAAAGCTCTAATGGATGATAGAACTGGGAAGCCACTGAGAGGGGAACGGAGCCCATCTCGGGCTCAGCCCCAGACTGTAGCTCCTGTCACTCTATGAAGGTCACCTGTCCTGAGTGTGTTGCGGATTTAGAGAAAACTTTGACCTGGGTCTTGGCAGTCCCAAGCAGGGGCTTTAATACCTGTATGTCTACGTGTCAGGGACACACAATGAAGGTCAGAAGACTGCGACCCTTTTTTTTTTTTAAAGTTTTTCTCTGTATAGCCCTGGTTGTCCTGGAACTCACTTTGTAGACCAGGCTGGCCTCGAACTCAGAAATCCGCCTGCATCTACCTCCCAAATGCTGGGATTAAAGGCGTGCGCCACGACCGCCTGGCCTTTGCGCCCCCCCCCCCCCATCCTTATCAGCCTTATGGAGACTGGGGGTAAAACCCATGTTCTCTGCCAAAGCAGCTAGAGCTCTAGACGCTGAGCCATCTTTCCAGCCTCCTATTTATTGTTATAGAGACAGGATCGCACTCTTTGAGCTCAAGCTGGCCTTTTAAAACTCCTGGTAATCATCCTGCTTTAACCTCTGAGAATACAAGCACGTGTCACCTGGCGTCAGCGCGCCTAGAGTTGTTTTATGTTCCTTTTTCTGAACCTCGAAAATCAAATTCAACAGGGCTTTCCATGTTTTGTCCGCATTATCTGTATGGACAGGGTAAGTACTTATGGAACAAATGATTCCACTTCCCCCGCTTGGCTGGGTCGGAAAAATAGGAGTTGAGGCAGATACCCAAGGGCATGGACAATAACGCAGAAGAGCGCTGGGTGAAATGCCAAAGCAGGGAGCTCGGGTCGTGCCAATGGTCCCCAGCAGGAGGAGGAGGAGGAGGAGAAGGAGAAGGAGGAAGCCCCTAGCGCCACTCAGGTTTCCAGGCCCGCCAGGGACCGTCGCCATGGAGACGCAGGCATCCTGGAGCCCCCTCCCCCTAATAGCCACGCGTTTCCGCTGCGTTGGAGCATTCTGATTGGACGGCCTCCTGGACGCTACCACACACCACGCGCCTGCTAAGGGGTGACGGCGGGGACCGTGTCCTCGCTGGACTCGCCACCTGTTCACATGGCATTCCAGGGAGAGACGGGCCCCGATGCTCCACACGGGGACAAACCATCGCTCGGCTTGCAAGAGCCTAGGCTCTTGCCTTCTGAGTTGAAGGAGGAGGGATGGAAAAGACGGCAACGCCCCCTTCTGAGCTGACTCGGTCCCCAGCTCTAGAGCACCGGAAGTGTTGGCGACGTGTCATTGCGCCCTTCTCTAAACCTTCCCCGGCCCAGGCCACCTTTCCCAGTCGGCTGTGGGATTCCGGGGCGGCCTGGGCGCTGCACCCGCCACTTCCGCATGGAACCGCCGCTTCAACCGAACTCCCTCCCTCGGCGCGCGCTCCTTCTCGTGCCCCGTGGTTGGGCCGGAGCCTAGGCGTGGCCACGCCCCTCCCCGGACGCAACAGCCAATGGCGCGGCCGCTCTCGGCAGGGTGGTGGGTAATTCATGAGGGCCGCCCTCTGATTGGCTGAGGCGCTCCGGGCTGAGGGCTGGGCGGCGGGGTAGGTTGCTCCCGAGGTGGGAGGCGGCGCCCCAAGGCGGAGGAGGAGGAGGAGGAGGAGGAGGCCCTGAGAGCGACATGTCCCGGGTTGCCGAGGCAGAACGGTCCGCCACGCTGCTCTCCTGAGTTGGGGGTGGCCGGCCGAGGACGAGGGTCGGCAGGGGCTGCCCCCGCCGTGGTGGCCGCCATGCTGAGGCCCCGGAGAGCCGAGGGAACCGCTGTGGCGCTTCTCCGGCTGCTGCTGTTGCTGCTGCTGCTGGGGCCGAAGCTCCGGGGTCCGGGGCTCGGCGTGGTCGGCGCCGCCGGGGCCGGACTGCCGGAGAGCGTCATCTGGGCAGTGAACGCGGGCGGCGAGGCGCATGTGGACGTGCACGGGATCCATTTCCGCAAGGACCCTCTGGAAGGCCGGGTGGGCCGAGGTGAGAGCCCCTCCGGCCGAGCCTTGGGGGGATCCGCGGCCTGGGAGCAGGGCGCAGCTGCGGGCCTCGAACCCCTTCCTCTCCAGCCGGGAGACCACAGCCTTGGAGCGAAGTTTCTCTCTGCAGTGAACCCACCCCCAGCCCCCCAACCCCCCACCCTTCAGGGACCTGGCCAGGACCCAGGGCCTAGCCCTGACTGGAAGCTACCAAGAGCCATCGAGGCATAGAGTTGGCGAGAAGTTTATATTTAGACCCTTTCTCATTTTACGTTGCCCCAGCCCCTCATCCCACCCAAGCTGGGAATGTAAAAGGCAAGGGTGGCCTTTTGCCTGGCGCCTGGAGGCCTCGCAGGTTGGAGGTCATCGACTCCGCTGCTCTGCCATCCATCGCGACGGTTTCCAGGAGATGCTTTGCCCACCCTACAGATCACCCGCCGTTTTCCGTGCCCCTTCCAAGCCCGGGACTGAGGCTTGATTCTTCGCCAGACTGGCAGGGAATCTTCGAAGGGGGAATAGTCCGGGAAAGTTTGACTGTGGCACCCCTCCCCTCCCCTCCTTTGGAATTTGTATGCTTAAAAGTCAAAGTCACCCGACGGGTGTCGGTATATCGCAGCCCATCCTGCCCATCAGGTCAACCTGTGTAAGGTTTGAGTGTGACCCCCGGGTGATCGTAAGACATATGATCCCAGCTTAGGAGGAAAGTGGGTTTTACAGAGTTTCACAGTTCACAACGGCCAAATGAGAATTTTGAGGGCAGATGGTTAAAAATACAGGTTCACAACGGCCAAATGAGAATTTTTGAGAACAGATGGTTAAAAATACAGGTTCCTGGGCGGTCTCTAGACACAGTAGACAAACTTTTTTCTTTTACTTAACTAGCTGGGACTCGGGTCTCTGCCCTAGGCACTTCTGTTATAGGTTACCTCCCCACACCCCCCAATCCATTCTTTGGAGAAAACTGCTCTAGATTCTTCTATAAGTAGGATTGAAAAACAGGTTTAGAAGGAAAGTCGGGGACTGAAGAGCTGGCTCGGCGGTTAAGAGTGCCAATTGTTCTCAGAGAACCCAAGTTTGATTCCCAGCACCCAGATGATAGCTCAGGATTGTCCATAACTCCATTTCCCAGGGATCCAGCACTGCTTTCTGACATCCATAGTCACCAGGCACACGTGTGCACAGAGAGACATACATGCAGGCAGAACACTACACAAAACTGTTTGAAAAGTTTTTTTGAAAAGGTTTTTCTTGTTTCATGTTCTGGAAGATTGATGCTATATGCTCTGTGCAGAGGCTGCCTTTGTAGACAACAGGAAATCTTTTTTTCAGTGTTTGTGTGTGGTTCTTTTAACTTTACTGAAGGTTTCAACTTCCAGTTTCTGTGTTGCGATAGTTATATTGTGTGTGTCTTATCTGGATGTTGTGGCACACACCTATAATCTCAGCACCGTCAAGGCAGAGGCAGGAGGATCCCTGATTGATGAAAGCCAGTCTGGTTTATCTAAGGAGATCCAGGGCTACATTGTGAGAGCTTGTTTCACAAAAGAAACCAGAATTCTTTGCTTTTATACATGTAAGGGTCTTGGCACATGGGGCTGTTCTCTGAAGTTCTGTGTCCTGGAATGCATTTAGACCTGGCATGCAGGTCCCAGGAATCTGGATTCCGCTGAGTCAGGGCTCCAGGTCGTGGCAGCCAAAGCCAGACTTTGTAACAGCAGGTCGTTACTGCCTCTGTTGCTGGTGTTCCTCTTTCTTCATGCTTGTGGGCAGAGAGGAAGGAGCTCCTGAGGAAACCGCACAGTTGGTGGACTTTGTCTCTTGAGATAATGGTGGTGAGGGCAGTGTACAGCTGGTTTCTTCATTCAGATACCCAGCTATACACTGGTTCCATTGTCCTCCTTTTAGGTCCCCAGTACAGAGGATGAAACTAAGACTGCCATCTTTAGTCCTCTTATTCCCATACTCTGCTTTTAGGTTGCTGGTGCAGGTGGTTTAGTTTTGGCCTGGTCGGTAGCCAGCTAGGCTCTCTCGTCCTTGGATTGTAGTTTCCTAGGGGCCAGAACACTCGTGTGTGTGTGTGTGTGTGTGTGTCAGGGGTTGGGGTTGGGCTGGGTAATTGTAGCAAATACACAGTGTGTGAGATCTGCCAGACTCTTTCATCGTGGAATCCGATTTTGGACACTAGTATTTGGGGCAACGTAGAAAGGAAGGTCCCCTGCCCCAGACTGTCTGCTTGTCTGGGTGTGGCCGGCACGAAGGCATGGAGAGAAAGAAGAGTTGGGTATATAGTGCTGCGGCGTGGGCCGGCGGATGTTGGTACTTACTAAGTCCCTGAGGTAGTGCTCCCTGGCATTGGGTCTGGGCCCCAGATACGTTTAAGCGTCCACTGAGCAGTCAGCTTTCTAGTTTGTTCTGTGCTGAGGCGTCGGCCCTGCCCAGGGAAGAGCAGCTGTTCAGGCTGCCTTGCCTTCTCGGGATCAGGGTGTGCCCCTTATTTGGAGACCCTTGTCTCATGCAGCTATTTATGCTGATTGCTGGAGGGCTGTGCTTCATTTCTTTTCCCACATGGCTGTGATACTGTTTGCAGCATGTGTGCTGAGGACATTTTCTAAGGGTTTGGCCTGATTCTGAACTTGCCTGCCATTTCTCTGCCTTCTTTGTAAGTTCAGCATTCTTGTGACTGAGTGGCCTGGGGTACCCAGTGGCTTATGCTTCTAACAACACTTGATAACATGTGTATTGACTCCGTTTCTGCCTTGGGATCGCTAATGGTCACAGCCTGGAAAAGGCATTTTATATCTGTGTGCCTCAGTTCAACAGACAGATGTACTGCTGTGGAAAGTGCTGTGGCCCAGCATGAGTTCTGGGTGTGTGTGGCTTTGCTCTTGCTGGTTTGTTTTGAGACAAGGTTTCAGGTTGCCCAGGTTAGCCCCAAACTTACCATGTAGCTTTAGGATGACCTTAAACTCTTGATTATCCTGCCTTCACCTCCCAAGTGCTGGGATCACAGGCTTGGGCCGGGCCTGGCTTTCCAGGTTCTTGACTTGGTCCCTGTGGTGACGTGACCTGACCCTGCCATTTTATATGTTATATGTCAGGGTCACAGAGGACTTGGCTTGGCTTTGGGGGACACTCCTTCCTTTCCTAAGGAGATTCACTCTAGAATTTATGGCATGAGGGCCTTGTCTTTTTTTTTTTTTTCTTCCCTGCTTGATGGCCTTTTACATGAAATTAAAAGTAGGTCAGAGTGTGTGTCCAGAGGGGAGAGGTGTTGTCTGGAGACCTGAGCCGGTCAAGTGACTTACTGTTTAGCCCTAAAGTGGACCCCATTGGAGGCTGCCATTTGGCTAAGGAAGAATTTAGCCTTGAGGAGCTAAGAGCCTGGTAGAGAGAGTGAGGGAGAAGGGGGGGTGGGAGAGCCATGGTTTGCTTATGGCCTGGAGGTTTGTGTAGAGTTCTATTCCTGTGTTGTTTCCTATTAGTGGCAACGCTTCTTCTGAGAGCCCTCCCAAGTACTGGTAGATGATTTAGGTCATAGGTTCCTTGACCCCATTGTTCATTATAATTTATTAGAAACTAACCTCTCTTGAAAAAGAAATGATTGAGAAGCTGGACAGTGGTGGCACACACCTTTAATCCCAGCACTTGGGAGGCAGAGGCAGGCGGATTTCTGAGTTCGAGGCCAGCCTGGTCTACAGAGTGAGTTCCAGGACACCCAGGGCTACACAGAGAAACCCTGACTCGAAAACAAACAAACTAACAAAATGATTGAGAAAAAAAAAAAATCTAGTGGTCAGAGGGCCTAGAGGAAGCAATTCATTTATTTGTTTTTAAGCAGGCTTCATTCTAGTCCAGACTGGCCTTGAATTTGTGGAACCCTCCTGCCTCAGCCTCCTGAGTGCTGGGATCACAGGTGTACTTGGCACTTTATGGTGGGTCCTACCCACGTGTTCCTGCTGGTTCCAGATTTTCTCTTCAGCTACAGCTTTCTAATTCATTTCCTTGCCTCCTTTTAATCTGTTTTCATATGTATGTATGTATGTATGTATGTATGTATGTATGTATTTAGACAGGAACTCACTGTGCAGCCCTGCTTGCCTGAAGCTAGCTCTGTAGTGCAGGCTGACTTGCAGCTCCTAGCACTCTGTCTGCCCTGCCTGCCTGCTGTTGCTGGCACGGCTACCCAGTTTCTAACTCCCAGAGCAGAGGTATTTTCTTTAGTGCTTACTGCCTGTGTCTCTGCCCAGTGGGCATTTCTACATGTTTATCTTTTGTCTGTCTCCATGTGGGACGATCTGCTAAGATTTTTCCAGGTGGCTCACCGCCTCTGCAGTTCTGTGGATGGGTGATGACCCCATACTGCAGTTGAGGACCTAAAAGAAACAACTAGTTATTCAGCATCACTTACTTAGTAGATGACAGGGTCAGGATTCGAATCCAGGCCTGTCTTACTCCGAGCTGGGTTGAATTTTCCAGTGAGCCTGGCTGCCCTAGGAGGAGATAGAATGTAGGCCCTGTGGCCTCCTTCCTTCTGGTTAAGTGAGCTGTGCTGTGCCGGCTTCAGCAGTGCGCTGACTGTCCACTCATTCTATGTTAAAGAAACCTGCTTAGCTGTTTGTGTGTAAAGGCTAGTGAGGGAAGGAAAATCCTTTTTGCTACTCCGTCTCCTGGGACTTTGTGGCAGGTCTCTTAGGACAGCCACTTGGGCTTAAAGTGAATCCCAGATTGTTTAAGTCTCGCTCACTTGGCAGTTTTCTGAACTGTGGGGCTGAGGCTGCTGCAGACAACACTGCTTCTGGTTTCTCAAGTTTTCTTCTCAGTGAGGGGATGGGGGTGGGGTCCACACACGCACAACATTTTCTGTGGATCGAACAATAAACGACATCTAGCTAATGTTCCAGATTTGCGCGTCTCTGCCCTCCTGGGAGAAGGGAATTCTTAGCACTCAGTTGGAGGAGAAATAGCCTTTCAGGTTGCATAGGTGTGTGTGTCCTGAGCAGCCTTTGAGTTTGGGAAGGAGCGAGAGCGTGTCAGCCCCACATCCTTTGGAAGCCATGTGTCTTTGATTTCCTGAGGAGATAACAGGGAGGAGAGTCTGAAGACAAAACTACAGTGAGTTTCCTGCCCCATTGTCTCCTCTGTGCAACTGATCACAAGGCTAATGTCACTTACAGGAACTGTTAACAGTTATGTTTATTTTTCTGAGGGCTTGACCTTAGCCACTGGAACTTTTAGTTCATCTTTCACCTTTTGTCGGGTCCTTTTCTTTGAAATAATGGTGATCTGGAGGACAGAGCTCTAGGGCTGTGTTCTTGGGAGTGAGTCAGATGAGCTCAGACATGTTCAGGGTGGTGTGGTCATGGCTGATCTGCCCGTCTGCCACAGGATCCAGGTGTCAGGTATCTTCAGGGGGAAGGGAGGCTTAAAATCTTCAGTTCGAGTTGAGAAAGCAGTTGGGGGAAGGGGAGATTTTAAGCCTCATTATGTGTGTGCTAAGAGAGCCCAATAGTTTTTGTCAGGACGCATGAGTATTCATTGCCTGGGACTGGAGGGTGGTATATCTTTGGAAAGACCGGAGTTTAGTGTTTGTTTGGTTTTTTTGGGGGGGGGGGCACATTTACAGCTTGTTACCAAGAAGACTGGGGGCTGTAGAGGATTTCTCTGTTTTTTTTTTTGTTTTTGTTTTTTTAAGATTTATTTATTTTATGTGTGTGAGTACACTGTAGCTGTCAGACACACCAGAAGAGGGCGTTAGATCTCATTACAGATGGTTGTGAGCCATCATACGGTTGCTGGGAATTGAACTCAGGATGTCTGGAAGAGCAGAGGGTGCTCTTAAGCCAGTTGGTCTAATGAAGGCGGATTCTTATGCAGGGTGCTGTGCTCCTCACGCTGTCCCCGCCACTGTGCAGTGCTTTCGTCTTGTGTCAGTAGGAGCTGCACCGAGTGGCTACTGAGCGGAGCCTGGGTAGAACATTTCTCCGGTTGGTTTAATCGAGTGAGGCGGTGGTGAAAAGGGCAGCGGAGGTGAACTCAGTCATGTAAGATAGTTGCAGCTGGAGGAAGTTGGAGAACACCGTCCCCTCTTTTACGAGCCTGTTTTTCTTTGCCAGCTTGGGAACTTTTTGAATAAAATTTTTGAAAAACAACAAAAAGGTCCAGCCAGTTTATTCTTTGTCGTGAGTAATGTAGTAAACGTAAGAGTAAGAGCGCTTCCCTGACAGATAGCCAGGTCGCTTTAGACAGAAAACCCATTAGAACTGAGGAGAGTTGCTGGTGGTCCCTGGTCTCAGGAGGTTTTCCCTGCGGCTCTCCTTGATGAGCTCTGCAGCACCTCATTCCCGTTAGGTCAAGGACTAGACTCCTCACTCCCTCCCAACCTTTCCCAGCATGCCCAGGAACTAAATGTAAAGTTCTGCTGACGTGACTCCTGTTGGGTTTCTTTGATGTTTCTCTTCCATGTCAGCAGCTATCTGATTCTTGTCTTTGTGTGAACTCTCTTTAGAACCAGATGCAGAGGGAGTGGCCCCTTCTGCTGGGAGAGTTACTAGAGCGTTGCCCTGGCAATGCCTCTGCCTGGTCTCCACTCTTCCTCATCCTGCCTCTGATGTGCCTTCTCTTTGTGTTTTCCTTAGCCTCAGATTATGGCATGAAACTGCCGATCCTGCGCTCCACCCCGGAGGACCAGATCTTGTATCAGACAGAGCGGTACAATGAAGAAACCTTTGGCTACGAAGTACCTGTCAAGGAGGAGGGCGACTATGTGCTGGTGTTGAAGTTTGCTGAGGTCTACTTTGCACAGTCTCAGCAGAAGGTGAGGGGTGTTGAGGTTCCTGGTTGGCCAGTAGCACACTGTTCTTTTGAACAGTTCAGTACTCTGAAGCCAGTGTAGAAACCATGAGGATCCTCCCACCCTGGAGAAGCGTCCTTCCCCTGCCCATTGGCTGTACCTGTCTTGAGTCCTTTTAGGAACCTCCTGTTCACTTCCTTCCCCGACTCTCAGCAGCTTGTCCCCTGCGCTGGCGTCCCTAGTTCAGTCTGTCTGCTTTCTCCCTGTAAGGCCAGTATGAAACCTTGGCAGCCAAGGGCCGTGGCTGTGTTGGCTCTGGTGGAGGACTACAGTCACCTTGGAATATGTCCAGAGCCATAACTTAAGTTATGAAGCCCCAGCAGGTACATGTCTGATGTCTTGAGGGATCTGAAGCTGGTGGAGTTAACAGTGTCTTGTCTTTTACTCTGGGAAGGTGTTTGATGTCCGGTTGAATGGCCATGTGGTGGTGAAGGACTTGGACATCTTTGACCGTGTCGGGCACAGCACAGCCCACGATGAAATCATCCCGATGAGCATCAGGAAGGGGAAGTTGAGTGTGCAGGGGGAGGTGTCCACCTTCACAGGGAAGCTCTACATCGAGTTTGTCAAGGTAACAGTGGCTGGGCCTCCTCCCGTGGGAGGGAGGAGAAGATGTGCTGCCCGCGGCCTGACTGTGCCTTCCCTTTTCTAGGGGTACTATGACAATCCCAAAGTCTGTGCGCTCTACATCCTGGCCGGGACAGTAGACGGTGAGTTGGGATTTTACCTTCTGCTCCGTGACTTGTGCTGAAGGCTAAGCTTGCGGAGTGCTTGCTATAGATAATCCAGCTGGTCATTGTTTGGGAAATATTTAAAGCCACATCATAGGGAACTCCCAGTCAAACATACAGGGACAAAGTGTCACATGGTGCTGGCCACAAAGGGTTAAAGTCAGCTCTGTGTTCATCCCTGCCTGTTACTGTTTAATCAGCAGTCAGTCTTTGACAAAATCTGTTTTTTGTTTTTTGTTTTTTTCTCCTCTTGAGATCGAGTGTCTCTAGTCCTGGCTGTCCTGGAACTCACTGTGTAGACCAAGCTGTTGTCCTTGACTCACAGAGATTCTCCTGCCTCAGTCTCCCTAGTGCGGGCAGTAAAGGTGTGCACCCCCACACCCTGCCTCTGGGACAAAGTGGAAACTGCTCTATGAGTTGGGATTAGTGATGGCTCCTTTTGGGGTTCCTTCCCTGTTATCTCACTCAGTTAGAATTACCTGAGGACTGGCAGGAAAGTCACCTCTGCTGCTAAGACCGATGACCTGAATATGACCCCAGGAACCACATGATAGACAGAGAGAACTGATCCCACAACTTGTCCTCTGACCTCCACCATGCTTGTGTGCATGCATGGGCACACACGTACGCACACACGCATGCACAGTAAGTGTACTAGAATTACCTGAAATATGTCTTAAGTTCCATTTGTGGTTTGGGCTCTAGTCCTTTGGAGAAAAAGACAAAACTAAGAGTCCCTGTGGGTTTGGGCAGGTGCAGCTCCTTGACCTTGGAGTTCAGCCGCGGTCATCGATTGCTCAGGGTTTAGATTGCTCCGCTGCAGCCTCCCAGCTGATTTTTGCAGGGAAAACTTGGTATCCTACTGGGTTTTCTCCTCCATCTTCTCTCTGTGCTATTTCCCATCTTGTCTTGAATACATAGAAAGTCATATCTTTAATTTTTTTAGACTTATTTTATGTGTATAAGTATTTTGTCTGTATGCATGTACTTGTGCAAGTGTGTTAGTGTGTGGGTTGTGTATGCACCACATGTGTAGTGTTCTCAGAACTCAGAAGAGAAACTGGAACTGCGGTTATGCCATGGTGGCTGTAAGCCACCGGGTCGGTGCTGGGGATCAAGCCTAGGTCTTCCAAGAGGAAGAGCAGCCAGTGCTCTCAAGCATGGGGCTATACCTTCTGCCCATCCTCTTGTCCTAACACCTTCCCTCCCGCCCAGTGCTGACATGGATCTTCTAGGAAGGTGACATTGTACACCAGGCTCTGCTTGGGTTCCTTAGGAGTTGGGACAGAGGTGTGGTGAGGCTGGGAACCAGAGCCTGGTAGGGCAGCCTTCAGTATCTGTATCAGAAGGAAGACGAAGACTTTGAAATAAGTTTTTTTTTTTTTTTTTTTTTTTTTTTTTTTTGGTTTTTCGAGACAGGGTTTCTCTGTGTAGCCCTGGCTGTCCTGGCACTCACTTTGTAGACCAGGCTGGCCTCGAACTCAGAAATCCGCCTGCCTCTGCCTCCCGAGTGCTGGGATTAAAGGCGTGCGCCACCACGCCCGGCTTGAAATAAGTTTTAACTGTCAGATCGCTGTCCCTGCCTATTGTGGGCCTCTCGGAGCTTTGAAGAAGTGAGTCAGGAAGGAGAGATAACCTTCCTTTGGGGAAGGCCCTGTATTACTTTTTAGGTAAAACCTGAATCTGACTACTGTTCCTGTGTCCTGCTGTTTAGGTTAGAGATCATTTCTACCCCTCCCTATGGACTTGGCCAGATGACAGAGGTCTCTCTAGTGTGGCCCATTTACGGCTCTGAATGTTCTCATGTAAATACTCTGGGTCTTAGTGTACTTAAAGGGTTTTTCTTTTTTTCTATTAGATGTACCAAAGCTGCAGCCTCATCCAGGATTGGAAAAGAAAGAAGAGGAGGAGGAGGAGGAAGAATATGATGAGGGGTCTAATCTCAAAAGACAGACCAACAAGAACAGGGTGCAGTCAGGCCCCCGCACACCTAACCCCTATGCCTCGGACAACAGCAGCCTCATGTTCCCTATCCTGGTGGCCTTCGGAGTGTTCATTCCAACCCTCTTCTGCCTCTGCCGCTTGTGAGAGGACAAATGGCCATCCTCAGCAGGGTGGAGGGAGTGCTCGAGAAACCAGACACGTTGGTTTCTGTATTCTTTACAGTGTTTAGGAAAAGAGAAAACAAATCAAACAGTGCACGCACACACACACACACACACACACACACACACACACACACACACACGTGCTCACACAGACACACAGACACACATACACACAGAAAGAGATAAGAACAGCAGAGTGAGTGGGGTCACCCCACCAATACTGGTTGCAGAGTGCTCAGTCCTGCTCTGCCTAGCTGGCCCCACCCAGCTCTCTTTTCTCTGGGGTACTTAGGGAGAGGATCCTTCCTCTCCGAGGATCCTCATTATATACCTAGTAGGGAGGACTCTGAACTCAGAGCAGTCACAGTTCCTGGGTTTTAGGTTAGACGTTAACAAACAGCAGGAAAACGTCACGTAACCTGGAAAGACCACCCTGGGGTTGGGTGGGTTCTGAGTTTCTGTCCAGATGTGATTCCAGCAGTCATGGTATTCCAAGTGTGTGTGTGCAGGTAGATAAGTGGGACGGTAAAGACAAAGGCGTGGAAGAGAAAGTCAGCGCTTCCTTCCTGGGAAGCCTGTCTGGGTTAATCTGTTGATGTATCTTCATTGTCATCTCTCATCCTGATGTGTGCCAGTTAGAGGACTGTCTGGTATCCAAGACGACTAGTGTATGTCAGGTCCTCAAATCACCAACAGCTTGTTACTACAACAAATTGTTTTGATTTTAGTGCCTGTTGAGGACTTGATTTCTTCTTGATTTTTCTCTTAATCTGGTTCATTTGAAATTTCTTACTTCTTAACCATAGAGCTAAGTTATTGTCAAAACTGGGTAGGAGACAGGAGATTGGAGTGGTCTCTGCTGGGGTGTCTGACCCTCTACCACCTCACCTTGTTGGTACCTCCCTCCCTGAATTCCTGAGCCAGCAACTCTTACTGGCCCCTCCATAGGGTCTTGCTGCCAGGGGACAGGGATGCTTTCCAGCCTGCAGCAACAGAACACTTGACCTTAAAAGTCTCTTCTGGTCTTTGGATTAGAAAAGGCTTATGTTAGCAACCTCAGAGACTTGAGCCCTGCTAAGTGACTGACCACTGTTTAGAATGTCCAGAATCTGATGTCCATCTGTCCCTGTGTCTTCTGTCCTCTTTCAGCTAGTTTAGGCTTATGCCTAGAGTCACCCCAAAGAACTGAGACTGGCTGCAGCAGCCCAGCTGTGTTTCTCATTGATGATAATAGTAGGCTCTACTGCCCTCCCTCCCCTATCCAAGTAGCAGTTAAGTTCCATCCAAATACATGGGACTCAAAGACTCCTAGTCAGCCGTAGTTCTGGAGGCTCTGAATGTCTAACTTTAGCATCAAAGTGTCTGTCTCAGATTCCCAGTAAACACCTCTGTAGGGGGATGAAGTTTCCGTGTCCCCCATCTTCCTTTTGGTCACCTTCATCTGTGTGTCAGTTAAGACACAGTGAGGGGCAGCCCAGCTGCAATAAAAGGGATTTTCTATGTCAGAAGCAGCAGCTTTGCTTCAGCTTGAGTTGGAGCCGTGTGAGTCTCAGGCCAGGCCCTTATTTCTGAATGTGTTTGAATTTTAAGTTTGCCTTATCAGATATCTGAGCTGTGTGACACAGTAAGTAGCTCTTGGGCCATGTCTTGACTGGCTCCTAATGGTGACTCCAGGCCAGCACTTGGTCATTTGAGAACTGTCTTCTGTGTTCTCTGTGACTTAGGCTAGCCCTAGGGTACTGAGGTGGCAGCTGCATGGCTGTGGCCTGAAGTTGCACTTGCAAAGGTCCTGCTTCTACAGGACGCTGAGGTACTTACTACCCTGGTCTCGGGAACCGCCTGCCTAGGGCAGCAGACATCCTGACTAATCCGGCTTCTGGTTCCCGGTCCATTCCTATTTACAAAGCTATGGGCCACTGTCAGCACATTAAACGAGGTGAGGGAGAGTAGCTGCCTCCATGTCACCTTGTCTGCCTGGGTCTCTGAGGAAGGAGGGGTTCTGCTTTCTCACCCAGCTCACCCCTTTGGTGACTCAGTCCTTCTCAGAAGGAAACCCTGACTCCTGGGCCATTTCCTAATGGTACTGTAAGCCAAGCGGCTCAGCTTCTGCCTCTGTTTCCAAGCCCACCCCTTCCCGGAGGGATAGGGACGGGTGCTTTCCTCTCTAGTTGTGTCTGAGCGGAAGGAACATCTTTCTGTAGCTAATAAAAACTAAAAGGGAAGAGGAAGCAGAAGGGAAGGAGTGTGGCGGAGGCTGGGGTGGATTCCCTAAGCCAAGCCTGCCCAGCTAATGAGCTGTTTGACGTTGAACCTGAAAGCTTTCCCCTCCCTCCAAGATGATGTAGGTACGTGAGGTTTGGGTTAAAGGGGCTGGGTGGGGCATGCTTTATTTTTATTTTTGTATTGTGTATGTCAAGAATCACTCCATTGTTCGTGTTGCTTTTTGCACTGTTTGTTCCCCGCTGTGTTTTGAGCTAGAACAAGGAGTTGCCTGGGATTGGGAGCTGTGGGTGGTGCCAGTCAGGGAGTGGGCCAGGAGAGGCCGGGTTTTCTGTTTGAGCTGTACCCTGACCCAGGATGTTAGAGCCCACGGGTCCAGCTGCTAGAGAGAAAGGTACAAGAGCAGAGCAGAGTGTGCTTCTGTTGATGTTTTGGGAGGAGCAAGCAAGGACAGCTGGGTCGAGTCTGCAGGTCCAGTGTGGTTTAGGTCAGGCAGGGGCCAGCTGGCCTCTGACTGCATTGCTTTAGGTCTTATTCAAACTCTCATAAACATTGTGCCAAGAAACGATCTGTGGGATTCATGTCCCGAAACCATTAAATCTATTGTTTGGAAAGTCTGCAGTCCTGAGGAGGGGCTGCTCACTGGACACCCACAGATCAGGCCCTTTGAAAGGCAGCCTTCAGATGCCTGTTGATGAAGCGTGTGACCTTTTCTCCTGCTCTTGCTGAGTGGGAGATCCCAGGGTACCCCGCACGCACCTCGCCTCGGTGAGCGGGCAGCGCTGACCGCTCTGTGCCTGGAGCAGGTCCCGGCTCTGGTTTGACTTTGGTTTTGTTGAGAAGCTTCTGTTTTAGGGAATTTCTCCTCCTCGTCTCATTCCTGCCTCTCCTGGGAAGGGCCTGGCCCTGGTCTAGAGTCTTAGCTAAGGAGCTGAGAATCAGCCACAGTGCCCCCTTCTCTTCGCGCACAGAGCCCTCTCTCTTAGAGACTGCTCAGCTTTCGGAGTCGAGGGAGGAGTCAGCAGGGAGTCGGCAGGTTCTCTCTCCTCCCTGGGAACTGGGGACCAACCCACCCCGGCAGCACAGTGCCTTTTTTTCTCCTGCTCTGAGTCAGGTGGGCGTCCCCTCTAGATCCAGGTCTGGGCAGGGGTCTGATGGTCCTCACTGTGGGCTGTTTCCCTATCCACCCCGCTCCTTGCTGGCCTACTCTGACATAATACAAGTGTCTTCTTGCCTAGAGGAACCTTAATGGCATTGTGGCCACCACATGTGACTCTTCTCCGTGACTATAAAGACCTAGCAGAGCATGTGAGCACTCTCAAACGAGAGACCAACTGATGCTCCTGCTGTTAAAAAGGCAAAACTAGGGAGGTGACTTTAGGCCTCCTGCTGTGGCCTCTGAGGAAGGTGACTCTTGAGGTAAGACTGACAGAGGCTACACCGACAAACCGCAGACACGCAGGATCTGCTCAGAGATTGCAGAAGAGCTCGGCCTCTCTTATAGGGAAGATGTAATTATGGATCAAAGAGTGCTAAGAAAATTGCAAAGAAGCCTTACTGCTTACACCAGAGAGCTCAGGGCAGCTTTATCTTCCAGCTTTATCTAAAACTATCTGTGTTGGGCTTCCCCGACACAGGAGAGGGGCAAGGATAGACGATTGGCATGGCACTGGTGGTCAGCTGCCCAGGGAGGTCGCTTTCTCTGGATGCAGATGGCTGCTGCCGATCCACTCTGTCTTTCTCGGGCTGCTTTTGTGTCGTTGTCCTAGGTGGCCAGATCGTCTTGATAAGAGCAGATCTGGGGACTGATCAGATTGGCAGGAAAAGAACAGAGTGCATCTCTTGGGATGGGCTTCTCTCGGGAGTGTAAAAGCAAGGGGCCAGGATTGTGCTGGCAGCCAGGGAGACAGTAGTGCCTGCGGAAGTTGGCAGAGGAGGCCTTGGCACGCTCGCATCCAGGCAGTCGTGCGTGATGGGAGCACATAGCATCGGGAGAAGCAGAACTCCATCCTCACCTCTATTTTGAGCTCAGTGCTTTCTTTCAGTATGAGGGAAAACAACAACAAACCGAAGTGTGCTTTCCGTCCTCCTTTCAGAGGACGACTGTCAGGAAACAGTTGAGGTGCCAGGTGGGAGGGGAGACTTGGCAAGGAGAGATGTCGTGGCAAACCTAGGAAAAGAGACATTCTTGGCTCTTCTCTTTCCTGGTGTGCCATGGTCCAGGGAATGAAAAGAAATTTGACCCTGGATTAGTTCCTTGGTTGGCGGTGAGGAGCATTGCCTTTTCACAGAGTTCCCAGGGATAGAATGGCTGTCCATCCTAAGCTCAGGGCAGCCTCTTCAACCATGGTTGGCCCAGCCCGGCTTGTGAGGAAACCAACCCTGTCTCTCAGTATTGAACTTGGCTGCTTGTGGCATCCAGTACTGGAGAACAGACATCAAGTCCTTAGCCTCTGTAGCTCTTATCTTTCCCTGCAAGGCCACACCGTGCTTTTACAGCAGTGTGGCAAGGTGTAGGAGGGACCTTGAACCTGGCTGGCCAAGGCAGCAGCAGGAGTAGGTAGAGCTGTTGTTCCTTCTGGGCTGTCTCCATCCATCTCTACCCCTTTCATGCCCCACCCCACTCCCACCAAAAAGTAAAAAATGAGGATGTTTTTCACTGTCCATTGCTTTGTGTTTTAATAAACAATTTGCAGTGATACTCCGTGTTGAGAGTGAATTGAACCCACAGAGAGAGATGGTGAGCTGGCTGCAGTGGCACTCACTTGTCATTCCAACGGTTGGGAGGATCAGGAATTGAAGACCACATCCAATTAAGTACTCAGTTAAACTGTCAGTCTGGACTCCCCACCCCCACCACTAAGAAAGACCAGGGAGGTGGCTCAGCTGCCACCAAAACTGATCAAAGCCTGAGCTTGACCCCCAGAGCGTGGAGAAAGTGCTGACACATGCTGTGGCACCTCCCCTCCCCAACAGATAAGTAAATGTGTCCCCACCCTACCCCCCCCCCAATAATAGTAGACACCAATGTAGGAGAAGGGGAGGGAAGAGAGGCCATGGAGGACTAATGACATGACATTCTTGTCTCCCTTGGGGCTGGCAAGATGGCTCAACGTGTAAAGGTCCTTGCTACCAAGCTAAGGGGAAGGAGAGAACCAGCGTTCCCACAGGAATGGTTGTCACCTGTTGTCCAGTCACAAACGGGTACACACTTCCTCCTCAATCTTGGCCTGACCACTTCAGCCAGCACTCCAGAAATAATCAAGTCTGTGTGTTATTTGGATATGATTGGAATGCCCAGCCTTGACTCTGTTCAGAGGCACACTAGGCCTCCAGCTATGTCTTTGTGTCCTCTACCCTCTACTGAGAGGCGACCTGCAAGCGAAGCCATAGAATATTTCTCTTGCCGGGCGTGGTGGCGCACGCCTTTAATCCCAGCACTCGGGAGGCAGAGGCAGGTGGATTTCTGAGTTCGAGGCCAGCCTGGTCTACAAAGTGAGTTCCAGGACAGCCGGGGCTATACAGAGAAACCCTGTCTCGAAAAACCAAATAATAATAATATTTCTCTTGCCTTCCCCTTCCATGGCAGGTGGGAGGCCAGAATGCAGGAAGGAATTTTCCCCCCTCCTTAAAATGTATCAACCCTGTTTTAAAGCTGTGGTACAAGGAGCTCAAGATATCAGTTATTTGCCTCGGGCTGGTTAGTATATTTACTAATAGTCAAGCCATGACTTAGAGCCAGTCTTTTCTGCCATCGGTATCCAAACACTTCCTCCAGCTAGACTAACTCTAGCTATCCTCAAGTGAACCTTTGAAATGGGCTGGCCACAACACCAAGCACTTTACAGATGTCACTGTGTTTTCCCATGGCCACATAGCAAGAAAAAAACCTCAACAAACTGGATTCTTGGTTTATTCATCTACTTTAGTATCAGGGTCTCACTGGTCACCTGGTTGGCCTGGAACTCACTACATAGATCAGGCTGGTCTCCAACCCCTGGTGCTCTCTGCCTGTCTCCACCTCCTGAATGCTGGGATTAAAAGTTATGGCCACCAGAATGTTGTGCCATGTCCCCAGAACATACCCACTGTTATAGCAGTGGAAGTTTCTGGCTTTGTGTGATGAAGGATGTTTGCCCTGCCTGCTGGGTTACCCTATCAATGCCAGAATTGAGCATTTAACTCTTTTTTTTTTTTTTCCTTTTCCTTTTTCTTTTTGGCTACAGGGTTTCTCTGTGTAGCCCTGGCTGTCCCGGAACTCACTTTGTAGACCAGGCTAGCCTTGAACTCAGAAATCTGCCTGCCTCTGCCTCCCGAGTGCCCTGCCCGGCGAGCGCTTAACTCTTAAGAATAAAGCCCACTCAACCCCCCCCCCCAAAAAAAAAAAGAATAAAGCCAGGCCGGGTGTGGTGGCTCACGCCTTTAATCCCAGCCCTCGGGAGGCAGAGGCAGGTGGATTTCTGAGTTCGAGGCCAGCCTGGTCTACAAAGTGAGTTCCAGGACAGCCAGGGCTACACAGAGAAACCCTGTCTCAAAAAACAAAAACAAAAAAACAACAACAAAAAAAGAATAAAGCCCAGTGTTGATGGAGTCTGCTCTCAGGACCCATAGAGACTCTGGCTGAGCCCTCTCCAAGGTAAAATTCTTTACTAATATAGAGATAGGTGTTACTATTATTTAGCAGAGCAGCAGGACCGGCCAAATGGGGACGGGACCTGAAAAGGCACTGCTCTAGGGACTTACAGGGAGGGAAATTGTCTGACAGAAGAGGATGGGCCAAGCACAGCTGTTGGGTTGGACCACTCTGTGGGTCTAGATATTAATCTTACTTAGGAAATCAGGCTCCCAGTTGGCTGGAGCCTGCGTGCCAGATCTTCTTCCATACTTAACACCCCCTCCATCCCCGCCCTATCCTCCATAGAGGGGGAGAGGTGATATTCTCACATTTACTGGAAAGCTGCTTGGAGCAAAGGTGAGGGGGTCAAGGCAAAAGGGGCGGAGCATGGAGGCTCTGGAGTTGGTAATCCCAAGGGTCTTAGTTTTCTTTGTTCTTAGGCACCTAGACTAGTAAAAAGCAAACCTGCTTCCTCTTTGGCTCAGACCTTGTACTAAAAAAAAGTTAAAAAAAAAAATGTTAGAGGCTGTGTGATGGCTTTGATTCCAGCACCTAGGGGGTAGAGGCAAATGGATGGATCTCTGCAAGTTCCAGGTTTGAGGCCAGCCTGGTCTGCATAGCAAGTTCTAGGCCAAATAGGGCTATGTGATTGAGACCTCAATAAATACATTATTATTTATTTATTTTGTTTTTGTTTTTTTTTTTTTTCAAGACAGGGTTTCTCTATGTAGCCCTGGCTGTCCTGGAACTCACTCTGTAGACCACGCTGGCCTCGAACTCAGAAATCGCTTGCCTCTGCCTCCCCAGTGCTGGGATTAAAGGTATGTGCCACCACTGCCCTGCTGAGTGGTTTTTTTTTTTTTTTTAAAGAAATCAAGACAAAGAACTGATGCATTCCTGAGTGAGCTTTATTGCTTCCAGTCATAGCTGCTGTGTTTTCAAAGCCCCACCTGGTCCCAGTAACTGGCCTACCTCTAACTGATGGGGGTACTTGTGTTCTCCTGTGCAGCTCCATCTTCCCGAGGCCCCTGGGGAAGGCCCTCTCATGAATGCTGACATAGGACCATTCTCAGGATCCTCCCTGGAGTCCACACAGCACTGTTTTGTTACTTTATGACATATCCAGGGACTCACATTCAGGGGGAGGAATGGCCTACCCCAAATTCCCACAGCTGCTAACTGGCCAAGTGAACTTGGGAGCTGAACTTGTTAATTTCTTAAGACAGAAATGTAACTGTGTAGCAGACTAACTTTGAACTTGTGGTAGTCCTGCCTTCACCTCCCAAGTGCTAGGTTATATAGGTGTGTTAACACCATGCCCACCCCAAGCTTGTACTTTAAATGTCATGATGAAGTGCCGGCCTCCAAGTCTGAAAACCTTCCCTGGGAGCCACATGAGAGGAGAGAAGCAATTTTCCCCTAGTTTTGTTTTGATCTCTTTGTGCATGCTGTGAGAAGTACACATATACACACACACTTTAAACAAACTGGTTACATGTTTGTGTGTCTGTGCTTACTAGCCTCAAATTCTCAGCAATCCTGCCTCAGCCTCCTAAATATTTTCTTTCTCACCTAATGTAGTGAAAAGGCTTGGAAGTGACACTATTAGGAGGTTGTATCACTGTGGAGGTAGGCTTTGAGGTGCTATGCTCACAAACATCTGGAATGAAAGCTGATGCCCTCTTCTGGGGTGTCTGAAGACAGCTACAGCGAGAGGGGCCGGAGTAACGTGTGTGTGTGTGTGTGTGTGTGTGTGTGTGTGTGTGTGTGTGTGTGTTTGTAGCGAGAGCTGGATGGAGAGTTGCCTCAGTGGTTAAAAGCACTGCTCTTTCGGAGGTCCTGAGTTCAATTCCGAGCAACCACATGGTGGCTCACAACCATCTGTAATGGAATCTGATGCCCTCTTCTGGTGTGTCTGAAGACAGCTACAGTGTACTCATATATAATAAATAAATAAATCTTAAAAAAAAAAAAAGTTGCCTTGGTCATGCCCCTTCACAGCAATAGGAACCCTAACTAAGATACCACTAAAGAGTAAGCTTGGCCAGGAGATGGCTCAGAGGTTTAAAGCACCTGCTGCTCTTCTGGAGGGCACAAGTTTGGTTTCCAGCACCTATTTGGCAGTTCACAGCCATATGTAACTCCAATTCCACAGGATCTGGTACCCAAACATACATGTAGGCAAACACCCACACATGTAAGCCAAATGTAAAAATGTAAAAGAACTTAACCTTTTAAGACAAAGTGATATAAGACTACAAAATATGGGCCTGGGGGAAAGGCTCAGTGGGTAATGTGTTTCCTGTGCACATCTGGAATGTCAGTGCTCATGCTGCAGGCAGGTGGGTCCCAGAGGAGCTGGCCAGCCAGTCAGGCTGAAATGGCTAGGCTCAGTGGAAGACCCATCTCAGAAAAACTGAAGCAAGATCGAAGAAGATACCTGTAACTTTAATTTTTTTCAAAACCCACTTTTAACGATGGTTCTTAAACACTCTAACCTTTCTTCTAGCCCACCATCCACCTGAAGTAGTGGCAACGAAAGGTTACGGGGTAAGTGGACCTGTTTAGAAAGGTTCTTTGGAGCAACTCCCGTCTGTGTTGTCTAGAAATCAGCAGTTCAGTTCACAGGTCAGCAGCAGCAGCTCGGTCCACTTGCAAACACTTTATGGATACACCAGCAGTCCAGTTCAGTAGTGTCGCAGACAAAAGTCAGCAGCAGCGGCACTACTTAGCAGAGACAGCAAGACAGCCAGGCCTCAGCCTCCGCACACAAGTCCGCAGGAGGTACTCGGAGGGATGGAGGGATGCCAGGGGAAGTTCTCAGCTGTGCCTCTCTCAGCAAAGGGAAGATCAGTGAAGATGTGAGACCGAGAAGTGTTTAGCTATGTAAGCAAGCCAACCACAGCTCCTTCAGGGCCCATTGAGTCCTACTTACACTTCCTCCAAACATCACATCTCCTCCACGGGTCTTGCCGTAGCACATGAGTCTGACTTAGGAAAACTCCAGTGAGTCTGAGTCTGTCTCAGCTGACATCACTCTGCCAATCAGCCCATAGTCCGAGGAAGCAAGACTCTCTATGGACTCCCAACAAATGCAGCTCAAGTACACAATGTAATGTGGACCAATACCTGCATGACCTTAGCGAAGACTCCTCCATCACGAGTGCCTTCACGTGCTTGCTTTAGAAAAAATCATCCTTTTGCTTGTGCACAGCATCCAACACTTTCCAAAGAACCCTTAAGTTTCCACTTCAGATACCTACCTGGCTTCAAGCTTGCTTTCTTTCTTTCTGTCTTTCTTTCTTTCTGTCTTTCTTTCTTTCTTTCTTTCTTTCTTTCTTTCTTTCTTTCTTTCTTTCTTTCTTTCATCTATTTATTGGTACTAGTGATTAGACCTCACACATATGAGTAAACACACAACGTGTTTACTACTGCTGTATCTTCAACACCTGACCCCCAGCAAACACTATTTATGTCCATCCCTCTTAATGGCTACAGGACAGCACAGGTGACGGATTCATTAGCATCTCTTACCTGTTATGTATTTGTAATTGTATACAGATAGTATTTTTAATTTTTGATTACACTTAGTGTGCATGTATTGTGTGTGTGCACGCACACACATGTACATGAGCGTTCATACATACACACCAGCCATAGCATGCATGTATGCAGTAGTCAGAGGACAATTTACAGGAGATGGCTTTTTCTTCCTACCATGTTGGTCCTAGGTATTAAAGTCAGGTGCTCAGATTTGGCAAGTGGCTTTACCCACTGAGCCATCTTGCAAGCCTAACATAACATATTCATACATAAATGTAGATATTCTACGCACAGCATTCTGCATCTTGGGGTTGTTTTGTTTTGTTTTCCTTTAAACATTTCTTAGTCTGTTTGTAGAGACAGATACTAATCATATAGGCCTTCCATTTGAAGGGCTGCCCAGTAGCTATGAGATTGCTGTGTGTTTTACCTAACCTCCATTTAACTGTGAACCTTGAGAGCCCATTTTTTTGCCAGTACAAATTGCTAGACTGCACACCCATATGCACCAAGTGTTTTTTTCTGACAACTCTCTTACCTTTCTCTTGCTGTTACAAGACCCCATGACCAAGGTAACTTATAGAAGCAGGGGTTAAAATGGGATTTACAATTTTAGAGGGTTGGAGTTGATGACCATTGTGACAGGGAACATGGCAGCAGGCAAGCAGGCAGGCAGTCCACACTGGAGCAGCAGCTGAGAGTTCACATCTTGACACTAAACCAGATGCAGAGAGGGTTAACAGGGCCTGATGTGGGCTTTTGCTACCTTGAAACCCACTCCCAGTGACACACCTCCTCCTCTGAGACCACACCTCCTAGTTCTTTCCAAACAGTTCTGTCAGCTGGGAAGCAGGTCCCATGTGTGAGCCTTATCATTCACATATATGACATCATCACTCCAAGCCCCATACAGAGCTTTCAGGAATTACTAGAACAACACATGCTATCCCTACACAAAACCATGAAAACTGTGTTCACCAATCACGGACCATGTAGCTTTGGAATATTCCAGAAATCTCTTTTGGGGAGCAGGTAGGATGTTCAAATAATGAATTGATTGAAAAGAAGAAGGAGGAGGAGGAAGAGGAGGAGGCCTGGGCTGGAAAGATGGCTTAGCGGTTAAGAGCACTGCTCTTCCAGAGGTCCTGAGTTCAAATCCCAGCAACCACATGGTGGCTCACAACCATCTGTAACAGGATCTGATGCCCTCTTCTGGTGTGTCTGAAGACAGCTACAGTTTACTAAATAAATCTTTTTTTTTTTTTTTTTTTTTTTTGGTTTTTCGAGACATGGTTTCTCTGTATAGCCCTGGCTGTCCTGGAACTCACTTTGTAGACCAGGCTGGCCTCGAACTCAGAAATCCACCTGCCTCTGCCTCCCGAGTGCTGGGATTAAAGGCGTGCGCCACCACGCCCGGCTACTAAATAAATCTTAAATTTTTTTTTTTCTGAAGGGACCCTGTTATAGCTGTCTCGCATGAGGCTATGTCAGTTCCTGGCAAATACAGAAGTGGATGCTCACAGTCATCTATAAGATGGAACACAGGGTCCCCAATGGAGAAGCTAGAGAAAGTACCCAAGGAGCTTGAAGGGGTCTGCAACCCTATAGGTGGAATAACAATATGAACTAACCAGTACCCCCCAGAGCTTGTGTCTCTAGCTGCATATGTAGCAGAAGATGGCCTACTCTGCCATCATTGGGAAGAGAGGACCCTTGGTCTAGCAAACTTTATATGCCCCAGTACAGGGGAATGCCAGAGCCAAGAAACGGGAGTGGGTGGGTAGGGGAGCAGGGCGGAGGGAGGGTATTGAGAACTTTCGGGATAGCATTTGAAATGTATATAAAGAAAATATCTAATAATAATAATAAAAGCATGTGTTTTAAATATCCAGACTGACTGGAGTGTGAAGATCCTCAGGTCAGCACTCTCGCACCTCCCAGGAGGCGGCTCCTCCACAGGCCCCGCCCCGGGCGCCAGGGTCCCGCCCCCGCTCTCCATAGTTACGGCGCCCCTGAGGTGGCGGCCATCTTGGCGGTGGAGCGATGAGCGGGTCGAACCCGAAGGCTGCGACTGCGGGTTCGCAGGCTGGGCCCGGCGGGCTGGTGGCTGGCAAGGAGGAGAAGAAGAAGGCGGGCGGCGGCGTCCTGAACCGGCTCAAGGCGCGGCGCCAGGGGCCCCCACACACGCCCGACGACGGCCCCGGGGCCGCCGTCACGGAGCAGGAGCTGCTCGCCCTGGACACGATCCGCCCCGAGCACGTCCTACGCCTCAACCGGGTCACCGAGAGTGAGTGGCGAGCGGGCGGGCGGGCGGGCGGGCGAGCCGCGCCCTCCCTGGGCACCGGGCCTGGCAGCGCTCGGCGGGCAGGGCCGGGTCGGGTGCTGGCGACGCCGGGGTCTGCTCGGGCCGTGCTGCTGAGGGCCCCGCTTCCCAGACCCGGCGAGCGTCTCTGGGCCTGGTCCGACCGACCCTGCCCACGGCGGGACCCCTGTACCTGCGACCCCAGCCCTTAGCCGGGTTCCTGCCCATCCATCCTGCTGATCTAACCAACCCCAGCTTCCCGCAGCCAGATAGAGCCCCTACCTGCGGACCCCGGCTCCTGACAGCCCCTTCCCCGCTCGACCTTTGCTTTCGGTCCCCTCTGGGGTCGGGGACCCTTTGTGTCCAGGTAGCTTGTGCTTCCGTCAAACACGTGGCTGTTGCGTTCCTTGCAGACTTAAACTTGGTTGCATTTTTTTTTTTCACATCCCCCTCCCCCCCAAGAAAAAGTTTAAAAGTTTGAGCGTTTGTAGAAACCGATACGGGGATCTTCTTGCTCTTGAAAAAAATTTTTCTAGTGAATTTACAGTTGGTCAGGGTTTCAGGAGTACGATTTTTTACATCTTTTAAGTCTTTTTTGACTGGTGTAAGGGATGGTGGGAAGAGAGCCGTGTCTGCTCTCTGATGATCTACCTCTGCCTTTTGGAAGCTGCCCAGTCCAGCCCTGACCTGACTTGACACCCTTTCCTCACCCACCCCCACCCCAGGAGTTTGCAGTCACCTGGTTAGCCTTGGCTTGCCCTCTTCACCTCCCTGCCCTGGAGACTTCTAACCCTGCTTCCCTGAAGGATGTCAGAGTGTCCGCTGGATTGCTTCACTGGGGCCCCCGGGGCTGTGAGGTGTAGTTCAGGTTGCTCATGGAAATGGAGTTTGAGGGAAAGTGGCTATTAACTGGCTCAGCCTGTGCAAAAGGAAGCCTCCATCTCCTAAAATAGTTTCAATTTGATTTGGGATGTTTGGTGACCCAGTTTCCGAACACTGTTTGGGGTGGGGACACTCTTTCCTCTGCCCCAAAACAACTGTAGATAGTCATGCTCTGCCGTCCCGGAACAGTGAAAAAGCTGCTTCAGTTCTCTGTTTTCATGGGGGATTTGAAAGTATAGAAATGGCTAGTACCTGACCACTAACATCCTGTGAGCTTCACTGGTGTCTTGGATTGTCAAATGCCTGGCCCTACAGATATGCTAAGGACACTTCAGGTCTCCCCTGATGTATGTCCCTTTCCCATCTCTTCGAGTTCTTAGAGGAAGCCACAGCCAGAGCTTAGTGGCCTTTGGATTTTATCATTCTTAAGTTCTTCTGTGATGTGTTTATAAAAAGATAAAGAGGTATAGAATAGGTCCTTTGAGGGTGTAGTGAGGTATGGGGGAAGGGGATGTCTCAGCGGGCCCATGCCAAGGCATCCCTTCCCCCTGAGGGACCAGCCACACAATGGTATAGTATAGAACATAGTTTATTCAGGGCATAGGGAGGGGAGTTAAGAGGGTGGTAGAGGCAGAGAAAGGCAGAGAGAGAGAGAGAGAGAGAGAGAGAGAGAGAGAGTAAGTAAAGAAGTAGAGGCTGGCCATGGCCATGAGCACGTGGAGAGAGGTGGGAGGGAAGGGAATGGGGAAGGGGAGAGCTAGAGCAAGAGAGAAGCAAGAGAGCAAGAGAGGGAGGAGGGGGCAAGCAGCCCCTTTTATAGTGGGTCAGGCCTACCTGGCTGTTGCCAGGTAACTGTGGAGTGGCATATAGACAGAATGCTAACATTCTCTTCTATAAGTTGTTTTTTGAGCACTTCCCATAGACACCGAGCCTCTGCCACAGGCTTTTGGGGTTATAGTAGCTCTGCCATGTACCACCTCACTGGAGACCAACCTGCCTGTGGAACAGGAAGCAGCCGACACAGCAGAGCAAGCTAAGGTGGTGCAGAGGGGCTGGGAGAGATGCTGTGGGGACCAGCAGCCCAGGCAGCGGCAGCTTTGTGACTTGGTTTGACTAGGGTTCCTTGGGTTGGTGGAGGCACTGCTTCGGCCTTGCTAATGTATGCATGCTTTTGTGCAGGCGGAAAAACTAAGAATGGGTTTAACCTTTTAAGTGGTTGAAGTAGGTGTTAAACCCTTGTTACATGTGATTATCCAACTGTGCGCACTGACAGTTCTGTTGCTTATTTCCTGTCCGTAGCCCTTTGGGTACAGTGAGAGTGGAGTACTCACGTCATACGCTGTACGGCTGCGAGAGCCGAGTTACTTGTAACCTGGCTTTTTCCAGAAGAGGTTGATCAGTTTTTTAATACAGTTGGCAAACAGCCCCTATATTATTTCTTAGTCAGTATGTGTTTAAATATTTTTTAAAATTTCAGGCTGGAGCCAGGCGTTGGTGGCACACACCTTTAATCCCAGCACTTGGGAGGCAGAGGCAGGTGGATTTCTGAGTTCGAGGTCAGCCTGGTCTACAAAGCGAGTTTCAGGACAGTCAGAGAAACCCTGTCTCAAAAACCAAAATAATAATAATAATAAAATAAAATAAAATAAAATTTCAGGCTGGAGACATGGGTCAGAGGTTAAGAGCACTGCTCTTCCTGAGGACCCAGGTTCACTTCCCAGAACCTGTCTATACCAGCAGCTATGATAGCTCACAGCTGTCCGTAACTGCAGTTCCAGGGCATCCAACACCCTCAGATAGACACATGTGTAGGCAAAACACCATTGTACATGAAATACAAGTAAACAAGTTATAAACAAGTTTAAGGAAAAAAAAACTAAAACAAACAAACAAAAAACCCCAACTATGTCATACAGTGATTGTGCACACCTTTAATCCTAGCACTTAGGAGGCAGAGGCAGGTGGAGCTCTGTGAGTTGAGACCAGCCTGGTCTGACAGGGCTACACACAGGGAAGCCTTATCTTCAGTAACAACAACAACA
Source organism: Mus caroli (assembly GCF_978045245.1). NCBI lineage: Eukaryota > Metazoa > Chordata > Mammalia > Rodentia > Muridae > Mus > Mus caroli. The sequence goes on along the minus strand of NW_028227259.1, from coordinate 119,277,541 downwards.
AAAATTATTCTTTGTCAATTCGATACATATGTAATGTTATCTCTGAACTAGCTCTCTGTCCTTTCGCCCTTTCTTCCTAATTTTGATAATACAAGAGGATGTTTGGGGCCTGCGGAGGTGGCTTAATGGTTAAGAGCACTGGCTGCTCTCCCAGAGGACCTGGGTTCAATTCCCAGCATCACATGGTGGCTCATAACTGTCGTAGGGGATGTGGCCTCCTCTTCTGGCCTCCTTGCAGACAGTGTACCCGTGTGATAGAGGCAGACATGCACATTGGGGTGCTTTGAATAAGACTCCCCCATGGGCTCATATATTTAAAAGTTTGGTCACCAGGGGTGGAACTATTTGAAAGGATTGGGTGGTGTGGCCTTGTTGGAGGGAGTGTGTGGCTGGGGTTGGCTTGGAGATTTCCAACAGTTCACAGAAGGCAGCATGTGACTCTCAGCTGTTGCACTGGCGCAGTGATTCTCAACCTGTGGGTCAAGACTCCTTTGGGGGTGTGTGTATCTAATGACCCTTTCAAAGGGATCACCTAAGGCCACCAGAAAGCAGGTATTTACATTATGATTCATAACAGTAGCAGAGATACAGTAATGGAGTAGCAAAAACAATATTTTGGTTAGGGTCAGCAGGCCATGAGGACTGTGTTAAAGGTCCTTTAACCTTAGGAAGGGAAGGACCACCACTCTACCTCTGTGTGCTGCCATGTTCTCTCTCAGCCATAATAGGCAGGCTAGCCCTCTGAAACTAACCCATCTCCCAGTTAATACTTTCCTAAGGGTTGCCTTGGTCGTGGTGTCTCTTCACTGCAGTAGAACTGTGACTAAGACATGCATAACATAAAATTAGTGTTAAATAAATTTTAAAGAAAACATTTGGGCCTTGAGAGATGGCTTATTGGTTGAGAGCACTGGCTGCTCTTTCAGGGGACTTGGTTTAGTTCCAGCTCCCAAATGGCATCTACAACCAACAGTAATTGACACGGAGGACCTGACTCCCTTCTGACCTCTTCAGACACTGCATGAGTGTGGTGCTCACATGCAGGCAAAGCACCCATACATATGAAGTAAATAAACCTTAAAAACAACAAGGGGGCCGGGCATGGTGGCGCACGCCTTTAATCCCAGCACTCGGGAGGCAGAGGCAGGCGGATTTCTGAGTTCGAGGCCAGCCTGGTCTACAGAGTGAGTTCCAGGATAGCCAGGACTACACAGAGAAACCCTGTCTCGAAAAACCAAAAAAAAAAAAAAAAAAAAAACAACAAGGGGGTGTTTGGGGAACATTTTCAGTGAATTGCATAGAAGAGCACATTTGTTTAAAGCCAGTGAATGAAATAGAGGGTGACTCTGGAGGATTACTTAATGACACTGGTCTCTCCCTTTCAGACTACCTGTGTAAACCAGAAGACAATGTCTACAGTATCGACTTTACCCGCTTCAAGATTCGAGATCTGGAGACGGGGACAGTTCTCTTTGAGATTGCCAAGCCGTGCATCTCAGGTGGGCCTGGGTATTGTGGTCACAAGCTGGGGAAGAAAGGACCTTGGGAAGCCCAGAGTTTGTGGGACACCAGTGTGTGCCACTTTTATGATCACTTCCTGTCAGCTTGCCTGCCAGTTGCATACCAGTTTAGGACTTTATTAAAAGGCTGGTGTGTGACTGTGTGTGTGTGTGTGTGTGTGTGTGTGTTTGAGTGTACCAGGTGGAGGCCAGGGGACAATTTTGTGGAGTTGGTTCTCTGTTTCTAGAAGAGTATGTGGCAGGTACCTCTGTGCACTGAGCTATCTCACTGGCCGGGTTCTTACACTTGATCTTAGCCAAAGGCCGAGAAGCGATACTGGCTGGGTTCTTATGTAGCCCATGCTGGCCCAGAACTTGCCATGTAGCTGAGGATGTCCCTGAGCTATGACATGCGCCTTCTACCATGTGCTACAGGTACAGTCACCGCAGCCAGCACAGGAAGTTGACATTTCTTGTGTTGTGACACCGTCCAGGCTCCTTAGTGAATTGCCTTATGTCATCTTGTCCCTGTGAGTGGCTCAGTCACTTTTTACTGAGAGGGAGCTGAGCCCCAGAATTCCCACGGGACCATCCCCTAAGCCCCTGTGCTTGTTCAGTGCTGCACGCTGTCTGTAGTGTCTACTGACCCCGCTGCAGCTGGACTGAACTGTAGGAAGAAATCGTGCCCTGCCCGCCCTGAGCCCTTGCCTTGGGCGGCAAGGCAGTGTCCCCAACTGCTTGCTGTCTGTAAGCAGTGCTTTCGGTTTCTTTCCAAGCCCTGCTTTAATGGTTTGTCTTTTTTGTTTTGTTTGTTTCCAAAGATTTAAAAACAAAAACAAAACCAAAAAACCCAAAACTGTGTGTGCCCCAGTGTGTCCCTCCGGGGTTTGTGCAATGAGTACAGTAGCCGCTAGAGGCCAGAAGAGGGTGTTGGATCCCTCGGCTGCCTGACAGTCCTCTGTAAGAACACTAAGTGTTCCAGCCCCATGGTCTGCCTGTTTCTCTGTCGGTCTCTTTTCTTTCTAAGTAAAAGATTATTCTTGGGCTGGAGAGATGTCTCAGCGGTTAAGAGCACTGACTGCTCTTCCAGAGGTCCTGAGTTCAAATCCCAGCAGCCACATGGTGGCTCACAACCATCTGTAATGTGATCTAATGCCCTCTTCTGGAGTGTCTGAAGACAGCTACAGTGCACTCACATACATAAAATAAAAATAAATAAATCTTTAAAAAAAAAAAAGAAAGATTATTCTTAAGTGTACGACAGACTCCGTGAGAACATTTCTGTGACTCTATGTGACAAAGATGAGCCTGGGGACTCTGACCATCTACCCTCTGATACAAGGAGAACTGATTCTTTTTTTTTTTTTTTTTGGTTTTTCGAGACAGGGTTTCTCTGTGTAGCCCTGGCTGTCCTGGCACTCACTTTGTAGACCAGGCTGGCCTCGAACTCAGAAATCCGCCTGCCTCTGCCTCCCGAGTGCTGGGACTAAAGGCGTGCGCCACCACGCCCGGCGAGAACTGATTCTTTTACCTCCCTCTGTTTGCTTGATTTTCTCATTTGGAGACAATCGCGTGTGGCTCGAGCTAGCCTCACGTTTGCTGTGTAAGCGGAGCTGCAGGGAGCTTCTGGGCTGGTGTAAGTTTTATTGTAGTTATGTGAGTATGGGGTGCATGTGTGCCTGCGTGCTGGGGCAGAAAGGAGGTGGGGATAGCTTGTGGGTATTGGTTCTCTCCTCCCTGTGTGTGGGTAATGAGGAGGGAGCTCCGGTCTCTGACGACCTTTACAGGGTAGCCATCCACGGGCCTTTCAACTGGGATCTCTAATGAAACTTACTCTTTTTTTAAAATTATTTATTCATTTTTATTTTATGTGAATTGGTGTTTTCCCTGCATGTATGTCTGAGTGAGTGTATTGAGTCTCCTGGACCTGGAGTTACAGACAGTTGTGAGCTGCCATGTGGGTGGTGGGAATTGAACCCAGGTCCACCGGAAGAACAGCCGGTGTTCCTAAGCACTGAGCCATCTTTCCAGCCCCTAATAAAACTTAATTTGCAAAGTTCTTCTCATTGGATCTGTGGCTCAGAATGAGGCAGCGATTCTTTGAGAAGGGAGGTATTAGCATCTCAGAGAAATAAAAGGCAGTTCCGAGCTGCGGCTCTCTCATGAACGGAGCACTTAAATGGCTTAAAACACTAAAACACACAGGCAGACTTGCTAGGAAAGTGTTAGCCCAATTTGATCACCAGCCTGGCTCAGCGGGCCTTGTGTTTCCCCTGTCATCTTCTGGCCCTGTTCAAGGCACAGAAGCCTCCAGAAAGGCTGTAGGTGTGTGGTCTTCATCCCTCCTAGTCCGTGAGCGCTTGCTCACACCAGAGTGCCCTCCTGTATGGGTTGCTCTGATGGGCTTGAATCACATCAGTGGATTTGGGCCCTTACCCTGTAGGTAGAAGCCCCAAACCAGGCCAGCGCGCCAGTACCCCTGGGACATCACAGGCAGAGATGCTGGGTGCTCAGATGTGTAGAGAATTCCCCTCCACGTTCAATACTGTGACCATTGTAGATCTTTTATGTGGAATCAGCAGTAAGCTGGACCAGGGGATGGCACGGAGCACATGCCAGTCCACGTGCTGGTTCCAGGTGGTCAGAGAAGTGGGTCAGGGTGGCCTGCAGTAGACACGAGCGTCCTGTGTTTGGTCAGTCAGGGTCGTTATTGGAAATCAGACGGTGCTCCCAGGATGCCTCTTTCATGCTCAGCCCTCTCTGACCTCCCATCCTGCTTAGAGTTTGGTGCTCTGATTCAGTCAGCATGGGCTTTGCTGTGGGATCAGAGTCACACAAGTCATAGCCTGTGTTCAGCCTGTGTCTTATTATTTCACCCCAGGACATGCCCATCCCCCCAAATCATATAAGGCAAATCGCATAATGTTTTAACTTTGGTCAGCTGGACCTGCATTCAGAACTTTGCTCAATCCCTTACCTGTTTGGGAACTTTGGGCTTGGGCATGACTTAGCATTTTGAACTTCAGTGCCCTCCTCTGTGAAACCATCTGTGAAATCAGAAGGAGCGGCTCCTCCCTACGGGGCTGCCTGAAGCCTGGTACAGCCTGTTGCCAGTCTGTGCCCAGGAAGCAGGGCTGTAGGGTTGTAACTAGTGTGATCTGTCAGTCGGTGGTGTGCTGTGTGGGTTCGTGGGTGCTCACGGCTCAGCTCTGTGCTCTTGCAGACCAAGACCAGGATGCGGAGGAGGAGAGCGTCGACGTGGATATCAGTGTGGGCCGTTTCGTTCGGTATCAGTTCACACCGGCGTTTCTCCGCCTCCGGACTGTTGGCGCCACGTGAGTGCTATTATTTTTCTGAGGGCAGAACATTTGGCTTATCGTAGGGAAGAATGTGCTCTGTGGGGCTGAGGCTGGCGGTGAGGAGATGAAGAATCTCAGAGAGATTGTCTTACAGGGTAGAGTTCACTGTGGGTGACAGGCCGGTGACAGGCTTCCGGATGATCGAGCGGCATTACTTCCGGGAGCGGCTGCTGAAGACCTTTGACTTTGATTTCGGCTTCTGCATCCCTAGCAGCAGAAACACGTGTGAGCACATCTACGAGTTCCCGCAGCTCTCCGAGGACGTCAGTACGTACGCACGTGCACACACACACACACACACACACACACACACACCTACCTCCGTGCCTCCCTCCCTCTCTCTGAGCTAGATTCTGACCACCACCTGCTCCAGTGGCCTCACTCTGCACAAGAGCGAAGTGTGGCTTGCTGTGTGTCAGGTCATGTGACCTCAGATTCCTGTCTTCTGTCTCTGAGGACCCAGGCTGAGTCACTAAGGCCTCTCACTGTCGCACACAGCCCCACTTCGCCCTGCTTACTGCAGTATGGCGTGTGTTCTCTCAGTCTCAGGTCCCTGACGATTGCATGCTCTGGAGTGGGTGCTCCACTCTTGTGACAGCAGCACCCACGTGGGGTGCCTGCGAGCTGTCCTGACAGTATCTCATTCTGGCCGAGCTGACCTGGAGGTGCAGATGCTTGCAGGGTTAGATCAACTGGTGAAAGCAAACCGTCCAAGGGTGTGGAGTTGAGTTGGAGTGTAAACTGTATTGCTGTGGCCCGGCTGAGCACAGAGAACTGAGCATGGCTGACACTTCTTACACCTGAGATGCCTTTCCCTGTGGCTGGGAGATGGCCCTGGGCTCTTAAATCAGAGCTAAGCAGAGGGAACTGGAATTGTATTCACCTTCTTCCAGTGTGGAAAGGGGAGGGTGAGGGCTTAGACAGACAGCCAGAAGTTCCCTAGGCAAATGGGCCTCTCTAGAGAGTGGCTTCCCCTCTGTTCCTCTGACTGGGCACCTAAGGTTCTTTTGGCTTGCAGGCCAATAGCAGTAGGAGGATGGAGATGTGGGGAAGAGCGTGGTTCTTCTCCCAGAGGACCTGGGCTCCATTCCCAGTCCCTACACCGGAGCTGCTCACAGGGCTTTAACCTCACTTCTGGCCTCTGAGAGTAGCACACATGTAGTGTACAGATATCTACAGGCAGCCAAAAAACAAAACAAAACAAAACAAAAACCTTGTACACATAAAATAAGTAATTTTTAAAAAATTAACAAGTGAGTTGGTTATGGTGGTGCCCCCTGGCTCTTGGGAAGCAGAAGCCAGCAAATCTCTGAGTTCAAAGCCAGCCAGAGGGGTACAGTGAGATCCTTTCTTCACAAACCAGACAACCCAAAGAGGCAGGTACAGAGGCGCATCATGCTACTCTGGGTTTCTACTGGAATATCCAGAGGTCGCAGCAGGCCAAAAGCAGGGCTCACTGCTGGGCTGGCCAGGAGCATGGAGGAAAGAAGTGGGCGTGACTGAGGAGAAGTTTGTTTCCTAGGAAACCGCAAGACAGATGAGGCTAGGGATGACTAAAGAGTTGATTGCATCCTGGTGTAGAACTGGACGTCACGGTCCATCTGGTGCCCTCCAGGCTCCCTGGATTCTTTTGCAGTCAAGCTTTGCAGTGCGCTGCTCTGTCTTTGGAGGGCTGCCGAGTGGCTTCTGCCTGGCTGTGGGGCAGACTCACAGAGTTTGCTCTTTCCTCACAGTTCGTCTGATGATTGAAAATCCCTATGAGACGCGCTCTGACAGCTTCTACTTTGTTGACAACAAGCTGGTGATGCACAACAAGGCGGACTATGCCTATAACGGAGGCCAGTAACCGCTGCGGGAGTGGACAGGGAGGTCCTCTGCCGCCACCATGAGCACCGAGCAGGAATCGCAGCTGCCGCCCGTCAACACCCACCTCGAACCTGGTCCAGGAAGCTGCAGCTGGTGGGGTTTTGTGCTCCAAGGAAGTGCCAGCCAGCAGTTTCTCTTCCCAGTGTTTGTTCCCTGCCCCCTAGGTCACAGAGGTATTATAGTGAAGTAAAAGATTAGGGTAAGGTTCCCGGGATCCAGATAAAAGATTATTTCTCTATAGTCTTAGCTGTGCACTGCTTATCCCGACAAGCCTGACTGTCCAGGCACAGCTTTGTCCGCCAGAAGGCTTGTGCTGGGCTGGGCTACAGGTTCCCAGCCCCTGCAGGTTCCTGGGTGCTTTGGGCAGCGGAGAGCAGCTCACTTCTCTCTCATCCCGTGCCATTGGCACAGTCTGTCCTTGCCTATGCAGTTAGGCCAACTGGAAGAAACTTGAAGAGTGACTGGGGTAGGCAGAGCCCGGGCTAAGCCACTGGGTTGGGAGGTAGCACCAGAGTCAAAGATAAGGTTTTGAGGAGGCTTCTTACTGCCTTTGAGAAGCCACAGCCAGGCCTAGGAGGGACCACGGTCTCAGCCTGGTGGCACCTTCTGTTCTTGCTCTAGAAACCATGAGCCTCCCTCCTGCTCCCCTGGCTATGACTTTTACCATGTCCTGCCGTGGCCCTGGGCAGTTCTGTTCACAGAACATGGTGTCTCTCTTGAGTTTAGTGTGCACTCTGTGCTTTGCGCTCTTCCTTCTCAGACTTCTTTGGGGATTTTTACAACGTCAGTATTTAGAACCCAGGATGCTGATAGATTGTGATAGGACTGGTTGGCTCCCAGGCTAATGTGGCTCGTGGGAGAGGCACAGTTGGGGCTTTAGAGAGAGCTGACTCTGTATCCAGAGAGCCTGGAAGAGAGGCTCTGGGTGGGGATTGCCTCTAGAGCAATCTGATGTTGAGGAGTGCTTTCCTGTCTGTTTGCCTTTCTGCTGAAGTCACATGGTCCTGCCCCAGACTGCTGCATGTGTGAGTGTTTGGGAAGGGCAGCATAGGCTGAGGTTGTCTGTCAGAGCAGTCCTTAGATGTGCCTCAGGGGTCCTCAGATCCCCACTGACTGACTCCCACCTCTCTGGCTCCCTAGGTTGTCCCTGTGGGCAGTTCTAGGATGCTGTGGCTGGGGTTCATTTGTCATTGAATGAAGTGCTGGAAGGGCGGGTGTACATGAAGTGTCTCTGAGGCACCGTGTTACCTGTAATGTCACCTGTGATGAGACCAGGGCCCCAGAGTACTTGAGAGAAAGGATGTGCTTTGGCCAGTGTCGCTGTTGTCTTCTAGGGTGTTAGTGGTCCTGGGTTTGGACCCATGCCCTGTACCGGGCCAGCACCTGACAGTGCTGTGATGCTGTGCTCCGGGGGCTTCGGGACGGGGAAGCCTAGTTATCCTTCATGCTGCACTGCATTTACCCACTGAGATAGATGGGGGGCCCAGGTGCCCTATGGTGGGCACCTCCTGACCATTCCAGTGGATCTCAGAACTGGAGTCCATTCCAACTCTAGGTGCCTTAAGTGTGGCTCTGCCCCATGTGCTGCTGGGAGCTGCGGGGCCAATCTCCCTCACCTGCATACAGACATGAGTGTCTCTCTGCCTTTCCTCACGTGGCTCGTCTGGTGAGCTTTCCATGCTCTTGACAAGCCTCACAGTGTTTGCTGTATTCCAGAGTCTGGGAAGTGTTTGGTACCCGGTGTATCAGTAAATACTGCCTAGCGTGTGCTTCCGAGAGCTGCGTGGTCTTAGCTCAGTAGCACGCACCCTGGGACGCTCCTGTTTTCTGGCACGCTGTCTCCTGCCTGTCATGCTGGCTTTGCTTGGAGAGCCCTCATGGAGGAGCTGGCCACACTACTGGCTGGAGAAGGGCTGCATCCCCTTTCCCTTCAGCCTGTTCTCAGAGCACACTGAGGCCGGGTGCTCAGTCATCCTGGTAGGATGGAGCAGTCTTTAGCTTCTGAAGGGCCAGTGGTCCGTGTCTGGCTGCTTAGGGAAGCAGCTTGCTGCTTGCTAGAGAGTTTGAAATTCCAACCTTTGTGCCTGACTTGTGTAAACTGGAAGTCATACTTTGTAAATAACGGAACAAGCAGAAGCCGAGTCAGAAGTCAAACTGTCCAAGAACACCAGTGGCTACAGTGGCTTCCTGTGATGCACCGGAAGAGGGAATCAGTGCTTGCTTGGGGGTCAGGCATGCCCCATGCCCAGAACAGTAATCTGAGAGGATGGCAGCCCCTGGGGACCTCGTCCCCACCTTGGGCTGAACCCTTCCTGGTATGAGGCAAAGTTCTGCTCCATCTCCATCCTTGCCCCATGTTAGGGGCTGAGCTGCCCTTCTAAACCGTAAAAACAGGAATAAAGACGGCCAGTACTTGGGCTGACATAAGCTCTTATCTCAGGTTAGCCCATCGCTGGCTCATAGGAGCCTTCTGAAGCTTCTCCTGGCCCCGGGCATCTGATTTCCAGTCCTTAGGGACAGCATTTTGCCATGTCTAGGGTGGGCCATAGACTCAGATTCTGAAAACATCCACATTCCATGTCCAAAGCACCATAGCCACAGGGAGTCTGGACGAGGTGGGCGCATTCTTGTTCGTGAGGGATCATGGCCTTTACGATGCTGTCACTCAAGTTGTGAAAGTCCATTTTCCCTGTAAATCTATTTTTCACAGAAATAGGAAACATCTCTGTCCTTAAAATCCTCAGTCCAAAACAAATCAGGTGATTCTATTTGTATAAGATTATTTTACCACAAGAAACAGTAATAAAGATTTTTCACAATATGTTCACTCTGTCTTGCCTCCTGATTGGGCCTTTGAGGGCTTGGGAGGTGGGCGGGGTCCCAGTCCCTTAGCTTGGCTGTGGCATTTCTGTTTCTGTTGACTTGGGTGTCACTGGTTTATAACTGAGGAACAGCTGAGAGTCACCTGTTTCTTTAAGTTTTTCTGTTGTAGGTTTTCCTCAGGGACTAAGAGTTAAACATTTATGGATGGAGAAAGGGTGGCGGCTCTTCTGTTTCAGCAGCATACGCCCCACTGCCCCAGCCCTTAAGACAGGCTTACCAGCCGGGCGTGGTGGCGCACGCCTTTAATCCCAGCACTCGGGAGGCAGAGGCAGGCGGATTTCTGAGTTCGAGGCCAGCCTGGTCTACAAAGTGACAGGACAGCCAGGGCTACACAGAGAAACCCTGTCTCAAAAACCAAAAAAAAAAAAAAAAAAAAAAAAAGACAGGCTTACCAGCGTATGTGTGTGTGCGTGTGCACATGTGTGTGCGTGCGTGTGATAACAAAATGACCTTGATTATCTGTACAGGTCTGAGCTGAGCATGCACGGTGCCACACCTTAATTTAGGACTTGGGAGGCAGAGGCAGGCCAGTCTCTGAGGCCAGCCTGGTTTACTATTCCAGGACAGGCAAGGTCACATAGTGAGACCCTGTCTCCCAAAACAAAACAAGCCAGGCAGTGGCGGCTTGGTCATTGCAGACTTTTGGGTGTGTGTGGGATGCATTTACCCCTTTTGCTTCCAGATAACTGCAGGACTCATGTGCCCACTCGGCCGTGTTAATGCCTGAATAAAGGCACAGAGACCTGGGTTTTTATTAACAAGCTGCAAGCCTAAGATGGGGTAGCTTTTTTTTTTTTTTTTTTTAGATTTATTTTTAAACATTTATTTTATGCATATGAGTACACTCACTGTAGCTGTGAGGATGGTTGTGAGCCTTCATGGTTGTGGAGAATTGAATTTAGGACCTCTGCTCTCTCAGCCCCTGTTCGCTCTGGCCCAAAGATTTATTATTATAAATAAGTACACTGTAGCTGTCTTCAGACACACCAGAAGAGGGCATCAGATCTCATTATGAGTGGTTGTGAGCCACCATGTGGTTGCTGGGATTTGAACTCAGGACTTCTGAAAGAGCAGTCAGTGCTCTTAACCGCTGAGCCATTTCTCCAGCCCCTTCTATTTGTACTTTCTAATTGTGACTGCACTTGTAACCCTCGACATATAATGAAAAAAATCAAACACATAATCTGTCCTTCTTGGGTAATTGCTAGCCGGTCTTTGTTCTGTGAAACCTGTAAAAATAAAGGGGCAGCCTGACTGCCAGTCAGAGCTGGCCACCATGTCAAAGGCTGCAGACAGCCCCAGGCAGCTTCTGGAGATAGAACTATAGAACTGAGGTCATCAGCCTTGGCAGCAAGTACATTTGTTCACTGAGCCATTTTCCAGGCCCTTTAAAAAAAAACAAACAAAGATATGGGTTCCAGTGGTGGCACCTGCCTGTAATCCCCACATTCAACTCTGTGAGTTTAAGGCTTGTCTCTAATCTTTAATGGCAAGTTCCAGGCTAGCCAGGCCCTGTGGGCCACCTGGCCTGGTCATCTATTGTTTTTTGTTTGTTTGTTTGTTTGTTTTTGTTTTTTGCGAGATGATTTCTCTGTGTAGCCCTGGCTATTTTGGAACTTACTCTGTAGACCAGGCTGGCCTGGAACTCACAGAGACCCAGTCACCTCTGCCTCCAGGTCTGGGATTAAAGTCATGTCACCATCACAGCCTGGCGGCTGTCTCATTTTTGAAGATGGGTTTTTCTTACTGAACCAGGAGCTCACTGGCACTTTTAGACTGGATGTCAGTGAGCTCCCAGAATCCTCTGTCTGCAGTCCCCATCGGATGGACTCCTGCACCCAGGTCAAATGGATGCTGGGGTTCCAATTCAGGTCATGCCCGCATGTGAAGTCTACCCTGTGCACCACCTCTCAGGCTCTAGTGTCTCTCTTTCATCTTCCATCCGGTTCTGGTGACCAGGCAGGGAAGACTGATAGATGACTAGAGTTTTGGGCAAAGAGTCAGTTAGCACATTATTTGAAAGCCCCCCCCCCCGTCCCCATTTAAAGGCAGTTCCAGACTTTGGGGGTGGGGGAGAAATGGACAGATGGGATCATTTGCAGTCTAAACTACCACACCCTTTGTTCAGCGTATTGTTTTCTAGGTAGTGGTGGGCTGTGAAGTTCAGTGAGCAGGTATGTGGGGCGCATGTAAACCAGGAGGGCATGAAAGTCCTGTGAGCTAATGACACTGACAGTCTCTGGGACCGAGTGAAGTTGTTCTGAGGGTGCTAGGACTCAACCTTTGGAGTTAATGGGCAGTACCCCTACTCCCAGCAGGGCTATGTCCCCCACCCCACCCCCAACTACGAGGTGCAGAAGTCAGTAGCTCTGTTTCACATTCACATCTGAAGGCTGGAGGGATCTTCCTGCCCAGCATCCCCATGCAGTGGGCTAGATACTGAGCTTTCCAGTCCTTTTGGAATCCACAGACTAATCGCTTCTCGGCCTTTTGGCTAAGGTCAAGTGGAATCCACAGACTAGTGGGAGAGATGAATAGTAAATAAATAAATAAATAAATAAAATCCCAGGGTGATGTGGTAAATAAAAGGCTGGATGTAAAACTGTGGGCTAGGAATGGTAGCATGAAATCCAGGCAAGAGGGCAAAAGCTGCCTGCCTTGTGTGGCCGAGCAAAGATGGTCAGGGAGCCAGGGATTACGCTGACAGCTGACAGGATGCAGAAGTGGGTGGGCAGGGATAGGTGCTAGCTCTTCTCTTCTCTCCCTAAAACTGAACCCAGCGCCTTATGTCTGCTAGGCAGGAAGGGCCTCTACCGCTGAGCTATATCCTCACGCCCTCTTTAAACTTTCATTTTAAAGATATTGCAACGTTGCCCAAGCTGGGCTTGAATTTACTCCGTAATACAGGGAGAACCTGCAATCCTCCTGCCTCAGGCTCAGAAGTCGCTGGAATTATTCGTTTAGGCTGTGTGTGTGTGTTTTAGGGGATGCATTCGCGGACCGAGGGTTTTAACCCGAGGATGATTGCTTGTTTACTTTTATTTTTACGCCTCTCCGTTGTCAGCAGCCTTTCTAGAGATGAGAGCAGGAGGAGGAGCTGACAAACCTTGCAGTCTAAGGATTGGCACCAGTTGACTTCCTGCGTGAGGCCCCGACCCTAGGTCGCGATCCTGTCTCAGGCCCGCCCCTGCGGACCGGTGGGCGTGGCCCGGGCTCGGCGCCGGCCCCGCCTCTCCCGAGCAGTGGGCGTGGCTCAGGCTCGGGGCCGGCCCCGCCCCTGCAGCCAAGTGGGCGTGGCCCAAGCCCCGCCCCTGCCGTCCGGAACTCCAGAGCTGCTGCAGGAGGTCCCGGAGGTCTGTGCCCATGGCTGCCGCCTTGCTCGCCCGGGCCCGTGGCCCTCTCCGCAGAGGTGAGTGCGCCCGCGGAGCCCCAGGGCGGGTCACAGGGCGGAGATCCTGGCGGCCGGTCCTGCTGTGGCCCCGGGCAGACGAGTGTACAGCAGCACCCAGTGGCTGCGCGTGGCCTTTGTCCTAGTTCGGTAGCCTCTGGCCTGTGCAAGGCCCAGGCTCTGCAGGGATCCAGGCTCCTGCTCCGCGCTTTTCCTGCGGGTCCCTCATCACCAGCTCCCCTTACGCGGCCCTATCCACACCCCTAACGCCATTTCAGTCCCAGCTGAGGTTCTGAGTGAGCTGGTCCTCCATGGCGGGGGTGGGGTGGGTGGGGGGGGGCGCCCTTGGCATTGAACTCCGACCTATGACCTTGGACATAACTCTCAACCTCTCTGCATCAAGTGGTCCAAGTGTCAACTGTTTCCATCCTCAGAGCTCTATTAAATCACAGGATGCATCGTGGTTGGCATCTAACGTGTTTTCTTAACGTTAGCATTTACTTTGTTTGTTTGTTTGTTTTTGTTTTGTTTTTTCGAGACAGGGTTTCTCTGTATAGCCCTGGCTGTCCTGGAAATCACTTTGTAGACCAGGCTGGCCTGGAACTCAGAAATCTGCCTGCCTGTGCCTCCTGAGTGCTGGGATTAAAGGCGTGAGCCACCACGCCCGGCATACTTATTTTTAATAATTATTTTTAATAGTGTTTTGTCTCCTCTGTAGCAGCCCTGACACTATGGCCACCGCTTCCTTTGGCAAATCCAGAGTCACATTAACAATTAGGTCGGTGTTAAATCAGCCATTAAGTACTTCTTTAATTCTTTCACTGCCGGGAGCTGAGTTCTGTTCTTGTCCACATTTTATAGAACTCCCAGACCCAGTGAAACTTAAAACCCATTTCCGAGGTGTTGTAAATGGGATTATATTGAGGATTGAAGTGTTTAGGGAGCAGTTAAGCATTCAGTTAGCCTGGGCTTTTCTGTAACACTCTGTTGACATTGTATCAATAAAGTTTTGTTTTGTTTTCCTATTGAGAGGGGGGGGTGTGAGGGTGGGGAGTGGTGCTCTTTTTTTTTTTTTTTTTTTTTTTAATTTATTATTTTTTTTTTTTTTTGGTTTTTTCGAGACAGGGTTTCTCTGTGTAGCCCTGGCTGTCCTGGCACTCACTTTGTAGACCAGGCTGGCCTTGAACTCAGAAATCCTCCTGCCTCTGCGTCCCAAGTGCTGGGATTAAAGGCATGCGCCACCACTGCCCGGCTTTTTTTTTATTTTCTTAAAAGTTTATTTTTATTTTATTTGTATGAGTGCTTTGCCCGCATGTGTACCTGCATAAGTGTGCCATGTCCCACAGAGGCCAGAAGAGTGTGTTGGATCCTCTGGACCTTTAGTTACAGACAATTGTAAGCCACTCTGTAGCCTGGTTCCTCTGAAAGAGCAACAAGTGCTCTTAACTGCTGAACCATCCCTCCAGACCCTGGGATGAATGAAATCTTGACATATTGCATAGGCTAGCCTGAACTCCAGGCTACCTCAGCGTTTGTTCTTCTTACAGAAGATCTGAGTTCAGATCCCAGCGCCCATGCTGGGCAGCTCCTAATCCCCTGTAACTCCAGGTCCAGGCGATCTGACGCCCTCTTTTGGCCTCTGTAGGTAGCTGCATGTATGTGTACATACATAAACACAGACTCACAGACACATAAAGAGAAAGGAGTGTTAAGCTCTTTCGCACTGTCCTTCCCTAACTCGGATCATTCTCCGATAGCTCTCGGTGTTCGGGACTGGCGAAGGTTACACACTGTTTACCAGTCTGTGGAGCTGCCTGAGACACACCAGATGTTGCGTCAGACATGCCGTGACTTTGCCGAGAAGGAGCTGGTCCCCATTGCGGCCCAGCTCGACAGGGAGCATCTCTTCCCCACAGCTCAGGTGAGTACAGCAGCCTCACTGTGAGTGTGTGGCTCAGAGTGGCTCACAGTGTCCAGAGGAGGCAGCCAGGGGCGTCACGACCTCTGGTAGGAAGCTCAGAACATACTCTGAATGTTCAGCATCTGGCCCCTAGCCAAGATGTGCCAACTTTTTAAGAAGATGCATTTATTAACTAAGTGCATCTATGTGTGCCTGTTTGTCTGTCTGGATTTTATGTGCATGTCTGGCCTGTCACCATATGTCCTGAAACTGGAGTTACAAGCAGTTCTGGGTGCGAGGAACTGAACCCGGGTCCTCTGCAAAAGCAGCAAGTGCGCTTAACCTCCGAGCTGTCTCTCCAGTTTTCCTGAGACAGGCTCTGAGTGTACAACCCTGACCGGCCTCAGACACACCGAACTCTCCCTGCCCTTGCCTCTTGTGTGTGTGTTTCTAAAGATTTATTTGTTATATATAAGTACATTGTAGCTGTCTTCAGACACACCAAGAAGATGGCATCAGATCTCATTACAGATGGTTGTGAGCCACCATGTGGTTGCTGGGATTTGAACTCAGGACCTCTGGAAGAGCAGTCAATGCTCTTAACCGCTGAGCCATCTCTCCAGCCTGCCTCTTGTGTTTTGATAAAGGCACCCCATACCACACCTGGCACTATGGTATTTACAAATACCGAGGTCGTTTTTTTGTTTTTGTTTGTTTGTTTTTTGAAACAGGGTTTCTCTGTGTAGCCCTGGATGTCCTGGAACTCACTCTGTATACCAGGCTGTCCTGAAGATCCCAAGTTCAAGGTCAGCCTGAGCTATATAGTGAGGTAAAAAAACAGTCAAGGGGCTGGAGAGATGGCTCAGTGGTTAAGAGCGCCGACTGCTCTTCCAAAAGGTCCTGAGTTCAAATCCCAGCAACCACATGGTGGCTTACAACCATCCATAATGAAATCTGATGCCCTCTTCTGGAGTGTCTGAAGACAGCTACAGTGTACTTACATATAATAAATAAATAAATCTTAAACAAAAACAAAAAAAACAGTCAACCCCCCCACAAAGTCCCCAAATCAGTAGAAGCAAAGGCAAAATAACAACAACAGCCCATGCAGCTGATGTTCGTGCACTCCAGTGGGGTTTGCATGAACGGAATGGTAAGATTCTGTGAGACAGAATTCTCAGGGACAGACTTCCAAGCCACCTCAGCAAATCCCAAAGCTTAGATTCCTAAGCTCTCGCTAAGGAATGCTTTTATCCTCGCAGGATCATAACAGCCGATCTACAGAAGGGCCGAGGGGCGGCCGCTGTGAGCAACGTGTGTCAGACTCGGGAAGAAGGCAGGCACCAATGTCTGCCTTTTGGCTGTTTCACAACCAAACTGGACTTCAGTCTTTTTACTCCTAAACTAACAAAGGGAAGAAAGAAATGAGTTTACAGTACCAGAGTTTACAGCCAGCTTCAGAGCCCTTAACCTTGAAATGGTAATTTTCTTTGGGGTGGAGGCAGTGCTAGGTTTACAGTCCTAGGCCTTGCGGGGGCTGGCACTCTCAGCTCCTTCTCAGTGAAGGAAAAAAATGTTTTAAAATAGTTTTTTAGGGGCTGGAGACAGCTCTTCCGGTGGTCCTGAGTTCAAATCCCAGCAACCACATGGTAGCTCACAACCATCTGTAATGAGATCTGATGCCCTCTTCTGGTGTGTCTGAAGACAGCTACAGTGTACTTACATATAATAAATAAATCTTTATTAAGAATACAGTAAAATAGGTTTTTTTGTTTGTTTGTTTTTTACATTTTATTTATTCACCACTGCTCTCTTCAGACACACCAGAAGAGGGCATCAGACCCCATTGCAGATGGTTGTAAACTACCATGTGGTTGCTGGGAATTGAACTCAGGACCTTTGGAAGAGCAGTCAGTGCTCTTAACCACTGAGCCATCTCTCCAGCCATGTAAAACAGTTTTTAAATAAACTATTAATGCAGAGTGATTGGAAAAAGCCTGGCAGTGGTGGCGCACGCCTTTAATCCCAGCACTTGGGAGGCCGAGGCAGGCGAATTTCTGAGTTCGAGGCCAGCCTGGTCTATAGAGTGAGTTTCAGGACAGCCAGGGCTATACAGAGAAACCCTGTCTTGAAAAACAAAAAACAAACATACAAAAGGAAAACAAGTTAGAGTAAAGGAACAGACAGGGTCACTGGGCTTTAGTCACACCCAGGTTTCTTCGAGCTTCCAAAAGCTTTTCTTTCTTCTCCTTTCGTTCTTGCTCATGTCTCTTCCATCGTTCTTCCCTGGTTTGGAGATGAGGTTTATTCTACTTCAGTCAAAAGCTCTTTTCTATCATAACTTTTGGTCATAATTTGTGTAGTGTCTCTTCTGTTATGAACTTTAAGGTGATAATATATTCTGCTATACCTGAGAATATATTATCACCTTAAAGTTCATAACTAAAGTAGTTTTCATCTAAAAAACAAACAAACAAACAAAAAACAAAACAAGCAAAACTCTCTTTGTTCCACTCAGTCCCGACCACTTATGCCCTTTACCACTCACGCACTACAAAGCGCTTGTCATGCATTCTTTCGCTCCCTGGCCCTGGGTATACAACAGGAAGGGGAAACAAAAATAAAACTCCACAAGGTGTCTGCCCTCTTGGTCAGGGAAAAAGACAGTAGTCAAACTAGCATGTTAGGCTGGGTGTGGTGGCGCATGCTTTTAATCCCAGCACTTGGGAGGCAGAGGCAGGCGGATTTCTGAGTTCCAGGCCAGCCTGATCTACAGAGTGAGTTCCAGGATAGAGAAACCCTGCCTCACAAAACAAACAAACAAACAAACAAACAAACAAACAAAAACAAAAACAAAACTAGCGTGTTAGTAGACAAGCTGTAAGAAGGAGGTCCCGTGTGTGCACTCATGAGTGCGTGTGCACATGCACATAGGAACTGAAGAAAAGTCAGCGTGGCAGAAAGCTTTCTGCTTCTTACCTTGAAGTTCCCCAGCAGGCACCCTCTGCCTGTTGCCTTCAGCAGCTGCAGGCTGAGATGCAAGCTTTGTCAAGCATGGACGCAGCGTGGCTGGTGTGGACCCCGCTGGGGGAGTATGATCTGTGTGGATGATTAGGGTCTGTGGCCGGCCGGAGCCTGCAGGTTCTGCCTCAGGAGCTGCGGAGAGTAGGCTGGGAGCGGCTGTCTCTGATGTGACCTCTCCCCCTGGGGCCAGGTTAAGAAGATGGGTGAGCTCGGGCTGCTGGCCATGGATGTGCCAGAAGAGCTGAGTGGTGCAGGCTTGGATTACCTGGCCTACTCCATCGCCCTGGAGGAGATCAGCCGTGCCTGCGCCTCCACGGGAGTTATCATGAGCGTCAACAATGTGAGTCTCTGTGGGTCACGGGAAACAGTCGGGGGAGCAGCTCTGTGTGGACCTTGGCCATGTATCTCTGCAGCCAAGCACGGCCAGCCCCGGCTCCTGGACTTGTCTCCTTATGGTCCCCAGGGAGGGCCTCTGGAGAGAGTAAAGACCTGGGGTGGCCTCAAACTGCTCTCCGCTGTCCCATCAGTCTCTCTACTTGGGACCCATCCTGAAGTTTGGATCCGCACAGCAGAAGCAACAGTGGATCACCCCCTTCACCAATGGTGACAAAATCGGCTGTTTTGCCCTCAGTGAGCCAGGTACTGCACGGTGCAGGGGTCCCCTGTCTCCTTACCTCAGAATCAGGGTGACAGGCAGAAGCTACATGTCCTCAGACAAAGTGGCAGGCTTCGGACCTGTTGTCCTGGAGTCTTGAACCACTGGAGCAGGCCTTGGGGTGGCTTGTTGGGCTGGGCTGCCCACGCATGGGGAGAGGGAGGTTTGGCTTGAAATGTCTCCTGTCCCATGTGGGCCTGTTCTGATCCCCCTGTCCTTGTGGACGAGTCCTTGAAGGTTTGGTCCAAGGTCCCAGCTTTAGAACCCAAGTCACAGGGACTTTATGCTTGGCAGCCAGGGCTCTAAGCTGGATGCCCTGTACCTTGAGGGATAGGTCCTGAGTCTGTTGTTTCTGACAGGCAATGGCAGTGATGCTGGAGCCGCTTCCACCACTGCCCGGGAAGAGGGTGACTCATGGGTCCTCAACGGCACCAAAGCTTGGATCACCAACTCCTGGGAGGCTTCCGCCACGGTGGTGTTTGCCAGCACAGACAGGTCCCGGCAGAACAAGGTGGGCCAGCAGACCCCTGGGGTGGTCCCTGCAATTTCTTGGTCCTGCTGGAGCTGCTCCTGCTAATGAGCAGTCTTTCTTTCCCCAATGGAGTTTGCACTCCAAGCTGGAGCTTGGAGCGTGCATGCCTGTGGCTCTAGCAGCGGCTCTGCAGACTCATCCTAGCTTTTGGGACCTTCCAGGGTATCAGTGCCTTCCTGGTTCCCATGCCAACTCCTGGGCTCACGCTGGGCAAGAAGGAAGACAAGCTGGGCATCCGGGCCTCCTCCACAGCTAACCTCATCTTTGAGGACTGCCGGATCCCCAAGGAGAACCTGCTCGGGGAGCCTGGGATGGGCTTCAAAATAGCCATGGTGAGCCTGGCGACAGGGCAGCAAGCACCCCGGGGCCGGGCCCTGGGCCCAGCCTACAGCTACTGACTGGGCGGTCTCTACAGCAAACCCTGGACATGGGTCGCATTGGCATCGCCTCCCAGGCCCTGGGCATCGCCCAGGCCTCCCTGGATTGTGCTGTGAAGTATGCCGAGAACCGCAATGCCTTTGGGGCACCGCTCACCAAGCTCCAAAATATCCAGGTAGGGGCTTGGAGGATGGGGTTTCAGAAGCTGGGCACTGGAGTCTTGGTAGGAAACCTGGCTTTGGCTTGCTTATCTCACCCCTACCACACCTTACCTCCTCCACCCCACCTCCCACTCCCACCCCCACTCCCACCCCCACTCCCACCCCCACTCCCACCCCCACTCCTACCCCATCCCTGACCATTGGGGTGGGAGAGCATCGGTTGACAGGTGGGGCTGGATTGTTGCAGTTCAAGCTGGCAGACATGGCCCTGGCCCTGGAGAGTGCCCGCCTGCTGACCTGGCGCGCTGCCATGTTGAAAGACAACAAGAAACCTTTCACCAAGGTGCCTGTGGGGAGGGGGCTCCCAAGGCTGGCTCTGAGGTGGGGGAGTGGGCAGCACAGGACTTTGAAGGGAAGGCTGTGCATGCTGCTTACGGAGGCTGTTTAGCCTGGGGGTCTCTCTGAAAGTGAAGGCGTTGACTTTGCCATTCTTGGGGCGGGTAGGAGTCCGCCATGGCCAAACTGGCTGCATCGGAGGCTGCAACCGCCATCAGCCACCAGGTGAGCACCGAGCCCCTGGGCGCTGCAGCCCTTTCCCCAGTGTGGATGTGGGGGGCTTCTCCCTCCTAGTGCCTGTTTTCCCTCTCAGGCCATCCAGATCCTGGGCGGCATGGGGTATGTGACAGAGATGCCGGCCGAGCGGTACTACCGAGATGCCCGCATCACTGAGATCTACGAAGGGACCAGTGAAATCCAGAGACTGGTGATCGCTGGGCATCTGCTCCGGAGCTACCGGAGCTGAGCCCCTCCTCAGGGACTTGCCTGCCTGCAGACCGAGGCAGAGGGCAGAGCCTCATGGCTTAACTTTGAGGCCTGGTCAGACCAGAAAGGGACTTGCCTCTCGCTCTGCCTGTTCTGCTCTGCCCCTCACTGTAGACCCCTAGTCAGACTGGGGGGAAGTCTATCTCAGGGAGAGGGGAGGCCAGCTGCTGTGACCTGCAACCGAGAAGAAATCAGTTGTCAGCTCAGAGCTGAGCTTGGCTGCCTCTTTACCCCCCACCAACAGTGCCTCTTTCTTCATTTGAGCCGCCCTTGGAGAGCTGAATGACCCTGGCCCTCTCAGTGCCGTTCCCATGAGCCCTCGGAGGCAAGAACACAAGGGACAGGACAGGGGTCAGGAGGGGGAGGGGGTGGCCCAGATGGCACAGAGTTTCAGTGTTTGAGTCCCCAGGGTTGCGTGGGACGGCTGGGGGCTGGGTCATAGGGCCCTCGCTGGAGGTCAAGTGCGCGAGGGTGCGTGCTTTGCTGTAGAACTGCCTGCGGCCAATAAAGCTCACCTGTGCCCCGACCTGTGCCTGTGTCTGTCTTCAGGCCAGAGCCCGCACCCAGCAGTGCGTGCGTGCGTGTGGTGTTGGGAGGCTGGCATCCTTGTGTGGGAAAGCTGGGTCTGTTACCTGGGTGAGTGGAGGAACAGCCATCAGGGAGGCCAGGGGTCCTCAGACTGGGGCCGGAGGGCTTGTCCCAGTCTCCCAGCGAGCAGGTGGGCAGGGGAGAGGGGGACAGGAGCTGTCTGGTGTGAACTGCTCTGTCCTTCCTAACCCTTAAGGGACAGTGTGAGCTTCATCCTGGGAGTTTAAAAGATTCTAATCGTGTCACCCGCTGCTCCGGTGGCTCCCCGGGGGGGGGGGGTTGGGTGTGGCAGGCACCCACCCCTTCCAATGCTCTCGAGGGCAGAGGGAGGCCTCCGCAGCTTGCAAAAGCAGCTCGCCTTCGTACTGATTCCAGGTGAGTGCTGGGGGTTTTCTTGTCCACTGTGTCTGGGTTCCCTGATCTGGCTGTTCTGTGGGCTCAAGTGGAAGCCAGAGATAGAGTGCAGTGGGTCCCTTAGCTCACCCTACGTGACAAGCAGGTGGCTGCCACTGTGCGTCACATATCAGGTGGGGACCTTGTGAGTCAGGAACTATGGGTACTAGTATTCAGAGGGCCCCATGGCCCCTCTAGCTTTGTAGCACTGGCTCCTGTCAAGGTGGTGCAGGAGGGACTCGTGTGTGTGACTAGGAGAGCGAGGGGAACCTAAACTGAGTCTGCGCCTGACTGGGACCCGGTTGTCACCCTCCCACGTCCATTCTAAAGATTGTCACAGCCTTGTGATTCGATGAGCTGTATGTACCCAGCAGGGAAATGGGTCAGCTGTAGCCATGCTCCCTTGCATGGGTTCCTTCCTTCCTTCCTTCCTTCCTTCCTTCCTTCCTTCCTTTCTTTTTTTTTTATTTTCTATGAATACACTGTAGCCGTTTTCAGACAAATCTAGAAGAGGGCAACATCTCCCATAACAGATGGTTGTGAGCCACCATGTGGTTGCTGGGATTTGAACTCAGGACCTCTGGAAGAGCAGCCAGTGCTCGCACCCACTGAGCCATCTCCCCACCCCCTTGCATGGGTTTCTGCATCTCAGGAGTAGTGTACAACCTCCAGGCAGCTCAGGAGTGTTCCTTTCTACGTGAAGTAACTTTGGCGAGTTAAGCCAAGCTCTGGTCTGCACATGTGGGTGTTTGAAAAGGCTGAGCTCAGTCTGCCACTGGGCTTTTGAAAGGCCATGTTTGTTCTGAACCCTAACCTTGGATGCACTTGAACCTGAATTGTTAAGAAGTCAGTTCGGATCCTTTACAGGTGCACGTCCTAAAGACAGGTGCAAGATGAAGACAGTTGCCTAAATCGGGAAACCACCAGGTACCTGCAACTCCATTCAAATTGGCTGGTTTCCTCAGTGTTTTGTTTTTTGGTTTTTCAAGACAGGCTTTCTCTGTGTAGTCCTGGCTGTCCTGGAACTCACTCTGTAGACCAGGCTGGCCTCAAACTCAAATCTGGCTGCCTCTGCCTCCCGACTGCTGGGATTAAAGGCGTGTGCCACCACTGTTGGGCTGGTTTCCTCAGTGTTACATGGTGCTGTTGGCCAGGGATTAGGCACTGAGTTTGGCTGAAAGTCATACAGGACAGCACATCAGCCTGCAATTTACTTTGCTCCAGAGATGTTTTTTGAAGAGTTCAGGCTGGTGGCTTAGTGGACGGCCTCTCAATCTCTCAATTAGTCTGATGGGCTCGCCGTGAGTCAGCTCCGGTGTGCTGTGCTGTGTAGCTCCATGATTCAGATGCCTCATCTTCTGAGTTGTCTGCTCCTTTTACTGATGACATCTTTCTAAAGAGCCAGGCATGACCGACTTTGTCCAGCTGTTGTTGATTTTCTTGCTGTGAGCCACTCTGACTGGGGTGAGGTGTGAACCCACTGCGGATTGTATCTGCAGTCCCCCAGTGGATGAGGACATGTGCCTTTTTGTGTAGTTACTGATTTATTTGTACATCTGTTTTTTTTTTTTTAAAGATTTATTTATTTATTATATGTAAGTACACTGTAGCTGTCTTCAGACACACCAGAAGAGGGAGTCAGATCTTGTTACAGATGGTTGTGAGCCACCATGTGGTTGCTGGGATTTGAACTAAGGACCTTTGTAAGAGCAGTCGGGTGCTCTTACCCACTGAGCCATCTCACCAGCCCCTGTTTTGTTTTTGTTATTTTTCCGAGACAGGGTTTCTCTGTATAGCTCTTGCTGTCCTGGAACTCACTCTGTAGACCAGGCTGGCCTCGAACTCAGAAATCCACCTGCCTCTGCCTCCCAAGTGCTGGGATTAAAGGTGTACACCACCACCGCCCAGCGCACATCTGTTTTTATTTTATTTTATTTTTTTTAAAGATTTATTTATTTATTATATGTAAGTACACTGTAGCTGTCTTCAGACACACCAGAAGAGGGAGTCAGATCTTGTTACAGATGGTTGTGAGCCACCATGTGGTTGCTAGGATTTGAACTAAGGACCTCTGGAAGAGCAGTCGGGTGCTCTTACCTGCTGAGCCATCTCACCAGCTCCGCACATCTGTTTTTAAAGGTGCCTTTTTTTTTTAGGTTTTGGTTGTGTATGTAGACAGGCACCTGCATGCAGTACCCATGGAGGCCAGAAGGGGGCAGAGGGGGTCCTCAGGAGCTGGAGTTAGGTTACAGGTGGTTGTGAGTCACCACTGTGGGTGTGCTGGGACCAGCAAATGTTCTTCACCACTGAGCCATCTCTCCAGCCCCATCCAGTGTACTTTCGAGGACCTGTGTGGAATCAGGTGGCTGTAGGTGAGTCCCTTGAATATAGGGTCTGTTAGTGAACCTGGAGCTAGGAAGCCCCCGAGATCCTCCCATCTCCATTCCTTCCCAGTGCTGGGCTCCCAGGCCCTCGTGTGGCAAGTTCTCAGCCATCTATCTGCTCAGCCCGCCTGCTGCTGCTTTTCAGGTTTTCTATTTTTGGGGTCTACATTTATGAAGTACTTAAGTGTGGTTTTCTTCCTTTCCCCATATATGCACATACATATATACATATATATAAATGGAATGCATATTTATATATAAATGTCTCTGTGTAACATAGTCCATTATATACTGGTCATATATGAGATCTTACACACACACACGCGCACACACACGCACACACACAGGCACACACGCACGCACACGCGCGCACACACACACACACACACACACACGCACACACACGCACACACACGCACACACACGCACTTTTGGAGACAGGGTCTTACCCTGTAGCCCAGATTGGTCTTGAACCATCAGTGATCCTCCTGCCACCATTTTCCAAGTATGAGATGATTTTTTTCTCATCTCCCGGGACTGGGCTTCTTGTCTCTTTTTCCTAAAGTCACTGTCATAATGATGAAGTGCCAGCAAACCCAGCTGGAGAGACTTTGAGTGACGTGGCAAGGCTTCATCAGGGTGGAGGGCATTTGGAGAAGTGCAGGATGGGTCCAGGTGATGGATGGAGCAGGGCAGTTCATGCTGGCCACATGGGCAGTGGGACTCCAGTCGAGCTGCAGCCCCTGGGATGCCTAGGAGACCTCTGGCTACTGCTCACTCCATACACCAGGCCGTCAGGGGGCCTGTGGCCACGTGGTATTGGGTTCTCTTCATGGGGTCTAAATGGGGGTGCTGCATCCTCTGTGCTCTGGGGAGTTTCTTCATTCTTTTTTATTTTATGTATATGAGTACACTGTAGCTGTCTTCAGACACACCAGAAGAGGGCACCGGATCCCATTACAGATGGTTGTGAGCCACCGTGTGGTTGCTGGGAATTGAACTTAGGACCTCTGGAAGAGCAGTCAGTGCTCTTAACTGCTGAGACATCTCTCCAGGCTCCTTTTATTTATTTTTAAGGTGAAACTTTGAGAACAATTTCTGACAGGGTCTTGCTGTGTAGTCAAGACTGCATTAGAACTCACTGTACAGACCACCCTGCCTCTTGAGTGAACATTACGAGTAGAAATTGAGTCATGTTAGTGGGCAGGGTTTTTGAAAACTCTTTTTTTTTTTTTTTTGTTTTTTGTTTTTCGAGACAGGGTTTCTCTGTGTAGCCCTGGCTGTCCTGGAACTCACTTTGTAGACCAGGCTGGCCTCGAACTCAGAAATCCGCCTGCCTCTGCCTCCCGAGTGCTGGGATTAAAGGCGTGCGCCACCACGCCCGGCTCTTGAAAACTCTTGATGGGCTCTGGACACCACTTAAACACCAGGACTGGCCAATTTGATTCTCTTGTGACTGTAGTTACTTAGTTTTGTTTTTTTTTCAAGACAGGATCTCTGTGTAGACCTGGCTATCCTGAAACTCACTCTGTAGACTAGGCTAGCCCAGAGATCTGTATGCCTCTGTCTCCCTAGTGCTGGGATTAAATGCATGTGCAGCCTTGTCCAACTTGGATTTGCTTATTGTGTGTTTTGCCTGAAAGCCTGTCTGTGTGTGATTTGCATGCAGTGTCTACAGAGACCAGAAGAGGACACTGAACTTACAGATGGTTGTGACTTGAGTTACAGTGGAATTGTTTACATGTCTTCCCATTAAGCTTTTACCTAACATTCATTATGTTATTAGCTCCATAAGTTCATTATAAGTTTAAAGCAATATTTTTAAAATTTATTATTTGTATGTGAGTACCGTGTCACTCTCTTCAGATACACCAGAATGGGGGCATCAGACCCCATTACAGATGGTTGTGAGTCACCATGTGGTTGCAGGGAATTGAACTCAGGATCTCTGGAAGAGAGGCGATGTGATCTTAACCACTGAGGTATCTCTCCAGCCCTAAGGTAATATATATATTTTATGGCACAAATTAGCATGTTTTTATCGAGACAAAATCATCTGCTTTGTGTATTATTAGTTTTGACATCTTGTATAGATAAGACCAGTCCATCATTTATTTTCTGTCCTTGCACCTACGATACATTGCCAGATCCCAGTTTATGTCCTTCAGTTCTACTATGTGTTTATCCATATAGCAGTTTTAGAGATTTAAAAAAAATGTATTTATGTATTTTTTAAACACAGGAGTACACTGTCTGTATGTACACTTGAATGTTAGAAGAAGGCATCTGATCTCTTTATAGAAGGTCATGAGCAACCAGGTGGGTGCTAGGAATTGAACTCAGGAAGAACAGTCAGTGTTCTAACTGCTGAGCCATCTCACCAGAACTAGAGATTAAGCTTTGTGGAGTGTGTGTGTGTGTGTGTATGTGCACGTGCATGCGGGTGCAAAGCCAGAGGCGTGGCATCCCCTGGAGCTGGAGTTGTGATGGCCGAGGTGAGAATATTTAAAGACTTCTCCATAGCTTGGTGGGTAGAGGGCTTTATAATATGGTGATGGGCAGGCTGTATGAAGGCGGAGGACACAGGCCCTGACTCCAGTTGTGACCCTGGTGGTGTGGCTAGTCCTCTGTGTACAACTCCTACAAAGGACTCTGGGAGTTGTCCAGCTTGATCATAGCCTCCTCCCTCCCACCCTTTGTCCTGAGGGCCTCAGGGCAGACCTAGCTTCAGGCCCACTCTAGCCGTGTGGTCCTGAGCCACCCTTAGTCTCCCACATGGGCAGAGGGACTGGCACCTATGGCCTGGTCTGCTGGCAGGCAGCCGTCCTGCTCTGCCCTGCGGACACCCACTTCCTTCACTTCTTACGGGCACAGAGCCCCTGTGCACTGGTTGGCGCTGTCCACCAGCCTCCTCCTGTCTTTTGGTCTCCACGAGGGACTCAGGAAAGCTGAGGCTCATGGACTGGAATGCACAACGCCTCTGCTGCTGTGACCAGGACTGGGCTTCACAGGGTCTACTGAAAAGGGAAGTGGCCGACTGGGTGCACGCTGCTGGCTCCCATGGGAAGCAGGGCCGAAGGCCATTCGTTCATGTTTCACGAACACTCAAAACTCCTTCAAGAGGCTGGCGAGGGCTCCGTGGTTGAGAGCAGTTGTTCTTGCGTAGGATCTGGCTTTGAATTTTAGCACCTACATGGCAACTAGAAAGCACCCCTAGTTCCAGCTCCAGGGGAACTGGATGGCCTCCATGGACACTAGGCACACACACACACATGTATTGTGAATACATACATGGAGGGAAAAAAAAACCCAATTTTCTTTTAAAGGGGTACTTCCAGAGGACCCAGACTTGGTTCCTGGCACCTACATGATCGTTCACAACCATCTCTGACTCCAGTTCCAGAGGATTTGACATTAGACATGCACGTGGTACCCTTAAGACACACAAACACCCCCCCCCCCCCAAAACAGAGAAGAATGGAAACTCCCGTATTAACTCCCGGATCGATCTGACAAGCAGCAGCGTTGCCACACTGGGCCTGGTGAGCTTATAAGCAGAGCATTCCACAGACTCACAAGGCTCTATTCTGAACACTAGTAGCATGGCCACACTCCCTTCCCCACCACCATTTTTTCTTGTGGGTTCAGTTACTCACCTGGGTAGTGGACGCCTGTGCTGGCCTGCTGTAGAGGAACTTCAGCTAGCAGCCCGCTGTCCCACACAGGGTGATACATGGCCATTTTGTTCAGAGGGTGCCCCCCATTATGGCAGCTTGAACGGAACACATCACACTTGGGGCTGAAATGTTCATTATCAGCTCAGCCATGAACAGGTGGGCCTGAGCTTGAATCCAAAAGTGCTGTGCAGGATTTCTCTCCCACAAACTCAGACTAACTTTGCCCAGAACTGAAATGACAACTTCCAGGCACACCTAGCCCTTGGAGTCACCCCCGTCTCCCTAGCATCCCTGAGGCTAAGCTCGGCTCTCCCTTCCCCACCTCCCCTCTCAGCATCCCTGCAGCTCTGTGGACCCGTTCCTGGACACAGCATCCTTGGGGCTGAGGAAGAGGCTCCCCTCAGCACTGAGCGAGGAGCCCATTTCCAGTCTTTGCCAGTGCTGCATGCAGCTAGAGCTCTGCAGGAGCCTCTACACCATGAGTCCCAAGACACGACAGAACCAGAGCTGCAAGCGACAGCTCTGGGGACAGAGTAGCCCAACGGTGGCTGGCAGGGAAAGGTTAACAGGAGCTCAGCTCTGTACCAACCACCAGAAGTGAAGTCAGGACCAAAGCTAGAAAAAGGAGTCATTTATTAGAGACAAAACCAACCCTTCAAACCCCTCGACAGAGTCTGAAGATGACAGAGGAACCAACAGCTTGGTGGCACGCTGCTCCATCGACACGACGGGCTGTGCACTATGCACAATGTCTGCAGGAATGGGGACAGGCAGGCCACGATGCCAGCAGCCCCAGGAAGGAACAGACTCCAGGGCCTGCCGCCTCGCACCCAGGCAGCAGCTAACCAAGTGTGAGGTGATGGTGATGCCAGACTCTCTGCAGCCCACGGACAACAACAGCGTGGGGCCAGGTTTTGAAGTCACAGCAGCAGCCTGCTCTGTCTCCAGCTCCTGGACTTCAGCTCCATTTGCAGAGGCAACTGACATTTGTCCCCACAGCCCGCTGTCACCACAGGTAAACTGAGGCTGTGATCACCACAGCAAGGACAGGGTTGCGTTGCTTTTTTCCGTTTTGTCTTTTCTAAGGGACTGAGGGCATGGAAAATACAGCGCACCAATGAAACGAAATGTCAAAAAAAATACAAAAAAATATAAAATAGAAAAATGTATTTACAGGTAGTACATAACTATGATCAGAAAGCACAAAGACACCGGCTGCTATAATACATGCACTGGTTCAAGAGGCGGTTACTAAAAACTGCGAGGGAAAAGCCTGTAAAAAGAAAAGGGTCAAAAAGTTCAAACTTTTCATCCCTAATTTGCTACACTGATCAAAAGGAGTCCCCATGGCCCACGAGTCTTATCAGTTCAGCGCATCCACAGCTTACAACCGCACGCAACTCTCACGGGAGACAGCAGCGTGTGCGAGGAAGCCACGGTAAACTGATCTACATGCTCACATGACAGCAAGCCCCCGGCGGCTGTATGGCGTGACCTTAGCAGGCTTAGTCGCTGTTTACTCATAGATATCTATGTGCACGTATATATATATGTACGTATGTATAAACCAACCGTGTCCTGCTCACTGCCAACACGGCTGGACACAGTCATTACAACAAATTCTTATGTGTATGTTGTAAGAAGTCATTCAATGTCTGTGGATTTAATAAGTCACTTCACACCACAGAAAATATTTAATAAATCCAAAAGAAAAAAGAAAAAAAATAGGAGGACAGAAGTTCTGCCCTAGGTCTCTGAAATGGAGTCCCCCAGAGGAAACTGGTCCCAAAGTTTTGGAGGGTTCACTGAAGAGACTTCGGTCTGCTAATTCATTTTCGTCCGTTTAGTGTTCAAAGTTCTAGAACAACAACTTGTTGTTTGTAGTTTTTAAATAAGTCAACTTCTCCATCTCCCCACAAGTTAACAGTCTGGTGCAGATCCATAAAAACACGAGGAAGAAGGAGCACCAGGCGAAGGGCCGGTCTGCCCCTTCTGGAAGGGTCCACTCTCCCAGAGCGGAGAAGAGAAGGGCTGTGCAGGGCTCCAGTGCCCTCTGCGAACGCTCCCCTCAGACATACACTCCAGTCACACTGCAGTTCCATGAGCAGGCATGCCTGAGTCAGGCCAGCTTGTAGAGGGAACAAAACTGTGCGGTGAGAGAGGAAGGTGAGGATGGCGCTCTGGTCACCTCTCCCGCGTCATCATACTTCCAGGAACCGGGAGCTGCTGGACTTGGAGTGGAAGGGCTCAGACCACATCCTCCGTAAGTCACCCTGGGACAGGAGGGACACAGTAGAGGTCCAGGGTCAAACAAGAGGCAGCAGTCTGTCCATCCTCCTTTCCTTCCTTCCTATCAGGATGCCAGCGCATCAGCCTTGCTCACTGCAGATGCCCTGACCTGTCTGTGGGGCCCCTCTACGCCTGCCCTGAGGCCTGAGGGAAGTTCTCTCTGGCCTGCTCTGTTTGTAAAAAACCTGGCACCGGGCGTGGTGTTGCACGCCTGTAATCCCAGCACTCGGGAGGCAGGCGGATTTCTGAGTTCCAGGACAGCCAGGCTACACAGAGAAACCCTGTCTGGAAAAAAAAAAAAAAACCCTGGCAAACAAGAAGTCCCTCTGTGGGCTGACAAAGGTACACACAAACTTCAAGGATGTGTACAGTGGATACACACTGGGGAGGCAGAGGCAGTGGGTGTCTCTGAGAGCACCAATCTGGTCCACAGAGCCGCTTCCAGCTAACCAGGGCTACATTAATCACACTGTGAAACCATGTTTCAAAAAGAACAAAATTCCTTAAGAAAAATATTGAGTTGAGGGACAGCAGACATATACTGCCTTAATAGTGTATATTTATTTAGATTTCAATGTATGAGTATTTTGCCTGCCTACAAGCATGTATGTATAGCACATGTGGTGTATACCATGGGTGTGCTCGGTGCCCATGGAAGTCTCAAGGCAGTGCTGGGTCCCCAGGAACTGGGTACTGTGAACCAACAATAGCAAGGACTTGAACCACTGAGCTGTATTTGCAGGCCCGATATTAAGCACTTCTTAGTTCATTCCAAACAAATGGTATTAAAGAACCATCAGGCAGCACCAGGGCCTGGCTGTCTTGTCTGGCATCTGGGAGGTGGAGACTGAACCCAGGGCCTCACAAGCTTCAGCTCCAGTTCTTTAGGTTTCTGCTTCCACACAGGAGCTTCCTAAGTTGCCCACACAGGCCCTAAACTCAAAATTCTCCTGCCCAAGCCCTAAATGGGCTTGGCCCTAGGGCACTGCTGTGATCCAAGCAAGAAGCCTAACAGACAGCACACACCCCTCTTGGCACCCCCTAATCCTTCAGTGGTCTGAGGACGATGACCACAACAGTGTAACTAGGAGCCCTTCCTGTCACAAGTCAGTGCTTCCCCTAGCATCTGCGCTCTCACCTTTAGGTAGGCCATGGTGAGGAGCGGCAATAGGGTAAATGGCACCAAGTAGAGGAGAGCTGGCTGGGCAGCTCGGTGGATGCGAGACGCCACAGTAGCAGTGAGCAGACCTAGGAGAGAGGAATCCATGAGTGGCTCTGACACAGATAACAGGTAGCACTATCAAG
Source organism: Mus caroli (assembly GCF_978045245.1). Taxonomy (NCBI): domain Eukaryota; kingdom Metazoa; phylum Chordata; class Mammalia; order Rodentia; family Muridae; genus Mus; species Mus caroli. Next base: position 119,246,438 of record NW_028227259.1, on the reverse strand, counting down.
GAATCAAGAGACCAGTGAGGGGACTCTGAAAGCCCGCATCCTGCCTCTTAGCCTCCCTCCTTCTCTGCATGTTGGGATGACAGCACTTGCTGACCCTCACTGGGTGGTAGACTGGCAGGAACTCGAGTGTCGTGTATGCAGGTTAGTTAGTGAAGGCAAGCTGCTATCTCATACTTCCTGTGTGTGTGCGCGCGTGCACTGTATGTCTGTCCTAGTCCAACTGTGACGTCCTGTTTGTGGATTGGCTGGAGAATCATTAGTATGGAAAAATCTGAGGACACAGGTGATGTATGCATCAGAGCCATGGAGGCAGCAAACAAAGGATAGCTTATCCAGTGGCTAAACCCTCAGCCTCCCACGTGTGCTGGCTATGCTCTGCACATTCCAGATATAGGCACTCAGCCCCTCAGGATTTCTTCTGGCTATCTAAACAGCAGGCAGTCACTGCTTTTCTGGTTGGCAGCTGGAAGACATGAACTGATGGTGAGCGCTGGAGGAAAGTGAGGGCCCAGCTGCTTTCCTGCTGGCCTTTCTTACCTACAAAGTACCCGATGAGGGTGCAGTGGAAGTAGGAGACCTTCTGCATGCGCCCAGAGATATTGGCTGGGCCAGGGGCCCCACACGAGTCGCCACTGGCTTGTTTCTTGTAGTTGTCATAGCGAAGAACAAAGCATAACAGGAGGCCGGGCATCACAATGTCCCCGATGCCCAGCATAGAGAAGTGACTGCCAGTAGAGCTGAAACACAAGGGCACATGTTAAGGGTACTTGCAGTCTACCATCTCTGCCTTCTGTCTAAAGGTGTTTAAAGACATAAATTGCAGGCACAGTGTCTTTGTGCACTAGGCAAAGGTTATTTTTGTGTTTGTTAAATGCTGATTTCTCTGCTCTCGTATCTGGTTTCAATCTGGACACAGCATTGTAGTGCTTAGGACAAGGATCTCCTGTCTCAACTTTGTGTAAACAATTCTTACCATTTATTCTCTGCCTTGTCAATAAATGCTGATAAACACATTATGGACTAGCAAAGGTAAAGAAATATAGCTGCTGTATTAATCCACTGATTCCGCTTACATAAAAATCATTTTACAATAAAAGGATTCCTTTGTTTCTTTTGGTTTAAGACAGGGTCTCACTGTAGCCCGGCCTGAAACTAACTATACAGACAAGGCCACTTGAAACTATAAAAAGCTACTTGCTTCTGTCTCCCAAATCCCAGGAATGAAGGCGTGTGCCACCATGATACCATCCCCGCCCCGCCCCCATTTGCTTTTTGTTTGTTGTTTTGAGATAGGATCTTGCTATGGGGCCAAGGCTGGTCTCAAAGTTAAGACTCTTCCTTAGCCTCCTGAATCCTGGCATTATTGGCATGAGCCACTATGGCAGGCTCAACATGAGCTTTTCAATGCGCAAAGATCCCAGAATCTCCAAGGTGGGAGCACTCAGTGTTTGCTGGGCAATTCACACACAGGCACCTTATGCGAGTGTCACCTCTGTGACACCTTCACCCCTGAAGTATAAATCAGACCTATCACCATGTTGAAGAAATAAACTTCCTCAGTGCAAAATCGCTCCCCACACCTGGGGAAAATAAGAAGAAAGTTCTTTACTGAAAGACTAAAATAGCACGAGGCAGACTGTGGCCAGGATGTCACTAACTACACACAGGGAAGACTTGTTCAGTCCACATACGCTCTCACTCTTCAGTCTCTCTTGGAGCCTGGGCCTAAGGTAAGGTACACTCTGAACAAATTATACAGACAGGAGGCGGCCAGTCTGGCCACTTAGGCAAATGGGGGTCACACAGAGGAGGTCCCACACACTTTCATTTCAAGTCCACAGGTATTTTCTCAACAGTTGTCACCCAGAGAGAGTCACCCTGCTCTCGGGGACTGGACGGATGTTGCTCCTTAAAGGTATGTATGTCTTGTGTTCTAGGACTGGCCCTAGCTGCTGGTTCTAAGTCAGGATGTCTCCTTGGTTATGGGAGTGGAGTCTAATAGGATGAATCCCTAGCATCCTAAATTCTCCCTAGCAGGCCTCGTTCGCACTACTTACCTTCTAGTATTTGGGAGGTAACATTGCTTTGGCTAAGCCCCACTTGTGACTTAATGTCTCCTTAGCAACTCTTCTAGGAAATCCTTTACAGTGTCAACTCTGCCGCTCTGTGTTTCTTCTACATCAGACTGAAGAGCACACTAGCTTTGCTAAAATTACTTCACTGAGATTGTTACCATGAAAATACTTTTACAAATGTCTCAAAGGAAAAACAAACAAACAAAAAACCAAACCAGATTCTGTTCATTTCAGTCAAGTGTACAAATCAGAAGCTGCAGCCACACTGTGAAGGAAGAGTCAGGGCGATAAGGAGCAGCATCACAACTGACATCAGACAGATGCCAGCACAGCTGGAAGGCACGAGCAGTGACAGTGGGAACCTCGTCCCACCTCCCAGGCAGTAAGTGGTCTGGTGAGAACAAGGTGCTCTCAAGCCTTAAGTGCTGGGCCTGGCATCCCAGTGCCTGCTCGAGTATGACAGGGCAGCAGCAGGAACAGACGTCCCTGCCCCTCTTGTGTCTCTGAGGGCTCAGAACTAGAGGTGGTTCTAGGTGGGAAGTAGTTGCTCTGAAGGCTTAACTAGGAATGGCCACACCCCAGTCTGAGGACTGCTGTATGAGGTAGGTCTGGAGTCTGGTTAGGCTGAGTTGAGGTGGCTCAGACAGTAGGGACACAGTGGGTGGCAGTCCTGCTGCTCAGGTGAGGATAACCCATATTCCAACAGAGCACTGGATTTCTGCAGCCCCACATCCCAGGGCGAGTGGGACATCAAAGTGTTGTGCTTGGTTCTCACCACCTAGCCCAGGACTCTCTTTGTTTCCTCATTTTCCAGAACACTAGAGACCTCTCTCTACTGGAACAAACTGGGAGACTCTAAAGCAGGTGTTCTCAGCCTTCTCAATGCTGTGACACTTTAATACCGTTCATGTTGTGGTGACCCTCAACCTTATAAGACTATTTTTATTGCTACTTCATAACAGTAATTTTGCTACTGTTATAAACCATAACATAATTGATGTTTTCTGATGGTCTTATGACCCCCGTGAAAGTGTCATGCCCACAAGGGGCTGAGAACCACAGATCTAAGTAAACGTAGACAACATTTTTTGAGACAGGGTTTCTCTGTGTAGCCCTGGCTATACTCAAGAAATCTGCCTGTCTCTGCCTCCCCAGTACTGGGATTAAAGATGTGCACAACCCAGCTAAATTTAGGTTATTTAGACTAAAAAAGTACATGTCTACAGAATATCCCAACAGCTACAGAATACACATTCATCTCAGCAGTCTGTGAAATTTTAAGAAAATACAACCACATCACATTTCAGGTGATAAAGCAAGTCTTAAAGATCCCTGAGATAACGTCCTGCACTTTATCAGGTTGTGAGATCAGAAGCAGAGTTGAGTAAGTGAGAAGACTACAGAGCCTGTCTGTGTCTTGGTTTGAGTAAGAAATGCCCCATAGGCTTGTGTGTATAAATATTTGGCCCCCAGCTGGTGGCTCTGTTTTCCAAAATTTTGAAGCCATTAGGAGGTGAGGCCTACAGGGAGGGAGGGGTCCCCCTGGGGCGATGGTGGTAGTGTACAGAGGGACTCTGTTACCTGATGCTCAGAGCAAGCCGTGTCTCAAGTTTCCACCACTAGAGTCGAAAGCCCAGCCATCACACATACCTCCCTTGCTGGGATGGACCGTATCCCCTTAAATCATGAACAGGATAAGCCTCTTATAGGTGCTTCTGTGGGGATTTTGTTACTTGGACAAGAAGGTAACACACTACACAAACACTGAACAATACAGTCTTGAGTAACAGTGGTCAATGAAGAAATAAAAACTACAACATTTCAGAGCTCTCTGGACACAACAGACACAGCTCTAATGTTACCTTTACAGCTTTTAGTATTTCCATTTAAAACTATCACTAAACTTTTAAGACATCAAAGCCTCTCAGCACAAGTAAAGGAAATCAGTGGACAGGGGTGAGGTGGGGTGGGGGAATGTGAGTCAGACTGAAGCAGCAGGGGGTTTTACAATCAATGGATTCTTTGAAATTTTATGTTCCCCAAATTGGAAGATCAAGGTGAAATGGATAAATCCCTAGATATATACGATCAGCTGAAATTAAATCAAGGTTGTGATAACTCCAACAGATCTAGAGTGAGCAATGAAGTCAGCACTAAGGGAAAACCCACAACGGCACAGACACATTCCTGCAGACCTGAGACAATCTGCATGGTCAAACTACTTCACACAGACCAGAAAGGACACTGGCAAACTCACTACACTGAGCCAGGGTTAACTTTCCTACCAGGCAAAGTCCAGGTAAGGACTCCCATCTTCCCTGGTGCTGCAGGCAGAAGACTTGTCAATAAAAATTCTTGCAACTGAAGTCAACAGCACACTAAAGACCACGCCCACAGTCAGGCTCACTCACTCTGAGAAGGCTCAACTCAAGCTATGTGCTCCTTGCATGTCTAGCCATAGACAGACAAGATTTTTGGTAATGGCTTCAACAGCATACGTAATACCAAAAACTGACAAACAGGATTGCATTAGGGCTCCAACCAAATGAAGCAAACAAAAGTGAAGAAAGAGCTTGTATTTATGTTACCAGGGACTAATAACTACAATATATAAAGAACTCAAAACTTGAAACAAAGTAACCAATAGGAACTGAATTGAACAGAGTTCTCAGAGGTATAAATGACTAATAAACACTTGAAGAGAGTCATCATCTTTAGGAAATATAATTAAAAAAAAAAAGCACAGTGTGATTCTATGCCACCAGAGTAGTCCCTGTGGAGACAACAGAGGCCCGGTGTGGTGGACCTCGGCTTAACCCTCAGCACTCAGCTGCCAGATCCCTGAGTTACTGGCTCACCAGAGTTAATACCTTGAGATCCTATGAAGGGGAAAAGTAAAAACAACAACAAAACCCCAAAAACCAGACATGCCAGGGCAAGCGCATGTGACGAATTCACAACACTACATGCTAACCTTAAATTCTCCACCCAGGTACAGTAGCACAGGTACGCAGATGATGGCCCTTCCCAGTGTGGGGCAAGGATATTGGTGAAGGCAGTGTATTCCGTGATGTGGAAAGGGGACCCCAGGCCAGTCCTACCTTGGGAAGACCAATTTTCCAGGCAAAGACAGGCGAGGAACATCACGCCCCACATTGGGTCCCAGGTGGAGCTTCCGGGACAGAACGTCAAGGGGATTGTCAGCTGGCTGTGTGGCCACTTTCACCATGACATTACTGTTGAAGATGTAGGCTGAGAAGAACACCTGCCAGGATAAAGAGATGCTGTACCAGGAGCTGCCAGCCACCCACAGTAGCCAGTAGCCATCTCTGCCCTAATGGCTCGACCCTAACGCATCAGACTCTGACTTTATGTTTGTGGAGCCTGCAGGCTGCAGTCTTTTTCCACACTCACAGCCACTCCCTGACCAGTGGAATCCAGGAGAGCTCACTCCTATGCAAGAGCCCTCGCCAGCACGCTGCCTGTTCACCCGTCACAGGACACTGCCTGCTGTATCACGTGGCCACCAACAAACAGTGCCAGGATGCCCATACATGACTAAGACCTGCGCTCCACACCAGAGGGAATCAATCACCTCAGACTGTCGGCATGCCAGGCTTTGGGGATTCAGACAGCTTTGAGCAGCAACCACTTCAACTAAATTCAGAAAAGAACAGGAAGTACACACTCACCCAGAAGACATCGTAGATGAGAAGCCCTGAGAGAAGCAGGCAGGAAACCTTGAGGCTTGGCAGGCGGACAAAGGCGATCATGGCAACACAGAGACCCATGGCCAGAGCTAGAGTGTAGAGGAAGAATGGGATCAGCGTGTGGATGGAGGTCTCTTTCCATAAGCTCTTGACTGGCCAGCCCCAAGTGCTCTGATAATTGTTTCTACTGGGCAGACCATCCACCAGGACCTGCTAGGGTGTGAGGTAGGTCACAGCATTCTGCCATACAAGGCTGGGCAGCCTGCAGGTCTGCACTGGGGTCTGTGTCATCCTGAGCTATATGAGATGTCCGCACTCCTGTCTTGACACTCTATTCCTCTGGTCAGAGCATATTACCCTATTAAAAAGCCAATTTAGCTGGCCAGAGTGATGCATACATTAAGCCTAGCACTCATGAGGGGAGAGGCAGGCAGATCTCTGAGTTCAAGGCCAGCATGGTCTACAGAGTGAGGCCTTGTCTTAAAAAAAAAAAAGCTAACTTATTCCTGAGTCCTCTCCCTTCAATCAGGCACCATTCCAATAATTCACTGTTTTCTCTATTTATATTTTCCCTATCAGTCCATCAATGTAATATCTACAACATTTTAATCTCGACATATTTGCCAATGTGGTTGTCTTCAGACACACCAGAAGAGGGCATCGGATCCCATTACAGATAGTTGTGAGCCACCATGTGGTTGCTGGGAATTGAACTCAGGACCTTCAGAAGAGCAGTCAGTGCTCTTAACCTCTGAGCCATCTCTCCAGCCCTGGGATATACATTCTTTCATTTTAACTGTGCAGAGTTTTAAGTGTGTATGATGTTTCAGGGTTTTAAGCATGTATAGTGATTTTACAATTCTTTTATTACATTTATTTCTTAGGGCATATGTTTAGGTCAAAAGACAACTCGTGGGAGTCAGTTCTCTTTGGCTAATGTGGTCCCCAGGACTGAACTTGGGTTAACCTTCTTTACTCTTTGAGCCACATTACCACATTCAGTGAATCTTAGTTCGTGTTGGTACTCATTCTGAAAGGAGAGAGAACTATAGATATAAAATATAATTAGACAAGTGGTGAGGTTCACACCTTTAATCCCAGTGCTCAGAGGCAGAAGGAGGCAGATCTCTGAACTGAAGGCCAGCCTGGCCTACAGAGCAAGTTCCAGGACAGCCAGGGCTACACAGAGAAACCCTGTTTGGAACACACACAGTAAATATAGAAAACCTTTACTGGGGGGACGTCATGCCTGGAAATTTATCTTTAGAAAATCATGTATGCTGTGACACAGCTCAAAAGTGCACTTGCCTAGGTGGATCAGAGTGATGCCACATCTATCCCAAGGAGTAGACCTAGCACGTTTATCTTAGGTGTTTAAAAAGACAATGTAAGGACACAGAAACAGTTAAATGACACACGTACTTCAGAATGCTCTAGAGCTATTTCGGATGTTTCTTTCTATGACGATACTGGCATATACTATGGCTATAAAGAAGAAGAACACCACAACGAATCACTCAATACATGGGTTCTGCCGGGCGGTGGTGGCGCACGCCTTTAATCCCAGCACTTGGGAGGCAGAGGCAGGTGGATTTCTGAGTTCGAGGCCAGCCTGGTCTACAAAGTGAGTGCCAGGACAGCCAGGGCTACACAGAGAAACCCTGTCTCGAAAAAACAAAACAAAAAACCACGGGTTCTGCGGATGCCTGCAGAACCAGAAGGGGTGGGAGCCTTCAGAGCTGCAGTTACAGGCTGTTGAGAGCTTCCTGACAGGAGTGCCGGAGAACTGAACTCAGATCCTCTGCCAAGAGCAGGAAGTGTTCCTACCCACTGAGCAGATTCTACCCAAGTATCTGTTTTTATCTATTATATTTGTAATATTTATTTCCACTTATATGAAGAAATATCTACCTGAAAACTTGTCTTATAAGCCAAAATGGGGGAAATAACTATGAATGAGCGATAAAACTGGTTACAGAGCAGTCTTCTAAAGGAAGAACTAGTGAGTGGTTATGGCTGCCTGCCTTAGGAAAGCCCATGGGCACATGCCAGGGCCACGGAGAAACTGCACTGGTGTAGCATAAGGCACAGGGGCGGGAAGGCCCAGGACTGAGTCTGTGAGGACTGTCCATAGCAGGCTCGCATCTCCTTTGCTGGCAGCTCAGCTTCCTTCTGCTCAATCATTATAGGCATATAGAATTGGTATGCGAAGCAAACATTCACTGATGATTATAAACTTAAAAGACATAATTTTACTACTGGAGACAAAAAACACTGCATACTAATACCATGCTAGACATTTTTACATGAACTAGTCTTGGCTGAGTGATACTGTCTAGGAAATACTTTCACTACTCCATAGAGATGATAGCTGTCACTGCCAAGAATGTGGCTTTGCATATGTATACAATACCAAATGTCAGAAGTATGCTTATGACTATTTTGGAAACTTAAGTATTCTATCCTAATTTGAAGCCAAAATTTATTCCATTGTTTTTTGTATTTTTTTTTTTTAATTAAAATCTAGGCCAGCAACTCAAAACAGCAATTTTTTTTATTATCATTTTTTTTTCTTTGAGAGGGTTTCACTGTGTGGCCCTGGTGCCCTGGTGCCTGTAATTTGCTTTATAGATCAGGTTGACCTTGAACTCACAGAGGTCCTCCTGCTATTGCAATGCTGGACCTAAAAAGCTTGTGCCAGCATGGTCTACAGAATTCGTTCCAGGATAGCCAGCCTAGAGAAACTTTGTTTTGGAACAAACACACACATGTGCCACTATGTCTGCTTCAAATAGCAACTGTAACCCCACCCCACCCCATCCCACCCAACCAGAGCTATGCTAATTCAATATTTACATGCTCAAAAATGGCAGCAGAATATGAAAAGCCTCTGAGCTCTATTACACCACTGTGTTTCTCTGAGAGAGAAGATGTGGAGTTGAAGTACAAACAGTGCAACTATAGCATACATATGCACCAGTATGAGCTGAGGTCTTTGAGTCAGGGCATGCTGTGTCAGAAAGAGGCTTTCAGTGAAGGCACATGATGCTGCAGTACCCATGCACCACGCCAAAGCCGTGGTTTCACTGTGTGTTTGATTCTGAATTAACTTTTGCTGTTCACAATTGTTTTTGAAATTTACACATCCACACTGGTCCCACAGTTGAGGCCGTGACCTATAAACCACACGAGGTTCAGTCACAGCCTATGTACGTCATCACTCACCATCCATGAGAAGCCAGTGGCCAGTGAGAACCCAGATGAGGACGAGCATGACAGACAGGGAGAACGACAGCAGCTCGGCAGCAGTGAAACGACCACAGCAACCGAAGGAAATCCTGGAAAAGACATTGGCTGGACTGAGGGGCACTGAGCGGCACTCAGTGGCTGACTGACCCCGTGACCAGTGTTCACATTGACTGGATCAGAGCAGGGCGATACCTAAAACCCAGGATCATAGAAGACCCAAGCCTCGCTGGCGTCATCTATGAAATACTCAGGGATTATCCATCAGCTCCCACATGGGAATGCAGTTCATTTTCTTAGTTTATATTTTATCATTACTATCACTGTGTGTATGTGTGTGTGGGGGGTATGAGTGGAGGTCAGGTGAGAGAGCATTGTGAAGTCAGTCTGTCCTTCCACTGTGTAGTCCAAGAATTGAGCTCAGGCCATGAGGATTAAGTAGACAAGCACTTTTACCCACTGAACCACTGCACTAAGACTATTTTTTTTAATACTAAGTTATCAACATTGCTGTCTAAACGTATAATGTAAAAGAATCAGTCTCTGGGAGTTAAATATAAGGCAAATCTTATTCTTAAGAGAAAAATAAAATCAAGAAAGGAACAGATTCCATTCATTTAGCAACGATGAGATAATACGTGTAAGATGGGGAAATGTACTTGGCCGTCACTCATTTTTGAAAATCCAGATGCCACAGATGATTATTATCCAAGGCCACCTCCATCCATGTCTGTGGAGCAATGGCTCCTGGGGGAAGATGTCAACAGTGCAGTGGGCCAAGGCAGCAGTACCTGCAGGCCACCAGAGACCCACAGAGTCTTGAATGCAAGCACTGTTCTGCTCTCCCCGCTTCCTTCCTACTCTAGCTGACAGGGAGCAGACGACAGCAGATGACAGTGATCCCACGTGTGAGGGTGTCTGCATTTCCTATGCCACAGGAAGGGAAGGGAGATTCTATCTCCAAGTTTAAAAAGGACATATGCACGTCACTCCCCAGTCTCTAGCCAACACCCTTTACTCTTACCCTAAAGGGAAAGTCCTGAGTACTCACTTGTTCTGAGGTGAGCAGGGCCTTGTTAAATACTGGCACATCGGGAGAAGAAGAAAAGCAAAAGCTATTGTTGCAAGAACTAGGAAAAGAAAATATGTTTCATTAATTTTTTTCTTTACTCATTACAGGGAAAAATGGCATAACTCATGGAAGATGGTTTTCTAATATATTTTTCTTAGCAAGTAGAAAAGTTACCTAAATGATCTTTCCCCTATTTGTCTGCTTGTGCTGAAGCTGGGACCCAGGGACCGTATGTATAAACGTATGTATGTATGTATGTTACATATGTACATGGCACTGAACTGTGTGCCCAGGAGAGGTCTTTCACTATTGCATGAACAGCTAGCTACATTAAAAACAAAAACCTAGCACCTAGTGTGCCATAGATGGGGACAGGGAATGCTGTTCTTATTCTCTTGTAACTCAGGAAGAAGGAACTCCCAGCAGTCAGAAGACACACTCTTAAAGTCACCTATCTTTGGATAATATTGTTCCTGTATGTCCATCCTTGCCTAGCCTGGAAACACTGCAAAGCTGGCAGCTGTGATTAGCTGTCAATATTTCTCCCTTTTTGTTTTGTTTTGTTTTGTTTTGGTTTTGAGACAAGGTTTCTCTGTGTAGCCTGGCTGTCCTGGAACTCACTCTGTAGACCAGGCTGGCCTCGAACTCAGAAATCCGCCTGCCTCTGCCTTCCAAGTGCTAGGATTAAAGGCGTGCGCCACCACTGCCTGGCTTTCAATATTTCTATCTGCAGACGCATTAGTAGAGGATGCTAACAGCCACTGTGATTAACAAGACCTGTGAGTTGTCTGCCAGAAACAAGTCACAACTACTTGGCATCACTAAAGTTCCTGAGTTTTCCAATCCCTGGCTTTCTTGAAGACTCTGGTAACAGATAATGAACTCACATGGCATGGCACATACATTACAATTTTGATTCCTTTTAGTAAACTTGCAGCTAAATTACCTGCTGTACATATTGTGAAAACGACTTGAACTGAATCAAAGAAGAAGAACATGACGAGGAGAGAGACAGACGCTCCAATCGGGAGGAACAGTGCTTGGGTGGAATCAATGGTCTGGATGCCTGAAGAGAAAAACAGGACACATTAACCCTTACTTCGTAATGGCAACATAACCCCCCCACCCCACCCCACCCCCCGCCTTCATAGACTACTGCACAGGCTAAGCCTGAGGTAACAGGTTATCAGAGAAATGCCTCAATATGTGGCCAGAAGGGAATTCACTCTACCCCAGAGGGTTTAAGCACTGAAGTGCATTTTTAAATTGTCCTTTTATTTGCTGTGTATGGAGTACTGCCCGCATGCAGGTCTGTGTACACACAGTACCCACAGAAAATCAAAAGACGGCCCCAGATCCCCTAGACCTAGACTTACAAACAGCTGTTAGCTGCTGTGCACACGGGTGCTGAGAATCAAACGTTGCAAGAACAGCCAGTGCTCTTAACTGCCGAGCCATCCTCCCAGCTGCTTGGTGAACTGGAATTGGACCTCAGTTTCTAGGCCTGCCATGACCTCAGTCTTTATCCAAACTCCATGTTCTACAGTGGCCATCCTTGTCCTTCAAGGAACATGCCTGTGCATTTTACAGTAACTCATGAAACATAGAGGGTTCCTGGGATTAATGTGTGGCTTCCGGGCCCTAAGGCTTTCAACGAGAGAGGATAAGCTCTTGCTGTCCTTGGTGCCTTCAGTCTGACAGTGACCAAACACACAGCCACCCACCTGTCTGCCCTCTCCACCCCTGCCTCCTGAGGGCAGAGATTAAAGGCATGGATCCTACTGCCACTGCCCAGCTTCTTGGGAGGGGGTGGTGGTGGTGGTGGTGGTGGTGGTGGTGGTGGTGGTGGTGGTAGTGGTTTGACTGTGAAATTTTAAGGTATCAGAAGAGGAGATCAAAGAGAAAAGTCCTGGGACAGAGCAGGATACAGCTCAGTGTTCTTTCTTAATTCTTGGCTGCCCACTGGAATCACGGAGAGAGATTTTCATTATTTGGAATTACAGTTACTTATTTACTTACTTATTATTTATTCTCTGTGTCTGTATGTGGGTGGTGGTCAGAGGACAGTGTGTGGGGTTGTAGCCTTCTCCCATGTGGGTTCCCAGGCTCAGGAGCCCACGCCTTTACCAGCTGAGCCACCCTGCCAGTTCTGAAGAGATCGTCTTTAAACATTATACTAATTAGATAATTAAATCTCTAGGAGTTAGGTCTAGCTAAAATTCTACACAGAAATGTTAATTTTGCATCAGGAGCTGAGACCTGTGAGCAGAGTAACTGCAGAGAAGGGAGTATCAGAATCTGATGGTGGCTGAATGAGGGACCCCGCACGTTCTGTATGCCATAGACCTAATTAATCCTCCTGAGATGTCATATGAAAACTGTCTCACAAGCGATTATAATAAATATTTAAAGTAGAAATCTGTGTTAAGGCTGCAAGTAAATGACCCTTTCAAGATGGAACTTAAGCATCAAGGGTAGAAAATGACAAGGGGACATTTAAAGCTATTGTTAACACTGGGGAGAGCTGACAGTGGTTAGGATTTCACACACTGTTCTTGCAAAGGACCTGAGTTCAGTTCACAGTAACCACATCAGGCAGGTCACAACTACCCGTGTATCTGAAGCTCCAGGGGATCTGATGCACTCTTGTGGCCTCTGTGAGCACCCACACTCTTGTGCCCATACCCTCCCATATACACATGCACATAATCTTTAAAATTAATAAATCTTACACACACACACACACACACACACACACACACACACACACACCCCTCTGCTGACCTTACACTAGGCTTGGGGACTGTCAGCAGAGCTTATTGTTTGGCAAAGGCACTTGTGCCAAGCCTGATGTCCTGGACCTGTGTGGTGGAAGAAAGGGGACTCCCATATCCACACACATGCACACTGAGCAAGAAGAAAGTAATATACATTTTAAAAGAACAAACACACAGAAACAGGGACAGAGGCAAAAGCCTATAAAGATTATGGCTCAAGAACATTCTAAGCTATATTAAGCTATATAATGAGACTGTTTTAAAATAAAAAATGAAAACAAAAAGCTCTTCTCATAGGAATTTAAATTTGCCTATCCCAAGAGGTATTTAGAACTTTAGGGGTAATACAACATTAAATATTTTTTTAATCCAAAATTGCTTCTTAGCAGTGAGGTGGAAGGGTGTAGTAATTAATTTACTTAGGACTGTTAGAGCCATGCTTGGGAAAACTGACTGAAGTAAGGTAACAAAAAGGCCTGACTCAGGAAACAGTCTGCTCTGCGCTACAGGAACAGAGGAGCCCTAGTGTGAGCACCTAGAGGATAAAGCTGTATGAAATCCCTTCCCCTAAAGAGTTCTCAACTCTTCTGTAGCTCACAGATTTCACAAAAGAAAACAATAGTTTTGAAAATAAATGATTTTAAAGTAAGAACAAAACCCCTTTTAAAAACCTAAACCACCAGGTGGTGGTGGTGCAAGCCTTTAATCCCAGCACTTGGGAGGCAGAGGCAGGTGGATTTCTGAGTTCGAGGACAGCCTGGACTACAAAGTGAGTTCCAGGACAGCCAGGGCTACACAGAGAAACCCTGTCTCGAAAAACCAAAAAAAAAAAAAAAAAGAAAAAAACAAAAAACAAAACAAAACAAAAAAACCTAAACCATGTCCACATTCTTTCCTCTCCTGTAAAACAAAGCATGCTATAGTCTACAGATAAAGTCAGCTTGTCTGTGGGTGTGGTTAATTCCCAGCAATCACCACTCTGAGACTATTTATTAATAAATGCTTAGGCCATTGATGAGCTTCGGTTTGTTCTTCAACTCACTCTTAATCTATTATCCCTTCTGTCCTAACCTGGGTTCAGCGACAAGGCTGGTTCTCTCGCCTTGTCTCCTTATGTCCATCTCCTTGTCTTTGTATGTCCAGCCTTCTGGGAAAATCTCACCATAGTTTCAGACTATTTCCCAGAATTCTCTCTATTCCTGCCGGATGTCCCACCTCCTATTTTCTGACTCAGCTCATAGGCCATAAGCATTCTTACTGGCGTGTGGCGTGTGTGAGAGATCTACATGTCCTGCCTATCTGTGATCCAAGTGAGTCGAGGCACGTGTATTAGAACAAGGGAACACTTGATATATGGTGACTTTGAGGTCATCCTGACCTACACAAAACCCTGTCTACTCAAACCAAAATATGAACACAAAAATTAAGATACCTGTTAGAACAAAGATTACGTTAGCAAGTCTGTAAGATATATTTATAATAAACTTGCTTTACCTTAGCATGTTAACTACAACACAAATGAATACAAGAACAATGAGAATATTAAAATACAGTTTCTCTTCTGAAATCAGTAATTTTAAAGCAAGAGAAGACATCAGTGGGCAAGTGGAGCTCTTGAGTTGCTGCCGATGCACTTTTGGGTGCCAGAGACAATGGTTCTACAAGGGAGGGGGCTAGCCAATTAGATATTCTGAACAAACTTCAATGATTTAAAAGCAAACTTAAGTAAAACAAGACATTTCAACATAACAATCATAATCACAAAGGCTTACACAGTCTTACACAGTTAACCTAAGAAAAAGGCACCCTGGAATCTAAACCTATATACGATAGCATCATTTTAATTTTTTTTTTTTGCTTGCTTTGGAACTCAGCCTGTTATAGTCCAGGCTGGCCTCTAACTTACAAGCAGGACCTAACTCCTTACCCTATACCCCTTCCTCTCAGTCCAGCTCACATCATTATCAGTTAATGCAGCCATAGGCAAATCACACTGATGTTGTCAGAATAAACTGACATGTTACACTACTTTGTATCTTTTGATTAAATATCCACCAAATTATCACAGACTGAAAACAGGAGGGATATCTAGTTTTTATGGTCTCTGCAGTCTAAATGGGGCAATTAAAGATGTGTAGATCCACCAATGACCATAGTTCAAGGCTTCAAGATGTCCAGTTTGGGGGAGTGGAAAAAACCCCGAACAGAAATGTTTTTTGGCCAGGCAGTGGTGGCGCACATCATTAATCCCAGCCTTTGGGAGGCAGAGGCAGGCAGATTTCTGAGTTTGAGGTCAGCCTGGTCTACAGAGTGAGTTCCAACAGCCAGGGCTACACAGAGAAACCCTGTCTTGAAAAACCAAAAACAAACCAAAAAAACCCAACAAAGCCAAAAAAGGGGGGGAGTGGGGCTGGAGAGAAGGCTCAGTGGTTAAGAACACTGACTGCTCTTCCAGAGGTCCTGAGTTCAATTCCCAACAACCACAGAGAGGCTCACAACCATCTGTAATGGGATCTGATGCCCTCTTCTGGTGTGTCTCAAGAGAGTGACAGTATACTAACATATATAAAATAAATAAATATTAAAAAATAAAAAAAAAAAGAAAGAAAACTGAGAACTGGTTTTGCTGGCCATGTCAAGGATCCCAGTGCTTCAAGCCCATGAGATCCCCGCTGAGGCTATGAAATGGCAAAGCCTTCCTTCCCTGGGCGTGCATGAGCAGGCAGTACTCACCTGGAAGGAATAGTTAGGGTGTGAAGCCTGCTCCCCAACTGACCACTACTAACTACACTGACACTAGCTAAACCTGCCTCCCTGATCTGGCTGTGTGCCATAAATCCCACCTACTTGTTCATTTGTTCATCTGTATACAACAACCCCACCTCTGCTCAACATCTATATAATAAATGGGCAAGCTCTGGGGTGGGGCTAAGGTCGACCCCACCCCCCATCCCCAGCAGAGACCTCAGTCTATGCTACACAGATTCTGTTTCCATGTGTGTGTGTCTGTCTGTCTTTGTTTGCTTAGTGGCCATCAGGTCTGCTCCTGGAAGCAGTGTAAGGACTAAAATCAGGCAATGAGATTCTTACGGATTTTGTTTTCTTTATCTATTTAAATGAAGAACTGGGCGGGACCTGGTGGAACATACATTAGTCCTAGTCCAGAGAAGAACAAAGGCAGGTGGCTTTCAATGAGTTTAGGCCAGACTGGTCTACATAGTGAGTTCTAGAGCTTCAATCAAGGCTACACAGTGCAACCCTGTCAGAAGGAAGGAAAGAGAGAGAGGGAGGGAGGGAGGGAGGGAGGGAGGGATATCTACCTGCCTCTTGGGCAGACACAGGAATGAGAAATATACTTGGGCAGTCAGAGATGATCTGGATGAAATGCCGCCTATTACAACTTTCTTTCCCACCATTTTCTTTATGAATGAATTCTGACTTTTCTTTATAGACGGAGTCTATGTACGTGCAGGTTGGCTTTGAGCTGGACACTCTCCTTGCTCAGCCAGACAGGTGCTGTTGCTGTGATTATAGGCTTTCCTCTGCACATCTCTCACCCACACGTAAGGTGCTTTTGCAGTGCCTGGTTTTGGAACTTTACATACATTAAATAATGTATGTCTGGATTCCTTCACTCGACACTACTTTATAAGAACTATTCTCTGTTCTACAACTTCACTGTATGAAAAATGTTTCCATCCTATAACTGACATTTATGTTTTTTCTAAATGTTTCCCTATTACAAATAATGCTTTGTTGTACTTCTTTGTTGGATATTTCAGTGTTTGTCACTATCCAACACATTCATGCAGTGCTCTCCGAGGCCAGAAGAGGGCATCAGATCATCCACAATGAGAGGGTCTGTTCTAGATCTACAGACAGGCGGCTGTTGGCCATCTTGTGGATGCTCAGAACTGAACTTGGGCCTCTGATAAAGCAGACAGTGCTCTCTTACTCACTGAACTATCTCTCCAGCCCACTAATACCATTATTACTATTTTGAGATGAGTATCACTTTGTAGCCAAGCCTACCCAGGAAGCTGCTCTATAGCCAGCCTCAAAGTTGTAATTTTCCTTCTTTAGTTTTCCACATACTGAGATGATAGCTTTGTGTTACAGGGTGACATTCCTTCCAAATTTCATCCAGTCCCAACCATGGCAACAGTGGCAGCTCTTGTGCTCTTCACGGAGAATTTATGTCTGATCAGATACTAGCCCTAGGTGCAGACAATAAAGGGAAAGCAGAAGCGCCCCCGAGTGAGAGCCGTGAGCTCAGCCGTCAGGAGGCTGCCTCTGGACAGCCCTGGCCGTCACAGCTGTGCTCCCTTTCCTCCAGGCAGCAGAGGTCTTCTTAACCCGCCATCCTCACTACAGTCTGACAGATGCACCAGACACAGGAGTGCATGGAAAGGCCTAGCTGCCCAGAGCTCCCAGGCAGTGGACTAAGGGAAGGGGAAACAGGGTCCTCAGTAGGGGCAGATCTGCTTTGCTGCTTCTCCCAGAACTGTTATTGTTCCTGACTCACCCTTTAACCCTAATACTGGCTTGTTCTCATCTACAGCCCTACAGCAACATGTGCAGGTAAGCATGCACCCCAGAGCCACACTAGAGGGTCCCAAAGCGTTTGTCTTTATCACACTAGGTGTGACCAGGGTTCCATCTTGAGCCACTCTGGGGGCTGTGCAGTGCTTTCCGGATTGCTAACAAGCTGAGTGCTCTACTCTCCAGGAGACTCTTGCACCTTCACTATTGGGCAGAGCACAGCACAGCTCACATTGTAAGCATTGATATCTGTTGTGGGTCACATGGCCTTCACCACTCCTTCAGTCTACTCCTCGACTCTCGGATATCTTGGAAGAAGGCAACTGTAATCTTTTACAAACCTCCATCTGGTCACTTTCTTCTTTAATTGGTCCAAAAATCCTCTTGCCAACATCTTGGCACTAACATGGCATAGATCTTCTGAGAGCCTTCCCCAGTCTCTTAAGTGCTCACACAGTTGCCCGTGCTCCCTCCCTCAGGCTTTCTGGACATTGATTCTATGATTTTTGAAAGTGTGGTGGCAGCCCATGGCTTTCGACTAAGCACTTGGGAGGCAGAGACAGGCAGATCTCTGAGTTCGAGGCCACCCTGGTCTACAGAGTGAGTTTCAGGACAGCCAGGGTTACACAGAGAAACCCTATTTCAAAAGACAAAAACAAAAACAAACAAAAAACACAAAAGAAAGACCGTGTGGCCTGCTCCCCAGGCTACCCTTCAACCTAAAGTGATGAGGTGCTCGCTCTATGGGTTAGTGCTGACTCTTATCTCAGCATATTATTCTTAGTATTTTCCAGACTACATCAAAGAGAACTAACTGTACTGTAGGGTGAGTAACCTCTCATTCCTCTTGGTATCTGTGTCTCAGTGCATTATGGGAAGGATGCATAGTCTGACACAGGACGCAGACTTAAGAAAATGACATAAGAGGTGTATGACCCTGTATGACCCTGATAAATTACAAGAAATAAAACTGATATTAGTAGGTACTTCCTTCCATGAAATTTCAGTTAGACACACTACATGTTTCTCTTTGATTTTGTGATGCAGTGTGCCACAGACTTCACTTATGTCATCTGCAAACATGCTGCACAATACAGGGCTTTAGAAATAAAGTTCACGCAGCCGGGCGTGGTGGCGCACGCCTTTAATCCCAGCACTCGGGAGGCAGAGGCAGGTGGATTTCTGAGTTCGAGGCCAGCCTGGTCTATAAAGTGAGTTCCAGGACAGCCAGGGCTATACAGAGAAACCCTGTCTCGAAAAACCAAAAAAAAAAAAAGAAAGAAAGAAAGTTCCCATGTGTGTGGCCTGGCTTGAAACACTAACAGAAGATAACTTCTGTAGCACACCAATCTGAAAATCAGGTTCACACTGGCTTTAATGTGGCTCCTAGCAAATTACTGGTGCAGACTTTATTTCACACAAAGAACATATCATTTATGGAAAGACATTTTTTAAAGACAGTCTTTCTATGTAGTGCTGACTGGCCTGAAACTCCCTTTTAGACCAGGCTGGTCTCAACCTCACAGAGACCCGCCTGCCTCAGATTCTTCCTATTTAAGCGAGTCCCACTTTACTGTCTTTGTTGTGTCCACTTCCTACGTAAATACTAGGCAAGTGAAATGTGGTTATAAAGGATATAGGAATGAAGAACAAGGAGACTGCATTCCACGGTCTCTTTCCAACTTACCAGCAAAACAGGTGGGGGTGGGGGCTTTCATTCCTGTCCCCAGCAGTGGGGTCACAGGCAACTGCCACTACGCCCAAGATACTGCATGGGTGCTGGCGACCTGAGCAAGTGCAGCACTCCACGCTTGCAGGACACTTTTCTGACTCTGCCATCTCCCTGGCCCCAAGTACTTCATTATGAAATATGAATAAATGACAATTTGTTGCTGAGTTCAATCCTCAGTGTCTCCTGATTTTTGCAATCAGGAGATGCTCTTAACACTTAACTCTCCAAGCACTCAGAATTAAACCATCATCAGTACAGAATCAGCAACCTCACAGAACAGCTACCAAGTCACAAGCGGATGGACACTACCTGTACTTCACAGGTAAGGAATGACCTCAGCAGGAAGCACCAGGCTCAAGCTTCTTGGACTTAAGCAATCAGTGACTTTAGACTTAGAACATAAAAGCTTAGGGATGGAAGCATACAGATCGGACTGCATTGTTCTATCAAATCTAAGCCCTGAGCCTGGAGTGTGGTGTGGCTATCAGAAGCACACAGGAAGAAATGACCTGTGTAACACGCCTTACTGTTATTGGTGCTGTTGCCATTGAAAGAGCCAGAAGAACTGTTGCTGTCTTTCTCCTTATCTTGGTTTTCAAAGTCCATATTAAGAGACCTGTGGAAAGAATCAACAGTCAATCAGTTCTGCTTGAGAGAGAATTATCAAAGCCAGTCCTGAGACAGGGCTGCAGGTGCTGCTCCTGGGAGGGGAAGGACGGCCTCTTCCCAACTGTGACACAGCCTAGGACCCTCCAGTAGTTGCAGAGCTTTCCAACTGTAATAAAGCATTCCAGTGCAGCTCAACCTGCCACATTCTCAATTACTTTCTTAGGACTGAAAATCTGCAAAGAGAAATGCTGGGTAAAGAACAAGTAACCTTTGCAACTTCTTTTTTTAAAGATTTATTTCTTAGCCGGGCGGGTGGCGCACGCCTTTAACCCTAGCACTGGGGAGGCAGAGGCAGAGGGATTTCTGAGTTCGAGGCCAGCCTGGTCTACAGAGTGAGTTCCAGGACAGCCAGGGCTTTACAGAGAAACCCTGTCTCGGAAAAAAAAAAAAAAGAAAGAAAGAAAAGAAAAGGAAAAAAAAAAGTTTTCTTTCTTTCTTTATATGTGAGTACACAGTAGCTGTACAGATGGTTGTGCGCCTTCATGTGGTTGTTGGGAATTATATTTACGACCTCTGCTTGCTCCGGTTGGGACTACTCACTCCGTTCAACCCCACTCGCTCTGGCCCAAAGATTTATTTATTATTATATATAAGTATACTGTAGCTGTCTTCAGACACTCCAGAAGAGGGCATCAGATCTCATTATGGATGGTTGTGAGCCACCGTGTGGTTGCTGGATTTGAACTCAGCGTTTTTGGAAGAGCAGTCCATGCTCTTACCTGCTGAGCCATCTCGCCAGCCCTCTTTGCATCTTTTACGTGCATGGGACGGCTTCTCTCAAAACACAGCAAAAAGCAGGTGAAAACACTCGTGCTTCAAAAAAGTTATTACAAACTAACAAACAAAGGCCACTCATGAGATGCAAGAAAATACCTGCAAATCATGTGACTGGTGAGAGAGAATTGTACAGAACAGTGAAAATCAAGTCGGCTAACAATCCAGGGTTGGGATGGACAAGGATGGGAGCCTCACACACTGAGGGGGTGACACTAGTTGGTCATTCAGTCCAACAAACAGTTCAACTACACACTTCCTTTTTGAGTTTAGCCTCCAGAACTCTGAGAAGGAAATTTCTGTTGTCTAAGCCCACTATACTACAACATATGGTAGTCTGAGCTAACCGAGTACAGATCATGTGTTATATATTCCAACTTGTTTCATATCTCTGATATGTCCAATATTGGCAAATATCTTAACATATGTTAAATAAAGAACCTGTTTTGTTGTTGAGGCACTTCACAAATGACAGGCTGAACTGATAGAGGATTGGTTAAGTGGGGCTTGTTGGGGGCCGCTCAGTCAATAGTGCTGTGCAACCCTGAGTGTGGATCCCTAGCGACCATGTCAAGAGCAGGGTATGATGGCACACGTCTGTACTTCAGTACTTGGGGAAAGGACAGCATTTAGGTCAGCCAATCTAGCCCAACTGAGGATCTCAATCAAAGTTCAGTGGAGACAGACCTAGGAAGACAGCAGTCCTCTGGCTTATCCACGCAGGAGCACATACAACATAAGCCCACAAGGACATCAGTCACGTCCATTGTAATAACGCTCATTTTCTTTCTGCTTGCTTTGCTCCATTATGGAATGAAGGACACTGCCTCTTAAAATTGTATTTGTGGGCTCTGCTTCCCTCTCTGTCTACAGTTTTTGCTTCATGGAATGTGAAGATCTTTGATTATATGACAGGCATCTTAGAGGCCCAGAGAGATGACTCAGCAGCTGAGACCGCTGCCAAGTCCTAGTTCCTGGATCCTATGAGGTGGAGTAAGAGAACTGGTTCCTCCAACTTGTATACACACACACACACACACACACACACACACACACACACACACACACAGAGAGAGAGAGAGAGAGAGAGAGAGAGAGAGAGAAGCAGGGGGAGGGGGAGAGATGGGGAGAGGGAGAGTGTGCGAGCGAGAGAGCGAATGTGCGCAATAATAATCATCAACAAACCTAGGCTCTTCAGCTGTCTGATTCTAATGAACTCTCACCAGCTCTGCTTGCATACACTTGGGGTCACATATTTATTTAGATCTTGCAGAGGAGGATGCTCGGCAGGATTTGCCTTAACTGCCTCTTGGTAGTTGGTCCTAGAGGACAAATTGTCATTTCTCACTTCCAATTAGGTCTACAACAACGAAACACCTAGAGACCAAAAGGCCTGCATCCAGGTTTCAAACTAACACCTCTACCATGACAGGGGTGGTGGTAATTTTCAGTGTGTTATCCATTCCTCTGTCCCCTCAGTGTTCATTAGTCTCATGACAGAGCTCATCATTTGATGGCACAGGTCTAGACTGGTTGCTGTGTTTAGGAATGTGTTGCAGCCAATGGAACACAAAGACTGGTTCTTCCCTGTGGGTACGCATTGGGAAAACATGCACTAACCTGAGTTTTCTGACCCACTTAATGAACATAATGTTGGTAAGTACAGCTGTGCAACCGTGCTGCCTCTCTGACCTTGTGGCAGCTGGGGAACTTTAGAAGAACCCTTACTCACATCTCTGCCCGGGCTAGCTTCTACCCTTCCTCTGGGCGGGAAAGCTGCCAGCTGTCTTTTGGTCTTACTTGAGGCATGGATGTTACACACAGCCGACGTATCTCAGAAGGTAGAGGAAAAAAGCCTGGTGCTGAGGTCAGTGCTAGCCAGCATTTAACTGTTCCAATTCATTATTAGCTGAGGGCTATTAAAACTCTACTTTTAGCACACGCCTTTAATTCCAGCACTCAGGAGATGGTTGGATCTCTGAGTTCAAGATTGGGTTCCAAGACAACCAGGGCTATGCAGAGAAACTCTGGAAGAAACCCCCAAAAAGCCAAAGAGATGACTCAGCAGTTGAAGCTCTTGTGTTCAGTTTCTAGTGTCTATTGTGGGGTGGTGGTGGTGGTGTGTGTGTGTGTGTGTGGTAGCTGGTAACAACCTGTAACTACAACTTCTTGAGATTTGACCTGTTTTTCTCCACTCTGCTGGAGACATGTGGGTGTGTGCACTCACTCTCTCTCTCTCTCTCTCTCTAAAGAATATTTTCAAATAAAGTGACCAAGCAAGGCAAGCACATTTCATCTTAGCTGAGGTGCTATGGAGGCAGTCACCTTCCCATGCCCCGCCCCAAGACAGGGTTCCTCTGTATAGACCAGGCCTGGCCTTAAATTCACAGAGATCTGCCTGCCTCTGCCTCCTGATGCTGGGAGGTCTTATCTTCCAACTTTACATTGTTCCATCACTGGGCCTGCGTTGGAATCTAGTCACAGCCTGTACACTTGCACAGCTGACAGCAGACTTTAGCTGTTTAAATACTGCCTTTGTGGGAAGACTTCTGTCTTAGGTACCAGGATGGCTGTGAATTGTGGGCTTTTATCCTAACTTACCTGGTAACTTATTAACCCTGCAGACAGCCCAGTGCTTGGCTAGCCCTTGAACAATCTATTCTGTCTGCAGAGATGACCCCCACCATCACCCCAGTCCTGTCTCACCACCATAATCTTGTTTCTGCTCTACAACAACATGATATAATGCCTTTACACCAAGATGTTATTACTACACACTCCATTCAAACCGTACCCTGGATATTTGCTTAACAAAGAGCACATTTGGGTTACTGAAATGAATGTTTAAATGAGCAACGTGGGCTATGAGAACGCTTAGCAGGTCAAAAGCTTATGAGTCTTATCCACACAAATATGAACGGAGAGAATCAACTCTACCAAGAGGTCTTCCACATTTGCCACAAACAGAATTACTCACATACAAATGCATAAATAAGACGGAAGTAAAAATTGATCAACAAAAAGAAGGAATTGGACATGGCAGAAGCACATATCCAAAATCCCAGCAGCTGGAGGCCGAGGCAAGAGAATTCCCCAAGTATGCATCAAAAGTGTGAACCAGCCAGGGTTATATGGTGAGATCCTGTCTTTAAAAAAAGACCTAGACCAATGTTTTCATTTCTACTGATACCAACTATAACTCAAGAGAAGCAGCAGTAGGTTAAGCTTCCGGGGGGAGGGGGGGAATGAATATCCAACCAGTGATACACACAGTCAGCATTCATGATGAAGACACAGGAAATGGCCAGTCTGAGGACAGCCTGGGCTAGATAGCAAAGAAACCCTGTCCTTGACCAACAGACCCATCACAGTGCATGCAAGTGTGGTCTTCTGATTAAGTGGCTGGAAATATTCTGAGTGCCAAAAAATAAGGACAGTAGAGAACTGGGTTGGTTGGTTGTTCCTCCACTCCTGGCCTCCTGCCTCCAGCTCCTTGTGCTCAGTTTACAGCAGCTAGCCTTAACTGCTCTACCCTGGTCAGGCATGGGGCTGGCATGTGCTATAATCACCATGACTTTCTTTGCTTTCTTCTGGGTGGGAATGGAACACGAGCCTTCAGATGTGCTATGCAGATGCTCTACCACTAAAGTGCAACTCTCCAGCCCAGGATTTCCTTGGATTTTCGAGTAACCCTATAGACAGGGGGACAACGCTCTATGTGTTTATTCGTTATTTTATCCTATTCCTTCAAAATTATTGAGTGTATTGTGCTCTGGACAGTAATATCACTCTCTACCTATGTGGGGCTGAATGGTATACTCACAAAATTCCTATCTGCAGTTTTAACCACAGGACCTGAACATGTGAGTGTATTTGCAAACAGTTTTTAAAGAGGTATTATAGGTAAGATAGTTCTTTCTTCTACTCTTCTTAGGGTATCACTGTGCAGGCTTTAGCCTGTTCTAGCAAGCTGGTGTTGAACTCCCAGATACACCTGCCTCTGCCCCGAAAGTGCTAGGACTGAAGGTGTGCACCACCACACCTAAGCCTAAAATGCTATCGAGGGAGATAAATAAGCAGATGTGGGCAAGGGAAAGGGAGAGACAGATGGACCTTCCATCTGTGCGGTCAGGAGAGAAGGACCAGTGAAGGCACCATCTACATGTGAAGACCAAACCCACAGCCCAAGGAGAGGAGTCTGGATAAAGCCCATCCTACTGACATCTTAAAGTAAAGTTCTCTGCTGTCTAAGCAGCTCAGAGCTGCTGAGTCACCATCTCACGGCAGATGCCTGACCTTTACCTACCTCCTAAACAAGGAAAAGTAACTGAGGGGTAATCACAATACAAATTATGCAAAATGATGATGATGGCGACGACGATGATACAAAGCAAGAGGCCCTAGAACCTTTATCCTCTATGAATAAATACATTTACTATGTGTCTGTGTTCCTGCTCTCCCTGCCTCCCCCCACCTACCTCCGTGTGTGTGTGTGTGTGTGTGTGTGTGTGTGTGTGTGTGGCGGGGTGTACACTGTATGCAGGAATATACACCCATGTGAGCATCTGTGGAGGCAGTTTTTGAGACAGGATCTATTACTGGACCAGACTGTCTGGGCTAGCTGGCCGAATCTGTCTTTTTCCACCGCCTAACCCTAGAGTTACTGTAGCCACATGCAGTTCTACATGTGTGCGGGAGATGTGAACTCTTCTGTTTTCATAGCAAGGGGTCTTTCCCACTGAGTCATCTTTTTCTTTTTGTTTTTTTTTTGAGACAGGGTTTCTTTGTGTAGCCTTGGCTGTCCTGGGACTCACTCTGTAGCCCAGGTGACCTTGAACTCAGAAATCTGCCTTCCTCTGCTGGGATTAAAGGCCTGCACCACCACGCCAAGCTCCACTGAGCCATCTTTAAAGAAGGACTAACACAGCGCACACAGTTTTTCATGCACTAGTGTGCTAAGGATAGCCTTCAGAGCACCACATAAGCTCAGCTACTACAGCCTCTCCTCTTATCTGATGCCTGCTTTAGATGAGCTATAGATGAGCTGCACACATGCTACCATACTCCAGACAGGTTATCAAGTCAGCAGCCTTTTACATGACACCATGGCGGTATGCTGAGCTGGACGGAGTCCAAGTCAACTAATTAGTGTCAAATACCACACTTCATGCCATGTACATGTACAAGAGTCTATCATGACACGATAGCAGGAAGTAGTTCAACACACTCTCAATGTCTTAGTAAGGCTTTATTTAGGGTTTATGCTTCTTGTAAGGTAAGAATTCCTAAGAAAGGAATAGAATGGTATTCAGCTAAGGTTGGGAAGATGCCTCAGTCAGCACAGCACACAAGCAGGAGGCTCAGAGCACAGCCAGATGCACAGTGTAGAACCCAGTGCTGGTTGCACACAGGAGGATCCTTAGTGCTGACATCAGTCAGCCTACTTGACCCAGTGAATTCCAGGCTCAGTGAGGGACGTCATTTCACAAAGTAAGGTTTGGAGGGCTGTTGAGGAGGACGTCACCGTTATGCATACATGCACAGGCATCACATACATAAGCCAAAATTAATAATTTAATAAACCCTCAAAATCAGGGTATTATACATGGTTGGCAAGTCAAGGGTTCTAAATTCAGCTACATCCTCACTCTATTTTATTTTATTTAATTATTTATTTATTTTTGGTTTTTTGAGACAGGGTTTCTCTATATAGTCCTGGCTGTCCTGGAACCCACTTCGTAGATCAGGCTGGCCTCAAAACATCCTCACTCTATGAACAGAACTCAACTTACTCTTTAGATTCAAAGGATTTCCTGAGCAGAGACCTAGGGCTGCTTTGCAAACCCTGCACTGTGTGCAGTAGACAAGGAGAGCTCGGGCTTGCCCAAGGCTGCCTTAGGTCTGACAGAATGTGCTGAACAGTTAGGACACAGAGTCTGTATTCAGTCGACAACCATGCTGTGTCTAAGACCTAGGTCAGGAATAAGAGGGGTCAACAGCCAGACGGGGAGGTGGCCTCCGACCATGCATGTGCTGCAGCAGTTTACACTCAAGGGTGCTGTGAGCCACAGTCACATCCTAAGATCCCATGGCTGTGGGATGTGCCATGTCAGAGCAGGCACATCTAGAGTCAGAGAAATGCAGTCAGAACCATTAGAGATGGTTGTGAGCCACCATGTGACTGCTAGGAATTGAAATCAGGACCTCTGCAAGAGATCATAACTGCTGAGCCATTTCTCCAGCCCCTTCCAGTTTTTAAAAAAAGGACTTTCAACTAAGCCAGAACAAGAAGCTCTCAGCACAGAGAAAAGCTTAGATGTATTAGATAGTTTCAAAGCTGAGTTTTAGTAAATAAAGAAGTAACACATTTTACCTAGAAGAGAGAAGAGATTACCCACTCCGTCCAACTTAAAGTGTAACCAGAGGCACCATGATTTACCTCCTACAGAAAATGCATTCAAAGGCCGGGCGTGGTGGCGCACGCCTTTAATCCCAGCATTTGGGAGGCAGAGGCAGGTGGATTTCTGAGTTCGAGGCCAGCCTGGTCTACAGAGTGAGTTCCAGGACAGCCAGGGCTACACAGAGAAAGCCTGTCTCGAAGAAAAAAACAAAAACAAAACAAAACAAAACAAACAAAAAAAATGCATTCAAGTATAAAGACATCATATGCAGGAGCAGCAGCTTAGCCACTCCAATCAAACTCTGCTGCAGCAAGCTGTGTGGTGGGTGTGTGAGGCTGGGCCCCAGTCTCCTCACTGTTAACCAGGGGGTCCAACTATATGGTAACTATGTTACTGTTAAAATCTGTGCAAACCTAAACTGGTGCAATTGTCTGGAAATAATATGGCAGCATGTGGTAGAAAGAAACTAGTTAAGTATTTCAACTTGTAATGTTTATCTTTAAAACAAATTTATTTCAGGGGAGATAGATGGACGGACAGACAGATGGATTGATGGATGGATGATAGATGATAGCTAGGCATTGGGGGGCAGGGAATGTTTATGTGTATTTGGGAACGTCATTGTATGTGTGAGATCAGAGGACAATTCTGCATAGATGATTCTCTTTCCACTTTTACACGTGTTTCAGGGATCTGACTGCATTTCCAGGCTGGTACAACAGAGGCTTTTATCTCCTGGCCCTAAGAGAGCTCAATCCGAGAGGAAATAAAAGGTTAACAACTCACATCTCTGACAAAATCAGAGCATAAGAAGCCCAAAATTACTAAACCCTAATAGGATGACTATGGAAAATAATTGGGTGTTGTGTGGTGGGGGAAAAAAAAATCAGTATATAAAAAGGATACTATCTTTCTAAATGTATATAACGTGTGTGTGTGTGTGTGTGTGTGTGTGTGTGTGTGTGTGTGTGTAACAAAAGGCAGTTTCCACTAACGAAAGTGGTATGAGTTGTAACTCTAAAAATGGCTTTTTTTTTTTTAAAAAACTACAAATCTTTTTAAAAATGTATCAGTGGGAAAAAAGATAAACTATTAGGGGTAGAAATACAAAATATTGATCACTTTGGTAAGGCTCTAACTGTCCTAGTTTCTTAGAAGTGGTTTTGAAATGTATCCTAAACTAGGCATGGTGATATAAGTATTTAGGAAACAGAGGCAGGAGGAGCTCCACTAATTTTGAAGCCAGCTTGATCTACATAGTGAGTTCCAGGACAGTCCCCAGGGCTATGTTAGGGAGACGCTGTCTCAAGATAAATAACAATTGTGTCCTATTTTACTTTGTTGGAAAAAAACCCACAACCAAAAGTGACTAGAGAAGGGAAGGGTTTGTGGGGTTTGTCCTCCTGATCACAGTCCATCACTGAGGGACAGCCGGGCGGGGCTCTGAAGCACAGACACAGGGAAGCACTGCTTACTGGCTTGCTTATGCTCTTTTCTTATATAGCCCAGGACCACTGGACCACCTGCCCGCCCAGGCTGGCACTGGTCTAGAAGGCTGGACCCTAGCCCACCAATCATCTACCAGGAGTATGCCCTTACAGCCTTGCCTATAGACCATCTGATGGAAGAACCTCCTAAGAGAGCTTCCTTCTTTCCCAGAGGACTCTAGCTTGTGTTGACACAACAACCAAACCAAACCAAACAGCCAACCCAGAAAAACAACCTTGGGCTTGCTGTAGACATCTTTGTGATTAAAATTTTAATCAGTGTACATATTATACCAATACACTTTTTTTCTCCAATGATTGGGATAAAAGGCTTTAAGTCTGTGAAGGAGCTGTGGTGTGTGACAGGTTGTGTGACTCAGGTCATTGTGTGGCTGACACAGTAAAAGTGAGGGCTGCAGGCTGGAAAGAAAGCTCAGCAGCCAAGAGCACACCCTGCTCTTGCATCTAGGCAGCCATTGTATACATTGTATACATTGTTTACATTAATATGCTAAAGTCATAAGCAAAATTAAGACATGTTTAGCAGCAGTCAACCAAAGAACACATATTAGAATTACCCTCTCAAACTCAATTCTTGATAAACCCATTGCTCTCCACAGAGCAATGCTTCCTCTATCTGCAACCGAACACATCTCATGAAAAACGTCTTACCTGAAACTACCATAGACTATAAGAAGAATGGATATCAGAAATGTCGACACTTGACTGGAGTCCACCAGGGAATAGGCCCTAGAGAAATAAAAGGACAGACATTAAATCACAGGCAGCAGATTCTCAAGGCATTCACAGCCCCTGCCTTTAAGAACTGAGATGTACATCAGTATTAGCAAAAATAACATTCCTAAAATGAGGCATTCTAGATTAATCAAAGATACTTGGACAGCTCCACGGAGAGCTAACTTCCTAGGATGGAAATATGGTGCAAAAAGTCACCCCCGTAGCCGGGCGTGGTGGCGCACGCCTTTAATCCCAGCACTCGGGAGGCAGAGGCAGGCGGATTTCTGAGTTCGAGGCCAGCCTGGTCTACAAAGTGAGTTCCAGGACAGCCAGAGCTATAAAGAGAAACCCTGTCTCGAAAAACCAAAAAAAAAAAAAAAAAAAAAAAAAGTCACCCCCGTTACATACACTCACACAAAAATCACATTCTACACACGCCTGTAACATCCACTACCAACTTGAACCTACCCCAGTGAAAACACACTTCAGTGCTTAAACTTTTCTGAGCTGACAAAGAATAATCAAAAGTACTTTGTTGGCCTGATTTAATGGTGAGGTAAAGACCACATCTCTCTCACCCACTCCTTTTCTTGTTTCTTAATGTCTATCAACTATCTCCAACTGTACGTGGTAGGGAGAGTCTAAAACTAGTTTCTATTTTGTAGCTAGTTTTTATACATGATTGTCTAAAGAAACTGTCTTCTTCCTGCTAGCTGCCTCTCTTATGGCCTGGACCTGGAGGAATGGCTGTCCTACAATACCACACCCTCAACTCCAGTCCCACCAACGCCTGGGCTCCCACTCTCAAAATCTTGTTCTCAAGCATTTCCAGGAACGCACAAATCACCAGTTCCGGGCAAAACAAGTATCCTTATTTTATTTTTATTTAATATTTTGTTTATTCTTCTCACATACATTACATCCTGAATGCAGTTTTCCCTCCCAATCCACTCCTCCTGTTTCTTTTCAGAAGAGAGAATAGGCCTCCGTGGATATCAAAAGCAGGCAAGAGTCAGAGATAGCCGTGCTCCCACTGTTAGAATTCTCAGAAGAAGAATGAGCTACACAACTATAACATATGCAGAGGGCCCAAGTCAGACCCATGTAGGCTACTTGGTTGTCAGTTCAGTCTCTGTGAGCTCCTATGAGTCTAGGTTAGTTGGTTCTGTGGGTTTTCTTGTGGAATCCTCGACCCCTGACTCCTATGACCCTCACCCTTCTCCTTCCACAGGATTCTCTAGATCCACCTGATGCTTGGCTGTGGATCTCGCGTCTGTTTCCAACAACTGCTGGATAAAGCCCATTTGATGACAAGTTTATTAGGCTTCTGTTTATGAGGAATCACTTCATTGACATCATTGTTTAACTGCTAGTATGTTTGGTCCTGTCCTAGGACTCGGGGCTATCTAGCAGCTGGTTCCTGGCCTTCAAGGTAGTCTTGGGTATGGGCTTCCACTTGTGGCATGAGTCTCTACTTAGACCATACAGTTCTTGGCCACTCCCACAAGTTCTGTGCCCCTTTAACCCCAGCACATCTTGTAGGCAGGATACATTGTAGGTCAAAGGTTTTGTGGCTCAGCTGGTGTCCCAATTTCTCCACTAGAAGTCGTCTTGCCTGGTTACAGAAGCTGGCCGGTTCAGGCTCCATATCCCCCACAAGGAGCCTTACCTAGAGTGACACTTGTGCATTCTGGGGGTTGCCATCGCACTATAGATGTCTAGCTCATCCCAGAAATGAACCCCCAATTCCAGTCGTCTCTCTTAGTATTTCTCCTTTCATCCTCCCCTGGTCCGCTGAGGGAACAGCTATCCTATGTCCTGACCTATGAACCTACTGACTTATAAACGGTATCAGCTATAAAGTGAAGGAGAACCATGCCACCTTCCATGGGCCTGGAGAAGCTAAGAACAAGGAGGGCTAAAGAAGGGATGAATCAATCTCCTCTCTGCAGAGAGGAATTTTTTTTTTTTTTTAATTTAGAAAATGTTGGTGTTTGAGACAAGAGTCTCTCTCTATGTGGCTCTGGCTGTTTGGGAACTTGTTACTGTAGATGAGGCTGGCTTCAGACTCAAGAGATTCTCCTGCCTCTATTTCCCAGTGCTGAGATTAAAAACATGCACCACCAGATGGGGATTGGACTTTTGAAAAAAATGCGCTATCACTGAACTACATATATTCCCCAGCCCGCTGATTCTACAATATGTAGTAGTGGGGCTTATGTGCCAGGTATTCTGAAAGCCACTTGGGAATATGGAAATAATTGCTTTCTTAGTCCCTGCCTTGTCAAGTTTTTTCTTTTCTTTTTTTGTTTGCTTGTTTTGTGTTTTTTTCTAGACAGGCTTTCTCTGTATAGCCCTGACTGTCCTGGAACTCACTTTGTAAACCAGGCTGGCCTCGAACTCAAAAATCCACCTGCCTCTGCCTCCCGAGTGCTGGGATTGAGTTTTCTAAAAGAAGCTATCGTTCTCCCGCTCTGCTCTCCCACTCCCCAATCTAACTGAATGTAGTTGTGAAGTGCTGCACAGAGGAGAAAGACAAGAACAGACCTGTGTGGGGGTGGGGGAGGCAGACCCCATCTAAGAATGGGTTAAAAACAGTTTCTAGAGAAGCTGGTGAGTGACATACATTAAGACACAGAAAGAGGAACTACATGAGAGAAAAAAAAAAAAACAGAGAGCAACAAAGGAGAAGAGTCAGTTGTGAACACATAGCAGCGAGGTATGGAGGGTCAGAGCCCATCAACTGCTCTGTGCTGTAAGCTTATCAGCTGCCTTGTGGTAAGTGTGAGCACAGGCCTGTGTGAGTTAGCATCTTCACAGCAGTGGGAAGTGGCCAAGGATGGGGGCTGGGAACCCTCCAGAGTTAAACATCAGGTAGGAGGCAACACCGGAAAGAAAATCTAAATGGAGAAAGAAAAGGACCCAGGATGGCAGGTATGTCATGAAGCCGCAGGGTCAGCTGTACTGACTTTTAATCTGAGATCTCTCTCGGCTGACCCCCTAACCTCTTTATCTGTCATCCTTTCCATCTGTGACCTGGGGATGACAGCCACACTCTGTGAGAGCTGTTACTGGGTAAACGAGTACATAATATAAAGAGATCAGCACATTTTACTCACTGTTGTTTGCTTCACATGGAATGGAGAACTCTGCAAAGACCCCTCCCTGCACACCCCCTCAGAACCCCTTCTCAAGACAGGGTCTTCCCTGTGCAGCCCTGGCTGTCCTGGAATTTGCTTTGTACTTCAGGCTGGTCTTGAACTCAGAGATCTGCCTGCCTCAGCCTCCCAAGTGCTGGGTTTAAAGGTGTGGCTATGGTCTAGCTGGCAGAGAGTATCTTAATGGACTGTTGGGTATCAAATGGGAACTGGTAAGAAATTCAAGTTAAGAAAAACGGTGATAGTTGGCTGCTGTTAAGAAAGGAGAGCAGGAGCCGGGCGTGGTGGCGCACGCCTTTAATCCCAGCACTTGGGAGGCAGAGGCAGGTGGATTTCTGAGTTCGAGGCCAGCCTGGTCTACAAAGTGAGTGCCAGGACAGCCAGGGCTACACAGAGAAACCCTGTCTCGAAAAACCAAAAAAAAAAAAAAAAAAAGAAAGGAGAGCAGGGGGCTGGAGAGATGGCTCTTCGGTTAAGAGCACTGACTGCTCTTCTGCTCTTCTGAAGGTCCTGAGTTCAAATCCCAGCAACCACATGGTGGCTCACAATCATCTGTAATGAGATCTGATGCCCTCTTCTGGTACGTCTGAAGAGAGCTACAGTGTACTTAGATATAATAAATAAATCTTTAAAAAAAACGAAAGGAGAGCAGAATGGCAGCTGTATGCTGACTGCAGTCACCTAGTGAAGAGGACAGGGTAGATGCAGAGGGAAGACCAGGGGATCAAGACCATCCTTGGCTACAGAGTGAAGTCTGACCCACATGAGACCACTCACTGCCATGTCCCAACTCTTATTTTAAAGACATAACAATAAAATCTCATTGAGGTCCATAGCTTATCTTTAGGATTCCGTTTATTTAGTTACCTTTGTGTGTATGTGCACATACAGGTGTGTGACACCCTCAGGGTACACCAGTCACCATTTATCAGGAGTCAGTGCTTTTATCTGCTGAGCCATCTAGCCAACTCTGCAGTCAGTTTCTGAGCAGTAGCTATCACAAATATA
Organism: Mus caroli; assembly: GCF_978045245.1. Taxonomy (NCBI): domain Eukaryota; kingdom Metazoa; phylum Chordata; class Mammalia; order Rodentia; family Muridae; genus Mus; species Mus caroli. The sequence goes on along the minus strand of NW_028227259.1, from coordinate 119,213,049 downwards.
TCTAGTATTCATGGGTACATGTAAAACAAAACTTAGTTGAAAGTTCGCAAGGCTGAGATGGCTCTAACCTTAAGTAATCAAAACCAGGTAGCATACTACCCAATCAGAAACTGCCAACTAATGTCTAACTGGAACTTTCAACTTCAACCAATCAAAAAGAAAACCCTTCTTTTGTCTTGCTTTTGGAAATACCATATTTAAACTAAGTGAGGTGATTCATGCCTGTAATCCAGCACTTGAAGTGGAGGCAGGAAGATCAGAAGGCTAAGGCCATCCTTAGCTACCTAGAGCACTGACAGCTTGGGCTTAAAAATGTCTCAAAGACAATGCCTTTGTCTTTGGGAGAAAGTCTGTGTATCCCTGGATGCTCTGGAACTCAGTAGACTCCAGAGCTCTGCCTGCGTCTGATTTCCAAGTGTGTCCACCTGGCTGTCTCCCTGCCTGCCTGCCTGCCTCCTGAACTGTGCTCCATGGGGCTGCCAGATTATACAGTGTTTAACATCCCGAAATCTAGGCTTTGATAAGTAACTCTTTGAAATATAAAGTGCTCCAAGAAAACAACAACAACACAAAGTAAGAACAAAACAACAACAACAACAACAACAACAAACCCTGGGGAAAAAGCTAAAATACAGAATAGAGAATTGTATTATAGTCTTGAATTTTCAATACTAAAGATCTTTTGTTTTGTTCTGAGAAGACGACATTGGTGTGTAGCAGTGTTTGCAGCCAAGCCTGAGGGTGTGAGTTCAATCACTATGTCCCCCAAAGTTGAAGGAAAGAACCCACTCCTGCAAGCTGTCCTCTGACCTACACACCCACACACATGACCTGACACACACAGTAACATTTAAGAACAAAAAAGCCTAGTCCTACTCTTGCTAGTTCTCGCTTCTTTCTTGTTGGGACTGAGCCCAGGACACCCCTCATGCCTGGTTGTTCTCCCTACCCCATCCCTTATCAACAAAACCCAGAATTGCTTCCCCCCCCAAAAAAAAATCTATTCTAGCTGATGGGAGAAATGGCTCAGCAGCTAAGAGCTCTTTCGGAGGATCTGTGTTGGGTTCCCAGCACCCAGAGGGCAGCAGCAGTTCCAGGGGATCCGATACCCTCTTCTGACCTCTGTGGGGGCCAGGCACACAGGTGGCACACATACAAACATACATGCAGACAAAACACACATACAATAAAAACAAATGCTATGAAAATTCTGCTAGAGCAAACTATTCTGCATTAAGGATTCTTGAACTCGGGACTTTAGGTTGAGAGTCTGTGTGTGTGTCAAGCTCTGGTGGGTGAAGCAGGAAACTGAACCACCCATGCAGTGTGACAGGTCTACCAAAATGCCTCCAGAGACAGCACAGCATTTTCACTCATATCAGGAATAGATTCAAATTCCTACATCCTCAAGCTATGCCATGGACACTGTGTTTGAAAACCATGTTAGCATGATTTCCATTAGCCTTGAATTTTTAATGTAGTTACAATTTAGATTTTGTTAGAAATGAGATTAGGCAGCTGCTTGCATGGCGTTCATAGGAGGTATTTTGAAAAGCAATTTCAATTGTTTTCTTTCCCAACTAGAGAGAGAACGAAGAGCTCTCCTCCGGGCTTCCCTCCTGATGGTGGCTTAATGGAGATGTCTTGGCTTTTATATTTGTGGTGGCCACACCCAGAGGTGTGGCCTTGACGGAGTTAGGTGTGGCCTTTCTAAAGGAAGTATGTCACTGTGGGGACAGGCTTTGGGATCCTCTCCTAGCTGTCTGGAAGAGAGTCCCCTCTTGACTGCCTTCAAATCAAGATGCAGAACTCTCGGCTCCTTCTCCAGCACCATGTCTGCCTGCACACTGCCATGCTTTCCTGCCATGATGATAATGGACTGAACCTCTAAACCAGTAAGTCAGCCCCAATTAAATGCTGCCCCTCAGCCAGGCAGTGGTGGTGCACGCCTTTAATCCCAGCGCTTGGGAGGCAGAGGCAGGCAGATATCTGAGTTCAAGGCCAGCCTGGTCTACAGAGTGAGTTCCAGGACAGCCAGGGCTACACAGAGAAACCCTGTCTTTTAAAAAATAATAAAAAATAAAATTAAAAAAAAAAAAAGCGTTGTCCCTTATAAGAGTTGCCTTGGTCATGGTGTCTCTTCACAGCAATAAAACCCTAAGACAAGACAGTATTCTTGCTTTTTGGAGGCACAGTTATTACTTAAAAGGTTAATGACTTAGGCAGGCAGGCAGGAAGGGGGAAAGGTAGATAGCTGTGTCAATAAAATGGGTGTATATTTGGGGAACTGTAGGAAATTCTGCTCAGCAACCTTACTCTACAGCTTCTTCCTGTCCTCTGCTTCAGACTTTCAAAGCATCCCCAGAAATGTGTTGTACCTCAGTCCTTCAGCAGGTCTGTTTCCAATGACTTTAAATACACAATAAACATAAAACAATACTGTCTTATGAAATATACATATTCTTATGAAATGCAACAAGAAACTAAATACATGAATTGAAACATGTCAAAATCAGGTCTGCCAACTACACTTTACAGAGACAGGGAAACTTGGCCAGTGATATGCTGATGCATGTCCGGTGCTGAGCTGGAACATCTGAGAGTCAGTATGAAAAGCATGGGTTCTCTAAGCCTCACCAGGCCTTATCTTTAACAGTCAACGCCAGGAAGCTCCAGGAGCCCTCTAATATCCAGACATAGACATGTGTCCTGAGACTGTGAGAGCCAGCCGGGAAGAAAGGCGATTAAGATGCACTCTGAGCTGCATCACCAGCAAGTGTGTGTGACACTAAAGCATCCCACCAGGCTGAGACAGACTATGGAGTAATGTGTCCTACACCCCAGTCACATCTGTGGCAGGGCAGTGAAAATGTCCATCACAAACCCAGCACTCCTAGTCCAGCTCTGCAGATATGCTGCCTTAGGCCAGCCTGTCTCATACTTTTTAGTTGAACAACCATTTATACTCCTAAAACTGAGGACTCCTAAAAGTTAGGCTTTTATTTGTGTGAGCTGTAGCTATGGTATTTACTGTATTAGAGATTTAGTAACTTGATTATCTAACCCTGTAATCAGAGCACCTAGAAGGTGGAGACAAGCTCAGGACCAGCACAGACTCCATAATATCATCAAAACAAAACAGCAAACAAACAAGAAATTGAGAAGTTTAAAATATCCATTAATTTTCTTACAGTGAAATGACTGTATGTTACCGTAAGACTTTAAAGGGACAACGGTATTTTCTGAACAGCACACGATGGAGAAGAGCCTTCTCATACATCTCTGCACACATCTACACCTTGCCTGCTGCCACACGCGGCCAGGCTTGCACTGTGGGGAAACCCGGCCGTAACCCAGACATGCAGCTGCAGGAGAGAAGGTGTTTAAAGCCTTTTCAAATAACTGAGGAGTGGCTTTCTCTAATGTTCATGGGGTAATGTTATTTTGGTGTTGGGTTTTTTTTTTTGTTTGTTTGTTTTTCCATTTTTTGAGACAGGGTCCCTCTATCCACTCCAGGCTAGCCTTGAAAATAATGATCCTCCTGCCTCAGCCTCTGGGACTGTAGGCATGAGCCACCATACTTAACCAGAGTAACTTTCTAAAAGGTGGGATTTTGAAAACCTGTCTACAGAGTAACAATATTGGCAGGACTATATTACATGTCAGCCGAATGGCCTATTTTGTACTCTGGGTGATCTTTTTATCCATGGAAGGCTCTGTAACAGGATGCAAGTAACACGTAAGCTGCCGGTGCACTACGTTCATACAGCTCTTCAAAAAAGTTTCCAGTTTTTCTTTTACAACATTTGAAGATTGCCATATATTAACTGCCATTCCTAAAGCTCACGGCAAGTAAGAATCCCCAAATCTCCAATTTCTATTTGAAGGCTGATCAAATGTTACAATTAACAAGGTTGATTTTGCTTTGAAGAACTGACAATACTTATGTTTTACTAACTGTGCTCTGTCCACCACATTCTTACAAGTAAAAATGGCACCTTCCCCAAAAGAACAGGTCATGTCAACTCCAGCTGGTGTAGCACACAGCTGCACAGGGGCTTGGCTAAGACAAGCAGTGACACTCTGACGTGTGCACAGATGCTTGTGGGAACATTAAACTATGTGTGCAAGGATTGAGACAAGGAGTCTCTACTGCTTCATCAACAACATTCTAGGGTGAAACTGGCCTTAAAAACAAAAACAAAAGTTGCACGCCCACTGAAAAACACCATGGTTAGTAGTGCAGTGAGGAGCTACTGGGTTCACGTGACCACAGAGGGGTTTTCAGGTGCTAAAGAGTTCCTAGGACCACAGTATGTTTGTTTTTTTGTTTGGCTGGTTGGTTGGTTTGGTTTCTTCCTTTAAGAATTGATGGGGAAGGGGGTCTGAAGAGTTGGCTCAGTGGTTAAGAGCACTGGCTATTCTGTCCAAAGGACAATGGTTCAATTCCCAGCACCCACATGGAAGTCCACAACTGTCTATAGCTCCAGTTCCAAATAAGCTGGCCCCCTCACACACACATACACATACATGCAGGGAAAATACCAACTCACATAGAAATAAATGGATAGGTTACTCCAAACAATACAGGCCACTGACATTTGGCAATTTTAGGATAGATGTTCACTGTATGCACACAACACTTTCAGCGACACACTTCTCAAAATGAATGCACAATGTGTGATTGTATTTTGAGCTTGAAAGAACCGATATCGTGACAAATAAAAATTGAACAAATTAATCACTTATTGAAGGGGACAAAGTTGAGTTAGAGTCCTCAGGAGGAACAACTGTGTGAGGCACAGGGTACAAAGCAGCACAGTGCAGTGTGGTGGAGAAATACGGAGCTATGGGAAGGGTTACACAGCTCAGGAAGTCAGCAAACTACAGCCAATCATTACATTCCAACAGACACGCAAAATCCATTCCTTATGTACTGTCTAGGCAGCCTCTTCCGCACTTTGACAGCTGAGTATTTGTGACAGACACCATATGGCTCACAAAGCCACGAATATTTACTATTTGAACATTTACAGAAAAAATAGCAGGCATTGCCTGTGTCTTCTTGTTTTCTAAACAAGAACACCAGGCTAAGACAGCCAGTAAGATAAAAGACAACCTATCCCTTCCTCCCCATGGACTGACTTTTTACAGGGAGTGTAATCTGGTAAATGGAATCAGGTCCTAGTGGGTAGGGTAGTCGACTGAGAGATGGGTAGATTTTCCTTTCACAGAGATAGTATGTGTGTGGGCACTAGCAGAAGTCCTCAACAACCCAGAGGCAGGCCACAACAAGGGGGTAGATTGGCAAGTATCAAAATATCATCATCCCTTCCTAAGTACCAAGCATTTTATTATTCTTTCATGACTGACAGAAAGAACATACATGTACCAAGACTAACAGGGAGAAAGATACCAATGACTGATGAGCACTCAGATAAAAAAGAGCACAGTCTCCCAGGCAATAGCACTGAGCTAGACTGGCTGACATAAGCACTTACTTTATCAACAGCTTTGGAAGGTAAGGATGAGTGCAGAGCAGAGCAGAAACTACGCAAAGGTTCTTGTTACAATATGTTCTCACTCTTTCCTGTGGTGATCCTTGGGGTCCTCTGGGTCTTACAGCTGGAAAAACATGTGCATCTTAATTGTGGTCTGAGAATATATCCAGGATCACAGCTGTGATACCTGTGCTGAAGACTGTCTTCTACTGACTACAACAGATGTGCGGCAAGGAATAGCTCAGATAAGTCAGTGCGAACTGAAGAGCATGGCTTACATAGTACACTCCGCCTCCAGTGACTTACTGACAGGGAAAACAGAAGCCTTTTACCGTTATCCAAGACTAGTTTAGAACTTGACCAAAATCTTATAAACTTGTAGATATCTGTATTATTCAGGGTTCTCTAGAGGAATAGAACTATTAGAATGAATTTGTAACACATATAAAAGTTAATTTATTAGAGTGGCTTGCAGGCTGTGATCCAGCTAGTCCACCAATGGTTGTCCACCAATGAAAAGTCCAAGCAACCAGTAAATTGTTCAATCTATGAGGCTGGATATCTCAGCTGGCCTTCAGTGTACACCAGTATCCTGAAGAAGTAGGTGCCAGTGCCAATGAAGGAATGGACTCACCCAAGTGAGGAGGGCAGGCAGGCAGAACTACAGTGTCCTTTTTCCATGTCATTTCAAGAGGCTGCCAAATGTTGTTGCCTACATTAAAGGTGGATCCTCCCACTTCAAATGTCTTTTTTTTTTAAATTAGGTATTTTCTTCATTTACATTTCCAGTGCTATCCCAAAAGTCCCCCATACCCTCCCACCCCACCCCACCCCTCTCCCCTACCCACCCACTCCCACTTCTTGGCCCTGGCATTCCCCTATAACTGAGGCATATAAAGTTTGCACGACCAATGGGCCTCTTTCCACTGATGGCCGCCGACTAGGCCATCTTCTGATACATATGCAGCTAAAGACACGAGCTCCGGGGTACTGGTTAGTTCATATTGTTGTTCCACCTATAGGGCTGCAGATCCCTTTAGCTCCTTGGGTACTTTCTCTAGCTCCTCACTCACCAGATCTAAAACCAAGAAGATCTCCTGTCTTCTTAAAGGAACTAATATCTGCTATAAACTCCAATTAGTAAAATTGCTTCTGGCCAGCATCCCATCTTTCCTTATGTACCCTGCACGCTTGTTCAAGCTATCAAGTAGGACAACTGAGGGAGAGGGGAGAGCAGGGAAGACAGAGGAAGAGCCACTGAAGCTTCCTTGGTGTGGATGGGCCTGGTGCTGTTCTTGGGAACCAATCCCCTAATGAATAAAGGAGCCAATCACTGGGTGAGTAGGCTGTACTTCAGGGTTAGAAGGAGGAAGAGAGAAGCAGGAGAGAGTTATGGCCTTTTGGAACGGGGACAGCGTGAGGGTAAGATGTAACTGCTAGAGTTTCCCAGTATCATGGCGCAAGGATTCGCCACTGGAGGAATCAGATTTTAACAAGGCTACAAGGTTAGATTTTAGTTGTTGTGCCCAGAGATTAAATTACCATTGTTTCTGAACTAAGTCTGTGTTGCGGTTTTCCTTCATGCAGCCACTCGTCTGGGTTCAAGAGAAAAAGGTATGGCGGCAAAGTGTGGGTTTGCCTGAGGTGCACCATAAAGGCCATGTGAGATTTGAAGCATGAGTTTGGCGCGGTAGCAGCCCCTTGGGTGGGAACTGAGGAGCTGGGAGCAATGTGGGGCTCCTCTCCTCCTGTGTGCTGGAGTTGGCTCACCTCATCTCCTTGACATTCTGTTAGGTAGAGGCTCCACCAGCTCCAGCTCCAGAGGCCATGCTCTAACCAGCCACAACTCCCAACTAACTCAACCTTAGCTGGGACCAGTAAGTATCATGATCAAACTATGCCTTCTAGGGTCGGGGAGTGAGCTTGGTTGTAGGGCTCTAGGCTAGCACAGGTGAAGTCCCTAGTTAGTCCTCAAGATCACAAGAACGACCAAATGGAAAGCCAGCCTGGAATAAAATACTATAATGTCTCCACCAGATAAACACTGGTGAGCAGAGTGTGTGACTCTTCCATTTCTATATAAAACCAACAATGTCACTTTAAGAATAAGTGAAAGTTGTGAACATGCTCTTCCTGGAGAAGAGACTGCAACAGCAAGACAGTACATGGAAATGCTGGAGCATCACTTGTATCTAATAAAATGAACAGTAAAACACACCTTTAATAATCAGGTGGATTTCTGAGTTCGAGGCCACCCTGGTCTACACAGTGAGTCCCAGGAGAGCCAGGGCTACACAGAGAAACCCTGTCTTTAAAAAAAGGGAGGGCTGCAGATTTAGCTCATGGCAGAGCCCTGAGCTTGGGGGATGGGGTGGGGTGGGGTGGGGCAGGAAAGAGAATCACAGTCAGCTAAGATATGACTTTAAACTCAGGTTAAAGGAGACAAAGGCAGTGCCATGGCCACGAAGATGGCTCAGTGGATGAAGCTCCTGCTGCTGCCGATCCAGACTGACCTAAGTTTGAGCTCCTTTACTCACAGGGCAGAAGGAGAGAACCAACTGCTCCAAGCTGTCCTCTGACCTCCCCACGTGTACAGTGATGGGAGTATGTCTGCACTTACACACATACATCATACACATACACACAATAACAAGTAAGTAAGTAAACAAATGGGAATCTGCCAGGCATTGGTAGAGTATGTGTCTAGCACACACAAAGCTCTGATTCTCTAGCCTGTACTACCTAAATCAGGCAAGGTAGGAAACACCTATAATTCCAGCAGCACGTGGGAGACATGGGCAGAAAGATCTCAAGTTCAAAGCCACTTCTGAGCCCAGTCTGTATGTAACACATGAGAACCTGTTTCAGGCCCCACCCCACACAGAGACAGACACACTCACAGAAACAGAGGCACACAAAGAGACAGACAGGAGAGACAGAGTCACATACACAGAGACAGACACACATTGAAGAAGTCTGAGATCTAAACCTCTGATCCCACTCTACTGTCACTTTCATAGCAAAGTTTAACACTTCATTAAAAAAAAAATCCTAAGAAAATGCTTTCCGAGGGCTGGTGAGATGACTCAGTGGTTAAGAGCAGTGACTGCTCTTCCGAAGGTCCTGAGTTCAAATCCCAGCAACCACATAATGAGATCTGGTGCCCTCTTCCGGAGTGTCTGAAGACAGCTACAGTGTACTTACATATAATAAATAAGTCTTTTTTAAAAATGCTTTTCTAGTTTCAATTTCTTGCCTAAAAGTCTCTTTCCTTCCTTTACCTCTTAAAAGATATGTTCTGAAAAGCTAAAAATATCCTAGAATACAGTATCCTTACATGTCTTACTTGAAACAACACAATTTGTGTGGTTGCCCAATATTAGCACCAGAGACTCCAAAACTATGTCCACAAGCCCCCTCTATTTGAAGAGCACAGAGACAGCTGGCCTGGGACAATGAGAGAGGTGAATGATCCTCACGGGCTATCAGCCTGTCACCCGAAGGCGGCTTCCACTTGTTCCACAAATACTACAGATACCTTGGGAATCCTCACCATAGCTGATGCTCTAACTCTGGCAACCTGCCTTGCAACACAAGTGCTTTATGTGCAGCTGCCATTGCAGAAAGCAGCTAATCATCATGTTCTACTTCTTACTTTTTATAGGATTTCAAACTAATTCACATTTCAAAAACGAAGCAAACACTCATCACAGATATAGACAGACATCTGTACCATCATATACACAGTATGTATCCTAGATTGTCTCCAAGGTTGGCCACTAAGGACACAGTCTGCTCTTCCACACACCTGGGCTCCCAATGTTCCCATCAACAGGCAGACAGTCTTCCTTCCCCTTGGAACCTGGGCTTCTTCGCTTTGTGCTCCTTGTGGTTATATTCATTCAGAGCCTAGGCAGCTACCATTTTTGTTTACTTGGAACCCTGAGCTGACAGGTAAGGACGTTCAGGCTCTACTGACAGAGGAAGAGTTAACATAAGAGACCTACTGAAGAAGACACATGAGAGGCCATCCTGGCAAAAAGCCAACTTCAAGGCTCCCGATATGATCTCTAAGGCCAGAAGAGTTCAATATATATCATGGAGAACGAAGACAAGTCACCCCCAGTGAGCCCTTCACAAAACCACTACTGTGCACATGGCTTAAAAAGGACAAAACTTTAGAAATGGCAGGAGCATTGCTGGTCACCAGGAGTTGGGGACCAGAGTGAGAGGAGAGGCCTAGGTCAGCACTGGGAGTCGGAATGTTTTGGGGAGTGCTGGAAAGGGGACACAGGGGTGTGTACAGTGCAGGCCAGGGAGGAAGTTGTGCACACTGCTCTCTCACACAGGGAATGTGCACACCACCCTCTTACACACACACACACACACACACACACACACACACACACACACACACAGGTGCTAAGGGACTTGCAGGAACCCGAGTAAAACCACTGCACTGTATCAACACCTGTGCCTGTATCTTCGAGGCTTTTCCCTACTTCCTCTATAAGTTTCAGTGTCTCTGGATTTATGTGGAATTCCTTGATCCACTTAGACTTGAGCTTTGTACAAGGAAATAAGAATGGATCAATTCACATTCTTCTACATGATAACCGCCAGTTGAGCCAGCACCATTTGTTGAAAATGCTGTCTTTTTTCCACTGGATGGTTTTAGCTCCTTTGTCAAAGATCAAGTGACCATAGGTATGTGGGTTCATTTCTGGGTCTTCTATTCTATTCCACTGATCTATGTCTGTTGCTGTACCAGTAACATGAAGTTTTGTTTTGTTTTGGTTTTTGGTTTTTGGAGACAGGATTTCTCTGTATAGCCCTGGCTGTCCTGGAACTCACTCTGCAGACCAGGATGGCCTCAAACTCAGAAATCCACCTGCCTCTGCCTCCCAAGTGCTGGGATTAAAGGTGTGAGCCGCCCTGCTACCATGCAGTTTTTATCACAATTGCTCTGTAGTATAGCTTGAGGTCAGGCATGGTGATTCCACCAGAGGTTCTTTTATTGTTGAGAATAGTTTTTGCTAACCTAGGTTTTTTGTTATTCCAGATGAATTTGCAATTGACCTTTCTAACTCAATGAAGAACTGAGTTGGAATTTTGATGGGGATTGCATTGAACCTGTAGATTGCTTTTGGCAAGATAGTCATTTTGACTATATTAATCCTGCCAATCCATGAGCATGGGAGATCTTTCCATCTTCTGAGATCTTCTTCGATTTCTTTCTTCAGAGACTTGAAGTTGTTATCATACAGATCTTTCACTTCCTTAGAGTCACACCAAGGTATTTTTTTTTTAAAGATTTATTTATTTATTATATGTAAGTACACTGTAGCTGTCTTCAGACACTCCAGAAGAGGGAGTCAGATCTCGCTACAGATGGTTGTGAGCCACCATGTGGTTGCTGGGATTTGAACTCCAGACCTTCGGAAGAGCAGTCGGGTGCTCTTACCCACTGAGCCATCTCACCAGCCCACACCAAGGTATTTTATATTATTTGTGACTATTGTGAAGGAGGTTGTTTCCCTAATTTCTTTCTCAGCCTGTTTATCCTGTGTGTAGAGAAAGACCACTGATTTGTCTGAGTTAATTTTATATCCAGCTACTTCACTGAAGTTGTTTATCAGGTTTAGGAGTTCTCTGGTGGAATATTTAGGGTCACTTATATATACTATATTAAATAGGTAGGGAGAAAGTGGGCAGCCTTGTCTAGTCCCTGATTTTAGTGGGATTGCTTCAAGTTTTCTACTTTTCTGAGACTGACACATAATAACATAATCACTACCTCCATTTAAGTTACGGAACACCTTACAGTAAAGTTTTATAAAGTGTTATCATTGGGTGACTCTAGGTAAAGGGAGTATGAGATTCATGTATTTTTAAAATTGCAAGTCAGTCTACATACAGTTAACCCAGTAAAAATTTCAATAAGAGATAGAGAACCTCTAACTTTGACATGGCTTAGGCATCAGGGTGGGGGTTAGTTAGACCAGAGTTTGAGGCAGTAGCAACAGATGACTGGTACAGGCTGTAATAGTTTCATGAAATCTGTTACTTTAGCTTTATAAGAAAAGACTAATTGGGAACATCTGATGCTAATGAGAGTGGTAGTATTAGTTTAGTACATTATTTTTGCTTAGTTTGTTTGCATTTAACCATATAGTTCTCAATAACACATTAACAATTTTCCCTTCAACCGGCTAGAAGAAATGGGAGACAAACGCCAAACACAGAAGAAATAGCATTAACAAAGTGTCTTGGTCAGGGTTTCTATTCCTGCACAAACATCATGACCAAGAAGCAAGTTGGGGAGGAAAGGGTTTATTTGGCTTACACTTCCACATTGCTGTTCATCACCAAGGAAGTCAGGACTGGAACTCAAACAGGTCAGAAAGCAGGAGCTGATGCAGAGGCCATGGAGGGATGTTCTTTACTGGCTTGCTCAGCCTGCTCTCTTACAGAACTCAAGACTGCGAGCCCAGAGATGGTCCCACCCACAAGGGGCCTTTCCCCCTCGATCACTAATTGAGAAAATGCCTTACAGTTGGATCTCATGGAGGCACTTCCCCAACTGAACCTCCTTTCTCTGTGATAAATCCAGCCTGTGTCAAGTTGACACAAAACTAGCCAGTACACAAAGATATACTTTCGCTGCATTTTAGCAACCTTGACATTGAAGTACATTTTAAAGTTGGCGGCATATTTTTTCTTTAGTGGCATACAAAGAATGGTTCATTTAAAATCAATTTTCAGTTAGTTGAAACAAATGATGTTCATACCACTCTGAGTTCAAATTAGCTGCATTTCAAGTTAAACAATTGTTTGCAGTGTATGTTGTGTAGTCCTTGAGAATGAGCACATCTGTCCTAACACTGTATATCCGTTATGAAAAGGAGGTGAGATCCCTACAAGGCAACAGAGCAACTTCTGCCAAGGCAACTTAGCAGGCAACCAGCCAGCCACACAGCATTCCCAGAATGCCCACTGTGACAAATACACTCACTCACTCTCTCTCTCCTCTCTCCTCTCTCTCTCCCTCTCTCTCTCTCCCCCCCCTCTCTCCCTCTCTCTCTCTCTCTCTCTCTCAACAAAGGGAAGGCAAAAACAAAAGAAAGCAGAGCTCCAACCTGGCAGGGGAGCAAGTCTCCTTCCCACCTGCATTCTCTCCCTGCTTTCTTAACTTTTTATTGACTCATTTTTGAATTTCATGGTGCTGAAAACTGTAGTCACTGTTTCCAACGTAGAAACTGTAGTAGAAACTGTATACTGTGAGTCATACTGTGTCACAGTGTGATAGTGTGTCACAGTGTGTCCACAGTACACCCTTTGTCCACACATCTTTACTTGCCAATGTTCACTGCAGTGAGTCATTGGTCTAGTTTGTGGCCTCTGACTTCTGCTACACTGTCAATACTGGATCCTCATCGGGACTCCTCAATTCCCTGTTGTTGCCCGTGTCATGGAGGTCCTGCAGCTTTGGATCTGCAGGGCTGGCCTCTTTGTGTGCTCCAGCAGTTCATCAGTGGGGCAGATGCTGGGGTGGGCCAACTCAAAGCCCTGGATCTCTGCCTAGGTGGGAGCTGAGTTGGCAAGGCTGCCAGTTCTCCAGAATCTTGGTACAGAATCTTGACTGGGGAGTAGGGAATCCTGGATATTGAACCTAGGGCTTTGTGCAGGCCAAGGATTCTATCACTGAGTCCAAGTGATATTTAAAATAACTTATTTTCCAATTTTGCCTGTAGTCACAAGTAGCAAGGCAATTAAAATTTGACAATACCAAGAAGGCACAGTAAAAATTCTGGGTGGAACATATGAGAAATCTTCTTAAAAGAAAATATGACCTTCTTCCCTACTACATGGACCATAAAAATAAGGTCAGCCAGCCAGTTGGCTCCCAATGGCCTGGTAAGAAGTAGCCCACTACAAGGCCCATGTGTTAATGGCTTGGTCCTCACCTGGTGAACTGACTAAGGAGTGATCGGACAATGAAGACTGACAGCAGATCAGACTCACCACAACTAATGGAATCATAACTTGACAGCTAACTTGACAGCGCTGTTGGGAGGAGGTGGACACTAAGTTGGGGGCTCAGAAAGCAACCTGGCAAGGGGCCCTTTAGGGGATATGCTGATCCTGGATCCCTTCTGTCCCTCTGCTTCCCAACTGCCTGTGCTGAGCAGTGTCCTCGTTATCTCTATATACCGTATCTCCGCTGTGCTGCAGACCAAACAGAAATGAGGCTGTTCAGTCACGAATCAAGACCTCTGAAGCTATGAGCCAAAGTAAATCCTTCCTCCCTTGGGGTGATTTCTGTCCCAGCAAGAGAGCAACACACATGGCAGGCACCATGACACAGCAGGTGAAGTACCTGCTGCCAAGTCTGATGACTAGCAATCTGATCTCTAGGTGGAAGGAGAGGACCGACTCCTACAAACTGTCTCCTGACCTTTACACATGAACCATAACATGTGCTATATCCACAATTTACATAAAATATCAAATATAATAAATATCTAAATAAAAAGGATCGACATATAAAGGCTCCTCAAAAACCTTAGATTAGAAGAAAAGGGCACCTCTAGAGGAAGCTAGTAGGTTGTCATGTATAGACTCCCTCTCATGCCACACAACTCAGGTGGGGACTTGCTCAAGTCTCTCCAACAAGTTCTTCCTCTTTCACAACTCGTTAAGTTGGATTTTATACACCTGCTTTAGCTTATCCTAAACTGTAACTAAGAAAGCTCATATCCTAAGGTAGAATGGTCAGGGCCGGCCTGCCTGCCTGCATCCCTGCATCCCTGCCTGCCTGCATCCTTGCCTGCATCCCTGCCTGCCTGCCTGCCTGCCTGCCTGCCTGCCTGCCTCCCTCCCTCCCTCCCTCCCTCTCTCCATTTCTCTATCTCTCTCTCTCTCTCCCTCCCTCCCTCCCTCCCTCTGTTAGAAAGTAAAAATCCAAGCCAGGCAGTGGTGGTACACACCTTTAATTCCAGCACTCAGAAGGCAAAGGTAGGTGGATGCCTGAGTTCCAGGACAGCCCAGGATATATAGAGACACCCTGTCTTGGAAACAAAACAAAGCACACAAACAAAAACAAACAACCTATAAATCCAAATTCTGCTATGGATTAGCCTTTCTCTTGTCAAAGAGGCTCAATTACTGACTAGTTAGCTAACTTTTTCTTCAAAATGACATTGTGTCAATTTAATGTGGCTTTGTACTTTAAACACTAATCAATAGCCTGAATCACAATTACTGGGTTTCGGACTTGATTGTATATGTATCATACACTTAAGGAGAAATCTGACAGAAACTATTATGGACAAAACTTTTATTAATATAACTAGCACTTTTGTTTTTTGAGGATCTATTTTTCTATGTATATGAGTGCCTTGCCTGTCTGTCTGTGCATCATGTGTGTGCCTGGTGCTCATGGAAGCCCGAAGGCATCAAATCTCTTAAGAGTTACAGAGATGGTTGCAAGCCACCTGTGGATACTGGTATGATCTCAAAACATAAAAAATAAAAAAATAAAAGCAAATAAAAGCCGGGCAGTGGTGGCTCACGCCTTTAATCCCAGCACTTGGAAGGCAGAGGCAGGTGGATTTCTGAGTTTGAGTCCAGCCTGGTCTACAGAGTGAGTTCCAGGACAGCCAGGGCTACACAGAGAAACCCTGTCTCAAAGGGGAAAAAAAAGCAAATAAAAATCACTCACACACATAAAACAAATATTTTTTGTTTTAAGATTTATTTATTTTATGTATGTGAGTACATTGAATCTTAGGACCTCTGCTCGCTCTGGTCAGCCCCACTCTCTCAGGCCCATATTTGTTTATTATTGTATGTAAGTACACTGTAGCTGACTTCAGACACACCAGAAGAGGGCGTCAGATCTCATTGTGGGTGGTTGTGAGCCACCATGTGGGATTTTAACTCAGGACCTTCAGAAGAACAGTCAGTGTTCTTAACCGCTGAGCCATCTCCCCAGCCCAGAAGTATCTTTCTACATGTCAAAAACACCCCACTAAGGTAAGCTCTTGTCTGTATCTCTCTATTCTCAATTTTGTCCATATTCCTAGACTCATTTCTTCTCGCCTCAATCCTAACAAACATGGCTTGGCAGCTTTATACTTTTCTTTGAGTCTTTTTTTTTTAAAAAAAACTCAAGTCACTCAACAACTTCATTAACTCCTTCTATACACAGACATACACATAGAGCACATTTCAAATGCAATTATGGACACCCCAAATGAATCTGATAGAATGTTTCCTATCACTATCACATAATTCTACATTAGAACTATTCCTCCTGCGTAAAGTATCGATTCCTCTCAATCCTTCTTTTTACCTAGACATCATTTCCCACAAAGCCACTTTATCACACTGTTCATCATCTTCTGAGGAGTCATTAGTTATTCTGTTTGTGTCTGCCTACGCCTCTATGTCTCTCCCCTGCAGCATGGGCTAAGTTTCAGGAGAGCAAAGGTTACGATGACTGGTATGTCGCTGTACGAAGAGTACTTAAGGCAGTGTCCAGAAGCACAGCATCAATCTGATACTCTAAATTATTAGATAACTGAATTGTGGAGACACCAGAGAATCTATACATTTCTAATTTCTCAAATTCATTATGAACATGTACAAGGGATGCCTGTTTAAAAGTGTCAAGCTGTCAAATATGCATGCCAAACTCCTCAAATGTTTTTTAAGGATTTATAACATGTGTATCAGTGTTTTACCTCTAGGTATGTATACACACTATGTGTGTGCTTGGTGATGCTGGAGATCAGAAGAGAGTGTCGAATCCCTTGGAACTGGAGTTATATATAGGTCACTGTGAACCACCAGGTTGATGCTGGGAACTAAACCCAGATCCTGAAAGCAACAGGTTAAGAACCTCTGAAGCACCTCTCCAGCCTTCACACAGATTTTAAATGTATTAAATGCAATGGAATTCTGCTGCTTTATAACAATGAAACAAACATAGTACCTGGCTTACACAGCAACTATTTCAGTTTAAAACAGTTACCCCAGAATCCTATACTAACTGGTATATAGTATATAGTATACAAATCTACAGTATAGCCACAGTCTATACTACAGACTTGTCAGAGGCTCTAGACAGTGAGCAATGCATGTTGCTTCATGTGTATACAGGAGCCAGAGGGGGCCAAAAGAGGGCAGTAGACCATCTAGAGCTGTAATTACAGAATCTGGGAGCTGAGAAACAAACCCAGATCCTCTGCAAGAGCAGCAAGTGCTCTTAACTGCTGAGCCCCAAAATCTGAATTTTAAAAACCAGAAAAGGTTTTGTTTTTTTTTTTTAAAGGCAAGGACAAAGCTTTCAAGAAAACAAAAACCCTTTTTTAGCAGTGTGGATACAGTTGGTAAAATGGAATGGAAACCCCAGACTTCGGAACTTTACTGGAGCACTCACATGTTCCAAATTTCTCAACTGCTTTCACTGAAGCTTTTGGAACAGATCTGTGGTTTGATTGCCAGGCCACGGACAGGAATAGAAAAGCCAGCGGCTGAGAAGAAGTGCACAAGTCTCTTTCCGGCCTCTATCCGTGACAGTGAACTCTAGCTAGGCTCAGGGCAGTAAGTAAGTGGTACGCACAGTAAGCCTAAAGTCCAACGGATTTTCAAGGTTCCTCCACAGGCTCAAGAAGTACAACAGCATTTTGGCTTAATAAATACAATTAAATGAAGTTTTATGTTATTGAATTCTTTCATCAACAGCCACAAGCTTCCCTATGCACAGAACAAAACATAAGGAAATTATCAGCAAGGAAGAGGGGAACAAAGAAGAAAAAGGCTAACTTAATTCTTCACTTGAAGACCTTGCTGGGGTTTTGGAAAATATATCAGGTTCACTTTTAAGGGAACCACTACACTGGCTTCTGATGACTGCTAATGTTGAATTTCACATCTCCTACAAAGTGCTGTCCTCCTGTATGTGGGTACCACAAATCCCCTCGGGTATCTTCTCAAATGCCTCTGTTCATAATAATTATGGGCATAATCACTGGCTTGAGAGTAGTACTTTTTTTTTCAGATTTAATGTCTGTTACTTTCAATTATGCATATGAGGGGATACGTGCAGTGTAGCTGCCTGTAGAGATCAAAAGAGGGCATCAGATCCTCTGAAACTGGAGAACAAGCAGTCATCAGTCAAGTGATAACAGGTGCTGGAAACGGAACTCGGGTCCTCTGTAAGAGCAGGTACTATAAACCTTGAGCTATCCTGTCCCTCTAGCTAAAGAATAACTTTTATTAGCAGCAAGTCAGTGAAAGAAAGAAGTATGGGGAAAACCCAACAACCGCATCTTGCTTGCATCAGCACCCCTGGGATGAGAGTGCTGTGTGAGCACCATTCTCACCTCCTGGGGAGAGAACAGCCAGGTTCTATACTACAGGGAGAGAAGAAATCTCTACCTCTGACTGATGAGAGTCCTATCTTCCTGTTTCCTGTCAAAGAAGCAAAGGAAGACTTAAAATGTCTAATTTCATTTTTTTTCACCAACTAGTTTCTTTTTTTATTTAACTTTTTTAATTTTTTTATTTTATGTACATGAATACACTGTAGCTGTCTTCAGACACACCAGAAGAGGGCATCAGATCCCATAACAGATGGTTGTGAGCTACAATGTGGTTGATGGGAATTAACTCAGGTCCTCTGGAAAAGCAGTCAGTGCTCTTAACCACTGAGCCATGTCTCCAGCCCCATCAGCTAGTTTACCAGGAGCAGAATAACGGTCAAGACACCTCACAGAAGAGCCTCATCACAGTAAACAGCCCTAAGGCAACCTGAGGGGTAGATTTGGGTCTAGAACTAGAGTGTATAGCAGAATGAGTGTGGTGGGATAGCCAGCTGCTTCCTGACTGGATATTAAGGTCTACTCCAGAGGAGGAAATGCATGCCTGATAGTATAAATCTGGCCAAAAATCCATGATCAGGGAGTCCTCAGGACAGAGGGGGTTTAGTTTAGTTTAGTTTTGTTCTTTGAGACAGGGTTTCTCTGTGTAGACCAGGCTGGCTTCCCAAGTGCTGGGAGTGAAGACATGTACCATACCTCCTGGCTGGGGTGAAATCCCCATTACTCTGCTAAATGCACACATCATCAAAGTGCTCTATATTCTTGTGTCGTCTTCATAGTAGTGCGGCTCTCAAACCCCATCAGAAGTTTCTCTGTGCAGTGCACTGGTTAACACAGACACTCCTAACTGAGCCCAGTATAGAGAATAAGTATCAATGAGGCTCTGGGATCCAAATGGGATATCTATATTCTCTCTTCTCCTGAAGCATCAGGGACCATCGCAGAAAAAGGAGCAGAAAGACTGAAAGAGTCAAAGGTCAGGGAGGACAATAAAACAATGCTTTCTAACAAAAAAGGACCACAGCATTCAAACTCACAGCCGTTATGGCTGAGGGCATAAGAAAGACCTGTGCCAATCAACACTCCAGCATGGAGGTGGAAGGGGCTCATAGTCCCTGCCCCTAACGGGTTATAGACAGTTTCTAGGGAAGGACAGTCACTTTTCTTTACAAGTGTGACCACTGATAAGTCAACCACGCAGTAGTATACCATGGGTAAATGAGCAGTATTGTAAAAATGGGGGATGAGGATAACAAGTTGGCAGGGTAAGGAGATGAAGGAGCCACAAGGAGCTGGGGGAGGGATAAGGAGTGAATATGAAATACAGTGTAGGGCTGGCGAGATGGCTCAGTGGTTAAGAGCACAAACTGCTCTTCCGAAGGTCCCGAGTTCAAATCCCAGCAACCACATGGTGGCTCACAACCATCCGTAACGAAACCTGATGCCCTCTTCTGGAGTGTCTGAAGACAGCTACAGTGTACTCACATAATAAATAAATAAATCTTTAAAAAAAAAAAAAGAAAGAAATACAGTGTATAGGTATGAAATCCTCAAAACATACTAATAAAATATATCTAAATAAAGCAGAAAAAAGTCAGTGATGGGGTATGAGTTAAGTATATTCCCCACCCCCAAACTCTTTTAGAATGCTGAAGAAGCCAGTAAAGTTGGCTAATATTTGTAAATTATATATTCCAGTAGTTGGATGCAATTAAATCCAGTCTTATTTATACACTGATGTAAAATGTGGAGAAGAGCTGACGAGATGGCTCAGTGGTTACAGCGCTTACTGGGCAAGCCTGGTAAGTTCAACCCAAGTAAAAGAGGAGTGAACAGAGTTCACAAAGCTGTCCTCTGACACTGATACTGCATACATCATGTACATGTGGTGTGATTACATATGGATATGCTAACAGGCTGCTTATCCTTTTTAACACACTCTTATCCACCAATGAAACAGTAAGGAATGGGAAGGGCCTTAGAGGTTAATGAAGCTGTAACAGTCAAACAAATGATAAACCCTATGTTTTAATAAGACAAAAGAAAAAGGGTCTAATAATACTAAAACTATTTCTAAGATTCAAAATGGTTTTAAATTAAACCTACCTAAAGTACAGATGCCACAGAGTTCAGCAATCATCCCGTAGGACTGAATGGAAACGAGCTTTTTGTCAGTCCTCTTAGAAAACAGTGTTCGTCCAGTGTGTCTAAGACAGGAAAACTTTCTTTTGGGCATAATAGATTTTTGCTAGCTCAAATGGCAATCACTACAATAAAACAATCTTACAGTTATATATTTAAGAAATGTGATGATAGGAATCACAGCATGGGCCGGGCGTGGTGGCGCACGCCTTTAATCCCAGCACTTGGGAGGCAGAGGCAGGCGGATCTCTGAGTTCGAGGCCAGCCTGGTCTACAGAGTGAGTTCCAGGACAGCTGGGCTACACAGAGAAACCCTGTCTCGAAAAACCAAAAAAAAAAAAAAAAGGAATCACAGCATGCCAGGTTTCCTGGTGTGCTCCTGTCACTGCTTCTCATTGAGGGGAGGGGACAGCAGAGAAGGGAAAAAGCCATCAAGGGAAGGGGACAGCAGAGAGGGGAGAAAGCACACAGGGCCGGCCACCTGATGGCGACCATCTGTGCCCAGGACAGGAGAGCAGTATCAATCGGAGCAGTATCAGTAAGACTTTCCCTTCTCAATCAGATGCAGGGAAAGCCTGCCCTTTCCAGATTTCACTTACCATACCTGTTTCTTATAGAGTATACTTTAAAATCTCTCTATAGGAAAGCTTTTTATAATGTGCCTTCAAGGAACATTAAGAAGTGGAATTAAAAACAAACAAAAATGATCCCGTTTATTTCAAAGACTCTTTACAAATCAGCTAAACAAGTAAAAAGAACTTCTTTCTCTTCGCCTCCCAACACAGCAGAGGCTTGGGGCTCAAAAACACCACTAGATGTTAGATATTCAGCTTTAACTTTTGAAACAGACTCTCACTATGCAGCCCTGGCTGGCCTGAAACCTGATATGTACAGTAAGTCAGCCTCCAGCTCAGAGACTGACCTGCCTCTGCCTCCCTAGAGGTAGGGTTGGCGGGGATTAAGTCTGAGATGGTTATCAGCCCAGAGTGTTTTACTTAGGATGGAAGTACAGGATGAGCACCTAGGGCTAAGTCTGGGGTAGATCACAAATACGGCAGCTGTGAGCATAAGGACACTATGGCCATGGGAACAGACAGCAGGGAGACATTTAGGAGAGATGTGCCCAGCAGGCTTAGAGAGAAGAGTTGGAGGAGGCAGTAGATGGAAGAGAGGAGATGCAGCCAGTGACACAGGAAAGAATGTGGGATCTTGGAAGCCAAGCAGAGACCCCCCCCCAACAAGCTGCTGCTGCTGCTCCCCCCGCCCCACCTCTCTTTAAATGCTCATTTCTGCTTTGGCCAGCATGTGTGCCCGTATGAGGGTATTGGATTCCCTGGAACTGGAGTTACAGACAATTCTGAACTTCCACATGGGTACTAGAATTGAGCCTGGATCCTCTGGAAGAGCAATCTGTGTTCTTAACCACTAAGCCATAGCTGTAGCCCCCCCAACAAGCTTCTTAAAGAAAAACAGCCAACTATGAATAAATAGAGCAATACACAGACCAATTCTGCTTAGAGCACAGTGGTCACTGTTTTGGTACAGTGGGTTGAAACAGAACGGAAGATGACAGTGAGTACAGACAACTCTTGACAGAGCTCAGATGGTGTGGGACCAAGAATGTGTAGGTAAGAGAAGCATCTGAAAGAGTATTTAACATCTTTGTAGGGGAATAATCTGCTATTAAGGAGAAATCATTGCTAAAAGTGTGGGAAGCAAGTAAACCCAGATTTGGATGAGCATTCATGACATGAGCATAGCCTCAGACCCATGCAATGTCAAGGTCCTCCCCTGGGTGCATAAAGTATCAACCACAGCTTCTTCTTCCCACATGCTCAACAAGGCGATGGACCGCTCTGTATCGAGATTAGCTAACCTGTGCTCTCCTTCAGATTACACACACACACATACACACACACACACACACACAGCTGCTGGTGCATCTCCATGAGAGCACATGGCCCACTGGATTCCAGCTTTTCTATAATATGTGTCTTGCTGTTGACTCAGCCAGCTCAATCCCAAAACCATTGTGGTTGAGGCAATATAGCAGAGGAAGAAAAGATGATCACAGAAGAGAAGACAGACTCAGTACCAGAGTGATGACCTAGACAGAGCACGAACCTTTTGTATTAGAAGGGAGCAGACGCTGCAAACTGATGCAAAAGATCAGGTAAAGTGGGGGTGGGGTGCTTACAGAAGATTACTAAAAGAATGGAGTAATTTATCACATTATGGAGAGAGAACAACCTAGCATCAGCCATTTTTGTATATTGGAAGATGGCTCAGTCTATTAAAGCACGATATGCAAGCATACATGCCTGAGTTCAGATCCTCAGCAGAAGCCACATCAAAGGTAGGGAGGGCAGTGGTGGGGACAGGCGAATCCCTAGGGAATCAGAGGTGGGCCACTCTAGCAGATCAGTAATGCCGGGGCTCAGTGAGAGACTGTCTCAAACAGTAAGATCAGAAAGACACCCAACATTGACCTCTGGCCTCCACGGGTGCATACATGTAAGAGTCTCTCTACTAAGTATTAAGTAATTTTCACAATTATCTGTGAGTTGTGAGATTACCAGGATCTCTACCTTCAGGCTCTAAATTCCCTCAATGTTTGGCTTTTATATAATGAGCAATTATGGATAGTAAAATAAGGATTCTTTGAATCCTTGAGGGAATATTATATACCCATAAGTAATACTTATAATACTGAAAAGCTGGGAAAATGTAAACATTTAACACAAGAGATTATTTCACAAATGAACGGGTGGAAAACTTTTATGCACTATTAAAAACTATTATAAGCTCACATTGCAGAAAGCTTAAAAATAATAGAAATAATAGGCAATCTATGAAGTTACAGATTTCATGACTACAGATACACAGACACACAGAAAACGACTAGATCTAAGGCATGGTAACAGCCATCTCTGTATAGTCAACATTTATTATGTATTGTTCTTATTTCCCATGTACATTTATTATTTTTATAATTGTTGCTGAGCATAGTGGCATACACCTTTAATCTCAGGACTGAGAAGGCAGAGGCAGGTGTCTGTAAGTTCAAAGCTAGCCTGATTTACACATCAAGTTTCAGGCCCCATAGGGCTACATAAGGAGACACTAACTTTAAAAGAACAAACAAAAAAAAGAACAAAACAAAAACAACACATGGATGTCAAGAAAGAAAACTGGTAATGCACCCACAAATAGTTCCCAGGTACAATGGAAGACACCAAGTCTGAGAATAGGTCCGCTAGCTGTGCTAATGCTTTCTACGTTATGACCTGGTGGTAAAGACCCTACGTCCAGGAAGGATGATGATTTACATAAACTCAAACAGAATATGGTCACAGGGGCTTTAGCACCAGCTAATAAAATGAAACTGTACCAAAAACTGCAGAAGAAACATGAATTCTATCTGGGCTTACACTGGCTTTATGATTCACAATGATAAGTCTGTGGAGTACCAGGAGTCCTACACTTACTGAGAACAACAACTCCATGCATCCCTCCCTCCCTGCCTCCCTTCTTCGCAACTGAGGCTCTATAAACACATGTGTTCTTGTTTATCTATTTGTTTTAAGGTTTCTAGCCAAGGCCTCGAACCATTGCCCACACTGACTTTGAACTCTATGTGGCTGAAGTTGATCCTCCCATATCCCTAGTGTTAGTATTACAGGCATGTACTACCATGTGCAGCTTGTAAACAAACACGTTTAAAATAGAGGAGCTAAGAGGCATAAGCCTTAAGGACCTCTTCACTGGCATTGTGGTGCCCTGTGAACCCTTGCCTGCTCAGTGGCTATTTGGTCATGTGGACATCCACATAAAACCTCTGAAGGCCACAGTATCTCAGAATGAGGTCTATATGACTTAACCAGACTCACATAAGACTCCAAAGGGCTCTGCCACCCACTGGCTTTATCACTTCCTGTGTGTACCTTTGTTCAATGGCTGCTTCCTCCACCAAAAAATGACTCCTCCATGAAGAGCCATGTTGTTTGCTCCTTTATGGTTTTTTTTTTAAAGATTTATTTATTTATTATATGTAAGTACACTGTAGCTGTCTTCAGACACACCAGAAGAGGGAGTCAGATCTTGTTACAGATGGTTGTGAGCCACCATGTGGTTGCTGGGATTTGAACTCTGGACCTTTGGAAGAGCAGTCGGGTGCTCTTACCTGCTGAGCCATCTCACCAGCCCTCCTTTATGTTTTGAGTGCCTAGACGGACACCTTGTACCAAGCAAATGCTCAGAAGATGTGGCTAAACACCGGAGGAGAACAACTGAGAGGAGGAAGCTGCTCTGGCCCACAGGCTCAGGGACCTCAGTCCAGAGTTCCGAGGTTCTGTGTGCTCGGCACAATGTGATGATGGTACGGGTTCCCAAGACAGGCTGCTCACTTCATGGCAGACAGGAAGCAGAGCCTAGGAGTACAGGAAGGAGTAAGACACATCCCAGGTAACATCCTGCCTTAGGAGCTTATGTTCCTCTTATCACCTCAGTGCTTCCAAGGGAGTGCTCCATGGATCAGGTCAGAGTCCATGATCTCTAGATCAACCAGACACACCCAGATGTGTGCTTTACCAACCTCCAAGGCTCCTAGGCACCCAAGCTGACCCACGGTCAGGATTAACCATTCTAATGTGGAATGGGAATTCTCTTGGGAAGCTGCCAAGCCCATCTGTACGTGTACTTGTTCAAAGCCTGGCCTTAGTAAATACACTGAGGAAAGTACAAACTGAATAAGCATCACCTCTCTCCACCTCCACATAGCCTTCCTTCAGTCATGATCTTACTGGGTCCATTACCTGAAATACCATGTAAGGGTAGGACTCCCCGCATTCTATCTCTGGGCTGCATCTATCCACAGAGCATATATACACACAGAGAGCATATATACACACACATGAAGCTCCTACATTAGACCTTAAAAGCCCAGAATGAAAATGAAGATGGGGGTCATTCATATATAAGTTCCTCCTTACCAAATGAAAATGAAGTACGTGACTTTCCTAGGCGACAGGCCAGTTTCGAAGGGCATGAAAACAAAGTTCTCTCTGCTTCAGCCTTTACAAAAAAGCTAGTCCAGGGCTCCTCAGCCACTCCTCTCTGCTGCTGTCCCCTGTCACCCACTACCCCCTCCAAAGAAAGGATGGATTTGTTTTGTTTTTTTTCCCTGTGATTTTATTTCCTTCAGCCTCTCCGACCTATTAACAAACATCTCTGCTTAGCACATGGGAACACTCATTTTGTGTGAAGTATATGTGACCATATAACTGCAAATAATACCATTCAGATCTTCAAACTGTACATTTGACAATACCTTTTGAGGCACAGGTCAGTTCACAACTAACTACAACAACAACAAAACTTTCTAGTCCAGATATTAACAATACCAAGGCTGAGAAAGTTCTACTTCCTGATCGCTGGGATTAGAGGTGAGCCCCCACCGCCCCGCTTCCACCTAGTTCTTTACCTCTGCTCTCACCTGCCATGCTCACTGACTGGGAGCTGAGAATCTTATTCTACACTCTGCAAGTGTCTGACACAGCAGGGTGTCATTTACTCAGGAAAAGCTTGGTTTCTACTGGCCACAGGGGCCTTGAGTTGCCCAACCCTTCTGGCTTCACTTTGCCCATACTGTAGTACCATCCTTGGCTCCAAAGCTCAGCCCTCCCCCTTGAGTCCCAGCTTTATGAGGTAGAAGACAGGGGTTCAAGATCTAGACCTTACAATTTCTCCTTGGCAGGGGCCTTAAATCTTAAGTCAACTCTGGAATCCCAAGGTCACCTTAAACTTCTTTTCAGATTAGAAGGACTGACGCTGTTGCTAGTATAGCCATGAAACTCAGGGCTCACACAGCTCAAAGGAACAGTGATCATAGGTCAGTGGGGAGGGCAGACCACTGTTCTTTTTAGCCAGAGATCGCTACAGACTCTACAAGGAATCTGTTTACCTTTTTAAAGAACAATTCTAAGGGCTTTCCAGGAGCCCTGGAAAAGTCTGAAGGCCAAAGTGGAAAGGATTTTCTGTCCTAAGAAGATGAGCACAGCTGAGGGCTGAAAAGGCGCCAATTTTTGAGCATTTGCTGCTGAGGAAGCAATGCTTCACTGGTCAGAATTACTCAGCACTGGAGGCTGGAGAGCTGGCTTGGCAGTCAGAAGCCCTGACTGCTCTTTCAGAGGACCCAGGTTCAGATCCCAGAACCCACATGGCAATTAATAGTCTGTAACAATTAATATTAAAAATGTATGAAGTAAATTAAAAACACCGGCTGTTTTTCTTTATCCTAGCTAGCTCCCCAATAACAACACAGAGAGACTAGGATTTATATTTAAAAGCACAATAACTAGGCATTATAATTCCATTCTAATCCTCTAATCTAATCTGCTACCTTCCAGCCAAGACCCCTCAGATCTGGCTCTCTAGACGACTTCAGGTGTGTTCTCCCATGGTATCTCCCTGAACCCTTTCCTTGTGGCAAACCCTCTCTTCCTCTCTCCCTCACCGTCCTTCCCTCCCCCGTTCCTCCCATGGCTGACAGAAGTCCTGCCCTATATATTCTCTATGGCCTAGTTATTGGCTTTTCCAGCTTTTATTGACAGTTCCAAAGGATCCAGAAAATCAGAATAAACGGTAAGCATTGTTTATACATACTTGAGACAGGAGAGTGTTGTAAAAAGTATTTTACCCACCGGTCCAGGGTCTCTACCCCATCTTGGTCATTGAGTTCTTGGATAAGAAACACATTCAAACTTTATATTTCTAATAAACCTTAACAACACAAGAGCTGGGCAGCTGCCTACCCTCCATGTTGTTAGAATCTATTTTCCTATCAATAACCCTGAGTTATTACTTACTGAATGCTCTTGGCTCCACCTGGGCAGCCCTCAGGGCCAGGCTCTCTTGACTCTTAAGAGCTGAAGCTGCTTCACCTTCTCCAACACATTCCTCTTCTTCCTGGTCCTCCTCTCCCCTCAGCCCATGAAACTTAAACCCCAACCTATGTCTCTTCTGCCCAGCTGTTGGCATCTTTATCGACCAATCAGAATTAATTTGGGGGCAGGGTCACTGCAGACTCCAGGTCTTAGGGGCTACACCAATAGACATTAAATTGGCATTTACAATAGATAGTAAAAGACAAAAACCTCAACTGGAGATTCTTAGCATAAAAGCATTACAGTGCCTGGTCAGCATTGAAATTAGATAGTGGGATAGATAAATCAGCATTTTAATAATAAGAGGTAAATTTTACATAGTGTGCAATAACATGCCTGTAACAGCTGTGTGTGAACCCTGCCCCAGGGGACCTGACACCCTCTTCTGGCTTCCACAGGCACTGTACACATGTGGTGCATAGACATGCCTGCAGGCAAAACATCCATAGACACAAAATAAAAAATAAAAAAAGGATGGACGAGAACACCCAACATATCTTCCATTCCTATAGCTAGATATATTTAGAAGGCCCTTACCAAGGGACCAAGAGTGCTGAGTCTTCAGCGTTCCTGCTCCCCAGAAAGATCAGTCCTGTGATCTAGGAAGGTGAGGTCACCTTTCTGAACTCCAATGGAGCTGGAGCTACAGGTGGCTGTGGGTCACTTGATGTGAGTGCTGGGACTCAGTTATCTTAACTGCTGAGTTACTTCTTCAGCACTGTCTGCGTGACTCTGCCTGGTGGGCTCTCGGGGGGTGGGGGGGGCTTTACTGTGGCACTAGCCACAGTTCCAAAGGATCCAGAAACAACCTATGCTTGGTCTGTCTGTCCAACACGGTGCTGTAATTAACCTAGAACAGAAGACATTTGAGCCCTGACTCTCTCCACAGTGAAAGGGAATCTTCATGAATGCCAGCCAAAACTGTACCAGACTGTCTTATCCAGCTCCATGTGCATATCGATGCTACAGCCATCCATTTACTCAGGATCCATTCAGCAAACACTGTGTGCCGGGTAATATAATCCATTTGCTCCTGGAGAAGTGTGACTACCCTGGCACCCGAGAGTAAGCCAGCCTGTCTGATGCCATAGACAAAGCCTTGGACTTGAGGTCAAACTAAGTAAGAGGTTGCAGGCAGGACACCTAGACTGTATTTATTCTATAAACTATGTAAATAAGTGAATTACATCTCAAAATGAGGCTAGGCCTATGAAAACAACCTGGCCTTTTCTTACACATCAGAAACAGCAGCAATGCTATGGGTCAGCAGTTCTAACCGGCAGCATTAGCCTGGCTCTCTCTAGAGGCTTTCTGACTTAGCTGCCCCGCCAATTCTGCACTGTGCCACTTAGCTCACACTCATTTGCTCTCTTCAAGCCCCAAGCAGGTACTTTATGATTATCTAGACGCTCCATGAGGGTTGGATTGTAAGAGGACCCACACATACTTCAAGTTTCTAAACACCACACAGCATTTTTCTGCTAGCAGGGACATTTGCAGCCTGCAGGAAGCAGGAAGAAGAGGACTCTTAATCTGATGCATATTTGTTGCTTCTGGGGAAGTTCTCAATATTATCACTAGATAGCTAACCAAAGAGTCTATAAAATGAGTTAAAAAGGAATGAAAATGGCCAGAGGTTTTGGGTTTCTGTGGTGGTTTGAATACAAATAGTCCTATATTTGAAGCTAGTTCCTAGCTGCTGAACTATTTAGGAAGGATTAGAGGTGTGGCCTTGTTGGAAGAGCTGTGAGTTCCAATCCCTCACTTCCTGAAACTTGTGGATCAGACGTGGGCTCTCTCTCTACAGCACTGCCTATACCACGCTTCCTGCCATGAACCTTCTGAAACTATAAGCCAATCCCAATTACACTGTCTTTCATAAGCAGCCTTGGTCATGGCGTCTCCTCACAGCAGTAGAGCAGAGACTGGAATAGTACTCCCCTCTAACAAGTCTTTGGAAATAAAAGTGATTATTCAGCAGGAAACAGGTCCTGGGTTTGATCACCAGCACGGCAACAGAAACTAGCAAGCCCTTGCTTATATTTAAAAAAAAGAAAAAGACATATAAAAATATCCTTAAGAAAATTAATTTTCTAATCTGTAGAGGAAGGACACAAGACCTGGTAACTAACTTTAGGATTTAATGCTGGAGCAGATACACTAAGGAAGCAAGTTAACACATGAAAGAAGGATAGACAGAATGCAGTGCAGGCAATCAGAGTGCTGTGGAGTGACTGAGGACGGAGGGGCAGGAGCACAGCTAAAGCTACATCTAAGTGAGGAGACAGCTTTGACAAAAGGAAGGACAAAGTGGCCCCTGCAGGAGCTGTATTCTTAGTGACTGAAACAGTGACAGCCAGTGCTGAATCTGATGGTTACAGCCACTCAGTGATCTTTCCTCATTCTCCTTAACAACTCTCAGTTCTTCTGGTCAAATGAAACAAAATTAGCCAAGCCTTAAATCAAAGAGCTGTGCATGGGTATGTGTATGTGCATGTGCACGTGCGCGTGTGCGATACATGTAGCCAAATTCTGCATCACTCCTTGAATTTTCTCTTTCTACATTCCCTTTGGTTGTACATTCCCTACAATGCAAACACACAAGTCAACACAGGTGTTTCAGTTCCCCCTTAAAAGAGTAAAACACTACCCCTGCAACTGGTAACCACTGGACTAGGCTGATGTGTGGGGTCTACTTCAATTCTAACAAAGGGTAAAGTTTAGCCAGCATCCAACATTTTTACAGTATAGTAGAATACTTGTGTCTTGTCACCTTAAATGTAAATTTTGGTAGCAGGCTGCTTTGTCATGTGCAAGTCCTGGTAAGTGGTGTAGGAATGGTGAAGGTCTGGGACTGAATGGAGTACTCATCAAATTTTTATCATTTCCTTAAATTTGGGGTATACTGCAGATATACTGAGCAGACTTGAGTAGTATTTGCACCGAAGAACAAGGTAAGCCATAACTGTTCACGCCATCTGCTCTCCTTGAAGAACACTTACAAAGGCAGGAAGAGATAATTCCAATGATAAGACAATGTCCTTTGGCTGAGAATGAGACTTAACAGGTACAATGTTTGCCTGGCATGCATCAAGTCCAGGCCAGACCTCCACACTGAGGAAACAGAACACAGTGGCTCAATCCCAGCTGGAAGGGTGAGAATCCGAAGTACAAGGTCATATTCAACAACACACAGAATTTGAGGCCAGTCTCAGAGGGGGAAGGGGCGGCTTTAAGGCTGACCTTCCTACCTTTGCCCACCTCAGCACCCATCCCCATCTGAGCTCAGACTATAACTGTGTTGGCACTGCTGCACTAGGTAGGCAACTTGGAACAGGTCAACACTCAAGAATTTGCAAATTCTGATCTTTCTTTTTGCTGTCCTTGAAGGCAGTGGCTTATCCAGGAAGCAAACTTACTGATAGTTTAGCACTAAAATTCTAGAACTGTGGGTTTTTCTGTTTGGGGAATTTTTTCTTTTAACTCCTTTCTCAGGAACATGACATGGGGTGCAATAAAACCCCATTCTGTGCAGCAACTTTGCAATGTAACAAAAAAAATTAAATAATTTTTAATGTCATAGAAAAATACAAAAGGGTTCGAGGCCAGCCTGGTCTACAAAGTGAGTTCCAGGACAGCCAGGGCTATAGAGAAACCCTGTCTCGAAAAACCAAAAACCAAAAACCAAAAAAAAAAAAAAAAAAGAAAGAAAGAAAGAAAAGAAAATACAAAGGAGCTTCAGTAGTGATGATAAAATTTTAAAAATTTGTAGTCATTTATTTGCTTATTTATTTTTTGAGCCAGGGTTTCTCTATGTAGTCCTGGCTGTCTTTGACTTCACTATGTAGATCAGGCCAGCCTTGAACTCACAAAAATCCATCTGCTGCTAACCTCCCAAGTGCTGGAATTAAAGGCGTATACCACACACCTGATTGACGGCGGTATTTTTAATAATGTAAAAGTGTGAGAAGTGTAATGGGCTTATCAAGCACACGCACTCAGAACAGAACATGGCACAAACCATCACAACTCATAAAGCCAGTCTTCTAATATAGATGCTGTTAATTACACATTGAATTCAGCACAATGTCTTCTAAAATCTTATATAACACACTTCATGGTCATCAAACTGCCTCTGGTGTTTGTCCTCACCCAAAATAAAACCAACAGGAGCGCTAAGGCTGACAGGGAGTGTTCCCAGCCCTGCAGAGTGGCAGTGAGCAGGTGCTGTGCTGTGCCGCGCTGTGGCAGCTGGGATGATGCACTCAACACTGCTCTCTCTCTCTCTCTCTCAGTGCATCCTTAAACACATCACTGACTCACTCCAGTCATGTGTCATGATTTTTACAGTCAACTGTCATGATTTTAATGCATTCATGTGCAAATAAACACAAAAACATTTCTTATTAGTAGCCAATAAATTCAGATTCAGGGTGGGGGACGACAGGGCTGGTAAACTGCCACAGACAGAACCCCTGTGGTAACAGGGTGACACTTTCTAATGTGTCAATGAACACAAACTTCTGTTTTATAAAAACACATTGCTTAAAGTCTCGTATAAAACTGTCTTCAGGTTAGATGGGAGGCTGAAGGAGACTGCCATAAACAACTCCAGAGCAGCCTGAACTATAAGCAAAAGCCATCTCAAAACAGAAAACTAAATAAAACCAACTATAAAGTCCTAACTGAGTTAACCTGTGACTACAATACCCAGAGGAATACTTGTGCATGTGACACTTGTACATGTGACACTCATGTATGTGACATGCTCTTCCAAATGCTAATATTAGCCAAACTCTAAATAAAAGTACAGGATGGAGAGAAGGAAGGAAAGAAGGAGAGAGAGCACGTGAGAGTGAGAGAAAAAGAAATTCCCATTTGGTAGCTGTCACAGAGAAAGCATGGTCTTCTAATTAAAGAAATAAATACGTGAAGACCTGAGACTCTGACACACACACACACTCACTCTCTCTCTCTCTCTCTCTCTGCCTTTCTCTGTCTCTACTCCCTCAACTCCCCTCCCCATGCCCTACATAAACTATTCCATACTAAAAAAAAACAAAACAACAACAACAAGAAAAAGTCAGTTTTTACAGACTAAACTAGACCATAAAAAACATTTTTAACGTACTGATTTTTTAAAAAGCAAATATAAATACAAAAATAAACAGAAAGAATTAAAAGAAAGAAGAGGCTACAGAATCCCAAAGTCTCTCTCAGTGAACTGGGAAGACAAGAGTGTGGGAGAAAGAGGAGACCGGAGAGGAAGAAAGCCTGCAGTCTGCACGATCCCCAGTAGACTCAAGTTAATTCTAAGTACCTGGCAGAGAATTCACAAAGGGCTAGAAACAGTCTGTGGTCAGAATGAAGAAACCACCATAGAGCCCAGCCCCGAAGTCTCTGTAAGAATGTCTGCAAGGATCCCTTTATAGTGGGCGCTAAATCAGTCGTCAGTCCATGCACAGTCATTTCCGTGGATACCATACACACAAAGCAGCACACTAATCCAGAAGTTAAGCACAGCATAATGCCATCTGACAGCAAAAGTCAGCACCCAGGAAAACACAAAGCTCCCGGTGTCTAGGCCTGAAAGGCGCAGGAAAAGATGAACGAGTAGTGGAAGGAGGGGGACCAGAGAGATGGCTCAGTGATTGGGAGTGAGCACGTGATGCCCACTAAAGGACCGAGTTCTGTTCTGCCACCCATGTTGGGGGCTCATAACCCTGTTTAACTCCAGCTCCAGGGACACAGAACCCTCTTCTGGTCTCCACATACACAGGATACATTCCTAGACACACACATGCATATGCACTGTAAGAATTAAAAATAAATCTTAAAAAAAAAAAGCATGTTATGCAAATAAATAGACCTTCAAGGAGCTGTGGCAGGAGCCTAGGCCGACAAAATGACAGCATTTTAAGTATGAAGGACCATCCAAAACCACCTTCAGGTAGTGTCAGTCCTTAGCTTTGAGCTCCCTTCAGTAGGGGCTACAGGCATCCTGGAGAGAGACTTTTCTGCACTACACCAACTGATGTTCAACATATAGACCAAGCTATTTTTTTTTAAAGTGAAATACACCAACTCGTTAGGTCAGTTAGTCTAAATTATAGGTGGTGTAACTCTAGTACCACAGACAGAATTCTGTACAGCCTGTACCAATCACCAAGATAGTTGGGCAAGCAGTGGCTCACACCATTAATCCCACCACTTGAGTGGCAGAGGCAGGCAGATCTCTGAGTTCAAGACCAGTCTGGTCTACAGGGTTCCAAGACAGCCAATATTACACAGTTTCTGTCTTGAAAACAGAAACAAACAAAGAAGAGAAGGAGAGACAAGCCATGCAGTGGTGGCGCACGCACACCTTTAATCCCAGCACTTGGGAGGCAGAGGCAAGCAGATTTCTGAGTTCGAGGTCAGCCTTTTCTACAGAGTGAGTTCCAGGGCAGTCAGGACTACACAGAGAAACCCTGTCTCCAGACAGACAGACAGACAGACAGACAGACAGAGAGAAGAATGTAACAAATATAAGTCCTAACAACTAACTCTAGGCTAGATATACTCAGAAGTTAAAGCCAAATATTACTCTTCCAAAGGATCCAAGTTAGGTTCCCGGCACCGGTGTGCACACATGAACACACACACAAACGCACACACGTGCTCACACACAAACACACAGAGAAAGTTAAATATAGGTCTAAAAAGAAAGATACTCAACTCATGCTAAGGGAAAAAGGGAAAATAGAAAAAGAAAGGGAAAATAACAAAATTTTCAAGAAAAAAATATAAAATCTAAGCATATTATATAAGTACATGAAATATAAGCTGACTAACTTCTTCAGCTAAAAGATGATAAAGGTTGCGCTCAATGACAGAAGACGCTTGGTTTTAGTAAGACCAAATTGAGGGAGGAGGGAATAAAGACTGCCATATCAGACAAGCAAGACCCGGACAACAAGAAATATTTAAATATAAAGACACGGAGAAGCAATAAATGAACTGCTGCGCATGTTGGCACAAGTCTATAATCTCAGCAATGGGTAGGCAAAAGAAGGTCTTGAGTTCAAGACGAGCATAGGCTACAAGAATTGAGTCATTCAAAAGCCACTACAAAAAAGAATGAAGAAATATCTCCATTGAGACAAAAAGTATAGAGGCACTAGGTAATTAATGTATTTAATACAACTGTTTAAAAGTCTAACATAGGCCGGGCTTGGTGGCGCACGCCTTTAATCCCAGCACTTGGTAGGCAGAGGCCGGCGGATTTCTGAGTTCGAGGCCAGCCTGGTCTACAAGGAGAGTTCCAGGACAGCCAGGGCTACACAGAGAAGCCCTGACTTGAAAAACAAAAACAACAACCATCTAACATAGAAAAACCTTGATAGTTGTAGAGAAAGAGTGTATTTCATCATGAAGACTATCTGGAATAACAAGTATAACAAACTTCCAAATAAAACATTAAATACTTTACAGAGCTTGGAAAGTTGGAAAAATAAATGGGCAAAGTACCAAAGAATATTCTATAAAAACTAGGAGCTGAGCATGAAGGCTCACACCTGTAATCCCAACACTTAAGAGGATGAGACAGGGCTGGTGAGATGGCTCAGTGGGTAAGAGCACCCGACTGCTCTTCCGAAGGTCTGAAGTTCAAATCCCAGCAACCACATGGTGGCTCACAACCATCCATAATGAGATCTGACTCCCTCTTCTGGAGTGTCTGAAGACAGCTACAGTGTACTTACATATAATAAATAAATAAATGAGACAGAAGATCACACATCACACAGAGTTCCTTCAAGGGTACCCTGGGACACGCAAGAGTTCTAAATCAGCCATTGTGAGCTACAGTATAAGATCCTGTTTCAAAACCAATCACCCGGGCTGGAGAGATAGCTCAGCAGGTAAGAACAATGACTGCTCTTCAAAAGGTCCTGAGTTCAAATCCCAGCAACCACATGGTGGCTTACATCCGTAATGAGATTGGATGCCCTCTTCTGGAGTGTCTGAAGACAGCTACAGTGTACTTACATATAATAAATAAATCTTTAAAAAAAAAACCCAGGCTGGCCTTAAACTCAGAAATCCTTCTGTCTCTGCCTTTCAAGTGCTTGGATTAAAGCACTTAGTCCTATGAAACACCAAAAGCAAAGCCTGCCCACACAGAGCTCACCTGTAATCCCAACACTCAACAAGTACAAAAAGAATCATGTGCTCAAAGTCACCTCAACTACATAGCACACTTAAGGCCAGCTTAGACTACAGTAAGACACTGACTCCAAAAGCAATGCCCCCGCCGGGCGTGGTGGCGCACGCCTTTAATCCCAGCACTGGGGAGGCAGAGGCAGGCGGATTTCTGAGTTCGAGGCCAGCCTGGTCTACACAGAGAAGCCCTGTCTCAAAACCCCCCCCCAAAAAAAGCAATGCCCCCAACTCCCCTAACAAAGCTAGGCACCCAAGCCATAGACCGAGTCTTAACATAACCGATACCTGACCTGGAAATACAATTGGCTACTAGTCATTCATTTGTTCACCATCTCCTAGGACTGCTCTCTCTTCTGTCCGATATTTACGCAATATAACCCTACAGAGACAATCTTTCATTTCCTAATCGGCTGTCACTGTCGTACAGCTAAAGTAAACAACCACGATGGCTCAGTCATGACCAAGACAGCGCCTGTGCTCATGCTCCTGCCCACATCACCTTCCACTCTCAATGATTCCTGCCTGCTGCAGCAGAGCTTTCACACGTCACATGCTCTACATGCTACAGATTAGTATTTGACAGGTAAAATTATAGTCACATGTTTACCTTTGGAGAAAAACACATTTCTTTGTAGTCACCCCTACAGTAGACTTTAGGGGGAAGGGAGTACCATTCTTTCTGTCCCCTCCTTGTCCACCTCCAATAGCTGTACCTCCAGTCTGAATCGAGCGAAGCACATAACTCATTCTACCTCACCAATTTAGGATTTAATTTTGTGTCCTCGGAAAGAGAATACAAGAGCAAGGTGTGGTCATACAAACCTGTAACCTCTGCACACAGAAGGCTGAGACAGGAGGATCCTATGGGAGAGCAAAAACAAAAACAGTTTTTGCAAGAGGCAAGAGGAGGAAGAGGGTAGGGAGAGCAGGCTAAACCTTAACCTAAAGTGACTGCATATGCTGGGTGGTGGTGGTGCACGCCTTTAATCCAAGCACTTGAAAGGCAGAGACAGAAGGATTTCTGAGTTTAAGGCCAGCCTGGTCTACAGAGTGAGTTCCAGGACAGCCAGCCAGTGCTACACAGAGAAATCCTGTCTCAAAAAAACAAAACAAAAACAAAAACAAAAGGGGAACTGGGTAAGAGAGAAGTCCACAGGCCGTAATTCTGACCTAAGTCTGAGACAATGCAAAGGACATAAGGTTTAAGTACACACGCCAAGGTATTGCTTTAAGCTGCCCTTCTGAATAAATGATGCTTAAACATGAAAGAAGCGTGAGTTAAGAGAGAAAACTTCAGACTCTTTGAGGTGGCTCTGCAGATACAGTGATCTGGGTTCAGTCCTTGGGACCCATGTGATGGAGAGAAAACCACTCTACAGAGTTCTCCTTTAACCTCCACACATGCACTGTGGCATGTTTCTGTACACATACACACACACTCCACAACAAACAAACAAACAAACAAACAACTTCAGTCTTGTGACAGGGTCCCTCTATAAACCTCTAGATGTCTTGGATCTCTATGTGGTCTACATAGGGAGTTCCAGGGCAGCCAGAGCTAAATAATGGGTAAAAAGGAAGGAAAAAAAAAAAAGACTTGCTGCTCTTGCATCCAGGGGAATCCAGCAACCTCTTCTGGTCTCCACAGGCACCAGAAATTCATGTAGTACATTTACATGCACATAGTCAAAACACTCATTCACATTAAAAAATTAAAAAATAAAAAACCTAAGGAATACCTAAGTATATGGGCTGGGGATGTACCTCAGTTGGTGTTTGCCTAGCTCACTGGAGGTGTATGGATCAGAGGTTCAAGAGGAACCCAAGCGGGGGAGGGGGGAGTGGACAATGCAGGTCGAGTTGCAGAGGAGAAAGAAAAGCACTGTGGTCCTCTGTGCTACCTGGACAGAAGGAAGAAAAGACCTGTGATGAGCATGGTCAGGCCAACAGCACTACCTTTTCTTCTGCGTTTGCTTCAGACAACAGCGTCCTGTAACTATTCATTCCTCATGCCTATGTGCTCTGACATCAGATTCTGAGGAACATACTCTAAAATCCACTGTCTAGAAAATTATATATCTCTAAAATACTTTTTAAAAATCTGAGCATCAGCCGGGCATGGTGGCACACGCCTTTAATCCCAGCACTCTGGAGGCAGAGGCAGGCGGATTTCTGAGTTCCAGGACAGCCTGGTCTACAAAGTGAGTTCCAGGACAGCCAGGGCTATACAGAGAAACCCTGTCTCGAAAAACCAAAAAAAATCTGAGCATCAGCCACACATCTTCAATCCCTGCACTTAGGAGACCAGGCAGGCAGATTGCTGAGTTAGAGGCCAGCCTGGTCTACAGAGTGAATTCCTGGAGAAACAAGGTTACACGGAGAAACCCTGTCTCGTCTCGAACAACAAAATAAAAATTAAAACTAAAAATTAGAATAAACTTCTGAGCACCCACTGTATTCAGATCCACAAAATAAACAGCTGACTCTATACTCTGCTGCAGTTTTACTGTCACAGGGTGGGAAACAACCACAGTAAATACATTCAATGTCACAACAAACAGCTATAGTTTTCACAAAAAACTGGAGCAACAGACCAACATTTGGGTCAGCGAGGTAGCTCATCAGGTAATACTGGCTGACCTCTGACCCATGTAAAGGCAGAGGTGACCAACAGGAACCAGCTCCCAAAAGTTGTTCTCTGACCTCCACACAAAACCCACAGTAGACCTGCCCACACAGATCACGCACACTTGCTGGTAAGCAAAATAAAGTGAGATTTGAGATTTTTTTTTTTAATGGTTTTTCGAGACAGGGTTTCTCTGTATAGCCCTGGCTGTCCTGGAACTCACTCTGTAGACCAGGCTGGCCTCGAACTCAGAAATCCACCTGCCTCTGCCTCCCAAGTGCTGGGATTAAAGGCGTGCGACACCAAGCCCGGCTGAGATTTTGAGATCATTTTAAAGATGACAACATTTCAAATGGACCCTCAAAGGGCAGGTGTACATATCTACCTACATATCTAGAGATAGGACAGGGACCACCTACTAAGTCCCTGTAACTTGACAACAAACACTTCAAAGAAAATGGGATTATAGGACTGGAGATATGGCTCAGTGGTTAAGAGTATGGACTGCTCTTACGAAGGTCCTGAGTTCAATTCCCAGCAACCACATGGTGGCTCACAACCATCCGTAATAAGATCTGGCACCCTCTTCTGGGGTGTCTGAAGGCAGCTACAGTGTACTTACATATAATAAATAAATAAATAAATCTTTAAAAAAAAAAAAGAAAGAAAGAAAATGTGATCGTAAAGTCATATTTGCCCAAAAGTCAGATGTGAAAAGGTTGAATTTTATATTCCATCAACTGAAAAAAAACAAGCCGCGGGGCGTGGTGGAGCTCGCCTTTAATCCCAGCACTGGGGAGGCAGAGGCAGGCGGATTTCTGAGTTCGAGGCCAGCCTGGTCTACAGAGTGAGTTCCAGGACAGCCAGGGCTACACAGAGAAACCCTGTCTTGAAAAACCAAAAAAAAAAGAAAAAAAACAAAAAAGACTACTACCTAAATACAATACAACTAACTCTAGTGGCAACATACCTAAGACACGTGACAAGGTTAGACATGCACACTAAACATCTCCCATTAATTTTTCAGCACAACTCTTGGATAATAGCTACAATGATTTACAGAAAAATAAACTCTAAGCTTATACTACAGAAAAACAAAAACAAAGCCTTTTCTCTTTCCAAGATCAATTTCTCCATCTGCCTTCAAACACCGTCCCTCTGAAGTGAAAACAAACCACTGCTCTGGCCCCTGGCCGGCAAACACCCTTCCCCTCTTTCCTCTGTGGGCTCAAGAGGCCTTTCCACCCTCACTGCCCGACCCTCAGGGCTCCACCTGCTTGAAACTCTACTGCACTAAGGACTTCCTTGGCAAATCCGATGGCCTGGCTTCTGTTTTCTGGTTGCTCTTTTTTCACTACTGCCCCGGAGCTCCTGATGTGCCTCCTCTCACTCTGTCCTAATCACTGGAGCCACAGTGAGTCTCTGCTCCTCTGACTCCAGTCCCTTGCTCACTGTGAACTTCTCAAGTGTCCTGAGTGTCTGTTCTCCTACTTTTGCCCTCACTCGGTTAATGACGTCTTCTCTCCCTAGTCTTCAGCTGGCTGGGCTTGTGGTTCCAGACAACATTTCTAAATATGTTTGCACTAGCCAAGGCAAAGATAAAGATAATTCATTCTTCTTCTTTTTTTTTTTTTTTTTTTTTTTTTTTTTTGGTTTTTCGAGACAGGGTTTCTCTGTGTAGCCCTGGCTGTCCTGGAACTCACTTTGTAGACCAGGCTGGCCTCGAACTCAGAAATCCGCCTGCCTCTGCCTCCCGAGTGCTGGGATTAAAGGCGTGCGCCACCACGCCGGGCAAGATAATTCATTCTTTACAATAAATTCTTACTTCTAAGACTTCTAAGATTCTTATAAGCATTTCTGAGAAATGGATTTAAACATGTATTTAAATCAAAAAAAGGAGCTGTGGATGCCAGCACAATATTTTCTTTTAAACAAAGGAAAGATTTAATCAAATTCTGAAGGCAGAATTAGGCTCTTGGAAGGTCAGTGTTGCAGGCTGAAGAAACAATGTACACAATTTCTCCCCATATGTCCTATTTAGGTCAAGAGTGCAGTCTGGGCTGCTAGATGGAGGGAAGTGGGTGTGCCTGTCAGACTCACTGTGGGTAAGGAAATAGATAAGAAATTGCTAAACCCTTGCCCCTGGCCTTTAAAAGAGTGCAAAACTTTCCTGTACATTACAGGGAAGTCCAGGGAAAGTCCACTTGCCCCTCAAAGGACCCATATAATTATTGTATGAAAAAAATGTAACCTTATCATTTTCTTTTCCATGTGAGCTGCAGTGTTCACTGAATTATGAAACCTGTGGAAGGTCCTGAACTGCCTACCCAGACCTGTAAGTCAACAGCAAATTGCAAGTTATTCTACTTTTTTTATACAGTATCACTTAGCATTCCTGATAAAGAAGACATCAAAAAGTTTCAATGTTGGTTAGACTGTCAGGAAGAAAAGGCATTCCTATACTGAAGAACTCTGTCTGGAACCTACCAGAATCTAATAAGTAACTAGAAAATAGGCAACCGCTCTTTAGAGAGCACTGAGAAATTCCAGAAGCATTTATACACAGCATCTCACAGAACCTCTGAAGCCTGCAGAGGAAGGGCAGAAGCAGTTAAACACTGGTGGTGGTGTGGTGGTGGGTTTGGGGGTTGTTCAGTGGTACAGTGTCTGACTAAACACTAGGCCTGATATATACAGCAAGGTTACAGTCAATCAGAGATGGAAAAAACATCACTCTTAAACCAGGAAGTTCCCAGTGCAAACACAGAATTCAGTCTTGGGTTTTTAAGTTTCAATGTAGTAAGAGATCTATGTGGTCACTTACATTCAGTGTAAGTCACAAAGTGAAAACCACAATTGTAGTCTAGATTGGAGGAGGAGGCCAACCATTAATAATCAAATTCCAAAAATAGTTTATCTACAACTTTTCTACAAGTTAGAAGAAATCCTGTAAGCAAAGCAAACAAAAATCAAAACTTTTCTACAGGTCTCCAGCAAGCTAGTGCTACCTTTTTGTAGGGCTCCATCAGTGAGACTTTCTTATTTAAAATACAGCCCTAGTGACAGTGACTGTTAAAATATCAAAGGTGACAGTTCTTCCCAAAGGTCACAGGAACAACCCGTAGATATTCCTATAAAACTGACCTGGCCACTCAGAAGTTCCTTGGGACACACCTAACAGGTTAAAAGTCTAAGCATTCTACTACTAACTCCTTAAGATTAGAAAGCTTACAGATTCTCAGTTTATAGAATCACATAAAAATAACATTTTAACTTCCAAGAAAGAACCATTAAACTCTAAAAACATAGGCAGGCAGTGGTGGCACACACCTTGAAAAGCCCTAGCACTTGAGAGACAGGCGAATCTGAGTTCAAAGCAAGCATGATTCAGAGAACAAGGACAGCTAAGGAACAAAGAGAAACACTGTCTAGAAACAACAAACAAACAAAACAAACCCCTTAAAAACCATTTTGAAAACAAACTACAGTGCTCTCTAAAGGTCAGATGCACTCAGGCACGTAAGGGAAGTAAGTTACTCAAGTGTCTAGATGCCAATGCCCAACTAAAACTCGGTCCATCCTGGGTAGGAGCAGTGATGCAAGCTTCTAGCCCACACTCTGGAAGCAGAGGCAG
Organism: Mus caroli; assembly: GCF_978045245.1. Classification (NCBI taxonomy): domain Eukaryota; kingdom Metazoa; phylum Chordata; class Mammalia; order Rodentia; family Muridae; genus Mus; species Mus caroli. The sequence continues at coordinate 119,171,611 of NW_028227259.1, read as the reverse complement.
GTAAACTTGTGAGTTCCAGACCGGCATGGTACACAAAACTATCCTTTCATTTTGCATGGTTTGATGAACAATGAAACTTGGTGATTTACTGATAAGACTGACATTGCAATCATAGCTGTGTGACATCTCACACTGTATCTGCATTTGATATCTGTAGAGGGAATGATCACATAAAAATATCTCCAATTTCTTTGCCTTTAAAAACTTCATGTGGCACATGCCTTTGGTCCCAGGACTTGGGAGGCAGAGGCAGGCGGATCTCTGAGTTCCAGGCCAGTCTGGTCTACAGAGTGAGTTCCAAGACAGCCAGGGCTACACAGAGAAACCCTGTATCAAAAAAACAAAAAACAAACAAAAACTCATAATAATACTGAGTAATGATTTAAAAACAAATTTATGGAGTTAATATTGGCTAATTTTAGCTTAAATATCACATGACTCAAATCATATCATCATAGCACTTTTTATCCTATAGGCAAGCATGTTTGAGTAAGTCTTGTCAAGTCTATATATAACCTTAATCATGTTTTAAACTACATTCTGAAATAGTGGCAGCTGTTAAAATCATATTGATCTGACCAAATACAACATACATAACAATAACCTAAATCAGGATTGACGTCCACTAGCTGAGACCTGTATTCTTCTTCATTCTCTGCACATAACGTCCATGACCACAGAGAACCAGCAGCAGGACAGGCAACAGTCATTCTTACTCACCTGCTCCATAAGACTCTACCAACTGCCTACTACAGGACAGGAGCTCCACACAGCCTTGGGTAAGGCATTCTGTCTGTCTGTCATCTCTCAGAGACAGAAACACAACAGCCTGACAAAACCCTTTCATCCCTCACATAAACACAAACTCCTGTGCCTTCTCCCTGAGCCCCTAAGCTCCATGTTTACAGCTAGGCGTGCTTTTCTTTTTCTCTTTTTCCAGTCAGGGTCTCTATGTGGCCCTGGCTGTCCTGGACCTGGCTGTGTAGACCAGGGTAGCCTCCAACTTAGAGCTCACCTGCCTTTGCCTGAGTTACTGAAATTGTTAATATCACAGTCACACAGTCTTGACTCTGAGTACTTATATGGTTTGTATCCATGGGTGAGTTAGTTACAGTCTTTTATTTTTTCCATTTTGTTTGTATGTGGAACACAAGCACATGTGTGTGACACATGTATGACTGAGTATAACACAGGACAGTTCTGTGGAGCTCGGGTGAGCAGGCTGGGGAAACAGTTCGTTCACCTCTGAGCAGTCTCATCAGCCCACCTTATAATAAATAGTCTTTTGAGCCCTAGTTTTTTAACTTTCCAATTCTCAAAACATGAACACAAGGAAAATACAAAATAAATTACTATGCCAGTTCTCGGGTAATGAGACTCACTTGAATGTTGCAGGAAGATGGCCTTCTCCCTACAGAAACAGTAAGCCAAGCACAACCATTAGCAGGTTCAAGTGCAATCCTACACAAAGATTGCATTGATTTCAAGTGCCAAGTTCAGGCTTCTCACAGTACTTACACTGAAACAACTACTCATAAGTACACACTGGGCAAGTGTTTCCCTTCAACTTTCAGTTTGTGTGTTTGCATGCATTCTTTTACTTCCTCAGAGTAAAAAGGACAGTTAATTCATGAGGCTCTCGGGAGGCTGGGATGCATTCAGTAGATGACTACTTGCATAAAGTGAGTGAGTAAAGCCCTGGGTCTGACCTCCCAGCACTAGGGGAACCCATGTGGCAGCATTGCCCATAATCCCAGCACGGAAAAAGAGGGGCAGAAAGATCAGGAGTATAAAGCCATTCTCAGGCCAGCCTTAAACTTGGAGCAACCTGTGTCCAAAAAAAGAGAAAGAGAAAGAAAGAAAGATGGAAAGAGAGAAAGAAAAGAAAAAGCCGAAAACAAAAAAAAAAAACAAACAAATAAAAACCAAAGGCTAACCAAAACAAGTAGAAAAAAGAAGATCCTGGCATCCTTACAAACTTCAAGAGCTGGAGCAGTGTTGCTGGCTTGTCCCAGCATCCAGAAGATAAGCAGGTAAATACTAGTGAGTACAACAAGGTCAGCTTGAAATCATGTGTTCCAGGTCAGCTTGGATGCCATAGTGGGCCTTGTCTCAGAAGACTAAACAAAGTATGACACCATATTGTAAATATGATGGGACATCAAGAAACCTAGTAGACAAGAATCCTGCAGTAGCCCCTCTGTCATACTCACCACACAGGGTTTCCTGGGCAAAAGCTGTGTGCCAGACACTGTGTTAGGCACTAGAAGAGGCCAAAGGGTAGTGTACCACAGTCCTCTCTCTCAAAGGACAGTGAGCAGGCTCAGTATTTACACAACAAGTGGAAGGGGTGATGCAGACAGGACCACAAGTACTAAAAATAACAAGACTGCCTTCAGGAATGGGCAGAACACACTTCAGATAGATGGAGCTTGCGCTAGACCCTTGAGTGACTAAATTTTCTAGGAAATGAACATGTACAAGAAATCAGAACCATATGATCTTATAGGTAGGGTTCAATTTTTGTAATATTACAAAAAAGTTAAATATGTACAAGTCAACAGAATAAAATAACAAACTTGTGAGCTCATCACAGTATTGCCCAATACCAGCAACCTTGTTTTATATGTAACTTACATGTCAGAGGCTATAACATAAGCCTATTTTTAAATATTACATCCCTTCTGGGATTTGTTCTCAGATAAAACTACATTCTTCCTAAATGCAGAATACAAATAATCACACTTGATTCTGTTTTTAAAGTATCATTTTTTATATATATCTATAAAACCCAAGTGAAGAACGACCAAAAAAATCCAAACTTCAGCTTCCATATATGTCCAGAATAGCTCCTGCATTCTGATATTTCTATGAGAATGGGTGAAGCAGAGAGAGAGAGTTCACAAAGCATCATGGGCCACATACTCAGGACACATCACTTGGCCTCCTGAGCCTGTGTCCTCCTCTGAAATACGGATGATTTCCCCTCCTTAGAAACATGTGAGAACTATCTGCCAAATACTGTGTGTTTAGTTCTTGTGCCCTGGTTGACTTGGAAGAACCAGGAAACAGGGTAGGGGCCAAGCTTCCCAGCCCTCTCCCCTGTGCACCATCCTCCCTCAGGACACTATGGACTCTGCTCCTGAAAACAAGCTGGAAAGGAGGGGCTGAGGGTCCTGGTGGCAAGGCACTCACTCGATTGCTTCCTTTATTCCATCAAATAAAGTCAAGACCCAAGGGAGTGTTTCGAGAGTTGATCATGTAAAGGATCAGCCTCCACAAAGTAGTCTCTTTACCTAGTCCACAGCGCCTCACAAGCTGTAGGTGGCCTACCTACCCAGGAGGCACTTTCACCTTCAACGTTACACACAGGACATCACTCTGTGGCCCCAACCTGAGCTTTGAATGTGTGTTGAACACAGCACTTTCCCCAGTTCCTCATCACTGGTATTTTTTTTCAACCAATCCATATTCTTTTTACAGTACAGTTCAAAACTAAACCAAACCAACAAGGCAGCCATGAGGATTCACCTCGGAGTCCTTGTGGGGCAGGACAAGCAAGCTCTGGGTGTTGCCAGTGCCCATGGCAGCACCAACATTACCTTTCCTTCCTAGTTCATCTGCAGGTAAGAAACTGAATCCCACCTGCCACTGAGATGCCCCTCCCTCACTGCTGCTCACAACTATTAGTCTGTCCTTTTAAACCACAACTGGGGCCACCAAAACCCAACTTTTCTTTTAGTCATTTCCTCTCAACTTCCCAGATACCTTCTTTTTCAGATTGTGCAGACATCGCTGCCGTTTGCATTATTAAATCATGTTCGATCACTAACCCTCCATCAGGACACAGTGAGCTCCCGACTTAGCATAACCATCCCTTGTTTTCGCGTATAACCCGGCTCTTTTACTGTCTCCCTATGGTAGTTACAGCTCACTTATGCTCCCAACACTTGACAGTTTGCCCCGTGCTTTGGGAAAGTAGCCACACAATCTGTACAGGCTAGGGAAAAGGCGATTCTGGTACTTAAAGGTTTAGGGTCAAGGAATGAAGAACTAACTCATTTTTCCAATTACAAAACGAAACCGACCTTCAACCCTACTCTTCGGAAAAGTCGACAGTTCTGGTACCAAGCCACAAGTGCTTGAAACCATCTCCGATCTCTTAGGCTGCAGCGACCAGGTTCCCCACCCGCCCGGTACTTACCACCAACCCACCGTCTCCTGTTTTCTCACCCTCAAGCCACAGCTCAACTACACCATTCCCACTCGCCCCCGGTACAACCAACCTCCTTCCCCGGCAAAAACTCTACGCCTCTGCCCTTCTCACCTCTCTTTCCCCCCAAACTTGGACGCATGTCACCCCCCCCCGTAAACCACAAGTGTGTGCCTCAGCCCTAAACACGCTCCTGAAAAAGTCCCACAGGCAAGGGGGACTCAACCTGCACACACACACACACACACACACACACTCCCGTGATCGAGCCCCCCACCCCCAGAACACCGGCCAGCACTCTTCGAATCCCCAGAGCAGCGTACCAACCCCTTTACAAAGACTGCCCATGCCCCCGCTGCTATCGACGACTTCCTTTCCAGAATGTGGCCATCCTGGAACAAGACTCCCCCTCTCCGCCGTGCCAAGGGCTCGATCCCGGGACCGCAGGGCCTCTGTCCACCGCGGAAGCGGTCGCTCCCGCCCTCACTACTTGCAAGTTGTGCCTCTTCCCACCTGTTCTCGCCGAGAGTGGGGTACACCTTCGCCCGGGCCTGTTCTCTGCCCACCCTTCTCCAGCATCCCCTCTGGCCCGCCAGCACCCGCGCCAGTCGGTTCCGCCGCGCCGCTCGGATGACCGCCCCTCCCCCGGGCTCGGAGGACGCCCAGCCGCCCGCACCCCGGGCCCCGCGAGCACCTGCGGCCCGGCCCGGCCTCTTCGTCCCCAAAAGCCCGCACTCACCACGAATAGGTCTGTTCCGCCATGGTGCTGCCTCTCGGGGGCTCCGCGGCTCGCTCGGCCGGCGGCAGAGGGCGCGGCCGGGGGCCCCGGCGGCTCGCTCGCTCACTCGCTCGCACAGAGGACAGGCAGTCGGGCTCCGACGGACTCCGACGGGTCCCGCTCCCTGGGCCCGGGAGCGGGCGCGGGCCCCGGGCTCCGCGCTCGGCCTCGTCAGCCGCGGCGGCGGCGGCGGCTCCGCTGCGGCTCCAAACCCAACATGGCGGCGGCGGCGGCGCGGAGAACAAGGGCCCCGAAACGGTGGCTCGGGCCCGCGCTCAGTGCGCGCCGGGCCGCGGGAGCGCCGCGCTCGGGCGGCGGCGGCGGCGGCCGGGGGACATGGCCGGCGGCGGCGGCGGCGGCGGCAGCGGCGGCAGCAACGGCTGAGGGGGGCGCTAGGCGGTGAGGCGAGGCCGCTCGAAGCACACCCGCCCGCCGAGGGAGGAGGGAGCGAGCGAGCGGGCGGGGGCGAGCCCCGGCCGCTGGTCACGTGCCCAAAACATGCTCACGTGACCCCGGCGCCCCGCCCCTCACGCGCGCTGCCCATGCGCAGAGCGCTCAGCCCAGCTCGGCTCGGGGCTACGGTTAGCAGCAGTGGCCGCCGCGCACTAGGCCCCTTGGGCGCGCAGCGGTCCTCCCCGGTGCGTGGCGGTTGACTGCCACTCAGCTGTCAACCTTCCATCATCTACCGTCGGCTGTCCCTGGGTCCTCAGCTGCCAGTCAACTGTCAAAATGCGGACAGAGCGCTGCATTCGGGTTCCCGCGCTGCGCGGTCCCCCTCCTTGGTTTCTGCAAGCGCCTGGTGCCAAGTCAAATGCTACCATGCTCGTCTTCATAGAAGCGATCAGTGGGGTCCTTGTTGGGTGCCAGCTAGGCGTCATCGCCTTCACCTAGGCCCTTGTCCTTGCATGCATATTCTCAGGGAAGAGACATAGGTGGTTCGAGCCGGCTAAAGCACGAAGATTATTTCAGAATCATGGGGCTATTAATAATGGAGAGCAATTAATAGAGACTAAAGGAAGGATGCAGGCTACTTTGATAGGGTGAATGGGCATAACTCAGTTGTTATGTGTGACCATGTGTTAGGAAAAAAAATTTAAAAATCCAGGCCTAGTGGTGCTTGCCTTTAATCCCAGCAAAGGCAGGCAGATCTCTATGAGTTTGAGGCCAGCCTGGTATACATAGTGAGTTCCAGGCCAGCCAAGAATAGAGAGAGAGACTCTATAACGAGTTAATGAAAGACAGGGAGAAACGTGAAGAAGCATATAGCGAGAGATGAGGAAACATATCTAAGCTACACAGTGTATGTTTCTGACCACGTGACATTCTGGAAAAATGAATATGGAAACAGCAAAAAGTTCACTAGTTATCAGGCTGAAGGGACACGTGGAGGATTTTTAAAGCAACAAAACTAGACCACAAGACACTGTACTCCCAGAACTGTAGCGGGTGGGCCGTGGGGGGAGGGGTGTACACTGAGCAATAGATCAAGGTCATCCTCAGATATGCAGGGAATTTGACTTACAGATTTTGACACAAAGTTTAAAGCCAGCCTGAGCTAATGAAATCTTGAAAGAGGAAAGAAAGAAGAAGAAAGAAAGCTGTGGTGGACTAGAGACCAACCTCAGGAACGTAGGCCTGAGGTAAAGACAGGATGGTACAATAAACTGAACCCCCTCCACAAAGGCATTGGAGAACATTTTCTCAAGCAGGAGTGAGACATCCTCAGACCACAAGAGGCTTACCATTTTGCCAACAGAGCAGCACAGAGCAAGACCCAGTAATGGGAATTTCTGGGCTGAGCTTGGAACCAGGCAGGGATGGACGGTTTATGCCACAGGTTGTTGGACAAAGACACTAAAATGATGGGCGGAGACCAGGCTCTGAAGGCCTCCCTAGGCCTCCCGCTCAGTCACTATGCTTGTGAACGGAAAGATGAGGTTTGGGGGCCATGCTTGGCTAACAAACACAGTACACTTCCCAGAAACCCTATCTCTTTCTCCCTTTGCAGAGCAAGTCTCCAGTACCTGCCCATTCAGGATCCTCTCCGGCTCGCCCATCATTAAGCCAGGCTCTGACTCTGTTTTAGTTTCCCAAGGCCTACCCAGGCTTACAGGGAATGCCACACCCTGACTCTGTCTCCAGAGAGGTCAGTTGGCCACTGCCCTATATACAGGTGCTATTTGCTTGTTCTCCAAGGGGAAGCCTTTCGTGAAAAGGCCAAGTTCACTGTCCCAGAATACCTTCCGCCTTCCTTCCCCGCCCCCATGCCAGGTGCTGGGACTAGCCAGGTTCTAGGTGTCTGCTTCCTGAGTATCACCAGAGAGGCCAAGAAAGGGTGTCAGAGAGGGTTTAACCCAAGGTCTCAATAAAACCACCTTTTTTTAGCTAGAAAGGTATCAGCCTTCAAACCTCTGCCCAGCCCAAACCCCTAGTATCCTGGGGAGATGAAACAGCGAAGCCCAAATTCTGTTTTTCTTTTTTCTTTTTTCTTTTTTTTTTTTTTTTTTGGTTTTTCAAGACAGGGTTTCTTTGTGTAGCCTTGGCTGTCCTGGAACTCACTTTGCAGACCAGGCTGGCCTCGAACTCAGAAATCCACCTGCCTCTGCCTCCCGAGTGCTGGGATCAAAGGTGTGCGCCACCACGCCCAGGGCGAAGCCCAAATTCTTGACATTTGCAGAAGCCTTAACAATTCTAGGTTCTTCTGCAAAAAACCAGTTGTGACCTTAAGCGTGACACAGTCACTCTGAGTCTCCAAGCGGAGTGACTGGGGTTTCAGATCCCATGGGAAAGGCCTGAAGCCATAACCAGGTGTGGCTATGGGAGGTGCCAGAACTTTCTCAAGGGAGTTGGGAACAAAACAGACCAGACAAGTAGCTAACAAAACAGAAATGACAAGCAGGCGCCTCTGGGCAATTCTCTTAGGCTTGAGTCGCCATGAGTCACCAAAGTTTAGGCCAAGTGAGAAGTTAGTCTGAGAAGAGTGGAGCTGAAGTGACCGAGATAACAAACCCAAAGCCTCCCTAGAACAGAAGACTCTACGCTAACCAGAAGCTCCCAAAATGATTCTCTGGAAAACACACAGAGTCTATGACAAGAACCAAATTGCCCTAGGTGGGGCTGGGAAGGTCTCCCAGGCCCCAGAAACCCCGTGTGCACGGTCCCTAGAGATGAAGACAAAGCCCAGAGCCTGGTGGCTCCGGCATCGAAGGCTAAGACTGTCAGGATGCAGGAGGCATCTCCAGGTCACCATCAAGAGCACCACAAACTTTCGGTCTTCTGGGAAGGCCAGACCGGAATGAACTGGAGCCCTAGTGTTGGTTGGAAGTCAAAGAGTGACTTTCAATTGCCCGTGCCAGAGACACTCAGCTCTAAGCTGGAGCAGCCCCAGGTGTATCTCCGACACTCTGAGCTTTGGCCAGGAGTCAGGTGTGTTTGGCAAGCTTCAGGTGTTGGCTGCCTGCCCCCCCAGGAGGGGCACTCTGCTCTCCACCAACCCCACCCCACCCCCCAAGATGAGAGGGCCATAGCTTGTGTAATATTTGTTGAAAGAGACCATGAAAGCGCCTCTAATTATCCCCATGGTAATTATAGGATGGTTCTACCCACTGAACACATTCAAAGGAGCCTTGGAGAGCCTCCCAGGACCCATCATCTGCCTCAGGCACAGGCTCCGGGGAGCAGGCATCGCCAGGCCCGGGTTAAGCATGCTCCTGCGAGGGTCGAAGGCCCAGGTCTGGCCTGAGCCCTACTCATCCTCAGAGCCAGTATCTCACTTGTGTCTTCTCCCTGACACCGCACCAATAGGCAGGGGTAGTCGGTCTTCCCCAGACACCTGGTGCCCATGTCTTCTCTTTTGCTGCCATTTTCTGTGATGAGGTCCAGACAGCTTCCTTACCCGACCTTCTTGTAACTTTCTAAAGTTAGTTCTCTCCTTCCTCACACGTGGGTCCCGGGTACAGGACTCAGGTACCAACACAGGTCAAGGTCCACAGCATATAGTTCTGCAGTAGAACATGCTTTGCACACACAAGGCCCTGAGTCCAATCCCCAGTACCAAAAGAAAAACAAGCAAACATGCATACATACATACAGAAAGAGGAAGAATAACTTCAAGCTACCGAAAAAAAAAATGACAGAAAAGTACCAAGCACTCTCTGACATACAGCTTCCCCTAACAGATCCACTAGCAACACTATACAATTTCCCTCTCTATTGTAAGTTCCCTGGACTTGAGCAAGCATGTCGTGGTATGTACTACGTACGCACCATTATGGTGTCATGTGGACTAGCATTGTCTTTAAAATTCCCAAGTTGTGCCTATTCATCTGTCTGCTCAGTCCCCTGAGGAGCAGTGATCTCTTCACTGTTTCCATAGTTTTAATTTTTTCCAGAATGTCACGTGATTAGAACAGCACATGATATAGCTCCCTCAGTTAGGCCCTCCTGTGCAGCCTTTCTCTGCGTCTCATGTCTCCTAGGCAGGACGAAATTTCTGATCCTCCCAGTGGGGTCTTCCTGCCAACACATCCAGGGCCTTTGGTATTGGAGACCTAACCCAGAGCTGTATAAGTGGTCCGTAAAAATGCTAACCAAGGCCGGGCAGTGGTGGAGCACACCTGTAATCCCAGCACTTGGGAGGCAGAGGCAGGTGGATTTCTGAGTTCAAGACCAGCCTGGTCTACAGAATTAGTTCTAGGACAGCCAGGACTGCACAGAGAAACCCTGTCTCAAAAAAATCAAAAAACAAAAAACAAAAACAAAAATGCTAACCTACTTCAGTACAGGGCCAGCCCTCTCCAAGTCTTGTTATGGTTTCTTCATAGATTAAAAAAAAAATTACATCTATTATGTGTATGAGAGTTTTTGCTTGAATGTAACTAAGCCCACGGTGCGGCAGTTTGCAACCTGTGGGGTCATGACCCCCAAGAGGGTCACATTAGATATCCTGCATATCAGATATTTACATTACAACTCAAACCAGTAGCAAAGTTATAGTTATAAAGCAGCAACAAAATAATGTTATGGTTGGAGGTCACCACAACATCAGAAGCTGTGTATGGCATTAGGAAGCTTGAGAGCCAGTGTCATGGAAGATGGCAACATCTTCCATGTGTTAAATACCACAGCAGTGCTGAGAACTGAGCCTGAACCAAGCAGCAAGGGCCCGTCACTGCCAAGCCAACTCCCCGTCTCAGATCTGTCTTAATCTGATCCAGAGTAGGACTAGCTCTGGTGGTAAAGTGTGTTTGCCTAGAATGAACAAAGCCCAGGATTTGATTCCCATTATCCCTTAAAATGCCGCAATATGATCCTCGAGTTTGAGAGGTGGAGACAGGAAGATCAGTAGTTTAACGTTGCCCTCACACACATAGAAAGCTGGAGCCCAGCCTGAGCTACATGAGTCCCGGTCAAACAAAGCAAGGCCTGTGGGACGGCTCAGCAGGTAAAGGCACTTGCCCTGTGTTCAAGTCCCTGGGACTCACGAGATAGAGGAAGAGACCCGCCTCCAGAGAGACATCCTCTGCCTTCCACATGTGCACCTACTAGTGTTCAAAAGGAAACCCAAACCTGTGCACTCCACAATTTGGGTCAGGGTCCTAAGTCACAAGCATTCTGATGATGTCAACAGGACAGCAACAGAGCCTCTTCGGCCACCAAGTGGAAGTCTACTATCTGTGAATCCCAGGCTTCCTTATGCAGTTTTGCCAAAGGAGATCTTGGCTGCTTCCTAGCACTGGGAATTACGAATAAGATGACAGTAAACATTCGCATACAGACTTTGTTTGGGCATATGTGCCATTTATTTGTGGTTTTTTTTGCAAACATATTGTTTAATTTCCCAAACACTTATGGCTTTCCCAGATATCTGATTGCTGGATCTTTCTAATTGAACAAATTCTGTAAGATTTCAGCGTTCGAAGCTCTATTAAAACGTGCTTATGTAGCCGGGCGTGGTGGCGCACGCCTTTAATCCCAGCACTCGGGAGGCAGAGGCAGGCGGATTTCTGAGTTCGAGGCCAGCCTGGTCTACAAAGTGAGTTCCAGGACAGCCAGGGCTATACAGAGAAACCCTGTCTCGAAAAACCAAAAAAAAAAAAAAAAAAACGTGCTTATGACCTGTGTGTGGTTTATTTTTGCAGATACTCTTTATTCAATTAGAATTGCATTATTTGGAGGTTTGGTATACTATCCAAGTAAATTAATTCAAGGGCGTCAATAATGTACTCATCTATTCATATATTCTGTCATATATCAGTAGAGATTTTGTGTGTAGTAGTAGTCGGATCCATTCCTTAAAGATCTTTGCTTTATCTTTATGGTAGCAATGCAACATTTTAGCCCTGGATGTCCTGGAACTCATTCTGTAGACCAGGCTGGCCTCGAACTCAGAAACCCGCCTGCCTCTGCCTCCCAAATGCTGGGATTAAAGGCGTGGGCCACCAAAATTCCTTCCTGTAGATTTGATTTTCAGGTAGTCCCATTCCCTTCCCGCAGGTGCTTCCGTGTTTCTTCTAACACGCGTCGGAGGTGGCAGGCGCGAGCCATGGCCTTGTGGCTCACGCAGGCCTGGAGCTCCCTGCGGAACCCAGGCTGGCTCCACACTCAGCGCCTGCCGGCTCACCTTAGCTTCCCAGGGCTCGGATCACAGACCGCGGCACCGGGTCCAGCTCACTGAACACTTAGACAGTGGCCTCCCTTTTCTAAGCTGAGGCGCTGGAAAATGAAACCGTGGAAGCATTTCATTTATCCAAGGCCACACAGGCAAGCCCAGGACAGAGCCAGGCTTTGAAACCAATCAGCCGCCATCTGGATGCGAGTCCTCTCGTCCCCAGCACGCCTTCAGAGTGGCTTGGATGGTAGCCTAGACTCCTCGGAAGATCCTCCGGGAAAAGAAAGCTGAGGTGAGAGCTCTCCAAACCCCCATTTAGAGTAGGACTAGGTAAGCCGTCAATCACCAGAGTCATTTAAGAAACTATGCAAGAATAGAGATGACATGCTTCATCTACCCAGGTAATCACCCCAAGGTAGGGACAGAACTCAACAGTTTATTCTGCTTCCCCGGAGCTTGGCCAGGCGGAAACCCCCTCCGGCAAAGGCAGTCCCTACCTCCCACGCGTACAGCTCCGCTCCACGCTAACTTCCCTTCATGTTTCACCTAGTAGGTGACAGAAGCAGTAAGGCTTTGGAGTCGCTCTGGGGCCATAGTGTCCTGTCTCTTAGCTGCCAGGTCGCAGGAAAGTACAGGTATTTTTCCGAGGACCCTGCTTCCTCCTCTCTTAAATAAAGATTCAAAACTGGGCACCAACCTCATGGGTCATTGGCGCGATAACGCGAGGGATGAGGCTGCGCCTGATAATCAGCTGGCTGCCTGTATTTTTTTTTTTTAAGATATGTATGGGGGGGGGGCATTGTATAGGTGCCTTACATGCCTGTAGAGACCAGAAGAGGACATTGGATAGGTAGAGTTGTAGAGGCAATTGTGAGTCACCAGACAGGGGTACTGGAAACAACCCATCTCTGGTCTTCCAGTGTAGAAGGTGTAGCACTTTTTTTTTTTTTTTTTTTTTTTAAGGTCTCACTAAGTAGCTCTGATTATCCCAGAACTTGCTTTGTAGACCAGGCTGGCCTTGAACTCTCAGAGACCTGCTTCCTTCTGCTTCCTTAGTACTGGGATTATAGGTGTGCATCACCCTATTCAGAACTAGGTTGCAATTTTCCTTTTGAGATTTATTTCCATTTTACAGGTATGAGTGTTTTGTCTGCACGTATGTCTATGCACTATGTCCATGCTGGGTAGATACCCAAGGGAGCTAAAAGAGGATGTTGGATCACCTGACGTTGGAGCTGTGGATGGTTGTGAGCCACCACGGGGATGCTGGGAATTGAACTCAGTTTCTCCACAAGAACAGCCAGTGCTCTTAACCGATGAGCCGTCTCTCCAGCCCTGTGATATAATTTGTAACACAGTCTCACACCCGTCTCCTTCTGTCAGGAGTGTCTGTCAGTATCACGGGGCTCAAGAGTCAGACTATTCCTACGTTCACTTCATAATCCCCTCCCCCACGTTCTTCCTTCTCTCTGCCTCTGCCCTTGCAACCACCGGTTCTGTTTCTGGGCTTCCTTGCAACAGTAGGAGGCACTTTCATTATACCAGGGATGGAAACCCCCAGCCCTAAACATGCTCGGGAAATACTCCACTTGTCAAGTCAGACTCTCAAAACTAGAAACATCTAAATCCATCCCGGAGCCCCCAAAGAACTTCTTAGAAGTGTTCAGAGCCCCCCTCCCTCCTCGCCTCAGATTATAGCCCTTCCTGCTCGAGACCACCCGGTCTGCAAAGAGGATGTGTTGAGGTGGCAAATGAAAATGACAAGGTTAGCTGCAACTGGTGACACCACCCACCTCTGCCTCAGAGGTGTAAGCCCGGATCAGGGTACTCTATGGAAATGCAGGGATGACCCTCAAGCAAGGAAGGCAAACTCTTATTTTCCATTTTTAGATGCCGGCCAAACATGTCAGCAGACAGTAGAAGACTTGGGTTGACGCCCTCGGAGCTTACCCATCTCATAAATCCCTCAGAGAAACTTCTTGGTTGGCACATTCTAAGGTGACTAGATCAGTTCAGCTTCCCAGCTCAGCCAGTCAGGTCTGCAAGGCTTCAGCAAACGTCGGGGCTGTGTCGGAGCCAGGGCATGACCCTGGGAAGGAAGGAGGAGGATCTGCCGTTTCCTGAGCATTCGGTCTGTGCTAGGCGCTGTCTAGTTTTCTGTACCTCATCTGTTTCCCAGTGTCTACTTTCATCCCCCTCTGAACTCCCAACGCTAGGCAGAAAACTCCCTAAATATTTAATCTCGCAGGCAGACGTGAGGACTGGGGGCCAGACCTGCAACACCCACATATATCTATCTCAGTGTCCAGGACACACACACCACATCACATCACATATATATGTGTTGAAGCAGGAAAAAATTGATACCCCACCCCTAGATAGAGAGCTATAGACCATTAGCAATAACCAAGACGGGAAGAAGAAGTCCTCCCAGGGAATGAGGGCTCCGACTGGGTTTCCAATTCCAAGCACTGCTGGCAACACTAACCAGGCCCAACAGGCTACACTTAACCAGTCTATTTGCTTCCATGTCTACGAAACAGCCGTGATTAAAGGAGAGGAAGCAGGGGACTCAGGGATGGAGCCAGGAAAAGGGTAAGAGAGGAGAAAGGGGAAATGGTATAATTATATTTTAATCACATAAAATATAAACACATGAATAAATAATGTTAACAATCCCCTGACACTTAGATTTTTTTTTCTTCCTATTTTTTCTGTTATAGGAAACTAAAATACAGAGAAAGTGGCTAAAGGACAGATAAGTAAAAGGTGGGCAGTAGGGTCCAAGTTTTGAACCCAGCAACACAAGGCCATCTAGGAAGGACGGGAAGGGTTCAGGAGATGCAAATGGAGACGGAGTAGGTATCAAAGGAGATGTTTCTAGGTGGGAAAGGGCAAAGGTGGAGAATAAGGATCCTGGGACAGCTGTCAAGCAGTCACCTGCTAGAACAAGTGTCTCAGATGCTGCCAAATGGCCCCAAGGTACTACCTCCAGCAAGCATATCAGTCCTGGTCTCAGGACCACAAGCACCTTTCCCACCAGAAGAGGCAGAACAGCACCGCCGGCTCCACCAGCGCCACTTCCAGAGACACCGTGTGGAGAGGGCTGGAGGCCGCCTCAGAGACTGCAAGCCTCTGCTTCCATGAGCATCTAGAGTTACAGCCTGCTCCCGGAGGCTTGCTCACCTTAGCTCATGGTGAGTCACAGGCAATGCCCACTCCCAGGAGCCTGAGCATCCCTCCCTGGGCAAGTAGGAGCACATCCGGAATGCTTTTGGCCCCCTTTCAGTGCACTCAAGAGCAGCCACCCACTCAGCCTCATCTCGTGGTGAGACTCTCCCCTAGAGTCATCTCCCCGGAGGAGCCACACAAGTGACCCGGGGAAGCCATTCTACAGATCTGATTTCTCAGGTGACACAGAGACCTCCGCCAAGAACACATGGCCCGAGAGTAGTGGTGCCCAATCAAAGCCACTAATGTGACCCTTCCTCTCTATCCCAGGTTATCTCTAGGTGCCTGGCCTTCTGCCCAGCACCTGACTGCCATTGTGAAGTTAATTTGACCAAGTTCTTACTGGCTTGTTCTCATATCCTTACTGTCCTCAAAGCTCTTATTCTTCATCCCTTAGTGGTTTTTCTGGGGTGGGACAGTGTTTGTTTTGTTTTGTTTTTTTTTTTGGTTGGCAATAGTGGTTGAGACAGGAGGATTTTTTTAATGTCGCCCCGGCTGGCCTGGAACTCTATGTAGATCGAGATAGCAGCAAGCTCACCTGAGGCCCGAGCCACCACACTGAGCTCAGTCCCTGCTTTTCGCTTGTTCGGTTTTGGTTTGTTCTGCGGCGAAATTCTCACACCGTATCCCAGGCTGACTTGGAGTTTACTGTGTATTCAGGTTGACCTTAAAGGGCAGGTGATCCTCCTGCCTCAGCCCCACAAGTGCTGGAATTACAGGTAGGTACTATACCCAGATCCAGGCTTCTTGACACTCCATTCTGCAGACCCCAGCCCCAGGGCCCAGGCCCAGCCCTGACTCAGGCTGTCCCATGCAGGTACTCCCTCAAGATTCTTCTCCACAGGCCTCTTGCTTGCTTTTGCCTGCTCCTGCCAAGCCTGTGGGGCTGGTTTGGACCTGTCTGAATCCCTCATTCACTTACCTGCACAGCTTGTCTTTCCTGTCCCCGAAAGCCCTGTGTGTCCCATGCCAATCAGAGGGTGTGGCTGGATATTTCATGAGGGGTCCTACCCACTCAGCTCTTCCATCCTTCATAGCTATTTGGGGACCGGGCTGTTCCTAGACATTTGGGGGCCCCTTCTCAAGAACATGGGGGTTGGATTGCTCAGCTCTGACCCAGACACAAACAAAAACCTTTCTCAACTTAGGAAACAAGGCTGAAGGGAAGGTTAAGCAGGTACCTGAAGTCTACCCCTGGGACTCACGTGGTACAAAGAGAAATGACTTCCAGAAGTGCCCTCCGACTTCCACATGTGTGCTGTGGTACCTATGCCTACACATGCACAAAAAGTATGTGTGACTTTTTAAAAAAAAAAATGGACATTTTCCAAGCCCCTGCCAGGAGCCAAGCATCTTGCTGAGCCCTCCAAATGTAAGATCTCAGAATTCCCTAAGTCTTCAACAAACGTCCATCAGTAACTATAACGGGTTGTGCTGTACTGACCGCATCTTAGTGACTTCTTGGAGTCCGAGGAGCACTTTGGGGACAGTTTTCTCCCTCCACTTTTACTGGGGTTCTGAGAAGCTCAAACTCAGGTCGGCAAGCTTGTAAGGCAAGCAACTTTACCTGGCTGGGCTCGAACTTCCTGTGTTCTCAAACACACATCCCACCAGGGCCACACCTTATCATTTGAGATAGGGTCCCTTTCTCTCTCCTTGGATCTGGAGTTTGCCGGCTCTGCTAGTCTGGGTGACCTGAGAGACCCAGATCTGCCCGTGTCCACCCCTCCCAGTGCTAAGAAACAAACCACTAAGTCTGGCTGGTTTGTTTTTGTTTGTTTGCGTTAAAAGACAGGGTGTTGCTAAAATTCCTTCCCTTCCCTGGGGAAGATATAAACAAAGTAAACACACGCGCCAGCCATGATTCCAACAAAAACCAAGGTACTAGTCCAGGAAGTTCAGTCTGAGAAGCCAGTGAGTTTACGAGGCTTACTTATAAACCTCACATACAACAGGGAGGTGGGCAGAAAGGTGGGTGAATTTAAAGCAGCCTCGATGAAAGATCTCTACCCCAGCGGGGACAATTACTCCTCCTCTCTGGTTGGAATTGATCCCACTGTCCTGTCCCCTCCCTAACTCCTGAGGTATAATCAGGGCAGAACTGCATGCAGCTGGTTGGGAGGTGCGTTGGATACTCAGGTGAGAGTCCCATGACCCTTTCTGTCCCTCCTTCTGTGAAGTGAGGTTGATAGTCAATAAGCCCAGCCACTGTCCTCTTCTGTGCACCGAGCCAGTTTGGTCCTAAGAGCCGAGCTGCTGTCGTTCGGAGGATGGTACTGTACAACACGGGGTCTCACAAGGGCCTTTCTAGGGGCCCTGACTGGGCTGGAATTGACTGTGTAGACCATGCTGGTCTCAAACACACAGGGATCCACCTTTTCTTTTCTTTTTTTTTTTTTTTTTTTTTTTTTGGTTTTTCAAGACAGGGTTTCTCTGTATAGCCTTGGCTGTCCTGGAACTCACTTTTGTAGACCAGACTGGCCTCGAACTCAGAAATCCACCTGCCTACCTCTGCCTCCCGAGTGCTAGGATTAAAGGTGTGCGCCACCACTGCCGGGCTGGGATCCACCTTTTTAATGTGTGTCCTGGAGATGGAGTTCAACTCCTCTTCCTTGACCAACGAGCCATCTCCTGAGTTGGAAGCTTGCACTATTTTTCCCTGAACTGCCCCATCCATTCATGGTTAAGGGAGACCAAAGCGCACAGAGGTTAAAGGTTCCACCCGAGGTCACACAGCAAGGAGAAAACTGCAAAGTTTGTGTAACTTTGCCACATTTTGCTCTCAACTGAAGCATTTAAAAAAACAACAACAACAAAAAAAAACAGTCAAGGGGTGGAGAGATTGCTCAGCTCCAGGTGAGTCCTGTACTACAGGACCATGTTCAGTACAGTCAGACCTGAGTTTTTTGTTTCTGTGGAAATTTGGAAACCTGAAACCTTTTTATGTGATTTCCAGACAAATCATAAGCTGGATATGCCGGGCGGTGGTGGCGCACACCTTTAGTCCCAGCACTTGGGAGGCAGAGGCAGGCAGATTTCTGAGTTCAAGGCCAACCTGGTCTTCAAAGTGAGTTCTAGGACAGCCAGGGCTACACAGAGAAACCCTGTCTGGGGGAAAAAAAAAAAGGCTGGATATGCAGACACACTGGTCCCCTGAACAAAAGATGCCCGTGAACTCTGAAAGAATTCTGCTTAGGAATTGCATAGGATTCAGCTCGGGACTTCTGTTTGTTTTGTTTTTATCTCGGGCAAGTGAGGTTTTAAAAAGTAACAGATTTCCTGCAGAAGGGAGGGGTCCAGAAAATGGGTTGGCCCATTGAAGATTTATTTTTATTATTTGTGTATGGATGTGTGCATGTGTGCACATGTGCACATGTGCATGTGCTTGTGTGTGTCCACAGATATCTGTGAAGGTCAGAATGGGGCATTAGGTCCCCTGGAGCTGGAGACATAGGCAGCTGTGATCCACCTGACATGGGGGCTGGCCACTGAACTCCTGTCCTCTAAGAGAGCAGTGAGCACTGTTGGCCCCTGAGCTGTTTTTCTGCTTCTTTTGCTTTGTTTTGTTTTTAAATCCCTGTACTCTGTGTAGGTTCTGAATAGACCCTCCTTCTGGGGCAGGAGGAGGAGGAGCAGACACACATGATGGGAAGGTGTATCATACTTCAGAAAATATTCTTTTAAAAAAAAGATTTATTTATTTATTTATTATATGTAAGGACACTGTAGCTGTCTTCAGACAGTCCCGAAGAGGGCATCAGATCTCATTACAGATGGTTGTGAGTCACCCTGTGGTTGCTGGGATTTGAACACAGGACCTCCG
Organism: Mus caroli; assembly: GCF_978045245.1. Classification (NCBI taxonomy): domain Eukaryota; kingdom Metazoa; phylum Chordata; class Mammalia; order Rodentia; family Muridae; genus Mus; species Mus caroli. The sequence continues at coordinate 119,152,956 of NW_028227259.1, read as the reverse complement.
GAAAAGCAGTCAGTGTTCTTAACTGCTGAGCCCATCTCTCCAGCCCCCAGAAAACATTCTTGACTGCCTATCAGCATGTGAGGGTCCCAGTCTGTTACAGTCTCCACTTGCCAATGACAGAGTCTGATTTTAGGGAACTTAGGCAGAAAGGAATTGGTTAGGGGGAATAACTGGGATCTCAGGGGCGTGGCTAGGATCAGTAAATTTGCAGACCCCGCCGCCCCCGGCCCCAGAGCCCAGTGGCTAGAGCCAGAGCTAAGTCTTTTTACCCACCACTGCCAGGGCTGGGATTCTACAACTGCTTTCCTGGGCAACCAGACTCGGGGAAGATCCGTCTGATTGCTTTGTTCCACAAGATAGGGCAAGATCTGATAACTCAGATTCAAAACATGGCTCTTCCTGTTTCGAGAATTCCTTCCTTAGGATGTCATAAACAACCGCTGTCCCTGAGGTCCCAAGCACAAGCCAAAGCTCACCCTGGGGGACCCAATGAGCTTGTAAGGCTTAAAGAGCTCAGGGAGAGCAGAAACATGGGCAGACCCCCCCAACACTCACTCTACCCCACCCCTCACCCAGTATAAATGATGACTTCCTCATAGTCTCATAGTCGGAGGACTCCTCTGTTCACCTTCCTGCATCTGTATACTCCAACCCCTCCCTGAGACAATGCAAGCCTCATGGAATCAAGATACAACTGCATATATATATATATATATATATATATATATATGTATGTATATATATGTGTGTGTGTATGTATATATATATATATACATATATATACATATATATGCATACACACCACACACACACACATATATATATATGTATATATATGTGTGTGTGTGTATATATATATACATATACACATATATAGCAGTAGCTAAAAATCAATATATATATATATATATATATATATATATATATATATTGGGAGTGAGCTGGGTATAATGATATAATGATGCATGCCTTTAATCCCAGTACCAGGAGTCAGAAACAGGCAAATCTCTATGAGTTACAGGTCATCAGCCTGGTCTATGAGATGAGTGTTCCAGGACAGCCAGAGCTACACAGAGAAACCCTGTCTCGAAAAACAAACAAACAACACCCCCCCCCCAAAAAAAAAAGAAAGAAAAAACAAAAAATCAAAACTAAACAAACTCCTGCTAAGCGTATAGGCGTTAGGGAGTCAGCTCAGTGGCTAAGAACACGTGCTCTGTAAAAGCAACGAGACCTAAGTGCAAATCCCCAGGTCCCAAGATAAAGCCTGGCGTGATCACGTGCTTGTCACCCCCACACAGGGTCTCTCTCGGAGCCTGGACCTCTCGAATTCAGCGGGATGGAGGACGGGTATCCTCCTGCCTCCACCTCCCAGCACTAGGTCACGGGTGTGCGCTTCTATGAACAACTTTTGGTTTCCGGTGGGTACTGAGGGTCGGAACTCAGGCCCTCCCACTTCCACCGCAAGCCTTTTACGGGCCGAGCTACCCCCACCCCGGCCCCCGTCTCCCGCTCAGAGCTAAAAATCCAAGCGTTCCCGAGACTGTGGACTTGGGTTTGCCTCATGGTTTCTCCCCTTTGGTTAAAGCGTCAGTGGGGTATTTCATACAGGGTCTCACTATCACCGTGCAGCCCAGGCTGCCTAGAGCTCCCAGTAAGTGATCCTCCTGCCTCTGTCTCCAAGTGCTGGGATCTCAAGCATGAGCCACTACTCTGGTGGACTCGTGTGTGTGTGTGTGTGTGTGTGTGTGTGTGTGTGTGTGTGAGAGAGAGAGAGAGAGACAGAGACAGATGGAGAGAGACAGAGACAGATGGAGAGAGAGACAGAGAGAGCGACAGAGAGAGAAAAAAGCCCATGTGTAGGTTAACACAGCCAGCCACCTGGAGGGCAGAGGAAAGGAGGTGTCTCCCCTGGCTTTCCTTGTGGTCTTTCACTGTACCTGAAACTTACCTTAGCTAGCCAGCGAGCTCCTGCGACCTGCCGGTTCATAGCTCTTCAGTGCTAGGCTGACAGACACAAACCTCCATGTCCAGCTTCGGACCAAAGTTTTGGGGATCTTCATGCTCAAAAACCCCGACTGAGCTGCCTCCCCAGCCCTGTCACATGTCGTTCAAGTTGTTCCTGTCACCACCTTCCCTTTATGACTTAACTATACATTTTTTTTTTTTCCGGAACACTTGTTACCATCTGACGGATGGAAAGTACCAGGCTTTTTTTCCTGGATAATAAACTACTCAGTGAGTGCATGGATGTGATTTGTCTTAGTCCCCACCTGGGCTTTGGAACAGACATACCATTATATGATACGCGTCAGCCATTACATAATAAAATGGCCATCTGTTGTTGTCGTTGTTGTTGTTTTGAAAGAGTCTTGCTAGGTAGAGTCTTCCACACGGCCTGGAATTCACTTTGTAGACCAGACTGGCTTTGAATTTAAAGCAATCTCCCTGCCTCCGGCCCTTGATTTCTGACTACAGGCAGTCACTGCCACACCCACGATAGAGCCTTTTTAAAAATTAGGTTGACTTTATTCTACGTGTGACTGTTTGACCTGAATGTATGTGTGTGTACCACAATGCATATTCTTGACTCCGGGAACCTGACTGGTCCACGGCTGTGCTGAGAATCGAACATGGGTCCTCTGAAAAGCAACTTTTTTTTTTAATTACTTTGTGCCATGTTGCATCTCCCCAACCCCGCCACAGACATTTTAATAACAACTTTAAGCTTTTTCTTAGATTTGCTATTTATTTATGTGTACGTGGACTTGTGCACATGTGTGCAGTACCTAAGGAAACCATAAAAGGGCACCAGGGGGCCCCACAGCTGGAGTTACAGGCGGCTGTGGGCCACCTGATGGAACACAAGTCCTCTGCAAGAGCGTGCTCTTAAAAACGGAGCCATCTCTCTAACCCAGTGTGGCTCTGTACCACTGGCTGACCTGTAATGCAGAAAGAGAGAAAGAGAGAGAGAGAGAGAGAGAGAGAGAGAGATCTGCTTGTCTCTGTCTCCCAAGTGCTATAAGACTACACCTGAAGTCCCTGTGTGTCAAAATGACTTTGAAAAACACCCAATTAGGTGGGCAATGGTGACACACTCCTTTAATCCCAGCACTTGGGAGACAGAGGCAGGTGGACTTTCAGACCACTTTGGTTTACAGAGTGAGTTCCAGGACAGCTAGGGATATACAGAGAAACCTTGTCTCAAACAAAACCAACTCCCATACAAAACCAACCAACCAAACAACTCTGGGCTGGAGAGAAGGCTCAGTGGTTAAGAGCACTGACTGCCCTTCCAGAGGTCCTGAGTTCAAATCCCAGCAACCACATGGTGGCTCACACCCATCTGTAATGGAATCTGATGCCCTCTTCTGGTGTGTGTGAAGACAGTGACATGGGGTTTCATCACAGCAATAGACAAGTAACCAAGACAGTCTGTGAGATGCTTTGTATGGATGATGGCTTTGCCCAACTGGAGGTTAATGTAAACACTCCACTCAGAGTGTGTTTAAATCAGCGATGGCTAAGCTGTGCTGTTCTGTATGCCTGGGGCTTACTTCTGACTTACAGGATCTTCTAGTTAGTGTTGACTTACAAGGACACAGCCGCATCATTCCAAGTGGAGGAATGTAAGTATTAAATGGTCAAGTATGGCTATTCATTCAAAGAGATGGAGAGGTAGAAATGGGCAAATGTTTAAGAGTTACTTTGGGACATAGTAGGTCTAGACCAGACTTCTTGTGCAGCTCCTAAACCCACTGCTAGAAGTGCCACAAAAATGTATACAACAAAACAGAAGGCTTTGCAGCACTGAATGCTCTGACTGGGACAACAGGTTCATCCTAGAAAAAAGACCAGAGAGTCATACATACACACATGCATGCATGCATGTGCACACACATACACACATGCATGTACACATACATACACATGCATACTCACACCCACATGCACACTCACATATGCCTGCATGTACACACATACACATGCACATACATACATACATACACACACATGCAATCATGCATGTATATACACATATACACATGCATACTCACACCCACATGCACACTCACATATGCCTGCATGTACACACATACACATGCACATACATACATACATACACACACATGCAATCATGCATGTATATACACATATACACATGCTTACTCACATGCACACACATGCATGTACATACATACACACATACTTATGCATGCACACACACATGTATGCATGTACACACAAATGCACACACACACATACACATATACTCTAAGGTAATAAAGGTAAAAGCATACAAATGCACTTTCGAACAACCTCAAAAATATTTACAAGCATACAAACCCATTAGCAGCTAAAAATTACAAAGTCAAACTCACAGTTTCTATCAGGAACCACAAAATGTCCCAACCCTTGGCTTCTTTACCCATAGAGGATTGAGGACCCGAAGCCAAGGTGACTATGTAAGGGAGAGCATTTTTCTCTATGGCTTTCCATCTTCTGAACACCATACTGTGTTCACATATTATCTGGCCAAAGAACACGTTGTCTTTAATACATTTAGGGAATAATTTTTACTTCTATTACCTATTTATTGGACATGAGAAGAATGCGCCACAGTATGTATGCATGGGTAGGGGACAACCTTGCTTCCACCATGTTGGTCCAAGCGACAGGATTAAGGTCACCAGGCTTGGCAACAGGCACCTTTACCCACAGAGTCATCTTGCCAGCCTGGGAATAGAGCTTTGGATGACTTAATAAAACAGATGAGTGAATAAGGTAACTATTAAGAGCAAAATTCCTTGGATCAATTAGATTCAGTAGCGTATATCTGAGCCAAGCCAGACAATGTGGAAAGGATTTGTTACCGGGGCAGCTCCCCAAACCAGAACCAGCTCTTTGGCCCTTCGGCCACAATAGTGTGACGGCATCTGTAGACCAACAGGAAGGAGGCACAGAAAACAACTTAGCTGGACACGCCCGAGTTAATCAACCAGCAAATTGATTAAGGCTTGCACACCAGCTGGAACAACTTAGCACACTGGTTACTGGTCTTCTGCAATCAGCCTGAAATCAGTTCTCCAGCTCCCGTCTGTTGGGCCCAGGGCAGGTCCCAGATCCAAATCCTAGGCTCATCATGCCTTTGACCTAGAGCTAAGGAAGGTCTTGAACTACTGGCCCTCCTGACTCCACCTCCCCAAACTGGGAGCACAGAAACATGCCAGGACACCAGGTTTATGTCATTCAGGCACACTAGGAAAATACTCTTAACAGCTGAACCACATTCTCAGACCACCGCCACAAGTTGTATCTAACAAAATGAATGTGACTGGACAAGAATCGCCACAGGCCTGACTTATCCAGAAGGCTTCTTCCCGCTCAATTCTGGCATTCAGCCAGCTACACTGGTACCTGCCGCTCTGAGGCCAGAGAAATAGGAGAAGCCCCACCCATCCATCAGCAACCTGCTTGGGAACCAGGATAGGGCACCGTGAAGAGCATGGGACCTGTCGGACTGTGTATTTATGGACGCTAAAAAAGCAGGCAGACACTGTGACCCAGAAGCCGTACGGCTCTAGGAACTTATCTTAAAGAAACAATGAAGGGTTATGTCTAAAATTTAGCTTGGAAGGACATTCACTGAAGGAAGTTAGTGGGAGAAAGATGGAGACAACCCTGGTTAATAGAGGTGGCCACCTGCTCATTCAACATTATTAAGGACTACTTTCTTTTATTTTATTTTTAATTTTTTTACATTTTTATTTATTTATTTATTTTCGAGACAGGGTTTCTCTGTATAGCCCTGGCTGTCCTGGAACTCACTTTGTAGACCAGGCTGGCCTCAAACTCAGAAATCCGCCTGCCTCTGCCTCCCGAGTGCTGGGATTAAAGTCGTGAGCCACCACGCCCAGCCTACTGTATACATTCTTTTTAATTGTTTGTTTGGTTGGTTTTGTTTGTTTGTTTATGTATATGTGCACGTATGCATGCCACAGGGGCTGTGTAGAGGTCAGAGGACACTTTGTTTGTTTGTTTGTTTGTTTGTTTATGTGTATGCATGCATGCATGCCACAGTGGATGTGTGGAGGTCAGAGGACATCTTTCCAGATTTGGTTTTCTCCTTCCACCATGTTGGTCCAGCTCAGGTCATCTGGTTTGATGGCAAGCACCTTTACCTACTGAGTCATCTTGCCTGCCCTGTTTACCTTCTTTATGCCGTTTTTTAAAATCTATGTTTAACAATGCTGGAGAAGAAATCTTGGCCTCAATTATACGGACTTTGTGCTCTACCGCTGACCTAGTTTCCCAGCTCTATGGTACTCTAGTTTTAGATGGTTTCTCTTTGTAGTCCAGGCTGAGTTTGAACTTGAGATCCTCCCGCTTCTGCTCAGAACTGGTGGGATTACAGCCAAGAGCTAAGGTACTGGCTTGGAGTTCCCTTGCCGGACTCCCCTCCACCTAGATTTAGACATCAGACTCTTCTGCCCACATCCTGCTCTCTCTACTCTATGCTGATATTCAACCTCTGCCTCTTTATGGCTCTCTCCTCCCCAGCAGTAAGCTTTTACAATGGCACTCTCTGCCCACTGCTCTGTTGCCCTGTGTTCCAGGAGCTGGGGGCGGGGCTGGTTTTGATTAAGAACAACTGGAAGGAGATGGTTCCTCAATTCACAGCTTTGAAGGGCTTTGCTCCACAGCAGGGAGGCTAGGGAAGCCGGATCACCAAAAGTGCTGGAATGAGACCAGCCCGGTGGGTGGTGGAATGCTTCTTGCCTTGTACACCAGTCACCAGGGCTGACGAACAGAGGATGGCCTTCCAGGGGCCCCCAGTAACCAACACAATCCGACTGGGTTCCACTTCCCAAACTTCACAGCCTTTTGGATGATCTTGTGATTTGTGATTTGCCTTAGAATTAAATTATTCATTAGACCAGAACCCTCTAGATACAAATCTAACAGTCCCTGAAAAGGCCCTCCCATATACCCAGAAGTATGCCTTACTAAGTGACTAGACTGTTCTCCACTGAATCAAGATTTACCATCACAGGAATAACAGGATTATTTCTTGTGGACTATGTCTTCTATGAGTGTCCCCTACCCATTTATACATTAAAGTCCTAACCCCCCAATGTTTGATGGAGATGGGGGTTTCAAGAAAATACTCAAGGTATCTTTTTCTTTTTTGGTGGGGGGAGGCTTTCGAGACAGGGTTTCTCTGTATAGTCCTGGCTGTCCTGGAACTCACTTTGTAGACCAGGCTGGCTTCAAACTCAGAAATCCGCCTGCCTCTGCCTCCCAAGTGCTGGAATTAAAGGCGTGCGCCACCACACCCGGCCGGTATCTTTTTCTTTTTTATCTTTTATTTCTTCTTTTTGGTCTTTTTGTTTCTTCCTTTTTGTCTTTTTCATCTTTTTCTTCTTGTTCTTTTTTCTTTTTCTTCTGTTTTTCTTTTTCCTTTTCGACTTTTTCATCTTTTTTTTCGTCTTTTTGTTCTTTTTCTTTCTTCTTTTTCATCTTTTTCTTTTTTTCTTTTTCTTTTTTTCTTCTTTTTCCTCTTTTTCCTTTTTGCCTTTTGCTGCTTTTGCAGCTTTTTCAGTTTTTACTTCTTTTTCATCTTTTCCTTCTTTTTCTTCCTTCTTTCTCTTCCTTTTTGTCTTCTTGTTCTTTTTTCTTTTTCAACTTTTTCATCTTTTTCTTTCCTCTTTTTCATCTTTTTGTTTGTTCTTTTTCTTCTTTTTCTTTTCTTTTTTTCTTTTCCCCCTTTTTCTTTTCTTTGCCTTTTGTGGCTTTTTCTTCTTTTTCAACTTTTCCTTCTTTTTCTTCCTTCTCTTTTGTCTTTTTCTGCCTTCTTTTTCTCTTTTTCTTTCGTCTTTTTGGTCTTATTCTTTCTTCTGTTTTGTCTTTTTGTCTTTTTCTTTCTTCTTTTTCATCTTTTTCTTTTCTTCTTTTTCTCCTTTTTGTCTTTTGCAGCTTTTTTGTCTTTTTCTTTCATCTTTTTCTTTTTCATCTTTTTCTTCTTTTTCTTGTTTTCTTTTATGTATTGTTCTTTTTCTTTTCTTTTTTCTTCCTTTTTCTTTTTCGAATTTTTTCTTTTTCAACTTTTTCTTTTAGTCTTTTTTGTCTTTTTCTTTTGTCCTTTTGTTCTTTTTCTTCTTTGTTTTCTTTCTCCTTTTTTCATCTTTTTCTTTTTTTCCTTTTCTTCTTTCTTTTTCCTCTTTTTTTCTTTTTCTTTCTTCTATTTCTTTTTTCTTATTTTTCATCTATTTTTTTGTTTTTTCTTTTTCTTCTTTTTCATCTTTTTTGGCTTCTGAGGCTTTTGTGGTTTTTTTTCATCCTTTTGTCTTTTTCATCTTTCTTCTATTTCTTTTTTGTCTTTTTTGTTTTTTCATCTTTTTCTTCCTTTTCATTTTTTCTTTCTTCTTTTTCTTATTTTTCATCCTATTCACCTTTTTTGTCTTTATCTTTTTCCTTTTTCTTCTCTTTTGTCCATTTCTTCTTTTTCTTTTGTCTTTTTCATTTTTTCTTCTTTTTGTCTTTTCTTTTTCTTTTTCCATCTTTTTCTACTTTTTCATCTTTTTCTTTTCTTTCTACTTTTCTCTGTCTTTTTCTCCATCTTTTTCTTCTATTTCATCTTTTGCATCTCTTTCTTTTTGCATCTCCTTCTCTCTCTCTCTTTCTCTCTCTTGTCTTTTACTTTCTTCTGTTTCTTTTTTGTTGTCTTCATCTTCTTTTATATCTCTTCCTCCTCTTCTTCTGTCTCCTCCTCTTCCTCCTCCTTCTTTTTTCTTTCAGTTTTTTCAAGATAGTTTTTCTCTGCATAGCCCTGACTGTCCTAGAACTCACTCTGTAGACCAGTCAGGTTGCGAATCCAGAGATCTGCCTGCCTCTGCCTCCGGAGTGCCAAGATAAACATGGGTACCACCACCTTGGAGCCTCTTCTTTTTATGTTTTAGGGTATTTTTATTTAATATGTATGAGTGTGAGACTATGCCAGGGCCTAGCAAACACAGAAGTGGATGCTCACAGTCAGCTATTGGATGGATCACAGGGCCCCCAATGGAGGAGGTAGAGAAAGTACCCAAGGAGCTAAAGGGAACTGCAACCCTATAGGTGGAACAACATGATGTACTAACCAGTACCCCGGAGCTCTTGTCTCTAGCTGCATATGTATCAAAAGATGGCCTAGTCGGCCATCACTAGAAAGAGAGGCCCATTGGACATGCAAACTTTATATGCCCCAGTACAGGGGAATGCCAGGGCCAAAAAGGGGGAGTGGGTGGGTAGGGGAGTGGGAGGTGGGTATGGGGGACTTTGGGATAGCATTGGAAATGTAAATGAGGAAAATACCTAATAAGAAATTTTAAAAAAATGTATGAGTGTTCAGCCTGAATGTATGTCTGTGTGTGTGCCTGGTACCCAAGGAGGTCAGAAGAGGGCGTTGGACTCTTTGGAACTGCCTTACGGACAGTTGTGAGCCACTACATGGGTGCTGGGTACTGAACCCAGTTTTGTTTTTGGTTTGGTTTGGTTTGGTTTGGTTTGGTTTTTTTTTTATTTATTACTATATCTACGTACACTGTAGCTGTCTTCAGAAGTACCAGAAAAAGGTGTCAGATCGCATTACAGATGGTTGTGAGCCACCAGGTGGATGCTGGTATTTGAACTCAGGACCTTTAGAAGAGCAGTCAGTGCTCTTAACCGCGGAGCCATCTCTCCAGCCCCTGAACCCAGGTCTTATGTAACAGCATCTGATGCAGAAGTGTGGGGCAATAGTCTATGCACAGACAGTCTGGTCTCCAGTCGAGTTGAGGTCTGAACCCTGGTAGAACCCAATGGTGATAAGTCACCTACATGGGACGGAAGGTGTTCCCTCATGTGTCCTGGACCCCTGGCTACTGTTAAAGTTACTGCCCCCACAGCCCCCACAGGAGAAGTTGTGGCTAGTAGTCACATACAAAATGTCCCAATCTTCTGACCTTCAGGCTAAACTCCTCCTAGTTACCTAGCAACAGCAAGATAACAATCCCACTATAAGAGGGGCTGCTTGACCCCTCCTCCTCTCTTACTCTCTAACCTCTTACTCTCTCTCACCTCTTACTCTCTAGCCTTTCCTCTCTCTCTCTTTCCCCCTTCTCTCTTCTTGGCCATGGCTGTTCTCTTTCTCTTTGACCTTCTCCTTTCTCCCTGCCTTTCTACCATAAAGCTCTAAAATCATATACTGTCTCTGTTCATCAAGGCCCACTGTGCTTGGACGATGGGATAGGCTTTCTTCTTTTGTTTTGTTTTTGTTGTTGTTGTTTGTTGTGGTTTTGGTTTTGGTTTTTGGAGACAGGGTTTCTCTGTATAGCCCTGGCTGTCCTGGAGCTCACTTTGTAGACCACAAGCTGTTTCTAACCTCCTGATTTTCTGTGCTCCAGTCAAAGACCGGACTAAAGACTCTTGCCTGCATGAGTCCACCCAGCTGTAAGGAGCCGCCTTCACATTTGCCATTACAAGATGGCGCTGATGGCACTGACACCCGTGTTCTAAGTAGTAAACAAGCAAGCTGCGCATGTGCCGGGGTAGCTTTCCACGCCATGTGCTCTGCCTTTCCCGTGACGACAACTCTGGCTGATGGGCTGCAGCCAATCAGGGAGTGACACGTCCGAGGCGGAGGACAGTCCTCCATAAAAGGGAGGGGGCTCCGCCATATCTCTCTCTCTCTGGCTCTCTCTCTGGCTCCTTTCTCCACTGGCTCCTGATGGGGTAAGCAATAAAGTTTGTACTGCAGAAGATTCCGGTTGCCCTGAGCGTGTTCTTACCAGGGGGACACAACAGCGCGGGCAATAAATGGTGCCGAAACCCGGGAGCTACTGCATCACGGAGAAGGAGCGGTTAATGAAGTGTTCCCGGAAATAGACTGTTGAGAAGGACCCGGTGTAGGTTCAGAACTCATCAGCTGGGGAACTGTGGTTAATGAAGTGTTCCCGGAAACAGACTGTTGAGAAGGACCCGGTGTAGGTTCAGAACTCATCAGCTGGGGAACTGTGGTTAATGAAGTGTTCCTGGAAACAGACTGTTGAGAAGGATCCTACGTAGATTCAGAACTCTTCAGCTGGGGAACGGACGGCGCGTTACAGCTTTACAAGGTATGTCTGGTCTTGAACTTTCTCTAGTGTTAAAAGCCTTTTTGTTTCTTTTCATATGTCAACAAGCAGTTAAGATGGGGTGGAGAATTCTGAACGAAATTCAAGACAGTCTATCAGAAGTAAAGCGGGGAGAGAGAGCAGAAAAAAAGAGGAAACATGGTGTGCCAAATAAGTATACAGGCCTTTCCACGGGTCTTGAACCCAAGGAAAAGTTAATGTCAGGGAAGAATACCTGGGGAGAGATTGGAAGGAAAGAGGAGAAAAAAGATGAGTTTAAAGAGCCAGTTCTTAGTAGCTGTGAATCAGATAAAGAAATTAGCCCTTCTGAGGAAACAGACTTGGAGGAGGGAGCAGCTCGTTATGAGAGAGAAATTCGAGCTTTTAAGTCAAGAAAAAAGCCAAAAGCGGCTGGCAAAGGCCAGCTTGCTGCTTGGCCTCAGGGCAGTCGGCTTCAGGGTCATAGTGCACCTCCGCCCTATGCGGAGCCCCCGCCCTGCGTAGTGCGTCAGCCCTGCGCAGAGAGGCAGTGCGCAGACTCGTTCATTCCAAGAGAGGAACAAAGGAAGATACAACAGGCATTTCCGGTCTTTGAAGGAGCCGAGGGTGGGCGTGTCCACGCTCCGGTAGATTATACACAGATTAAAGAGCTTGCTGAATCGGTCCGTAAATATGGAACCAATGCTAATTTTACCTTGGTGCAGTTAGACAGGCTTGCTGGCATGGCACTAACTCCTGCCGACTGGCAAATGATTGCAAAAGCCGCTCTCCCCAGTATGGGCAAATATATGGAATGGAGAGCACTATGGCAAGAGGCTGCACAAACTCAGGCCCGAGCAAATGCTGCCGCTTTGACTCCAGAGCAGAGAGATTGGACCTTTGACCTGTTAACGGGTCAGGGAGCTTATACCGCTGATCAAACAAATTATCACTGGGGAGCTTATGCCCAAATTTCCTACGCGGCTATTAAGGCCTGGAAGGCGCTCTCCCGAACAGGTGAAGCCACTGGACAATTAACCAAGATCATCCAGGGACCCCAGGAGTCCTTCTCAGACTTTGTGGCCAGAATGACAGAGGCAGCAGAGCGTATTTTTGGAGATTCAGAGCAAGCCTCACCTCTGATAGAACAGCTCATTTATGAGCAAGCCACACAGGAGTGTCGAACGGCCATAGCCCCAAGAAAGAATAAAGGCTTACAGGATTGGCTCAGGGTTTGTCGAGAGCTCGGGGGACCTCTCACCAATGCAGGCTTAGCGGCTGCCATCCTCCAATCCCAAAAACGCTTCATAGGCAGAAATGATTGGAGGACATGTTTTAACTGTGGGAGGCCTGGGCATTTTAAGAAAGATTGTAGAGCTCCAGACAAAAAAGGGGGGACCCTCACTCTTTGCTCTAAGTGTGGCAAGGGCTATCATAGAGCCGACCAGTGTTGCTCTGTGAGGGATATAAAGGGCAGATTCCTTCCCCCACCTGATAACCAATCAGCTGATGTGTCAAAAAAACGGGCTATCGGGCCCTCGGTCCCAGGGCCCTCAAAGATATGGGAACCGGTTTGTCAGGACCCAGGAAGCAGTCAGAGAGGCGACCCAGGAAGACCCACAAGGGTGGACCTGCGCGCCACCTCCGATTTCCTACTAATGCCTCAAATGAGTATTCAGCCGATGCCGGTGGAGCCTATACCATCTTTGCCCCCTGGAACCATGGGCCTTATTCTCGGCCGGGGTTCACTCACCTTGCAGGGCTTAGTAGTCCACCCTGGAGTTATGGATTGTCAACATTCCCCTGAAATACAGGTCCTGTGTTCAAGCCCTAAGGGCGTTTTTTCTATTAGTAAAGGAGATAGGATAGCTCAGCTGCTACTCCTCCCTGATAATACCAGGGAGAAATCTGCAGGACCTGAGACAAAGAAAATGGGCTCCTCTGGAAATGATTCTGCCTATTTGGTTGTATCTTTGAATGATAGACCTAAGCCCCGCCTTAAGATCAGCGGAAAAGAGTTTGAAGGCATCCTTGATACCGGAGCAGATAAAAGTATAATCTCTACACATTGGTGGCCCAAAGCATGGCCCACCACAGAGTCATCTCATTCATTACAGGGCCTAGGATATCAATCATGTCCCACTATAAGCTCTGTTGCCTTGACATGGGAATCCTCCGAGGGGCAGCGAGGAAAATTCATACCTTATGTGCTCCCATTCCCGGTTAACCTCTGGGGGAGGGATATTATGCAGCATTTGGGCCTTGTTTTGTCCAATGAGAATGCCCCGTCGGGAGGGTGTTTGGTTAAAGTAAGAAATATCATGGCAAAGATGGGTTATAAAGAGGGAAAAGGGTTAGGAAATGAACAATTAAAACTGGGCCATATTGAACCATCTACCTCACCTTGGAATACTCCAGTTTTTGTAATTAAGAAAAAGTCAGGAAAGTGGAGACTGCTCCATGACCTCAGAGCCATTAATGAGCAAATGAACTTATTTGGCCCCGTACAGAGAGGTCTCCCTGTACTTTCCGCCTTACCAGGTGGCTGGAATTTAATTATTATAGATATTAAAGATTGTTTCTTTTCTATACCTTTGTGTTCAAGGGATAGGCCCAGATTTGCCTTTACCATCCCCTCTATTAATCACATGGAACCTGATAAGAGGTATCAATGGAAGGTCTTACCACAGGGAATGTCCAATAGTCCTACAATGTGCCAACTTTATGTGCAAGAAGCTCTTTTGCCAGTGAGGGAACAATTCCCCTCTTTAATTTTGCTTCTTTACATGGATGACATCCTTCTATGCCATAAAAACCTTACCATACTACAAAAGGCATATCCTTTTCTACTTAAGACTTTAAGTCAGTGGGGTTTACAAATAGCCACAGAAAAGGTCCAAATTTCTGATACAGGACAATTTTTGGGCTCTGTGGTGTCCCCAAATAAAATTGTGCCCCAAAAGGTAGAGATAAGAAGAGATCACCTCCATACCTTAAATGATTTTCAAAAGCTGTTAGGGGATATTAACTGGCTCAGACCTTTTTTGAAGATTCCTTCTGCTGAGTTAAGGCCTTTGTTTGATATTTTAGAAGGAGATTCTCATATCTCCTCCCCTAGGGCTCTTACTCTAGCTGCTAGCCAGGCCTTACAAAAGGTGGAAGATGCCTTACAGAATGCACAATTACAACGTATTGAGGATTCGCAGCCTTTTAGTTTATGTGTCTTTAAGACAGCACAATTGCCAACCGCAGTTTTGTGGCAGAATGGGCCATTGTTGTGGATCCATCCAAATGTATCTCCAGCTAAAATAATAAATTGGTATCCTGATGCAATTGCACAGCTCGCCCTTAAAGGCCTAAAAGCAGCGATCACCCATTTTGGACGAAATCCCTATCTTTTAATTGTACCTTATACCGCTGCACAGGTTCAGACCTTGGCAGCCATATCTAATGATTGGGCAGTTTTAGTTACCTCCTTTTCAGGACAAATAGATAACCATTATCCAAAACATCCAATTTTACAGTTCGCCCAAAATCAATCTGTTGTGTTTCCACAAATAACAGTAAGAAACCCACTTAAAAATGGGGTTGTGGTATATACTGATGGATCAAAAACTGGCATAGGTGCCTATGTGGCTAATGGTGAAGTAGTATCCAAACAATATAATGAAAATTCACCTCAAGTGGTAGAATGTTTAGTGGTTTTAGAAGTTTTAAAAACCTTTTTAGAACCCCTCAATTTTTTAGAAGTGGCTGGAGTGATTAAGCCTTCCAGTAAAGTTGCCAATATTTTTCAGCAGATACAATTAGTTTTGTTATCTAGAAGATTTCCTGTTTATATTACTCATGTTAGAGCCCATTCAGGCCTACCTGGCCCCATGACTCTGGGGAATGATTTGGCAGATAAAGCCACTAAAGTGGTGGCTGCTGCCCTAACATCCCCGATAGAGGCTGCAAGAAATTTTCATAACAATTTTCATGTGACGGCTGAAACATTACGCCGCCGTTTCTCCTTGACGAGAAAAGAAGCCCGTGACTCAATGTCAAAGCTGCTGTGAGTTCTTGCCAGTTCCTCAGGTGGGAATTAACCCACGCGGTATTCGACCTCTACAGGTCTGGCAAATGGATGTTACACATGTTTCTTCCTTTGGAAAACTTCAATATCTCCATGTGTCCATTGACACATGCTCTGGCATCATGTTTGCCTCTCCTTTAACTGGAGAAAAGGCCTCACATGTGATTCAACATTGCCTTGAGGCATGGAGTGCTTGGGGAAAACCCAAACTCCTTAAGACTGATAATGGACCAGCTTATACATCTCAAAAATTCCAACAGTTCTGCCGTCAGATGGACGTGACCCACCTGACTGGACTTCCATCTAATAAAACAGAAAGGGGGAGTCGAGGAGGCTCTACCCCGAGTACCAAGAGTGTCTGTGTCTACAGCACTTTTTACACTCAATTTTTTAAATCTTGATTCTCATGGCCATACCGCGGCTGAACGACATTGTTCAGAGCCAGATAGGCCCAAAGAGATGGTTAAATGGAAAGATGTTTTAAATAACAAATGGAAAGGCCCGGATCCTATTTTGATAAGATCCAGGGGAGCTGTTTGTGTTTTTCCACAGAATGAAGACAACCCATTTTGGATACCAGAGAGACTCACCCGAAAAATCCAGACTGACCAAAGGAATACTGATGTCCCTCGTCTTGGTGATGTCCAGTGCGATAACAACAAAGGGAGAGCAGCGTTGGGAGATACAGAATTGGACGGCTAAATTTGAACAGACCCTTCAAAAATTGAGACTTGCCCCACGCACTTGGACCTGTCCCTGACCTAAGGACTATCTTTTCAACATTTTCCTTCTTTAAAGAATGGGTGGGGGTGGAATTATTTGGAGCTGTTCTTTGCTGTGGATTAGTGTTGCTTCTTTGATTGGTCTGTAAGCTTAAGGCCCATGAAACTAGGAGAGACATGGTGATTATTTCCCAGGCACTTGCAGCACTAGAACATGGTGCTTCCCCTGATATATGGTTATCTATGCTTAAGCAATAGGTCGCTGGCCACTCAGCTCTTGCACCCCACGAGGCTAGTCTCATTGCACGGGATAGAGTGAGTGTGCTTCAGCAGCCCGAGAGAGTTGCACGGCTAAGCACTGCAGTAGAAGGGCTCTGTGGCATATATGAGCCTATTCTAGGGAGACATGTCATCTTTCAAGAAGGTTGAGTGTCCAAGTGTCCTTCCCCCAGGAAAAACGACACGGGAGCAGACCAAGACCCCTTTGGGTGATGAGCCTGGGAGGAGGTTTTGTGTAAAGCCCCTATTTTACACACTGGGGATTTGACCTCTATCTCCACTCTCATTATTATGGGTGGCCTATTGCTCTTATATAAAAGAAAAGGGGGAGATGTAAGGAGCCGCCTTCACATTTGCCATTACAAGATGGCGCTGATGGCACTGACACCCGTGTTCTAAGTAGTAAACAAGCAAGCTGCGCATGTGCCGGGGTAGCTTTCCACGCCATGTGCTCTGCCTTTCCCGTGACGACAACTCTGGCTGATGGGCTGCAGCCAATCAGGGAGTGACACGTCCGAGGCGGAGGACAGTCCTCCATAAAAGGGAGGGGGCTCCGCCATATCTCTCTCTCTCTGGCTCTCTCTCTGGCTCCTTTCTCCACTGGCTCCTGATGGGGTAAGCAATAAAGTTTGTACTGCAGAAGATTCCGGTTGCCCTGAGCGTGTTCTTACCAGGGGGACACAACAGCGCGGGCAATACCCAGCACCCCTTCTTTTCCCCTTCCCTCTCTTCCCCTATTCTGTTCTCAGCTCCTCTGCCATATCCAGCATGGGATGTTGGAGACTGAGAACCTGGTACGGGGGCTGCCCCTTGTCCATACCCCACTGAGTAGGATCAGTGGCTTCACACAGCCAGATCCCCACCTGGGGGGCTGAGTGGAAACTGTCCGGCAGTTCTCCTGTGTCTGCCTGCCCAGAGCACAAGAACTCTGGTGGGACTCGGGCACTCTCTCCCTTCCCCCTTCCCCCAATGCCCACAGCCCAACACAGAGCTGAGACATCTCTTCAGCCCCATGGGCATATACGACTCACAAGCCAAGAGGCCTCATTCCAAGGTTTCTTCACTGTTGCCTTGACCCTGAACTTCACAGAATAAGGAGAAGTAAATCTCTCCATCTATGGCTCTGTGTTCTGGCAGCCCACACAGACGAAGATGTAAGAGAAGCTGCCTCACACACTTGTTCTCTAACGATGAATTGTTCACATGCCTGTCAAATACTTGGGCACATGCCTGGCACATACACAGTGAGCTCCACTCACTATTTATTAATGTTCTCACATATTGAATTCATTTGTGGAATGAATAAACAAATTCATCTTGCAAGTTAAATCTCATACATAATAGCTCTCTTAAAACAGTTTAGCTGGGTTGTGGGAGCAGAGGACCTCAGCTTTGACCCTAGTGCCCTGGAGGCAGAGGATGGTGGATCTGTGAACTAGAGGCCAGCCTGGTCTACATAGTCAAACCCTGTTGCAAGTAAGCAAACAAACAAAAAACTGTAGCTGGGCCTGTTGGCCTAGAATCCCTGCATTCAGGAGGTAGAGGCAGCAGAAAGAACTTTGTCGCTTTGCCTCCATCCTGGTTTACTTGGGGAAAACTTGTCTTGAAAATAAACAGATTAAATAGAAAAAAAAGAGAAGAGAAAGATAAAGTGTATCTGTATTACAACCAGGTAAGTTTACAGGGAGACATTGCTGATGGATTTACAAAACAAGCACATCAACTTGCACTGAGCAGGTGACCAGAGAGTGTGTGAATTTCTAGCTTTTTTTTTTTTTAAGATTTATTTATTTAGAGACAGGGTTTCTCTGTATAGTCCTGGCTGTCCTGGAACTCACTCTGTAGACCAGGCTGGCCTCGAACTTAGAAATCTGCCTGCCTCTGCCTCCCAGGTGCTAGGATTAAAGGGATTTATTTATTTATATGAGTACACTGTAGCTGTCTTCAGACACACCAGAAGAGGACATCAGATCCCATTACAGATGATTGTGAGCTGGGATTTGAACTCAGGACCTTCAGAAGAGCAGTCAGTGCTCTTAACCCCAAAGCCATCTCTCCACCCCCAAATCTCTAGCTCTTTTGTTTCTAGAATGTTGCTTAGAGGCTCCTGGAATCCCTCTCCTTATTAGTGGTTCCAGTACTGCGGGGTGGGGGAGGGCGGGTCAGATCCCGTGAGCTTGCAGGCTGGCCAACCTGAACAGTTGTTGATTTTTCAGGTCCCAGTGAAATACCCTGTGTCCATAAAACCAGTCGGGGGCCTAAGGAGATGATAGCTCCGTGGAAAAAGGACTTTCTATGAAATCTTACCTCTGATCCCCAAGACCCGTGTAAAATGCTGTTGTGTGGGCTCATGCCTCCATAGCAGAGATAGAAGGACCTTAAATGCTGTCAGACCAGTCAGTCTAGCTGAAAGGATGATTGCCAGGTTCAGCTGGAGACCCTGTCTGGAAAAGTAAGTTGGAGAGGGATAGAGGAAGACACCCAGACATCAACGTCTGACCTCCACGTGTGCTACTTGGAGGAGTGTATCCACACACATGATGCTCCACACACGCTAAGACACCATGGATGGCTCCTGAGGAATGATGCCTGAGGCTGTCAGCAGACCTCCACACACATGTTCATATACATGCGTGTGTACTCACATGTGCACACACACACACACACACACACACACGTCACTGTGGTTCCAGCATCCAACAGGAAAATTTCTAATTTAAAGCCAGCCTGGCGTCTGTAATACAGACCCCGTCTCAAAAGAACTCCAAACCAATTAAACCAAAACCAAACCAAACCAGATCAAAGCCAATCCATCATTGACTCCCAGAGTGACCTTTGGGAAGGAGGGATAAAGAAAGCCTGTCTGGAGCTGTAGAGATGGCTCAGAGGTTAAGAGTACTTACTGCTCTTTCAGAAGTCCAGAGTTCAATTCCCAGCAACCACATGGTGGCTTATAACAATCAGGAATGAGATCTGGTACCCCCTGTAGGTCTGCAGGCATACATGCAGGCAGAATGCCATGTACATAATTTTTTTCTCTTCCTTTCTTTCTTTCTTTCTTTCTTTCTTTCTTTCTTTCTTTCTTTCTTTCTTTCTTTCTTTCTTTCTTTCTTTCTTTCTTCCTTCCTTCCTTCCTTCCTTCCTTCCTTCCTTCCTTCCTTCCTTTCTTTCTTTCTTTCTTTCTTTCTTTCTTTCTTTCTTTCTTTCTTTCTTTCTTTCTTTCTTTTAAGCCTATTTGATCCAGGCGTGTCTGGATGGGAAGATATGCAGATCATGTGAGAGAGAAACTTGGGTGTTAACGCTGGGAGTGGAGGTGCACGCCTTTAATCCCACCCCCTGGGAGGCAGAAGCAAGTGGGTTTCTGTGAGTTCAAAGCTAGCCTGGTCTACAGAGTGAGTTTGAGGCCAGTCATGGCTACAGGTCGGGATCTTAGATTCTCTAGCCTTGAGCCTCGGTGTTGTCACCTGAAAAAAATGAACCAGTCTTTACCAAGCCCACAGAGAACTGGGAGCAGCAAAGAAAAGCATTTTGCAAACGTAGCCGGGCTGCGGGAGGAGCTTGTTAACGTGTAGTTAAGGGATGCTGATGTGGCCCTGGAGACCTGCGGGTCCCAGCCCACTGCTGCGCTTTGGTTAGATTGTGACATTTACATGCATTTTGACCGCTGACGTCTCCGGCGTTACTGAGCATCACGGTGTATCAGACAATGGACGGTATCTGGAAGAGCAGCCTTAATTACCCCAGCCAGGCTATTTATTGCACCAGACATCAAGCTTTATGCGTAATATATGCAAGCCAAATATAACCAAGGCTTCTCATTGCTTCATCTCTATGTGGTGACTTACTTGGCAGAAAAAAAAATGTAATTGAAAGTAATTAAAATCTTTTCCCAGTCTCTCAGAAAATGCTCGGATGAGGAGGGCTTTTTGTTTTTTTCTTCTCTATGGGACGAGGATGAAACCAAGAGCCTGGTGTAAAGTTAGATAGTGCTCCTCCGCTGAGCAGAGCCCTCCTCGCCATGAGCGAGTACATTTTTTGTTTGTTTGTTTTGTTTTTGAGATAGGGTTTCTCTGTATAGTCCTGGCTGTCCTGGAACTCACTTTGTAGACCAGGCTGGCCTCGAACTCAGAAATCCGCCTGCTTCTGCCTCCCAAGTGCTAGGATTAAAGGCGTGCGCCATCTCTATCTCTCTCTTTTTTTTGGGGGGGGGGGTTCAAGACAGGGTTTCTCTGTCTCTCTCTTTTTTTTTTTTTTTTAAGGGAGCTAATTATAGCCAGGAGTGTAGCTCATGCTTGTCCGCAGGAGTCTGAGGCAGGAGTATTGCCTTGAGCTTGAGGCCCTGTAGAGCAATGTTGGGAACTGAGAGATCCTGTCTCAAGGGAAGGAAAGATAAAATGAAGAAGGGTCGGGGCTGTAGCTCACTAGGTGCAGTGTTATCCTGGCATGGCACATGCGTGCGCCCGGGTTCTATCTCATGTTCCAAAGAGAACTGGGTACAGAGGCACATACCTGTGACACGTGACACCTACACAGAAGGCTCAGAAACCCAAAGCCATCTTTAGCCTGAGCCACAGGAAACCTTCGTCTCAAAATCAAACAGAAACAAAGAAATGCAGACGGCTCAGAGCACTGGCTGCTCTTGCAGAGGACCCAGGTTCCATTCCCAGCACCCACAGTTGTTGGTAACCTTAGTTCCAAGGGGTCCAGTGCCCTCCTCTGGCCCTGGAGGGCCCTGCACACGTGTGGTACCTGGGCATACATGTAGGCAAGTCACTCAGATAAAGAGAATAAAAGCTATTTTTTTTTTTTTTTGGTTTTTCGAGATAGGGTTTCTCTGTGTAGCCCTGGCTGTCCTGGACCTCCCTTTGTAGACCAGGCTGGCCTCGAACTCAGAAATCTGCCTGCCTCTGCCTCCCGAGTGCTGGGATTAAAGGCGTGTGCCACCACGCCCGGCAAAAACTATTTTTAAAAAATGAAAAAAATTGGGCTGGAGAGGTGGCTCAGCAGTTAAGAGCACTGACTGCTCTTCCAGAGGTCCTGAGTTCAAATCCCAGCAACCACATGGTGGCTCACAACCATCTGTAATGAGATCTGATGCCATCTTCTTGGTGTGTCTGAAGACAGGGCCAATGTACTCACATACATAAAATAAATAAAACTCATGTACATAAAATGAATAAACCTTTAAAAAAAAAGAATTTCTGTGGTATGATAATAATAAAATACAAAACTGGTTTTCACTTGTTTTTTTTTTTTAATTCTGTTTACCATTATTCAGTGGCACGTAGGTGTGGGGGAGGGGCTCACGCATACACAGTTGGTTTCCCCCTCCAAGACTCGGGTCCTAGGGATCAAACTCAGGCCACCCAGCTTAGCAGCAAGCGCCTTTATCCCTTTATCTGAGCCATCCTGCCGGCCTAATTTTTAGTTGCTGTTAACTTTTCTTGAGGAAATGGTCACCAGTGCAGCTGCACTTCTCTTGGCTCGGTTCCTTGGGGAGAGGTTGGCTTTCCTCATGTGATATAAGGATAAAACCCAGCCCTCATACACAGCTAGGCAGCCTTTGCCTCTCGGAACTCATTTCCTTATTACTCAAAACTCAGGTAATTTATTACTCATTACTCAGGTAATTTCATCATACCTGCAGTCACAAGGGGGTATGGCAGCTTACACCTGTCACTCTAGCGCCTGGGATAGCCTGGGCTACATACTGAGAGTCTGTCTCAAACAAAACAAAAACAAACAATCCAGGGGCTGGCAAGGCAGCTCAGGGGGTATAAAGGTGCTTGCTGTCAAGCATGAAGACCTGCGTTCGATCCCCAGGACCTATCTGGTGGCCTGTGAGAACGTTTTTTCCACAGGCTGTGGTCCTGTTCCCATATGCATGCCCACCCCACCCCACCCCACCCCCACTGCACTAAATACAGTTTGTTTGTTTGTATGTTTCTCTGTGTAGCTTTGGCTGTCACGTAACTCCTTCTGTAGACCAGGCTTGGCCTCAAACTCAAAGAGATGCCCCTGCCTCTGCCTCCAATCACCACTCAGCCTAAGTATTTTTTTTTTTTTTTTTAGTTAAAACCAAAACCAACAAAGGAAGCCATAGGCCTTTGAAAGGTGGAAGTTTCCCACGGAGAAACACATCCGGAAGCCCACATCCGGAAGCCCTTGAGGGCTTTTGGAAACTGCAGGGCCACCTCCAGGGCTTCTGATCTGGCCGGCTGGAGCTAAGCCTGGAGGATTTGCTTGTTTAACAAGTTCCTGGAGGTGAAGCTGAAGCAACTCCACTCGGAGAAAAAAACTTGTCAATCATCCTCTGTGGACCAATGAGTGACGGAAGGTACCTGCTCTTTGGAGTGGCTTCTAATGGAGGAGGTAGCCTGTGACCCTGGGCGGAGCTGACTCTCTGGGTGAAGCTGGCCCCGGGGTCGCATCCTCTGGCTCACTTGATGCGCTGGTTTGAATCCATGGTCCCCAGTTGGTGGCTACTAGGGAGGATTAGGCGGCTGGAGAAAGTGTGGGCCTGGGGGCTGCCTTTGAGGTTTCTAATGGCTATTACCAGTTAGCTCTCTTCATCCTGTTTTGGGTTCAAAATGTGAACTCTGGACTGCTGCTGGCCCTGCCTGCTGCCTGCCACCTCCACTGCACTGTCATCCACTCTGGAACCTCAAGCCCCAAATCGACTGTTTTTGTTTTTTTGTTTATGAGACAGGGTTTCTCTGTATAGCCCTGGCTGTCCTGGAACTTACTTTGTAGACCAGGCTGGCCTCGAACTCAGAAATCTGCCTGCCTCTGCCTCCCGAGTGCTGGGATTAAAAGTGTGTGCCACCACTGCCTGGCACCTGAGGAAACTCTTACTGAGTTCAAGATCTTCTGACTGAGATGCCAGAGAGTGAAGTGGTAAGTCAAAGCAATGGGGAGGCTGAGGCAGGGGGATTTCAAGGGCCTCACAGTGAAACCTTACAAGGAAGAGGAGGAGGAGGAGGAGGAGGAGGAAATAAGAAAAAAAAGAAAAGAAAAAGCCAATTAATTTATTATCGGGGACAGCATTGTGAATTCTTTTGGTTTTAGAAACAGGGTCTCATGCATCCCAGGCGTCAGGATGACCCTCAGTAAATGGTGATGTTCCTGCCCCCACCTCCTGAGTGCTGGGTTTGTAGGCCCTGCCCAGTGTATAGCCCTATGGAGGTTGGACCCTGGGCTCTGCACATCCCAGGCAGGCCATGGACTACATCCTCAGCCTGACGATCGAGAATTCTGATTCAGATTTAAAACCTCTCACTAGTCAGACCTTGAACTGTTTTTCAGTGGTTTCAAGAGCTTCACCCCTTCCTTCATTTTACTCTCCCCCCACCCCACCCCACCCCCGCCCCTGCCTTGCTCCTTAGGCTGCTTTGCTCCAACTTTGGCTTCCAACTTGCAATCCTCCTGCCTCAGCTTTCTGAGTAGCTGAAATTATAGGAATCCACCATTGCACACCTGGCTTAATATATAAAAAACAATATTTACATTATATATGCATATATAATATAAAATATATAATTTATAGTAATATAGTAGAATATAATATATGCAAATGAGTGAGCTCAGACCCTTGGCAGGCAGGTGGAAGCCCCACAGGTCTCCTGGGATCTAGAGCCTGTCCACCCCCAAAGATAGTAGGGTAAAAGGGTAGTGGAAACATTGTGTGGGACCCCCCTCCCCAGTGCCATTTCTGAAAGAAATTAGGCCGGATTTGGAATACCACCCTGACCTTGGGTTTTCTATTACACACAGCTAGGCGCAATTCCTGATGATACTAAATTACTGTTGCTTTCTGAGCTGACTTGGGCTGCACTCGCTGGCCCTCTAACGGACGAGCCTCCTCCTGCAGGAGCAGACAAGCTCTCTCGGGCCTTTTTTTTTTAGGGGTGAGGGAGGGAGATAAGGACATTAAGCCCCTCCCCTCGCTTGCTCTACTCCTTTCAGGTCTACAAGAGGAATTAGGATTTAATAAACAGCTGTGGAGAGGCGGGCACAAACATCCGGCCTGGGAAGGGGAGGGCGACTCAGCCCGGGATGGGTCGAGTCCCTGAAGCACGAAGCTTTGTCAGAGTAAGGGGCCATACATAGGCTCAACCCTGGTGGCGAGTTGGGGAGGAGGCTTATCCGCCGGTTCCTGCGTCCCAGCTCCTGTAGGCACTGGATGGGGCTGGGAGGTTTCCTACAGTGGGCAGTCCTGATGCTAGGCTTCCACGCGGTACCGCTCTGGAAGTTTCTGCCTTCTTCTAGGGAAGATTCTGGATTGCAAGTGGTAATTCTGCAATAATTTTCATGTATTAGACACACAGTCCTCCCTGGACAGATAAAGAAACAGACTCAGGGGAGCCACGGGATCTGCAAAGCCTGAAATTGTCTGCCCAGTTCGGGGCTCTTCCAGCCAATGGTGCCTTCAACAGGTCCCTGAGCCCTACCTAGTTCAGTGTGTGTGTATGCGCATGCGTGCGTCCGTGTGTTCCAGGCTCAGTAAGAGGCCAGAGGTTGGTGGAGGGTGTCTTCTATCATGCTCTCCACTAGTTTCTGAGACAGGGTCCCTTACTGACCCTGGAGCTCACTCTTTCTAATAGATTGCTGGCCAGTGAGCCCCGAGATCCTTCCGGTCTCCGCCTGCTCTGTGGTTACAGATACGCAAAGCCACACCCAGGTGTCCTCATGAGTGCCAGGGATCCTAGCTCGGGCCCTCACGCTTGCATAGCAAGCCCTTTATCCAGGGAGTGTTGCCAGCCCTCGTTTCACTGTTTGGCCAATTTGATTGGCATCTCAGTATCATAGATGTTCCTGAGCTCTTGGCTTGTGAGAACCAGATTGTCTCCTAACAGCACCTGCGGAGCGGGGAAAGCAGGTGAGATCCTGGCAAGGCTGCCTGAAGTGTTTGCTCATACAAGAGATTCTCTGCCATTTGGACGGAGGGGGCAGTCTCAACCAGGAATAAAGTGGGTGGATCTGAACAAAATTTCCCGACTGGAGAATTCTTAGGCAAGGAATGGCAGGAAGCTGTGGCGCGTGGAGGTCGAGCGCCCTCTACTGCTGAAGAAGATTGCATCCACGCGGAAGGACACCGGACCTGCTCAGCCCACGCTGTTTTTCCTGCTCCGAGTTCGTCTGCGTCCAGGTTAGAGCTGCATACAGTTGGCCCGCTTTCCCTGAGTTCACGTCTCATTGGATTGAATACACACCTTCGAGAAAAATCCGAGAAAGAAGGTAGTGGAAGGAGACAGCCGAATTTCGCAAGTTGTCCTTCGCCCTCCACACGCTCACCCCGCAATATACAATTAATAGGAAATGTTTTTCAGGGCTGGTGAGATGGCTCGGTGGGTAAGCACTGACTGCCTTTCCAAAGGTCTTGAGTTCCAATCCCAGAAACCACATGGTGGCTCACAACCATCAGTAATGAGCTTTGACGTCCTCTTCTGGTGCCATTGAAGACAGCTATAGTGTTCTTACATATAATAATAAATAAATCGTAGGGGCAGAGCAAGCAGAGATCCTGAGTTCAATTTCCAGCAACCACATGGTGGCTCACAACCATCTGTACAGCTACAGTGTACTCATATACATAAAATAAATCTTAAAAAAAGAAAGAAATGTTTTTCACGGGCCAGGCACACCTCAGTTCTCTTTCCTGTTGGATGTGTTCGTTCCTGGATCTGCACCCGGCTATGAGAGCGGGTGAGAACCGCCCTGCAGAGATGCGCTCAGAACTCGGGCTCAGAAAATTGTGCGTGGACGAGAGCCAGAGACAAGCTTTGGCCACAGATCCAAAGGAGCAGTGAGTTAAAGGCAAGATAACTCTGGGATGGCTGACCCAGCATCCCTCTTGCTGGGTCACAAAAAATAATTTAAGAAATATGTTGCCAGGCAGTGGTGGCTCATGCCTCTAATCCCAGTGTTTGGGATTAAACCTGCACAGCTGTTTTTTTGAACATTTACTATGTCTGTGGAGACCCTGGAGGGGTGAAGTTGCCGAACCATGGATCCTGGAAGGATCTTAGAGAGATCTAGACGGTAACACAGACACACCTGTCTGGGTGCCTTGCAAACAACAAAAACCAAACAACATGAAAACAAACAAACAAACAAACCAAAAAACCACAGTCGTGCCCTGCCCCCTTCAGTCTGGTCAAGGAAGCAACTTTTATTCCTTATTTACACGATATAACTTCCTCCTGAGACCAGCTTTATGATACAGAGTAAACCATCAAACTGCATGCAAATATGGTCACAGAGCCGGAAATGAAGGTGGTAGATTCTAATCTAATGCCAGGATCCAGTCTATGGACACAGTAGTGCTTAGCTAGGACATCCTTACAGGTGTTAAGGAAAACAAGACAAACAAACAAAGCAGGCCATGTCTCTGATCCCAGCACTCAGATGCAGAGGCAGGCGAATCTCTGTGAGTTCCAGGACATCCTGATCTACAGAGTGAGTTCCAGGCCAGCCAGATAGCTAGACCCTAACCCTAACCTGTCCTAACACAACAAAATAAAATGCATAAAATAGGGCTGCAAAAGTGGTCACCCAACAGTTTTTATCTAGTTTGCACAAAGCCCTTAGAGACTATATAAATATTCCTGGCATGGGGTGGGGGGGTAGGAGGGAGGGGAGATCAGGAGCACAATGTTATCCTTGATACATATGTTGATACACCCTTGATACACAATGTTATTCTTGATACATATCCTGGGCTGTATCAGGCTACCTTGTCTCAAAGAGTAGGGGGAGGGAGAATAACTGAAGCTTTTTTTTTTTTCAATGGATGTATTGTATTTTCTTACAGTAATTGTTAGGTGTTAAGCCTCTTGGTTTTGTTTTTTTTTTTTTAAGATTTATTTGTTTGGTTTTTTTGCTTATAAGGGTTTTTACCAAGATGTATATAAATGTGGCAGTGCATGCCTTTAATCCCAGCACTCGGGAGTCAGAAGCAGGAAGATCTCTGAATTGGAGGCCAGCCTATCTACAGAGTGAGTTCCAGGACAGCCAGGGCTACACAGAGAAACCCTCTCTCAAAACAAAACAAAACAAAACAAAACAAAACAAAACAAAACAAAACAAAACAAAAACCAAAATTAGCACACTGAGTCCAACCAATATGAATAGTGATTATATATGAAGTGAAAAAACTGAGAACTTTGGTGCTACAGATACGGCTTAGTGGTTAAGCCCTCTTCTTTTAAATTAATTAATTTATTTATATGAGTACACTGCAGCTGTACAGATGGTTGTGAGCCACCATGTGGTTGCTGGGACTTGAACTCAGGACCTACAGAAGAGTCAGTGCTTTTAACCACTGAGCTATCTCTCCAGCCTGGTTAAGCCTTCCTACCGAGGACCTGAGTTCAATTACCAGCACATAAGTCAGGTGGCTCACACTTGGCTATAACACCAGCTTCAAGGGGCCAGACTCTTGAAAACAGCAACAGGGGGCTTACCTTAGGCCCAAGGCCAGTCTCACTATCGTGAGTTCCAGACCAGATAGGAGTATATAGTGAGACCCTGTGTGGTGGTTTGAACAAGACACATCCCTCTTAGGCTTTGGAACACTTGGCCCCCTATTGGTGACATCATTTGGGGGAGGTTTGGGTGGTACGGTCTTGATGGAGGTCAGACTTTGAGATTAAAAAAAGCCACCACCACTCACTGTCCGAGGTTGAGCCCTCAGGCTCCTGCTCCAGCCACTAGGCAGCTGCCAAAGCATGAAGCCACAAAAGAAAAGCACAGTCTCCTCCCCGGTAATAGCATGGACCAAGGAACAATGCCAGACCCTAGGAAAGAGGGCACCAGGCTCCCAAAGGCAGCTGCCCACCCTAGACCCCAGCTCTGAAGGACTCTGATCCTCACTGAACCCCCGAACCCCCCAACCCCCGCCCCGTGCCTCTCTTTTTCTCCTCTGCAGAATGGAGCTATAACAGAACTCAGAAGTGTTTTGAAAACCCAGTGCATGACAGAAGTGTGCGGCAGTGCTGAGCCAAGCACTTGGTGTCTTCATCTGTATTCACGGCTACACAAACAGATGGGTAATTTACAACAACCAGAAAGCAGTTGGGGTCATGGCTCTAGAGACTGGAAAATCCAGGAGGGTGGGGAAAGCCTAGCAGCTAGCCAAGACACCTTCTCACTGAGCCATAGAGGAAGGCAGCAGGGCAGGAGAGGGCCATGCTCCGTTTCCCAGCAACTTCACTTCGGATAGTCTGCCCCGGAAATGAAGACATGAAGCTCTCAATGAGGCTGCAGACCAGAGGCACTGCTGCCCTGGTGTGTGTGGTTTTCCAAACTATGAAGAAAATATTCAAATCACAGAATGGATTGGACTTTACTACCACACACAACACACACACAAATACACATTCACACCTTACATGCACACAGCACACACACACCGTATACACATAAGCATACCCCATATACACCACATACACATAAGCACACTCCCCACATGCACACACACACACACACACACACACACAATTTACATATAGTACACACACACACACACGCTATACATACTCCACATCTACACAAAACACACCATTAAAAAAACCCACATAAAACATGGTTAGTTATAATGAGATTGATTTAATAAATATTTATTGAGCATCTTACATTTAGGTGTTCTATAGCATATTCCCAGGCTCTGACTACATCAGGGAACGAATCAGAGAAGAGCCTACCCTCCTGTAGCTCACATTCCAGAAAATGAGCAGCCAGCCAGCATTGCCTGGTTAGTGATTCTTCCCGTCCCTGTGATTGACACCTGTCAGAGCAGACCCTAGGGAGAGAAGGGTTTATTTTGGTTCATCGTTGGGGGTGGGGGTTACCCATCACAGTGAAGAAGGCAGGGACATGAGGCAGCGGTCACATCGTAGAAAACAGAACCAAAAATAAACAGTGACAGAGGAATGAGTCAAGTTGATTTTTTTGTTTGTTTGTTTTTTGTTTTTTGTTTTTCGAGACAGGGTTTCTCTGTATAGCCCTGGCTGTCCTGGAACTCACTTTGTAGACCAGGCTGGCCTCGAACTCAGAAATCCGCCTGCCTCTGCCTCCCGAGTGCTGGGATTAAAGGCGTGTGCCACCACGCCCGGCTATCAAGTTGATTTTTATTTATTTATTTTTGTCTTTATTGACTTTACTGTCTGTTTGGAGACACGGTCCCACCTCTAGCCCAAGCTAGCCTCAAGTTAACTATGTGGCTGAAATTTGCCTTAAACTCCTGATCCTCCTCCTTCCATCTGATTACAAAGTTTTTAAATTAAAATAATGTCCGGCATGGTGGCACATGCCTATGATACTATCAACTGAGAGTCTGAGGCAGGAGTCTGAGTTTGAGACCAACCTCAAGTACTTAGTGAAATCTTGTCATTGAAAAACAAAAATCTGCCAGGTAGTGGTGGCGCACGCCTTTAATCCCAGCACTTGAGAGGCAGAGGCAGGCAGATTTCTGAGTTCGAGGCCAACCTGGTCTACAAAGTGAGTTGCAGGACAGCCAGGGCTACACAGAGAAATCCTGTCTCAAAAAGACAAAAAATAAAAACAAACAAAAACCACACAATAACAAAACCAAAAAACACTTGGAAAAAAAAACCCAAAACGAAAAACCTTGGCTGGAGAGATGTCTCAGTGGTTAAGAGCACTGACTGCTCTTCTGAAGGTCCTGAGTTCAATTCCCAGCAACCACATGGTGGCTCACAACCATCTGTAATGAGATCTGACGCCCTCTTCTGGTGTGTCCGAAGATAGCTACAGTGTACTTATATATAAAATAAATAAACCTTTAAAAAATTAGTTACGGGGCTGGAGAGATGGCTCAGTGGTTAAGAGCAGTG
Organism: Mus caroli; assembly: GCF_978045245.1. NCBI lineage: Eukaryota > Metazoa > Chordata > Mammalia > Rodentia > Muridae > Mus > Mus caroli. The sequence goes on along the minus strand of NW_028227259.1, from coordinate 119,122,913 downwards.
ACTGCTCTTCCAGAGGTCATGAGTTCAATTCCCAGCAACCACATGGTGGCTCACAATCATCTGTAATGGGAACCGATGCCCTCTTCTGGTGTGTCTGAAGACTGTAACAGTGTACTCACATATAAAATTAATAAATCTTTAAAAAAAATTAGTTACAATAGAGATCTATCTCAAACAAATAAACAAATAAATAATAGGATAAGATTTAAAATGTCAAAACTCTAGTGGGCACAGTGACTCCTATGTTTAATCCCAGCTCTCCAGAAGCAGAGGCAGGCAGATCTCCATGAGTTTAGGGCCAGCCAGGTCTACATAGCAAGTTCCAGGACAGCCAAAGTTCATAGTGAGACCCTGACTCAAAACCAAACCAGACCAAAGTAGAGCCAGTAAGTGGGGTCCGTGGTGAAGGCGCTCACCACTCCGCCATGCAAGTCTAACAAACTCAGCTCAAACCCTGGAACCTGAGTTTGGACCCAGAGGCCAGGGGAAGTGGAAAGAAAGCATTCATTGCCAAATTGTCCCCTGACTCCGTATTTGCACCCATGCTTAAACTTACATACATACATACATACATACATACATATGGGCTGGAGAGATGACTCAGCAGTTAAAAGCACTTACTGCTCTTCCAGAGGTCCCGAGTTCAAATCCCAGCAACCACATGGTGGCTCACAACCATCTGTAATGGGATCAGATGCCTTCTTCTAATGTGTCTGAAGATAGCTCCAGTGTACTCACATACATTAAATAGATAGATGGATAGATAGATAGAGAGAGAGAGAGAGAGAGAGAGAGAGAGAGAGAGAATACATACATCAATACATAAATTAAAAACAAATAAAAACAGAAAACAAATGAATGTCTTGCTTAAGTTTCTATTCGTGTGGTAAGACAGGAAGCACCTAGAGGAAGAAAGGGTTTATTTCAGCTTACAACTCTCAGATCACATAGTCCATCACTGAGGGAAGTCAGGGCGGGAGCCTGGAGGCAGGAGCTGATGCAGGGGCCGTGGAGGGGCGGCTCACTGGCTTGCTCCTCCTGTCTTGCTCAACCTGCTTTCTTACACCATCTAAGCCTGCCTGTCCACGGGCACACCATCCCAAGCAAACTGCCTTTCCACACTAACCAGCAGTCAAGGCTCACCCACAGGCCAGTCTAGGGGGGGCATTTTCTCGACTGACCCTCCTGTCTAATGACTCTAGCTTGTGTCAAGTTGACATCAAACTAGCCAGCCCAATGAATTAAACAATAACATAATTTAAAATGAATTATAATTAAATGTAATATAACTATAATAATGCAATAATTATATTTATATATAATTATAATAAATTTTCATTTTAATGAAATACCATGCAAATTGCTTTAAATTGTAACTTAGTTATTTTTTTTTTCTAATTTATTTCTTTTCATCTTATGTGAGTTAGTGTTTTGCTTGCGTGTGTATGACTGAATGAGGGCGTTGAATTCCCTGGAACAGGAGTTACAAAGAGTTGCAAGCCACCATGTAGCTGAGGAATTGAACTTGGGTCCTCTGATAGAGCAGCCAGTGCTCTTAACTGCTAAGCCATCTCTCCAGCCCCGACTCCGTTATTTTTTTAAATGTGTGTGCTGGGGACAGAATGTATGCGTGCCAGGGACGTGCTCTACCAGTGAGCTATGTCTCCAGCCCCTTTAACGTTTCATCTTATTTGTATTTTAAAATTTAACACCGTTTGTCAAAAATAACACCCTTTCACACAAGACATCTCAAAGTTCTTGATAGCCGCATGTGGTTGGTGGCAGGATTGTTGGTAGCCACTTATGGCCTTTGCTGAGAACGAATCCCGAATCCCAAGTGGAGCATCGTACATGGAGAGGGGCTTGTAGGAAGGGGGCGTGGTCGCCTGTCACACGCTTGACTCTCTAGCTGGATTCTTGCCCGCTGCTGGCCTGGAGGCTGTGGTCTCCTCCTTTGCCTCCCCGCACTGCAAAACTTGACCCTGGCTCCAAAGAACCTTGAAGATTCTGGAAAATGCCAAGATTAGGGGCAGCTCTCTCCACCAGGAAAAGGAAATGGGGGAAGATGAGGGCCAAGCTCCCTGGGGCCCTGCCAGGATGAGGGAAGGATGGACCCATTCCTAATGGAAATGTGATACTTTACTTACAGTGTTTTTATTTTTATTTTTTTATTTTTTTGGTTTTCCAAGACAGGGTTTCTCTGTATAGCCCTGGCTGTCCTGGAACTCACTTTGTAGACCAGGCTGGCCTCGAACTCAGAAATCTGCCTGCCTCTGCCTCCCGAGTGCTGGGATTAAAGGCGTGTGCTACCACACCCGGCCAGTGTTTTTTTTTTTAAAGATTTATTTATTTTTATTATATGTAAGTACACTGTAGCTGTCTTCAGACACTCCAGAAGAGGGCATCAGATCTCCTTACGGATGGTTGTGAGCCACCATGTGGTTGCTGGGATTTGAACTTTGGACCTTCGGAAGAGCAGTCGGGTGCTCTTACCCACTGAGCAATCTCACCAGCCCCCGGCCAGTGTTTTTAAAGAACAATTAATTTATAATATGTAGCCCAGGCTGGCCCAGAACTTCTTGTCCATGTAATATATTTCTTTTGTTTTTTTTGGTTGGTTGGTTTTTGGTTTTGTTTCTCTTTTGTTTTGTTTTTTTTTTTTTTTTTAAAGATTTATTTATTGATTACATGTAAGTACACTGTAGCTGTCTTCAGACACTCCAGAAGAGGGAGTCAGATCTTGTTACGGATGGTTGTGAGCCACCATGTGGTTGCTGGGATTTGAACTCCGAACCTTTGGAAGAGCAGTCGGGTGCTCTTACCCACTGAGCCATCTCACCAGCCCTTGTTTTGTTTTTCAAGACAGGGTATAGCCCTGGCTGTCCTGGAACTCACTCTGTAGATCAGGCTGGCCTCAAACTCAGAAATCTGCCTGCCTCTGCCTCCCAAGTGCTGGTACTAAAGGCGTGCGCCATCACTGCCTGGTGACGTATTTCTTAAATGAATGAGAAAACCCAAAAGGATAGAAAGCACATATTCACATAAAAAATTGCATGTGGATGTCCCTAGAAGCCTTGCTCACCGCAGCTAAAACGTGGGCAGAACATAAGTAATTAGCCATCTATGGATGCACAGGAAAGTGCCAGGTCTCCTTGCAAAAGTACCCTGCCCACCATTCACTATCAAAGGGATAAAATGAGATCTGCGCTCTGGATGAGTGAACTTCGGGCCTCCATGACTGCCAGAGGCGGGACTAGAGACCTGCACAGGAACGGGCTGCTCAGCAGAACAGTTTCTTTGGGATGATGAAAGTGTTTTAAATTGATCAGTTGGTGTGCTGCATGCTGGGATATGCTTATGGCTGCTAACAGCTGCTACCTTTCAAAAGGCAAGAGGGTGGCTGCCTGGGTTGCACAGAGTGGAAGAGAGAGAGCTGATTCCTGCAGTTGTTCCCCGACCTCCACACCCAAGCTGTCACACATACACACGCGCGCGCGAACACACACACACACACACACACACACACACACACTCAAAAAGATTAAAAAATATATAAATGCTTTCATTAGGTAATACTGACAAAAGTAATACTTGAGAAAAATTAAAATGGTGTATTTGGGGCTGGGGTTCTGGCTCTTGGTAGAGCCCTTGCCTCGAGTATACAAGGCCCTGGGTTTGACCCCAACAAGACTAAAAACTGGCTGTGGTACGGGTCTGTGATTCCAGCACTTGGGAGGTAGAGGTAGGAAAATCAGAAGTTCAAGGTCAGCCTGAACTACATAGTAAGACTGTCTTAAAAAAAACAATACATATGTGTGCATGCACACAGACACAGAGAGATACACACACACATACACACACACATAGATTAGATATACACACACATATAGATTAGATACACAGACACATATAAGACACAGAGACATACACAAACATAGATTAGTTATACATACACATATAGATTAGATACACAGATACACACAGACACACACACACACACACACACACGTCCTGGTTGAGATCACACAATGATAGGATGCAATACATTATAACCCAGTATCCTCAACACAGAAGTCTGAAGTGCTAAGACACAGGGTTCTCCCCCCCCCCCCGGGAAGTCTGATGTTGGGCTCGGACTGAGGGTGCAGTGACCCACTCCAGGAAATGTGACCTAATTCTGCCCTTGAGAACCGGCCCAGTGGCCCAGAGCTTCCTGCTGTCCCAGCGGCCCAAAGAAACAGGCTTTTAAAGTTCTCCTGCGCCAGGCTGAAAGCATCCTGGAGAGTGGGACCTGGCACCGCACCCAGAGGCCTCCTGGCTCCTGCTGCCTCTAGCCCTGCGCCCCTGGCCCCCCGCTCCACCTCCCCCACCCGCCCTTCTGCTCACTCCCAATTGCAGGCCATAGCTCCCGGTCCCGGTCCCTCTCGCCTGCCATGAGGCCTGCACTTGCAAGGCTGAAGTCCAAAGTTCAGTCCCTTCGCTAAGCGCACGGATAAATATGAACCTTGGAGAATTTCCCCAGCTCCAATGTAAACAGAGCAGGCAGGGGCCCTGATTCACTGGCCGCTGGGGCCAGGGTTGGGGGCTGGGGGTGCCCACAGAGCTTGACTAGTGGGATTTGGGGGGGCAGTGGGTGCAGCGAGCCCCGTCCGTTGACTGCCAGCCTGCGGGCAGGTAGACACCGGCCGTGGGTGGGGGAGGCGGCTAGCTCAGTGGCCTTGGGCCGCGTGGCCTGGTGGCAGCGGAGCCATGGTTTCTAAGCTGAGCCAGCTGCAGACGGAGCTCCTGGCTGCCCTGCTCGAGTCCGGCCTGAGCAAAGAGGCCCTGATCCAGGCCTTGGGGGAGCCAGGGCCCTACCTGATGGTTGGAGAGGGTCCCCTGGACAAGGGGGAGTCCTGCGGTGGGAGTCGAGGGGACCTGACCGAGTTGCCTAATGGCCTGGGGGAGACGCGTGGCTCCGAAGATGACACGGATGACGATGGGGAAGACTTCGCGCCACCCATTCTGAAAGAGCTGGAGAACCTCAGCCCAGAGGAGGCAGCCCACCAGAAAGCCGTGGTGGAGTCACTTCTTCAGTAAGGACCCCACCCTGTCCCCAGCACCCAGGAAGGAACTCATAGCTCCCCATTCTATGCTCCTGGCAAGCTTCACTTCCCGTCTAGGGGGCCTTAGGAGCTGTGGTCTTCAGGCTGATGGTCAAGGGCTTCTTGCCGAACCTACCCCTCTGTTTGGCCCTACATACCCCGTATCCATTGGGCCACCTGTTTGCAGTCCGGCCCTTAGGAAACAGGGACAGGCCTGAGGTCACTTTGAAACAGAGGACAAAGGAAAGCCAGCCCCAAGAAAATGGTTGGAGAACTAGCGGGTGGTAGAAATCCTTCCCCAGTGTGGTCGTTTGTGCTCCCACAAATTCCACCTTCTTGGCTCGGGGGGGGGGAGTCAGATCCCAGGTTTGGGGGCCCAAAAGCCCCTGAGGAGGTCGGGCTGATGTTGGGCTTTTAGGGGATTTCCTGATCCACCAGGGCCTTAAGCATCTGGCAGGGTACGCTTGGGTTTCTTACCTGGGGCAGATGGAGCTGAAGGTGGCAGTTTCCCTGCATGGCCAGGTGCTGCTTGCCCCTGACCCCAGTCTGGTCAGATAGCAGGGTTAGAGGCCTCCCCATACCAGACCCCCCTCTTCTGTTGTCTGGCTCCCCATCTTCTGGAATGCTGAGTGGGTCCCGATTTCAATGCCTCCCCTCTCTCTCTCCTCAGCAAAGCCGTTCTGGTTACTAATTACCCACGCACGCCATTATTTCTTTTGTTTTATAAATTTATAAATAGCAAAAGGCTCTGATAAGGCCTGTGATCATTAACTTGTCGGGACGGTGGCGGGGAGATGCCCATTTGGGGGTGGAGAACGAACAGGAACACCAAAGTGAGGGAAATGTAGCTTGGGGGCTGTGGGGAGTACTACCACCCCCAATTCTCCAAGCCTCCACAGTTTCCCTGAGATTATCGCCCGGCACGCTATTTTCTGTAGGGGTTTCCACTGTGCCTAAATCCCCATATAATAGAGATACACCCCCCCCCAGAAGGAAGTGGTTAATAAACACGCTTTACCAGTAGGGAAACTGAGGCTTAGACAGGGGAAGGCACTGTGAAGGAAGGGCCTGAGGGCTGGCTGAGGAGTTTGGGGACAGTCTCTCAAGACTATTCTGGAGGCAGCCTTTTTTCTGTCCAAGGTCCTGATTCTGACTTGGGGTGGGGGAGGGCTGGTGGATCCCGGCATTTCTGGAAGTGTCCGGAAGCCTCCCTGGGCCTTGGGCAAGGGGCAGAGGAGCAGTCAGGCCCCCTGACTTGGCAGAAAGTGGAGGGCAAAGGGCTGCCTCGCCGCAGGGGAGGGGCAAAGGGCCAAGTATTGCCAGAACCAGGGCACAAGAAACCTGGATAGGGTGGAGCTGGGCCTGACCTGTCCTGGGGCCCCAGGTGGGGCTAGGGGCTTAATATGAGGCTGAGGGGCCAGGGATGCCAAGGGTCTTCTTACCTGGCTAGATGGGACCTCTTGATCAGCAGCCCTCACGGTGGGGGCAGTGGGGGCTGGAGGGGAGCCTGGTCCAAAGCAGCTGGAACAGAGGTCAAAGTGCTCCCTGCAGGGGAACAGGCAGAATCCTGGAGGCAGAGGGGACAGGGGCAGTAAGGAGGATGAGATGGGAGAAGAGGGCTGGGGGAGTTGGGAGGGGAGAGGAACCAGGAAAAGAGAGGGTCTCACAGCAGCTGGGAGAAAGGGGCAGGGGAGAGAGGCTGAGCAGGGAGGAGGCTAGAGTGCTGTCCCTCCCAGGTTGCTTTTCTTTAATGCTAACAGCGAGCTATTTGCTTTCCATTTAAATTCGAGATGTTGCTATAAATTATCAACCAGCTCCTTGTTCCTGCAGAGTTTATAACTAACTACCTGGGTTACTTATTGTTCAGGTAACAAAGGGGACCTGAAAATGTCCCCAGGGACAAAAAGTGGGGCCTCTAGTTTCAGGACCAGGGGTGGGGGTGAGGGGGACCCTCTGGGGAGAGGGCTGGAGGACCCCCATGAGGGCCTGGCTAGTGGGGAAGTTGAGGCTGGAAGAGGTGGTGGGAAGGACTAACTCCCCACGGGAGCTGTTGATTCCAAGGTCTACCTTTTGGAGAGGGAGAGGTGGGTCTGGGGTCTCAGATCCCACCCCCACCCCTTTTGCATCACATGTGAGGGCACGGCAGACACCTCAGCTCTCCTCGAAGAGCTCCATCCTTTATCTAGCGTGTGACCTTGGGCAAGACCCTTTTCTCCCCCTGCACCAATGTCAGCAGGTAGAGTAAAGGCAAATTCTCTATTTTAGTTCTAGTTCTGTGCCCTCCCCTCCCCCCAGCTTCCCTAGTTTGCTCCATCCATTGCTCCTTATCCCCTCTTTTGAGCCCTGATGCTGGCTTTGCCGGTCCTGGATGCGCACACACTCTGGTTACTGCCCAGCGTTGCCTGCCCCAGTCTTCCTGCTCGGGACCCCCTTCTCACTTCCTCCTTGGTTCTTAGCTCCCTGGCCTCTGTCTCTGCATGAGGGTTGAACCCCAGTTCCCCTTTGCTGCTTCTGCCTGCTTTCTCTCGTTATTTTATCTGTCTCTGTGTTCATTCCTTGTCCCCTGGTGTGAAAACATCTTGAGGGAAAAGTGCAAGAACCTAAACTTCCCCTCGCGCACCTCCTACTCCTCCCTCTTACTCCTCCCTGGGGGAGTACTTGGGACCCAGAGTCCTATCCTGGATGCCCTTGCAGGACCTTCCTATCCAGCAACTGCTTAAACCCCAAACTTGCTGTTTCCTGATGCCCTCAGCCCCAGCCAAGTAGCCTCAGGGTTCTCCCAGCCAGGAACTCAGCAACTGGGTGGCAGGCAGGATGCTTCAGCGGACAGTGGCCTGCCTTGGTTCCCACACCAGCTTTGCAGCCAGTTAGGTGGGCACTGTCCCCGAGTCCCAGTTTCTTCTGCAGAATGGTGAAGACAGCACTCAGCCACGGGTTCAAAAGCATGGCACACAGCTAAGTAGGATCACATTTGAATGGTCCCATTTTACAGATGAGCAGAGGAAGGCTCAGTGAAGCAAAGGGACCTCCTTAAGTAGTAAGACCAGACTTGGATGTGTGTGATGGCTTCGTCTATGTCTGCACAGTGCTCTCGAGTTCCATGTTATCTTGGCATGTTTACTACCGCACCCCCAGACGTTCTTACTGCTCGGCTTGATGGGAAATTCTTTCACATGCCAGGCTTTGAAACTCACTGGGGCTTAAAGATGTACTGAATTCAGGTTTCCCTCTGGACAGTTTCTAAAACACACATACACATGCTCACATGCATAAACATATACACATGTATGCCCACACACACAGGGACAATCATATACATGCATACACACACAGACACACATTCATGCACACATGCACACAAGCACACACTGACACACAGGCACAAGCCTCCCCCACCCCCAGACACATAGGAACATGCACACACACATACAAAGGCAGGTACATACAAATAGACTTACACAGACACACATGTACGCACACTTGTGCACATACAGACACACAGGCACAGCACACACACATGCACACAGACACACAGGCAGGCATACACACCCACACACAGACAGGCACAAGCAGAAGCACATGCACACAGACACACATACACACACAGACAAGCAACCATACACGCACCACACAGGAACCACGCATGCACGCACGGCAGGGACTCAAGTATGCCAGACTAGCCTCAAACTCAATGTATCAAGGATGACTTTGAACTCCCAACCCTCCTGCACTTGCCGGTCAGGTGGTGAGTTATATATAGACCTGCACCACCATATCTGATTGCTTTGTTTTATGTTCTGATTTTTTGAAACAAGGTTTCTCTGTGTAGCCCTAGCTATCCTAGGACTCACTCTGTAGACCAGGCTGGCCTCAAACTCAAGAGGTCACCTGCCTCTGCCTCCCAGGTGATAGGATTATAGGTGTGCGCCACTAAGCCTGGTTTATGCCCAGTTCTATGTGATTCCGGGGCTGAATCCAGAACTTCATGCACGCTTACCAGCTGAGCTATATCCCCAGCCTGAGAAATAGGAAATATCTTTAATCTTCTTTTATAAATGAAGGATTTGGGGGACACAGATGTTAAGCACTTCAAAGAATGGAAGGCAGAGCTGGGACTTTTTTTCTCAGATCTAAGCCCGACCTCAGCCCCAACTAAGAATTCAGCTTCCTCTCTAGAGGAGTGACCGACCCTTCCGTCTACTCTCTTAGCACCATGGCTCTGGGTACCAGAGAACCAAAGGCCCAAAGCTGGGAACACCTGTTTGACTCCAGAATTGGGTAGGGCAATGGAGGGCATCTTCAGTCTTTCTGGGTTCTGCTGTGGGTCTGGGACACACAGGACCACAGCTTTGAGGATGGTGGCGGTGATGATGGTGGTGGTGGTGGTGGTGGTTCTGGCAATTTTATTTTTCATATACTTTTTAAGACTGCATGACCCTACAGCCCCAGCTCTCAAAGTGCTGATTATGGGCCTGTGCCACCATGCTTGGCTGTGTCTGGCACTTTATAACCACTCGTTGCGGTTATTTAAAAGAACTGTTTAAAAAGCAGACCTGATGGTGCTCACCTGTAATTCCAGCACTGGAGAGGCAGAGGCTGGCAGGATGTGTAAGCGTTCCGGGCCAGCCAAGGTTATACAGCGAGAGCACTCAAAGTTCCTATGAGTTTGAACACTGTGCTTCCGTTCAAATGCTTACCTTCTGTTTCTAGGCGTTTCCGGTGTTTGTGGATGGTGGTTACTGTTATTTTATTTGGCCTAGTGTAGCAGAAATAAAAAGAGACAGAGATGTGGTGGTGGGGGAGAGCACTTGAGATTAGGGAAGGAGAAAGGGAGAGAAGGGAGAGGGACAGGGGAGAGGGAGGGGAAGGGGAAAGGGAAAGGGGAAGACAGAGATAGTATGAATCAGAGACATCCAGGCAGAATGTAAGAAAAGGCTTCCCCTGCTGGCTCTTGTTCCTGCAATGAGAGCTAAGTGACCCATTCTTCCTCCAGAGGAGGGAGGGGAGTGGGGTGTGGGCTGCCCTTGCTAGAGAAGGGAGGCCATCAGATAAACATGTTTGCAGCCGCACAGGTTGGACTTTGTCCCTACTTCCCTCCTAGCTCTGACTGGCACCCAAGGAAGCAGGGGGGAGGGGGGAGGCTCCAAGCAGCCCCCAAACATAGTCAGGGGAGGGGAGAAGCAGCTGGGGTCCCTAGGGATGAGAAATATTCTCAAGCCCCAGTTACATCAACCTGGGACCAGGTTTCACCTTGCTGAAGCAGAGTTTTGTCGTAGGTGGAGCCAGGATCGAAATCAAGCATACTTCCTGGGTTGGAGAGTCAGGCAGCTCCCAGTGACCCCTAGGAGTAACATGTATCCTGTATTATTTGCTGTGCAAGTTTAGATTACTCGGTCCACCTTCCCATCTGGGAGACGTGGATAAAGAGGAAAAAGTCAGAGAGTCTAAGCCAGTGGCTCTCAACCCTGCTAACGTTGCTGCTACCTCATGAACCATAAAATATTGTTGCTACTTCATAAGTGTAATTTTGCTACCGTTACGAATTGTCATATAAATATCTGTGTTTTCTGATGGTCTTAGGCCACCCCTGTGAAAGGGTCCTTAACCCCACAAAGGGGTAACAGCCCACAAGTTGAGCACCCCTGGTAAGCTCTGAGTGTGAGAACAGCATTACTGAGGTGCAGAGTGAGGCGGAGCTGGCTCGAGGCAGGGGTGGGGTGGGGCTGTGAGGACAACTTCAGAGCACTGGTTTCAGTTTGTCCTTTGGTTTGAAATGTTAGATGCAGCCTGTCCTCTGTATGGCTGAGTTCCAAACCTGCCCAATTCAACCAGGTGGGGGCTGAAAATAACTTTTAAAATTGCTTCTCCAGTGAATGGCTACAGTTTTCTTTTTCTTGTCTCTACTTTGTAAACACTAAGTGAACCGGCCATTTGATAGCACTGCTGTTGTAAGCAGAGCTGATAAGAGCAGGATCTATCTGTACAGACTCTACTTAAGTCTTAGCCTACCCATTTTTAATTTTGGAGACAGAGTCCCACTGTACAGCCCAGATGGCGGGGGAGCTACTATATAGACCTGGCTGGCCACCTGCCTCTGTCTGGGATTAAAGGTGGCAATATCAGGCTTGGACAAAGATTTATTTATTTACTGTTTATGCATTTGTGTGTAAGCACGGCTGTATGAGTGACTGCCACATGCACACCGCTGCTGGCAAAGGCCTGAAGAGGGTGACAGATTCCTGGGAGCTGGATTTATCGGCATTTATGAGTGACAAGATATGGGGTTGGGATCCAAATTCTGGTCCTCATGAATGACCAGCAGGAGGTTTTGTTTGTTTGTTTGTTTGTTTGTTTTAAGATGTAACTTGTGCACATCTTTTAAAACTTTTGTTTATTTTTATTAGATTTTTTAAAATTTACATTTCAATGTCATCCCCTTTCCTGGTTTCCCCTCTGAAAACCCCCTATCCCATCATCCCTCCCCCTGCTCACTAACCCACCCACTTCTGCTTCCCTGCCCTGACATTCCCCTACACTGGGGCATCGAGCCTTCTCAGGTCCAAGTGCCTCTCCTTCCATTGATGACCGACTAGGCCATCCTCTGCTACATATGCAGCTGGAGCCATAGAGATCTTGGGGTGTGTGTGTGGGGGTACTGGTTGGTTCATCTTATTGTTCCTTCTATTGGGCTGCAAGCTCCATCAGCTCCTTTGGTTCTTTCTCTAGCTCCTCCATTGGGGACCTTGTGCTCAGTTCAGTGGTTGGCTGAGAGCATCCACCTCTTTATTTGTCTGGCAGTGGCAGAGCCTGGTTCTGTGTTTGTTTGTTTGTTTTTGTTTGTTTTTCTTTTGAGATAAGGTCTCACTATGTACCTCAGGCTAGCCCTGAATGCCACTGACTGAAGGTTAAGGTCACAAGAACATGCTGTGCCCAACTAGAATGTCATCTGTTTTATGTAAAGGCTTGAACACTTGTAGTTTTCATATCTACTGGGGTCCTGAAAACAGCTCTCCCAAAGACGCTGAGGAGTCACTGTGTCATATATAATGTTACATAATATTATAATATATCACATGCTTTTAAAAAACTTTCTGAAGCCGGGCGTGGTGGCGCACGCCTTTAATCCCAGCACTCGGGAGGCAGAGGCAGGTGGATTTCTGAGTTCGAGGCCAGCCTGGTCTACAGAGTGAGTTCCAGGACAGCCAGGGCTATACAGAGAAACCCTGTCTCGAAAAACCAAAAAAAAAAAAAAAAAAAAAAAAAAAAAAACTTTCTGACCTGTCTTCAGACATTTCATGGCTACCTGAGTGTGTGGGAAGTCTCTCTTCACACACATACCATGCACACATCACACACACACACACACACACACACACACACCACAAACATGTGCACACCACACATGCACAACCAGACACACACATAACAGAAAAATTATTTCCTTTATTACAAGGTCTCCTGTAGCTCAGGCTAGCCTTTGTATGTGGCCAGTGCTGGCCTTGAACCCCCAATCTCCCCACTCACACTGCCCACATGCTGGGATTACAGGTGTGAACCATCAAGCCAAGAATGTCTGCTGTTTGTTTTTGCTTTTTTCCATTGGAATATGGAACTCAGGCTAGTTTGACTTGGAGATTTTCCTGCCTCAGTTTTCCTAATGCCAGGGTCATAAGCGTGGGTCACCAGACCATAAGCGTGGGTCACTACAGCTGCCTTCTCTTTCCTCGCTTCTAAAGTCAAGCGAGCAGCAAGCAGCACAGCAGAAAGACCAACAGGCCTTCTATCGGGCTATACAGTGGGCTGCAAGGGCTGCTGGGCCAGCATCAGTGCCTTTGGGGCGGACTTTTTGTTTGCTACAGCAAGGAAGGAAGCAACCACTTTCTAAGGGTGCTGTTTGTCATGCGTGTAAAATCTCAAGCCTCCGGTTTTAGAAGCAGATTTTGGAGCCGGGGTGGGAGGGGGGGCACGGGCTTTCCAGCTTCATGGACTGAGGTATATTTACTGATACGGCTGGATCTGGAGAGGGCAGTGGTGGGGATGGAGGTGGGCGTGCTGGTTATATGGCTCTGCTAGCAAAAGAGTTTGAATTTGATCCCCAAGACCCACCAGCAAGGGGGATGGAGACAAGTGACTGCTATAAGTTGTCCTCTGATTGTCCCATGTGTGCTGTGGTGCCCATATCTCTCTGTGTGTCTCTGTGTCTCTCTGTTTCTCTGTGTCTCTCTATGTCTCTCTGTTTCTCTGTCTCTGTCTCTCTGTCTAGTCTCTCTGCCCCTCTGTCTCTGTCTCTGTCTCTCTCTCTCTCTCTCTCTCTGTCTCTCTCTCTCTGTCTCTCTCTCTCTCTCTGTCTCTCTCTCTCTCTCTGTGTCTCTCAAAAGAGAGGCTGTTCTTTGTGCAATAGTGCAGGCAGTCTGTAAACACACTCCCTCCTTCCCTTCAGGGAGACCAGCCATGAGGAGAGGATGGAGCTATGACTCTTGGGTGGTCTTCTGGGGCACCCTCCCTGCCCCCAGCGTGAGATTCTGGCTCCCAAGCCCCCATATTTGCAGCAAAGATGCCTCTGCATACCAAGCTCTAACCCCATGCTCCTGGGACTGAACTTCAACACCTCCCTCCAGCTGTCTGAGAGAGCAGACAGATGGCTGCCAAGGGCGCACTGCAGACTTTTAGGGATTTTAATTAACCCCATGTGATTTCTGCCTGGTGCAGCCACTCAGAGGTGGCTGCTCTGGGTGGAATTGGATTCTGCTGGGTTAGCCCTGTCACATAGCCCATGGGCAGGAGATACAAGTGACACAGGTTCTCTAAGCTTCAGTGGCTCTGATGGCAAAGTGGGACAGTCCATATTTCATAGCCTTTCTTTTTCTCAGGGGTTTTCCCCATCTGTGTATCTACCAACCTGTCTGTCTGTCTGTCCTTCATTGTCAACCTATTGACCCATCAATCCACCCATCCAGTTACCTATCCATTCATACTGCTAGCTAATTATTTATCTATTCATCTACACGTTCAACCTCCCATCCCTCCCCTCAGTGTCTACCCATCCATCTTAGTCAGGATCCTATTGCTGTGATGAAAAGCGTGACCAAAAGCAATCTGAGGAAGTAAGGTTCATTTCATTTTATGGTTGTGCTCCATCATGAAGGGAGGTCAGGGGAGAAGCCCAAGGCAGGAACCTGGAGGCAGAAATTGAAGCACGGGGCACAGAGGAACATAGTTTGCTTAGCCTGCTTTTTTTTTATATACCCCAGGGGTGGCCCCACCCACTATAGTCTGGTCCCTCTGACATCAACCATTAATTAAGAAAATGTCCCAAAATTTTGCTTACAGGCCAGTCTTGAAAGGGATTTTCTCAATTTGTGGTTCCCCTCTTCTCAGATAACTCTAGCTTGTGTTAAGTTGACCAAAAATAGCAAACAAACAGCCAAACAGGTCACCATCCATCCATCCATCCATCATCATCTATTCATCCATCCATTTATCCATCTCTCCATTCATCCATCCATCCATCCATCCATCCATCACCCACCCACCCACCCATCCATCCATCCACCACTCACCTACCTGTGTATCATCCACAGCATATTCTGTGTCAAGCTCACTTTGGGTTCTGGGAACCGCCATTAACTGTTGTTTAAAACTCACTTAGGAGGCCCGCGGGATGGCTCGGCAGGTAGAAGCCCTTACTGCAGAAGCCTAGTGGCTTGAGTTCAATCTGCCGGACCCATGTAAAGGTGCAAGGAGAACTGAGCTCCACACACATATTGTAGTGCATGCGCACATGTATGCACTTGCGTGGGTGTGCACATACATACTCATAAGTATATATGTAAGTGTATATGTATATATACATGCGCGTGCACGTGCACACACACACATATGCACGCGCACACACACATACTTCAAAAAGCATCATATAACACTTCCAGGTTCAGCAGAGAGAAGGAGGGTCCTCCCTACTTGGCTGGCACAACTTCTAGCAAGAATCTGTCCATGTATACATGTGTCCTACCCACAGAGGAAAGCCCTAGTCTCCAGAACCCCAGCCTCACCTAAGATGTCAGGAAGGGCCACTGAGCAGACCCTGTCTTTGCTCCCCGCTCCCCCAGGGAGGACCCATGGCGCGTAGCGAAGATGGTCAAGTCGTACCTGCAGCAGCACAACATCCCCCAGCGGGAGGTGGTGGACACCACGGGTCTCAACCAGTCCCACCTGTCACAGCACCTCAATAAGGGCACACCCATGAAGACACAGAAGCGGGCCGCTCTGTACACCTGGTACGTCCGCAAGCAGCGAGAGGTGGCTCAGCGTAAGTAACGACCCCAGCATGGGTCCTCCTCCCTTGCCAGGGGCTCAGAGTGGGGCGGCCCACAGCTCATAGGGTGGCAGTGTCACCCCCTTTTCCATCTCACAGACACGTGAGACTGAGGGGGGCCAGAAAGGCATCCTCAGACTTACTGTGCCTTTTGCACAAGGTGCCGAGGGAAGGGAACAGAATGGGTACACACACTGGGGTCCTCCCTCCAGGAATTCACTCTCTGCTGAATGGGAGAGAGATCACTATATAATGAAACATAGACTATACAGGATGTAAACAGGATGTAAACCTGGCACTAATTGGTATTAATTGAGCACCTACTGTGTGCTGGGCTCGGGGCTGAGTAAAACACTGAGCTGATGGTGGGAGGGAAAATAAACCCTTCTACCCCAGGGAGGCCGAAGTTGCAGGAAGCTTCACCGGGGACCATGACTATTATGTCTGCAGTGTCCTTACAGAGGTCTAAGGGAGGACGTTGCAATCAGGAGGAACAGCATGAGAAAAGCCTCAGAGGCTGGCGTTCAGTCAGACACCATTACTTAGAGCTTGATGGACTTCTGACTCCCCACCCTCACCCCCATACTTGGGAGAGAACACATGTGCCAGGGAGCTAAGTACCCAGTCCTCTTTTTTTTTTTTTTTTTTTTTTTTAAGATTTATTTATTTATTATATGTAAGTACACTGTAGCTGTCTTCAGACACTCCAGAAGAGGGCGCCAGATCTCGTTACGGATGGTTGTGAGCCACCATGTGGTTGCTGGGATTTGAACTCTGGACCTTCAGAAGAGCAGTCGGGTGCTCTTACCCACTGAGCCATCTCACCAGCCCCCCAGTCCTCTTTTTACTTTCTATGTTGTGATAGGGTCTCACCATGTAGCCCAGGCTGGCCTTGAACTTGTGATCTTGCTGGCTCAGCCTCCCACATGATGGGATGACAAATTTTCTCTGCTACTCCAACTTCCTCTTCCTCTGCATGGTTTGTAACAGTTGCTGTTGGCTGTTATTAGGAGGTATCTCGGATTGTTTAACTAGCCACTTTCTGACGGACTTTTAGGGTTTTTCCAGAAGGCTCTCATGACACTTTGTTGCAAAAACAAACAACAACAACAACAAAAACCAGGTCTGCATAGAGAAAGTTCCTAGAAGCCTGCACTGTCCATCTAGACTCTCTGCATATGTTAAGGTTGTGTAGTGCGGTCTTCTTGTGAGACTTAACAGTGACAGTGGGCTGTCTCTGACTCTCTTGCATACTCTTGGGACCCTTTTCCTCTCTAGCCCCTGATTTAAGATTAAAAAAAAAAAAAAAAGATCTGATTTACTATATGTGAGTACACTGTCATTGTCTTCAGACACACCAGAAGAGGGCATCAGATCCCATTACAGATGGTTGTGAGCCACCATGTGGTTGCTGGGATTTGAACTCAGGACCTTCAGAAGAGCAGTCAGTGCTCTTAACCTCTGAGCCATCTCTCCAGCCCTGATTTAAGAAGTTTTAAGAAGAAATATGTTGTGTCATGAACGTGAACAAGACAGGATGGCTCCAGGTGGCCTCTGGGACTTTAACTGACAGCCACACATTCATGGCTTTGGCTTTGTTTTCCCTCTGTCTTTCCTCTTTTCCTATTTTGTTTTGTTGTGGTTTGAATAGGCTAGCCCACATGTCACCCAGGCTAGCTTCCAATTCACTGGGCAGCCGACAATAACCTTGGACAGCTCCTCCTGGCTCCACTTCCCCAGTGCTGAGATCATAGGTGCATACCACTGTACCACCATGTTGGCTTGGTTCTGTTGTCTCTTCTGTGGACATCCTTTTCAGGGGGTTTCCTCCTAGGGGCGCTGATTGGTCCTAAGAGTCCTGTGCAGCCACCCAACCAGCTCAGCAACCTCAGAGGTGAAAGCAGCCTTCCAGTTTTCAGTTGAATGACTTATTTCAATAACAATTAAAAATTTTTTTAAAAGGCCTAACATACAAAAGTCCACAGGTCTTTTGTTGTTGGTAGTGAAGGTAGTGGGGTTTTTGTTGTTGCTGGGTTTTGTTTGTTTGTTTGTTTGTTTTGATTCAGGGTCTCACTATGTAGCCCTGGCTATCCTGGAATTCGTTCTGTAAATCAGGCAGGCCGGGAAGTCAATGAGATTCCCCTGCCTCTGTGTCCCAGCCATGAGCCACCATTGCTTTTTCTTTCTTCTTGAAACAAGGTCCCCCTGTAACCTCAGCTTATCTTGAACTTTCTATGCAGCATAGGATGGCTTCAAAGTTATAGTAATTCTCCTGCCTCAGCCTCCAGAGGGCTGGGATTTTAGTTCTGAGTGGCCACACTTGGCTCTCTCAACACATTTCACAAAGCTATCATAGCCACACAGCTTCCTAGTGGATGAAGAAGTGAGCAACTTCCTAGGGGCCCGTCCCTGGCAAGCGTAGTCACCCATCCCAATTTCCAACCACGGATGCTTCTGGCTAAGTTTTCACAATGGCACTATATGCAGTAGCTTCTTTTGCTCCATATTAGTTGTGTGAGATTCATCTGCGTGGTCCCTTGTCATTTCGCATGGGCCGAGTTCATTCCCTCG
Source organism: Mus caroli (assembly GCF_978045245.1). Lineage (NCBI taxonomy): Eukaryota > Metazoa > Chordata > Mammalia > Rodentia > Muridae > Mus > Mus caroli. Next base: position 119,104,943 of record NW_028227259.1, on the reverse strand, counting down.
TGTGGAGGAGACAGTACTCTTCTTTAATGGATGTCTGGGTTGCTTCTGATCTCTTGATTCTGTGACCAGGACGGCTCAGAACACTTTTACTTGGGCTTTTAAGGAAAGGTGCATACTCGATCCTATTGGCTGTGGGATTACTGGGTGTTAGTGGCTCCAGCCCCAATGGCTGTGGGTTTGAACTTTAACCATCACAGTCTCAACATTCTAGATGTTTCTGAAATCTGTGTCAACACTTATTAATGCTGGTCTCTTCATTTTAGCCATGAGGTACCCACGTTGGCATTGTATTGTGGTTTTAACTTTAATTTTCTTGGTAACGCCTTACACTGATCTATTATTTCATTATCTTTAAGAAAGTACCTATTTTATTTAGGGCCAGTCATGGTAATGCACACCTTTAATCTTGGCACCAGGAGGCAGAGGCAGATCTCGGTGATTTCTAGACCAAACTGTAGGACAGACAGAATTACATAGAAAAGGGCTACTCTTTCAGAGGACTCGAGTTCAATTTCTAGTACTGACCTCATGTGTTTCAAAATCACCTCTAACACCTTTTTCAGGCCACTGTGGGCACCCACACACACACATCACACACAAACACACACACACATGAAAATGTATTAAAAATAAATAAGTGTTTCAGGTTTGGGGGCCAAACTATGGTCTCTGGTACTTCAAGTCCTGGCCGTGGCTCCTGCTCTCCTGTGACCAGTCTGAGTGTGGACAGAAACAAGATGGCCACCTCAGAGGCAGTGTGAGTGGGTGGGTGTGACTGGGCCAGGCTGCCTGCCTCTGCCTCTTGAATGCTGGTATTCATGGTACCAAGTCCCCTTTTAGCACGGGGTGGGGCTTAGCTTTGGATTGGACTAAGAATTCACAGCCGGGCGGTGGTGGCACACGCCTTTAATCCCAGCACTCGGGAGGCAGAGGCAGGCGGATTTCTGAGTTCGAGGCCAGCCTGGTCTACAAAGTGAGTTCCAGGACAGCCAGGGCTATACAGAGAAACCCTGTCTCGAAAAACCAAAAAAAAAAAAAAAAAAAAAAAAAAAAAAAGAATTCACGCATGCTAGGCAAGCCTGCTACCAGTCCTGAGATTGGATGATTTCAGGTTTTGCTGCCAACTTAACTGTTTTTAAGCACCTTGGGGAAGAGAGAGACTGGGGGTGGGGTGGGGTCGGGGTCACATGAGCCGACTAGCAGAGGAAGGAGCGGTCAATGGTTCACCACTCTCTGTCCCTACAGAATTCACCCACGCAGGGCAGGGCGGACTGATTGAAGAGCCCACAGGCGATGAGCTGCCAACCAAGAAGGGGCGGAGGAACCGATTCAAGTGGGGCCCAGCATCCCAGCAGATCCTGTTCCAGGCCTACGAGAGGCAAAAAAACCCCAGCAAGGAAGAGCGAGAGACCTTGGTGGAGGAATGTAATAGGTTAGCGTGGTCGCCCACCAGGGGGGAGGCTAAGCCGGGGAAGGGAAGGTGTCTTTGGGTTGGTCCTCAGGGGGCCTCAGCATCCTTGAGAGCTCTTGGTGTTGAACCCTCCACCCACCTGAGCAACATTTCCCGGGCCATCCATCTCATTTCATCTCCTCTACAGTCCTATGGCTACTTGTTCTCAGAGAGACTAAGTCATTTGCCCAAGGTCCCACAGCAGAGCTGGTATTGTAATCCAGCCCTAGGGTAGACCCCACATCTCAGTACTGTCTTCCCTCCTCTGAGTCTGACCTGGAGGCTCACGGGGCGCCATCTTTGCAGGGCGGAGTGCATCCAGAGGGGGGTGTCACCATCGCAGGCCCAGGGGCTAGGCTCCAACCTTGTCACGGAGGTGCGTGTCTACAACTGGTTTGCCAACCGGCGCAAGGAGGAAGCCTTTCGGCACAAGTTGGCCATGGACACGTATAACGGGCCTCCACCGGGGCCAGGCCCGGGCCCTGCGCTGCCTGCTCACAGTTCCCCCGGCCTGCCCACAACCACCCTCTCTCCCAGTAAGGTCCACGGTGAGTGCTGTGGGGTAGGGAACCTGGGATAGGAGGTGAAGAGGAGAAAGGGGGTGGATGTAAGAGTGGGAGGGGCTTCCACAGCTGCTGTAGCCACCGGAAAAATGCAATGCACTCCACTGCACCACTCCACCCTACCCACTCCACGGGCTCCACCCTGTCCACGCTCACCACTCCATCCCCCCCATACACCTCATTTTTTCTACTCCGGTTACACACACACACACACACACACTATTTCATCTCCTCCCCCTGTGCTCAGTTCACAGTTGTGCACTCTGCCCCACCTTACTTAGGTGGATACGTGCTGGCTCACACCACCCTGCCCACTCTGATGCCGCCTGTCCCTGTGCTGTGATCAACCCCCTCTATTCAACCTAACTCAGCTCCTGCTACTTCAGTGCAACGCAATCCCCTTTGGATCTACCCATTTGAACCATTTCAGTACAACTTAATTGCATTCAAATCATAGTTTTTAACCCAGCCAATTTCCATCCAAACCATTCCGTTTAACCAAACTAATTCCACGGAATCCAGTTCATTTTACATAGCGTAGCCCTTGGTGCCTGGGAATTGGGGCCGGGACTTCTTTTTTTTTTTTTTTTTTTTTTTGGTTTTTTGAGACAGGGTTTCTCTGTGTAGCCCTGGCTGTCCTGGAACTCACTCTGTAGACCAGGCTGGCCTGGAACTCAGAAATCCGCCTGCCTCTGCCTCCCGAGTGCTGGGATTAAAGGCGTGTGCCATCACGCCCCACCTGGGGCCTGGACTTCTTGTAGACAGGTATATAGTATTCACCTCTCATTGATGCACATAGATGATACCCAATACATCGTAATCCTGATGTGGACACTTACACTGTATTGGCTGGGGCCTGATGACAAGGAGAAAAACCTACATGTGTTCAGCACAGATGTGAAACCCCCCTCCCCCAAATATCCTGACCCACCGACTGATTGAATCTGAGGATGTGGGCTGGAGAGATGGCTCAGCGGTTAAGAGCACTGACTGCTCTTCCAGAGGTCCTGAGTTCAAATCCCAGCAACCACATGGTGGCTCACAACCATCTGTAACAAGACCTGATTTCCTTGTCTAAAGACAGCTACAGTGGGGGTTGGTGAGATGGCTCAGTGGGTAAGGGCACCCGACTGCTCTTCCGAAGGTCCAGAGTTCAAATCCCAGCAACCACATGGTGGCTCACAACCATCCATAATGAGATCTGGCGCCCTCTTCTGGAGTGTCTGAAGACAGCTACAGTGTACTTACATATAATAAATAAATAAATCTTAAAAAAAAAAAAGACAGCTACAGTGTACTTACATATAATAAATAAAATAAACCTTAAAAAAAATCTGAGGATGTGGTACCCTCGGATAAGAGGCCGACTGTAAGGCTCGGTTCGATTTGACTTTGTTCAGCTCAGCAAAAGCTCAGTCTAGTGCAACTCATTTCTGGTCCTATTTAAGGAGATTTAATTTAATTTGGCCAATCTCCGTCCATTCTGCTCAACTCATTTCATTTCTGTTTAGCTCTCTGAGCCCCGATTTGGCTCAGCCCCATTATTCTCTGAGTGTCTTCTGCACGGAGGGGGACATGCCAAATAGTGGGGGTGGGGTGGGACGACGACACAGCACCACGTATTAAAAGAGTTGGAAGCAGCTAGCATGGGAAGAAAGATGGAGTGCTGACCTGAGCAAACCAATAGGCTCTGGTGTGGTAAGGTCTGTGGGACTGGAAAGTGGGGTGCTGACATTGCTCCTCACTCTAGGTGTGCGGTACGGACAGTCTGCAACCAGTGAGGCAGCCGAGGTGCCCTCCAGCAGTGGAGGTCCCTTAGTCACAGTGTCTGCGGCCTTACACCAAGTATCACCCACAGGCCTGGAGCCCAGCAGCCTGCTGAGCACAGAGGCCAAGCTGGTGAGTGAGCAGCCCCCCCCCCCACATCCTGTGGGCAAACACCCCTGGCTTCACTCTCTGTGGCTGAGAGACAGGGTGAGGACACTCCAGCTCAACTTGGTTTACCCTCGCAGGTCTCAGCCACGGGGGGTCCCCTGCCTCCCGTCAGCACCCTGACAGCACTGCACAGCTTGGAGCAGACATCTCCGGGTCTCAACCAGCAGCCACAGAACCTTATCATGGCCTCGCTACCCGGGGTCATGACCATCGGGCCCGGGGAGCCCGCCTCCCTGGGACCCACGTTCACGAACACGGGCGCCTCCACCCTGGTTATCGGTAAGTGGGTGGTGTGAGTGGGGCTCCTGTGCCTTGGGTGGAATCTGGGATCTGGAGCGAGCTACTGGGACTCATGGGTCTATCCATATGGCATCCACTTTCTTTTTTTTTTTTTTTTTTTTTTGGTTTTTCGAGACAGGGTTTCTCTGTGTAGCCCTGGCTGTCCTGGCACTCACTTTGTAGACCAGGCTGGCCTCGAACTCAGAAATCCGCCTGCCTCTGCCTCCCGAGTGCTGGGATTAAAGGCGTGCACCACCACACCCGGCTGGCATCCACTTTCTGAGAGCCTGCAGCTAGGCACCCATGACGCCAGACAGTAACCAAACAAACCCACTAAGCATAGTGTGGAAATTTCCAGACATCAGTCTGAGACGATAGTGGAACTTTGCTCAGTGTGTAAGAAACAGGAAGATGCTAGAACATGGGAGCAGAGCCCTAAGGCCAGGGCTATGCTACTACTACGGAACCCCCAGTTCTCTAGGGTACCTAGCTTGACAACCTCGACAGACTGATTGCCTTTCCCACCCAGCCAGATGAGGAGCTAAAGTCCTGCAGAATGACTTTTCAAGGCCACTTAAACGTGTGCCAGCCTCCTCTCCTTCCTCTTCTAACCCTCGGGCTCTAAGGAGGGGTAGTGTCCCTCAGAGGCCCTGGGCTGGGTCTAAGGAGACCCTGTGCGCGAGGGTGGTGTGGTGTGCGGTGGGTGGGTGGGGCTCATCGGAGTCTTCCTGTCCTGCCCAGGTCTGGCCTCCACTCAGGCACAGAGCGTGCCTGTCATCAACAGTATGGGGAGCAGCCTGACCACGCTGCAGCCGGTCCAGTTTTCCCAACCACTGCATCCCTCCTATCAGCAGCCTCTCATGCCCCCCGTACAGAGCCACGTGGCCCAGAGCCCCTTCATGGCAACCATGGCCCAGCTGCAGAGCCCCCATGGTGAGCATCCCCCACCTTGGCCTGGGAGAGTCGGGCTACAGCTTGGCTGGTAGGCAAAAGACGCGGCAGGTAACAGGTGCTGCAGTCTGCTCGTGTATGGCACAGGTATCTATGGGCCACCAACCTGTTTGTGTGTGTGCGCATACGCACACGGTAGCTTGCGTGTGAACTTTTCACTGTGCGCGATGCTGCTGGCGTCCGGTCCTGGGGATAAAGTGCAGGCCACACAGCCTTTTCTCTGAAACCCCTGGGGCTGTGCGAACATCAGTTTATGACTTTGACACGTTAGGAAAACTGGCTTGTAGATAGATTATGGGGTACAGATTACTCCCAGTCCCCTTGGGCTTCACTGTCCACAGAACACTGTTATTTCTGCAGTAAAAGATGGACACACTACATGAAGTAAATTAAAGACTCATGTGGGGTGGGAGAGGGGTGGACAGCTCAGTCAGTGCTAAAGAACAGAGTTCCATCCTTTAGAACTCACGGGGGGGGGGGGGGGAGGCGGGAGGGGGAAGGGGAGGGAATGTTGGAGGGTGAGGAAAGGAAGGATATGGTGGTGTGTGCTTCTTGTAATACTAGAGCCAAGGAGACAAGACACAGACGGATGGCTCCTGCTAGCCAGTCTAGCCTACTTGGTGGGCTCCAGGCCGGCCAACTTTCTGGGGTTCTCATGCCTACACTTGTATATAGACAGACACATACAGGCACACGCACGCCCATGCTCGCGCGTGTGTATGTGCGTGCACGCAGCCTCGTGTATGTCAGATCTGCATAAGGCTGGCCACAGATGGGCTGTGGGACCAACCTTATGCAAAGGTTCAGACCTTTTGGACTTCAGCATGGCCGGAGGCTATGAACTTGTGGGTCAGCGTGAGGCTGATAGCATGGGTGTGTGTGTGTGTGTGTGTGTGTGTGTGTGTGTGTGCGCGCTCGCACGCTTTGCTTTTGGCTGAGTTCCTGGGACAGCATGCGGAGGCTATGTGCTTGGCAAGTGGCTAGGTCTCTTGGAGAGGCTAGCGATGAGACTCTGAGGCACGTGTTGGAGGTGCCCTGGAGATAGAGGTATTGCTGGCCTCTGCCCCGCTCACCGATGGAAGCCACCAGCCCTTCCCTCAGAGGCCTGCATTGTACAACAGCACCTGCCCCGCACACCACGCAGGCACTCGTGCTTGCGACCCTGCTCCCTCTGCATAGCGTCAGATACTGAGCGGAGGACTGGAGGACTGTGCTCAGTACAACAGCACCGCATGCATCTAATACAGCGGTATCCGTGTCTAGTGCCCTGCCTGGCAGTCGGGGGAAACAAACACAAAAAGACCGGTACACAAAATGAGCTGGAGTTGGTGCTGACCCTCCCCGCCCTGCCCCGTACCCCCCCGCCCCCCCCCCCCCCGCCATTCCCCATCCGGCTTAGCTGTGCAGGCCCTTGTAACGGGAAAGATGTGGGTCAAGATGTGAGTCGTCTTTCCCATCTGGATCCCCAAGTATTCGCCATTGGAGTGTTTATCGGGCTTCATGCCCACTTCCCATAGGGCACTCACCCCCGAGGCCTTCGGGGTAGGGCCCAGGGAGTCAGAGCTCTGTGTCTCCTCCCAGCCTTATACAGCCACAAGCCTGAGGTGGCCCAGTACACGCACACCAGCCTGCTCCCGCAGACCATGCTGATCACAGACACCAACCTCAGCACCCTTGCCAGCCTCACACCCACCAAGCAGGTAAGGCCCTGCCTCCTGAAGCCCCACCCCACAGGGGCTGCCCGCTGTGCACAAGGGCTCAGTGGGGGGCTTATTCTGGTTCCCTAGGTCTTCACCTCAGACACAGAGGCCTCCAGTGAGCCCGGGCTTCACGAGCCACCCTCTCCAGCCACCACCATCCACATCCCCAGCCAGGACCCGTCGAACATCCAGCACCTGCAGCCTGCCCACCGCCTCAGCAACAGTCCCACAGGTGAGCGGTCTCCCAGAAGTATGTAGGTGGTCGGGGGCCGATGGCCCATTGTGTGTGGTGCCTGCGGAACGCCAAGCAGTAGTTTGGGATCTGTGTGTGCGCACGTCCATGCATGCATATATTATGCATGTGAGTGTACAGGTGTTCTACACACACATGCAGAGGCCAGAGGAGGTTGTTTTGTGTTTTTTCCTGTTTGCTTGGTTTTTTGTTTTGTTTTTTGGAGACAGGGTTTCTCTGTGTAGCCCTGGTTGTCCTGGAACGCACTCTGTACACCAGGCTGGCCTCGAACTCAGAAATCTGCCTGCCTCTGCCTCCCAAGTGCTGGGTTCAATGGTGTGTGCCACCACTGCCCGGCCTCTGTAGCTCTGACTTATTCCCTTGAGTCAGGGCTCCTCACTGAACTGGAAGCACACCCTTTTGTCTGGGCTGACTGGCCAGTGAGCTCCGGGGATCTGTTTCTAGTCCTCGGCACTGGAGTCACAGGCATGCACAGACATAGATAGGCTGGCTGTTTACCTGAGGTGCTGGGGAATTCAAACTCAGTTCCTTGTGCCTGTATGGCAAGCACTCTTTTTGAAAATGTAAACTAACTTTAATTGTATGTTTTGTGTGGGTGGGCATGTGTGCAATGCGGCGTGTGTGGGGAGCAGAGGCCATCCGATTTTCAAGAGTTGGTTCTTGTTGGTTCTCTCCTTCGAGGCTATGAGGCTTGGTGGCTTGCACCTTCCTCCTCAGTGCTCAGGGCTTGACATTAGCTGCCAGCATTAAAAACAGCTTGCTCAGCTCTCGGGCCTCATCTGGGAAACTGGAAGGTCACAGTGGGTGTGCACCCCTCAGTCCCTGTCCAACTCCACCTGCTCAGTTTACAGCCTACAATGTCATGGGGTGAGGCTCTGGGGTGGCCCCTATGCCCACTTCTGTGACTTCAGGAGAGCTGCTATCCCTTGGAGCCTCAGATCCCCCAACTGGCCCTTGGAGCTGTAATGGCAGTTCCTGGGGACACTTACTGTCTCATTGGACAGATGGGCAAATGTAGCGTCAAGGTGAGAGACTTGTCCCATCTCCCACAGCTATGTGGTGGCAAAGACAGGTGGGCTCATGTCTCTGTCACTTCACCAGTTTGGAACTCTCAAAGAGACACAGCGCCAATGGCACTGTGTGGGGGACATTTATCTGGTGGCACAGCTGTAGGGAGTGCACATTTGTCACTTGTCTACAGACCAGCAGTAGGCTGGGACACAAGCAGGGGGACAATCTATGGTCTTAATGACAGATTTCTCCACCTGAGGGTGGAGGGTGGATGGGTTGCTGGAATCTGTTGATCCACAATGTTTGGTTTGGTTTGGTTTTTTGAGACAGGGTTTCTCTGTGTAGTCCTGGCTGTCCTGTAATGCACTCTGTAGACCAGGCTGGCCTCAAACTCTAGTCTCGATACACTTTAAAGTTTCTGATTAGATGTGCCCACCACACAGGGTCACATCTTTTACAGGAAGTCTTTTACTGGAAGCCAATTCACTGTTAACCACATCTGCAAAATACCTCCTGAGGGACAGTATGCAAGCATGAGGCACTGGGTTTAATTCCCTGGAATGTTAGTGTTTGACACCACCCAGCAGAGCAGGCTTCTGGGAGCCTCCCTGTGGGCCCTGAGAGTGGATGGGTTGCTGGAATCTATTGATTCAGAATGTTTGGTTTGGTTTTTCAAGACAGGGTTTCTTTCTCTGTGTAGCCCTGGCTGTCCTGGAACAGACTCTGGCTGGCCTCAAGCTCAGAAATCCACCTGCCTCTGCCTCCCAAGTGCTGGGATCAAAGGCGTGCACCACCATGCCCGACTGTTGATTCAGAATATGAGGCTCTGCTTTTTCTCCCTGGAGCATCACTAAGAGATGGGCAGGTGGGGTAGGGGTCGGAGGGACTTGGCCGACAGCTAGTAACCCCATTTGCTTCTGCAGTGTCCTCCAGCAGCCTGGTGTTGTATCAGAGTTCTGACTCCAACGGGCACAGCCACCTGCTGCCATCCAACCATGGTGTCATCGAGACTTTTATCTCCACCCAGATGGCCTCCTCTTCCCAGTAACCATGGTGACTGCCTCCCAGGAGCTGGGTCCCCAGGGCCTGCACTGGCCTGCATAGGGGGTGAGGAGAGCTGCAGCCACACTGCCCGGAGGATATCTGAGCCTGCCATGTCACCTGACACAGGCTGCTGGCCTTCCCAGAAGTCTACGCATTCATTGACACTGCTGCTCCTCCATCATCAGGAATGGATGGCTCTGAGGTGTCTCAGCCTGAGAAGCAAGCCTCAAGGAGCCAGAGGACGGCCCAATCTGGGCAGTATTTTGGACCATCATCCCTGCTGTTTAGAATGGAAAATTTAATGCTTGGGACAGAAGTGGGGAAGCTTGTGGTGCCTGCATCCCTGAGTCAGAGCCTGCAGGCCCTCAAGGATCTGTGCTGAGCTCTGAGGCCCTAGATCAACACAGCTGCCTGCTGCCTCCTGTGCCTCCCCAGGCCATTCCACCCTGCACCAGAGACCCACGTGCCAGTTTTGAGGATTACCCTCCCCACCTTCCTACCCAGCTGTTCTGCTAGGCTCGGGAGCTGAGGGGAAGCCACCCGGGGCTCTCCTAGGCTTTCCCCTACCAAGCCATCCCTTTTCCCAGCCCCAGGACCGCACTTGCAAGCCATCTGTTCCCTTGGATGTGTCTTCTGATGCCAACCTGGCATCTTGCCTCCACTAGAAAGGCCATTTCAGGGCTCGGGTTGTCACCCCTGTTCCTTAGGACCTGCAACTCATGCCAAGACCACACCCTGGACAATCTGCTCCTCTGCCTGTAGGGCCCTGACAACTTCCTTCCTGCTGTGAGGGAGACCTGCAGAACTCAGAAGTCAAGACCTGGGCAGTGTCTAGTGGAGAGGGTACCAAGACCAGCAAAGAGAAGCCACCTAAGTGGCCTGGGGGCTGGCAGCCATTCTGAGAAATCCTGGGTCCCGAGCAGCCCAGAGAAATACAGCACACATGACTCTGTCTCCTCGGGCCTACTGCAGGGAACCTGGCCTTCAGCCGGCTCCTTTGTTATCCTGGACTGTAGCCTACGGCTGACCATAAGTGAGCCTGTATGTTTATTTAACTTTTAGTAAAGTCAGTAAAAAGCGCGTGGAAGCTTCCTGACTGTCCATCAGTGGTCAGGAGGGAAGGCAGAGCAAAGCCCCGCACATGTTTACACATCTTTTTGTTTAACTGGAAATGAGGTGACTCTGCCTGAATCTGCGTGTCCTTGTTATTGCAAGAAACCCACCTGGTAGTCTAAGTGTGCTACCATTCCCTGGAGTCCTGAAGCTGGGGGGACGGAGGGTATCTGGGGGTGTGGGTGGATGGAGCCACATGTGGTTTTTATATAAGATGCCCCCTTAACATTCGGCACAGAGGAGGTGGCTCAGTGGCCCGATATCTGCATGGTAAGTGGGATGTCCCGGTTTGATTCCTCAGCACTGATGGCTCATTGGTGTAACTGCACAGGAGGCAAACCAGGAGGCTGGCCAGCTGGAGCTACACAGAGACTCTTCCAGACAATAAGACAAAAATGATCAGCACTGACCAGGGCAGGGCTAGTGTAGGTCTTGGGACACGTGAGAATTTATTTTCCTTTTTCTCTTTCTTGGGGCCTTGTACCCAAGCCTGCATGCAGCCTAGCACTAAGCAGGTGCTCTGCACTCTGGCACCTGACTGTCAGTGACTGACTTACCTGTGGTATTAACAAATCAACATGTTACAGACAGATGTGGGGAGAGGAGGAGGTGGGGGAGACCTTCCCTTCTTTTCCAGACAATGTTCTTAAGTCTGGGAGAGAGGTACTAAAATTTTTTCTGGGGCCTCGGCAGCTTGGAGACGCCTGCCCATCATTCTCTAGGACAACTGTCATGCAAGGCTGCACAGGCTGGGGAGATGGATGCTCTGAGATTCAGTCCAAAAGCTGGGGAACGTTCTGGAACCACAAATCTATTCCAGGCCTCTCCCCATATACCCACTCCGTTGCTTGGACTCTTGGACAAGCCCACCTAAAGTCACCCATGGACAGTCATTGTGGGAAGCTGGAAACTGGGAGTGTGGCTTGGCTCTGCCCTAACTCCATGGGCACCTGATCCTCAGGGCTGGACCTACAGCCTGGGGTCAGTTCTCAGGCTTCGCCGCTGCACACTCTGCTGGTGGGCACAGGGGAGCCTCTCTGGATTTCTTGGCCTTCTTCTTTTTCTTCTTTTGGATCCCAAGCGACACCGGGTCCCCATTGACAACGCCTGCCTCCTTTACCTGTTCCAGACCTGGGGCTGCAGCCAGGTCAGCGTTGTCCGGCTTCTTCTTGACTTTCTTTTTCAACTTCTTCTTCTCCTCTGCCTTGGCAGGGCAGTGTATGGCTGACTCCTGGAGAATCTCTGAAGCCGATACTGCTGCCTCCCGGCACCGCTGCAGTTCCTCATCGCTGTCTTCACTGTCACCGTGGAGAGTAGTCAGGTTAGCTGGATGGGTCTCCGAGCTGCCTGGTTGCCTCCGGACCAGATGGAGGCGGCCAAGTAGCTCAGGCTCGAGTCAGCTTCTCACATGACTGCAATAAGTACCGGAAGCCTCTGACCCTTAGTATTCTCCTCTACAATGAGGGCCCTGACAGTGTCCAAACCTCACAGAGCTTCTTCTCAGGAGGCAAGGATGATAAAGGCGGGACTCTGACCCAAGATGGCTGCTCTTGAAAACCATGGGATCCTTCCCGCCTCCCCGCCCCAGAAGACCCTGTGCCTTCCTGCTGGGGGAATACTTTGCCTTATTATCTGATGATCTCTTGCTCAGTCTGAGCCTGACTGGGGTTGCTTAGCTATTCCTCAGGCTCGGCCAGGAGAGGCTGTGAGCTCTTACCTGGAGCTGGGGGGCTGGCGCTTCCGGCAGGGTCTTGGAGAGGCTTCCTTCTTATGGCCTCCGGGGATGGATGTGAAGAAAAGGCGGAAGCCTAAGACACCACAGGGCAGAGCCAGCAGTCAGTAAGGCAGACACTGGCCCTTCCCCTAGGTGCTAAGGACGCAGCCAGTCCTCAGGTACTCCCAGTCTAGTGGCAAGGCTTAGACCTCACTGCCGTGTGTGTGTGTGTGTGTGTGTGTGTGTGTGTGTGTGTGTGTGTGTGTTTGTGTAAACTGAAGCTGATCTGAAGCAAGGCTTGCTTGCCCTCCTGTGGAGCCAGAGGCAGGGGCTTGTGGCACAGACTGGCTGCCACATCTGGACAGTGAGCTTCAGGGGCTTCTGTTTTGGGACAGGATTTCTCTGTGTATCCCTGGCTGTCCAGAAACTAGCTATGCAGACCAGGGTGGCCTTGAACTCACAGAGATCTACCTGCCTCTGCCTCAAGTGCAGGGATTAAAAGCACCACCTTACCCAGATTCCAGGGGCTTTAGAAGTCTGCAGTTGAGTCTCTTACCTGTGTTGGCCTCCAAAAGGGTCCACGTATGGGGTCAGGACCAGAGAGAGCGGGAGGGAAAGACTGGGTAAGAAGCCACAATGCTTGCAGGTACCAGGGCAAGTGGGGGATCTCAGAGCTAGCTCATCCCAGGAATGGGGTGCTGTGGTTCCCACTTCAGAGTGTGGGGACAGCAGATGCAGGAAGGGCTGCTGGCCACAGGCACACAGGGGCATCTCTGCAGGGCAGCACTGATCTGCAGTCTAAGGACTCACCATCCTCCTCCTTTGCTGCCTGCTGCACATTTGCTGCCTGCTGCATCTTTGCCTTTTGCGACTTCTTCCAAACTTCTGCGATGGCAATGGAGCTGAGGGAGAGGAGGTGCCAGACCAAGGATGATGGTTCGGGTAACAACAACTGAACAACTCTTTTTTTTTTTTTTCTGGGTTTGGGACATGAAGTTGTAATCCCAGAACCTGGGAGGTTGAGGCAAGAGGACAGGACTGGGGTTATGACATGAGCCTCCACAGCCTCCGCTCACCTGTCCAGCAGGGCTCCCAGTTTCTTGGCCACATGGGCTCGGAACTCAGGAGTGGTCCGAAGGTCGTTGCCATCTTCCTCGTGCTGGTTCACCTCACGCCTACAACACGCACAGACAGACATCAAGACATCCCTTCCTGACAGCTTAGAAGCTGCCCTCAGTAGGGAGGGACCGCCTGTCTCCGTCCCTCTGACACCCTGGGGTCTAACCTAGCATCTGGCACGCACAGGGGGAATCAGTGTTGAATGACTCAATGAAGCTTCCGTGCAGAGCACACACAGTACCTGCGGCTTGGCTGTGGGGCCGGCGCTTGTTTATCTGCAGCACCTGTGGAACAATGAAAAAAGGGCTTACAGAGCAGCCGACATGGCTGCAGGCTAGGTGATTTGAATGTGCGTTATAACTCAAGGAACCTCCCCCCAGTTTCTATTTGAGAGGTGACTGCTATCCCTACTCTGCAAAAGAGGTAAAGTCAAAGATATGTAAAATAATTTGGCTCGAGTCCAAAAGCAAAATTTTTTTTTAGATTTATTTATTTTTTATTATACATAAGTACACTATAGCTGTCTTCAGACACACCAGAAGAGGGCGTCAGATCTCACTACAGATGGCTGTGAACCACCATGTGGTTGCTGGGATTTGAACTCAGGACCTTTGGAAGAGCAGTCAGTGCTCCTAACCGCTGAGCCATCTCTCCAGCCCCTAATTTTTTTTAAATGAGATTTTTGTTACATAGCCCAGGCTAGCCCTGAGCTCATGCATTAGTAATGGCTGTCTTAATGGCAGCTGGAAGGAGGTGACAGGTCATCATTTGGCTCCAGAGGGCCTGTTAATGTTTACCAGGCAAGCCCAGGTGTAATTTGACTATAGTTTATGGGGTGACTGCTGGTGCTGTACAGTGTGCTCTGGGAGGGGCGAACACTGGAGATGCTGATGGTGGAGTCCGCTGAAGAAAACGCTGTGTGGCTGTTAATAACCAGGTGCCACACCTGAACAACTCAAACAAATAGTGCTGTCCTCAGAGACTGTCTTAGTCAGGGTTTCTACTCCTGCACAAACATCATGACCAAGAAGCAAGTTGGGGAGGAAAGGGTTTATTCGGCTTACACTTTCCACACTGCTGTTCATCACCAAAAGAAGTCAGGACAGGAACTCAAGCAGATCAGGAAGCAGGAACCTGCTTTCTTATAGTACCCAAGACTAGCAGTCCAGGGATGGCACCACCCACAAGGGGCCTTTCCCCCTTGATCACTAATTGAGAAAGTGCCTTACAGCTGGATGTCCTGGAGGCATTTCCTCAACTGAAGCTCCTTTCTCTGTGATAACTCCAGCTGTGTCAAGTTGACACACAAAACCAGCCAGTACAGAGACTTACGTTCGAGGTGAACATGGATGCTAAATGACATTTCCGCACAAACTGGCTAATAGAAAGTGTATAAAAAACACAAAACAAAGGAGGCTTGGCCTATAGGGTGGGGGAACTGTTCCTCCAAAGGTCGGAAGGCTTTGTAAGGTGACCGCTAAGCAGAGAGATACCTGAGAGAGATGGAGCTGAGTCAAGTGGAGATCTGGGAGGGTCTCCAAGCACAGGGAAGCAAGCCTGTGCAGATAGGAGCCTGTGGTGCTGAAAGCCAGCCAGCTGCTGCTGTGGCCGGCCAGCTGCCGCTGTGGCCGGGAGAGGAGAGACTTTGTTGGGGGAAGATACCCAGGCCCCCCAGGAGAGGGCAATGTGAGGACTTGGGATGGGAGAAAGAAGGGCAATGGAGGGGTCAAGGCCGCCAGTGACAGAAACCGGCTTAGCTTTGCCACACTAGACAGAATGAGACAGAGGAGGCCAAGGGTAGACGGGAGGTCCGCGTGCATCACCAAGGCCTCTGAGGATGTGACGGGCTAGATGTTGTATAGGAGGGATGCTGAGAGATGGCTCTGAGGTTCTGATGTGGATCGTGGGACAAAGGGGGCTTGTGACAAGGGAACGGAAAGGACTGTTGACGGCACCCAGTGTGCTGCAGGGCTTGGTGCATCAACTCCACGGTCACCGTTGTGTTTAGGCTGTGATGCATTCGGTGCGTCTGCCCGATACACTGTTCTGTCAGTGTGCTCTCAAGTGCTCCATGCTCTGGCTGTGGGTGTGTGTGAGGTGGGTACCTGGCTTCTGAAAGTCATGAGTAGCTCCCATTATGACTACAGAGCAATGACGATCAACCCCCCAAACTCCGCCCCCCAAAATAAAGACAACTGTCAAAACTCCACACCCAGAGTGAGCCATTTAGCCCCTCAAGGTTTTGTTTTTTACATCTATAAAGTGAGTCTATTCTCCTCCAAGGAAGACAAGATGGCTCTCCAGATACTTGCCACCAAGCCTAACCACTTCAGTTTGATCCCCAGGACCCACATGACTTCTAACCTCCCATGACACCTGTGTGAGTCTACAGACACACAACATAAAATGTAATAGAATAATCTAGAGGTCACTTTTTAAACCAGGCTTGGCAACACACACCTTTAATCCCAGCACTCAGAAGGCAAAGGCAGGCAGATCTCTTCGAGTTTAAGAACAGTCTGGTTTATGTGGTGAGTTCTAGGGCAGTCAGAGCTACATGGGAGAATCTATGTCAAAAATAAAATAAAATAAAACTATAAGTTATATACTTTGTTTTTACGTCGGTCCCCTTCCGAGAGTTGAAAATGTTTACTGTTGTATGTCTAAATCACAGGATAACTTTTGGGAGCTAATCCTCTCTTTTACCTTGGGTTCTGGGAATCCAGTGTGGTTGGCAGGCTTGTGTAGCAATTGCTGAGGCAACTCACTGATCTGGAAATGGAACTAGACATCTCAGGGGCTTTATGGTGGGTAAGAGTGTAAATGATTCTTTTCCAACAGTGTACTGTGAAGAAAATACTTGGATGTATCTGTAAAAGGGCCGGGCGTGGTGGCGCACGCCTTTAATCCCAGCACTCGGGAGGCAGAGGCAGGCGGATTTCTGAGTTGGAGGCCAGCCTGGTCTACAAAGTGAGTGCCAGGACAGCCAGGGCTACACAGAGAAACCCTGTCTCGAAAAACCAAAAAAAAAAAAAAAAAAAAAAAAAAGGCTGTAACGGGATGTAACAATATGGTGACGTCTACTGGGACAAACAGGTATTATCACGTGACTGTGGCCTGTAGCTCACATGCAGGAGAGGAGAAGGTGTTAAATTCCCACGAGGAGTTCAAGTACAGATGCAATATATATATTTTGCCTACTCTAAATTATAAGGCCTGTTGGATTCTCTAACCATGATTAAGAGTCATTATACTGGCAGATGCCGGATCCGTTCCGTCTGCTAGGCAATCTCTCGGTTAGGTATACACCCTGGTGAGCTCAGTCTGAACGAGACATCAAGTGAGGGCCGGGAAAGTCGGGATTCTGGGACTACAAGAAGGAGGTGCATCACGGTCATCTCAGACAGGTGATGGGTTGGTTACCTTTCCAGAGGGAGGACACAGGACGCACTGAGGAAAGCAGTCAGGAGGCATTTAGGTGCCTCTGCGGCCTCCACGGGAATAAAGCAATCACCCTCTGCCCTCGGTGTCAGTGTGATCCCCAAAAGATCTCAGAAGCTCCCCCAAGAAAGCTCCTCCAAAACGTCAGGACGCCATGGCTCGCACCCACCACGCATCCGTTTCAGGCCCCCGGGGAGGAGCCCGAACCCCGGAAAGCCCCCTACCAGCATCGGGTCTCTCCGCTGCCCCAGGGCGCTGCTCCAGCCCCCAGGCGGGCGTCGCCGCCTCGCGACACCGTGCCAATTCCTCCGCATCGCTGCTGCTACTGCTGCTGTTCTCCGAATCGCTCATTGCACCGCTGGGCGCCACCATCCTGGGATGCCGCAAGGGGTTGTGGGAGGGAAAAAGCTTCCCTCTCACATGACCCACCTGTCAGAGCATCATGGGAATTGTAGTTCCCAGACTACCATTGGCAGCGAACGGTCCAGAAAAATGAGCTCCGGAAGGGTCCAGGAGACCACCACCTTCTCCAATCTTTTTGTTGTTGTTGTTTTTCTTTTTCCTTTTCTTTTTTCTCCTCTCATCCCCTCCCCTTTCCTCTCCTCCCCTTCTCTCCTTCTGATCCCCTCCCCACCTTTTCTCCTTTTTTTCTCTTGTTTACACAGGGAATGATAATACCCTAAAGTATGACAGAAGCAGGATTAGTTCTGTTTTTATTTTTAATTTTTTAAGGATAAATGAATTCACGTGCGATTTGATGAAATCGGGAAGGCAACTAGCCACCTTTTTTACTTCAAGTTTTGATCTTAGGAAGATTGTTAAACTGTAGGCTTTTGAGGGTCTGACAAACAGAACAAACAAATCAGATCAGAATGACTCTTGGAACAGCGGAGGATTTAGCAGTTAATGCATAGTCCGTAAAACACCTGTAGACTAGCACTTGAGAGCTTTTGTGTGTGTGTGTTTGTTTTTGTTTTTCGAGACAGAGTTTCTCTGTATAGCCCTGGCTGTCCTGGAACTCACTTTGTAGACCAGGCTGGCCTTGAACTCAGAAATCCGCCTGCCTCTGCCACCCAAGTGCTGGGATTAAAGGTAGTACACCACTACCAGGCAACATTTTTTTTAAAGATTTATTTTATGTATATGAATGAATACTGTAGCTGTCTTCAGACACACCAGTAGAGGGCGCCAGATCCCAATACAGATGGTTGTGAGCCACCATGTGGTTCCTGGAATTGAACTCAGGACCTCTGGAAAAGCAGTCAGTTCTCTTAACCTCTGAGCCATCTCTCCAGCCCCACACAAACTTTTCTGCTCTTATGAAACACAACCGTTTAATTGCAGAAAACGAAGATTTTTTTTTAATGTCATTCCTTAACACATATCAGGTTAATACACCTTTTGATTGTTTTCTATTAGAACACCCGAGCTTAAAAGTTGCCGTTTGAGTTGTTTGAGTTTCATTACAAAAGTGATTGACTTTTGACCTGGGTTTAAGACAGCGTTTCCAACAACTTCGGAGGCGGCCCCACCCATGTGTCTGCTGTTGTGTACAATACTGGCGAGAGGAAGCACTGTTGGCATTGCTGACTTTAGAACCAACACATTGACACTCTGAAAACACTGACAAAGTTCTGTGTCCCATGGTATCAAATATTTAGACAAGATTTATGTAAAAGTAAGCAAATACCCCTATCTCATTAACACGCAAAATCATTTTTGTCTTTTCTCAATTGTGCTCACTTATAGATGTTTATGTGTATGTAGATGCATATGCACATGAGTGAACATGTGTGTGCAGGTTTGTGGGTTCAGGGAATGGGCCTCTGATCCTTGCCACGATCCTTACAATAAACATTTTATTGAATGAGAGATAATCCCAGCCCCCCACCTGCCCCCACACTTTTGTTTTGAAACAGGGTTTCTCTGTGTAGCCCTGGATGTCCTGGAACTCACTCTGTAGACCAGGCTGGCCTCGAACTCAGAGATCTGCCTGCCTCTGCCTCATAGGCAAGAGCCACCAGACCAGGCTCCCATATTCCCTTCTGAGACCCGGGCACATATCTCTGGCCAGCCCGGAACTTGCTACATAGACCAAACTGGTCTTGAACTTGAGTTGTTCCTCTTGTTTCTGTTTCCCTCACACCAGGATGACACCAGCTTGCCTTAGCGTTTAATGATGGTAAAGTCATACACACACCAAATAATTTTTAAACAAAAAAAAATACATTGTATTATATTCATTTGTGTGTGGAAGAGCGAGTGCACATGTGGGATCAGGACAGCTTGAGAGGGTCAGATCTACACTTCATTGTTTTGTTTTGTTTTGTTTTGTTTTGTTTTTTTGAGACAGGGTTTCTCTGTGTAGCCCTGGCTGTCCTGGAACTCACTCTGTAGACCAGGCTGCCCTTGAACTCAGAAATCTGCCTGCTTCTGCCTCCCAAGTGCTGGGATTAGAGGTGTTCACCACCACTGCCTGGCTAATATATTCTTTTTTTTTTTTTTTAAGATTTATTTATTCTATGTATGTGAGTACATTGTTGCTGTCTTCAGATGCACCAGGAGAGGGCATCAGATCCCATTACAGATGGTTGTGAGCCACCATGTGGTTACTGGGAATTGAACTCAGGTACTCTGGAAGCACAGACAGTGCTCTTAACCGCTGAGCCAACTCTCCAGCCCCAGATCTGCATGTTTTGGTTCCTGGCGATCAAACTCAGTTTGCCAGGCTTGGTAGCAAATATTTTCATCTCCTGAGCCATCTTGCTGGCTTTAAATACTTGTTTTAAAGTTATTTCTTTATGATTTCTTTCCTTTAATTGTTTGATGTGCCTGCTTATTTTACATATGTATGTGCCCGTGGTGATGAAAACATTTCTTGAGAGAAAGCAGTCATACGTGGGAAAAGTCTTTTAGCTCAGCAGTTAAGAGCACTGCTCACAACCGTCCATAACTCCTATTCTAGGAAATCTAGTAGTGATCTCTGAGAACAGCAGGCACGAATGTGCTACACATACATACAGGCAGGCAACACACTTGTGTATTTAATAAAATAAGTCTTTAAATTTTTTCTTTGGTTGATTTTTCAAGACAAGGTTTCTCTGTGTATCCCTGGCTGTCCTGGAATTATCTCTGTAGACCAGGCTGGTCTTGAACTCAAAGATCTGGCTGCCTGTGCCTCCTGAGTGCTAGGATTAAAAAGGTTTAAGCTGCCTCTGTCCAGCTAGTAAGATTTGAAATGAAAAATGACAGCTATGACTGAATGTTTGAATCTTCCACAAACGTTTGAATCCCTTTGCTGACTTCTTACCTCCCATGCTGTTGGCTTTTGGAGATGATTGGCAGGGAACAGAGCCTTTATCCCTGCCATCAATACTCTCGAAGATCTGCCTTTCTCTCCTTCTACCACATGAGGACCAAGTGAGAAGCTACCATTTTCAAACCAGCAAGAGGTCCTCACCAGGTGCCAATGATCTTCAACTTCTCAGTGAGAAACAAACACTTGTTATTCACAAGACACTGAATTTGTGGTGTTTTGCTACGGGAATGTAAAAGGACCAAGGCAGTGATGTATTCATCTAATCCATTGATAGTTTTAGAAAGGGTTTGGGATAGCTCAGGCTGGCCTCCAACTTGCCATGCAGCCAAGGATGACTGAATTCCTGATCTTCCTGACTCTGTGCTGGGATTCTAGGCAGGAGCTGCCACACCTGGAAGTACTGAGGATTGAACTGGGGACTTCTTAGGTACCAGGCCAGTGTTCTGCCAGCTGATCTGCCTCAGTCCTGTTCATTCCTCTTTTAATGCACCTACAGTGTGGTCTGTATTGTGAAGTATATGAAGATCTGGATTGAGCTAGACTATTCACCCTCTGGAAAAGAGATACTGTAGGCCCCGGATGTAAAAGAGTTGGGAAGTATATATAATGGTATTGTTAAATTGCCTAGAAGGTTTGTTTTTTGTTGTTGGTGGTGGTGGTGGGTTTTTTTGTTTTTGTCTTTTCGTGACAGGGTTTCTCTGTGTAGCCCTGGCTGTCTTGGAACTCACTCTGTAGACCAGGCTGGCCTCGAACTCAGAAATCTGCCTGCCTCTGCCTCCCAAGTGCTGAGATTAAAGGCATGATACCATGCCCAAAAAGAACTTTTAAATACTGTCTCATCTTCAATCTCCATCTCTCAAGCTTGGTCTCTTTTTGACTCAGTTTCCCTATACCCATCAATGGCAGAGTTGAGAGGCATCTGTGGTGACAAATGAGGACCACTCATCTGGGAAGACACAATGGCTTTTTTATTCTCCATTTGAAAGGAACTTGATCCCCTTCTACCTTGCCTTGGATAGTCAGGAGGCAGGCAAAAGTGGTTGGGGACACAGGGGAAGGCTTCAGAGCCGCCCTGATGGAGGTCACTGGTGGGAAGAATTTGGAGGTGGGACAACCTGAAGCAGGGTCCCTGTGATTGGTCAGGAAGATGGTTTGGCTTCCTCTGAACACTGAGAATAGTCTGTGAGGCCAGCTATTCACTGACGCAGTCTTGACAGTGAGGCCACCAGGAAGGCAGAGGTCCTGGCCTGACTTCCCAGGGGACTGCAGAATTCCATTGTCACACAAGAGTGTCTGGCTGTACACAACTTCTCACACCCCCTCTGACTCCCTGCTGGCAGGGTACCGAAGACGTGGACCATCCAGGCAGAGGACGGGAAGGAGGGGCAACTAGGCTGAGTCTAGGATGAGATAGTAAAACAGGCAGAGCCACCGACAGAGGAAGCTAGCTGGGCGCAAATGGACCTGCCCCCTTGGTCTTCTTGGACAGGATGACCGTGACACTGTCTTGGATGCCATAGGATTTAAAGTCAAACCAGTCCTCCAGGACGTGGCCCTGGAACTCCAGTCGCTGCTCCTGGCTTCGAAGGCCCTGCCTGTCTTCTATCTGCTGCTTCAGGTTCAGGACGTAGTCAAGCGGGTGGATCGCATAGGCGTGGCTCCTGCCATCCGGGTTTTTCACAAAGACCTGGATCTCAGGGGAGATGGTGTCCAGCAGGCAGATGTGGGTGTCGCAGAAGATTCCGTAGTAGGCGAGAGTGCAATGGCTTCTGATGAGCTGACGTTCTCCGCCCGGCTCCTGAAAGGACAGACGCTGCAGGCCCGAGTAGCCCCGGCTCAGTTGGATTTTCTCTTTCAGTTTCTTTATGGGTTCATAAGGGTTCACCCAGAGGGTTAAATCTGAGTGCCCCCACTGCTGCACGGTCACCTGGATATCAGGCGCTCTCTGCAAGAGACGGAGGCAGGGTTAGGCTCGCATTTCTGTCTCGTGACCCACAAATTCCCTTCCCAGATTCATCTTTGTAATAGCAAAAATCGCTTCCCCGCCTCTCCCCCACCCCGCCCCCGCCCCTACCGCCACCTCCTCCTCATCTCCCTTATCTCCCTCATCCTCATCCTCCTCATCTCCGCAGCAAATATTTAGGGAACACCTAGCACTTTGTAAGCTCTATGCTGGGCGCCTCTCCCGAATACATTTCCAGCCCCTTGAGGTAGGCTCTCCTCCCCTTTGGTAGACAAAGTGATGGTACTCGCCTCTGCCACACTTAGTGTTCACTGCATGGCAAAAGGAATGTAGGACACAGCTGGGTTTGGAAGGACTCTAAAGCTAGGGTTGTAAAGCTTTCAAGAAAAAAAAAAAAATCCTCCAGTCCAGCGGGGAGAGGAAGGGTGGAGTGGGAGTTTGAGATGTATGTGCCATTTGTGTGTATAACAGAGGGGTTGTGAATTTGAGAGTATATGGGCTACACAAAGAGGCCTTGCTTCACTGAGTCACAGGCTGGGTGTGGCAGCACACATCTTTAATTCCAGTACTCCCGAGGCACAGGTAGGTAGATCTCTGTGAGTTCAAGGCTAGCCCAGTCTATATAGCAAGCTCCAGGACAGTCAGGACTATATAGTTCCTGTTTCACAAACAAGCCCCAAGGTCTATACTTTCCTGCCTATCTCTTGGCTTTATTTGGCTGGAAATAAGTGGTGTCCAGATGTCTTGCCTCTGAAAAGCTGTTCCCCACTTTGTTGGGTGAGGCAGTGTAGTGTTCAGAGTGTCAGGTTAGTAGGAACCATTCATTACCTTCACCCTCCAGCTGGGGACGGGGCTGTCCCTGTTGTCATAGCAACAGTCCTGTTTCAGACACTGGTTGGCCCGCTGAGCCACTATGTCCCATCTGTAGCCTTCTGCTACATTGTTGGTCGGGTCTGCTGGGTCCAGGATGACAGGCCTGCAACAGAGAGACGATGCCCAGGCTCTTGCTGGCTCTGGAGCCATACCCTAGGGAGACATACCCTAGGGAGCCATACCCTAGGGAGCCATACCCTAGGGAGGTGGTTCCCAGCCTCCATCCTCTCTAGTGACTGAGCATCTGTGCGTCCTCAGAGATGATGAGATTTCTCATCTCCTTGAGGAGAACATTGCAGGAAGTGCAGAGAATCAGAGGGGTGGGTAGGACGAGGCTGTAAACTGGGTCCTGGAACAGTCTCAGATGTCCACTTAGCAGGGGAGGCATCGCAAGGCCATGGCAGGCGTTGAGGGCAAACTGGCTGAGTGGCCTTTGATAACAGTGGCACCACCAACATCCACTGATTGCTTTTGAAGCCCTGGGCCAGAACATAACCTGTGTGAGCCTGCTTTGATTCTCCCAACAATTCTATAAGGGATTAGTATGGCTATCCCTGTTGTAGAGGTCAGGGAACAGAGACATAGACCTTAAGTTCTCTCTCTCTCTCTCTCTCTCTCTCTCTCTCTCTCTCTCTCTCCTTCCCCCTCCCTCCCTCTCTCCAGGGTTTCTTTGTGTAGGCCTGGCTGGCTTGGAACTCAGAGATCTGTCTGCCTCTGCCTTCAGAGTGTTGGGATTAAAGGCCTGTAGGATTAAATTAAATTAAATTAAAGGATTAAATTAAATTAAAGGATTAAATTAAAACCACCTCTCAGCTGACCTCAAACTCTCACAGTTGGTAGTGAAGGTTCTCAGCTGTTCTGATTCTACTGCTCAACAGGGCAGAGCTCTGGCTGTCTCTAATAGTCTCTCTGGTCTGCAAACACTGAAGGACTATTCATTACTGGCTTGCGTGGAGTCTGCTTGGGCCCCTTGGGAGATTGACTGCAGTGGACCCTGGAGCCTGTCAGTAAGAACTGCACTGTGTGTTCCTTGAGTTTGGGGCTTTGTCTTTGTGATAAAGCGCGGAAGCAGGCTACCGGGGTGAGGTGGACCCCTTGAACTCCATGCACCCCCAGCTGTCTGATGAGGGTGATCAGGGAACAGGCAGTGCTGTCCCCACCCCCCACCCCCGTGTAACTGGCCATGTGAGGGATATGGCGGTTTTCTCCCAGGGCTGATAGAGACCTGTAACTAACTAAGAAGAAATGGGGAACAGAGGAAGGGGGAGGGGAGAAAAGAAGGGAGATGGCCAGAGAACAGGAGCAAGAGGGAAGCTAAGATTCTAGGTCTGCCCAAGATCCAGAGTTCCTAAGAATAAGTCTTCCCTCAGAGAGGAGCCTCAGGTGAGGAAATATCTCCATGAGATCCAGTTGTAAAAGCATTTTCTCAATTAGTGATCAAGGGCGGAGGGCCCAGCCATTGTGGGTGGAGCCATCCCTGGGCTGGTAGCCCTGGGTTCTGTAAGAAAGCAAGCTGAGGAAGCCACAGGAAGCAAGCCAGTAAGCAGTACCCCTCCATGGCCTCTGCATCAGCTCCCGCCTCCAGGTTCCTGCCCTGCTTGAGTTCCTGTCCTGACTTCCTACACCGATGAACAGGGATGTGGAAGTGTAGGTGAAAAACAAAAAACAAAAAAACAAAAAACAACCCTTTCCTCCCTGGCTTGCTTTTTGGTCATGGTGTTCTGTCAAAGCAATAGAAACCCTGACTAAGACAACACATTTTTTTTTTTTTTTTTTTTTGATCTTCAGCAGGCTACATTGTAGATACCAGTTAGTTTACTCTAGGTTTGTTGATTTAAAAATTACATCTAATATGGGCTGGAGAGAGGTGGGCTGGAGAGATGGCTCAGCGGTTAAGAGCACTGACTGCTCTTCCAGAGGACCTGCGTTCAATTCCCAGCAACCACATGGTGGCTCACAACCATCTGCAATGGGATCCGATGCCCTCTTCTGGTGTGTCTGAAGACAGCTACAGTGTACTCAGATACATAAAATAAATACATCTAAAAAAATTACAAGCCGGGCGTGGTGG
This sequence comes from Mus caroli, assembly GCF_978045245.1. Taxonomy (NCBI): domain Eukaryota; kingdom Metazoa; phylum Chordata; class Mammalia; order Rodentia; family Muridae; genus Mus; species Mus caroli. Next base: position 119,080,144 of record NW_028227259.1, on the reverse strand, counting down.
CGCACGCCTTTAATCCCAGCACTCGGGAGGCAGAGGCAGGTGGGTTTCTGAGTTCAAGGCCAGCCTGGTCTACAAAGTGAGTTCCAGGACAGCCAGGGCTACACAGAGAAACCCTGTCTCGAAAAACCAAAAAAAAAAAAAAAATTACATTTAATGTGTATGCGCATGCGGGTGTGTGTGTGTGTGTGTTGTGTGTGTAGATGGGTGCAGGGCATCAGAAAACGAATCACAGAGCAAGCAGTTTCCTGACAAAGCATCTTCTGCTCTGCCCTTTTGGTCCTTTGCCCTTTTCGAGAGACTGCCTTCCAGTTTGCTATCCAGGCTGTGTGCTTCTCCAAGCTTCAGCATCCTGCACGAGGGTGCTGGGCACACCCCAACTGTCCCTTGCGTGACAGTGATGACAATGATGACAGGCTCCTACCCATCTCTGCCTGTGCCCAAGCTGCATGCTCCGCAGGTGCTCTGAACTCGGCCTTTGTGCTTTCCCCTGGCTTTTTAAGGAAAAGCACTGGAATGGTTTAGGGCAAGGTGGGGTGGAAGCGTTGTATTGAGAAACAGGGAAGAGAGTCGTATTCCCTACGACCCTTGGGAAACCTGATGTCTGTCCACTCGAGATTTCAGTGTCAGAGTCTGAGGTAGTTCTTGGTGCATATTCAATAAAGTCCTAAGATTCCACATTTTCCCCGGTCTGTCTGTCTCTCTCTCTCTGTCTGTCTCTCTCCCCCTCTCTCTGTTTGTCTCTCTCTCTCTCCTGTCTGTCTCTCTGTCTCTGTCTCTCTCCCTGTCTCTGTCTGTCTATCTGTCTCTTCCCCCCTCTCTGTCTGTTTGTCTCTCTCTCCCTGTCTGTCTCTCCTTGTCTCTCTCTCTCTCTGAGACTTGGCTGGGAGCACAGACCCAGTACCTTTCTCCTCTGAGCTGTCTCCTGACACAGGCCTCGATGACCGGGTGCTGCAGCGTGTAGTGCTTGGTCCAGTAGATACAGAGGAGCTCATGATCCTGGAGCAGCTCCATCACCGTGGCGAGGCCTTCATCCAGCTTGAAGTTGGCATCCTCCCGGGTGCCCACTTCCCAGGCATAGACAGTGAGCAGCTCCAGGGCATAGAGAGGGGGCAGGTTGGCCCGGGGGCACTTGTCTCTCACATACTGAAGAGAGTGGGGAAGAGACAGAGAGGGATGCCAAGATTACGTGTGACAATGACACCCAGGTCCAGGGGCAGAACATTCAAACTCTAACCCATGAGCTGTGTGACCTTGACAAAGTGACTTTCCCTTCCTGGGCCTTGGTTTCCCTGTTTTAGGATTAAGGGTCTAGGTTTGCCCAGAAGACATCAAATTGTGTCTGAATTCAAATTTAGGGGAATATAATTTATTTTTTGAATCCTCTCCCTCCTCCCTCCTCCCTCTTCCTCAGGTGCGTGTGTGGAGGTCAGAGTTCAACTTAAGCCTTTACAAGGGTTCCTGGGATCAGATTGAACTACTGTCGCTAAGCTAGTCTGGCAAGCACCTTTAAGTTGCTGAGACGTCTTATCAGGTAGATTTAATTAATCTTTTGAATTTTATTTTTTTGTACGTGCATATAAGTGTATAACACTATGTATGTATGCATGGGGGTGGAGGCTAGAGGGCGGTGTGAGGTATTTTCCTTAATCGCTGTCCACATTTTTTTTTTTTTTTTTTTTTTTTTGGTTTTTCGAGACAGGGTTTCTCTGTGTAGCCCTGGCTGTCCTGGCACACTCACTTTGTAGACCAGGCTGGCCTCGAACTCAGAAATCCGCCTGCCTCTGCCTCCCGAGTGCTGGGATTAAAGGCGTGCGCCACCACGCCCGGCCCCCCGCTGTCCACATTTTAAGAGCCGCCCTCTTACTGAACTGGATCGCTCTTGCTGTCACTGGCTAGACCAAGCTGACCAGAAAGCCCCAGGGTTTCTCCTGTCTCAGCCTCCCCTGTGCTGGAATGGGAGGTGTGCCACTGTGCTCAGCGGTTTACGTGGATGTTGGGGCTCTGGGCTCAGGTGGTCATGTTTGTGTCTCAAGCCTGTTACTAACTGAACCACTTGCCCAGCCCCCGCTGTTTATTTAAAAATCTAAAACCACTGGTACTAAGCTTGTGCCGGGTAGTTTTACAAGCTAAAGTCGTTTGAGAGTAGAGAACCTCGATTAAGAAAATGCCTCCGGAAGACCAGGCTGTGAGCAAGACCTTAGGGAATTTTCTTAGTGATTGATAAGGGAGGGCCCCGCCCCCATCGTGGGTGGAGCCAGCCCACTGTGGGTGGAGCCATCCCTAGGCTAGTGGGCTTGGGTTCTATAAGAAAGCAGGCTGAGCAAGCCATGGGGAGCAAGCTAGTAAGCTGCACCCCTCCACGGCTTCTGCATCAGCTCCTGCCTTCAGGTTCCTTCCCTGCTTGACTTCCTGCCCTGACTTCCTTCAGTGATGAACTATGATGTGGAAGTGTAACCCTTTCCTCCCCAACTTGCTTTTTGGTCATGGTGTTTCATTATGGCAATTGTAACCCAAACTAAGACATAGCTCTTTTTAATTTTCTCAAGGCTTGATATGAAACCCAGGCTCAAGTGTGTGTAGTGGAGGGGGTGAGCCCGAAGGGGGCTGACAGATGAGTATTCCACCTGACAGCTAATATTTATAAAAGAGGAGATTGATTATAATATAATCCATGCACGGGCGATCTCTCTATTTCTTCACTCCAGTATTAGCGAATTTATGAAGTACAACTGGAGATGAATATTCACAGGTAAAGGTGGACAGTGCCATCCAAGGGGACAGAGGTAGAATTCTACCAGACTCCTTACTTTTTTTTTTTTTACTTTATTTTTAATCATGTATGTGTGTGCACGCATGTGTGTCTATGAGCATGCGAGTGTATGGGTGCTCACGGAAGCCAGAGGCACAGGATTCTCTGGAGCTGGAAGTTATAGGTTGTTTCAAGCCGCCTGATGTGGGTACTGGGAACTGAACTCGGGTTCTCTGCAAGAGTCGTGCGAGCTCTTGACTGCTGAATTAGCTCGAGTTTGTCTTTGAGTTTGTGTAGCCTAGGTTAGCCTGGGGCTCACTATGAAGTCCGGCTGATCCCCTTGCTTCAGTCTCCTGAGGGCTTGGGGTTACAGGCATGTGCCCCATCACAACTCATCTGTCTCTTAGTGTATCTGTTTATTTTACAAGAAGGCTGCCCTCCCATCGTAAGTGCGTTGAGCGTGCATGCAGAGGGGCTATTTTTGATGCCTCCTTTTTTTCAGTTTAGATAACTCTACACACCCACTGCGTCGAAATATACTGGGTTCACTTCAGATACCACATGGGACACTTGAAAAGTAGTCACCAAGGACCCGTTCATTCAGTGATGACTGGGACGCAGAAGCTGTCACCACTGAGAGGTAGAGTCGTATGCATGGGTTTTAAGGAATCCACCTCCTCCTTAGTCTTGAACTTGTTGAGCCTAACGTTCACAAACCACAGGAGTGGACATCAGCCCAGGAACAGTGTCCTAGCATCTGCCCATCCTCCCGCAACCCTGTCTCCCGTGGATGCCTTTCCCCCAGCCTCACCCTGGCAGCCCCCTCACCTGCTGGTACCAGTGTTTGACCAACCGAAGGAGGCTCTTCAGCTTCGTTGGCCGATGCTTCACGAAGTTTCGCTGCAGCTCGCTGAAGGATGGAGAGAAATTTCCTGGGTACCCATTAGCCTCGATCAGGTTTGCGTAGACCTCGGAGCTGGGACAGGAAGGGCCTGAGGAGAGTGGAAGCAAAGGTCGAGTGAAGGAAGATTCTGGAATCCAGCGTGGACTAAGTAGGCATTTTGGGGAGGGCCTGGTCACTCATTAGCTCATGGTTTATCTCCAGAGAGACCAGATGTTGGCATTTTGTCTAGGCCCTGTCCCAGAGTTACCTGGCAATAGTACTTTAAAAGGGGCTGCTTGCCCCTCCTCTCTCTCTCTCTCGCTCTCCTGCCCTTGCTCTCTTACCCTCTCCCCCCACCTCTCCCCACCTCACCCCCACATGCTTATGGCCGGCCTTTTCTCCTCTTCTCTCTCTCAATATCTCTCTCTCCCTGCCTCTGCCTCCGCCTCCCCCCCTCCCCACCCCCGCTCCTCCCCTCCTCATGCCCTGAGTACTGTATCATGTGGCTGGTACCACAGAGGGAGAAGGGATGCCTCAGCATGGGCCTGCAGAGGCACCCCCTTCCCTGAACACCATGCCACCCCTCCATCAAACATATCTCTGCTTTCTCATTTTATAAAACACAACACCTGAGACCTTGTATAGTTATCTTTCTGGTGATCTATCCATCCTTCCTTCCTTCCTTTCTTTCTTTTCCTTCCTTTCTTTCTCTCCTGTGTGTGTGTGTGTGTGTGTGTGTGTGTGTGTGTTTCAAGACAGGATTTCTCTGTAGCCCTGGCTGTCCTGGAACTCAGTCTGTAGACCTGTAGATCAGGCTGGCCTTGAACTCACAGAGATCTGCCTGCCTCTGCTTCCTGAGTTCTGGGATTAAAGGACCCCACCCTCACCCCACAAATTCTTTAAAAGCTTCATACTTTAAATTTTACTTTGGTGACAGAGTCTCACGGTGTATACCTGGCTGCTTGTTACATAGACTGGCCTGGTCTCAAACTCTTAGAGACCTGATGCTGTGTCCTGAGTGCTGGGATAAAAGGCAACCTCCAACACACCCAACCTGGTGAGTCTTGCTCAGGAGAACAACCATTGGCCTTTCCATGTCTCGGGTCCTCCCTGATGTCCCCAATATTTCCCAGCATTTCTTAGTGTTTCTTTTATCAATAGATCTCTTTCTGGATGATGGAACCGTATTGGTCAATATTCATAGGGGAGAACTGGGTTTGCACCACTCCACGAAAGACTTTCTTCCTGAGGCTGGATACCATTGCTAGCAACCATGGGATAACACTGCATAGCCTTATCAATTGGGGGGTAGCATACAAAAATCATTATGGTTTGGATCTCTGAGCTCTGCTTCTGGGAAAGGTCACCCAGACCCAGTAGATGCCACCTTGCTTCTGATTTGACTCCTTCCCCTGGTTGGGCCGTGGATCTTTCAAAAATATTCTTCCTACAGAAAATCCTTTCCGGAACCTTATTTGGTAGTTCTTGGGGGAACTCCATTCTTTCCTCCGATCACTGGCTACCGTTTGTCTTATGGGCCTCTGTGATAAGTTTCTGTTTCCCCAAGTCTGCATGGCAGCTCACCCCAGCCCAGGACACGGGTAGGAAAGAGGAAAGCGTGTGGTCACCCGAGGAAAGAGGTCACAGTCTCCAGGGGAGGCCAGGAGAGGCATGTGCTTCTGTTCCCCTTACCCAGGGCTCTGTAGGCTGGCACAACGGTGACAGTGATGGTCTCCCAGGTCTCTCTGGTCTGGATCGTGAAGATGAGACTACTGGGTACTCTGTCAGTCACACTCAGGTTACTGAGCCCAAGGTCCATCAGGTCCTGGCAGTAGTACATCCTTTTCTGTATCAGTCTCAAGACAGCCTGATGGTGCTTGGCTTCTTCCTGGAAGCTGTGGAAACAGCTCAGGAACACGACCAGCTCCACGTCTGTAGTGCTCCTGAGCACGGTGCCATTCCCAAAGCAGCCTACCTGTGAAAGACAAGACCCCGTCATCCCAAGGCTCTCAGCCATGGGCCCGGCAACCTGGGGCTCTTCATACGATACAGCCCTTTAATCGAGGACCCTCCCATACAGGCTGAAAAGTGTTGCTTCCCATGTCATGGGTGCAGACACATGGAGGGTGAATCCTGTGCTCAGCATCTCTGGAAGCTGGACTCCGGCCCCCAGGCCTCCTGACACAGGGTCTCTGTTCTAATACACAGCCTACAGCTGACCTGGACCTTGCTGTTTAGCTCAGGCTGTCCTTGAACTTATGACCCTCCTGATTCAGCCTCCCAGGCACGGGTTCCAGGAGTGGCCCACCGAGCAGCCCTTGCTTATTCCCTACACTGTACACCTTTGGAGAGTCAGTCTTCTCCAACCCAGGGAAATGTCTGCTCTAAGAGAATCAGGACTGAGTATCCCCAATAAAAACACTTCAACATGATCAAAATCCAAGAGCCTTTTCTTAAACCTGCTGATATGCCACCACAAGTGGAAAATCCCACACCTGACCCCATATGACTAAAAGTAGCGTATAAAGTTGCCTTTGGGTATGTGAAGACACATGAATTTCAAGAATAGATCTGGATCCTACCCTAAGAGATCTCATTATGTTTATGTAGATAGGCCGAAGAGCTGGGGAGGGGGGCTATTTCTAAACCTGAAACATTTCAGGGCCTAAGTATCTGGTAAAGGACTCCTGACCTGTAGAAATACCCACTGCACCATCTGTGAAACAGGGAGTCGGTCCCATACATCCATTCATCCATCCATCCATCTATCCATTTTTCCTTTCTCCCTCCCATTCTCTCTGCTTCCCTGGTTTAATTGCATTGTGGATGGCTCAGGGAGCCTCCATCATGGGTGACAAGGTCTTTGGCATTAGAGCTCTAAGCCTAGCCCTGGCCTGACTCACCGGCTACGTGATCATTAAGGAGCCCAAAGTCCAGCAAGTGAGAAACCAAAACAGTGATAGGGTTATTGGGGAGATCAGACACAGTACTGTACGCCCAGGACTTGTGTGGGGGCCGTGTCCTGGAAGTCAGCAAGGCGTGTCCCAGAAGTCAGCAGTCAGCAGTGTGTATCTCATCGAGTTGATCCCCAGCTACTTCCACATTAGTCACATTAGTTCCCCCCCCCCCCCGCCCCACGGAAGAGCAGTCAGTACTTTTAATCACTGAGCCATCTCTCCAGACCCCCAGTTTCTATATCTCTTAATGGCAAGAGAAGAAACTGGACTGTTTATTTTTTTTTCCATTTTATTTATTCCTCTGTGTGTATGTGTGTGTGTGTGTGTCCCACATACCCTATGGCACACATGTGGGGGCCAGGGGATAACTGGTAGAAGTTGGTTCCCTCATTTCATCATGTGGGCCCCTGGGATTATACTGAGGGTGTCAGTCTTGGCACCTTTCCATGCTGAGCCATCCTGCTGGCTCTCAAATCAGATGATTTTGAAGACAGAGTCTAGGCTTACTCTCCTGGCTCTGCCTCCTTGGCACACAAAGCCCTACATCTCTCTGGCTCACCTCTGGCTTACCCCACATGAGACTACTGGGGTTGGGTCAGTCCCTGGGTGGCTACCTTTCCTGGTTAGTGAGTCACTGCAGAAACTAAAATACTGTTATCACAGGCTGAGCAGTCCCTGTATCTGGCACTACCAAAGGCCATTTAATGCACATCTCCTTTTTAATCGCCATGGAGACTGGTCCTGCGACCTGGCTCCCCAAGGTACAACACTGGATACAGAGGCAGTGGAGCACAGTCCACTTGCAAGGTCTCGCAGCCAGCCAGGGAGTTAAATGGCAGCTCAGCAGACACCACCAATGGGTCTTTCTCTCCACCCTATGATGGTGTCCACACACTATGCTCTGCTCCCAGAGAGCAGGTGTCTGCCTTCTTGATTCTCCATTTTAATTCTGATTCCACTAGTATTCAGACTTGTTGTTCCTATCCTGAGAGAAAGGACCGGAGATTGATTGTGGATGTGGGCAAAGGGCGATCCCTCTGCAGGTCAGATTATGTCTACACTGCCCTCTCCCTTCCCCAGTGAAGAAAGCACAGCTTAGGATAGACTTCATGATTTGCTTTGGTTGTCATCTCGGTTTCAGTCATGTAGATAACAGCCCTCTGGAGCTTCAAGGGTGGAGGGATAAAGTATAGGATACATATAGTGTAGAGTGTAGGATACATCCAATGAGGATACATCCAGTGTAGGATACATCCAGTGTAGGATACATCCAGTGTAGGATACATCCAGTGTAGGATACATCCAGTGTAGGATACATCCAGTATAGGATACATTCAATGAGAGTATAGCCAGTGTAACATATATCCAGTATAGGATACATCCTGTGTAGGACACATCCAGTGTAGGATACATCCACTGCAGGATACATCCAGTACAGGATACATCCAGTGCAAGATACACTCTTACTGTTCTTGCTTTGTAGGCATGCCTATCATTTAGTGGGTTAAGGGGAGGAGAAATGAGGCTTAGCAGTTAGCATCTGCAGCTGTCAAAACTTAATCTATTTGGTGAGTCTTCCTTCTATCTAGATACTTGTTCTACCCATTTTTTTCTTAGGTATGTCAGGGAGGGAGTGGTCTAGAGTACAGCCTTGCCCCCAGAGACTCCCAGCGGCCAGGAAAAAGCCCCAGGCAAGTATCATAATAAAACCCTTGTTTCTAAGACTTTACCCTGAGCTAACCTTTAGGCTGCATGGCCTCAGTGTTGGGAAATGGAACATGATGTTTGGGATGCTGCCGTTACAGAGGAGCAGACCAAGGACTTGAGACATGAGACAGAGTCACACAGCTGGTGAGAGGAAGAGCCCAGACTCAAATCCTCTCTGTGTGGCAGCAAAACTATGGCTGCCACTTCTAAATCATGTGACCTGAAGCTCAAGACTGCAAAATTCGACCCAATAGTGCAAGTTTAAAATCTCAGGCTGGGAACCCAGTCCTAATTCTAGTCTAGATGCTGCAATCACTTGGGCTATGGCATTAAGATGTGTCGATCTCTTCAGGTGTCAATCTCCTTAACATTTAAATGAACAATTGGCTGAGGCTAGTTCTTTTCCAAAGTTGTGTGTGTACATGTGCGCATCCTGCACTAGTGCGCACTTGTGTGTGGAGATCAGAGTCAACCTTGGGTATTGTTCTTTAGGCTGCTCATTTGTTTTTTTGACACAGGGTATTCTACTGTGCCCTAGGGCTTGCAGATTTGGCTAGACTGATAGGCCAAGGAGACTGGTTGGTAGGCCTAGTGGTTCTCTTGTCTCTGCCTCTGCAGGGCTGGGATAATAAGTTTGAGCAGCTACACTCAGCCCTTGCCCCACCCCGTTCCAGGGTCTGTTGAACTCTGTGATCCTTAGCTCAGCTAGGGGGTGGGGGTGACAGTTGGAAGAAGGACTTAAGGAGGAAAAAAAAGTATTAGTGAGAAACTTGGGTCACCGTTTGAGTAGCCAGGTTCAAATCCCAGCTCTGACGTCAGCAGTTACATCTCTGAACAAGCCCAATGGCTACTCTCAGCCTCCATTTTAAGAGTCTTTCAGTTATCAAAATATAAAAACGTGGAAAAAATTAGGAAGAAGATCCCATCCAGGCAGCCAGCACATCTAAACTTGCCACATCTGTGACCGTCTTTCTTTTGTACACGCTAGGCTTTCACTCTAGCCTTGAGCCACATCCACAGAGCCCGCATTTGTGTCATCTCAATCACTTTAAAGTGAGTAGCAGATAGCAAGGAGCTTTGCCCCAATACAGCATAGCATGTGTCCTCCTAAAGAGAGTTCCTCATCCCAGTAGGTGCGATTTAACTTGACAATGGCAGTTTTCTTACCAAAATGCAGGTCATATTAAACATTTACCACTCATCCCCAAACTCACACTCTCTCTGTGTCTCTGTCTGTGATGTGTGTGTGTGTGTGTGTGTGTGTATGTGTGTTGTTCTGAGATATGTAACGTAGGCTGGCTTTGAACCCACAATCCTCTTGCTTCTCTACCTCCCACATGCTGGGGTTGCAAGAATGGGCCCCCAAGACAGGCTCCCCAAAATTGTTATATACAAATTACATGTCAGGATCCAACTAGAGGCCTTGCATTGCATGTGGTCACTGTAGCTCCTTCATTGCGGATCCTTTGTTAGGCTCATCCGTAAAATGGGACAAGAATGGTATCTGTCTCTCAGAGTATAAGTTTTAATGATAGAATATGCGGGCTTTCGCTACCATTTTTTCCCGAGGTGGTCTTTTATTATCTTCTTTAGTAGTTCATTCTGCTCAAGGCTCGCAGGGCTGTCTCGAGATGTCAGAAGCGTGAACTAGGGATCACGAGGCGAGGGGACCCCCCTGGCACTGGGGTTTGCCCTGTCCTGGCTGGGAATGGTGAAGTCCAGTCTTACCTTGAGTACCTTGAGCACGCGAACATCCCGAGCCGGGCCACGATCTTCACGGAAATTCTCCTGCCTCAGGAACTGTTCCACTGTCTGCACGGTCTCCAGGACCTCTTCTTTCCACTCTCTGGTTGGCTGCAGCCACTGAGCCACAAAGGAGTCCAGCTTGGAGGCCGGGACGCCGTACAGCTCCTGGGCTACTGCCATGGCTACACGCTGACCGCTGACCGTCAGCTACCTCGGGCGGGGCGCAGGGCTATATAGCCAAGCACCCATCCAGCTGCCTGCACTCACCTCCTCCTTTTTTAAGGCGGCTCCTTTCCAGCTGACCTCTGGCACCCAATGGCGGAAAGCGGGGTGAAGAGAGAAACTTGGGAGCAAGGCTCTATGGGGGGTCCCCTCCTTGGAGATTTATTGTCATGGTAGGTGTGCCCAAGGACCAGAGGCTGGGGCTGGCCGGTCTGGACCGCCTTAACAGGGTTGGCATGGGGCCAACTTTTGTGCTGTTAAGTTTCGATTCTCAACATTTGTAGTTTCCCTTTTGTGACGTTTGTAAACTGAAATTGGCTTGAGTCTGACCTTCCGGAGACACCTTGTCTGGATGACTTAGGCCAACTGCCCTGACCCGTCACAGGGAAACTGAGGTTTGGAAAGAGAAAGAGCCTAGTCATGGCTGTGGTAAGGAATGAGGCATCTGGAATCAGAAGGACACTTTGAGGTTGTCAGGTGCTTTTTATTTATTTTATTTAAAATAATTATTATTATATTTATATAAAATTTAGTATATTTCATTTAAAAGATTTTAAATTTTATTTATATTTTATTTAATTTATATTTACATATATTTATATGAGAAAATTATATTTATGTATTTTGTTTTTGTTTTTGTTTTTTTTTTTAGGAGGGAGATGCATGTCATGGCACAAATGTGGGGGTCAGAGAGTAAAACCTGCAGGGGCCTGTTGACTGCTTCCACCACACGTGGATTCTAGGACCCATACTTGGGTCATTAGGCGTGGCAGCAGCTGCTGAGCCTATTGACCCAGACTTCCATATTCTTGGTGCTCTAGGTGGGCTTAGCTATGGGACAGATGGGCAAGAACTGAGGTTCCCCACGGATGTAAAGCACTTGACTTGACTCAGTCCCAGCAAATGGCAAACTGGGGCTACCTAGGAATCACAGAAAGTAGGGCGTGAAGCCTGCAGAGAGGTCGAGAAGTGGGAACAGCCGTGGAAGAAACAGGAGCAGCCGGAGAGCTCCAAGCAGATCACATACATATCTGTGATCTGACAGATTTCTCTTTTTCTGTTTTTTCAAGACAGGATTAAAGGCGTTGTGCCTCCATACCCAGCTCTGGCTGATTTTTTTTTTTAAGGCACCTTTTGTTTGATTAATTAATAAGTTGAACATGGACGGGCAGTGGTGCCACACACCTTTTGTCCCAGCACTCAGGAGGCAGAGGCAGGCGGATCTTTGAGTACGAGGCCAGCCTGGTCTACAGAGTGAGTTCCAGGAAAGCCAGGGCTACACAGAGAAACTCTTATCTCGCGGAAACAGGAAACAAAACATCTTGAATGTGTTTACATTTAAGCACACAAACACCACACACACAGTCTCAATAAAACGTTTTCAAAGCCAAAACAACCCAAATGAAGGTGGGTTCATGTCTCTAACAGAGATCCTTAGAGACATGAGACCTAGCAGCGGCTGTGTAGAGGAGTGGGTGGAGCCGGGCTCTCCAGTAGTTAAAAGATTCAGAGCTGGGGTTGCTGCAAGAGTTCAGCTGGTGAGATGGCTCAGTGGGTAAGAGCACCCGACTGCTCTTCCGAAGGTCCAGAGTTCAAATCCCAGCAACCACATGGTGGCTCACAACCATCCGTAACGAGATCTGGCGCCCTCTTCTGGAGTGTCTGAAGACAGCTACAGTGTACTTACATATAATAAATAAATTTAAAAAAAAAAAAAAAAGAGTTCAGCAAAGCAGAACGAGGAAGAGCAGGAGGGTGAAGGAAAGGAGAACGTTCTGGAAGCCAAGTGATAATGCTGTTTGACAAAGAGGAAGTGGCTCACTAAGTCACATGTCAGGTGAGCCCATTCTGCCTCCTTCCCAGAGTGAATCAGAAGCGTGGCATGCAGAGAACTTAGAACCTAGCATGATCGCTCTGCCACCTTCTATAATAAAGATAGACAGCAGCAATGCTAGAGGCAGGGAGATGGGTGTGACACCGTGTGGCAGTCCATGCAGGATGCAGCAGTGAGCGGGCCATGGTGGCACAGGCCTTTAATCCCAGCACTAGGGAGGCAGAGGCAGGTGGATCTCTGTAAGTGTGAAACCAGACTGGTTGATACGGTGAATTCCAGGTCAGCTGAGGCTGTGTAATGAGACCTGTCTATAGAAAGAGAGAAGAGGGGCTGGAGAGATGGCTCAGCGGTTAAGAGCACTGACTGCTCTGCCAGAGGAGGTCCTGAGTTCAATTCCCAGCTACATGGTGGCTCACAACCATCTGTAATGGGATCCGATGCAGTCTTCTAGTGTATGTCTGAAGATAGGAAAAAAAAACTCTTATAAAAATAAATAAATCTAAAAGTTAAAAAGAAAAAAGGAAGGAAGAGGTGGGCAGGGGGGCGATGGGTGCAGAGGGGGTAAGGAAAGGGGCTGGGTCCTGATTTTCTTTTTTTTTTTTAATTCTTTTTTTTATTCGATATTTTCTTTATATACATTTCAAATGCTATCCCGAAAGTTCCCTATACCCTCCCTCCACCCCACTCCCCTACCCACCCACTCCCGCTTCTAGGCCCTGGCATTCCCCTGTACTGGGGCAAATAAAGTTTGCAGTACCAGGAGCCTCTCTTCCCAGTGATGGCCGACTAGGCCATCTTCTACTACATATGCAGCTAGAGACACAAGCTCTGGGGGTATTGGTTAGTTCGTATTGTTGTTCCACCTATAGGGTTGCAGACCCCTTCAGTTCCTTGGGTACTTTCTCTAGCTCCTCCATTGGGGACCCTGTGTTCCATCTTATAGATGACTGTGAGCGTCCACTACTATATTTGCCAGGCACTGGCATAGCCTCATGCGAGACAGCTATAACAGGGTCCTTCCAGCAAAATCTTGCTGGCATTGTGCAATAGTGTCTGGGTGGTCCCAAGTCTCTGAAGGAGGAGGAAGCAGGGATAGCTGATCCCCTCTGGCTTCGTCCATTAGTGAAAGGAGGAATAGCAGAGCCGGTGGAAGCCTAGGAGTAAGTCTGCAGGAAGAAATAGAGGCGCCTTGCATGAGGAGGTGGGAAGCTTCATGGAGAGACCACACGTGGTTTTCCTTGTCACACAGATGATGGCCACTAGCGCCCCAAGAGAGAGAGAGAGAGAGAGAGAGAGAGAGAGAATGTTATCCCCTCTGTAGGGTAACTCCGGTGAAAATGTTTTCTGGGTCTCTTATGAAGCTTATGAAATAGCAGGCTTCTAGAGAGCTTCCTCGGACATCCTTAGTGTTAGCTGCCCCTCCCGCATCCTGCGTCTGATCTGTCCTCAGCACCGGGTTCTTAAGTCAGACCATACTATATTATAACATTTTAAAGAGTAGCAGTAATTTCACAAATGGAAGTCAGCACAGACGAAGACTTCTACATTTACTGTATGTTTATGCTGACATGATTTATTCACACAAGAACTGGTCGGGCCTCACTTATTCTTTCTGTTCACCGCCATGAAGCATCCTAAGGGCCAAGCAACATCGACCATTTTACCACTAATACTCCGAATGTCGTGTGAATGTTTTAAAGGGGGATACAGAGTCAGTAATGCGTTGGCTTTCTGGAGTGTCAAAACACAGCTTAATTAAACGAGTTTCTGTGGGCAAGGAGGGGGAGCCAATTATCAGAGGAGGGTGACTAGGTTTGGGGCCAGAGGCAGGCATGGGAAGATTGTCGTGGCTTGGTGTCTCCGTGATGTAGAGCACCAAATGAGGACTTCGGTAAGGACTTTTGAGTGCTCTCAAAAGTTGGCAGTGGGAGGTTGGGAGGTGGAGAGTGCAGATCTCAGAAACACTAAGAGCCATGTTTCTGTGTCCTCATATTGCAACCCAGCCCTGGTGGCCCTTCCTTGCCTCCACATTAGTGCTGGCCTCGGGACTTTGGTTGTTCTGGTCCTCTGGCTTTGGTAAGCTAGGTCAGAGCAGATGAACCTTTCAGTAAAGTCAGCCCTGAACAAAGAAAGGAGTGGCTCAAGGTGACATGTGGCATCGATAGTTTGAATGTCATTTGGACTGCTGTATCCATGATCCAGACAGTTGGTTTTAGGAGTCAGCTCATCTGAACTATAGGATGCCCAGATTGCAAACATATCCTCCAGCTTCCTTCACACGTGTGTGTGTGTGTGTGTGTGTGTGTGTGTGTGAGAGAGAGAGAGAGAGAGAGAGTATATGTGTGTATGTGAGAAAGAGTATGTATATGTGTGTGAAAGAGTGTGTGTGTGTGTGTGAAAGTATATGTATGTGTGTGAGAGTGTGTATGTATGAGTGTGTGTATGCGTGTGAGTGTGTATGTGTGTATGTGAGTGTGTGTATGTGTGAGTATATGAGTATGTGTGAGAGTGTAGGTGTGTGTGTATGAGTGTCTATGAGTATGTATATGTTAGAGTGTGAGTATGAGTGTGTGTATGTGCATAAGTGTGTGTATGTATGTGTATATGAATGTGTGTATGTATATATGTGTATGTAAGTGTATGTATGTATGAGTATGTATAAGTGTATGTGTAAGTATGAGAGTGTGTCTGTAAGTATGTGTGAGTGTGTGAGTATGTGTGAGTGTGTGTGTCTGCTTGTGTGTGTGAGTGTGAGTATGAGAGTGTGTGTCTATGTGTGTGAGTGTGTTTATGTATGAGTGTGTATGAGTGTATGAATATCTGAGTGTATGAGTATGTATGAGTGTATATGTGTGAGTGTGTGTATATGTGAGTGTGTATGAGAGTGTGTGTGTGTGGGGGGTGACTGTGAGTATGAGAGTGTGGGTATGTGGAAATCAGAGGACAACTTCAGATGTCCTCACCTTCCACCATGTTTTAGGTAGAACATTCTGGAACAGGCCCTTAGCATAACTGACTCCATGATGGAAGTGCCATTCAGGGGTAAAACTCAGCACAGAGACAGCACCACTTGCCAAAATGAAAACAGAGACCTGATCCATCCAAGTCCAGAGTTCTGGGAAAGTCTCTGAGTGTAGTACAAGCCTTGCTTCCTGGCTTCCGTAGTCTGCTTCTGGCTAGCTGTTATTGCTAATTGTAGTATATCAACCCAGGATACAGTTTTTGTGCTTAAAACTCACCCTGAAAAGCCTCTGGGCTATACTGGGGTCCTGAATACCCACTGTGGACTCTGGCCAAGTAATAAAGACTTTATTGGCTTAAACCTGTGTCCAAGGAGTCTTCTTTGGTGGAAACCCCACGACAGTGTCTCTTTTGTGTGCACTTCTGTGTATGTGGAGCTAACTGGCTTGGAGCTGCCACCTCCTCACAGAAGCGCTGGGATGGTGACACTTGCTAGTGTGTCCAGCTTTTACACATACCGTGGGGACCAAAACTCTCGCTGTCAGGCCTTCCCAGCAAGTGCTTCACCCATTGAGCTATCTCCTCAGTCCTAAATGTTATTTCTGCGCATGTCTGAAAGGGTGGTTTTGAGAGAGATTGTCCCTTGCCAGTGAGTGTAATTAATTGACTTGTCAAAAGCCCAGGTAGAAGAAAAGGGTAGAGTTACTGGTGAATGTTGTCTCCTTTGGTGCTGACGCAGTCATTTTCCACTCTGCCCCACAGTTTTGAGTCCTTAGCTCTTAGTACTTACACCTCGGGTTCTCTTGACTAAATCATACTAATTACTTTCCCTGGGTCTTTAGCGCGCAGCCTACATAATCCTATGATCATGTGAT
This sequence comes from Mus caroli, assembly GCF_978045245.1. Taxonomy (NCBI): domain Eukaryota; kingdom Metazoa; phylum Chordata; class Mammalia; order Rodentia; family Muridae; genus Mus; species Mus caroli. The sequence goes on along the minus strand of NW_028227259.1, from coordinate 119,064,210 downwards.
CATATGAGCTAGTTTTCCTTTTTTTTTTTTTTTAAAGATTTATTTATTATATGTAAGTACACTGTAGCTGTCTTCAGACACTCCGGATGGTTGTGAGCCACCATGTGGTTGCTGGGATTTGAACTCTGGACCTTCGGAAGAGCAGTCGGGTGCTCTTACCCACTGAGCCATCTCACCATCCCCGAGCTAGTTTTCAAAACAGTCCTCCTTCCTGCCCATCTCCTTTCCATTAGTCCTGTTTCTCTGGAGAATCCTGGCTAACAGCCCAGGATTAATTACTTTATGTTTGTTTTTTCTTAAGAATTATTTATTTATATGAGTACACTGTCACTGTCTTCAGCCATGCCAGAAGAGGGCATTGGATCCCATTACAGATGGTTATGTGGTTGCTGGGAATTGAACTCAGGACCTCTGGAAGAGCAGTCAATGCTCTTAACCTCTGAGCCATTTCTCCAGCCCTTTGTTTGTTTTTTTCAAGCTAGGGTTTCTCTGTGTAGCCCTGGCTGCCCTGGAACTCATTCCCTGGACCAGCCTGGCCTGGAAACCAGAGATCTGCCTGCCTCTGCCTCCAGAGTGCTGGGATCAAAGATGAGTGCCACCTTGGCTCAGCACCACCCCACCCCACCCCCCATAACCCCCTCCCGCCTGCTGGCCTCAAACTAGCTATGTATGTAGCCCAGGCAATTCTGAAACTCACGGTAATTCTCCTGCCTCAAACTACTGAACTCTGGGGTTGCAGATGTGAGCCGTCACCTGGTCTTAACTTGGTTTTGCTCAAACTATATCCATTTAGGGTTCTGTCCCTTGTAGCCCTAAGGACCCTAAGATGGATAAGCTTGGTTGTCAACGTGGCTAGCTCTAGAGTTGACTAAAAGGCAAGCCGTCGGGCATTCTTGTAAAGAGCTTTCTTTAAAATCAAGTCAACTGAGTAGGAACGATGACCCACCCAAAACATAAGTGGCTTGTTCTGGCATCAGCCCAGAGAGAAGAAACCTGCATCCCGCCCGCTTGCCCTTGCCCTAGGAAGTCTGTCGGTGTGGCACTTTTCACTGATATTAGAACCAACTGCTTCTTCTTCCTTTTTTTTTTAAAGGAAGATTTATTTATTTATTTATTTTATGTATATGATTACACTGTAGCTGTATTGATGGTTGTAAGCCACCATGTGGTTGCTGGGATTTGAACTCAGGACCTTCAGAAGAGCAGTCAATGTTCTTAACCGCTGAGCCATCTCTCCAGCCCTAGAGCTAACTTCTTTGGGATTCTAGCATAGGCTGATGACCAGCAGCAGTCCAGCAAGAGAGGCAGCTGAGAGAGCCAGCCTTGTGGCCCAAGGCTGGCATTGGAGTGGACCTTGAATGATGGTTCTTCTCTCCGATGCTCCAGCAATCCTGAGAGTGAAGAAGTGGAGCATGCTCGGGACTTGGTGAACTTGTGGAAGTCTGAGGAAACTCGGATTTGTGGCCTCTCCAGTGTGAGGCAGCCATGGCTGGACGACTGACCTGGACCACACCCTAAGCCAATCTAATAAACCCTCCTTAAATATCTGTGTGGTCTGTTTGTTGTTCTGATCCTTTAGGGAACTTTGGCTGATAGAAATTCTTTTTTTTTTTTAAGATTATTTATTTGATGTATATGAGTACACTGTAGCTGCCTTCAGACACAGCAGAAGAGGGCATCAGATCCCATTACAGATGGTTGTGAGCCACCATGTGGTTGCTAGGATTTGAACTCAGGACCTTCGGAAAAGCAGTCAGTGCTCTTAACCACTGAGGCATCTCCCCAGCCTCACTGCTAGAGAGTCTTAAAGGAACTAATGGACAGGGCACAGGTGATCAGCAAACTGGAGGCGTCCCGAGGGCTGGGGCCCTGGCTGGGGAGAAAGGGAAGTAAGACCAGGGTGCAGAGGAAATGGAGGGCTCATTGTTCAAGCTGCTTCCTTCTTGAAACTGTAGCATTTCCTTCTTTAATCTAGATCAAAGTCCCTGGCTTCCCTTCATGGCACCAGGCTCATTTGAGCTCCGTTTTCCACCCTAATGCCAGAGAAGTTTGCAGAAGGTTTTGTGGGTGAAGCAGGAGGCGGGACTCTGAGGATGGTTCAGTGGGTGGAAGTGCTGCCCGGTGCCCTGAGTTCAGGTCCCTAGAACACATTCAAGAGGAGTGTAGTAGCACAAGCTCTGTAATCCCAGAGTGTGACACCCACAGAGGGACGTGGAGATGGGACACTCTCCAGAGGCCCACAGCCCAGTCAGCCTGGCCTGTGTGGTGGTGAGGAATCCTGTCTCCCAAACAAAGTGGAAAGGTAAGTAAGGGCTGGCGCTTCAAGTCATGGAGTTCCAGAGGTGCACAAACACATATGCACACACACACACATACCATACACATATGCATACCCTCGCACACATACACATCATATACACACACCATACACAAAAACACACACATCATACACACACATCATACACACACATCATACACACACATCATACACACATCGTACATCATATACACATCACACACACACATATACATACCCTCACACATACACACATATGCATACCCTCATACACATACCCATCATACATACACACATACCATACACAAACACAAATCACACACACACACATACACACACACAAAACACACTCTCCCTCCCTGCTAAAAAAAAGAACCAAATTCAACAAGCAAAACAGGAGAGATTCCTCTTCTAGGAATTATGGGCACAACAAATATAAAGACAAACATGCAAATTTATGCATAAGATGCAAATGACCTCCACAGCCAGAACTTGATCACATGGTCACACTCAGGGCAAGGAAGACAGGGAAGTGTAGTTTTTAGCCTTTCACAATGTGTCTACCTTAAAGTTGCGTTACAAGGAAGGAGAGAGAGGTAGAAAAGCGATGGCGAGAAACAGAAACTGCTGTCTCATCTTTTCTCTGCTTTTGTCCTTTGGCTCCAGCACAGAAGTAAATGTAGGGAGATCAGCCAGGTCCGCAAGGACACAGCTCTTTAACGTTCCATCCACGCCAGGTCTAGGACATGGAAGGGGAACTCTGAGCAGAAAGAAAAGCAATTGGTGACAACTGCTTGCTGTTAGAGTCACTGAATTTTTGTTTGTTTGTTTTGTTCTTTTTTGGTTTTTGAGACAGGGTTTCTCTGTGTAGCTCTGGTAGTCCTGGAACTCACTCTGTAGACCAGGCTGGCCTCGAACTCAGAAATCTGCCTGCCTCTGCCTCCCAAGTGCTGGGATTCAAGGCGTGCACCACCATTGCCTGGCCTGATTTTTATTTTTAATTGTCTGTGATGTATATAGGTTTTTTTATGTGTGCACATCTGTGTGTGTGTGTGTGTGTATGTATGTATGTACTGTGCTTGTATGTAGGTGTGTGTGCCCTGTGTGTATGTTCTGTGTGCCATGTATGGGTATATATGTACTGTGCTTGTATGTAGGTGTGTGTGCCCTGTGTGTATGTTCTGTGTGCCATGTATGGGTATATATGTGCTGTGCTTGTATGTAGGTGTGTACCGTGTATGTGTATATATGTGTTCGTGTGTGTTTCTATATATGTATGTGTGTACATGTATGTTTATGTGTTTGTATATGCCGTGTGTGTCTATTTATGTGTGTTTGTGTATATATATATGTGTGTGCTATGTAGGTATATGTTTATGTGTGTTTGTACGTTTGTGCTGTGTGTGTGTGTGCATGCATTCTCAGAAGCTAGAAAAGGTGACTGTTGGGTTCCCTGGAGTTGGAGTCGCAGGCAGCTGGGAACTGCCAAGTGTGGGTGCTAGGACTCAAACATGGGCTCCCTGCGAGAGCAGTGTAGGCTCTCAGTCTCTGAGTCACCCCTTCAAGCCTTCGTCCTGAGAGGAGAGCTCACGTTCACAGGATGGTAGTGACTGTGGCAGGCAGCACTGGGACTGGGAAGGGAGAGCTGACATCCTGTAACACAGCATCATTAGGTGGCGGTAATGGCTGCCATCTCTAAACAGATGTACAACAGGTGTTGGTATTCTGTCTAAACTCCACCCCCACAGTTCCTGGCAACAGCCAGGTAGGCTTGGCCCCTCCTCTCTCTCTTTACACACTTGCCTCTTGCCCCCTTGTCTCTTCTCATTCCCTTCCCCCCTCTCTCCATGTGGTCATGGCTGGCCTCCATTTATCTACTCTCCCTCTCTCTGCCTTTCTCTGCCTCTACTACCCTCTTAACTCCCCTCCCCATTCCCTAGATAAATTCTATTCTATACTATACCCGTGTGTGTCTGGTCCCTCAGGGGGAAGGGATGCCTCAGCATGGGCCCGTTGAGGCACCCTCTTCCCCCACACCCTGCCAGAACATATTCTTATAGCTCTTTCTCTTTTTATGATCACAGCAATGTGTCTGCTCTATCAGCAGTTAGGAGAACTTGGTCAGAACCACTGAGCGCTTATGTTTGTCTTTGCTTGGCCAATCACACCACACACACAGCAGATCTCATGCAAGAGATTTGGGGGATGGGATGTGGAGGCCGCCTGGGAGTGGGGACAAGAAAGACAGAGAGGGTTGGAGAGAGACAGAGAGGGATGGGGGGGGGGGAGAGAGAGAGAGAGAGATCCATGATAGGCTGGAGAAGAGAGCATGCCTGGTTCCTAACAAATAGGGCAACAGTCACCAATCGAAGCCTGTTATTGGAGTCACAGAAATGGCATGTGGTCTGTGCTGCTCCTAGGACACAGAAAAGGCTCAGGAAATACTAGTCACCAGTCTTTAGCATTCACGGTTTGATTGGCTTGGCCTAGTCACCAGTCCTTAGCATTCATAGTTTGATTGGCTTGGCCTAGGTATTGGGTCAGGTGATCTACCCAGGGAATTGGCTAAGATCATTGGTATCAGCAAGATTTCCATCAGGATGAGGTCAGACTTCCTGGCACGTGCCCACTGCGGGAAGGAAGGCCAGAAACGAAGAGAAAAGATTCCTTCCAGGAGTCACAGGAGAGCCTGGACATTGACCAAGGCCCTTCCTTCTTTCTCTCCCTCTGAACATAGTTTCCTATATTCAAGACAGGGTTTCTCTGTGTAGCTCTGGCTGTCCTGGAACTCACTCTGTAGACCAGGCTGACCTCAGAGAGATCTGCCTGACTCTGCCTCCCAAGTGCTGGGATTAAAGGTGTTCACTACCACTACCTGGCTAATATATTCTTTTTTTAAAAGATGTATTTATTTATTCTATGTATGTGAGTACACTGTTGAGGTGTCTTCAGGTACACCAGAAGAGGGCATCAGATCCCATTACAGATGGTTGTGAGTCACCATGTAATTGCTGGGAATTGAACGAAGGACCTCTGGAAGAACAATCAGTGCTCTTAACCACTGAGCCATCTCTCCAGCCCCCGCCCCTCCCCAGCTAATGTGTTCTAAGCTTTTTTTTTTTTTTTTTTTAAAGATTTATTTTATTTATTATATGTAAGTACACTGTAGCTGTCTTCAGACACTCCAGAAGAGGGCGCCAGATCTCGTTGTGGATGGTTGTGAGCCACCATGTGGTTGCTGGGATTTGAACTCTGGACCTTTGGAAGAGCAGTCGGGTGCTCTTACCCACTGAGCCATCTCACCAGCCCCGCTTTTTTTTTCCCTAGCTGTAAAAGTGGAAGGGTTGTTATTTCTACAAGTCTGTCCAACTCCAAGGCATCTGTGAAAATAGCCAGATGGCAATGTCTGTGAGGTTTTTTGGTATATCATTCACACAAATGCATGCATGGGATTCTGCATGTATCAAGGGGCTGATAAGTAAACTGATTTCTGTATTTAATGAGGGGCTGGGGTGGATCTACTCTTGCCTGTTGTAATGGCTATTCCTGGGTGTCAACTTGACTATATCTGGGATGAACTACAATCCAGAATTGGAGGGCCCACCTGTGATCTAGGTCTTGAGGCTGGAAGACACAAGTTTCTGACCTGGATCTTGGCATGGAGGTCTCGAGGTATAGTGGCCATGAAAAGCTTAGGCCCAGGCAAGGCCTTTAATCCCAGGAGACTGAGGTAAGGAGATCTCTGAGTTCAAGGTTAGCCTGGGCCAAAGCAAGGTCCCAGATCCAAGCATTGTGATACACACCTTTAATCTGGGCCACACCTTCTGCTAGAGGTCCCCATAAGGACATTGGACAAAGGACGATTCGGTCTTCTTCACCTGCTTGCACTTACTAGCCAGCACATCTGTTGGAACCTACTGCAACAGAAGCCCAGCTGAAACACCCAGCCTCGTGGGACTGAGCAACTACTGGATCCTTGACCTTCCTATTCAGAGCTGACCGTTGTTGGGTTAGTTGGACTACAAACTGTAAGTCATCACAATAAATTCCCTCAATATTGAGAGACATTCCTTAAGTCCTGCAACTGTAGAGAGCCCTGACAAATACAGCTATTTAGCTTCTTTCAATCTTGACTGTACCAGAAATTTACTGTACCGGGGCCCCACGTTCCAAGATTGAAATCTGTGATTGGCTAACCGTAGCCAATGGATAGGGTCTATCCTTATCACCTCTCACCAAGTAGGTTTAGACAGAAGGAGGCCATGACTACCCGCCAGCATGAGGTTGGTAGAGCTGACTTGGGGGCATCTCCAGAGAATAATGTGTGGGTTAGGGGCACCTGAAAGTAGGTGGACTATGAAATGGCCTCAGACCTGATCAAGACAATATCGGAGGATCCAAAGCCATTCTCTGGTTCGCTTCTTTATTTAACAAGCACTTGTCATACATTGATACTGGATTGGTACCATTCTAGAGCACAAGGCCTAAAGCATTAAAAACAATCGAGTCTGATTAGACGAGGGAGATAGATTTACGTCCACGGGAGTCTAACATGGATGAAGGGAGAGGGCGGGAACACAAGATGATTTGGCCTGCTGCATGGGCCAGCTAGTAGTTGTTTTCAAACAGGAGCATGCAGAATGACGTGAAAGGTTTGTCAAGTCCGGGACTGCTGAGTCTCAGTGGAATGTCTGGCTCGGGTTAGTTTTCCGTTCTAAGAGGTTTCTGGAGAGGTGGGGAATCTGTCAGTCTGGGGTCTGCTCTTAGATTCGGTGACTCACAGAATGATGAAAACAGAGGCTGAGGGAAAGGATGTTTGAGGAAAAGTGACACAGGTGTGACTCAGCTCTCCCTCCGTGTGACTCAAGGTGTCACTCTGCATTCTGTATGAGTTGAGTGTTTAGAGTGGGGTTCGGGGACTAAGCAGGGTTCAGCTTAATTGACTGTTGGGATAAGGAACTTGAACTTCATTCTGTATTATTGGAAAACACAGGAGAGGGTTGGTTTGTTTGTTTGTTTATCTGAGACAGGGTTTCTCCGTATAGCTCTGGCTGTCCTGGAACTCACTCTATAGACCAGGCTGGCCTTGAACTCAGAAATCCTCCAAGTGCTGAGATAAAGGCATGCACCACCACTGCCCGGCTACAGGAGAGGGTTTTAAGCAAGAGAAGGGGATGTTGATAGTTAAGCTATAGAAAGAACCCATCAGAGTCTAGGGATGAGGTGGGGAGGCGTAATACGCTAGGCATGGACTCAAGCAGCCAGACTAGTAGATTACCCTACTGAGCTCAATGGTGTCACAGTCTTTAATCTCAAGCTCTTCAAGGCTCTCATCATCTTCCAACTCCTCATCGTCCAACAGTAGTACCTGATCCTCCGCCCAAGGGCCTCCAGCATCTTCTATCTTCTCTTTCAGATCTAAGATGGTATCATCAGGGTTGATGGCGAAAGGCTTGCTCTGGCCACCAGGATACTTCACAAAGACCAGGATCTCAGGAGGAAAGGTCTCCAGCACCCAGATGGTCACCTTAGAGAATATCCCATAATCCGCCAGGGTCTTCCGGCTGCTGAGCAGCTGTCTCTCCCCTCCGGGCTCCTGGAAGGAGATGCGCAGTTCCCCTCCAAAGTTCTTTTCCCTCCTGATCTCTGCCTTCATCTTTCTGATGGGGCTGTAGGGGTTTGTCCAGAGTGTCCAATCCACTGTTCCCGTTTGTTTCACTCTCACCTGAACATCCCTCGCTCGCTGCAAGGGAGAGGAGAGAAAGGGCAAGTGTATGGAAAGAACTGTCCATTGTCTACAAAGCTGCTTTCTTCTAGCTCCTGATATCGTTTATCATCTACCAAGACAACCTGGAAGACATAACGAACAATGGCGTGAGACAACAGGTGAGCTGATTGGCTACCCTAGGCTCAGGGTACCACTAACTCACGCCATGTTCCTCAAACATTTTATTCATTTATGTGTATGATTACACTGTGGCTGTACTGATGGTTGTGAGCCATCATGTGGTTGCTGAGAATGAAGGTTGCTCGCCTGGTCAGCTCTGCTCTCTCCAGCCTAAAGATTTATTTATTCTATCTATGTACACTATATCTGTGTACAGATATATAATATAGCTGCCTAATATATTATATATAATATAATATATAGATATATAATATAGCTGTCTTCAGATGCACCAGAAGAGGGCATCAGACCCCATTACAGATGGTTGTGAGCCATCATGTTGCTGGGAATTGAACTTGGGACATTTGGAAGAGCAGTCAGTGCTCTTAACTGCTGAGCCATCTCTCCAGCCCAACAAGTGGATTCTAAATGATACTCTTCCCATGTGGAATTACTCAGAATCTTCACCCATCACGGGTACACAACAGCGTTGTCCTTATGGGAGCCTGGGGATTACAGTGATGCCATTTAATATTTGTGTCTGGCTTTAGGAGGGTTGTTCAAGGGTGATCACTGTTATGCCAAAAGTCTGGATGTGTCCTAAAAATTCTGCCTCTGGGTTAGTTCTAGACATTAAAATATGTCACGTCACAGAATTCTGACATATTTGCTGAAAAGATGGCTTGGATCTGGAACGGTCTCCTGGTAGGTTAAATGAGACGTCTCTCAGCCGAGCACTTACAGGAGGATCCTAGTATATCAGTGTGTGGGGGGGGGGGGAGAGGGGGGTGCTGGCAGGTACAGGTTTTGGGATTGAGGCCAGCCTGGTCTACAGAGTGAGTTCCAGGACTATGCAAAGAAACCCTGTCTTAAAAAAAAAAAAACAAAAAATAAAAAAATAAAAAAATAAATTAAATAAACCAAAACCAAAACCAAAAAAATAGGGGAATGCTGGGGCTGGGAGGCAGGAGTGGGTGGGTGGGCGAAGGGAACACCCTCATAGCAGCAGAAGAGGGAGGATGGGATAGCAGGTTTTCAGAGGGTAAACCAGGGAAGGTTTAATTACATTTGAAATGTAAATAAAGAAAATATCTGATCTGGTAAGATGACTCAGCGGTTAAGAACACTGACTGCTCTTCCGAAGGTCCTGAGTTCAAATCCCAGCAACCACATGGTGGCTCACAACCAGTCATAGGAAGATCTGACGCCCTTTTCTGGTGTTTTTCTGGTGTGTCTGAAGACATCTATAGTTTACTTACATATAATAAATAAATCTTTTTTTGGTTTTTCGAGACAGGGTTTCTCTGTATAGCCCTGGCTGTCCTGGGACTCACTCTGTAGACCAGGCTGGCCTTGAACTCAGAAATCCGCCTGCCTCTGCCTCCCGAGTGCTGGGATTAAAGGCGTGCGCCACCACCGCCCAGCTAAATAAATCTTTTAAAAAATATAATAAAATAAAGAATAACAAGGAACATAAATAGTCTATGGCCCGGGGTTTAAATAGTTTTCTACCACACAGAAAAGTAACAGAAATGGGTTTTTTTTTCCTCATATTTGTTTTTTTTTTCTTTTTTTTTTTTTTTAAGATTTATTTATTTATTATATGTAAGTACACTGTAGCTGTCTTCAGACACTCCAGAAGAGGGCGCCAGATCTCGTCACGGATGGTTGTTAGCCACCATGTGGTTGCTGGGATTTGAACTCTGGACCTTCGGAAGAGCAGTCGGGTGCTCTTACCCACTGAGCCATCTCACCAGCCCCCCTCATATTTGTTGAGCACAATCCTGGCACTGGTCCTTTGAGCTGCTATAATCAACCTCACCCCCAGGTGATGCTCAGAAGGGCTCTGACTTGTACTCCACCGTGGTCCCTTCTGGATCTGTTTTTGCGACTAGGGAACTGTCTGTTAAGATAATTTAGTAACAGAATAACCCACTGAACAATAACTTAAGCGAAGGGAGAACATGCAGAGGGACCACACGCGCTCAGCGGAGGCGCTATTCACAGAGGGAGATAAGAGGCTGAGAGCTGGCCTCTAGAAAACGGAATTTCTGAGAAACTGGGGTATGAGATGTAGAGAGACTGGTGGTTTGAATAAAAATCGCCCCCCCCACCCCCAGCACAGTAGGGAATGGCTCTAGCAGGAGGTGTGGCCTTGCTAGAGTGGGTGTGGCTTCCGGGAGTGAGTGTGGCCTTGCTGGAAGAAGTGTATCGTTATGGAGGTGGGCTTTGAGGTCTCAGAAGCTCCAGCCAATTCTCTGCCTCCTGATCAAGAAATCTCAGCCCCTTCTCCAGCACCATGTCTGCCTGCACCCTGCCCTGCTTCCCGCCTGACGATAATGGAATGATTCTCAGACCCTGTAAGCCAGCCCCAGTGTTTTCCTTCTTAAGAGCTGCTGTAGTCATGGTGTCTGTTCACAGCAGTAGAAACCCTAACTGAGACAAGAGACATAGGTAGTTTTTTTTTTTTTAATTTTCATTTTTCCTTGCTTCCCAAGAGTCCTTTGTTTTTTGTTTGTTGGGTTTTTTTTGGGGGGGGGGGCATTCTCAGCTATTGGCACTTGATGGCCAGATGGCAGGTCCCTTTCAGACCCTATCTGTCTACCTTGTTTCATTTGCTGTGGGGCCACTTTTAAGGACAAATCCCAACTTTTCCCGAAGAAAATAAGAAATGGGTCAAGGGACAGGATTTATGTGGGTTTAGCAAGTTAGGGAAACAGCTTCCTCCGGAGACCTCTAAGTCCAATCCTTGAATCCAAACATTGGATTTGCATTCAGATCCAAGATGGTGGTGGCCTATGGGGCAAGGCTGTGCAGTGGACTTACTGTCTGCAGTGAGTTGTAGAAGACTCACTTAATTTTTAAAAAACATATTACACTTACTATTTAAATAGTAAGCGATTGTACTGGCTAGTTTTGTGTCAACTTGACACAGCTGGGGTTATCACAGAGAAAGGAGCTTCAGTTGAGGGAATGCCTCCATGAGATCCAACTGTAAGGCATTTTCTCAATTAGTGATCAAGGGGGAAAGGCCCCTTGTGGGTGGGACCATCCCTGGGCTGGTAGGTAGTCTTGGTTCTATAAGAGAGCAGGCTGAGAAAGCCAGGGGAAGCAAGCCAGTAAAGAACATCCCTCCATGGCCTCTGCATCAGCTCCTGCTTCCTGACCTGCTTGAATTCCAGTCCTGACTTCCTTGGTGATAAACAGCAGTATGGAAGTGTAAGCCGAATAAACCCTTTCCTCCCCATCTTGTTTCTTGGTCATGATATTTGTGCAGGAATAGAAACCCTGATTAAAACAGTGACGATGACCCACCAAATGAGAAAATATTACTCTAGATCCAAGCTAGAGGTAAATTCTTAGACTCTGTCTCTGAGATGACTATAGAACAGGGCAGATTGTCTGCCCATCTTACCGATGAATGAACTGAGACCTGGGTGTTATAGATAGAAACTGGGCTTCGATACCTAAATACATGGCCCTGAGGTGCACAGGTGGCTTGCTTCTGCACTCTCCTGCAGAAGTCCCCCCACCCCTTTCCCTAGGCTTCTCCCACAGCAAGTGCTACAAGGCTTGTGTCTGGGGCTTGCTTCTGCATTGCCTCTCAGAAGCTCAGCTTCAGTGGTGCCAAGGCTAGCACTCTCCTAGATAACCAGGTACAGCTGGTGCCTATCCTTGAAGAAAGGAGATTAGGGTCCCATGCTTAAATCATAGAAAAGAAGTAATCAGAGGTCATAGACAGTTATGGCCCGCCATAAAACTAGTTCCTGATAGCCCCACAAAAGACAATCTTTAATCCCTCTCCCAGCCTCAGAGTTCCACCCCACCAAATGGTATCATGTCTGAATTACCTCCCCTTCACCCTAAGCATTCAAAGATTTTCTAACGGCTCTGTATATAAGTGCTAAGCTGGGGGGTAGCACTCTCAACCTACACTGTAGGGGGTTTTCGAAATAAAAGGACTCTCTTGCAAATTGCAGCAGACTTTGCAATTCTTGAGCTCTTCTTTCCTGAGGAATCAAGGCCTAACAGCCCGTGTTGGGATGCTGTGGGAAGAGCGTGATCTAAATGAGTGTTGGTGTGAGTTCTCACTAGGAGATCGCATGCATAGTACCTGTACATTCCAGCGCTCGCTGGGGCCTACAGTCGTGCAACAGACCTGCAGAAGGCAGAAAGCAGCTTCTGCAGCCACCTGTTCCCATCCATTTCTTCTTCCCAGGTTGTTGGTGGGGTCAGCTGGGTCTAGGATGATGGGCCTGGGGGTAGAAAATGGCAGATCTCCGTTACAGTCAGGATACTGGCCTCTGGGCCCTCGTCTCTGAGGAACCCTGACTAAGACATTATAAGGGCAAATTGCCACGGGATGTTTAAGATCACTAAAAAGCTGTCTCTGGAGGTGGGCCTCCGCAGCCTCCACTGTTTCAGAGCCGAACGTGGATCTCAAACTTTTCTTGCAAGGCTGTCTTGCGGCTGGCAGTGTTGTCGCCATGGTTACCATCCTTTTCATTTCCCCCTCTCCCCTCCCCAAAGAGCGGGGAGGGGCAATTTTGTTACCCCATGCTACAGTGGGGACAGAAAGCTGGAAGTACAGACTGGGGGGGGGGGAGGGGGGAGCTACATCCTTGGAGAAAAAGATCAGCTGGGAACTCCAGCAGACTGCCTCAGCTTCCCCAGTTGACCTCTGCAGGGTGTTGTGAGGGCCAGGAGTAGGTGGGGTGGAAGCTGACGCTCTCCTGCTGAGGCTACTCAATTGTCTCTGCTGGATTTGATGACTGTTTTTTTTTGTTTGTTTTGTTTTGTTTTGTTTTTTTGCTAAGGGCAAAGTCCCTCTCTTGCTGCGTGTTACTTTTCCTTTATTTCTACTTGCAGTATACTCCATAATTAACCGCCTCATTTAAAACTGAAGGTGGGGCCAACAGAGAGCATTCTTCAGATGGCCCAGTAGGAGCAACCCCTGCAAGCAAAGCCCTTCAGTTAGGATTGGAAATAGGATTGCCCTGGAGCAAGTGGGCCGGAGCAAGTGGAGCTGTAGCAAGAGGGTGAAGGAGATATTGGAGATATAACCTCAGCAAGCTCCAGAAAATGAATCTCTGAGAGTTTACTCGACATAAGCAATCTTATACTGGCGACTAGGTGTCTAGAGGAGAAAGCCAGAACCATTGCAACCTTGAAGCGATAAGCCGATAAACCGGAACTTGACTGGAAGACCCTGGGTAGGGAAGGGCTGAACCACTCATGGACAGAGACTGAAAGACCCCCATTTCGAGCAGACCCTTGCTCAAATCCCGGGATGAGCTGACATCCCAATAACTCGAGAGAAACCGTTCTTGATGCTATATCGCATGAGGTTTATTCGGGAATCAGCATGCTGAGGCCAAGCTGGTAACCCACACAGGGGCTGAGAAGATCGACCCCCCAGCAGTTGCAGTCGAGGTTTTGTTTTGTTTGTTTGTTTTTTAGATTTATTTATTTATTATATGTAAGTACACTGTAGCGGTCTTCAGATGCACCAGAAGAGGGCATCAGATCTCATTACAGATGGTTGTGAGCCACCATGTGGTTGCTGGGATTTGAACTTCGGACCCTCAGAAGAGCAGTCGGATGCTCTTACCCACTGAGCCATCTCACCAGCCCCACAGTTGAGTGTTTTTAAAGAATAAACCACAAAGTGAGGGGAGGATAAGACCACAAAGAATGGGGAAGCTGAGTAAACATCGTAAGAATGGAGATGGTGAATTACAGCTCATCTCTCAAGGGAAGGTTACAGGCTATCTTTGGCAAACATTCTTGGTCCCTTACACTATGGGTCAGGCCCCTGGGTGGGTCACCCAGTGGTCATCGTTCTCTCAGGCTGAAGGCGAAAGAACAAAGAACTCCAAGCTGGGTTTCGTTTCTAGGGGTCTAAGAAACACATTGAGTTGAGGACTTACAAGACCTTGGTGACTCTTCACCGCTGAGTGTTTTCGAGTACGAAACCCTTTATTTTCCCCAAGCCACTCCGGTCAGGGTTTCTAAGCCTCAGAGCCATTAAGTCACGTGGTTGACAGACTCACCGGTCTCCCTTCAGCTGTTTCTTCAGAAAGTTCCTGACGACCTCGTTTTGGAAATCGTAGTACTTGGTCCAGTAGATGCAGATGTCTCGGTAGTTTATGAGGAGCTCCATCACGGCTACGAACCCTTCATCCAGATTGAAGCTATCACTGCTCTCTGTACCCATCTCCCAGGCGTAGATGGTCAGCAGCTCCAGAGCATATTTTGAGGGCAACGCTGCACCTCTTCCATATTTACGTCTCAGGCACTGGGCAGGGGGCGGGAGGGGGAAGAGAGGGGGGGGGAAGAGGGAGAGGGAGGGAGAGTGAATGAGAATTTCATGTGATTGATGCTCTAGGAATTTTCAGGTTCCCTTGTTACTTTATGTGACACAGCCAAGACATGGTACGTCTACATGGGCTGATGGCAAGGGGGTTTCCTTGCGGACCGTCCGAGTATCAATCAATCCACAGTTTCCAGTTAGAATAGAGGAGGCAATGCAGTATATTTGAAATTCTATACTAGTATACAGTGTATTTTGATCATAGCCACGTCCCTCCACCCTTCCTCCTCATGCCCCCATCTTTCTCCAGTCCTCTTTTCCTTCTCTTTATGTCCCTTGGAGTTCAGTTGGAGCTCTCATGTGCATGGGTGTAGGGCCATCCTCCAGAGTAGGCATGGGTCGGGAACCACATCTCTGAGGAAAATCCCTCTCCCAGCAGCCATTGATGGCCAGTAGCTCTCTGCTTTCCTTATGGATGCTAGAACACTAACTAGCTTAATCTTGCACAGATCTCATGCAGCCAGTTGATGCTGCTGTGGGCACCTGGCAGTGAGACCGACATGCCCCTAAGATGCTATTTTGTAGCCATCCTTCCCATCGCTGGTTCTTAGGCTCCTCTTACCTCCTTTCCCACAATGTTTACCCAGTACTCTGCAGTCTCTGACATCCTGTACACTGGGGAGGCGGAGGGGGGCAGGGGGAAGGAGTGCTTCTCTGCCAAGAACAGAGGTACACACTAACCTGTGAGTTGAATGTGAGAATCTAGATGACAGTTTGACACCGTGTCCACTGGGCAAAACAGCAGTAGTAGATGCTAGTTAAAATCCTGGTGATTTTTATTTTTTAGATGGAATCTTGTTGTGTAGCCCAGGCTAGCCTGAAACTTGCAGTTCTTCAGCCTCAGCCCTCCAGGTATTGGGAATAGAGGTGTGTCAATCATACATGGCTCCCAGTGATGTGTGTGTATGTGTGTGTGTGTGTGAGAGAGAGAGAGAGGAGGGTGTGCACATGTGGATGTCACAGGCCAACTTTGGAAGTGAATCCTCACCTTCTACTTGGAAGAAGCCGTTTCTGGCATAAGAATAAACAAGAGTCACGAGCTGGGGATGTGGCTTAGCAGCCTGGTACTTATCGAGCTTGCATAAGGTCCTGGGTTCAATCCCTCAGGACTTACAAAGGAAGTCAAGTATAACAGAGTAGAACTGTTTAGAATTAGTTCTCATTAGATTTGTGGCTTTAATAGTTTTAGCAAACGTAATGTTTTAGTTCAGAGTTCAAGATGTGATGGACAACTTGTTAGTTATTTGGAAGGAAATAAAGGTGTTGCCAAAGTCATGTCATATACAAGAAGTTAAAAATGGAATTAAGTATATATTAAACATATAAGAAAAATTAGGTGGCTACAAATTCCCCCCTCACACACATGCACACACACACACACACACACACACGGAAGCACACGCCTGCATAAACGCATGCACATGCACACACATGTGAACATGTACACACACACTAAGTCCAATTGGAGTTCCCCTTATGAGTATGGATACAAGCTTATTGTCACACTGATATGCACACATGCATACACACAAAAATTTTTACCTTCATTTTTATACATCTTTATGCTATTTGAAGTTTTTATAGTGGGTCCATTGCAATATTTAAATAACCACATATATTTTTCTATGGGGGAGAGAGAGAGAGGGTTCAGATAAGTAAAATCTATTAGAGAATGACAGGAATATTCATGTACAGAAATATGAGCCAGGGAGGTGGCTCAGTGGGAAAAAGATCCTTAGAAGTCTCATAATGATGTGGGTATCATGCCTGCCTATAATCTCAGTACTTTGGAGGCAGAATCAGGGGCTCCCCAGAGAAAGTTAGCTAGTTAGACAGCCATGCAGACAAGTCTAGGCTCTAAGGTCAACTGAAAGACTTTGTCCTAGTATATATGGAGGAGATTGAGAAAAGGCAACCATCCTGAGACCTATACACAGATACATACATATACATACACACTATACACATAATTTGTAAAAAAAAAAAAAAAAAGAAAAAAAGAAAAAAGAAAGAAATCACTGTTCTTAAATTATGTGTCTGTGTCTATGTGCATGCAATGCAAGTAGAGGCCAGAAGAGGGCGCTGGATCCCTTGGAGCTGGAGTGACAGTGGCTATGAGCTGCCCAAAGTGGGTCTGGTGCAAGGGTGGGTGCTCTTAACTGCTGAGCCTTCTCTCCAGCCCACTGTTTTCAGAGATGGCCTGGTTAAAGCTAGTACATGGCTGGTGGCTGGTGGCTGGATGAAAATGTTTGTAGCCCTAAAGGGAAGGGAGGTAAATACCTGTAGCCTGGGAGATCTTATAGTTCACTGGAAGAGACAAAGTAAAGTGTGCGGACAACATGAATGGACGGAGCTCTCACAATCGACTCAAGGACAACAGCCGGTGTGTGTGTTTAAAGGTGGACCAAAGCCGGGCGTGGTGGCGCACGCCTTTAATCCCAGCACTCGGGAGGCAGAGGCAGGAGGATTTCTGAGTTCGAGGCCAGCCTGGTCTACAAAGTGAGTGCCAGGATAGCCAGGGCTACACAGAGAAACCCTGTCTCGAAAAAACCAAAAAAAGAAAAGCCAAAAAAAAAAAAAGGTGGACCAAAACCTCGGTGAGATGGCATGGTAACTCCAGTTACCTAACATCCAGGTATGGGCTGCAGGAATACAGATGACGGTAAAACATGAAAGAAAAGCCAAAGTACTGTCGCAGGTTTATCTGGGGACCGTGTGCAAATCTCTCCTTCTTTTTTTTGTTTTTTGTTTTTTTTTTTTTGTTTTGTTTTGTTTTTCAAGACAGGGTTTCTCTGTATAGCCCTGGCTGTCCTGGAACTCACTTTGTAGACCAGGCTGGCCTTGAACTCAGAAATCTGCCTGCCTCTGCCTCCCGAGTGCTGGGATTAAAGGCGTGCGCCACCATGCCCAGCTCTCTCCTCCTTCCTTAAGCATTTTTGGACTTTTTTTTTTTTTTTAATGAGTTCTTTGCAATTAGTCAGATAACCAGAAAGAAATGCTAAACTGAAGAGCATTTCCTGGGACTGCTTATGAGCACAGATTCTAGAGTCAGGGACTCGTGTTCAAATCTCAGCTCAGTTTTCTCACCTCCAGGGTGAGGGCGGGGATACTTGCCATTAGAAACAGCCAGAAGGAGGGAGGGGGTCGAATAGGGGGTTTCCAGAGGGGAAACTGGGAAAGGGGATAACATTTGAAATGTAAATAAAATATCCAATTAAAAAAAGTAAAGAAACAGACAGAAAGACTAAACGGGGTCCCTTGGCACGTATAGCCTAGATCACAGGACCCAATTAGTCTGACACAATGGTGGCTTTATTATTGTTATCAAAATGCCACACATCTGAGGCTTGTCGAAGGCAGCCTGTCCTCATCTGAGTGAGCATTTAATCGCCCTTGGGGAAGGCGTCACTGCAAGCAGGTGTCACTAAGCAAGACGCAGATGCTCTCATCAACAGGGATGCTGGGCTCTTAGATGGTCCAGGGCCCTGCAGGTCACTCACTGTTTATCCTGCCTCTCACCCACTTCTTGTATCCCCACGCCATCTCTCTTGCTGTTGCGGAGGATTGAACCCAGGACCTTATGCATCCCAAGCAAGTACCTTGCCAACAAGCCACACCTCCAGCCCCAATTTCTAAGAGAAGCATGGGCTATGTGTGCGTACCCTCTGCTCCGCCTCCTCCCAGCTCTTACCTGCAGGTACCAGAACTTCACCAACCGGAGGAGGTTCTTCAGTTTAACGGGGCGAGTTTTCACAAAATGTCTCTGTAACTCTGTGAAGCTTGGTGAGAAGTCACCAGGGTAGCCCTTACTTCTTATCAGAGTCTCGTAGATTGCCGGTGCTGGTTTTGAGTCTCTGGACAAAGGTCCTGGGAAGAGAAACTATCTGGTCAGGAAACTCTACCTTTTGAGATTGGAAACATAGGGAATCCCCTCTCATCCACTCCTCCCTCCCTTCTTTCTTTTCTTTAGATCTTTCTTTCTTTCTTTCTTTCTTTCTTTCTTTCTTTCTTTCTTTCTTTCTTTCATGTGTGTAAGTACACTGTCGCTGTCTTCAGACACACCAGAAGAGGGCGTCAGATCTCATTACGGATGGTTGTGAGCCATCATGTGGTTGCTAGGAATTGAACTTAGGACCTTTGGAAGAGCAGTCAGTGCTCTTAACTGCTGAGCCATCTCTCCAGCCCCTCTTCTTCGTTGGCAGGGTCTCTCTGTGATAGATCCTGGGCTGTCATTAGGCTTGTGGTCTGCCTGCCTCGGCTTCCTGAGAGCTGGGATCACAGTCATCATTTTCTATGCCTTCCTTACCTCACCCCCTCCCCCACCTCAAAGCTAAATTAATAGAGGCCGGGATGGTCAGGTTCATGAAATCCTCAGATCGGCTCCATTAAGGAGGTAAACTTAAAGGCAACCACAGGCAATTGCCGTTTGGGTATCTCAAATGTGAGCAAATATCAGTTCTGATGACTCAACATTATCCCATGTATGTTCAATTTTGAACATGCTAAGGTGTGGGCCCAAGAGGAATGCAAGTTGTAAAATATGAGAGTCTTGTTATTTATTTGTTTGCTTATTTATTTCATTTACTTACTTACTTTTTGAGACAGGGTTTCTCTGTGTAGCCCTGACTGTCCTGGAACTTGCTCTGTAGACCAGGCTGGTCTCAAACTCACAAAGATCCACCTGCCTCTGCTTTCCAAGTGCTGGGAATAAAGGCTTGCTCCATCACCACCCAGCTTGAGAGCCTTGTTTTAAAGGGTCTAATACAGTACTGTCAGACCCTAAAGACCTTGGAATGTTTGCCTAACCTGGTGTTTTCCAGAGGGTGGGTAGGAATTCATTCTTTAGGATAAATCCTTCCTCCCCATGTAACACTGGGACATGGGAACCCATGCAAGGATATTTATGGAAGTCTTTACAGGTATGGTTCCAGTCCCACCTATCTACCTACAGAGCAATCTTCACTGGTTTCGATTCTCTCTAACCTCTCCCAGAAGAAGACCCCAGAATTCTTTAAACTGAAACCACCACTGGATTTACCCAAAGCATCGTAAGCCGGGAGGATATCCATCCAAATAATGTCATCAGTCTTCCGGGACTGAACCTTTAGGGTGAGCGAGCGAGGGGTCCTTTTCCCCTCTCTGTGGGTAAGGACAATGATATTGTAGGCCAGGCTTCTGCTACAATGAATCAGCCTCCTCTTAATGAAGCTGATGACAACCTTGCGGTTTCTCGCCTGCTCTTCGAAACTGGAAAAGCAGCTTAAGAACAGAATCATGTCTTGGTCAGATCTGTGGTTCAGCGTTGTCCCCTTTCCCGAGGAGCCTCCCTGTGGAAGGTGACAATGGCAGATTTACCTCTCCTGAGATTTGATGCTTTGAAGTTGAGAGTTAAACCAGACCCATTCATGGTAAGTTCTCTGTACAGTCCTTTAAGAGAGACCTGTGCTGTGGGCGTTATGGGCTGAGCATCCCTGATCCAAAACTGAGAGACCCAAATGTTCTGAAATCTCAACAAGGGCAACACTTTATGTGTACGGCTGCTTTGCTGGCACGTACGCATACACTATAGGTGTGCCTGGTGTCCTCAGAAGCCAGAAGAGAGGCGGAAGGGAGCGCCTCTGGAGTTAGTTATAGGTAGCCACCATTCTAGGCACAGAACATACATACCAACCTCAGAACTACATCCCTAGCCCAAAACAAATTGCTACTTGAAAAATGCTATAATGAAACAAAATCCTTTGTCTGCTAGTTAAAAAAAAAAAAGTAAAACCAAAGAAGATGAGAGAGTGAACCTCAGCTGCTCCTCTCCACCCCTCTGACAGTGCCTCACTGATGCAGCCACAGCTGGCCGGGACTTGCTATAAGCAAAGGCTTAACAGTCTTAAACTGGTAATCCTCCTGCCTCAACCTCCGGACTGCTGGGGTTACAGGTGAAGGCTACCACACCCAGCTCTGGACTTCCTTTTTTTTTGTTGTTTCTTTCAAATCCCGGAAGCCAAGAGGCTGCTACAAGCAATTGACCTAGGTCAGGCGGAAATTTGCAGGAACCAGAACACAAATGGGATACACTGTATCGTTTTGCAGCAGCTGTGGGAGTTTCCATTTCTGTCTTGAAAGCTTTTTGGCGGAGAACCCTCCCTGGTCTCTGGTTTTGAAGGTTTGTTGAGATTTTTCTTCATCAAAAGCTCTTTTTCTCTCGTCTTAACCTCTGCCACCATGGCTCAGAGTTCCCAGGTAAAGTTGACTTACTCAAGTTAACTTAAGTTGTCATTCATTTTAGCAGAATAAACAACACCCAGAGCTCTGATCCAAACGGTCTTGATTGGAGGGGGTGGGCCGTAAGTTTGTGTTTTTCTGGGAGAAACAGCTAGCCTTAGAATTACACAGGCAGCCCTTAGAATCCCAATGGTTTACCAAGTAGTCTTGCTAGGTAATTTCTAACATGACCAATACTACTAACTTAGAGAACAATAGGTTTCCTTCATAACTTCAGGACTAAAGTAGTAGTCTTGCCTTTCCTTTCCTTTTCTCCTTCTCCTTCTCCTTCTCCTTCTCCTTCTCCTTCTCCTTCTCCTTTTCCTTTCCCCCTTCCCTTCCCTTTCTCCAAACAGGGTTTCTCTATGCAGCCCTGGCTGTCCTGGAACTCACTCTGTATATCAGGCTGGCCTCAAACTCAGAAATCTGCCAGCCTCTGCCTCTTGAGTGATGGGATTCAAAGCATGCAGGATCACACACACCTGGCCAAATAGTATTTCTTACACAGGAAGAAGCAAAGGCACACATTTTATGGAAACCAGTGACTATGGTCCATTCAGGAACCAGAATCCCAAATTATCACCACCTCTGTCCTTCAGCTTTGCAAGGCTAATTTTAAATGCACAGAAACATTTTCTATGCTTTATCCCATTTACTGCTTCTACTAAACCCATCTTAAGAAGAGGACACAGACTCAGAGGGGCTGAAATGACCCACCTCTCAAGTTCACAAGCCCCACAGGGCAGAGGTGAGCTTTGAACCCAGAACCCTGTGTGCTTACCTTCACCACCTTAATCACCCTGACTTCTTGGTCCAGGAGCAGCTCATCACGGAAGCACTGTTCCCGAAAGAACCTCTCGATTCTCTCCCAGGCATCCTGCCCTTCCTCTTTCCAGTCCCTCTGGGGCTGAAGGCTGTGTTCCAGGAAGTGGTCTAGACTGTCCCCAGGGGTCCCATACAGGTTGGGGAATGGATCCATTTCAGCTGGGTCAGCCTGTCCTCTAGATAAATCCTCTGTGCTTCTGCTCAGGTCTGATGGGAGGAGCTTCCCAAAGCGTTCTCTGGAGGAGACAGGGGGACAGAGAGTTGCCGGGAGAGGAGAAAAGCGCTCTGCCCCTCCCTCCTTGGAGAAACTGGAAACAGAAACCAAGCTTTGACAAGAATTGAAAGTGAAACTGCAGGGAGATCCAGTTTTCATTCTTCAAGGCTGTAGGGAACGGGGAGTTAAGGACGCAGTCTCCCCACTGGCTCTGTTGTGAGCACAGGATGTTGTTTACCACAACAGAGTAAGATTCAGCAGTTTCAGTGGCATCGATTTGGCCACATAATCTCATCTGCCTGGTGATCTGGCTGTGGCAAATGCATTTATTTCATTCTTAATCACGCGTAGTGGCTCTGTTACTAGTCGCGTCTTGAGCGATAGGGTTAGGCTAGGTTATTCCTGCTTATACTGAGGGTCACAACATCCACACTCCACATTCCTAACTACCGACCTCAGCTAGTCTCCCCGAGGCTGCTCAGCATCTGTGCAGGTGTCTTAGCTGAAGGCCATATCCAGGGTCAGACTCTCTGGCTGCAGGGCCCATCGAAGTGACATTTCTCTGATGTCTACTGCAGTCCCAAAGCTGTGAGGCACAAAGGATTGCTCCTGGTCAATGGACAGCGTGAGGTAGTCTCATGAAGTTTTTTGTCTAGTTATCTTCAGTGAGTGACGTGTTCTGGTTATCAGGCGCAGCCTTGGGTGTAGGGTTAGGTTCCTGACTAAGCTATTTTTTTTTTTTCATGCCTAAAAGGCAACTTTTGCCACAGTCACCACAAATAGTAACTTTCATATCACACTACCCAGGAAACACATCTATATATCCTGTCCTGGTTAGGATTCCTATCTCTGCTATAAATACCATGTCCTGGGGAGGAATGTTTTTTGTTTTGTTTTGTTTTGTTTTTGTTTTTATTTTTTGAGACAAGGTTTCTCTGTGTAACCCTGGCTGTCCTGGAACTCACTCTGTAGACCAGGCTGGCCTCGAACTCAGAAATCCGCCTGCCTCCTCTGCCTCCCAAGTGCTGGGATCAAAGTCGTGCGCCACCACCGCCCGGCTTTATGGAAGCATTTTCTCAGTTGAGATTCTCTCTTCTCAGAAGAAGGAAGCTTGGCTTGAGGTTTGAGGTGCTTGCTTGACACAGAGGATTTACTAGTAAGCTTGCTTACAAAATAACCAAGTAACATGTTAACTCTCCAGTCCACCTGTGTAAAGGCGGATGGCCACTGGGGTCAAGGAGACCATGTCAAAAGGGGTCACTGAGTTGAAACAGAGCCCCAGAGACATTGAGGAAGGAGTCCTGTGCTTGTGGGTCCTGGGTGCCTGCCTCAGGTGTCAGATGATGTTGTAAGCAGTCTGGCGGAAACCGAAGATAGTCTAAACATATACTTTGTCGGAAACCGAAGATAGTCTAAACATATACTTTGTGTCTCTTAACCCATCAGACTACTATAATTGAAATGATGGGTCCCAAAGAAATGGTAATTTCCCCAAAAATCTCATGCTGGGAGAGGAAAGGGGGCCAGCCAGAGGGAAATCTTGTCTCCTAAAAACAGATTTCACACAAGTCTAACATCTTGTCAGAGTGCCTTCAGGATAAGACTGAAGCCCAGACAAGGAGGGGGTTGATGGTGAACGGGACCACAGCTTGACCGGGATGCTGTCTGTTATTCAGAGACCCCAGAGACGGCCTTTGGTGGGGGGGGGTCTGCTTGATCTCTCGGTCCTTAACAACGTCGCCACACTGAATACATCTCCCTTTTCTGAGTTCCATTACGATTTTTTTTTTAAGGTTTATTTCTCTTTAAAAAATGTGAGCGGTTTGCCTGCCTGCATGTCTGGTGCTCCCAGACGGCAGGTGAGGGTATCCAATCCCCTGGAACTGGAATTATAGACAGTTGTAGTTTATTATGTGGGTGTAGGTACTCAAACCTGGCTCTTCTTTAAGTACAGCCAGTGCTCTTAACCACTGAGCCATCTCGCCAGCACCTTCTGCTATTAAATTGGCTCCTTTAATGGGCTCCTTGGGGGTGGGTTGGCTGGACCTGTGTCACAGGCTGTGTCTGCCAGTGTCACTGACAATGGGTTATGTGAGACCATGCCATCTCAGTGAGAGGGCTTTATTAGGTGCAGGTGAGGAAGGCTTTCCTCAGTCCGGTGTGTCCAATAACTTCCCGAGCCTAATTTCCGTGATGTGATTTTAACACACCCATGGGCCTCAATTCTCCCCCCCAATAAATTTATAGGTTGGCTTCCTGGGAATTAGGCATTTGTCAGTCTGTGCTGCATGGGTGGAGTCTGGCAGATGGAGCAGACTCTGGGTCTGCCTAGGGCTGGCAATCATCCTATGAGCTCAAGATGGGAATCAAAAGCCGCTGGTAAAATGAAGTCTCCCAGGGACAATACAGAGTGACTTAGAATAGTTATTGTCACTGAGATGCAGTCAAACCACCTAGTTAGACCACTCTGTGGGTAAGGTTGAGGGGTGATCAAACTGCTAAGGCTGTCTCTGGGGGGTAGGGGTGGGTGGAGAGGAGGCAGAGAGACCAGAAAAAGGCTGGTGTGTGTGCGTGGACTGTGATCTGTTTGCTACAGGCTTGCTTGATTTCATTGGTAACTAAATACCCTTGCCAGAGGTAACTGGGTAATTGCCCCAGGCAGAGAGGCTAAAGGAAGAAAATCTTTTCCTGACAAGCAGGCTTCTGTGGGAAGCAGAGTTTTGTTTATCTGCCAGTCAGTGATCCTTCTGTGTCAGCGTCTCGTCTGAGCAGGGTGAGCCCAGATTGTTATTTAGCACTGCCATTTTGGGGGCCCCTCTGCTTTGGACCTCATGGTTACAACCTGACTTCAACAGGATCTCAGGCTGTGGTCCTGGAAGCTGCCTCAACCATTCTGTTTCCTGTAGCATGGGCAAGTATAGTGAGAATTCTGGAATTTTGGTTTCTTTAAAAACACAGAAATATTGTAAGAATATACTTCCAGTTTAATCTCAGGTATGGGATGCGGGGCTGCTTCAGGCTGTCCACAGCGGCTGACTATGATTTGCATCGTGCTCTAGCAAAGGCGTGGTTTGGCCAGCTTCAGATAGTTGCTGAGATTGTGTGATATTTGGAATTTTGGGAATTTTTCAGAGGGTACATATACGCTAGGGCCTGGAGAGACAGGGTGGGTGGTCGTTGGTCATCCAGGGGGTTGGTTACAGTTTGACAGAGGTCATGCTCAGAGAAGAAACAAGAAGAAAGAAATTAGACTCAGAGATCTCGGTCTCTCCCTCCCCTTGCTCCTTTCTCTCTTGTTTTCTGACAGGCGTGAAACCAGGGGGATAAAGGGTGGGGTAAAGAAAAACCTTCAAAGTAGCAAAATCTGGGCCACAGGCAAGAGACCTGGAGGAGATGCAGGAGCTAGACATGTCTGCTCGGAGTCAGAGTCACAATGGCTGACGGCTGAGTCCTGAGGATCAGCTGGGGCTCGACTAAGCCAACGCTTCCCAGGATTGACTTGGCTCTTTGTTCTCTTTTTCCTTAATTATTTAAAGATCTGTGTGTGTGCGTGCGTGCATACGTGCTTGCCCCATTGTGTGTGCAGTGCTGATAAGAGTCCAGAAAAGGCCATTAGATCTCCTGGAAGTAACATGGTTGTGAGCTGTCATGTGGGTGCTGGAAATGGAGCCCTGGTCTTTTGCAAGAGCAGCTAGTTCTTACAACTGCTAAGCTAGCTCTCTAGACCCATTTATTTAATTAATTTTTAAATCAATACACAGTCATGTATTTCCTCATAGTCTGTTCGTATATACTTAGTTTTAGTTGATCCTCCTCCCCCTCCTCTTCCTTTCTCCCCTCTTCCCCCTCCTCCCCTCCTTTCTCTTCCTCCTCCCCCTGGCCCCAGTCTCCACACTATTGTTCCTTTCATAGTGTTCCCCATTCAACTTTCATCTTTTTCCTCACCACAGGCACCTGGCTTGCTTCCCAGTCCCTACACACTCACTCCCGTACACATGCACACAGGTGATAATCAGAAGCTGGGATTCACACATGAGCAGGAGGACACCCTACTTGCTCTCTTGAGTCTTGGTTACTGTGCTGAAGAAAATGAATTCCAGTTCTATCCAGTTCCTTGCATGCCACAGACCCTCTGGTGCAGGTGGGCAAGGAGTCGGCGGAAAATGGCAGATAGAACTCGAGTGTGGATCTAAATGTAACTTGTCAAACTGAGCATCAAACTTTTTATACAGAAGAAAATGGGGAAGTTGGGTGACACACCGGAAAGGTACAAAGAGGTTACTGGATTCTTACACAAAACAGAGGAATGCAAACGCAGAAGGACTGGCAGGAACCAACTGGGGTAAAACTCAAAGTTAACAACTGGGATTAAAAACAGCTCCACCTAAGGTTCACTTAATCTTAGAAGCCAGGGGCAAGGGCTTCGTGCCCTTGCCATAGTTCCTACTCTAGTCTATTGTATAGTCCATCTTCCCCCTAGGCCATTGTAAATACTTGTGTATGGGTGTAACTCAGCTATCTATAGTTCTAAGTATCTACTCTGGTTCCTCTTTAGGTCACAAACTTCCTTCTTCCTAGATAATGGTAAATTTCCGGGTAGGACAGTGATTTAGCTATTCATGCCCAAGGTTGGATCAAGGACTGCCTAGAATCAAATTTAGCTATATGTCAAAATATCAATCCTTAGGAGCACTTGTAATAAAGCAATATTAAGGGAAAGCACACAGATCCGTTTACCAACTAAAGCAAGGACATTGGAGCATTAGTTATACAGGATGCCACGATTCCAGGAGACTAAGTTTCCGTGAACTTTTCGCCTCAGGACAGCGCCCAGGTTTTCAGGGCCTGTCGTGCTTGGCACTACTGGAGTGGATGTAGCACTAGCAAGTTTCTTTTTTCCTTTCTTTCTTTCTTTCTTTCTTTCTTTCTTTCTTTCTTTCTTTCTTTCTTTCTTTCTCTCTTTTTTTTTTTTTGAGACAGGGTTTCTCTGTGTAGCCCTGGCTGTCCTGGAACTCACTTTGTAGACCAGGCTGGCCTTGAACTCAGAAATCTGCCTGCCTCTGCCTCCCAAGTGCTGGGATTAAAGGTGTGCACCACCATACCCGGCTCTTTCTTTCTTTCTTTCTAACCACTGAATAAAATTCTAGTGTGCACATGTACTGGGTATTTTGCTATCCATTCATCTGTTGGTGGACATCTGGGCTGCTTCCATTTCTGTCCTGTTGTGAACAGAGCAGTCAGAGCCATGGATGCACAAATCTCTCTGAGGGAAGATATTGTGACTGGTTGACTTTTGTCAACTTCTCAAACCTAGACATTTCTGGGAAGAGGGATTCTTAATTAAAAAAAAAAAAAAAAAGCCTCCTAGGAGTGGCCTGTAGGCAAGTCTGTAGAGATACTGTGCTGTCTCAGTTAGTGACTTCATGTGGAAGGGCCCAGCTCACTGTGGACCCTGTGACCCCTGGGCAAGTGGGCCTGGGGGCTATAAAAAATGAGTTTGAATTTCGTGGTGGTGGCACACGCCTTTAATCCCAGCACTTGGGAGGCAGAGGCAGGCAGATTTCTGAGTTTGAGGCCAGCCTGATCTACAAAGTGAGTTCCAGGACAGCCAGGGCTATACAGAGAAACCCTGTCTCAAAACAAACAAACAAACAAACAAACAAAAACAAACAAAAAAAAGAAAGAAAAAAAGAAAGGAGTTTGAGCAAGCCACAAAAGCAAGCCAATAAGCAGCACCCCTCCATGGCCTCTGCTTCTGTTCTTGCCTCCAGGTTCCTGCCTGGAATTCCTGCCATGACTTCCCTCAGTGGTGGAGTGTGACAGAGTGGTGTAATCTGAAATTAACCCTTTCCTCCCTGGGTTTCTTCTGGTTATGGTGTTTTATCATAGCAATAGAAAACCTACCTCAGATCATACCTTTCTTCCCATGCACTCTTCCCTCATGCTCTGGACAGCTGGGCTCCTGCCCTTCCTGAACTGCTGAGTGGTGGTGTAAATAGAATCTGCGGGCTTCAACCTTGTTCTCTCTGGCTGCATCTGAGCCAAAGGTGAGGCTACCTCCCAACAAACAGTGTGATCAGTGTGTAACTTAATAGCCACACAAATCCTTTCTACAAAATGGACTACTGTGCTTTTATAATGTGCAACTTAAAAACACCTCTCTCCTTCCCTCCTGGCCCCTAATAGCTCTATGACATGCAATGTTTAGATTTAAGGAGAGAGCTGGGCACTGGTATGGTTAAATTTAATAGTGCAAGCACATTGGTCCCTAGTAAGTATTCATTTGACACCTGTCAATAAAAAAGCTGATGACCAATGAGCTGAAGCAGGAAGTAGGAGGTGGGATCCTGGCGGGAAGAGAGGATTCTGGAAAATAGAGATAAAAGTGGGAGGCAAGGCAGGAGATAGGCAAAGACTGACTTAAACCAGCAGAGAAGCTGAGGAAGTCTCAGGAAGCAGAAGGCCAGGGACTGAAAGTAAGGTAAGTAACCACATGGTGGACATGGACGAGTAAGTCTGGGGATGAGCCAATGCCTAGGTATTTAATAACTAATTAGTCTTTATTAGTTATTAGTCTTTATTAGAGTCGTTATTGATGGGAACTAAGAGACTAGAAGAAAAAAATATGTGTGTGTGTGTTTATGTATATATATATATTGTTTGTTTGTTTTGTTTTGTTTTTTGTTTTTTGTTTTTTGTTTTTGTTTTTGTTTTTTTGAGACAAGGTTTCTCTGTGTAGCCCTGGCTGTCCTGGAACTCACTCTATAGACCAGGCTGGCATTGAACTCAGAAATCCCCCTGCCTTTGCCTCCCAAGTGCTGGGATCACAGGTGTACGCCACCGCTGCCTGGCTAGAAATTATTTTTATACAAAGCACATATAATTGCTTTCATTTTCTGAGTTGTACAGCAGTTTACTGTCAACAGCAGCCAAGGCAACCTAGACCCCCCAGTGGGCGGGGCTTCCTTTCCCTTCCGTGGTTCTTTAATTTTCTTTGTCTTCCATATTGCTTTAGGACAGTGTGAAGCAGTCAGTATTCTGGGATAGTGGGAGAGCCTTGGCAGGAGAGAACTTGTTTAAAAAATTATATATGTATATATATTACATTAAAATTATATATGTAGCCAGGTGTGGTGGCACACACCTGTGATCCCAGCACTTGGGAGGCAGAGGCAGGGGTATTTCTGAGTTCGAGACCAGCCTGGTCTACAGAGTGAGTTCCAGGACAGCCAGGGCTACATGGAGAAACCCTGTCTCAAAAAAACAAAAACAAACAAAAAAATGATGTGTGTGTGTGTGTGTGTGTGTGTGTGTGTGTGTGTGTGAATTTGTACACACTGATATTTTGCCTGCAGAAGTCTGAAGGGGGCTTTGTGTCCCATTCAGGTGTTAAGGCAAGTGTGAAGCCTCCTGGTGTGCATGCTGGGGATGGAATCCACATCCCCTGTAAGAGCAGTTAGCACCCTGAACTGCTGAGCTATTCTGAAGAGAGACATTTATGAAACAATAAATGCCAAAGAGTCATAATTTCTCCAGAAATCTAACACTAGGGAGTGGAAAGGCCTGACGGGACCCAGGGTAGGAACTTCCCTCGCTCCCGAGAAGCCAGCTCCTGGCTGTCTGAGTACTGGGACTTTTCTGGCAGGACAGGCTGCAGCCAGGACAATGATGGGTTGGTATGGGTTGGTCGGTCGATGGTCTGGACGTGCCTAGGTCAGGACTGCGTAACTGTTTAAATGGAAACCCCCATGCCGCAGTCCTAAAGATGCTCTGGGGTTAGAGGTTGTAAGATAAAAATAAAATCCTATGCATTGATGCATTGACAGTAACTCTGGCTTATACTCTCAAATACAGTTTAAAGGTATTTGTTTAATGCACCCAGAGACAGCACATGCTACACACATGTTCTCCCTCCGAACACACTTAGTTTCAAACTTTTATTTGGGAAGTAAATTGGGGATCTGAGAACCTCAGAATGGGAGGGGTGTGTTCCCTAACACCTTTATAAGGAATAACATTATGTAGCAGAGGTAAAGAAAACAAATTATTTCTAAGAACCCACGTTCATTCATACATTCGTAACTAAGCAACTTGTTATAGACTAACCAAGTGTCAGCAAGCAAGGTACTTCCCTTCCTCAGCCAGTGTCTCCTCCTCGCCGGCAGGCATTTGCCCTTACAAAGACAGGAGTAATTATTATTTATCTTTAAAAGTAATCTTGGAAGAAACTTAAAAGAATCACAGATTTAAACTTTTACATAAAAATCAGTCATATTTTGACCCATCCAGCAGGTCCAGTTATTCGAGGGTCTCGAGGGGACCTTCTCCTAATAACCAAATGGGGGGTAGAGAGAGACGAGGGTCTTGTGCGAATAACGACACGGGAACCGTTCTGGATTGCATCAAGACCCCAATGTTTTGAGAAAGGCCCAAGGCTTAAATGCACAAGCGAAAGGGGAAGTACAGATACTTATCAGTGGGAGGGGTGGGGCAATACAAGCAAAAAGAGAAGTACTTATCAGTGGGAGGGGGGCAATAGAAATTCTTTTGGCAGCTATTGAGGAAGCAGGAACTTGGTGGTATCAGGGTGTGGTCAGGACATCAGAGATGACCTAGGGCTGGAACATTCTGTGGTTGTTCTCAGAATTGGTGTGTCGGTGGCCCGCTTTTGACCCCCTTTTCTTCTCGGGGGGAGAGGCCCAATTTAGAGATCAGGACAATAGTGTTGTCTTAATAGCTCCCAACAATATTTTACATCCTCAGGATGCATACCCACTCATCTGCAGTTAATAAATCCCATCAGGAAGCTGGGTGCAGAAATGTGTATAAGAAATCAGTCACCCCCAGTCTAGCCTCAGTGAGAGTTGCCTCAGCTGTGCTGCCGTTGTTCTTATTCGCTGACCATAAAGGGTTCCTAGCTTGACCAATAAGAGTGTGCCTTTCTAGCTGGGCGGTGGTGGAGCAAGCCTTTAATCCCAGCGCTTGGGAGGCAGAGGCAGGTGGATTTCTGAGTTTGAGGCCAGCCTCGTCTACAAAGTGAGTTCCAGGACAGCCAGGGCTACACAGAGAAACCCTGTCTTAAACAAAAAACAAAACCACCCAAAAGTGTGCCTTTCTGAGCTTTAAATTGTTTACTAAGATTTTCTACAAAAGAGCCGATAGTAAAAACATTTCAACGTAGCTTCACTAATAATTATTTTATTTTTCCAAATGTTTCCTAATGATGGCGATCATTGCTGACAATATATGTTTCTAGGACACACTGGGCGCTGACTGGAGCTGCCGGATCACAGTGTATTCTTGGGAGACTCTGGGCTCCAGGGCAAGGGAATAAGCCGGGCTTCCAGGATGGTAACTGAACAGAGGAGAGAGCTGAAGCAGAGCCTTCCCAATGGAAACGGAGCAGCGCACTGATGAGCCTCAGGGAGGGACACAGGAAGTGTGGACTCTATACCAGCATGCTGGCCCCGAGGTGTGAAGGGCCAACATCTGAGTGGTCACAGACAACCTTGGGTCATACAGCTGCCGTGACGCCTTCCAGGAGGAGGGACAAACTGACTCCTGTCACGTCGCAACAGCAACGTGAGACAAGTGACAAGTGCCCACTGGGCGGTTGTGTCCAGTAGAGACCCTGTGTGGGGCCCGGGTCGAGGGAGTGGCTGTGGGTAAGTATGTCGAAAATCAACTCCTCTTTAGGGATTTCTTCTAGAAGTGCTTACTTTACAGGAAAGGTCTTACTCCAGAGTGGCGGGAGAGTCAATTTTCTTTTACTATACAATATGTACCAATATAGGAGAAACATATTTACAATCTTAAATAGTGAACGTTAAAAACAGAGTATAAGTAACGTTAAAAAGTTGCAAATGTGCAAAAATATCTAAATCTGAACTATGTAAAAACACAATATTCGTAACAGTAAAAAGTTGCAAACGTGCAAAAATTCTAAATGTGAACTGTGAGAGGAGCCCATTGCCGGAAGGGGAATGGATCAAAGAGCAGCAGCTTCTGCCGTCTTGGTGGCTACAGGTTCACCCTCTTTGCTGGCATCATCCTGGGAACCTGAAACACAGTAAACGGGAATCTGAGGAGAGGATGCCCCTTGGGTGGTGGGCAGGGCAGGCTGAATCCCACCCACACTAGGTCCAGTGGGGTTCTCTCATCAGTTCTGATTGGAGAGGGTCGGTCCAGTGAAGTTCTCTTATCAGAAGTTCCCATAGGAGAGTGGCATTGTGGCCTGCCTTTCCTCCCCATGACTCATTCCTGCTCTATGGTCTATCCTGAGACCCTTGAGATACCCGAGGCTAGCTGCCTGGATCGAGTTTCTCTTTCTGTGCCCACCTTGTCTATCCTGTGACTTTCAGGCACTCAGGGACTGAGCGCAGGTGTGAATGAGGCTTGAGGTTCTATCTACGATGCCACCAAACTAAAAATGGGGAAACTGAGGCTGGGGTGAGGAAGAAGCTGGAGAGCAGAGACGTTTAACGTACTCCGAAGTAGGAGGGTTACAAGTGTACAGGAAAGCCCTGACGTGTGGGAAAGAGAGAGGGGGTGTGGCGAAGAGCCGCAGAGAGCTGCTAGGAAACGTGAAGAGATTATGTTAACAAGTTGAGCCACATGCTAACAAGTTGAACCACGTACTAATGGCTGCTTCTGCCTTATCCTCCTCCTCCTCCTCCTCTGGGGTGTCAGACCAGCATGCTTCAGCGTGCACTAGGGCTGTGACGGAGATGGAGTGGCCTTGGGGAAAGGAGGAGGGAGTTAAAGTCTGGGGTAAGGGTCTGAGCTTCTGCTGACCTTCCGCAAGTGTGCAGTGCCTCCGTCAACCTCCGTTCCCCCACCCCTGCTCCTGTCTGAAGGGTCTTCGTGTCCTTCCCTGCACCCTAAGGATAGGCTCTGGACATCTTTTTCTAGCATATGCTGAGGGTCAGGGCCAGTCTTCCCCTAGTCTTCCTAGAGGCTGCCATAGTCTTCATGACATTTTCTGCACGGCGGTGACCCCCTTCTTTGTGTGCCACCTCATGCTACCGTCTCCTCCTCTAGGATTGCTGCCGGATTTCTCTCTCCTTCTCAGCCTCACTCCCATAATTCTCCTTCGTGGGGAGATCAGAGGAGAGATTGAGAGGGTATGGCTACCTCCCTAACTATTCAACTGCCTGTGGCCTTTACACACAAGTGTACCTGCCAGGGGCTCAGGAGTTGTGTCTGTTTTGTGCAAGAGAGTGACAACTGGCACACGTGTCGATAAATATTTTGGGCCTGTGATGACCCCAGGAGCCCAGGAGACATTGGGACTTCACAACAATTCCATTGCTGACAGGACAAACTCAAGTTGACAGGTTGAGCTGGCAGCGGGACCAAACTCCCCAAGTTCTTTATCTTCCAGAAAATGGACAAGTGGGGAGCTAAAGAAGAGGGGCCGGGCAGTTTTTACACTCTGCCGGGAAGGTAACTGGAGGTCTGGGGACCGGGGACAAGGTTAGGAGATGGGGACCGTGTCTGAATGAAGCGGTAGAACTGGATTGGGCAAGGACCTTGTAGACAGAGGCTCTACGCTGAGCCTGTGGATCCCCAGGTTCAGGGCCAAGGGACAGGTGGAGAGGCTGTGTGTGCTGTCTCTGCCTATACAGGCTCTGTTACTGCTGCTGCTCTGCTTCAGAGAAGCTCAAGGGGGCCGTTGGATGTAAGAGTCCCTGATGGAAATAGCTTCTGGTTGGCTTCCAGTCTCACAGTAGGGGAATCAGGGTTAGAGTGGAGGTGAGAAGCGACCGAAAGGACTCACCACCCCTCCCCACAGTCGGACTCACCCCTCCTCACCAGGACCCAGGACCATGCACTGTCCTCCCAGTGGCCTCTTTTAAACTCATCCTCTCCCCCCACCTCCAGGGGGCGTCCTTAAAAGCAGGTGTTACACAAAAAGGACAGGACAGAAAATGGCTGAGATTCTGAGGTCTTGACGGCGCAGGAGCATGAGATCTGCATCTCCAAACTGAATCCAAACAGCTTACTCTTGGGCTCCACGACAAAGATCAGCCTGCGATCAAAGAGACCTCCACAGGGCCTGTGGATAGGGCTATTTTCAACTGGAGGAGGACAGCGGGCGCTCCCTGTGACAGTGAGCACCGATGCTTGCACCATTAAGATAAGAAGGCCTGTGTCTCTGCTGTTGGGTTTGTTCCCTGCCTGTTTATGCTCTCCTCCC
This sequence comes from Mus caroli, assembly GCF_978045245.1. Lineage (NCBI taxonomy): Eukaryota > Metazoa > Chordata > Mammalia > Rodentia > Muridae > Mus > Mus caroli. The sequence continues at coordinate 119,030,161 of NW_028227259.1, read as the reverse complement.
ATGGTCCCTGAGGTAGCACACACAATCCCCTAACCTCCCAGGAAACCTTTCCTATAAGGTTCCACCCCGAGAAGTTACTCACCCTCACAATCTTCTTCATCGCTACTCCAGTCCCACTGCCTCTGGACAATCCAACCTTTAGAAACACAATCATCAGCAAGACGGTCATTAGACACCTTTCCCCATTCCCTGTGTCCCTTGTAGTCATGGGGGTGGGTGGGGGAATGGTTTGGAGGTATGGCACATCCTCTGGTGCAGCCATATTCGTAGGAGGTAAAAAAAAAAAAATCAGACTGATGGAAGCCAGCAAGCTGGCTCAGTAGGTAAAGGGTGCTTGCTGCCAAGCCCGATGACCCACTTTTAATCTTGGCAATCCACCTGGTGCAAGGAGAAACCCGACTTCCACAAGTTGTCCTCTGACCTCTACATACATCCATGCTCACGCACAGCAAATAAAGGGATGTCATAAGTGGGTCACCAGGTCATCAGCCCATCGTGGAGTGGAGTTAGTGTGGTTTTCTCAGCTCCTGCTCGGTTCCCTTCAGAGTGGTGTTTTATGGTGTTTAGAAAGAGCATGCCAGATGTCTGACACCCTTGCATTTCATGCCTCACCTTTTACAGCCACTTTCTTTTTTTTTTTTTAAAGATTTATTTATTTATTATATGTAAGTACACTGTAGCTGTCTTCAGACACTCCAGAAGAGGGCGACAGATCTCATTGCGGATGGTTGTGAGCCACCATGTGGTTGCTGGGATTTGAACTCTGGACCTTCAGAAGAGCAGTCGGGTGCTCTTAACCACTGAGCCATCTCACCAGCCCTTACAGCCACTTTCTTTCAGCTGGGTAACTATTTGCCGTATGTGCGTGCGTAGTGCCGTACTACTGACATGCAGAATTGTGAGCTCAAGTCCCCTCCTCCACAAGGCCAAATGTTTTGTGATGGTCATGGGAAACTGACTGATAGTGGATTTACAGCCCTCTTCTCTGGGTTCTCAGACATTTACTAGGTTCTGTGGACTCTGAGGCCCTGTAGGAGCCTGCAAGGTCTTGCAAGCCTTTGAGTAGGAGAGAAAAGCTGGAGGATCAAATTTCAGTTCTCCTCACTCAGTGCAGCTTCTACTTCCAAACATACATTCTTTCTTTCCACCTGACCCTGATGCTGTGTGTGTCCATATGTGTGTATGTGTCCGCATGTGTGTCCATGTGCATGTGTTGTATGTGTGCATGTATGTCTATGTATGTGTGTATGTGTGAGTATGTGTGTGTCTGTCCGTGTGTGTGTGCATGTATGTGTATGTGTGTATGTGTGTATGCATGAGCATATGTGTCTATGTGTGTTTGTGTGTGTCTGTCCATATGTGTGTCCATTTTTGCGTCCACATGTATGTGTGCCCATGTCTGTGTGCATGTGTGTCCATGTGTATGCGTGTGTGCATTTACATGTATGTCCATGTCTGTGCGTGCATGCGTGCATTCATTGAGGTATTTAGGCTCAAGGAACAGAACACAGGCCATGAGATGACGATGTTATCCTGTCACCCTATAAACGTGGTCACTGGAGACATGAGCTGCAGCTGCAGGGCTGGGATTCTCAATGTTTGTGTTTTAATTAATATAATTTGGACAAAGCATTGGTCAGAGGGTAAAGAGAGGGCAAAGATGAGGAAATCTCAGCCCCATTCTCTTCATATTAGCTCACAATTTGCTGCCTCATCTCATTATACATTGCTCGCTGGGCACAGACAAAAGGCCTGGTCATTCTGTAAAGTCCTCTGGTTACTAAACCAACGAGTTCCGTTAACTCCAAGGCCCAGCCGGACCCCAACAAGGCCCAGGGCATCCTGTTGAGAAGCAGCAAGAGCCCCTGGGGAACAGGAGGGGTGTGGTGCTCTCTTCAGGAGCCACCCTCATCCCCAGAGCTTGTCCTAGTGAGGAGACAGGTGGGCCCCGTGGGATGAACAAGCTGGGGGGAGAGGCTTTCTGCTTTCCACACATGAGCGACACACGTGAGCGACATCACAGCTTGGGAGGACTGCGGTGGTTGTCTAGGGCTGAGCTGGGTGGGTAGGAGAAATGAGGACACAGGTCCTGCTGTCAGAGTGAATAGTCAGGACTTCCATATGAAAGGAGGGCTCATAGCACAAGCAAGTGGCAATGTAAAGATCTGATATCTCTCAGAGCCCCATCGGTGTACTAAGCGTGCCCTCTGCTGGACTCAAACCCTTAAACTCCTCTCCCTGAAACGCCGCCTTTCAGTTGTACATTCTGTGACTCTGGAGGCTCCGTTCGGTTTTAATGTGACAATGATCCATCAACAGTGTTTACCCAAGGACCAGTTGGGAGGTGACTTCCCGTGGACAGTGAGCCTCCACAGAAGCTGCCTCTGTCCTGACCACAAGGAGCTCGGGGAACCCGGGTCTCAGGACCGACTCTGAAGTCCGTCCTCCTGCCTCACACTCCTACCACAGTGGGGCGTGGCCTGTGGCCTTATCAGGGGTCTCACTGCTAAGGATGGGCTGCGCCCACATCTCCATGCTTATGATGTGGTAGTTGGAGAAATGGGTTCTGAATCCTGCGACTGGGAAGGACTGTGAATGAGTTGGGTGAGAACGATCTATCTAATCTGGAGACCGGTGACATACGAGTGTCATTGACGAGTGATGTGTGTATCTTTCCTTTGACCACAGATGTGGAGCACACCCTGTCCATTTAGAACCCCATCTGGGTGAATGGGGTGTAATCCATTGCCCTTCCTTGGGAGCCGTATGGCATTCAAAGGGCTGCATGCATATGAAGTCGGAATAATACCTTAGACTTTGTGAGCACCTTGTGAAGGTCTGACCACCAGTGGGATGCTGCTTATGTGTGCCAGGTTCCCCCTGAGTTTGTCTAGACCATTTTTGCAATATACGATCATAGCCCCATGGGGATGCACATTTTGTTTGGGATGCTGACACTAGAAAAGTGGGCGTATGAACCATGCCGACCGACCAAACATGTACGAGGTTATGCAAAGGCACCCTTTGGGCTGTGACCCAGGGATTCTCACACCGAGCCCTGCACCACCTGAAAGGAACGCCGTCACTTCAGGTGGGTACAGAGCCTGGCCATGATTCTTATCTGGTCCTTGGTCATAGTTAGAAGCTAACTAAATCACATTGCCTGTCCGCTGCACCAAGCCATCCGGGCACTCCCACACTTCTTTCATCTAGATCGTCTCTAAGCAGGTCAGTGGTAATAGTAAGCATGCCCCATTTTGCATTCTTCTTGCATTGGCCCATAATTTAAAAGGGGCATTGGGCGGGGGAGGGGGTGTCATCATGGAGATTATACTGTCCTGTGTCCTGTGAGTAGGGTTCTGTCCACATGGGCACATGACTTAGAGAGATGCAAAAGTGGCCTGAGGCAAATCTACTTCTGTCACGACCATGAGGAACATGTTGGAGTGATGGCTGAGTGGTTAGAGCACTGGCTGCTCTTCCAGAGGACCCTGGTTCAATTCCTGTCACCCACACGATGTGTGATAACTGTCTGTAACGCAGGTTCCAAGGGATCCATGACTCTGAGGGCCTCTGTGGGCCCTGCACGTGTCTAGTGGATAGACATACGTGCGGACAGAACACCAATACACATACAAGCAGAATTAGAAGGCAAATGAAACGGGAGGTGTTCGTGAATGATGTCTGCATGAAGTGTGTTATATTGTTAGCTAGTGCAAAATCATCTTCTACTGAGGGAAGAAGTTGCTTGGGACTAAGCCGCTATGGTGTATATTTGTAATATTTAAAACTTCCTTAAAATTCCACCAGCACATGTCTGCTGTGCAACGGGTCTGCCTTCTCACAATCACCATCGTGATGCTATGGGAAACCACTACTGCTAGAGAGCAGTTTCTACCTTCTACCCAAATGCTGTCAACCTACTCGGGTATTCAATGGATTCTTCTGATCTTCTATGACAATGGAAGGGATCCCTCGAGCTCTCCAGGATGACTAGGGAAGAGAGGGAGACACCGTCAGTACCCCGGCACTGTTGCCCAGTGGGTTATGCGGGAGCATCAGTGGTTGGACACGGGGCAGGGACGGAAGGCAAAGGAGACGTGTGGGAGGGGATGGGGAGCTGAGGGCACCCCACGTGTAAAACTGTCTAAGTGCGATGAGCGTGAGGCGTATGATGGGTCCCAGAGCCACAGTCCCTTGCCTCCTCTGTAGCAGTCAGAAGCTGAGCTGGACCGTCACTATCTTCATGGTGACTTCTGAGATCTTTCCTTCCCCAGACCCACATAAGCTCCTTTACCTGTTCCCAAAAGGATTTGTTTACTGGACAAAAAAAAAAAGTGACCTTTGCCTAGCACAGTGTTTGTGTGCCCAGAGTGCTAACACTCGGGAGGCAGAGGCAGGAAGATCTCTGTCTGTGGATCCATGGCTGCAGTGGTTTACATCATTTCAGGCCAGGGCTTGAAAAGGGCCCTTTCTTAGGAGGTTGGATTTAAATTCTAGAAAAATACTCTATTAAATTTATAATCTCGGTTTTGATATAACTTCTAACAGTGGAAGCGACTGGATGTTGTCATTTTTGAATAACCACCTCAAAGGTGTGGCAATACCCCCTTCTTTGTCTTCTTTTTGTACAGAATGTGTGGTCATATCCAGGGGGAAGGTGGCTGACCAGCTCATGTGAGGTTACTGCCTCGGGACAATTCAGCTAGAGTGTGGCGTGTGGCATCTCAGCTCCCTCGTTGAGGTACACCATAGGTGTGCAGAAGGGGAGCTGGACTTGAGTAAGAACCAGTCGGAGCATTTTTTTGTGATGCAATGTGGTCCTTTAGACATGTTTGCTAGGGAACTTGAGGGTCTACAGGGCTTTAGAGAGTCAGCTCATTAACTCTTTGGTGCTAATCTGCTATGAGCAAGGGGTGTGGAAGAGCTCGAGCAGTCTTGGCAGATGTTGACTTACACTGTGGTACCGGGTACCTCCCCTGCCCATAGAGCAGGGGACAGAATGGGTGTGTGTGTGTGTGTTATATGAACATCATACTAATGACTTCCGAGTGGGCTTTTAAATTCACCGTTGCAGCCTTGGATTGTGTGAACACCGTGGCCACTTTCCAGTGATGGGCAGTGTCGGAAACGCTAGAGGGTGGAATCTCACCGGTGTTTGTCTAAACTGAAATGCCCTGGCATGGTGACTGTGGATCCCCTGATTGTGACTTTGAATATGGGCCTGCAGCTCAGAGCATCATCCTTGGGACTCATGCCTCATTCCTCATTTGCCTCTGGTCTCATGGAACCGTGAGCCCGGGACCAGTTAGTTCTGCAGTGTCTGCATGTGTGAAACTGGTATTGACATCAAGCTATTCTTGGGTTGAAGAAATAATAAGATAAAAATTTATGTCAAGTGTGTACTTTGTCCCCCCCACCACCTTTGGAGTGTGGGGGTTTATTCCACTTGGACTCAGCCACAGCTGCCTTCCAACACACAAATGCTGTACACAAGTCCGCACCACCAAAATGACATAGATGCTCTCAGCCATTGTGGATGGCTCTGATTTCTCATTGGACCGCCAACTCTGTGCGCTACGGCCCATTCCTCTTTTACCAGCTGGGAAACTAGAACCAGGGTGGATTTCCCAACAAAGCAGGCAAGAAATTCTATTCCCTCTTAGCACTTACGATGAAATGAGCTTGCAACACTTACCGTTCTCTTTGTCCAAGGATTCCACCTGTGGTCACGGGGAGAAAAATGACACCAGGATCAGATCCCTTGTGGTGATTATAAAACCACATGGAGAAGGGGGATCTATGCTGCCAGGAGCTCCCCAGGAGAAACTAGAAACTAGCAGGTGATCCCGTGAGTGGCTTCCCCGTGGGCTGTAAAACTGTAGTGGATGAGCTGAGGGGACTACATTTTAGGAAAGAGTCCTGCTATTAATCTGCTTCTCCTGTTACTATAATTATACGTAACAATCACTAGGTATTAGGCCACCCTTTGGAGCAGATCTCTGCAGAATAGCAAAGATGTCCTGTCTTGTAGTGATGCCATACTGATATATAGATGATTTCTTAATTCTTAATGATGGTCCTATAGGAATTCCTAAAATTATGCTAGTAATTATTAAGCCCTTTATAATAGGACCACTATTAAAGGCATCTCTGATGTGAAAACGTCAGTTAGAACTCTTCCAGTCTTTAGTGTCATGAGTTAATTGCTTCTGAGATAGAAAGTGGGCACTTACAACTTTAGAACAAATTCCAAGAGGTTGTAAGACAATTAACTGAAGGCCATAAAAGGAAACTAACGATTTATTGTAGGTAGGTGCAAGAACAGAAGATAAAATATTGGCTGGGTTTATCAATACAAAACTTCAATGGCAGCTTAATCACAAAATTATATTTTGTTTTTTTTTGTTTTGTTTTGTTTTTGTTTTTTTTGAGACAGGGTTTCTCTGTATAGTCCTGGCTGTCCTGGAACTCACTTTGTAGACCAGGCTGGCCTCGAACTCAGAAATCCGCCTGCCTCTGCCTCCCGAGTGCTGGGATTAAAGGCGTGCGCCACCACGCCCGGCTTTATTTTATTTTTTTATTTTTTTATTTTGGTAAAATTATGTTTTTTTTTTAACTTTCTATAAACCTGTGGAATCAGTGACAGAAAATGAATGTTTAGTTAAATAACTTGTCTTAATGAAAACAGGTGTAAACATCTCTGCTGTAAACTTCTTAATCAGTTTATGATTTGAATCTATATGTAAACTCGGGGTGAACCTTTCACCATATGATCTTGTATTCTGAGGACAAAGAGAGGTGAGAGAGAAATTTTTTGGAGAGAAAATTTTTAGAGGAGAATCATTTTGGAGGTGAGAATTTTTAGAGAAGAACTTAGAAATAAAGATTAGAATCACTTTCAAAGTGTCCCTTTTCTTCTTGTGAGTGACAGTCACTAGAAGAATGGGTGTTGTACACACTCCCAGTGCACTGGACCTAAGAACAAGGACTACTTAATGCCCAGCTGCTTGGAGATGACTGCTAAATAAATGTCAGAGATGCTGCAGTTTCTGGCCTCAGAGGAACTCAGGCAGGTGGGCCAGCTACCACTGCAAAGTAACTTAGACTTAAGACAGGTAAACATGTTTGTTGTTGTTGTTGTTTTTCGAGATAGGGTTTCTCTGTGTAGCCCTGGCTGTCGTGGAACTCACTCTGTAGACCAGGCTGGCCTTGAACTCAGAAATCCACCTGCCTCTGCCTCCCGAGTGCTGGGATTAAAGGCATGTACCACTGCTGCCTGGCTGGTAAATGCTTTAATATTAAAAAGAAACCCTAATTTTTTGCAAGACCAAGTCTTGCACCCGCTAACACCCTTTCCCCTCAGCTACCTTCAAGAGAAGAATTCTGAAGCTGTCCTCTGGCACTATACAGTGTCCCTAAAGTGGAGTCAGACGGCACTTGAGGCAGGCACAGGAGCTAGCCTCTAGCTGGTATCTGATCCTGACACTCACTGAGATCACCTTAAATCAGGCATCAGTTGGCACCAGACTTGCACTTGACATTTCTCCACAAAGGAAATTCTGTGGGCCTAGAGTTCAAAGTCTGACCTGGATTCCCAAAGAAGTAAACCAGTAAGATGATATGTCTACCTCAGACCAAGGAGGATACATGCCTTACCTTCCCAACAGACTCTTCCTCTTCCTCTTTCTCTTCCTCTTTCTCTTCTTCTTGCTCTTCTGAGCTGACACAGGGGACTACCTCCATGATGACCCTGTTGGAATCTGGTAGGAGGCAGGGTGCTCAGTCCATTGGCCTTGCTGATGAAAGGCTCAAGAAACGTGTGTGGAGTGGACAGAAATGTGGGAGGGGTGGAGGTGGCCGGGTGACATGCACAGTGTCCCGTACTGATTGGACATGTTCCTCAGCAGGTGAAAGAAGAACAGGGAGTGACCCCCAAACAGAAATGAAAGATACTAGAAGGACATCAGCAGTCTTGGCACTTGAGAAGCTGAGGCAGGAGGATCTCTGGAAGTTGGAGGCCACCCTGGGACATACACTGTTGCAAGTAGGTGTTCCTTTCGGAGGTTGCTAGTAACAGAATTGTCATTGCAGAGGGATAAAGGAAGGCATGACCCAACACAGTTACTGCTTCCCCTGAACATGTTAGTGAGAGCTGCTGACTGCATGAAGTTATTATTGGTGAATGGGCTCAAGGACTGAATTTTCACAGACCGTCATTGGGATCTGTGGACTCCACCCTGCTGGGTGGCCACAAACGGGTCCGTGTCCCGTAGACAAAGTGTCTCTTCCTCTGAGGCACATCTTCATCTGGGATGCAGCAACCTAGGAGATAGAAGGTGTTGAAGACAGTCGTTGACATCGCACATAGGCTAAGTTGTAGTAGTTATTTACAGTCAAGCGCTGTCTAGATTGGCATGTAATAACTGCATATTCTGAGGCACAGTCTGTTGCGAGATACGTTTATCATCCAGTGATGGCATTGGCAACATTACTTGCACATCACTGTTTGGTGAAGGTCGGCTGTGGGGTTTGGAGCAATGTGGGATTGAACTGGAAGACGCTCATACTGAGTGAACAGAATGCAGATCCACTCCATCTCACACATGGGGTATTAAGAAATGGATCAGAGGGCTGGAGAGATGGGCTCAGCAATTAAGAGCACTGACTGCTTTTCCGGGGGTCCTGAGTTCAATTCCCAGCAGCCACATGGTGGCTCACAACCATCTGTAATGAGATCCGATGCCCTCTTCTGGTGTGTCTGAAGACAGCTACAGTGTACTCATATATAATAACTAAATCTTTAATAGAAAGAAAAAGAAATGGATCTCTCAGAAGGTGTGAGAGAGCAGACCTGTAGCTGGTAGAGACTGAGAGGACAGTGTGACAAGTGGCCTTTAGGAATATGTTGGGTAAAAAATTTAATGTGTGTGTGTATGTGTGTGAGTGTATGTATGTATGTATGTATGTGTATATGTGTATATGTATGTGTGATTGTGTATATGTATGTGTATGTATGTACATCTGTATGTGTGTGTATGAGTGTGTCTATGCATGTGTGTATGTGTATGCATGTATATATGTGTGTATATGTATGTATATGTGTGAGTATGTGTATGTGTGAGTGTATATGAGTGTGTGTGTATGTATGTGAGTGTGTATGTATGTGTGTATATGTATGTATATGTGTGAATGTGTGTATGTATGTGTATGCATGTATGTATGTGTTTATATCTATGTATATGTGTGAGTATGTGTATGTATGTGTGTGAGTGTATGTATGTATGTATGTGTGTATATGAGTGTGTGTATGTGTATGTGTATATGAGTGTGTGTATGTGTATGTATGTTTGTGTATGTGTATGTATGTATGTTTGTGTGTATATTTATGTATATGTGTGAGTATGTGTATGTATGTGTATGTGTGTGAGTGTGAGTGTATATGAGTGTGTGTATGTATGTGTGTATATGTATGAGTGTGTATGTATGTATGTTTGTGTATGTGTGTGTATGTATACATGTGTGTGAGTATGTGTGTGTGTGTATGTATGTATGTGTGCAAGTGTGTATACAGAAGAGGGTGTTGGATCATATAGAACTGGAGCTAAGAGGTTGTTGTGGTTTGAATAAAATAGGCCCATAAGGAGTGTCACTGTAAGGAGGTATGGCCTTATTACAGAAAATGTGTCCCTGGGAGGTGGGCTTTGAGGTTTAGAAGCTCAAACCAGCTCTAGTGTCTATCTCTTCCTGCTGTGCCTGTGGATCCAGATGTAGAACTCTCAACTACATCTCCAGCACCTTATCTACCTGTGTGCTACCGTTCTTCCCTCCATGACGACAATGGACTAAACCCCTGAACTGACTAAACCCCTGAACTGTAAACCAGACACAATTAAATTTTTTCCTTTATAAGAGTTGCCTTGGTCATGGTGTCTCTTCACAGAAATAAAACCCTAAGACAGAGGAGGTTGTGAGTTTCCTCATGTGTTGCTGTTAATCAAACCCTCTTAGGTGCTCCTAACTGCTGAGCCATCGCCTCAACCCAGGTTATGGGGTTTTATTGCAGTTTGTGGCTGTCCTTAATAAAAAGCATCTATTGGGAAGTTAAGATTATTGACATTCAGACATTATTGCTAAAGTTGGGTCTTAATTTCTGTCATTTGTTGAGTTTGTGGTGTTTGCTTAGACCTCCTTTGATTGTCTCAGTGCTGCCTCCTGTGGCCCCTTGGATGTGTTTATTCTTTAAGTGTCCTCTGTAGAGCTGGCTTAGTGATTTTAAATTAATTATGGAGACTTTTTAATTTTTGTTTAGTTTTAATAGATAATTGTGCTGGGTATAATAATGTTGGTTGGCAGTTGCGGTATTTAAGAGCATGAATACATTTCTCCAGGCACTCTGGCTTTAAATTTTTCTATTGGGAGCACCCACCAGCCAGTGGCTGAGCTGGATGGGCACAGGTTCTAATCTCCCGCGCTGTGCTGCTGTTCCCCTAGCTGGGCCCTCCGGACAGCCCAGCTCCCAGCTCTGTGCAGCCCTCCGTCCTCCGGCCGCCGCCTGTATCCCTGGCCCATGGCCAAGTGCCCTGCGGCTGAGCCACTCAGGCTCCGTGTGCCTTGAGTACTGCTCCTGCTCAGCAACTTCAGAGCCGCCGCTCTGGGTCCCGCCATCTGGGACGGCTCGGCCCCCCAAGTGCCAATGGGGACGCGGGGATCACGGCAGAGCCTGCTTCTGTGCGCATGCGACTGCGACACAGCGGTAGGGGCCACAGACAGGAGCTGCAGGGCTGTAGCCTGGAGCCCGGAGAGCCACCTCCTGGTGAGCAGGAGGAACCCCGGGTCAGCCGGGCTATGGGCTAGCGGTGGCAACAGGGCGGGCAGCCCGCAGGTAGTTTGGGCAGTATAATACATTCCAGTATTGGAGGAACCCTCTGCCACCTATTGATCGGGCAGCTCTTGAAAATCTGAGTGCAAACAGCCTGGCAAACACTTGAGGACAGGAATGAAGGAGTTGAGATTGACATGGAGTCCTGACAGAAGGATCTGAAGAAATGGAATTCACTGATTTTGACGAGACCTAAAGGAAAAGTTCTTCTCCATACTTGAGATGAAACTTTTTTCAAACCTGGAGAATGAGGAAGAGTTTTGGGATTAAATAGCTCATGATTACCGAATCTTCGGATGGAGAGTTGTCCAGGATGTAGTACAACTGTAGACAAAAGTACTTTGTGTATGCGGTTTTTGATGAAAAAAAGTCTTGTTCGTGCTCTTGACTTTGAAGACGCTTATCTCGGAAAAGGAGGTTTTGACGGTTGTAGCGGAAGCACTCAGGTCTTCTGCGCTTGTTCTTCCAAATGTTCCTTGGTACCACAAAGCATATTTGTGGTACACGAAATGAATACATTTATATAGCGGATGCTAATTCTTTCTTTCTTTCTCTTTCTTTCTCTTTCTTTCTCTTTCTTTCTCTTTCTTTTTTTCTTTCTTTCTTTCTTTCTTTCTTTCTTTCTTTCTTTCTTTCTTTCTTTTCCTTCCTTCCTTCCTTCCTTCCTTCCTTCCTTCCTTCCTTCCTTCCTTCCTTCTTCCTTCCTTCCTTCCTTCCTTCCTTCCTTCCTTCCTTCCTTCCTTCCTTCCTTCCTTCTTCCTTCCTTCCTTCCTTCCTTCCTTCCTTCCTTCCTTCCTTCCTTTCTCTTTCTTTTGGGTTTTTCGAGACAGGGTTTCTCTGTGTAGCCCTGGCTGACCTGGAACTCACTTTCTAGACCAGGCTGGCCTCGAACTCAGAAATCCACCTGCCTCTGCCTCCGGAGTGCTGGGATTAAAAGCGTGTGCCACCACGCCCGGCTGCTAATACTTTCTAATGCATCTTATTGGCTCCCCTTGGTTGAACAAGTAGGAGACTTGAGTATCTAGGCAAAATTAAAAGGTGGGATGGTTTTTTAACGCTAACCTTAAGAGTCAGTGAAAACTTCCATTTGGGTAGCTTATTAAAACACTTTTTGCTGTTTATTACAACAGTATAGACAATGAACATAGCCAAACAATGAATAAAGAACAGGAGGGAGCAGATGCCTGCCCCTCTTTCCTTTTTCTGAGACGAAAGAAATGATTTGGCCAGGTTACTGATTTTGTTTTGAGGACTTTTTTTTTTTTTTAATAGTTTATATTATTTTAGACCTATAGTTCCCAACACTGATAGCACTTTAACTGTCTCTGCTTGAGCCCTGGTCCTAGAGAGATCTCTTTCAATTATTTGAAGGTGGCTTTACACATAGGTTTTTGTTTATTGGTTTGGTGTTTTTGCAAGGATTTGGTATTCCTGTATTGTGCAGATGGGGCCAGAACCGCTAGACTAGTGTCTTTCCCTATTTAAAGGAGATCACTTAGTGTGGGCTACAGAAATGCCTCTCCATTAGTTTTGTCTGTATCTTGTTATTTATCATTACTGAGTTACTGTTGCAATTTTATTTTTTAATCAAGTACACTGTTTGTTTGAAAAAATTTCTATTGAACTTTGTATTGTATTTTTATTGCTAATGTGCCTGCCTTTATAAATTACTTCTTTTCCTCTTGTAGCTTCTAGTAGCCTTCCTTTGTTCTGTGTTTTAGCTATAGGTCACGGGGGAGTCTCTCTTTTGGTCTTGTCTGTGTGATGTTCTGCACCTTGTGCCTGGAGTGGCAGGGGCTGGATGGGGGAAGCTATATGTACTTATGTCGTCTGGATACTGCTCTGGGCATCTGGACAAGGCTTGGGAGAGGACGAGGAGTTGTCACACACCCCTCTTCACAGCCTCTTGATCCTCTGGGATCCTACAAGGCCAGAGCAGAGTGAACCTGTCTTAGCCTCAGCCTGTGACCCCACCCCCACCCCCACGGGGCACTTTCTGAATGATAGCCAAGTCCCTCTCTGCCTCCATCATTAAATAACTATTTCACTGAACTCAGGACACTCAACCTTGTCTCCCAGTGTCTCAGCAGCTCCCAAACAGTTGTGTGTGTGCACCTGCATGCCATGGTATGTCTGCAGAAGTCAGAGGCCAATGTCTAGACTCATACCTCACCTTGGTTTTGAGACTGGCTTTCTCTTGTTCGCTGTTCATACTACGAGCTAACTGGCGCTTCTGCTCCCAGCAGAGGCGGGCACAGTGGGGTTACACTCACTGACACTACTTTGTTAGGATTTTACCTGGGTTATAAATTGTCAGGCTTGCTACGAGCTCGGTATCCCCGTTGAGCCGTCTCCCCAGCCCTGGATTCAGGTTTCACTGTGTGTGTCCGAAAAGAGTCACTCTAGTCACTCTCCTTTCGTGGAGTACATGTTAACTAAGTTTAGTGTCAAGTGTCTCCCGTGTGGCCACGCTGTCCTGTGACTACTCGCTCGAAGACTGTACAGAACAGGAAATGTGCAAACGCTACTAGGAAACCATCCCAGCCGACCAGTGAGGGCCAAGTGATATGAAAATCTGTATTATCGGTAGGACGTTTGGGAGAGGATGGTGACATTCGAGGGAAATACATCACAGGATGTGGAGCTGGCCCCTCTGGGCCGAGGGGACATACCTCTACAGCAACAATTCAGGTTTCCCATCTCCGAGGAGTCTAGGTAGCGATCCAAAGCCTGGTCCACTGCCCTCGGACGTGAACCGCTCAGTTCACCTAGACAAAGTTGGAATGGAATGCCAGGCGTGTGCCTGCCCATCGCCATGGTGACCATTCATCACGGAATGTTCAGAGCACCTATGGGGATGCTGCTGAAGGGCTGGCTAGAGAAGTGTGTTTCCCATGTCCAAGTGGGCCGCGTGAGAGGGTGCGTTTGGTTTCAAAAGCTGGACCACAGACCCGCACTTATTAGACTGGGCTTACGCTGCTTTTCCTTTTATGGTGGGGCTTGGACTTTGTGCTAGCCAGCAAGCAGTCCCCCGGTCCTGTGTGTTTATTAAAACAAGTTAAATGTGTAAAATAAAGATGTCTGCCACCGTGTTTTCCCTTGATGGTGGAAATACCATGATGGAGGAGGGATAAGAACTACTGTGTTGAGAATAGAGAGAAAGTCAACTGCTCAGCTGAGAGAACAACCACAGTTCCCGGATGTGCACAGGCAACTGCTGTGGTCACTGAAACGCAGTTGCTTTTCCATTGCTAACAGTTGGGTGACTTATGGGATTCCCCTTCTATGCGTTTCCTCCCCAGAGAGCACACAGTGCTCTGGCAGGCCCGTTTACAGAGGCAAGCAGATACTCCCTGGTTCTGTCCAGTCTTGAAAGCAGTGGAGCATGGATCCATCTGCCCCAGCCACATGAAGGCGTTCCTCAAGGAGACACAAGACACAGTGCATGTACACACATCCTCAGGGGCTGCTATCTCAAACCAGAGTTCAGCTTCATCCTTCTTCCCAAGTCTCCTCGCTGCTAAGGGGCTAAGGAGATAGGTGGTGGTCGTGTAGAACCTGTGTCCCACTGGTCACAAGGGCTGGAGGACAGCTTTGAATGTGCCCCACCCCCAATTTTTGTGTGTGGTTAAAAAAGAAAAGAAAAAAACCTGTTATTGCCCAGTTCATGGTGCCACTCTTTGCAGATGACAGCATCATGTTAGTGCTTTTAGCCAGGGAGCCGAGTCACTGGCTCCTTGAACTTAGAGTCTCTGGGATGAGAGGTGGCATCTATTTTGTTCCAAACTCGGATGTGCAGTTTCCCCCGGCACCCTTTGCAGAAACTGTCTTGTTTCCCATGGGTTTGAGCAGGTGGGTTGGTCAGTTGTTTTCGGACCTTCTCCTCCGTCCTATTAGTCTCCCTGTGCTTTTGTTCCACTCCTGTGTTCTTTTTGTCTCTGTGGTACGGTCTGAAGCAAGGTATTGTGCTGCTCCTGGCCTTGTGCTCTCTGAAATCTCAAACGTGTTATTTCTTTCCCCTCTGGAACTTGTTTACAGCATTATGTTTGTTATAGGAGTATAACCAAAGTTTGTTTGTTTGTTTTTAGCAGTAAAGATTGCTGAAGGAAATTTTATTTGAAATAAGAGTCCACTGAAGTATACAGTTCACTTCAAGTGCAATTTAAAGAATTGTCCCCAGTCATATTTGTACATGAGCTACTACGAGGTGTGTGTGTGTGTGTGTGTGTATTGTGTAAGTATACAGGAGACCATGTGGGAAGAGAAAGGAGACGAGCTAAATTTAGGTAGTACCTTGGATAAAACCTTCTACAAAACAAACAAACAAACAAACAAACAAACACCGTATGATAAATGCCAATAATGGTAGAGACTAAATAAACATTTTAAAACCTGGGTGGAGACTGGAGAGATGGCTCAGTGGTTAAGAACACTGACTGCTCTTCCAGAGGTCCTGAGTTCAATTTCCAGCAACCACATGATGGCTCACAACCATCTGTAATGGGATCTGATGCCCTCTTCTTGTGTGTCTGAAGACAACTACAGTGTACTCATATACATAAAATAAATAAAGCTCAAAACAAAAACAAAACCAAAAAACCCCCTGAAAGCACATAGGTAGGCAAGGAGAGGCGATGATTTACATACCAACTTCAGTTCTCTCTTTCCTAATCCTCAGAATCCATGACACGTACTTCTGGATATACCAGGACAGTGACCATGATGGGGTGGCCTTGGGAGAAAGAAGACAGGGTTCATGTACCCTGCTGCCCCTGGTGTCTCGGGGTCCCAGGCGCAGGACCCAGTTCTCCCTCGCATCCCTTACTCTTATCTAGGAGCCTTGGTTACCTCAGTGTGCACCCAGGACGGTGGCTGAGGAATCCAGGGCGCTTCTCCAGCCCAGAGCACACACTGTGCTCACCAGGGCACAGCCTGTGTCTCCCTGACTTTGCAAGACTTAGCCAAGGT
Organism: Mus caroli; assembly: GCF_978045245.1. NCBI lineage: Eukaryota > Metazoa > Chordata > Mammalia > Rodentia > Muridae > Mus > Mus caroli. The sequence continues at coordinate 119,014,311 of NW_028227259.1, read as the reverse complement.
CTCTGTGACTCCTGCATGGCGCCTCTCTCCCTCCCTCCTCCCCCGACCTCCCTGCCTCCCTCCCTCCCACTTTCACACCATCTCTTCTACTGCTCTCCCTTAAAATGCTCATCTTGCCCTGTCTTGCCCACTCACAAGGGTTCCTCCAATGTGGAGACATCACGCGAAAGGCCAGGGCTGTCTTTCTTCCCAGCCCCGTTCCCTCGCTAACTTACCTGCTTCCCACCCAAAACCTCGAGACTTGTTATGGGGTTAGGGGCCTGTTGTGTCTTGTGGGAGAGATTTACAACCAAACTACATACTGAGGGAAGTTTTTTGAGCCTGGGGATAAAGTGAAGGACTGGGGAGACGCTGGACCTTCGCAATGGTTGCATAGGAGAGTGAGCAGAGGGGGTGACATCAGCCTTGTGCAGATTCCCAGCTTTGTAATTCTGTCCTACAGGAGGGAGAGGTCGATGGAGCGACCCAGAGAGAAGGGGCCTGGCAGTGTTTGCACTGGTCCATAAGGGAGCCAGCTGTCTAGGTAACCAGCAGTCTGAGGACAGGGAAGGCATGGCAGTGTTATCTGTCTGGAGGAGTGGGACTGGGTAAAGCAGAAACCACTGCAGAGCTGCCACCTAGAAGCCCCTCGTTGATCTTGTTCAACTCTTGGGAATGAGGCAGGCTGCTCCCGGGAGTCCTTTATGGCAGCTGGCCTGCACTGGGTGGCTGGAAAGGCTGCTAGCTTTGGGTATTATATTAGTCCCAGGATGAAGAATAATTGCAAGAGATAACAGGCCGGGCAGTGGTGGCACACACCTTTAATCCCAGCACTTGGGAGGCAGAGGCAGGCGGATTTCTGAGTTCGAGGGCCAGCCTGGTCTGCAGAGTGAGTTCCAGGACAGCCAGGGCTATACAGAGAAACCCTGTCTGGAAAAACCAAAAACCAAAGCAAAACAAAACAGAAAAAGAGATAACAATCAAGGGTGTGTTTCTGCCACTCTACTCCAAAAGGAGCAGAGATCTATGCAGGACTCACCCCCTATGACACTGCCCTTTAAACCAGGAGTGGACAGAGAGTTCAGTGCAGAACATGTGGGAATCCTAACAACTTCCGGGGGGGGTGGTGTTGACCGCCCACCCTCCACCTGGGTCACAAGTCCACTCCTAGAGCCATCTGTGAGCAAGGCCCTCCCTGCCAGATCTGCTGCTTGCTAGGGCAACAGAGAAAACCCGAATCCAAATGCAAATTGTGCAGAGTTCCCAAGGGAGGAGTGTCAACTGGTAAACACCCCAAAGCCGTGCTGGCACAGGCTGAACCAAGACCAGAAGGGCTGGTGGGGAGGGTTATTTTTTAACCAGCAAAATTAGAAAAGGTTTACTAATGGTATGCTTGATGTCGGAGACCTATGGCTCATATGTCAGTAAAATAACAGCAGGGGAAAAAAATTCTTTCCTGTATGTCTCTAGTCTCTAGTCTCTGCCTTAGTCTTAGAGCAGCAGGTGCACCCACCCCCTCCCCCCACCCCCAGGAAACCTTCCCCACCGGGTCCCACCCCAAGGAATTTCTCTACCTGCCGAATCTCCACACTCATGGCTCCGGTTCCACGGTCTGTGAACGCGCTGATCTTCAGAGATACAAACATCGGGAGGAACGTTAGTGGAGCGAGCCCTGCCCATTCCTTCTATGCCTATTGAGGTCTTGGTGGGTGCTGTGGTCTAGGTGTGCTTTAACCAGCAAGGTTCAGAGGCTGGAGGTGTGGACCCCGGTGTGTGGCAATGGAGAGAGCTTAGTGGGAGGTAGTTGGGTGACTGGAGACACTGCCTGATGATGGATGGGTTTAGTGTAGTTTTCTCAGACCTTGGTTAGCATCATTAAATAAAAGGTGCAAACCAGGTCTCTCAATCGCATCTGCTAGCTTTATTACTATGGAGTCCCCCCTTGTATGAACTCCCAGCCCTATGTTGTAATGACCCAGGAGTCGTCGTGAAATCTAAGCACATGTCCACAATGTGCTCCTGAACCCCCAGATCGTGACCTAAATTTCCCTCTAGTTCATAAAGTCCCCCGCGGGAGGCATTTTGCTACATCAAAGATTACAGAAGGCCTCTCTGCTCTATCCTGCCCCTGGACTCTGAGATGCTTCCTAGGCTAGGAAGACTTGGGGGCCTCCAGCCAAACAGAGGCAGTCATTGCAAGCCGTGGAGTGGGAGAGGGGAGTTGAGACAGTCACCTCTCAGTTTCCTTCCTCAGTGGCCCACGATAGCGCTTGCCTCCGCATCGACCAAGCTGGAATCCCGGCTGTGAGGTGCATACAGCAGATGTGAGTTTGAAGAATAGGGCTTACAGAGACAAAGTTTGGAGCTGTGATGAAAGGATGGACCATCTAGAGACTGCCGTATCCAGGGATCCATCCCATAATCAGCTTCTAAACATGGACACCATTGCATACACTAGCAAGATTTTGCTGAAAGGACCCAAATATAGCTGTCTCTTGTGAGACTATGCAGGGGCCTAGCAAACACAGGAGTGGATGTTCACAGTCAGCTATTGGATGTATCACAGGGCTCCCAATGGAGAAGCTAGAGAAAGTACCCAAGGAGCTAAAGGGATCTGCAACCCTATAGTTGGAACAACATGATGAACTAACCAGTACCCCGGAGCTCGTCTCTAGTTGCATATGTATCGAAAGATGGCCTAGTTGGCCATCAATGGAAAGAGAGGCCCATTGGACTTGCAAACTTTATATGCCCCAATATAGGGGAATGCCAGGGCCAAAAGAATGGGAATGGGTGGGTAGGGAAGTGGGGGGCGCTATGGGGGACTTTTGGGATAGCATTGGAAATGTAATTGAGGAAAATATGTAATAAAAAATATTAAAAATTAAAAAAAAAAAAGAAGAAGAATAGGGCTGAGGCTGGGCCAGTCTCGGGGCAGCAGCCCCGCAGAGGGTGACACTGTTTCCTACACACCAGGAACAACCTGGAACATGAAATGTGGCTAGCAGACTGAGCTTCTGATTGGTTACTCTTATCTAAAGCGATATACTATACATAGCATTTTTTTGTAGTAGCTGCGGCATTGCAAAGACCCAGGGAATCTAGCAATGAGAAAAGCTGACCCACCCATTACCATTCTGTTTGTTTGTTTGTGTGTTTGTTTGTTTTATGTGAGAACACTGTTGCTGTCTTCACACACACCCGAAGAGGGCATAGGATCCCATTAGAGATCCCATGACAGATGGTCGTGAGCCACCGTGTGGTTGCTGGGAATTGAACTCAGGCCCTCTGGAAAGAGCAGTCAGTGCTCTAAACCACCGAGCCATCTCTCCAGCCCTACCTGACATTCTGCTATAGAGCTGTCCACCTGTCCGGATCTGTTTCCATACTTTCAAGCTCCACCCCACCCCCAACCCCTGGGTCCATGCACAAGACTAGCTTAGCTATTCCCTGAGGTGCTGGGGACATTAATCCGGTGGTGTTCACATCAAAGCTTGGCTACCTTTTTTTTCCGGTGGGCACAGTGTACAGAATCAATAAAAGTATCGGCGACAGAATGAAGACATTGTTCTTACCTGGGTGTGTGTGTGTGGGGGGGTGGTGGGGGGAACTTCCATCCTCCGAGCCTGCTCAGAGCCTAGATGGACAGCTCCAGCTAAGGCACCACAGGCTGAGGGCAGAGTTGTTTGTTTGTTTGTTTCAGAAAGAGCGGTATCATACCGTAGGCAAATGTCATATGTTTCTGGAGCAGAAAATACCCTAACGGTGTCAACATCAGGACCAGATGGTAGGCATTTGGAAGCAGGTGGGCAGTGGGGAGTGGTTCCTGTTCTATTCTATACTCGGGATGCTCGGACCCGTGGACCTCTGGTGGGGAGGGTTACTTTTTTTTTTAACCAGCAGAGCAGGAAAAAGTTTACTAATGGTATGCTTGCAGAGACCGATGGCTCCAGGAAAATAATGGCAGGGGGGAAAAAAATCTTTCCTGCATGTCTCTAGTTTATACTATCTGCCTTAGTCTCAGAGCAGCAGGTGAGGCCAACTCATGACATTCACCTGAGCTATGATACTGCTCTTTCTGGGAAATTCTGCCTCTCCGCCTGTGGTGCCCTAGGTGGAGCTAGCTATCCATATCAGGAACTACCTGCGTGCGTGCGTGCGTGCGTGCGTGCGTGGGTGCATGGGTGGTTCGCTCTGCGGTCTCAGATTCCCACCAGAATTTGGTGACATCGCTGGCTGTGGCAAGGCCTTATTCCAGAGGAACTTTCAGCTAAGGGATTCATACTGAACCTGGAGGCTTTTACAAAAAAGACGTGTGAACAAGGCGGCTGTTGAGTGAAGGGCCTCAGTCTGCCGCGAGAGGGCGCAGAGGAGTGATGTTCCCGCTTAAGATGAAGTTTTGATTTGTTTAGGAACGGCCACAATGATGAAACATATCTCATCCTTACAGAACTCTGCCTGGATTTCCCAGGTTTGGATGGGAGTCCAGCAAGACCTCAGGGCAGCCAGGAAGACCCAGAGGGACTGCCAGCACTGCACACTGACAGGGTTGCTTGTGGACTGCACAGGAGCCTGAGCTGAGGCAAAGATGGATTGAGGCGAGCAGAGAAGGGCAGGAAAAACAAACAAGCAATAGGCCACCTAGTTGTGCTTTCTGAAGTCAGGGGCCAGCCCGCTTCGCTCCTGTACCTGGAGGCTGAGCTCAGTGCCCCTGTCTTCTGCTTCCCATCGTTGTATCTGCATATGCTGCTGTGTGCATCCTCTCTCTCAACCATTTGTGCTTGAGTAACATCATCCTTCATTCGGAGTTTGACCTTGATTCTGAGCAGATATTCCAACATTGACTCCCTAATTGTTTAGAGACGACGCTAACTAAAATGCTTTGAAAATACGGAAACACTGCTATTAGCAGATTGTTCTGATGGATTGTGGGACACCTTTGCTTCCCCTAAGTAGCGGCTAGCTCTAACAGTAGGAGACTTCATCGCACAGTTCACCATCGCAGTCCCAGTACTCCCGACCCAGATGAACCAGGGATGTGCAGCAAGGGTGCTGTATTGAAGACTCAGACAAGTTGGCCTTGAGCTATTTGTCTCTGAGCCTTGGGTGTGTTTCCTAAAGAAACTGAGCATCTTCCTCGTGTTCTTAGAGACGAGAGCCGGGCTCTGACGTGTATCGGGCTGAGTGAGCCGCCTGAAGGACCAGAGTGCTACAAGATGCTGATCTATCAGATTCCTCCAGCCTCTCAGAATCTGTCATCCCGAACCAAACCACGTGAGGTGTGTCTGCTGTTAAAGGTACCTCCTGGTTAATGTGACAATGCACCCAAGTTACAGTGGCGGACAGAGCCTGGAAAACCCCACAGGGCTCTTTTCCGTCTAGAAAAAGGCTTAGGATCCAGCCCTTGGCGTTCAGGTGATACCATGGCTGAGTGATGGAGGTGTACCTCACAGTAGCAGCATCAGGATCCATGGTTAACCAGCCTGGGCAGTTCACGTCTGTGCCCTCTCCACAAGGGGATCTGTTTTACGAGGATATACACAGAGGTCTCCCAGCGTCCTTTGTCACAAATCCACACTGCCAATGTGACAAAGCTGCTTCTGAAGACAGCAGAATATAGTCCTTAGTCTTCACTGGCCCACAGGGTCCATTCACAAAATTCCCATTCGTTTTATGCAAAAGGATAATGGGAGAAAGACATCGCATACCTTTAGACAGAACCATGCAGAAAAGTTAAATTTTCTTAATGTTTACCTTTCCTCGGGATGTGAATTAGATGGGAATAGGTATACTTTGCGTGGTCTGCTGAGAACACCAGCACTACAGAAACAAAGCATTAAGGGGAGCCAGCTTAAGGCAAGTCCTGTTGGCATAGTTCCGTCAGTCACAGCAGTGACGCCAGAGCTGGATGGAAACTGTGGCAAAGGACGTGGCTGACTCTCCTACACATTTGAAGCACAGAGAGTGTTTAAGGAAGTGCCAGGGCACGGTGTACGGGAGCACTCTCAAGTCTGCGTTGGGTAGCTCATACAAAATTCTTTTTTATGTATGTGAGTACATGGTCGCTGTCTTCAGACACACACCAGAAGAGGGCATCAGATCCCATTATGGGTAGTTGTGAGCCACAGGACCCAGAACCCAGGACCTCTGGAAGAGTGGTCGGTGCTCTTAACCGCTGAGCCATCTCTCCAGCCCACAAAATTCTTTCTGAAGCAGGAAAAGGTGTGCAGAGGAAAGAGCTTGCTAGGCTAAGTTGGTAATGGGCGGTGTCCAGTGTGAGGACAACCCGGCATCGGTTGGCAGCCCGCTTGCACCCTACAGCCCTCCACAAAGGCGATTCTGCAGTTCCCCTGTATTGTATATAGTGTCAGCTTTGAAGCGGATTAGCAAAGACAGAAACCAGAGGAATAACACGTCTGTCTCAGACAAGGGCAACGTTACCTTCATAATAGGCAGGTCCTCCCCCTCACGGGGAGCCATCTCCACCTGGACCTTCAGCGGGCAGGGGAGGAAACAGAGAAAATGTCAGTACGTTGCTCTTGCCTCTGGAGCCTCGTTGGTGGGGACATGGGGCTTCCCGGTGAATGGACGTGACCTGTTGACTCAGTGGCTGCTCACACATACTTCCACCATGAAGGAGTTAAAAACCGTTCACAGACGAGAAAAGAAAAACAGATACAAAAATGGAGTGGGGGGGGTGCTCCATTACAGGTAGATGAAGCCACGATTTAGCATCTTCCAATGCCCACTGGTCAGTGGAGAGCCACCACTCCCCCACCTCCCCAGCTCTATCCCGATACTGCCTAATTCTTCAGCAACTCTCAGGTGTAGAACGTGGACCATAGATGGTGGACTCTTACCAAGTCACCAGTGATGTGACTGACCAGGGAAGATCCTCAGAAAGAAAATGTACCGTGTGACCCCACAGCCATTCAGCATCAGCAGAACAGACAGGCTCTGGGTAAAGATCAGCCCTGGGCCCCCTGATTATCTCATTCCTGGCTCCACCCAGGCCTGTGGGACAGTGAACATCAGATGGACTGGAGGGGAGGGAATAGGGTTAATCCGGTATCCCGTGCTTGAAGTCAGATTTCCGGGCTGTATTCTTTTTGAAATCAGAAATAACTCAAACTGTCAAGTGTGTTCTTGGCGTTTCGGCCTCAAAGTTGTTCTGCTACCTAATTTCAGGGTGCTTTTCACAGTCCCAGTATGAAACCCTGTTCCCAGAGTCAGTCAGTGCTCATTCTGTCCACAAGGCCATGGGCTGTCTCTATAGATGTTTCAGGTGTTCTGCACATCTCATGCCGACAGGTCTACCCCACATTGCGCGATCTGTCAGTTTTAGTGTCTGTTAGTCAGATGCACTGAGGATTCATCTGTGTTGTGGTGTGCACCTGCGCTGTACCTGTACTGTACCTGAGCTACACCTGCGCTGCACCTGCACTGCACCTAATCTACACCTGTCCTGCATCTGTATTGCACCTACACACATCCTGCACCTGTCTGCATCTGAGCTACACATCCTGCACCTGAGCTACACCTGTGCTGCACCTGCACTGCACCTGAGCTACACCTGTGCTGTACCTGTATTGCACCTGTGCTGTTCTTGCACTGCACCTGAGCTGCACCTGAGCTACACCTGTGCTGCACCTGCACTGTACCTGGGCTGTATGGGTGCTGCACCAACCTGTGCCTCTTTTATGGCTGTAGTTTTGTTTTTTCATATATCAGTTGATAACAATGGCTTCTTCCCACAGCTTGGCTATTCTACGTAGTGGCATGGTGAACATGTGACTTCTATTTCTCCTGCACCTGAATTGCTGTGTATGAATTGCTGAGCCACATGGTAGCTCTTTAACATTTTCAGAACCGGCAGAGCCATTTTTCTTAGGTATCCCCAGCAATGCACCAGAGATTCTGTTGCTCCCCTCCCCCATCACTGTCTGTAACACATCTTTTTTCCCTTCTGTCTATAGCAGGGTTGATCTTCGGTGACCCTCTACAGGTGATAAATGGCTTTTGTCAGCTCTCTGCCTCTCTTGACCCCAATCATGTCAATTTGTTGTGAGTTTTATCATGTTTTTGGCTTGCTAATGCCTGGTTGAAGGTTTAATGAAGATCTGAGGGCTGAGGGCTCTTCCTGGTTCACAAATTCTTGTCATCTCTTCCTAGATTCTCTTTCCACCCATCCCCCGTGTGCCTGGTAGCTTACTTATCATTACGTAGCTTTACCATGGCTTTGACTTGATGCTTGTTCATGTATCTCTGCTGACTATGACTTGGCGCTGACTGATGTATAAGCTCTTTCCTCTGCTGGGTCAAATCTGTTGTTTAGGGAAGTCATAGACTGAACCATGTCCTCCAGTGTTCATGCCAAATGTTCGGTATTAGTGACCGGGCCTTTGAAAATCGGTTCTTGTACTGGCTAGTTTTGTGTATCAACTTGACATAGGCTGGAGTTATCACAGAGAAAGGAGCTTTAGTTGGGGAAGTGCCTCCATGAGATCCAGCTGTGGGGCATTTTCTAGGTTGGTGATCAAGCAGGGTGTGTGTGTGTGTGTGGGGGGGGGGCATCCCTGGGCTGGTTGTCTTGGGTTCCATAAGAGAACAAGCTAAGCAAGCCAGGGGAAGCAAGCCAGTAAAAAACATCCCTCCATGGCCTCTACATCAGCTCCTGCTTTCTGACCTGCTTGAGTTCCAGTCCTGACTTCTTTTGGTGATGAACAGCAGTGTGGAAAGTGTAAGCCGAATAAACCCTTTCCTCCCCAGCTTGCTTCTTGGTGGTGATGTTTGTGCAGGAGTAGAAACCCTGACTGAGACAGTTCCCTTTTATTGCTGTGAGCTTGTCCTGCATTGGTGTGCACTCTATTTGAATGACCATCACTCAGAGGACAACAAGAAAGTGTGAACAGAGAGACACGGAAGCAGCAGGGACACATGGTGACAGTCGGGTAGTAGAGTGGTACACCTGGAAGCCAAGGTCAGCCAGGGACTTCAGCAGGAGCCATGAGGAGGCAGACAAAGGCATGTCTCTCCATGTTTCTATAGCTTTCAGGGACCGGGCACAGATGGCTCTGCCTTTAAGCAGACAGGTTCCTTCTGACGACCTTCACGTGGACATGGCTGTCTGTCCTCCATAACTTTCACCTTTCTGCATGTGTATGACCTGAAGATTGTCCCCTACAGAGACTGTGCCAATCAAGACCAGCTACACCCATCTCCTTGTTCACTTGTAAGCCATAAACTCTGGTCCCTCGTGTATCTTTAGGTGATAACCCTGCCTCCTTGCCAGCCGAGAGCTCCTCCTCCCTGTTCAACTCTAAATTGTAAACACGTGAAGCTTCCAGGGCGCTGCGGTTTCTCCAGCCTAGAGCTTAGACCCCTCAGCTTCCCCACCCCATATCTGCACTCTCTGCCACAGACAGTCCCATCCCAGGAACTGTGCACAGAAATGGTGCAGGAGCATGTTCTCCGTGATTCAGACTTTAGAGAGTTAGCCTAATTCTTTGAATGCAATCTCAATCGCCATAACAGCTTCTGTCTAGTAAATCTTATGACCAAACTTCTCTAGGGATTGTATATACGTATGAATGTACATATGTCTGTCTGTATGTATGTATGTACGTATGTATATGTGTATATGTGTGTATATGTATGTGTCTGTTTGTATATGCATCTCTGTGTGTGTCTGTATATTCATCTCTGTATCTGTCTGTGTGTTGGCCTGTGTTGAAAGGTCTCAAGAGCACCTGCGCTTTTGTAATTCTCTAGGGACTGGACACAGAACGTACTCAGACAAACGGGGGATTTGCAAGAATGGAGACACTTTAAGCAAAATACAGAGAGGGAAAGGGGGCACCTGCATAGAGTCTAGGGGATTAGTACAGATCTTCACCCACTTGCCCAGTCGGTCACCTTGGAATCTGTTTCTTCATGTGTCAAAATGTATTATAGAGAAGCGTACTGGGGCCTCAGTTATCTGGACACTGGAAGGGGACAGTGGGCTTAAGGGACCTGGTACCCTCTTCACCGGACATGCTTAAAATTCTAGTGTGTCAGGAAAAAAAAAAACAGTCACGTGACCACCTTGGTGTCGGCCAACTGGCTTGGAACCCAGGACATTCTGACCAACTGCCCAGGTGACAGTTGCATAAATAATGAGCTCTGCCCGAACTGAACTGGCTGAAGCTAGAGGAGCACTATGAAGAAGCAGCTCCTGGGAGGAGCTCCTGTGCTGGGGCGGAGTCGTTCAGGGAAAGACTCAGGGCTCCCCGGGTCAGCAGCCTGGACACGGGGAGGCTGAGAAGGGGCTGTGGCTATGCCACTCTGCGTGTGGAGCCTGATGCTTGAGTTCTGGCTCATTAGGGACTCGGCTGCTACTGTGCCAGAGGCCTCTGCTGAACTGGGGTAGACAGTAGGATGGCCTTGTCGGCCACCTCCTGGTCTGTCTTTGATTCCCCTGACAAGGATGCAGAGCCTCTTGCGGCACTACAGTAGCTGCATGTATTCTCTCCTTAGAATGTCTTAGCATCTTTGCATCTTGTGCCCTTGAGCCTCAACACTTAGACAGCATATTCCAAACAGGAGCACGGATGTCCAGGGGGAGCTTCCTAGATACCCTTTTCTTCTGTTGTCCCCCACTGCCTCGGGGGGCCAGCTGAACCACGGCTGCATCGGGAAGAGGGCCTCCCAATGTACAGCAAACTTAAACCACTCAAGGGGCAGAGTCTGGAATCATTTTTAGAGAGAAAAGGCAATATAGTGAACGGCACAGATCCCAGGAAGGTGCCTGCCAGCCTCAATTAGAAGCCTCGGGGCCTGGGAAAGGGATTTGGTGTTCTCATCTTAGATAGTTCTCGGCTTACTTACCAGAACGCTCCTTTGGTTACCTACTCTTCTCGGGTATAAAGCTTAGTCTATTGATCGCACAGAGTCTGAAGGAAAACGGACAGGTGCTTCCCGCCTGTGCCTGAGCAGCCAGTGCTACATGTCTGGAGAGAGCCAGATATGTGAGGGTCTTTCCTGTAGCCAGAAAACTCGGGGAGTGTGTGTTGGGGGGCATTGGGTAGGTTCAGAGTTCACATGAGCATGGTATCATGGAGTTCCCCAGGAGGAACTGTCGTCAGCCCCGTGACCCCCCCCCCCACATCAGCCCTGTGCAGCGAGTGGAACATTATGTATTTGACAGTCCATGAAGTGACTTGCCCAGAGTCACACAGGTCTTGTGGACCAGATAGAAGACCTGTCCTTGGCTCCCCAGGGACACAGAGCATCAACCAGAGTCCATGATGATGCTGTGGACTCTCCCACCCCCACGCCACCCCCCAAGGGCTCCCCTCACACTCCTTTTTCCGTGAAGGTTTGGTGGCCACAAGCCAGTTTATCCCCTGTGGTCACTTTTCTGACACCTCCTGCTTTTTTAAAAACCAGAAGGTCAGAAGGATAGCGAGGTCCCGATTTCCACTGTCCCTATCCAGTGAAACCACAGCCAAGGGAACAGGCTTGGTGGAATCAGCGGGGAAAGATGACCCCGATGAGCTTGAGCTTGACTTTAGTCTGGCACGGTGAAGAGACATGAGAGGTGTAGAATAAGAGGGAGCCCCCCCCAGCCCCCTGGCATTTGGCTACCTTAAGAGAGTCACATTTCTTCACATTGACCTTCAGAGCACTGGGCAGAAATCACATCGCACAACACCCACTGTGGGCCTTCGAGATGCTTTGGGGTTTTTGTTTTGTTTTTCTCAAGACAGGGTTTCTCTGTGTTGTCCTGGCTGTCCTGGAACTCACTCTGTAGACCAGACTGGCCTTGAACTCAGAAATCCACCTGCCTCTGCCTCCCGAGTGTGATGCTTTGTTTTAATTAAACAGTCGGATCCCCCTGGTCTGCACCAGTCAGCACCAGTTCTAAGTCAGCAGCTGGGTGAGGCGCCTCTAGGGGAAAACAGCGGCTCTGGGGGGGCGAACCACTTGGGAACTCTCAACCGAACTCTGCCCTGCACAGCCAGGGGTAGAGCACCTCTGTGAAGTTCCTTCCATAACCACTGGCTCCCACACTCCATGTTTCTTCTGAACCATCCCGACCCTGCTCCTGTCACATCCCTCGGCCATCAAATGTCCCTATTAACTTGATGGCGATGACTCTCTAGCACAGTCCTGGCAGCACCCCCAAAGCAGGGATTCTGTCGCCACCCCACCCCATGGCCGTTCCACTCTGACATCTCAGATTCTCTCTTTGGAACACCTCCGAGTCTAAATCGCTCTTAGTGATGTCAGGTTTCGACAAGTGTTTTCAGCTGTGTAAGGGCCGCAATTCAGCTTTCCTGCGGTTTTGGTGTTGGTTGCTGTCGTGGGGGAGATGTGTGCAGGCTTCCCTTCAGATCTACGCTTGGCGGGGGTGAGGGTGGTGGGGGTGGTGATGAAGAGCTTGTCATGGTTTCGAACTGAAACTGGTGGACCTCAGAGGAGGCTTGCTGGGCCTGAGGCTTGCCTCCCAGAAATTTACACTCACTATAGACACGTGAGCAACAGTAAATATGAAAGGATAAAAATGCAACATTATACCCTAAATGTCCACTCAGTGTGGCCAGTCTAACCAGTGCAAACCATACTTTAAAGCCAAGTGGCTGTGAGCGAGCGCCATGGATGCAGGTCATTGACCTCCTATGGTGTTGCTACTCATTATAGGAGCTTGCAGCAGCACAGACAGTTGCAGGGTGCCGGGGGAGATGCAGTGAGGAGGAGGAGGAGGGGGAGGCTGGCTGGGAGCCTGTGTAGTTCCAGAAGGCTCCTCAGAGATCCTTTTACTCAGCATCCAGCAGCCACCAAGTTCTGTCTTGTGACCTTTGCTAAGGTGGTGTGTGTGAGGAGAGCATGACTGTCCTCCAACAGTGCGGTTGCCTGGGCTCTCATGGGGCAGCTCTGTCAGTGAACCTGAAGCAGCAGAAGGGGCCTCTCTGTAAGGATACTGGGGTGGGAAAGCCGAATCCCACGAAGCTGGGTCTCTGGGGCAGGAGGTCGATGATACTGGGCAACGCCATGCAGTGCCCTCCATAGGGGCCATCCTGAAGCCTGCACTCAAATAGGGGCCAGCTCTTTGTGTTTCCCCAAGGACGCATTTTATTTCTGATCCCCGCTCCTCCCAGCCCACCTGTCTCTCTAACCAGAAACAAGTCTCTGTGCTTGGAGGAGGCTTTCTCAGGACAGGCATTCACTTCATGGACTTCCCTATGATCTTGACCTTTCCGGCCTTGACCCAAAAGCAGCCACGGTGCCTCTTTCATTGATCTTGGTGTCCTCAAATTGAAAGCCAAGGAAGAGGTGGGGGGCGTGGTAGCCTTTTGCCTCTGCTCACCGCACCCTCATCACACTTTCTTCCCACCCTTCACCCCACCTCACCTCCCACTCTTTGCCGTCTCCAGCAAGAGGTGGCCGAGACTCCCAATGACCCCCCTATCTGGAAGGTTGAACACACTTGCGCTTATGCTGAGCACCCAGTGGCCCAGGCCCTCTCCTGAACCTTTACATAAATGGTGACACCTCACAGCTGTCCTGCCCCTGTCCCCATAAAGGGTCCCTGCCTGGCTCCTATTCAGTGTTGTAGCCTGGCATCTGAAACCAGGGCGCTGCCTAGCAAGAGTCTGAGGGTCTCTGCAGACACAGTGAACCAGCTGCCTTCCCAGGAGGTCAAGTGTCTGGATGGACCAGATCCCTCACGATGAGAGTCAAAAATGTGAGAAAGAGGAGCCGCAAGTGGGGACTCCTATGGAGACGAGGGAAGGGCAGGGCAGAGGAAGCTGACAGGCAGGCGGGTTCTTTCTGAGTCTTCACTGTTGCCAAGCGATCTACTGAATTTTCGGAGTAGTAGTGTTGATGAGGTGGCCACAGGGACCAAGAGCAGAGGGGGAGATGGCGGGGAGAGCTCAGGCCCTGCTGCTCCGTGGACGGTGTTATTCCACACTATTCACCCCAAGACACTACCAGTGTCCATTCCCTCACACCTGCAGTCCTCATTGAGGGCCTGGACTCCTCCACCCTGCAGTAGGGATGGATGGAGGTCCCTGGTCTCTGTAGCTTCCCACCAGTCCAGTTCTATAGCTGTGACCGGGAAGGGATGTCTGTATCCTGCTGTTTCTCAGCAAGGCCATCAGTCCATGACACTGACTGCATTGCACCCATGTCCTTCCTACTTGTCTTCTATATTCTGTCGCAGACATCTCTAAGAACATGGAGGAATATAGACACCCTCCTCTCCTGACCACTGCTGGGTCCATTCCTCTAAGTGTGGACCCCTTGCTGTGCACCGGCCTTAGGATGCAATGAATCCCACGCTGAGCAAACTGAGTTCTTGCTTAGCAACTAGCATGATGTTAGTAGGTACTCAGAAAAATTTGGATTTTTTTATGCCCAGCCTACCATTAAGATGCTAAATGTGAGTGTAGCAGTGACTGACAACTTCTCCAAAAACCTCCCAAGTCTGTGGTTAGGACTTGGAGGTGGACATGCGTAGCAAGCAGGGACCTGCCAGTGTTTGCACTGGATATCGAATCAAACTGAGTGGGAAGTTCTCACATCAGAGAATGGAATGGGTGTACTTGGTGTCCAGGCACAAGCCCATAGCTGTCTAGAGCCCTGCCCCTCCCCCAGAGGGCGTGGCCTTTTGGATCTGCTGCCTACAGGCTGCATCCTGGGTCTCAGAGGGATGCAGATTCCAGACTCCTCCTTGGGCGAGTGAGGGGTGGAGCTCAGCCAGGGTCAAGCATCTCTCCGATATCAGTCCTCAACCCTGTCCCCGGAACTCCTCACACTCTGAATCCTGGAGCCTGCAGACCTGACGGTGACCTGTGGAGATTCTCACCCGCCACCTGGCATCTGCTAGAACACTGTCCCCACGTTCAAGGCTATGCCAGCCAGGCCCTTTCCTGTGAGCGTCCTTCCACTGAGTCACACCCAAAACCAAGACCTGAATCCTGCGTGCTGTACAAAAAAATAGGCTGCCAAACATGACCCGGGGCTTTGAAAATCCCTGAGGCAGAGGAAAGATCTGGCCCCCTGGGAAAGATTGGGTCTCAGTAGCGGAGCAAGGAAGGAGGCTGATGCTCTGAGAACACAAGCCTAAGGCACACAAGCCCCACACCAGGGTTTCTGAAGCAGTGTAAGAGCTGGACTTCTGCATGCCCTTCCTTTCCTCTGACTACACAAGCCCCACCCCACCCCACCCCCCAGTCTCGTGAGGATGCACACTGACTGCCCTGGACACAGACTCAACCCAAGACTTCCCATCCCTGGTATTGCACCTGAGTGACGACGCCCACTGTTTCTGGAAATCAGACCTGCCCCATCAGCAGTCTGACCTCTGGAATCACAGGCACAAGGAGGAAGTTCTAGACCTTAGGGTTCCAACCGAGGTCTCGGGGTGTGACATGCAGTCACCTGCTATTTCCCCTTAGGTTCTCAGACCCTCCCGGAGTCTGAGAGTCAGAGTTGAAAGCCTTCAGCAAGACATTGCTTACCTTGTTCTCATTGGGAGTCAGAAACCCGCAAACACAAGGGCTGCAGTAATTGCCCCTCAAACTTACCCTCCTCCACTCCCCAGGGCCCCCGAATCCTCCACATCAATTCTAGCAGCGTCGAATTCCAACTGTGGCAGACACATGTGGGGCTCAGAGTACAGGGTGCAGGCCCTGAGGCAGATTGAGATTAGAAGCTTGAGAGCCCTCTATGAACATCCTCTGTGTTTCTGAATTGTGCATCTAGGCACCGACGGCATCTTCCTATGTGGGAAACATACGTGTGCCTCATACATACATACAGCACACATACTTTGTGTGCTGCTTTGGTACAGTGAAGTGTCAGCATCCAGGCCTGGAGGGATTCCCAGCAGGCCCGCAGTTTAACAGAGGGGTGGCCAGGGCCCTGAAAACTCTTGTCTAGGTGTGACCAGACCTTGGGAGCTGGTGGAGAGGGGGAGGGGCATGGTGCTGTCTACAGGAGCCCCAGCAGTTACCCCTAACTTTTATGGTGTGGGTCCCAAGGGGCTTGAGTGTCTCCCTGAGTAAGAACTCTTCCCACATCTGAGAGAGGCCCTCCCATGTGAGCATTTGGCAGATACTTATGGGGCCTAAGCAGGCTGCCCCGGGGCTGAGCCCAGGCAAAGCCTGAGTCATGAGGAAGAGATAGGACCTGTGCAGCAGCGACCATGCAGGGCCCAGATCCCTCTGCCCATGAGTAAGACTTGGGAGTGGTGATCCGAAGCATTCTGGAGGCAAAGCTAAAGCCTCCGTGTTGTCTGGATCACACAAGAGGTCTATCAGCTGCTATCAGTGATGACCTCACCACGCTCTGGAGCCCATGCCCTCTGCCCTCCCAGCAAAAAGGATGACCTGGGGGGGGGGGGAATCTACCTGTGACTACCCTGGAGGAATCTCGTCACTGTCTGGTTTAAACCTGTTTCTAGACCAGACAAGACGTGGGCGTGCAGCCCACCAAAGGCTGTCAGTTGACTTTTAGAAGCAGGTGAAAAATAAGACGTGATGCCTATCCCCACCTCAGTTGTGTGGATTCCTCGCTCTGCAGACTCCCGAGTCTGTTCTAAACCTGGGTCTTTTCCTGCTGACCTGTGACTTCCAGTCTGAAGACAAGAGGCTCGAAGACAAGAGGTCTTTTGCTTCTTCCTGCCTCCAACATAGCAAAGTGTCTAGCATGGCGCGGTGGCTTGAAGAAGGAACAGAACAGGAAGTAACTCAGACTCCTTGGACGTCGGATGTCTGTACCATGTAGGACTCAGTTCAGCCTGGACACCTGTGTTCCACTTGCTCCCTCCATGGCGGGGGTGGGAGGGTTGCGGGATGGGGAGAAGGGCGGGGAAGCACAAAACCAGCTGTGTAGATGCCATGGCTGAACTCAGGTGAGGATTCAGATTCAGTCTAGCTACTAATGTGACCCCCTTTCTGGCTGCTCTATATCTCTCCCTGGGAGCTCCAGCCCTCTCTCTAAGCCCCGCCCCCTGTGCGGAATGCCTCCTCTAAGCTCTGCCCCTCTGAGGAATGCCCTGGGCGCCCTGCACTCCTACATCCCTTGGTCTTGTAGCTGGTTCTCACTAGCATTTGTCACAGCAGATGTTCGTCAGGTGCCTCTGGGCAAATGTCCTCAAGCTCGGGGATGCGTGGGACAGTCTCTCTATGACAAGCTTGTTCCTGGAAGGTGGAGTGACAATGTGACATTTTTCAATTGTTCAGTCTCTTGCTTTCCCTGTGTTTGTGTGTATAATGATGACATTCAGGTTCATGGGGGTGGGGCCGGGCAGGGTAAACCTATAGTTTAGTTCCTCAGCCCCTCCCCGCCCCCAGTATCATTTCAAGTGACCTTGGCCACAAGTGTGTCTAGAGAACAACATACACATGGGACACTGGCCCCAACACAGAAAGGGTCGCAGGCACACTGTGCTAGAGAGAGAACTCAAGGCTTGGGTGGGAAACATTTTGGAGAGAAAGAAGGAAGGAAGCCAGTGGGGACCGGCTCCAGTGACTCAGTGAGCTTGTCGGTGGCCAGCGCCAGCATAGGGCCTAGCGCTCAGCCACTGTCCCGAGAAACGGAAGATGATGATTCCCGAGGTATTTCCAGGTGCTCTCACCTCCAAATAGCCCCCACCCAGCTGCCATCTTCCTCCAGGAATCCTGGCCGTCCGAGAGGTCAATAGAATGTGACCAAGGGGGCAGTGGGACTGTCATGGCCGGGTCAGAAAGGCACAGCAGCTCCCAAATCCGTCTCTTGAACTCGTTTCCTGTGACAGAGGCTGACCTTGGTGATTTGAGTCTCTCGCCTTTCCAGCTGCGCGCATGCGCAGTGCCTGCTTTCCGGTAATGTTTCATATGCTCTTGATGTAGATTCTCCTGTTGCTCACTGCAGGGCTGTGTGGGATGCTGACGCTGGTGGGTGGCGGCCGGGGAGGCTCTGCCTGTCTCTGAGGTTCTCCTGCCTTTCTGTCTTCTGCATTTATCAGTAAGAGGGGAGGGCTAAGTCTCTAGCTGCAGTAGAGAATTTGCCCGATTCTGCAAATCTACCTGGTTTTGCCTTCTCTGGTATGAGACCCTCTCGTCAGGGAGCCCAGCGGCGTGGATGCCGGGGACGCTATGGCTTTGAGGACTGGCTCACCGAGCCAAAGGTGGAACCTGTTTGTCCACGAATCCTTTTCCTCACCGTGATGGCTGCTTTGCTTGATGGATCTGCAGCTGCTTGGCTTACTTTTTGATTTGTGTGAGCAAAACCAGCGCCCTTCTCCACCGCTTTACCTTTAGCTTGTGCTTCCGTATTGAAAGTCGCCTTTTTGTACACAACATGTGGTTAGGTCTCACAGCTGTTTAATCCATGGTGCTAGTCTCTGACCTCTGACTAGTACATTTAGGCCACTCCCATCTAGAGAGATTTTTGAAATGGGAGGGGGAGACACAATATGTCAGGACAAACTGTCCATAGCTACAGTGCACGAGCACACCGTTTGGAAAAGCAGGACAGGCTCAGAATGACAGAAAGACCCACAGGGACCCCTTGGAGGAAGCTGACTTTTAAACTGAGCTTTGAAGGCTCTGACGAACCTTTACTGCTGAGTGAACCACAGTCTCTAAGAACCCAGAAGGGCTGTGGGGACGTCTAAGCCTCTGTTACATGAAGGAAAAGGGCTGCACATGTGACTGCTACCACTTTTGTGTTGTTTTGTGAGTTTTATTGTATTGTTTTGTGGTGTGAGCCTGCGCCTGAGGGCAGGGGTGGCAGTAGGGTGTGGCAACTCGCTATGGTGTGAGTTGGAGAACTCTGGGGGGGGGGTGTGCAGTCCACAGAAGGGGGTCAGGTGCCACTGCCATGTGGGAGGGAGACTGGGACAAGCACAGTGGCTGAGGCCCCCTGAGATGCCAAGTGTTTTTGTCTTTCCCAGCAGAGAGAGGCAAGTTCTTTTACTCGAGGGGGGAGGAACCGCTCGCCCTAGGGAGGTGAGGCTGGTGTGGGTCCTATGATGCAGGCCTTACTAGGAGCAGTTTGAGCCAAGAGAGTTAGGGTGGGAGCATGAGTATGCAGATGGACTGGAAGGAGGTGTGGGGGAATGAGAGGGCAGGGCAGCCATGCTTGCTTCCAGACATGGGATGCAGCAGCTTTACAAGGCCCCGAGAATGGGCATCCCTCTCCCTCCAAGCTCCTCTGCTATGCTTATGATGGCACTGGAGAGGGAGCCCGAGAGCCTGGGCAGGCAGAGGGGAGAGCATGGGGCAGCGGGTCCTGGCATGTCTGGGTCTAGGGTGGTGACTCTCAGACCCAGTCTCAGGTGGTACTGTGGGACAGAATCTCTTCAGCCATGTGTGCGCATAGGAATCTCCCATTCTCCTCCCCAGACTTTTCCCCCATGTGTGATGCATATGATGGTGTCTGCTGGCGTCTGACACCAGAGAAACCAACAACAGGGGGTCCTGCCTCTCTTCCTAGAGGGCATTGGGGAAGAGAGTCGAGGCACCTCCCTTCTCTGATGTGGCGGGAAACCTTGGGTCGAGTTTTTTTACTCTGGATGGTGGTACAGTGGGGGCCAGGGCTCACGACTCTGGTTGGAGCTGTCTTCAGAGCTCTACTATGGAGCCCCAGCCCTGGGCAGGAAAGCTCATTAGCAGACGTGATAGATGTGAGCACGTGACTGCCGAGTCGTGTCCCGTGTCCCTGTTGTTCCTTCTCCATTAGCAGCCGTGTCTGCACGCTCGGCCACCCCTCCAGACCCTTCTGAGTTCTCCTGGGGCTCTGAATGCAGTCTTTTTTATGCAAGGGTCTTGGACACGTCTGGGTGTGTTCGGCGCAAGCCTACAAACTCTCTTCACCTCTACCAGAGATAATAAGGTCACTAAACAGCAAACTGGGCTGTGAGGCAGGCTCACCAGTGGGGAGGCCTGCAGAATTCAGCAGGGACGCAGAGAGGAACTCAGGGTGCTGGGTTGTGCAGTGTTGTCTAAAAACACACTAACCAACCACCCACGTAATGTCACTGGGTCCTTGAGATGTCCTGCAAGCTGGAGCAGGAGCAGCTGTGGGATTGCAGCTGTCTAAGGGAAGCCGGTGGGCGGGGTCTGTAAGGATGCTGGGGGGCAGCTAGCACTTTTTTTTTTTTTTTTGGTTTTTCGAGACAGGGTTTCTCTGTGTAGCCCTGGCTGTCCTGGAACTCACTCTGTAGACCAGGCTGGCCTCGAACTCAGAAATCCGCCTGCCTCTGCCTCCCGAGTGCTGGGATTAAAGGCATGCGCCACCACACCCGGCTCAGCTAGCACTTTTTACAGGTCTTATATACCCTAGAGCCCAGGCAGGCCATAAGGACAAAGGGTGCCCGGGACACAAGCAGGTAGTTTGGAAGTTTGCTGTAAAGAAGCAACATCTACCTTCTCTTTCAACTGCGTGCCATTGGGCTTGGCCATGCGTGGCACACGGTTGGCACAAATATTTGGAACCTGTGAGTAAAGAAGCTGGAGGTGGGCTCAGAACGTGCTGCCCAGGCCCATGTAACAGATGCCCAAGGAAACACAAGTGCTCATGCGCACACACAGGTTGCTGGAGTGAGAGGCTAGGGGGCACTGGAGTGCTCAAAGGCTGCAGATCTTCCCTCTGGGCCTTGGGGTCAGGGGTGGGGTGGGGTGGGGGGAATCTCCCTGAGGCTCTGAGCTAGAGCAGGACTGGTCCCCTTTTCCCTGCTCCAGCTCCAGAGCTGTCAGTCCCCCCCCCCCCCCCTGCAGGAGCAGTGTGCCCAGCAGAGGGGCAGCTGCTTGCTGAGCAGCTCCTGCCTCTTGCAGGAGCTTTGGGAACAGTGCCTGGGTATCCTCCTGCCCTCACCCAGAGAAGCCACTGCAGGGGTCGGGGGCAGGGCACTGAGACCAAGACAGAGGACACCACTCAGAGATGCCAAGACAACTGAACTGTGGACCTGGGGGGGCTGAGAAGGAAATGCTAACCTTGTGAGTCTGCACACCCCTCCCTGTCTAGCAATGAAGCCCCGTGCTCTCGCAGAACTCTCTGAGGATGCTCTAGTTCCGTTATCTCTTAGAGAGAGGAGCGCGCACACCGCACGGGGTCATTCTCCACTGAGGGTGCCGCTGTGCTCAGGCAGTTCAGGGAATAAGTAAATGCTGTTCTCTGCTCTCAGCAGATGCCCCTGGTGGGAAAGAAGTGAGCTTCAAATTTCCACTTCACATCCTCCTAGAGCACAAAGAGTTAATGGAGCACACATTAAAGCCCCCTCGCAATCCCTGCTCTCCCCACCAGCCGCCCCGCAGCTGTCAGGGAACTCAAAAAAAAAAAAAAGATTCAGGTTGGCACATGGCCAATAAGACTCATCTGTGTATTGGCTGTGCCCTGCCCTGCTCTTCCTGGGCCACTAAATGACTTAATGTCATTTCCAGTAAATCCTTTTACTTGTACTTCAAGTTTCCATTTCCAGACAAGAGCATCCTCCAGTCAGCCCCTGGGGTCTCTCTGGCCTCTTAAGTTTAAGAGTTGGACTCTGTAGGGAACCCCTCTTCCTCAGTGTGCGTCCTGAGCCACGCATGGCCACTGGGCATACACTCACCCTGCTGTTAGTTGTGGGTACGGTCTTGTGGACGCTTCATGAGACAGGTTACTGTAGGACGTGGTCTTCGAAGCAGCTGTGGTCTGAGTGGTGTTCCCCAAGGAGCCTGGGTCGGAACCGATTTGCAGTGTGTGCATCACCAGGCTGAGCCATGGGGTGTTTACGGTCAGTTCTCCCTAAAGGTGTAGTTGTCCTGAATGGATGTTGTGGGTGTGGATTCCTCACTGGAGAGGTGGGCTGATATGAAGGCAGATTGAGCCTGGTCTCTCTTGCCTGGAGGCACCGAAGAAGTGAGCTTCAAATTTCCACTTCACATCCTTCTGGAGCATGAAGAGTTAATAATGGAGCACTGTGGAAGGGATGGCACGGCACAGTTCCAGTCCCAAGAGCAGAGCTAGCAGGGTGTGGGCCTTTACAAGTGTTGGCCATTGGTAGGCATAAGGTTTACTTATGTAGTAATGTACACAATTAACTTTATCATTTCCTCCTTTGAGGAATGCTCTCCCGGCCAAGGTTGATGATCCCATGGCCATTAGAAGCAGCAAGAGTCTGGGAGGAGAGTGTCTAATGGCCTTAGCAAAATGGTAAATGCTCTTAAGGCTGTGGGAAAGAACTCTGAAAACATGCGTTCAAAAACCGTGTAGGTTGGATTTCTCATCTGTGCAAAATACGAGTCCAAAATATAATTCATACAAAATATGAATTATATGAGGGGCTTCACTGTGAGCAAGAGTTTGTAATTGATCTCTCCTGATTTGTACTTTTGTGTGGTCAAGTTTTCTGTAAACCTGTTTAATATCCTAGATAATTGATAGAATCTCCTCTTTGTGGGTTTTTTTTTTTTTGAGGAATAATTTTTAATCCCCAACAAGGCAAAACTCTCTGCTTCATCAAACATTTCTTCTAAGAATTAGCCAGTAAGATATCATCCATATAATGATACATTTTACAGTGAGAAAACTGTTTATAACAGCTGTAGAAAATGTTAACACAGTGCTGAACTGTTTGGAAGAACTTTCCAGTGACACCGTTGACACAGGTTGAGCACTACTATAAGCAGGTGCCACAAAGGCAAGTTTTTCCTTATCCTGTTTTTGTAAAGATGCAGTGAAGAAGTAGTCTTGTAAATCAATCACTATAATAGATCATCCCTTAGATAATGATGAAGGCAAGGGAATTCCAGGCTATAAAGAGCCCATTGGCTCAATCACCTTATTTACGGCTCTCAAATCTGTTAATAGTCCCCATTTTCCAGGTTTCTTCTTAATGACAAATATAGGAGAACGCCAAAGACTGATTGGTTGTTCACTATGTTGGACGTTTTGCTGCTTCTGCAGCAGCTGTCCTAGTGCCTCTAAGTGTTCTGATGTCAAAGGCCAATGTTCCACCGACGTACGTTTGTCATCTAACCATTTTAAAGTTACGGCAGTTGGTGTGTCTTTGAAAGTCCAATAGCTGTTGTGTCCTGCTTATATATGACGTTATGGCTGTTCTTGAAAATACCTTTTAGTATTATTCTCAGAAGT
Source organism: Mus caroli (assembly GCF_978045245.1). Classification (NCBI taxonomy): domain Eukaryota; kingdom Metazoa; phylum Chordata; class Mammalia; order Rodentia; family Muridae; genus Mus; species Mus caroli. The sequence goes on along the minus strand of NW_028227259.1, from coordinate 118,991,223 downwards.
GTTTATTTTCTGGATTGTTTCTGAGATGAAAGGAATGTTAATCTGTATTTTCCATTGTGGCAACAAATCACTTGCCATAATTTCATGGCTACCTTAGCCACATATGGCTTTAATTCTCCTATTTGCCTTCTGGTCCTACACACTCAACCCATCTTGCACCTCTTCATCTGAGATAAAGTTCCAACCCCTGGAAGATGAATACAGAGCTCCTGAAGAGGCCAATCTGGATGCCAAGATTTTGGAGACCTTATTGTCACATCTGTTTCTGTGTCTACTCAATCTTCAATGCCGTTTAGCTTTGGTCTCCTGATCATTTATAGCAGTTTACTAAACTGCTTGTTTTTTGGTCTCACCTGAATTTTTTGTTTGTTTGTTTTTATCTGCTGAAGTTGTTCTGTCATTGATTCTGTCCAGAATCACGCTGTGTTAACAACAGGCCTTAAATCTTTTCATTGCTTTGTGTGGATGAGCTTTTCTGATGCTGACAGGTAATGATTGAAGCAAATTTGATTACTGGGGGCTGCAGGAACCATCCTAGGATGTTTCCTGACAGCAAAAGGCCACCTTGCCTGTCCCTAGTTGATCTGAATTTGTTACTCAGTGCCAGCCTTTGCCCTACCTTGTGCATGCTCCAGTCTGGGGCCTTCTTTTTGGATTGTCTCTAGAAGAAAAATTGTTTCTAGGTATGTCTTGCCTACAATCCCTTTTCAAGTGACCAAATGTTAAAACATTTGACATTTGATTTTACTTACAACTTTTAGATGTTGCTTTACCTATTAGAGTATCATTATAAATGTGAGATGCAATATCAGCCAAATTTCTAATCCATTCATTTATTGGTGCCAATCTTGCCTTTAAAGGCCTAATCACCCCTTCTGTATTCTGAATTAGCATTCTCAAAAGCCAAAGATTCAATTCATGTTTGTCTGACTTCTGAATCTGATACTATGCTATTTATCCCTGAAGTCAATCTATGCGGGGGTGGGGGTGGGGTGGGGGGTGGGGGGGGGAGAGAATCAGTGAAGACTTCTTTTGGGCCTTGTATAATTTTAGTAAAAGACTCAGACCTCTTTCCTGATTCTTCAACCTTGTCTCAAGCATTAAAAGCTGTTAAATGACATAGCACTAAGGTGTGATCACGAAATTCAAGCTGCCTTTGCATACTGAGCTTCACCCAGCAACTGATCTTGGGAACTATTAATACCCCTAGCCCTATTTTGTAGTTCCATAGCCCTAGTATCCTCTTTGCACCATGTTCTTCATTGTAACTGAGGGCCAGCTTCCAATTTTGCTGTTGCCAAATCTTTCCAGTCTTGGGGGATAATTCTGAGTTGCCCATGAATGTAATATCTGATTCACCTAGGGTGAATGCACACCATACAAAACGATAGCTTCCTTAAATCCCCTCAAATCACACTTGTCTATGGGATTCAGTCTAACGTCTTCATCACCTTGGGGCTGGCTATTGCCTGCTGTTTCTCGTACAGTAACTGGATAGACTAAGGTTGTTTTTCTAACGACTTTGGCCTGCCCCTCTTCAGTGTCATCATGCAGTGGTGCAATAGGCTCTTGTCTAAATTCCTCTGCCTGTGTCTGAGTATTTTCCTTATTTTCATCTATAGAAGTCTTTCTAAGACTTATATCTTATCAATCCATGCTTCACATTTGTCACAGAAAAAAAAAACCCACCCACTATGGCTATTAAGGATAAAATATGAATTACCAGACTGATAATAATTATAACTGGTCAATCTCAATTAAGTCATTTATCTTTTCATTTTCTGCTATTTTCAAGCCATGTCCTAACACCCTACATGATAATATTTTCTATCCTGAACAAGGGAAAAAGTTTTCCATTTACTATTAGTTAAATTTTTCCTTGAAAACCTCCCAGGTGTCTTACCTGATGGCTACTTAGTTTGTTGGCAGCTGGTGTGATTTCTCTGTTCATGTAGTTGTGCCACATGTTAGAGCGCCAAATCCTGTTTTGTTTTGTTTTAACAAAACAATGAAGGTTCAGGAGCCAGATGGTAAAAACACGAAAGCCTGGTAGCTCAAAGAGGCAGAAAAAGTACCCAGCTGACTTGCCTCTTCAGCCAGTTGTCCCACCAGGAATGTCCCTTTCTCACGCCATCTCAAAAGACCTCCTTCAAATTGATTGTCCCTCCCTGAAAGGACACTGGTCCCTGTCTACCAGTGGTGAACTATAGCGTGCGTACCCTAGAGAAATCCTGGGCTCCAGAGTAAAAGAGTAAGCTGTGCATCCATGGTAACAGAAGAGAGAAGGGAAGGGAAGCAGCGCCTTCCCAGATGGAATCAGAGCAGCACAACAATGCGCCTCAGGGAGGGGCTCAGGGAGCTGTGGACTAGATAGCACCCACCATGCTGTCCCGGAGGTGTGAAGGGCCGGCCGACATCCAGTGGTCATGGACGACCTTGTGTCATACTGCTGCCATGATGACTTCCAGAGGGAGGAAGGAATAAACTGACTTCAGTGACCAAAGTCCCCAGAGCAACAGTGACTTGAGACAGGTGACAAGTGCTCACTGGTCGGTTGTGTCCCAGCGTAGGATCTGGCTCAAGGGAGAGATGGCAGGTGACTAAGTTCTCTGCGTAAAGTGGTCCTATGATGTGTTTATGCTACAAGAAGGTTTTGCTAGCAGCCGGTGGTAAGTGACTATATTTAATATTAACTATGCATGACAAAAATAGAGCAAACGTGTTTACACTAGCTGCATACACTTGGCAGATGTAGGTATCGCAGGAGGTTAGTGTTGAAGTTTGGACTGTTGCTGTGTATTGTGATGCTAAATACTGGCACCCAAGGTCTGGGTTGCCCCTAGGGATGAGGAAATCCCCTTGCGCACACCAAGTGATGCTATGTAACCTTGTTCCTTCATTTAAAACTATTGGTTGACTAAAGAGGCCTCCAGCCAGCCTATCGCTGTGCAGAAGAGAGGCAAGCAGGGTTTAGAATCCCAGGCTTGGGGTCTTGAGGCAGGACCATGACAAGGAGAGCACAGAGGGTGGTAGGTCATATCTCAGGGTTATTGCTAAGGAAGTAGATGCTAACAGCTTAGAGGGCAGATGGCTTCCCAGCTCTAGTGCTGACTAAGGCTTATTATAAAAGTTTTGTGGCTTTTATCTGGGTACTAAGTGATCCAAGATGGGTTAGAAGCTCCCAATTGAGATTAAATATTTATTACAACATATTGGCGAGCCAACATGTGGTAAGAACTTAACAAAATTGAGATTTAACAAAATTCCAGATTTCAAATTCCAGGATAAAAAAAAAAAATGTACTTCCCCCCCCTCCCCCTAACCCGAAAGCTGGGTGGGATTTGGGACAAGTGTTGGAGTGAATGCTAATTCGGTGCACATGATTTGAGAGTTTCACAGCCTGAGATAAGACGGCTGTACCCTGAGAACTGACCTCACACCGTACGGCAGAGCCCAGGAGCTACAGTGGCAGGCTCAAATCCTAGGCAGCTTGGGCTCTTCTTGGGTGCTTCTACTGTGCCACTGCTAAAGCACAACTCTGGATGCTGGGGACAGATGTCAGCCGAGTCGCTCAGTTGCAGCACCATGTCTAGGCTAAAACACAGCAGACACAGGAGATGAGAGACAGGCAGCAGATCTCTGAGAATTCTGGACCAGCCTGGTCTGCACAATACAGTCAGGGTGGGACCCTGTGCTGATAGATACAGCCACTTGCAAACAACAGTCTGTGATTCAAGATGACACATGACACATTTTTTTCCACTTAAAAGTACTATATTGGAGCCAGGTGGTGGTGGTGCAGACTTTAATCCCAGCACTTGGGAGGCAGAGACAGGCAGATTTCTGAGTTTGAGGCCAGCCTGGTCTACAGAGTGAGTTCCAGGATAGCCAGGGCTACACAGAGAAATCCTGTCTCAAACAAACAAACAAACAAACAAAAAAACAACAACCAACCAACCAAAAAAGTACTACATTGGTTTTTGCTTAATAATAGTTGAGAATGTCCTTAGTAATTAAAAAATTTTAAATACATATAATCTTACACTTATATAAAGAAAATGGGATATAATGAGCATATTTATCCACATAAGGTATATTTATCATTTCTTTTTTTAAAAAAAGATTTATTATATGTATGTACACTGTATCTGTCTTCAGACACCCTAGGAGACAGCATCAGACCTCCTTACTGTTGGTTGTGATCCACCATATGGTTGCTGGGATTTGAACTCAGGACCTTCAGAAGAGCAGTCAGTGCTCTTAACTGCTGAGCCATCTCTCCAGCCCATAAATTTATCATTTCGAATAGAAAGATAATGCTTTTCTGTTGCTAGAAAGCGTTTTGCCCTGGGAAAGGCATATTACTGTGGGCCAGTGTGAGAACCAGGGTTGGGGTTGGGGCAGAATTGTTTTGCTTCTATCTGAACAGGAGAAGAAAAGCTGTGCTCCTGAGAGCTAACGTGGGGAAGGGTTTCAAGCTACTCTGAGCAGCCAGCCTGTCTCCTTGGAATGTGGGGCTCCCCGGAGAAGAAACAGCAGCCCTGTAAGAGCTAACTGGAAACGGTGTCATGCCATTCTGAGCAACTGCTCTGCTTAGCCGTGGGCTGCCACTGGAGAACTGATTACGGCTCACCCTAGTGCATGACGCATACCCAGGGCAAAACCTCTGAGCAGACGCAGTGTTACTTAGGAATAGGCTCATACACTAAGTGGAAGGGAATATGAATGAAGTCGAGATACAGAGATACAGAGAAGGCTATTAAATTAAGGAAGAAAAGGTACATATATACTAAATAAATTCAGGCCTCTGATCTCAGCACTTGGGAGACAAACACAAGAACAGGTAGGTTCCTTGTGAGTTCAAGGCCAGCCTAATCTACAGAGGAAATCCAGGGCAGGCCAGGATACACAGAGAAATCCTGTCTCATTAAAGAGTAACAATAATAATTGTATTAAGTTGTTTTAATTGTTTTAAGTTATCAAAATGAAGGTGTCTACAAGTTCCATGGTTATGATGATAGTATACGTCTCTCTTTGAGAGAGATCAAAACAGAGCAGTCCTGAATGGAAAAGGGGCTGCTGGATTGAAGCAGTACATATCAAACTCCTGGACCAAAGGACCTACTATGTTGGGAGAGAGGCTCTGTACTTGTGTTAACAGGAAGAAGGCTTTGGGCTCCTTCCAAAGTAATAAAGATCAGATTTGGTAGATGGAGACACACACACACACACACACACACACACATACACACTGAAGATCTCAGCTTCAGATGGGAGACATGCTAGGGACCAGATGCACTGGTAAAGTATATTGCTAACACTGCTTTTAAAACAACTCTGAAACTGACTGGGACATAGCTACATCTCCAGCTAGAACTTGAGTTTACATGGCTAATGAGTCTTGTCGGCTACAGAATTCTCATGCCTTATTATTACATAGCATCTTTCATATGGTGTGAATGGAGACTTATATACGATCAAACTAACGTCCAAGGAAAAGACAGTTTTCACCTGCTCAAACAAAGAGCAGGAAATTGTCCTTAATTGGTCTGTGCACCCTGCGCATTCCACACAGATGTCTTTATAGACCTATGTATTGCTTGTCAGGTTTGTGTATTGCAGAATGGAGGCCCAGGAGGCCAGCCCTGACCGGGATTCATCCTCAAAGATGCTGAAAGGCCAAACCTGCTGTTTCGCTCCCTGATCGATCCTGCCTCAAACTGATGCCGTTTCCAGAGACTTGCTGCTAGAACAGCTTCAGGAAGGACTGCTGATCCCAGATGGCCTCGATTAATCCGGCCCTTCAGACTGATGCAGTCAAGAGTTCACTTCGTTCACATATGTAGACCTGACAACCAATGTCAGCCAGCTCTCTGTTGACTTCCCCAGTTTCCTTCTGGGATCCCAAACAGGAGTTCTTGGCCCCAATGCAGCAGGAAGCAATAAGAAGAAGACTGTCGTCCCAGTGGCGTAAGTTGGGGTGGATGGATTTGGTCATTTATGAATTATACATATGTTATTTTAAGGGATGATTTACAAATAATTATAGTCTTGGATGGGGAGGAAACTAAATGTGGAATTTAGAATCAGGGATTTCTATCTTTTCCTTTTCTCTATCCTTTCAGACAAAGGGAAGAGAGCGTGTGGTGACACACGCCCAGCGAGAAGAAAAAAAGGGAGAATATAGAGTTGTCATATAGAAATAAAAGGGTAGATTATTGAATCTACTCTGCAACTTAGAACTGTTGCTATTTTCAAATAAGGTTATTTTTTTTGTTACATTGGTACAAAATGCTATATACATTGATACAGATTTAAGGTTTTCATTGGCATAAAGCTTTGTATATTGATACAAAATTTAAGGTTGTTACAGTGTACTGTATGTAAATTTCAACTTTTGTTTGGGTATTATGCCTGTGCAACTCATTTAAAAATACAAGGTTTAGTCCGAGTCCTTTTAGTAGCTGAATTAAATAATGCAAGTTAATAGATAATTAAATTCATGGTCCTATTAGAAACTAGTCTGAATGATCACAAAAATATTGATCCTGGATAGAACAGATAATAAGTAGCTGTAGACAGGTGACATTAGCTTGTTTGATATACGATGAGTAGATAGATGGTCTTCAAAAACCTCAGAGACTTACAGAATATGGCATTTAAACATAGCTGTATAGTTGTATTAATTTAAGGGTTTCTTTTGTTTGTTTGTTTTGTTTTTTGTTGTTTTGGTTTTTCAAGACAGGGTTTCTCTGTGTAGCCCTGGCTGTCCTGGAACTCACTCTGTAGACCAGGCTAGCCTCGAACTCAGAAATCTGCCTGTCTCTGTCCTCCAAGTGCTGTGACTAAAGGTGTGCGCCACCACTGCCCTGCTTTAAGGTCTTTTTGACATGGAGACATGTCAACGCCTGGCAGTACCACACTGGACCTGGGAAAGGATGCCGAGCATCAGCAACCTCCATGTGGAGTCGCTTCAACTGTGGAAAGCTCGCCATAACTCCATCCACAGACGGACAGAATGCTGTCCGGAACGGATGAACGGAGCGGCCTGCAGTTTTCAGGCCTTGGAGCAGGAAGCTGTACCTATGTCAGCGGGCTGCCCATGCCCAGCCCCTGCTGAAACATCTGGACGAAGGCTTGGCTTAGAACAGGCTGTTGCACTGAAACTCATTGCACAGCCCCAAACTCCACCTCAGATTCTTCGGGAGCACGCATAGCCTGTCTCTGAGGGACCTGATGAAAGCCACAGCCTTATGACCACCCCATACAGGACACTCCTTGAATATCATCCAGGCCTGTCCTTTTCCATCATAAGAAACGTCAATCTTGAAATGTCTGTCTTCATAGCTGTCCCTAAAAACAGGGATCCAGCACTTACCACAAGCATAAAATTATTATTTATTTTTTATTTTTTAAAATATTTATTTATTTATTATATGTAAGTACACTGTAGCTGTCCTCAGATACTCCAGAAGAGGGTATCAGATTTTGTTACGGATGGTTGTGAGCCACCATGTGGTTGCTGGGATTTGAACTCGGGACCTTCGGAAGAGCAATCGGCGCTCTTAACCACTGAACCATCTCACCAGCCCATAAAATTATTTTGTTGCTATTTCATAACTGTAACTTTGCTACCATTATGACTGGTAATGTGAATGTCTGCTATGCAGGATGGTCTTAAACGACCCCTTGTGAAAAGATTGGTTGGACCCCAAAAGGGGATGTAACCCACAGGATGAGAACTGCTGGCATATGCAAAACTTGACATTAAGAATTGTGTGGTTGTGCTGGGCAGTGGTGGCGCTCGCCTTAATCCCAGCACTCGGGAGGCAGAGGCAGGCGGATTTCTGAGTTCGAGGCCAGCCTGGTCTACAGAGTGAGTTCCAGGACAGCCAGGGCTACACAGAGAAACCCTGTCTCGAAAAAAAACAAACAAAAAAACCAAAAAACCAAACAAAGAAAAAAGAATTGTATGGTTCTGAGGGCTGGAGAGATGGCTCAGCGGTTAAGAGCACTGACTGCTCTTCCAGAGGTCCTGAGTTCAATTCCCAGCAACCACATGGTGGCGCACAACCATCTGTAATGGGGGATCTGATGCCCTCTTCTGGTGTGTCTGAAGACAGTACAGTGCACTCACTGTAAAATAAATCTTAAAAATAAGTGTGCTTCCTTTTCCTTGCTGGCCGTCTGAAGACAAGATGGCTCATCAGCACCTCTGGAGTGACTGGAGTCACCCTCAGAAGTTCACCCAGGGCTCCCATCTGGTCAGTGCCATGATCTGACCCAGAAATACAGGCAGTGTTTCCTTTTATTCTAGAAGGACATAGGTTTTATTGAGTTGGATTTAAGTGACTTTCCTTGAATGTATTATTCAAGACTGTCTACCCAGTGAAAGACAACACACTAGACTTTACACACACACACACATATATACATATACATATGCACTGTCTTAGGGTTTCTATCCCTGCACAAACATCATGACCAAGAAGCAAGTTGGGGAGGAAAGGGTTTATTCAGCTTACACTTCCACATTGCTGTTCACCAAGGAAGTCAGAACTGGAACTCAAGCAGGTCAGGAAGCAGGAGCCGATGCAGAGGCCATGGAGGGATGTTCTTTACTGGCTTGCCTCCCCTGGCTTGCTCAGCCTGCTCTCTTATAGAACCCAAGACTACCAGCTCAGAGATGGCATCACCCACAAGGGGCCTTTCCCCCTTGATCACTAATTGAGAAAATGCCTTACAGTTGGATCTCATGGAGGCATTTCCTCAACTGAAGCTCCTTTCTCTGTGATAACTCCAGCTGTGTCAAGTTGACACAGAACTAGCCAGTACATGCACACACACACAAACACACACACGTAAAATTCAAAACTTCAAGACCTTAAAAAGGGTATGGTTTGGGGGCTGGAGGGTTGACTCTTTGGTCAACAGAGCACTGGCTGCTCTTCCAGAGGACCCAGGTTTGATGCCTGGCACCAATTTGACAGCTCACAACTATCTTTTTGTTTGTTTGGTTTTGGTTTTGGTTTGTTTGTTTTGGATTTTTTTTTTCTTTTTTAGTTTTTTTCGAGACAGGGTTTCTCTGTGTAGCCTTGGCTGTCCTGGAACTCACTCTGTAGAGCAGGCTGGCCTTGAACTCAGAAATCCGCCTGCCTTTGCTTCTGAGTGCTGGGATTAAAGGCGTGCGCCACCATTGCCCGGCTCTACAATTGTGTTGTAACTTCAGTTCCAGGAAATCTGGACACCTCATAGACGTACATGTAGGTAAATCACCAATGTACATGATATAGTTTTTCAAACTTCAAGAAAATAGTTAAGACAACCAATGTGGAGCCGGGCGTGGTGGCGCACGCCTTTAATCCCAGCACTCGGGAGGCAGAGGCAGGCAGATTTCTGAGTTCGAGGCCAGCCTGGTCTACAAAGTGAGTTCCAGGACAGCCAAGGCTACACAGAGAAACCCTGTCTGGAAAAGCAAAAAAAAAAAAAAAAAAAAAAAAAAAAAAAAAAAAAAGACAACCAATGTGAGAGAATAAAAAAAAAAAAAATAAGTGATCAAAAATTAAAAATCACCAGTTCAGAAATCTGGTGGGAATAGTGAATATGCAGGAGAATGTACTTTTTTGAAATTGAGCCAGTCTGTTTGAGGAGGCTATACCCCCAAAACTGTGTGAGCCCAACCTCCGCAGCAGCTGTGCAAAGCTATAGTGTCAGTTAATGCTGGGCGTTAACCTGAGAACAGTCTGGCTGCCTCCAGCTGCGGCCTGTTCTGCTGAGAGAGTGACATCTGAGATGGTCACAACAGTGACGGACCATGATGGACTGCTCAGGGTGAGCATCTGTACCCTGAGTGGTTTTATGTGTCCTAAGAATACATGTTTCAAACTTAAAACCTGGACTCACCATTCTTTTTGTTTGTTTGTTTTTTTCGAGACAGGGTTTCTCTGTATAGCCCTGGCTGTCCTGGAACTCACTTTGTAGACCAGGCTGGCCTCGAACTCAGAAATCCGCCTGCCTCTGCCTTCCCGAGTGCTGGGATTAAAGGCGTGCGCCACCACGCCCGGCTTGGACTCACCATTCTTGAATGTATGTATGAACATGTTGGCAGGGAGGGGGCCTGTACCAGCACTGTCTATCCCCAGCTCCTCCTACATTCTCCCTTTTTAAAATGTACTTTGAGCCGTGTCTCACTAAGTACTGGGGATCGATTTTTACTCAATAGACACCCCTTGAACTTGAGATCCCCCTGTGCCAGCCACCTAGGGAACTGTGTTATTAGGCCCAACTCTAAATATTTTTCTTAGTCTTGGGTATAATGAGACTAAGAAGAGGGTTTTTTAAAATTCCATTTTGAAATATAAGACATGCCAACACTGCTTCTGACTCCAGACGTATTTAGGTAAAGTTTATGTGCATGAAAGAGAGAGTGAGAGAGAGAGAGAGAGAGAGAGAGAGATCTGTAATCCTAGTATCCAGAAAGCTGAGACAGGAAACTTGAGACTAACCTGGGCTGCATATCAGTATTCTTGTTTAAAATGATAGCGTATCAGGCATTGGAGGTAGGACAAGGGATGCGCCCACTCATTCGAAGGGCAGAATCAAAGCTGTGCTGTCAATTCAGTGCAAGGGAGCTCACTGGAGTTCCCTCTCCCCATAGACACCTGGTGCCTGGATGAACCTTTTGTTCAAGCCTGAGTTCTTTGTGTGAGCTAAGTCCCATGGGGCACCAGGGATGAAGAGGACCTAAATTATATCTTTCTTTTTTTTTTTTTTTTTTTTTTTTATAAAAGAAGCAAAATTAAGAGAGCCATTTAATAAGTCCTAAGAGGAGAAACAGGATTATATTCAAATGTTTAAGATGAAAACTAAGTGGCGACAATCCAATAAATGGGGGACCAAGGGAGGAACTCCAGGAGAAGGCGAGAGAAGAAACTACAAGAACCCTGCTCTCCAGCCTGGACCCTAATAAAACCTGATGGGCTGCAGAGATGGGATCCTTTTTTTTTGTTTGTTTTTTTTGGTTTTTCGAGTCAGGGTTTCTCTCTCTGTATAGCACTGGCTGTCCTGGAACTCACTTTGTAGACCAGGCTGGCCTCGAACTCAGAAATCTGCCTGCCTCTGCCTCCCAAGTGCTGGTATTAAAGGTGTGCAACACCTTAGTGTTCTATTGCTGCAAAGAGACATCAGGGCTAAGGCAACTTTAAAAGCAAAGCATTTAATTGGGGGAAGAGGGGAGAAAGCATATTTACAGTTTCAGAGGGTCAGCCCATGACCTTCATGGCAGTTTGTGCTGGCCAGCAGGCAGGCATTGCTCTGGTCAAGCAGCTGAGAATTACATTCTGACCCACAGTCAGCAGGCAGAGAGCTAGCAAGCAAGCGAGCAGCCAGGAGTCGGCTTGGCTCAGGTCCTTGAAACCTCAATGCCCACTCTCAGTGACACACCCACTCCAACCACCAACGGGGGACCATGCGTTCACACAGGAGCTTTTGGGGTGGTCTTCATTCAAACCACCACAGATGGCTCAAAAAGAGAACTGGCTGCTAGTCCCAACATCCACATGGGGGCTCACAACCATGGGTCTCTTCGGGCACCACAGAAATGTTAAGCACAGACATACATTCAAGGAAAACATTCATACACATAAAGTAGAAATAAAAATCTCAAATTTAAATGATCATCTTGTGATGTCAGATCTAAAATAAAAGGACAATTTTTTTTTTTAAAGCACCGTCAGGATGAAGGATTTTACCAAGATGAGGCCACCTGAGAAATATCTCCATTTTGAGCTTAACCTCTTCTCTGTTATTAGAGAAAAAAAATCATCTTAGTTAAGGATGTGTGACAAGGAGACTAGAAGGAGAACTCTGGATCTGGCTCGGCACTCGCCTTCGCTCGCTATGGAGAAGACCGAGCTGATCCAGAAGGCCAAGCTGGCCGAGCAGGCCGAGCGCTGCGACGACGACATGGCCACCTGCATGAAAGCCGTGACGGAGCAGGGTGCCGAGCTGTCCAACGGGGAGTGCAACCTGCTGTCGGTGGCCTACAAAAACGTGGTAGGGGGCCGCAGGTCTGCCTGGAGGGTCATCTCGAGCATTGAGCAGAAGACCGACACCTCGGTCAAGAAGTTGCAGCTGATCAAGGACCATCGGGAGGAAGTGGAGTCGGAGCTGAGGTCCATCTGCACCATGGTCCTGGAATTGTTGGACAAGTAAATATAGCCAATGCAACTAATTCAGAGAGTAAGGTCTTCTATCTGAAAACGAAGGGAGATTATTTCCGGTATCTTGCTGAAGTAGCTTATGGCAATGATGGAAAACAAATGATAGAAAATTCCCAAGGAGCCTACCAAGAGGCATTTGATATAAGCAAGAAAGAGATGCAGCCTACGCATCCAATCCGCCTGGGGCTGGCTCTTAACTTCTCTGTATTTTACTATGAGAGCCTTAATAATCCAGAGCTCGCCTGCACACTGGCTAAAACGTTATGGACATCAGACAGTGCAGGAGAAGAATGTGATGCAGCAGAGGTGGTCGAAAACTAAAGGCATCCAGGGCACCAACCTCCTTCCCCTCAAGAAAACCTTTTTACATCTCCATTCCTTATTCCACTTGGATCTCCTTTAGCAAGGAAGCCCATTCATGTGGATGGGATCAACTGTTTATAGTCTTTTCACACTGCAGCTTTGGGGAAACTCCATCCCTTGGTTTGTGTTGTCTCCACTTCCTGGTGAGCAATTACTGCTGTAGAAAAGTCTCAATAGCTTCATTTCCTATAAACACGAGTAACCTCCAGACACTTGTGTAGAGGACTGGCAGCACAATTGGTATTTAAGTAATCTGAACCAGTCCTTCAAGTGACTGTGTTTTGTATTACTGCGAAGATATGGAAAATGTAGTGTGTTACAATTTAAAGTAACTGTAATAATAACGTCTTGATTTCTACATTCCTTTTCTGAACCTTTTTGGGGGTTTCCTTTCAGAAGCAACTTTTCCATGCTCTTATTACAAATTCCTTTTTAGTAGGAATCCAGAAGTGTTAGATTGAATGGGAAAGCGCTTAATGCATCCCGGCTTGGGGTCACAGATCAAAATGTTTCCTGTGTCACATATTCTGGAGGTTACATCTGTCTGTGACAACAGGGAGTTTCCTTATGCATTCTTCATTTGCTGCTGTTTAAGTTGACAACTTCCTTCCCAATAAAAATTCACTTACAAAAAAAAAATGTGTGACAAATCTTGACATTTTAGGAAGGCTAAAAACCTTGAATCTTCCTGGCATAAGACTGAGCTATTAATGGCAAGGGAGACACTGCAGATAAGGGTGGGGTCTATGCAGCAGCTAACCTCCCCACCCCCAACCAATGGCAGTAAAGATGTGGAGGAAAGAGAAGAATCTGTTGACTAGTGAGTCAGACTTGCGCTGTGCCTGCTGACCATGCGTTTGGAAGTCAGTCTTGCCGCATCCCTCAGAGGATTTGGCCAACCTGCAGAAAGGATGCATCTGTCATTCGCACAAATGAGATCGCCATTTGTCATCCCAGGATCGTGAGACAGTACTGCTTCCTTACCATAGTAGGGTCGTGTGTCTAGGCACCTGTCCTGCAGAAGGTGGAGCGTCTCCGTTCTCCACCTCAGCTCGAGCACAGTGGCAATCTATGACCTCAAATCAGTGCAGTGTCCTTTATAATTTATTTTTCTCAGTATAGCAAAGAGTTTGCCAATTTTGTTGACTTTTAAAGAGATCCTCCCCACCTTCATATCAATGCTGTTCTTATTTTTCTGTTTTCTGTTTCGTTTATTGCCGCTCTAACCTGTATTATCAGTTTCCTCATCTAACTTTGGGATGGGTTTCTTCGATTTCGCCAAATACCTTAAGGTCTGGGTTTTTTTTGTTGTTGTTGTTTTTGTTTTTGTTTTTTTTTTTCCCGAGACAGGGATTCTCTGTGTAGCCCTGGCTGTCCTGGAACTCACTCTGTAGACCAGGCTGGCCTCGAACTCAGAAATCTGCCTGCCTCTGCCTCCCAAGTGCTGGGATTAAAGGTGGCGCCACCACTGCCTGGTTGTTTTTCTTCTTAATGAATTTATTGTCAGTTTCCCTGTAAAAACTGCTTTTGCGACGTTACAGAGGCTTGATGTGTGGTCGTCCTGGTTTTTATTCATCTCAAGGTACATTTTCCTTTTTTGGGGGGGGGGGCTTGGAGACGGGGTTTCAATGTGTAGCCCTGGCTATTCTGGAATTCACTACGTACACCAGGCTGGCCTTGAACTCGGAAATCCACCTGCCTCTGCCTCCCAAGTGCTGGGATAGTGAGTTCCAGGACAGTGATGTTTAAAGAGACCCCTCCATCTCATTCATAATAACAAATTAATGATGATAATAATCCTCTCGGAAGAAGGCTGCCTGTAACTCAGGCCACTCACTAGGTCATGAACTAGTTCTTGCAGCCATAGGGATGGAGGATGCTTATTGGCCACTGGATGGTGAGCATGCCCCCGGAGCAAGGACACCAGGACATCACGGGTAGGAAGACAGGCGTGCTTTCCATCTGGTCACCAACTGTAACCCAAAGGAAAGGAACACAGCCCGCGTCCACCACCATCATAGGTTTGAATTTCAAACGGACTAGTGTGGTATCCCACGAGGTATTGGCAATATACTTTAAAATTCTTAGGAAAAGAAGCAATGAGTTTGTGGTCTAGAGCGAGAGATTTCAGAAGATACATCACAACCACTTATAACACCAGCTGCTGAGGGATATACACCACCCTCTAGTGGCCGCCACAGGCACTGCACCCATATAGCATCATTCTCCGACTTTTTCTGTCTCTGTCTCACACACACGCATACGCACACACTCTACGGGTGCTGGAGAGGCGGCTCGGCACTGACTTCTCTTCCAGAGGACCCATATTCAGATCCCAAAACCCACACAGCGGCTAACAACCATCTGTAAATCCAATTCCCGACGATCCCACGCCCTCTTCTGGCCTCTATGAGCACTGCCAGGTATGTGATACACAGAAAAATATGCTTGAAAAATGCCCACATATGGAAGATGGAAAGGTGGTGGCAGTGGTGGTGGTGGTATAAGTCTTTAACCCCAGCACTTGAGAGGTAGAGGCAGGATTTCTGAGTTCTGGGTCAGCCTGGTCTACAGAGTGAGTTCCAACAGGCAGGGCTACACAGAGAAACCCTGTCTCGAAAGGAAGCAAAATACATAAAACTTAACACTTTTCAGGCTGGTGAGATGGCTCAGCAGGTAAGAGTACTGACTGCTCTTCTGAAGGTCCTGAGTTCAAAATCCAGCAACCACATGGTGGCTCACAACCATCTGTAATGATTTCTGACTCCCTCTTCTGGTGTGTCTGAAGATGGCTACAGTGTGCTTATATATAATAAATAAATCTTTAAGAAAATATTGTTTAAAATAACTTACATTTTTCAAAAATGAGATTACGGTGTCTCTTTCTTCGGACTGCACTGACTATTTAATACGAAAATGTATGAATGTATGAATGTGTAAAGCAAAGCCTTCCACGGGGAAGCCCGATGCGAGCGCTTGCCGCAGTTCCTTCCGCGCGGAACCATAATTTCTCCCCCCTCCCTCCAAGTTGGTCGGGGTGGCTCCTCCCCTCGCCCCCCCCCACCGGTCCTGTTTCCGTGGCAACTGCGCGAGCGGAGTGGGCGGACCTCGGGAAAAACGGCAACGTCTAGGGGCGGGGCTTACGGCGGAAGCGGCGTCCGCGCGCTCCGTGCGGTGCGGGTTTCAGTGATGTTGCGCTCAGGATGGATGCGGCTGTTGCCCGCGCTCTGCAGCCTCCTGCTGGGGCGAGCCGAGGCCCCGAGCCCCGGGGTGCCGCCGGAGCAGAGCCGGCCCTACGCGGTGCTGCGGGGGCAGAACCTGGGTAAGCGGGACGGGGCGGAGGGTACGCGTTTGCAGCCGGATCCGGGCGCGGGGAGCTTGTGCGGGGCGCGAGCGGGCGGGCCCCGGCCCGGCCCGGCCCTGTGGTCCTCGCGAAGCTGCTTTTCCTGGGGTCATTTCTAGGCTTGGGAGCCAGCGCTCGCACCCCCGTGTGCTGGCTGGCGCACCTGCTGGAGCCAGAACCTGGAGTCCTGGGTGTGTGTGCGCTCCTCTGTCGCTCGCTCTGTGGCTTCAGCCTAGGCAGCCGGGCTCATCCTGCATCCCTCGTCCGTTCTCAGCGATGGCCATTCCTGATTGACAAGTTTTAGCATTTCCTACACAGCAAGGGTTCCTACATAGCATCGCTGTTTATGGGAATTCTTTTGGGCCTCGCAGAGGGCTAATGAGAAAAGTAGGGCTTTCAACCCTGTTCTGGAGAAAAGGAAAATGAAGCCCAGAGGTAGAGGTGTTACTCAGGGGTACTCGGGTAGGAAGTGGTGGATGTCGGTACTTGAACCCGGGGTTTGTGGGGGCTTGAAGGAACTTTAGGGCGGTGTCTATTACACACACGCGCACACACACAAGCGAGTGCACGGCGGTGAAGGAAGCCTAGGTGGGCAGACTTCAGAGAGAATCTGTCTGTCCTGTCTCAGCCTCTCTTCCCTCCTCATTAGTGGCCACCCCGTATCATTTGTGGTTTGCCTTTCAGTCGGCTTGGTTCCTTCCATGTTTTGGCCACTAACTTGGTACCCTATCCAGCATTCCCCTGGGCGGTTCTCACGGATTTCCCTTTAGAGCTGGGTTTATCACCCTAGGGACATATTGGATCAAGTGATTCTTTCTTGGGAGGGAAGGCAGGGGGCGGAGTCTCTTTTACCCTCTATATGCAGACTTGCCTGCCACCCTGAGTGCTGCCTGTTTTGTTCAGAAGTGAAGTTTTGAAGGTAATCTATAGTTAAGCTTAAAGGAATCCTTTTAAGTGAGTTTCTGCTTGCCCCAGATTATCGGTGCAGAATGTGGGGCTCAGTGATCATAGGGTGGGCTAAAATTGTCTTTTAAGGCTCTCTTTGGAACCACCAGTCCAGTCAGTTACTGGATATGCCATGCAGGAGAGGGAGATATAAGGATGAAGAATAGAGGGACTTATCGGGCTCCAGGCAGATATTAATCCAAATGATATTATGGACCTAACACGTGGTCTTAAGCTTTTCTCTTCTTTTATATTTTAGATTTTTAAGATGTACATCCTTGTGTGTGTTTTCCAGTGAGGCTGGTAGTGGGCATCAGGTTCCCTGGAGCTGGTGTTAACTCCAGTATGGATCCTGGGTCATTGTTAAACACAGTCTTGGTCTTACTTTTGCCAAATAGCCCAGGCCAACTAAGTGCCTGGTCAAGTTGACAAAAGCCTCAAATTCCCAGTTTCCTAAAGTTATGACTACAGCTGGACTTAAATCCTATCGCTCCATTTAAACCATTTCCTTACTTAGGAAGAGGCTTTAAAGAGTCAAAACTTTCAAGACAGATTCTGAGACTGGAAGGGAACTCTGCTTTTTAAAACAGGCAGAAGCAGGAGTGGGGGATGGGGGGTGTAGTGGTGCATGCCTTTAATCCCAGCATTCAGGAGGCAGAGGCAGGTAGACCTCTGTGAGTTTGAGGCCAGCCCGGTCCAGGACAGCCAGGGCTGCACAGAGAAACCCCTGTCTTGGAAAACAAACAAACCCGGAAGCAGGCTGCACTCTAAGAGAGCCTGGTTCCTAGCATCCATAAAGGTCTTAAAGTGACATCTGGCCTTTTTGGAGTTGTGGCATGCTCTGTCATGTTTTTCTGTCCTTTCTCACCCTCACCAAGAAAAGACGAACCTTTGTGTTTGATGACCAGGCTAAGAGGATGTGATGGTATAGGAGGTGGGGTGGGCACAGAGGCTCTGAAATTATTGCCTGGAAAGTGGTTGGGTCGGTCCTGGCTTTTCAGAGGAACAGGAACTCGGTCACAACAATCATGGTCAGACCCAGTTGGAACCTGGCGTGGGGCCACGTAGTTGGAACTAAGGGTTTATAAATTTGCTTATTGAAGGTCATAGTGTTTTGAGTGTCCTGGAAGACAGCTATTGCTGAGTAAGGCGGGTGGCTGGTTATTTATGTCATCGGGTCCTCAAGGCCTGGGACACCAGGCTTAGTAGTCACCTGTAGGCCCCACTCCTCCCGTTAATGCCTTGAATATTTTAGATGGGAACCCACCCACAGAAAGACATCAGGGGCTGGAGAGACGGCTCCGCAGTTATGAGCGTTTCCCGCTCTTCCAGAGGATGAGAGTTTGGTCCCCAGTACGCACTCTGGTGGCCCACAGCCTCCTGTAATTCTAGTTCCAGGGGCCCAGTGTCGTCTTCTGGTCTCTGCAGGAAGCACCTGTACATGCATGGCATATACACACACTTACATTTATAAACATGGCATTTACACACACTTACAGGACACCTAAATGTTTTAACACACACACACACACACACACACACACACACACACGCAGTAAGTTGAGATGGCCCAGCAGATAAAGGCACTTGCCGCTGAGCCCAGTGACCTGAGTTCTGTCACTTTGACCCCTGTGCATGCACAGACATAGACAAAAATAAGTTCTTAAAAGACTTTTTTTTTTAAAGATTTATTTATTTGATTGATTGATTGATTTAATGCGAGTACACTGTCGCTGTCCTCAGACACACCAGAAGAGGGCATCAGATCTCATTACGGGTGGTTGTGAGCCACCATGTGGTTGCTGGGATTTGAACTCAGGACCTCTGGAAGGGCAGTCAGTGCTCTTAACCACTGAGCCATCTCTCCAGCCCAAGACTTTTTTTTAAAGCAGGTTTGTAAAGTTGTTGCTGTTTTGGTGAGGATGATCTTCTCAGGATCCACCCAACGCCTGACCGGGGTTATTTACCCAGGCTCCCTGGTCTGCCATCTGCCACAAGATGTTCTCAGAACAGAAGCTAGAGGACCTTTTTGTCCCAACTCATCAGATCAGGTGGTCTTGGCCTGAGGCCTTCCAGCCTTTCTTGATACTTAGTGAGGATTGGGTCTAGAAGATGCCTCAGTAAGAGCGAGTGCTCAGCCTGCAAGCCCGAGGACCCAGGTTCGAGTCCCTGACACCCACATACAAAGCTGCACTTGACAGAAACCTTGCTGGCTGTTCAGCCAGCCCAGATGACAACAACAAGCTTCAGGTCCCACGGGGGTGGGGGGGGGGGCTCCTCTCTGAAGGCATCAAATCATGGAGCAGTTGCAGGAAGAGATATGACATCTTGTGTTGGCCTTGTGCGCACGTGTGTACACGCGCGCGTGCGCACACACACACCTGTACCATGCACATACACAACCTTCAAAAATCACCCAGTGAGCAGCCAGTCCCTGTTCTTTTGTTGTCTGAAAGGCCCTGCATACCTTGGCTTTCCACGATACTTACCTGCTTGCTTCACGTGCTGGCCTTGTTCTGGCCTCAAGGCCCTTTGCTGAGCCCTGTGACTGCCCTGGCCTCCTGAGTTGTCTCTCAGAAGGAGCCTCCTCCCCTCCCCCCCTCCTGGCACATTGTGGTTCTTCCTTGAGCAGAGCAGGGGCTGTCTGAAGGAGGCTTGTGTTTACTTTCCAGTATCTGTGGGGTGACTTGAGTGAGCGCCTGTTCATGGCTACTTCCAGGCCCCCCTGTGTGGTAAGTCCCCTCGGTGTGAGTAGCAGTTGGAAGAGCGCTGTCTCTTCATGGATAGATCACCTGTTCTCCCTTTGCAGTGCTGATGGGAACCATCTTTAGCATCCTGCTGGTGACTGTCCTCCTTATGGCATTCTGTGTCTACAAGCCCATCCGTCGGCGGTGATGGCCACATGGGGAAGCGCTGCTCCAAGTCTCCGGGACAGAAGTCGTGTTGCACGCAGGCCACTGGAGATGGTGGAATCAGAACTCTGGGCAGGTGGTAAATGCTACAGGGTTAGGAAAGCGCCCAGTGGGGATTGTTTTCAGTTATTTGCTACTGATTGATTCGGCGTCTCTTTCTTTTTGCTTGGCTGTGCTGGTTAAAAGTAAAGTCGGAGGCTCCAAGAGCCCTTGTAAAGACATGTCCATTGTGAAGTGTCCGGAAGAGCTACCCCAAGGACTAATCGCTAATGCTTGGGATAGAAGAGGAAGACCTAGCATGCAGACCTCCCCCTGCTTTCTGCCTTTCTGTCACAGTGTGTTCATCATACTCGAGGGCCAACAAGATGATCCAGCGGGTACAGGCACTTGCCACTGAGGCCAATTTTGATTCCTGGGTGGAACCTGGAGGGAGAGAAACCCCCCACCCCACCCCCATGGGTTGTTCCTTGACCTCTGCACAGGAATAAGTAACTATAAAAACACACACCACATCTCACTCCACTGAGTTGCCGTCAAATACCCTGGCTACAAAGCTAGGGAACTTAGCCATCATTCCTTGCTGCGTTGGCACCGAGCCAATCAGTGTTGCATCCTAGGTCTGTGATAGTGTCACATGCCCCCACCCGCACCTCCCACTTTGGCCTGGAAGGTTCTGGGTGGCTCAGACATATAGATGTCCTCATGGTGACAGGTGGCAACCTGAGACTTAGGATTTAGTCTCCCTTTCTCCCTAGGTGTAGAGGGTTCAGCCGTGTGCCCCCCACCCCCACCCCCGTGCAAGCTGACGAGACTGCCTGTCTGCCTTTCAGCTGCTGCTTCTGAACTAGACGTCCCTGTTGGGACTTTCTGTCGTTACAGAGGTTATTAGTATTTATTTAAATTTTGCTCTAACATTGTTGTTAGGCTTTACTGTGTATTCTCTTTGTGTTTTAACTTAACAGCCTGCACTAATGTGAATACCACCCAACTGTGGGGGGTCACATCTGGAACCTTGTAACCCTGAGCTGAGCCATTAAATGTCAGTTAAATTGAAGAGAGGTCCCGTCTGCTGTTCTGTGCCTCATTACGCTCCCAAGTGTTTGAAGTGCAGGGGTTGGGCTGGAGATGTCTCCGTCCTTAGAACACTTGTTGCTTTTGTAGACAACCCGGGTTTGGTTCCCAGCACTCACACGGTGGCTCACAACTACCAGTGGCTCCAGTTCCAGAGGATCTTTTACCTGCTTCTGATATCTGGCGGGCACCACACATTCCACAAAGGCAAACACTCATATACATAAAATCCTTTTTAAAAAATCTTTAATGCAGGTGTGCGTGTGTGTGTGTGTGTGGGGGGGGGTGAGTGAGTGAATGAATGAATGAATATCTGGTCTGATTTGTTTAAGGAAGCCCTGAGTTTAAAATAGTACATTAAATAGTAGAGCTGAGGGCTGGTGAGATGGCTCAGTGGGTAAGAGCACCCGACTGCTCTTCCGAAGGTCCAGAGTTCAAATCCCAGCAACCACATGGTGGCTCACAACCATCCGAAACGAGATCTGGCACCCTCTTCTGGAATGTCTGAAGACAACTACAGTGTACATACATATAATAGATAAATAAATCTTTAAAAAAAAAAAAATAGTAGAGCTGAGCTGGAGTTGGCAGGGACCGAACAGGCCTGCAGGTTTGGTCCCAGGGCCGACTGTAAGAACTTAAAACCTCACCCTCTCCAGTGCCCACCTCTTTATCAGTGAGAACACTGGCGCTCTGCAGTCAGTGGTGTAAAATACTGAGATGTAGGAGTGGCCACAGGCTGTTCTCCCCAGCAGGACATGCCAGCCTGTTTTGCTATGCTACTCTAGTCCTTGTTGCCATTTTTTAAATGTTTTAAAAGGAAACACCAGAGCTTTGCCAAGTCTATAACCCTCATTACTCGTTCATTGCTTGGTGTAGACGTGGATGTGAGCGCCAGGGGTACTTGGCTGAAGTTCTCCAGGCTCTTTCCCGGGGCAGAGAATTAGACCAGAAATGCATGGTTACAAATAGAAATCGTGGGGCTGGAGAGATGGCTGGGGAATTCAGAGCACATATTGCTCTTCCAGAGGACCTGGACTTACCCTCCCAGCGCCTACATCAGGCAGCACCTGATCACCTATGCATACAGCTCCAGGAGGCCCTGGCTTGAGGGCACCAGCGCTCAAGTGTACACCCTCCCTCCTCAGACACACACGATTAAAAGTATTTAAAAATAAGTTGCCAGACCTGGTGGTGCACACCGTTAATCCTAGGGTTCCTGAGGCAGAAGTCGGTGAGTCTCTGAAGAGTTCCTGGCCAACCAGGGCTACAGACAGCTTTACTAAAGGGAACTCAGGGGTGCAAGGCCCCTTAGTCAAACTGTCCCCCACACATTACCTGTGTAGCCAGTGGAACAGTGACCAGTCTACACCACACCCGGGGCGCTGTTTGAGGTCTGGGAGCACCAGTCATTTTCCAGCTGCACTGAAATCCCAAACCCACACCTATTTCTAGACTGAGGTCTGGGTAGCACACTTTGGTCTCCAGGACTGTCCCACATGGAGTCACCTAGTTTTTATAGTCCGGTCCATCTCTCCATGTCATCACAGTCAGGAGGTGAGGCGCCTGAGCCCGTGCTGCTGCCTGTACGGTCCGGTCACCGTTTAAAGCCAGCTTTTCCTTCCTGCTGCATTTCATGCCAAGGCTGGGACACTCGGGAGCCTGGACTCAGGGCCAGCATATGTCCAGGTAGAACTTCTCAGTTTCAGCTCGCTGGGGGCACCGGAGCCTTGGTGCCCCGTTTTGTACCCCTACGCCTTCACCTTCACAAGCCTCTGGCTTTTCCTGTCTCCTAGAACACCAACGCCCACCTCTGGAACCCTGACATCATTTGTTACCCAGCATCTACCCAAATGTGTTAAAAGCAGCCCCCAGCACTCTTGAAACCCCAGTTTCAAGAAGCGAGTCTGTTTCTCTTTTCAAAGGCACCATACTTCAGGAGGCCCACGAAGAGGATCCAGGTAGCCCAACACTTTTTATTTCCATCCAGCGAGTGCTGTGGAAGGCGAGCCGCTCTGTGGACAGGAAGTTAAGTGTGAACAGGAAGCCTGTGTTCCGGCAACACAATGACTGGAGGACTTGCTCAGGCTTGTCAACACTGAGCACCCTTTATGGAAATGGATTTATTTGTGTTTTTAGAGAGAACATGGGAAAGGCTGTAAGAGGCTGCTGCAATGCTGAGTCCCGCTTTATGTGGCTTCCGAGGACACAGTCACAGACTTCAGGGAAGCAGAGCCACAGGATGCAGATGACGGTGTTCCCTAGGGTCCCCCTCCGTGATCACGCATGGCACAGCTGCAGCCACTCCCGGAAGTGCCTGTGCCCCTGGCAGATGCCAAGTGAACAGACCACCAGCCTGGGTACGGAACCAATGTGCCCATGCTGACCTTGTGTGCAGGGAAGGGATTTGGATCAGACTGTGACCAAAAAAAAAAAAAAAAAAAAAAGGCAGATGGCTATGAGAAATAAAACTCACAATTCTTTGTGTCTCAGAACATTTTACTGGCAACACTGACTGTATCAAACAGACATTCCTGGGAATGGTGGCTTCTCTTCCTATCCCCAAAGAAGCATAACAGGAAACAGACAGAGAACAGAGGGAAAGGTACTGTTTTGCCGTGTGATCAGCACAGCCTTGTGGGGGTGGGTGCCTGCGCCACGTGAGAGGGGCAAGGTGCCCTCAGCTGTGTTCCCCAGGGGTTGGGCTGTTATGCAGTAGGTATTTACAGGAGGGTTAGACAAAAATAGTTAACTACTAAAGGTATCCAAAAGAGGCCTGAGAAAGTCTGGTTAAAATGCATAACCTTGTATTGCTACTGATGGGAGGAGTCGGCTTTATATCTTTTAAAAATAATAAAAAGATTCTGTTAAAAAATATATTTTTCCAGAAAGATGTTGATTTGAACTCTAAAAAGCAGTGTGGAGTCATTTTTCCCTTTTGGATGAAGAGCCTTGGCTCTAAGTTAGCTCCCTTTCTTGTTTCAAGTCCGTCCTGTCCTCTCTAATGAAGCCAGGCTGTGCAGCTGGGTCTCCCCAGGCTGGAAACACACTGGCTGGGCTCTTCCAGGGATGTGGCCAGCTTGCCTGCTCTGAGAACCCAGCCACAGGGGGACCCCCTAGCTGCTCCTCCAAGGACAGGATTAGCTGCCTTTGGTTTAGCCCAGAGGATGCTGATCCCAAAGGGACTGCCTTTACAGATTCAAATCAAGTCCTCGGTGTGTGGAGTGAGGTGGCTTAAAACTGTTAGTAATTTTTTAAGGCTAAGGCAACATCCGTGGTCATTTGTATATCTGAATTTGATGCAAATAGCTATAATCTAAACCAGCTCCTGTACATATCCTCTTGGCTGGGGGTAAAAGGCATGGAACGAGGTGGAAATGGGACTGGCACAATGGCCATGCTGCAAGAGCCCTACGGGAAGGGAAATAAAGAGGTCAGCAGAACCTGTTTCTTTGGTGAACAGGAAGGAACGTCTCCAGCTTGTACCCACTCTACAAAGGCTGCTGTTCTCCTGTGGAAAAGCACCGTGACTCCGCAGTAGCATGTCACTTCTGACTAAGATGCATCTACTAGCCTGCAGGCTCGGCATTTCTGTCTAAAGCTGGTAGAAAAAAAATGTGACCTGCCAGGCAGGACAGCGAATGGAAGGTAAAGATGCTCTCCTCCCCTCGGTGTGGAGATGGGGCTCTGCCGACGCCCATATCTCCGCTCTGGGGAGTCCCTGGTCCTGCACCTCTACATAAGGAAAGGGGGGCTGCTGTGTAAGTGCACGCCCTCGGCCCCCCGGGTCTGCCTCACTGGCATGGCATGTGCAGCCCAGAGCCTCTGCTCTGCAGCCCTGGACGGCAATGTCTTATTTCTCAGTGAGAGACAGCTGTAAGACTTGCTGGAGCTCCGCTTCTTCCTCCTGGAGCCTGAGCTCCTGCTCTGCCAGCTCTTTGGCAGACAACTCCATGGCCAGCTGCAGGTCGCTATCGAATCGGCTCGACTCGCTGAGGCCACCTGGGCACCTGTCCTCCATGTTGGTTAGGAGACTCTCCTGGATGGCCCTAGGGTAGAGAGTGGGAGAGCGTCATTCCTGTCCTGGGGGTGCGGGGGCAGCAGCTCCATTTCTTTCTTACTGGTTACTAAGGGTGTACCGTGCCGAGCACTCCAGATGCATGGGGTCATCTTGCCTCCTGAGGTGGAGCTGCTGGGCTTCTGTGACCCAGCATCACCCAGTACAAGGCTATGAGTGGAAGGAACTTGGTCTGTTTGAAAGCAAAGCTGAGGTTGCAATGCTCACAGATGCCTACCATATAGGAAAAGGGAGGAATGGCCATTGTTTGGGATTTCCAGCCATTTCCATCTCTCTCTCTAACCCTGAATGTCCTCGCCCAGACAGACCTGCAGTCACATGGTCACAGGAGACCACACCAATCAGAAAACATTTACCCAATGCTTCGCTCTAAGCACCCCTAACCTGCACTCCAGCTGTGCACCCCTAACCTGGGCCCCAGCTAGCACTCTGTGCCCCCTCTCTCAGTTCAGAGCTGGTTTAAGTAGGGACAGTAACGATAGATGCCAGGAGAGCTGACTCTTAAAACCTCCTGCTGAGCACAAGCCGCGCAAATGCCCCTGTATCAAGTGCCCGTGACAAGCTCGGTGTGACGAGAACCGCATCGTGAGAAGCCCCATCTGTTACCTCTTATACTGGGCTTCGTAGCTGTGTGTGTGGCTGACCCCTCCGTTGGAAGCTGGTCCTGAAAGGTCCTGGCAAATACAAAAACAAAGGGTAGGTATAAACTCATCTCGCCGTTGAAGGAAGAGTCGCCAAAGCAACCAGGAAGTGAATGGAGAGAGAACAAGACTCAGGGCATTTACGGCTTGCCGCGGACAGCATGCCGCCGACAGTGACATGCTTTTCTAACGTGGCACAGGGCATCATCAGCGTGTACCCTGGATTCAAGGCCGTCACCTCCTTAGACTTTACCTAGTTCCACTCTAGTAAGAACCATTAGCCTGGCCCAACATTCAAACAACCAAGACAGAACATGCTTTCAAGAGAAACTAAGAAGATAGAGTTGCCATCTGCTGCCCTAGACTCTGGCTATTGTCCTCAAAAAGGGCTACCAAGGTCTTTCTAGCTCTCCTGAGAACAAGGAGAAGCTGGTTTGTGCTGAGAGGAAGCACTGAGGGCTTTATGAGGGGCTGGATCTTCTCCAAGAAGCTCCCCCAAAATAAACACCACCTTCCCCCACCCCCCAGTGAGGGCTGGAAAGATGGCTCAGTGGTTAAGAGCACTGGCTGCTCTTCCAGAACCCAGGTTTGGTTCCCAGCACCCACATGGCAGCTCACACCCATCTCTGACTCTGGCTCAGAGGAGCCGACACTCTTCTGGCCTCCTCAGGCTCCAGGTGCAGGCAGACATGCAGGGGAAAATAACTATACATGGTTTGTTTTAATTAATGAAGAATAAAAAAAAAAGGATGTATCTGGAACAGGTCTGTGATGGCAGTGGGCAAGTAAGAAAGGCTCCAGTTACTCAAGCCCCAGAAAGCCGTGGCAGGACACCGTGCTCACAGCTCAGAGGTTCCAGCAGAGCGGAAGCGATTTCACCCATGAATCCCCAGCATGCTCTGCGATTCCTGCTGGACAGTCCGTGGGAAGGAAGAAGAAACCAACGACCAACAAATGGACAACAAAAACCCAGGACACACAGCCATTCCAGACCACATGACCCTGCCTTGGAGGAAAAGACTAATATTTACACTCCAGATTTCCTTCTTCTCTGTCCCCATGTTGATGCTGCCTTCTGCCCAAGCTAGGAACAGCAGACAGCAGAGACCACACATCAGCACCAGAAGGGTGTCTTTAATGCCCAGGCTGTTTCAAGCAGTCGGGGTCTGGAGGAACGGGGCATAGGCCCTCTAACACTCTTTACCTAGCTCTTTTTTTTTTCCCCTCTGAGACAGGGTTTCTCTGTGTAGCCCTGGCTGTCCTGGAACTCACTTTGTAGACCAGGCTGGCCTCGAACTCAGAAATCTGCCTGCCTCTGCCTCCCAAGTGCTGGGATTAAAGGCATGCGCCATCACGCCCGGCTTTTACCTAGCTATTAAAATGGGAAAACCTCAAACTTGGGCTTCCATTCTCTCACCCCACTGACTAAGCCCGGGAGGCACATGATTGCTGTATTGGAGATCAGAATCCACAGCACTCCCAAGTAAAGACTGCAAGTGTCAGAGCTACAAGACTATAAAGCACCCCTGGGGGAGGGCGATCACATAACAGCTGTACTGGTAAACTTGACAGGAAGTCCGTCTGAAGACACCACATAAAAGATGCCAACCAACAGAGGCTGGGTCTCTTACATAGCAAGCTTTGTGAAAGGACCAACACAAAACATTTCCCCAGGAGGTGGGATGGGGAGGGGGCGGGGCGGGGTGGGGTGCATCAGCCCCACAGGTCCAGGCTGATACCCGACCTGGCTCCTGCTGGCCTCCAGCAGGCTCTGCTGGATGGCAAACTGCATGATCTCATAGTCTTCGTCTTGCAGGTGCACGTTTCTGCCATTGTCTTGAATGTGGTAGGATTCAGGGATTTCAAAGACAGACTGATCAACCTCGAAGTTTGTGGCCTCAGAAACTGAAATACAAAGGTCCAGGTCTGTATTCACTACAATCCATTCAGACAAATGTTTCTTAGAGGGTTGTTTTTTGTTGTTCTGATTTTATTGTTTTGTTTTTTGGAGACAGTGTCTGTGTAACTCAGGCTGGCCTAAAATTCAAAACACAGCCCAGGCTGGCCTAATATTCAAAATATAGCTCAGGCTGGCTCAAACTCATAATTCTCCTGCCTCTAACTACAGAGGCAGAGTAATAAAATATTACTTATGCAAAGCCCCTCCTGCCCCTGCCTCAGCCTGAAAACATTTCACATTAAAAAGAATGAAACCAGTAACAAAAGAACCCAAGGGCTGAGGGTGGGGTGGGGTGGGGAGGGTTGGGGCTGAGGGTGTGGCCGAGCAGAACAGAGCAGAGCTTGCCAGCAGGGAGGCTCCTGGCCCCACCCCCGCGCACATGACCCCGCCCACAGGGCGACAACTAAGTGAGATCAGACAATAAAAGGTAAGACAAGAGGCCATGATGAAAGTCCTCATTAGTTTGCTCCGGAAACTCTAAAGGGATAATAATCGTGACAATAAACTTCACCATAACACAGCTTCTGTTCTTTGATTTCTCTTGGTGGAAAACTAACGTGATCCTCAGGAAGGAAACAAGAGTGGACTGAAAGGAGATTCTTCTCTACAATGGAGCCGACCGACCTCCTGAGACCCCGGCTGGAGCATACCCTCCCTCCTCCACCGTTCCAAGTTGTTTCCCACTTAATCTAAACTCTCCTCTTCTGAAACACAGATTTGCCTCATTTCAGAATGTTTAGCATCCAAAACTTGCTTTTAAAGTCCCAGCTTCCGGTTTTACGACCAGCTTCCGGTTCGTCTTACCTGCCTCGGCCGGGGTCCCCTCCACACCCTGGCTCTCGTCAGCAGTGCTACAGCCATTGACATTTCCGAATGTGATCCGTGCGTTTAAGACGTGGAATAAGGGGATTTCTGCCCAACAGAAGCTTTTGTTAGTAGGTTTCACTGAGAACAGTGGTCACGTGTTAGCACTACACCGAGCATGCGCAGACCGTGCTTTATCAGCACGGCTTCCTTCAGTCCCCACAGTGGCCAGCTACCCCCTACCCCGAGTGCACAGATGGGAAACTGAGTCAGGTGTCATGAATAGTCAACCATCCAAAACCCAAACAGCATTGTCTACACTACTCCATGCATCAAAAGATCTTCCTGCCAAACGCCTTCATTCAACAGTTATCTAGGGGTGGCAGAGAGCAGTTAGGTAGGGCATGTGGATGATCAAAAACGTGCGCGAACACACACACACACACACACACACACACACGCACGCACACACGGAATTATCCAAGTATTAACAAAATATCAAAGAATAATCCAAAAAGTTCAAAATAAAATTACCCAATTTGAAGTTTTGCTTACATTAAAGGTAGGACACTAACACTAGAATCCATGTTTGTTTTGGGGGGAGGGAGGGGAGGAGGGTTGCTTTGTTTCCAGAGAAAGGGCCTCATACTGTAGCTCCGAGCTGTCTGGAACTTCTAATGTAGACCAGGCTGACCTCGGCAGCATCCCGCTCTGCCTGCCTCTGTCTGCTGGGACTAAGGTGCCCCAGCCCTCCTAGCCAGCCTGTGCCTGATAGCACCATCTGTACACAGAGCTAAACTGGCTGGTAAGGAAAGCAATCACACACTGCATCACGTGGAGCCTCCCGTTGTAGCCCAGTCAGAGGATAGTGCTGGCCTTCTCTGGTCTGTTTATCGTGTGCTAACTTGTTTGTTTGTTTGAGACAAGGTTTCTCTATATAACCCTGGCTGGCCTAGAACTCAAAGCTTCACCTGCCGCAGTCTCTGGGTGTTGAGATTAACAGTGTGTGCTACACCTGCCCAGCCCTGCTGATTTTTCTTTTTAAATGTTACTGTTGCTTTTTTTCTTTTTTAAGACAAGGTCTCTCTACAGCCCTGGAAACTTCCTGGGTAAAACAAGTTGGCTTCAAACTCACAGAAATCCCCCAACCCTATCTCTTAAACTCTGGGATTAAAGAGTGTGCACCACCACACCTTGCTGCTAATTTGTCCTTAATCTGCTCCGGTTCCCGGAAGCAGGTTCAGTCTGATTCACAAACAGGCAGAACCTGCAAACGCCCGCCCCTCGATCTCGATCGCATTTAGCCATACCTATTTTGACAGGGAATCCAGGAGGGAAGTCCAATTTGATGAAATCTCTCAATCTGGCAAAGTGAGCACTGGTGCGAGCCATGAGGTCGATGATGGGGATAACCTGCTCCACGAGGGAGAGTGGGAACTCCTCACACATCCACAGCGTAGCCTTAAACCTGCAGGGTGGACAGACAGAGAGAGAGAGACAGAGAGAGAGAGAGAGGGAGAGGGAGAGGGAGAGGGAGAGGGAGAGGGAGAGGGAGAGGGAGGCAGGTCGGTCACTGCTGCTCAGAAGGCTAGACACACACACTGTCCTCCGAACCCCACCTCTGCACTAGCCCTGAGCTCAGGACTCTTGAGGGACTGGAACCCCGAGGAACTCAGGAGGAGAAAGGCCTGTATTGCTGCCTACCTGTACAGCAGGCTGGCATGACTGCATTTCAACTCATCAGCTAGATTTTACTGGCAGTAAAACCACACATATACATGCCACACACTCACATGCGTGCTCACCCGAGCACACGTGCTCCTCTCTCTTTGCCCTCTATGACAAAGGCAGGGAGCCACTGACTGTTGGGTCTTGCCAGATTAAGAACCTCAACTTTGGGCTGGAGAGAAGGCTCAGCAGTTAAGAGCGCTGACTGCTCTTCCAGAGGTCCTGAGTTCAAATCCCAGCAACCACTTGGTGGCTCACAACCATCTGTAATGGGATCCAATGCCCTCTTCTGGTATGTCTGAAGACAGTAAGCAACAGTATACTCATATACATAAAATAAATCTTTTAAGAGAGAGAGAAGAGGACTTCAACATTACTTTTAAAGAAAAGGGACAAGGAACCAGCAAACCACAGAAGATGGAAGCGCACATCCGGGTCTTACACTTACTTCTGCGTTCTAATTGTCAGCTCTTTTGGTCTTCCAATGTCCCTGTCTTTCAGGTCAAAGTCTTCGTCAAAGTACTCGTCGGGCGTGATGGCCGTGGGGTTGTTCACAGTGGCACACTCCGTAGTGAGGTCCTGCTGAGCCAGAACTAGGGAGAGTCAGGACGGCCTGACCTGAAAGCGCAGGTCTACTACAGCTTCACAAAGAGAGAAATTACTCTGTGGGGAGGGCCCAACGGGACCAGCATGACATGGAGCCAGCAGAAACAGGTCTACCTGATTAAGTCCAAGACATCCCAGTGCATAAGTGGGGGATTTAGAGGACCTGGCGTTCCTGTCTCCAGCTTCAAAGCTGTAAAGGAAGCTGCATCTCCTGACCCTCAGTGACATCATTGCTCCTGATGCGTGGTTAGTTGGGGCGGGTTGTGTGTGTGTGTGTGTGTGTGTGTGTAAGGAGCCAGGCTGCAGAATAAAGCCAGCCTGACCTAAGAGCCACACTCAGAGAGAGAGCCCGTTTGTAGGATCTACCCTTCCTCCAAAATCTCGAATTTTCAAAGTTTCGTTCATCCAGTTCTCTCCCAGGAGCCACCTGAGAACCTTCCCAAGTCATGTGACCCTGCTCAGGACCCACAGCCACCATCACAAGCAGGAGAGGGGCAATCTTTTTTTCTTTTTTTCTTTTTTTTGGTTTTTTCGAGACAGGGTTTCTCTGTATAGCCCTGGCTGTCCTGGAACTCACTTTGTAGACCAGGCTGGCCTCGAACTCAGAAATCCGCCTGCCTCTGCCTCCCAAGTACTGGGTGGCGTGCGCCACCAAACCCAGATGAGAGGGGCAATCTTAATCATTAAGTTCTCCCAAATACCCTGTCGTCAACTCACCCCTTGAGCACCAAACTGATGTTCCACAGTTCCAAGCAGAGACTCCAGTGGATTCCGGTCCTCTAGAGAGGGGGGAAGAGCAATGGAATCAGGCTCCTCACTGTGATTCCCGGGTCCTGATCCAAGCCACCGACAGTAGGGATTCCATTTGTAGGTGAGGGAGATAAAAACCACCCACCAAGGTGAGGTTCTCTTTAGCATTTCTCATTAGGAGCTTTAACCTGGAGGGACCGTCCTAATAATCCAAGCACTCACCATGGAGCGATCAACACAGATCAATTAGGAAAATGGAAAAAAAAAAAAAAAAGAACCAAGATTTCAGGTAGAGCAGCTGTAACACCTGGCAAGCTTCGAAGTAAGGAGCTGGGTCTGGGTCCCTTCTCTCCTTGGTTCCCACTGCCGTATTCTGCCAGCCACCTGCCCACCCAAAGCAGAGGCAGCCGCTGGCCAACTGTAACTGTCTGCACTGTTTAAATGTTTGCACGTGGCGACGACTCATACTCCTCTCAGTGACTAGAAGAATGGCTCAGTACCAACTCCATTTTACTACAAAGAGACAGCGTTCCAAGGCCACAGAGCGGGCAGAGCCGGTATATAGTAATCACAGGCCCAAGGGGATTCTGCCCAAAGCCCGAGTTCCACGGAAATCTTGTCACTATAATGGCCGCAAAGTCACCCATCTTAAGGACAAGATTCCCAGTTCTTCTCACTGTCCTCTGCTACCAACAGCTACTGCCACAGCACCTAAGTAAGCCCTCACGAGTGGCTTTAATTACAATTGAAACCAACCATGGAAAAGCCTACAAACGAGTCAAACTAAGGAAATTTTTACAAAGGAAAGTTAGGATTCACATGTCCAAACCCAACACATTTACACTAAAGAAACACAGTGCTATCAACAATGCTGGTGCACACAATCCATCAGTGGGGGGCGGGGCGGGGCGGGGCGGCGGGGCGGGGCGGGGCTTACCTTTGTACCGCTTCTTCTCCTCCTCCGTCAGGTGCTCAGTGCGGATCCTGGTTATCACGCTCACGTTGTTTACCGAGTAAACCTTGAGGGTTGTGTGCAAAAGACAGTTGTGACATGGGGGACGAAAGCCAACACACGCACCGCGAGACCAAGAATGCTGAAGCAAAATCAAAGCGAGAACTGGCCGACAGCCAGCCTCAGCCCCTCAGACAGCTCCCGCCCGCCCAGGGATGCTCTCAGCAGTTACTCTGCACCGCCAGCTAAAGGGGCTCGCTCGGCAGGTGTCCCGCAGATAGGAGGGTGTCCACCCGGCTCCTCCTGCTCCCGTCTGTCTCCTGTGATCTGTGGTGCTCTCCTGACAGTACTGACTAAGCCAGACCTCGGCTCTTTAGACCGCCTGGGAGATCAGAGAAAACCGGCTGGCTTTCTACTAACAAAAAAAGATTCTGGTTGCCAGAGGGAGCACTGTGCTGTCCGTCAGGGCTGTGTGAGGGGTCTCAGTGGGCTGTGTGCTGACAGCTGCAGAAACCGCACTCTGCACCACAGCAGCTGTTTCTAAATGCGTCTCGCTGAGTGTGATGGAGGCCAGCAGAAGACACTCCCTCCGTCCCTGCTGTACACTAAGGAAAGGCTAGCAAACGGCCTGTCCGCTGGCAAAATACCAAATGATACCACAGACACTGCCATTGCTACTGCAAGGTTTTCAGGCACTGAAGCAGCTGCAGCGACTGGGTTTGGGTTTTTTTGGTTTTTTTGTTTTTGTTTTTGTTTTTGAGCCGAGGCTTAGAGTCAGCTAAAGAAATTACCTAAAGCTTAAATAACAAATGATCACAGAAGCTATCTTCTATATATCTTCTTTAAAAGAGAAAAACCGACTAAATATAATAATAATAACAACAATAATAATAATAATAATATTTTTTAAAGAACCAAAAGAATGTCTCTCATCTCATTTCTGGACAGCCATAAAGCTACAGACCTGCTCAGAGCATGCTGTCCCATTTTCTGAAAAAAAAAAAAACCAGTAAGATGAAACAGGAGGTAGGAGATGCCTTAGAACTTCCTCCCCAGGGACTGTCCTTCTGGCAGACCAGGGAAGCAATCAGAACAGACCCCTCATTTGCATAGCCACTGAAAAGCTAAAGGGAATCTTAGTTCAAGAGCTTGCTTTTACCTTGGCTTCATAACCATTGACAACTTCAGCTTTATCTGTCCTCCAGCCCCAGAATCCGGATTTAGTTCTGACAAAAGTGAACACCACAAAAATTTCCACATGCACAGAGGTCACCCCTGCAGCCCTTACAGGCCACCCCCGCCCCCGACATTAGTGAAGGACACTTGGAAATCGTGGTCCCACTGTCCACAAAAAACGATGCGACCAGTGACAGATGGCTTAGACATCCCCTCCCCCTCCCACAGTTATCAGTGTGCTGCACTCCAGGCAAAGAGAGCATCCACTCTTGGCTTCTGTTCAGGACCTGCCAGCACAGGGGGGAAAAGGTCATGTCATCTGTTGGACGGCTGTCCTAAATAAGTGAGTGAAGATGGCCCGTGTCCAAGGTCTTGCTTGCATGTATCTGGGTCATCTACTGCAAGCAAGGGCACAAGAGCCTCTCCTCCATCCAGGAATTCTCAGAACTGTGAACACACAGCTCCCTGCCCGCCTCTGGCAGAAAGGCAGGTGGAGTCTGAACCCATAACAATGTTGAGAGGCTAGGGAAGGCCATTAAAGCTTTCAAAATGGCCGGAGAATCACATGTTCATTGTCAGGTATAGCAAGGAGGGAGGACATGAAGAGTGGCTTTTCAACTCAGTCGCTGATGGGTGACTTTTGAGGCAGCCCGGGTTGCAGCTACACCTGTAGCATGGGCTATGTGCTTAGAAAGCCATTTCATCAGGGCTATACACTTCTAGGGGAAAGTGTATTCAGGATCAGAGGACAGCCTCTAAGTTCTGATTAGTTTCTTTTGTTTAAAGACGGGATCTTGCTATATGGGCCAGACTGCCTCTAACCTGTAAGCCTCTTGCCTCCAAGTGCTGGAGTTACAGGCAAGAGCTTCCTGCCACTCCTGGGTGTGACTGCTTTTCAGAGCAGCTTGCCCTGGGAGGAGCCCATCTGCCCGGCCTTTGTCACCCTAGCTTTGCCTGGCACTGTGTAGAGCTGCCACCCGTCTGCCCTTTGCTCTGTCTTGTCACAGAGGAAGCTCAGAGGATGGTGGCAGGCTAGCCAGCTGACAAGAGCAGAATGCAGTTTGTAAAATGTTTATTTCCATAACATAAATTCCATAGAAAGGAATTTCTAGTGGGATTCCGGTAAGTCAAATCAGGCAACACACTGAGTCTTATAGATTGGTTTGAGCCCATCATAAAAGGAAGACCCATGGGTGTTAATTTTCCTCTTGGGTGAACATGACCCCACACAGCAAGAGATAGAGTCCTAAAGGGACTCTGGCAAAGGCTGGCTACTCTAGCTTACACTGTTCAAACAAGAACAGGGCACTGGGACTGCACTCCTGACTAGCAGGTCACAGCCCTTGCTGCCACCAGTGACTAAAACCCCAGATGCACCCGGGGTTAACTCCATTTCATGTTGCACTAGTGCTAGGCAGACATGCCCATTCCTCGGCTGTTGTCATTTGCTCTCACACATCGCCATCTCTGCTCCTGCTGTTCTTGGCTGCCCGGCTCTGACAGCATCTGAGCTGGGAAGCTCAGCCTCCACTATGTTAAACCCAGCTGTGACTCCCTGAGCCTCTGTCAGCTCTGTGTGCACCAAGCATCTGAAGACCACAGGACACCCAGCTTCCTTCTGCCTGTCCCATCTGAGACCAGCACACCAAAGGCCACGTAGCAGGCGCTGTGACTCAATATCATGAAGTTTAAAGGTGGCTCTCAAGTGGCAGGGATGTTGTTCTTGCTGCATAGCATTCAGGAAAAGGGTAAAAACCAAAGTTCGGCCAGTTACATACCGTCCCCCGAAACTCATCAGGGAGGGTAGTGCTTTATAAGCATCGAATCATCCCGTATAGGCACTGGAAAAGGATGACAGTAACCATTACAACATGGCAAAGAACCTCGGAGAGAGCCTCTGCTGAAACTGATCAGTCATGTGTCTTTGAATCTGCAAACCTCGTACTCAGGAGCGGCTCCAATCTCTATTTATTCCCACGTTCACTGATCACATATGAACATCATTAAAACAAAGCAAAAAAAAAAAAAAAACCCAGCTGTCTTTCAGCACCCCCGCCTCGGCCTACTGTCAGCTTCAGGAAAGTCAGCTGGAGCTGGCTGTCTGAAAACCCTGTGACCCCGCGAATACACAATGTACCTTCGTCCTCGGTACACAGGGCCACACTCTTGTTTCCCATCTGCACTTGGTGGACTAAGGCCAGGAGTTGCCACACACCCTGGATAGGCTCCACTTCACAGCAAACAATGGCTCTAACAATGCCCGAGGAGTGACCCAGCGCCTCCTCTCATCTAGGGCCTCTGAGGGCCCGCCCTGCCTGTGAGGCTCATGCTGAAACCTAAAGCCATCAGGCCAAGAGCCTGCAGAGGACCCCATAGCTGGCCCCTAAGCCTCAGTGTCACTAGCCACTAGGCTGGCAAGAGGACTTCCTTCAGAATCCAGTTCCTGTTCCTACTTCTGAAGCAGAAACAGCCCCAAGATGTGACACGGGCTGCATGTCCTAGTCCCTGTCAGACACCTGCCTTTGTGGCTTTCCTGACCAAAAAGAAAAGGGCCATTATGTTTTAGAATTGACTACAGAGATGTCTCTGAGTTTTCTTCACCAATTTTATTGGTGAAAACAAGGTTAAAGAGATCAATCAGTTAGCACACTCGTGGAGAAAAGAAGGCCTGGATCCAGGAACAAGGACCAGATGAGCTCAGGCGACACTGACTCACAGGCAGCAGACGTGACATCCTAGGCCAACTCTAGAGATGCTGCAGACACCCTCAGTTCACTGAACTCCATGGTAGAGAGAGAGATGGCAGGTTCTACTTCCTTCCTGGTCAGGGTGCCCCTGCCCTGCCCAGCACACCGCACAGGATGGGCTGTGCCAGTGGACGCCTACGGATGGCGTCTCATTGGTCTCCGGAGAGCTCCCAGTGCCTCCTAGGACCTGGAAAGAACTGAGCAGCCTTCAGGTGCTTCTTCCCCACTGTTGCCTCACAGGCGGGGGTTGGGGCGACAATATGTTATGTTAAGTATAAATCTGACTGCCTAGCATCAACACAATTCCAGTCAACTCTAGCTTCAGGAAACTGTTATGTTAAGTATAAATCTGACTGCCTAGCATCAACACAATTCCAGTCAACTCTAGCTTCAGGAAACTCCAAGTTCCACATTTTGGGATGAAGGAGTGTTGTGCATCCCAAACTATCAAAACATAAAAAGACCCAGGGAGCCCAGAAGAAGGGGCCCACAGAAGCACGCAGGGATGAGACTTAGACACCGTGCCACAGAGATGCCGTGCACAGCACATCAATTATGATGCCTATTTGATTAGCCCTGGAGAGCACTCTTAAAACCGACTAGCATTTCGCCGTATTAGAGAAGTCCCAACCCAGCCATAACTTCCCATTACTGCAACCCTGTCGTTTATGAAAGCAGTCCCCAGACGAGATGGTGGCCGGGAATCCAGTCCATACCTCTCAAAGGCAACGTTCTTAGTATCCAGGCTGGTGTTGATGACTGGGCTTGTCAGCCGCCTCTCCACCTCCCTGCTTTTTGGCTTCATCAGGTCCAGGGTGAGGCGCTCCATTTCTTGGGAAAGATCGAAGTGTTCGGTGGTGACCACGCGGTCATCGTGGTTGACCTCCATCAGCTCCGCCCAGTTGTCTGTTAGGGAGAGGTTGGGTGTGAGGCAGCTGGCTGCATGGAGGCCTCCCCTCCCCTCCCCCACTCCACCCCCACTGAACCTCACCTCGGAGGTTACCAATTACTGACTGACTCGGCTTGCACAGAGCTCCTCTGGCCAGCACTCTACGACTCACCAGAGACCCTGGAGCATCTTCCCCAAAATGGAGATTTTAAAACCAATATTCCTTCCTTATTAGCAATGCATTTCACCTATGACCTTTACAGAGCA
Source organism: Mus caroli (assembly GCF_978045245.1). Classification (NCBI taxonomy): domain Eukaryota; kingdom Metazoa; phylum Chordata; class Mammalia; order Rodentia; family Muridae; genus Mus; species Mus caroli. Next base: position 118,953,770 of record NW_028227259.1, on the reverse strand, counting down.
CTGCTATGGCGTTAATGTAAATGATCTACTAGGCACACGGGTGAGCACTGTGGCATCTCCCTTCACTACAGAACCACGCCCAATCACAAAGGGAATGCCGAGCTACACGGGACAGAAGGTGGTATTTCACGTGTGACAGACAACTGGTGTTCAGTAATGAATGAGCAGGAAACTAGCCAATCTCCAAAATAAGAGGGATGAAGAACTGAATACTTACAGTAACCACCAAGACCAAATATCAAACAGACGAAGAATAAAATACAAATATATTTTACTGGTTCAAATGTAGCATGCAGCTAGACAGGGGAGCGCACACCTTTAACTTCAGTGTCGAGAGGCAGAGGCCAGCCTGTTCTACAAGGAGAGGCAAGGGCCAACCTGGGCAACCTAGTGAGACCTGTCTCAGTAACAACAAGAAGAGATTCCTACAATCGCTTGCTTACCTCCTCCCTTAAATATGAAGCTCCGCCTCCCTCTGATCCAGCTCATGTTTTCAAACCCCAGCAAGGTGATGTCTACACGCAGCTTGGCGCCACTCTTCCATATGCGACAGACATCGTTGGGGCATATTCTAGACACCAAGGGCACTGGAGGAGAGAGGTAGGTGTATGACCGAGAAGAACACAAGGGCCCAGCAGGACTCTGGGGACCAGGGACTCAGGACTCTGACTTTAGCAAAGAGGGCAGAGTCGGTATACAATCCCAGTGGCGCACACAACTGGACCACTCCCTTCCGGCTCCTAAAGGACCTCATCCTGGCAGCAGAACCGGGAGCTGGGCACGGTGGTGCAGGCCTGCACCCCAACACTCAGAGGCTGGGGAAGGAGTTCTATTTTGAGGCCAGCATGGGCCACAGTAGCAAGACAACCTAGTAAGACCAATTTAAACTAAACAATGTTCTAAGAGGTGAGAGTCATAGCCCAGTGGTGGGTCACTCGTATGTACCTGGTTCCATCTTGGTACCACAGACAGACAGACAGACAGACAGGCAGGCAGGCAGGCAGACAAGCAATAGGAAGGCTAGAGCTATAGCTCAGTGGGGCTCAAGTCCTAACATTAAAAACATAATGAAAAACAAAGAAAACTCAGCCTTTTCCTCTAGGATGTCAGAGAAAACAGTACAGAGATTTCCCATCAGCCTCCCAAGGCCTGGACTGACCCTCCAGGGCTGGGGCTGTGTCCATCTGGCCTTCTCAGATCCCACGTCTACTACTGTTGCTATGTGGTCACAGCTCCCATAGTACAGTCGCCATTAAAAATATATCAAGGATCTAAAATCTGTTCTTTATCAGGGCTGGAGAGATGGCTCAGGGGTTAAGAGCACTAACTGCTCTTCCAGAGGCTCTGAGTTCAATTCCCAGCAACTACATGGTGGCTCACAACCATCTGTAATAGGATCTGATGCCTGCCTTCTTCTGGTGTAGACAGCTACAGTGTACTCATTAAAATAAGTAAATAAATAAGTAAATCTTAAAAAAACAATCTGCTCTTTATCAAAACTGGAAATCAGAGTGAGGTGAAAAGCTAAAAAAAACAAGTGTTAGCTCTAGCCTTCCTATAAATTTTCTATGAAAATTTATATCATCAATTGCCTTACAGGGGCTGGAGAGATGGCTCAGGGGTTAAGAGCACTGACTGCTCTTCCAGAGGTCCTGAGTTCAATTCCCTGCAACCACATGGTGGCTCACAACCATCTGTAATGGGATCTGATGCCTTCTCCTGGTGTGTCTAAGGACAGCTACAGTGTACTTATATGTAATAAAAAAATACATCTTTTTAAAAAAATTGTACTATAGAACATTTTAGAGAAAGACATGTATTTTGTAGAAACTTAAATTAAGAAAAGAAAAATCAGAAAGAGAACAATTCCACTCTGTCTCATTTTTCCCAGAATAACAAGTTTGAAAGAATCAAGAGAAACACCTTAAGTAACAAACCGTGGTAAGTCATTTCAAACGGACCTGGCAGTCAGGGGGTCCGAGCTTCCTAGCTACATGGGGAGCTGAGGCAGGAAGGCCCTTCAGTCCAGGTGCCCAGAGGCCACAATGAGACCCTGCTTCTTAAGGAAGCTGCAAGTGTGGGCACGCACCTGTCGTCTTAGCACGGAGGGTGGGAGGACTGGCTGTGGCCAGGATGGGCTACCCAGAGTAGAAAGCCTGGCAGGGCTATACCAGCCCGACCCCACTCACCCTGAAAAATCACGAAAGGCAATCAAACTAACAATGTGGGTGTCTGGGACACTCAATGTGAGGTGGAAACACGGGTGTCTGGATGCTAGCACTGCATGTTCAGGGCCAAACGAACAACACTCAGCAAGACAGACCAGAGACTAAATGGGAATGCAGGGCATCAACCAGATGTGGATTAAAACACACAGACCCACATCACACACATGCACGAGAACACACACATACACACACGCCTGCACCGACACACGCACACACACTGCACCACACACACAGACCCACATCTCTCTCACACACACACACACGCACACACACCCAGACCCACATCACGCACACACACCCAGACCCACATCACACACACACACACACGCACACACGCATATACTGCTTTTACAACGGAAGATAAACCTATGGAGACTATGCGAATTTGAGAACAAATAAATCCCAGGCCCATGGTCACTCACCCCAGCTGGTGAACTCCCACTTCATCTGCACATAGAAATCCGGGGCCTGAAGGGCAGACAGAAGGTTATGAGGGGTGAACCATAGCACTACCAACTCAGCAAGCGTCGCATGGCTAATGTGCGTCTTAAACAATTACGGGAGGGATGAGAAATGCAAAGAGACAGTGTAGGAATACACTAAGACAGATATTTTACATTTGATGAGTTATTTATCCTGGTGAAAATACTATCGGGCAGCTACATGGTTCCGTGGGCAAAGGTGTTAGCAGCCAGGCCTGACAACCCAGGTTTGCTCCCTAGGACCCATACCGTGGAAGGAGAGAACCAACTTCCACAAGATGTCCTCTGATGCCTACATTTATGCTGTGGTAAACATGCCATCACCGCGATCCAAATAAATAGGTCATCTTTAAAAAGAAAAAAGTTAACAGGAAAGTGACTGGGTCGGAAATGGAACCTTACTGGGGTCTCTGGGCTGCAAGCATTAAGAGAGTTAAAGCTGCCATATGATGTGGGTAATGTCCAAGGTCAACAGAAGGAAGGCAGTTCCCTGTCTTCTGCGGGGAACATGACTGTAAGCGGCTGGGTGTGCTAGGCTGGGTGTGCTAGGAAGTGCTGCCCGCTAACGAAGGGCCAAGCATACAAACATGAAACGGGAGGCCAGCCGTCCCTTCCACAGGAACTGGGCTCTCACTCTGCTTAACCAATGGCCCAGCTTCCTCTTAAACTTTTAGAATTTGGCTTTCTGAGATTTCACACCACCGCAACATCCTTGTTTAGGATTTTTTTTTCTTTCTTGTCTCTCATTAATTTCTTACATAAGGCTCTTGAACAGCTACTTAAGAAAGCCAACCGACTGTCCAAAAAAGAGAGACATGGGTGTGTGTGTGTGCGTGCGCGCGTGGGCAGTGTTGCATGCCTTTAGTCCCAGCACTTGGGAGAGAGTTCGAGGCCAGCCTCATCTACAGATCTACAGAGTAAGTTCCAGGACAGCCGGGGCTACATAGTGAGACCCTGTCTGAGAAAGGGGAGGGGGAGGCAGTAGGGAGAGAGGTGGGATTATATAGAGAATTGCTTCCCTTTTCACCTTTACCCCCGAAGCTTTGCATTCATTTTTGTCTCTGCACGGGGCAGAAGGCAAGGAAATCTACCCTGAGTGAAACCAATCAAGATTTTACTATTGGCAAACTCACCCGCCAAGCGATAGCTAGCTGGTAAGGAAGGAATGCTAACATATGTTCTAAGGAGACATTATTGGAACGTACAATCATCAACAGAGTTTCTGGTGCCACAATAAAACGATCTGGGGCTGGCGAGATGGCTCAGCGGGTAAGAGCACTGACTGCTTTTCTGAAGGTCCTGAGTTCAAATCCCAGCAACCACATGGTGGTTCACAACCACCCATAATAAGATCTGACACCCTCTTCTGGTGCACCTGACGACAGCTACAGTGTACCTATGTATAATAATAAATAAAATCTTTAAAAAAAAAAAAAAGAGACAACTTTAAAAAATAAAATAAAAAATAAAACGATCTGGACATCGTCTAACCCTTGAAGCATCAGATATAAATCAATGCAATCCACTTCTGAGGATCAATACAGGTTTTTAAAAAATCCTTTACACTGGATCTTAATTCTTCCTTGTCAACATAGACAGCTGAAGGCTGGTGACATACGTCATTCAGCACATACACTACCTGCCCAGCCATGCCAGAAGCTCTGACTGCCATCCCAGCACTGCCTGAAGCAGGCATGGCAGCACACTGGTGACCTGCCTGGCCTTTGGACATGGAACTGGGAGGACCGGAAGCTCAAGGGCATCGTCGGATGGCTGAACACCCTGGGCTACAGGGGACACTGTCTCAGAGGGAGAAGAAAAAGCTCAAATGACTGGCTCCGCTGATGGGGACACAGGTGAGAGGAGAGCCATGGGTCTTCTGCATGGGACAAACATGCAAACAGGCACGTTCTTAAGACAACTTGGTGGGACATTTCACTGAGGTTACCTGGGAAATTGAGAATCTCCACGGGATTTCCCTGAAGCATCACACACAGTGCTTGGACAGCGACTGCCCGGCGCTTTATTTACAGCCGAGTTCTTCCCTCTCTCCACACTGACCTAACTAGTATCGCTAGGAAGCTGCTCTGGGAAAGTCACTTCCGTGCTTAAGCTGGAATCCCAGGGTGATGAACCGGACCCTCCACTGTCACCGTGGGCACACCACCTGTGCTCCGGGGCGGTCCCTTCAAATGGCAGAGAGCCATCATCCCAAACAACCCTGGAGCCTAGGAGTCACTGCTTTTAAAGAAAGACCTCTCACCCCGAGATTCACAAGACAGATGATGTCCCTAAAGCCACTAACTGCCAAGGAATTAGGGAAATGGACTAGAAGCCGCAGAATACTAATGGCTATGAGTGGCCAGAGTGGTAAGGAGACATGGTACAGCCCTGGGCCCGTCGCTGCTCCCGTGTGATCACCTCAGCACAGGGCTCTGCTAAGGACACAGGGCCCTAGGCAAATTGTGTTGGACATGCACTGTCCCTCAAGCTTGAATATCAAAGTGGCACCGAGAAAGGCAAGCATCGAGCCCCAGAGACATAACTTGTAGGAGGCCCCGCATGCCAACGAGACAAGAGGAAGTTGGTAATACTTGGCGGTGGAGTGCCACGTTCACTATTCTGACGACTTAAGGAACCTTGACACTCAAGGCTGTGGAGCTGTCTCCAGAGATCGTGGCAGTGTTTGGCTCAGAGATCGGCGTGGCCGGTCTTTTGGCTAGCTACCTCGAGGATTTTGTGTAGCAGCTCGGGTACACCTTCCAGGGCCATGGACGTGTTGTGGTAGTCTCGGTGCTGCAGGACGGTGTACACCATCTCGGGATCACCCGTGCTCACAGCTTCGTGTAAAACTAGAAAACAAAAGGGTGGGACAGAATCACGAAGCATCCTCACGCACTCTGACACATCCCAACATGAAAAGCCATAGGGGTAGCTCGGGGTTGCCCAAAGGCCAGGACACACCTAAGACGGGCAGAGCACTGAGGCTGGGTCTATGGACGGCTGCTGCTAACTCTCACTCCACTAAAGAAAACTCGGCCCGCTTACTAGCCTGAAACTGACCCCTCCTGCACTCACACCGCCTCGCCTACAGGTAGTTCTGGAGGCAGGACTCACACGCACAAGAGTCCTTGCTTGGTCTACATGAAACTACTGTTTCGTGAGGGTATGCAAACAGCAAAAACCAAGATTTCACCAGAAGGGGCACTTTTGGCACTCAGATCTTTGATTTCAGTTGGCCTCAGTTGTGTTCCCACCATACTCCCAGGGTCAAACCAGCTTTGCTCCTAGATGTTGGGCAGGACCACTTCTGGGAGAGGAGTCACCCTCTACTGAGGGTTCGGGACAGGGAGACCAGTATCCTGGCTTCATCTTGTCATCCCTGCCCCTTGCCCTGAGAGCACCACTGAAGACTCATCGTCTTCAGCCAGAGACACTGAAACTGATGCGTGGGTGACAAGGATACTTGCCTGTCCATCCCTGGCCGTTCTCTTTGGTCACATCTGCTTTATGGCGCAGCAAGACTCGAGCAGATTCCAGATGCCCCAGAGAAACTGCAAGATGCAGTAATGTCCGACCCCGGGGGTCCAAGGCCTCTGCATTCTGTGAAGCAAACACTGGCGTCACACACTGGATATAAAGAGCATGAAAGAGCACTGCCAACCCCTAGGAGGTGCAGAAAAAAACAGAACACCCTATGGCTACACTCCAGCAACAGACAGGCAGGGCGAGCGCGAACTCGGGACGGAAACAAAGGAGACTCACGGGGTTCTCCAGGTTCTCACACAGTCTGGCTTTGAGCTCCTCCTGCCTCCACCCGCCAGGTCCTGGGAATCCAGGAGGACACCACCAACTGTGCCCAAGTTCCTTTTTTGCTTTAATTTTTTAAACAATGAGTTCCTTTTTCTATAAAGTTACTCACCTAACAGACAGACAAGACTGCCAGCCTCATGGCCTCCAATGCAAACCGGTGAGCCTCCCCCCCACCCCATTCAAATAGGAGCTTTCCTGGTGCAACTGCCCTGAGCTACAGATGCTGGGGACTTCTCTGAGCCAGCTCAGCACTCACATTCAAGGACAGATGGCCTGGTAGGCAACCCTGAGAGCTCAGATGAGAACTTGGGCCAGGGCAAGCCTGTATTCCCCATTGGACTTATTACAAAGGCCTTCTCTCTCTCTCTCATATGTATGTGTGTGCTCTCTCTCTCTCTCATATGTATGTGTGTGTGTGTGTATGCTGAATTCCAGATGCCCAGGAGTAGCAGCAGAGGACACAGCAGCCGCAGGCCTCACTGAGCGGGAGTGAGACCTGTCGGACACGCCCGTGAACTCGCGTGTGCAGGAATCAGAGAGGACACACATCATTTCTCAACATACACTGGGTCTGAGGTCCTCCCTCTTCCCCTTGGCTCCCCAGAGAGAAGTGGCCCAGTCTGATGGTGTATCAATGTCTCAGCACTGCCTGTGCTGCACAACTGCAAGTTCTTCCAAGGACACGGTGAACAGGAGTCTTTCTGAATGCCAGCAGGTCCTTGGGAAAGAAAGGTGCTTTGCCTTGAGAGTTGTTTAGGTACAAACCATAGTCTTCAAACAATCGCCTCACAGGCCTGAGGAAGGAAGCTGAGCGGGACAGGAGGGGGGGCAGGGGGGTTAACGGCCACCATCTGACAGTTATGCAACCTCCCATTCTGCTAAAGTTATATCACAGTTATTGCACAACACAGATAAGAACTGTTATCGAGGAAAAGACGCAGGCAGCAGCATGCCTGCGGGGCATGAGTCCCTGAGCCCGTCCCAGGCCCCAGCACTCTCCCCACTGCTAAAATAGGGTACCCTCTTCCCCTAGGGGATAGGTCCCAGGAGTCCTTGGGAAGGCCTGAAACTAAGTTTTTTTTTTTTAAGATTATTTATTTATTTATTTATTTAATGTATGAGTACACTGTAGCTGTATAGATAGTTGTGAGCCATTATGTGGTTGCTGGGATTTGCTCACCAGCCCCGAAACTAAGTTCTGAACGGCATAAATATACCATGCTTTTCCTACATACACATTCATACAATAAGATCAAGAATTGTCACCCAGGGGCTGGTGAGATGGCTCAGTGGGTAAGAACACCTGACTGCTCTTCCGAAGGTCCAGAGTTCAAATCCCAGCAACCACATGGTGGCTCACAACCATCCGTAACGAGATCTGGCGCCCTCTTCTGGAGTGTCTGAAGACAGCTACAGTGTACTTACATATAATAAATAAATAAATCTTAAAAAAAAAAAAAAAAGAATTGTCACCCAGCAGGACAGCCCGTATCATTAATCCCAGCACCCTGAAGGCAGGGCCATATGAATCTCTCTGAGTTTAAGGCCAGCCTGATCTACATGGTCATTTCCAGATCAGCCAGGGCTACATAGTGAGACTCCGTTTAAAGAATTAATTAACTAAGCCTTTTCATCTTTGCACTGCAAGGACTAAAGTTAGCGTCCCCGTGGGCACAGCCCAGCTGCCAACATCACCTCGTACCTAGGGGACATGAGGTAAACTCAAGATCATGTGAGCAGACACTGTGGTGCGAGTGCCATGTGCAGATCTGATCCACACAGCGGCTGCTCAGTGACTGGCGGGCAGCAGTACACAGTGTGGGCTTGCTGGACAAGGATGGCTCATGTCACCGCAGAACAGAGCAGTCAGTAGGGATGTCACCCCCCTACGCTGAGCAACACACAACTGGGAACGGACAAGTTCTCTCTGGAATTTCCCACTTGGTAGTTGCAGGCTGTGGCTGACCAATCATGGGTGACCCTCTAGTTTTGCTTCTGTTGCTGTGATAAAATACCCTGAAAAAACGAGCAGTCTGGTGCCAGGCAGTGGCAGGGGCTTATCTGGCTCACAACTCCAGGGTACTAGCCATTGCTTTGGGTAAATCATAAAAGGCGGGAGTTTTAAGGCGGCTGCTCACATCACATCCACAGCTAAGAGCAGAGAAAAAAACATACAGGCATGCTGGCTTACCAGATCTCAGCTTGCTTTCTCCTTTCTCAACTGTTTCAGAACCCACTTCAAAGGGGATGGAGCCGCTCACAGTGGGTTGAGTCTTCCCACATCAATGAAACCAATTAAGACAACCCCTCACAGACATGTCCACTGGCCAACCCAATGCTGACAATCCCTAGAATCCAGTTGATTCTATAGTGGGTCAAGTTGACATAAAGGAAAGTCTTGAATAGGGGAGACCGCTCTACAATTGTGTCTCCACATACGGTCCACGCCACCTCTCAGGGTTTCCCAGACTTCAAGGGTATGGCTTGCCCATTGCACCAAAGAGACTGAAACTAGAAAAATAGGGTCTAAGTATTATATTTCTTAGCTTCTGCCATCCTGTTCTCTTAACGCTGAGGCTGCAGCCAACACTCCACCTCCCGGGAGACCAATTCTTAGACTGATGCGAACACAAAACCCCAGCTCACTATGTACTTGCTTTCCTCTGTTCTGACCTACAGGAAGAAAGATGCATGAGCGTCACGTTTCTTGCACAGCTGCTGAGGACTCTTTTAAGAGCCTCCTTCTCTTCTACATTATGGTGACAGTGTGACTGAAAACCGTGGGGGAATAAAGGTCAGAGAGGAGATAAGGAACTTCCAAAGCAACGAAGCAGAGGGCCCTGGACACATTTACTGTACCCACAGATGCCTCGGTACACTGGCAAGAAAGAGGGACCTGGGTTTTTAAAACCAAGAGCTGTTCGAGTCAAGAATGAATGTGGGTGCAGAGGAGGCATGTCGGCGGCTGGAAGCTCTATCCACGCAAGCCTGACCTCCCGAGTGCTACCCCTGCAGCCCACGTACACTGAGACAAGCTAACACATGCACGCTGCTGCTGCTGCTGCTGCTGCTGCTGCAGAGGGCTCAAGTTTGGTTCCCACCACACACCAGGAAGCTCACAACCACCTCTAACTCTAGTCCCGGGGTGTCTGGTCTCTCTGCATACCTGCATGCACGTGGCGCACGCTCATACAGAAAGACACGAGATGACACGTGAATAAAAGCATCTCAACTCACATGTTACAGGATCAGACACACAGAACATCCCACGGAATCCACAGTCCCAGAGCTCGGGAGGCAGAGGCAGGCAGACCTCAGAGTTCGAGGCCGGCCTGGGCTACACAGTGAGTTCCAGGACAGTCCTGGGGTGCACGGAGAAACCCTGTCTCGAAATGAAACAAAAAAGTGCAACTGTTCTGAAAATTAGAAATCCTTCAAAAAGCTAATCAGAGTGGCCATATTATAAGCGAACAAGACATAGTCTACCTATGCAGAAGCATACCAGTTAGTGATAACAACGGAGAACTGATGGGTGCCACAGCACAGACCAATCTCAAAAGCAGCATGCTACACAGAAAAGGCCACGCCACATGAGTCTATTCCTGTGGCCTTTCCAGAGCAGACAGGTCTACCGAGACAGAACACACATTAGCTGTGGGGGACCAAAGGGATTGGGAGAAGGGAAAAAAGCGGATGCTAAGAATATATATAGATATGCTTTCCTTTCTTATTTATTATGTTTAAAAATAATTCAAATGCTTTTTTTAAAAAAGAATTTCAAGGGTTAACAGGTTAAAAACAAAAACCAAGCTTTGGATTTTGCCAGAAGTGGCTAAGTTGAGGCCAACAGACCAAGCCACTGATGGCAGAGACGGGTGGCACAGATGACATGTGGCATTTGGCAAGTGGGAGTCTTTAGATGATGAGGGGGGAGGGTGTATGGGCTGAGGCTCTTGTTAGGGTGATGGAAATGCCTGGAACTGACAAGGGGACAGACACACTGACACTACAGGCTAGACCACTTTACATGAAGAACATGCTGCTGTGACAAAGTACCGTGACTGCAGTGACTGCAATGACTGTGTTCATTTGGCTTATAGTCCCCACTGGGTTGTCTACTATAGTGGGCAATCGTGGCGGCCAGAGGGGGGGAAGCTGTAAGTTCACATCCCAGTGCCAAAAAAGAGGCAGGAGCAGAACAATCTCAAAGCCCGCCCCCAGTGACGCACTTCCTCCAGCAAGGCTGCACCACCTAACCCCCCACAAACACACTGCGAGCTTGGAACCAAGTGCTCAGAGTCCATTCATTCAACCCGCCACGGGGAGACTTACGGTATGTGCGTTTATTTGCAGCACACAGGACCTAATATAGCATCGATAAACTGCTTTATGGCTTGGGATGTTTCTTTGGTTCTCCTGAGCTCGGGTTTGCTCCCCGATAAAAATGAGCACCTCTCGGGGGTGGGGTGGGGGGAGGCCTCACCTGGCTCCGTGATTGCCGCCTCCTCGGTGAGCATCCGCCCACACCGTGCAGGTTCAGAGCTGTCACCCTTCCAGAGAGGTTTGCACAGCTCCGTGAGTTGCACACGGGCTCAGCACTGAGCTACCAGAGCTTAGAAAGCACGAGCTCTCAGAATTCAACAAACCCCTGGTCCTTGCTAGCTTGACTCTTGATTCCTCAGCCACGAGCTATTTCACATTAAAAGTTCCACTTTCCCTTTGAGTCTCGAATGAAGTCAGCGGACAATGCCACTGCTCTTGCACAAAGGCCTTCTTTACCACCCTGCCATCTTCCAGAGGCCAAGAATGGCTGGTCTTTGAGGGCGGTCTGCGGACAACCTGGGCGCTGACTCCAGCTGCCACAGTAGCTCCCGTGAGTTCTCAAGGCCCTGACACATGGCAGTCACTACCTCTGAGGTCTCCCAACAGACAACCCACTGTCTTCTCTCCTCCTCTCTCCGGCCACCCTGAGCCTCTGAGACTGGGGCTTCCACCTCAGGTCAGACAGGAAAAGGTATCCCCGAGGTGGCTTTGTGAGCTTGAGGTCCTGATGACCAAGGAGGTGCACCAGAGAGTCTCTGGGGGCTTCACCTCGGACGGCTCAGTGTGGGCCTTCAGGCAAAGGGCACTGACTAGAATGTGTGCCCAGAGACCTCGCCTGCCTGTCTGCCTGCCACAGGCTTCCACCAGGAGCCAGGGGCTCCTGCAGTGTGGAACGTTCTCTCCCCTTCCCTGCTACCATGCTTGCACTGCTGGCTCTTCGGGAAAGAGTGGACTGTCTGTCATCCTCCACAGATCCAGTGCTCCCTGCCTGCCACCCCCCACTGATCCAGTGCTCCCTGCCAGCCACCCTACACTGATCCAGTGCTCCCTGCCTGCCACTCCCCCACTGGTCCCAGCACTCCTTATGCTCAGTCCCACACACCTGCCATCACCGTTGCCTTCATCTCTGTAAGAGTTCATTCACTCCCCAGCATCAGTGTGAGGCCAATGGAGTTGGCCAGATGACAACTGGAACACAGACACCTTCAACTTCAAAGCCCCACTGAACATCTGAGCCGCGGGTTAAGAGGCACTCCAGTAAGTGACTGAAACACTCCCACAGTCAGCCATGTCACACCACCGCCCACCGGCTCCCAGCCACACTCGGAGCTGACAAGGGTTCAGTGTCCTGGTCTGGATAAACTCAACTCTTCTCGGGCTACCATAGGTATGGGAACAAAATAGAATGCTAGTGGGCCGCCAGCTTCAGGTCCCATTCATGAGATGGGAGGCTGAGGGGGCCGGCCGCCGACGCTCAGTGGCAGCGACAGAGCAAGGCCAATAGTGGCTTTACAGCTGAGAGGACGGGGATTCTTCGGTTTTAATTTTACAGCCAATTCCCAACTCCTATAGAAAAACCAGGACGTGAAGCTAAAATCCCTGGGTTCGGGGGCGCTGACGCTGCTTCTCGGTGGCATTGGGTCCATTTACTGTAGGCCAGAAGCTCAATCTACTGCAGTCCTTGGCTCCCCTGAAGTAGGGGCAAGCTCCCTGGATGATGAGCAGAGGTTAAGAAGGCAGGTCTGAGGCCAGCCTGGGCTCGTTGGTTGAAGACTTTAATTCTTAGCCAGGTTTAGTGGGACGCCCCTTCTGCAGAGGGGAGCAGGGGCTACATGTTGGAACCTTATCTTAAACACACACAGATACACACACACACACACAAAGCAGGGGCCGGGGAGGTGCCTTAGTGGGTAAAGAAAGTGTTTGCATCAGGTCCTGAAGTCAGACCCCCCCCCCAGTGCCCATGTAAAAGCCAGGCATGACATACACCTGTCACCCCAGCACTAGGGACACAGAATCAGGAGCATCCCAGGAGTCCACTGGCCAGCCGCTCTAGGGGAAATCATGAGCTGCGGGTTCAGTGATAAAGCTTGTCGAAAAAAGTAAGGTAGAGAAATGATTGAGGAAAACACCCCAACATCAACCTCTGGCCTCCCCGGCTCCCTCACAGGCAAACACAACCAGGAACACACACACATACACACATACACCCTACAAACACAAACCACACAGCCACACCACACCCACACATATGCACACAAACACAAATGCATACCAAGTAAGAGTAAATAAAAATACAAAATTTTGCTTTTCATTTCTCTTCTTTTTGTCTTTCTCTCCAGAGCGAGGGAAGCAGAAACAGAGACAGGATTCAGACAGAGCACAGCACCCCTCTCCAGTTTCAAATGATGGCTCAGGCACAGACAAAGCATGCAAGTGAGAGGCTCCTCAGGTCTCTAGGACAGGAAGCACAGCCACCTGACCTACCTCAGAGAGTCGGCAGAACTAAATCAAAGATCTCAGACCCATGAGCTCTCTCTCTCTCTCTCTCTCTCTCTCTCTCACACACACACACACACACACACACACAAAATTTAGACCTAAAAAAACAAACAAACAACCCTACAATTTTATAAGAAAAAAATATTTAGCAGAAGCTGGCCACACCGTCTTTTAATTCCAGCACTCAGAAGATTGACTGAGGCGGGAGGACAGCCATGAGTTCAAGGCTGGCCTAGACTACATAGTAAAGTTCCAGGCCACCCAAATTCACAGGTGATCATTCAACAAGGGCAAGCCACACACCCCCACACACAACTTAGCACTGGTACTGACCACTAAACTCAACTGCCTTCCGGTCGAAGAAGAAGGTGGCTATTTCTTAACCAATGGAGAATCTGAATGAACACACACTTCCTGCTGTGTTGCTTAAGGATATTCTAGCAATATGGATCATCTTGACCCCAAACCAGTCATATAATTTACAATATAATGAAAGTCCAAGATGCCCCTTATTCGAAATAGTGAAAAATTTCATAACTGTGACAACAGAGAGGAGGCAGCCCTACACTGCTGCTCCATCCCTGCTGAAGTTCGACTGTACGGTGATGACCAGCAAGATGTCCATGTCAAGGTCTACTCCCTAGACACAAGTGCTACACTGTCAAGAAACCCATTGTGTTAAATTAGGGCAGTGTCAAAACCAGAGGACCAGAGGATCAGCAAGTACGAGCATTCGCTCAACCTTGAAGTCAAGGGCAGCAGTGACCTTAAGTTTTCTCCCATAGAATCTACTGCAAGACTTTAATTCCCAAGCCCTGCCAAGCCTTGTCACCCCAGGACTGGGGAGGTTAAGAAGGGAGGCCACTGAGGAAGGTTGAGGCCAGCCTGGGCCACACAGATGACTTGCAGGCCACCTAGATGTACACAGTGACACCCTGTCTCAAAATTAAAAGATTTTAATTCCCAAATTTTAATTCCAAACGTCCTCAAGATTTGTCATGGCCAAAGACAGAAGAATGTCCCTGGGTACCTTTATCGCCATTTTCAGGAAATGGTGACAGGGTCACAGCTGAGATCTTGACCAAGATGTGCCTCTTACTTTTGCAGACAGCTCTTCCTCCTCAGTGAGGAGAAAGCTGCTTACAGAACTCAGGCCTGAAGCCCGTGGTGTGACGACAACAAACCTTCCTATCAAATGGGATTTAACCTCGTGACTCTGTACTTTCAGCGGTGCTCGGGATTCGAACCACTGTGTACAGCAGAACCGGTGCCAAGGCTGGATGGAACCAGAACCGGGAGCTCTTCCACGTCCTAGCCCTGGGCTATATACCTGCTTCAATTCCTTTTTCTGCATTTTTTTTTTTCATTTTTATTTTGAGACAGAGTCAAACTTGCCCAGACTGGCCTTGAACTTGTCATTCTCTTGCCTCAGCCTCCACTACAGCTGTGGGACACCAAGTCCAGTCAAAACTGGTTACTGCTTCTTTGAAATGTCCAGAGTGGGCCTTGAGGATAGGCAGAAGAGCTTCTTGCTTAGATTCTAGAGAAGGCCTCTGAGCTGTGTGTGTGATGCAAAGAGTTATATCAGCAGGTATACTGGGATGCCTGAATCATCCTCTCTGGGGGCATGTGTCATATCTCTTTAAATCCTAAGTCGTTACTGTGCCATCTAATTAAGAACAATGACTCTTACAAAGCCATCTTCTGTCTGGACTACCCTCTCCTGCCCCACACACACCTGAGGATGAATCCCAGGGCCTCCCACACAACACACAAATGTTGGGGCCACTGCGCTGCACACAGTCTCATCCTTTCTTATTTATTTTCGGACAGATCCTCACCAAGTTGCCCAGGCTAGCCTTCAAATCTTCCTGCTTCAACTTCCAGGGTGTCTTGGGTTACCCGTGTACACCCGCCGTGGAATCCTTTTTTTAAATGCGACTTCTGACTTCCCATGCTGCCCATACAACTAAAAATATATATATGGCAAGCTGCAAAACCAACACTTAGAACCGTTCCAACAGCGCTGTGATGTGGGGCTAGCCCAATGTTTACCAATCAAAAGAACCAAGGGTTCGCAACAATTACTGAGTCAGCGGTTAAGTCATTCAAAAGCAAGGCTCTGACACACTGGCTAAGCTGAATGAATGAAGCCAAACCATAACAATTATGGCAGATTTCGGGAGTAATTATAAATCCTTATCTCATTTGCTACAGGCTAGAGAGCAACTCAGGGCACCTGTACCTAATGAAATGACTGCAGTGCCATTAATGGCAGGTGTCTCATTCCTGGTGGGTGGCTCTGCCTTTCAGGAGGCTACCCCTCCCCCATGTTAGGGGCCAGCCTGGGCTACACAGTGAGACCCTGTCTCAAGCAAAAAGGACAAAAAAACCAAGAAACCCAAACAAATGAAATAAGAATTCATATTAATGCAAAGATTCTCCACCAAGGCTCTACTAACATTGGGAGTCTGGTAACACTCAGTGGTGGGTAGGTGGCTGCCTTGAACACTGTAGGGCACAGAGAGGTCGCTGGTCTCTCCCCAACTCCATGCCAACAGCACCCACCTCTCAAGTCAACCCAACCCAAAACATCTCGTCTCCTTGCACTGCCAAATATTCACTATCATCTTCATCTGAGAACCACTGATTTACAGAGGTGGGGGGAAAAAAAAGCACTTCAGAACAGGAAGGTCCTAAGGAGTCTGAGCAGCAAAGATTCTCAAACCAACCACCCTGGGGAGCTAGCTCGTTAAAACCCCGATTCCTAGGCCCAGCCGCAGCCCCATCAATTTAGACAAGTACTGGGTTTTCCGTCGTCACTGCCTCCATCCTCATCCAATGGGTAAGGAAAAGTGGGGTCCCCCGAACGTAACTGCTTTGCCCAAGGTCACAAGAGAGTTAGAACCAGGCCACCGAAGCCAACCAAGCTCTTCCCCAGCACCAGGGCGGGTGGAGTAAGGTGTGTGTGTGTGTGTGTTTCTTCCGTCTTCAAGGCCATAAAGCTTAAAGGTGAATTCTGGGGCCAGCGAGCCTGAGATAAAAGATCCCGACGTGGTTCTCATTAGCCCGATGGCCTTGCGCAAGGCAAGTAGGCTCTGGGGTCTCAGTTTCCTTCTCTGTCAAATGGAATAATAAGCGCTCATTCCTAACGATATCAGAAAGAGGAGAATGGACCAAAAGCCCCCGGCACCGAGCCCGGTCTACGGTAAGCGCTCGATGGATCCCGGGGCTCAGGAGGCGAACGGACCCGACTCCGCGCCGCGCACCTCACCTGGTCTCGCAGCTCCTTCTCCAGCTGCTGGTAGTCGTTGTTCCAGACCAGGAGGTGCAGCGGGAAGCGGCTGCTG
Source organism: Mus caroli (assembly GCF_978045245.1). Lineage (NCBI taxonomy): Eukaryota > Metazoa > Chordata > Mammalia > Rodentia > Muridae > Mus > Mus caroli. The sequence continues at coordinate 118,937,072 of NW_028227259.1, read as the reverse complement.
GTGTCGCGGGCCGAGGACATGGCGAGGAGGCCGCCACCCGGGCCTGACCGCCCGCCTGCCACCAGCCTGGACCCGACGGGGTCTCGGGGGCCCGCCCGACCGGCTGGAGAGCGAGGGGAGGAGGACGGCGAGCCGGCGAGTGCGGGGCGCAGCGGGCGACAAGGGCCTCCGAGTCCGGAGCGGGCGGCGCGGCAGGCCTGGGTCGCGGGCCGGGCTGGGGACCGGCTCGGGGACCCGCTCGGCCGCGCCCACCCCGCGCCCCGCGCGCTCGCGCCCGCGCTGACAGCTCGGGAACCGACTGCTGCCGGCCGAACCGCCCCGAATAGGGAAGTGCACGGGGAGTTCCATCGCGCGCCGCGGCCGGGGGACGCGACCGCGCGACCGGCCCGAGCCGCGCTCCATGTCGCCCCGCCGTGCCCCCACCCCGGGACACACGACAAACAACGATTTGTGGGACCGCAGGGCCCTCGAGAAGCCCGAGATCTCCACGCACAAAGTCCACGATGCGCGCCCCGCGACTCTCGTCCCCTGCCCAGCCTCTTCCAGTGGTGCGCTCCACAATCGGGCCTCTTCCATCGGCTCTGCAGCCCGGGGTGAGCGCGCAGGCCTGGACCAAACCATCCGGCTGGAGCCTCCCCAGGCTGCCTTCCACGATTGGTCAGAAACCATTTTGGAAGTGGGCAACGGGAAATCGTTTTCACGGGCGAGCTAGAACCTGGAGAGCTGACACCAGATACCCTCGTGATAACGGGGTAGTTGTGCCTATGAGCTTTTAAGCTTTGGAATCTTTGAACTGGGTGGTTCTGTGCGCGGAGGTCATCCGATGCTTTGTAAGTTAGGGTGGACGCCCGCCTGTTTAATGCAAAAAATGCCATCAGTATTCACTATCCCCAAAACTGTCTCCAGACTGGAGCGGTTGTTCCCCAGGAGGACAAAAAACGCCCAGTTGAAAACGACTCTTTTGTCTGAATTCCCAACTCGGCTATAATTCAAAGCGTTTGCTGTGAAGGTTTATCCCGTATCAGTCTCCTTAAACTAGCCATTCAGATTCAGGATTGTGGCCCAAAGGACTAATGGAGAATCCAGGTTGGCCCACAGTATGCGCAAGTAAAATTCATTCTTTGGGTTACGACTTCAGGCGCTCTGTCTTCTCGACACAAGGAAGAACGAAGCAAGTGCTGTGTCTGCCCAGATGTTTACAACTGCCACGAAGTCGTCCAGTGCAACCTGCAAGCACCCCCTCTTCCTTATTGGCTCTAGCTACACAACCTTAGCTTTTCAGATGAGAACGAAGGCTGTCCACGAATCCTGACCGATCTAGTGCATTCTCCTCGGGTGCGGGGTCATTGGAGAGTGAATGAGGCTAATATATAAAGTAGTACCTAAAAGCTCTAATGGAGGACTGCGTGGCAACTATCAAGCTCATTAAAAAGGACCCGTGCTCCTAAGGCCTCTTATGGACATGACTAAATGAACTTAACTGTTGTCTCCCGGGAGATTATATGTATAAAGTTTCTGCCACAAGGTTTTGCTTCTTCTCTGGTTCTAATCAATCCTGGAACAAGCAATCACTTCCCAAAAGGGAGACACACACAATTGCGAGAGCATCTAGAGACAGGCACTGGAGGGTTGGGCGGACCTCTGCCCTCATTCAAGATGGCGATACGGAAGCGTGCCCTTTCCGGTCACATGACCCGCAGGCCGTCTTTTCCCCCCGCGCGTGCGCAGTGCGCCGGGGCTGCGAGGCGCTGGAAAGGCGGGCGGGGGGGAGAGACGCCGCCAGCGCCGCCCCGGGACCCGTTAGAGCGGAAGCACAGCCGTCGCCGCCTCTGCCGTCGCTCGCGGGGTTCCCGGCAGGTGAAGCGGGCACCATGTCGAAGCGGCTCCGGAGCAGCGACGTGTGCGCCGACTGCAGCGGGCCTGGTGAGTGACGCCCGGGCCCCCGCTGGCCAAGCTCTCCCGGCCGGGACCCCTGGCGGGGCGGTCCCCGCGGGCGGGAGCCTGACCGCGGCCCAGTCACCCCGACCCCCGGGCTGCCGGAGCGCGCGAGACCGTCCCGGGCCTGTCAGCCGCGCGGCCCGGGGCTCCCTCCCTCCCGCGGCTCGGGCGAGCACAGAGGCGGAGGGCCCGGGGCCGGACGGGACGGGACGGGACGGGACCGAACGGGACAGGCAGCCCGGGAAGGCCAAGTGACAGGAGTCAGACGGGGACGGCCGGAGGCTGCAGGTGTTTCCCCTTCCCGGTCTCCCGCCCCGCCCGCGCGAGTGCGCGATCGCCCGCTGCGCCGCCCCACGGGCCCCAGGTGGAGGGCAGCCCTGCTCCGGGCGGCCGCTCCTAAGGGGACAGACTGCCTGCCCCAAGTCGGGAGCGCAAGTTTGAGGATCCGTGCTCCCTTCCCCCCCACGCCCCCCGATATTCCCTCTGCGTGACCTTGGACCGATGCGTTCTCTTGCTCAAACCTTGATTTCCTCGGGGTTTTTTCCCCCCACCCACCGCTGGAAACTATCGCCAATGCAGTGCGCAGTGGTCAATGGACATTCCCCCGGGATTGGCTCCTTTCGTTGGATAACTCAGTTCAAAACCCTTGTAGTTCCTTCGGCCACAGTCTGGCTTCAGACTCACACTGTGGCTCACAGCGACTTCGAACAGCCAAAACTGTTCTAAACTGCAGATAGGATTTGGATTTGAAGATTGGATCTGGCTTTGTAATTGGAACCCAACTGACAGGTCTCGATTCTGATTGTGTGTGTGTGTGTGTGTGTGTGTGTGTGCGCGCGCGCGCTTGCTTGCTTGCTTGCTTTGGTCCTTGGACTTTTCGGGTTTGAAGTCAAATATCTGATGACTTTCCTGGTGTAGCAGTGTCAATAAACAGTCTTAATAAGCCATTGGACGTCAGCGGTTTGCAACAGATTTTTCTCTTCGTCTGTCATTTGGAAGCAGAGACTGGTTTTAAGTGGTACGGTTGTAACTGTACTGGTTATTTCATGGCCCTGGGTCCTACAGGTTAACAAATGAAAGATAAGGAGAGGCAGGGGCACTTTTAAAAGAGATGCTTTGTCTGCAAGCCCCTTTTATACAAACTATTATTTCGCTAACGATGTTGTGTGTTCCGCTTCCTTCTTTTCTTGCCTGTGTTCCGTTGATTCATGTCTAACTTAAAACTTCCTCTTGGTATGCGTGTTCCTTACTTCTCCAGGGATTGGTCCCTGGCAGAGGCGGGCTGCCTCCCCTTGCCATCCCGGATACCGTCTTGTCCATTTTGTGGTGTTTTGGGGCCTTTTCTATTGTTTCATATTAGAGGTCTTGAATGCCAACATCTAGAAAGGCTTGAGTCACTTCCTGTTTTGAATAGAATGAAGCTACCTTGAAGGCTGAGGAACAGCTAGGAATGGGTACTGCCTTTTGTGCCCAGCTCAGGTGAAAGGTTACCTGTAGGAATAGGGCTCCTTTGAAATCCTCATGCTAAGGCCTTCTCAGAAGACGCTCAGACAGACATTTGACTCTCCTGGACAATGTTTGCAGAAGACAGGTGGGGGCACAGATACTTTTGAAGTCCATTTGTGTTGTTCCTGGAGCCTGATTAAAAAGTCCTGCCTTTCTGGGCTTGGTGGCGCACGCCTTTAATCCAAGCACTTGGGAGGCAGAGGCAGGCAGATCTCTGAGTTCGAGGCCAGCCTGGTCTACAAAGTGAGTTCCAGGACGGCCAGGGCTATACAGAGAAACCCTGTCTCGGAAAAAAAAAACAAAAACAAAAAAAACAACAACAAAAAAGTCCTGCCTTCTAGATGAACTGGAGGAGCTTCACGCAGCCTCACTTGTAAAAGCTTAAGTTTTATGTGTCGTCTGTATTCTTTCCATGGGCTTCTGTTCCATGGTGTTTAAGTGATTAATGGAGACCATTGTGTGGTGCGCGTTAAAACATTGTCATCCTTATCCTGACTAGTTTGCCCCAAGAGTACTGTGGACCTCTGGTAATAAAAAGCAAAGTCACACTTTCAGTCTCAATATTAATAACTTGCTGCAGAAAGCAGAGATGTCACACATCTGCGAGCAAAGCCTCCTGTTTCCTACCCTTGCTCCTTAGAATGGCTGGTAGCACCTATGATAAAGCTGGCTGAAACCCTTTCTGTTTTGTTTTAGAGAAGCTTCACTGTCTGCCTTTGTGTGTTGGGGATCAAAGCCAGGCCCTGACAATGGCTAGGAGAGCCACACCCTCAGCCCTGATTTCTTGTTTGTTTCTAATGAATCTAGTTCATTTTAAATGCACCATTCTTGTGCCAAAATGACACTCTATTTTTATTCTTTACATAGTCCCTTCTGTGAGATAGATACATCACTATTCCAGTTTGGTCCACACGCAGCTTGCCTCAGGTGATTGCACAAGAGGTTGCACAAGAGGTGGCGTGGCAGGGTTGGGATTCAAACCATGGACTGTTTGTCTCCATAACCAGCCCTCTTAACCACAGTACACCTTGATTGAAATCCCGTAACTTTTCATTATATGGTTTGAAAGGGTTGGAATAAACATAAAAATGGTAAAAATGATCTACATGCATTTCCGAGATTTTTGTGGACATTGAAGAATTTTAAACTGAACCCTTAGGCCAGGCAGCCGGGGTAGCATCTAATGTCACCCCACGTGAGTCTGATGAAATGGGAGTTCTAGGGCTCAGTTTACTCACACAGATCCGTCCTACCCATCCAGTGTGGGTTACTCCTCATATGACAGGTTGTCTGCAGTTTTGTGGGATTTTAAAGGAAAAAGGTATTGTACTCAATCAAAACACCATCATTTTTGTTTTCCGTCTGTTTGTTTGAAGTACCTTCCTTCAGATCCAGCAGGTGGTCAAAAACTGCAGTGCTAGCATAGAGCATTGTCTCTCTGAGCAGAGTGGGCCACCCTTGCTTGCCCGGGGCATGGGGGCCTGGGCGCTTCTGCAGTTCTCTTCTGGCTTCTGTTAGCACCTGGGTCTGGACTTCCTGCTCTGGGCAGCAATAAGTTCACCATTTACCTTAGCTACTGTTACGCACTGTGTGTGTCAGGATCACACAGCTCTGTTATTCTCAAAAAGGGACTCGATGTGGTCATCCAGCTGGAGGTCAGCATAGAGTGCTTGCCTAGCCCAGACAAGGTCCCCGCACTGCTCAGTCTCCAGCACTGGAAGCAACCAGCGGAGCAACCACCCCTGCTCCCTCAATCTGCTGCTCTAACCAACATCCCCTGAGAGCACGAGTCTGTGGCGTGCACCCACATCCAGGCTGCAGACTGTGGCCTGCACAGGAAGGTGACTGCTGTGTGCAGCTGCCAGCCTAGTTAGCAGATGGGTCAGTCCGGGTGGGGGATCGTCAGCCTCCTAGGCTGAGGAGCAGATAAAACAACAAAAATGTGCTCTGTTTTTCTTAAAAACCAAACATCACTTTTTGCCATCCTGTACACAGCAGCCAATTGGTGTCCTTGCCACTGAGGGGTTGTTCTTTTTCCAGATCCTTCCTGGGCGTCAGTAAATAGGGGAACTTTCATATGTGACGAGTGTTGCAGTGTCCATCGGAGCCTGGGGCGCCATATCTCCCAAGTGAGGCATCTTAAACACACAGCATGGCCTCCAACCCTGCTCCAGGTAAACCATAGGAAGAGTTCTCATAATTGGAAAATTATATTTTAGTGATTGTTGCTTAGCAACTAAAATACTGCCTACTAAACATCTTAAATCTTATAAAAGTTTACTCTCTCTGTATAGTATAAAGTACTGCCTGTGTTGAAGTCATTGTCTGTCCTTTCTTTGTTTACCTAACATAATTGTGTTCCCCACACTCAGTTATCCATAGACAGATATATCAATAGACTGTGTCGATAAAAGCTTAAATTCTCTAGTGTGTTTTCACTGGTGGCTTTCTAGAGAGTATCACCAGAAATTGTTGTGTTGTGCTGTGTTTTGTTTTGAAACAGAGTCTTGCTATATAGCCCTAGCTGGCCTTGAACTCATAGACAATCCACCTGCCTCTGCTAAGTACTAGGATTAAAGGTAATTGCAACCATGCCCAACTTCAGAAATCATTTTATTTTTTTAGATGTATTTCTTTTATATATATGTATGTATGGATATATGTGTGTGTTTGTGCATGTGTGTGTGTGTTTGTGTTTGTGTGTGTGCTCACAGAGGCCAGAAGAGGGCACTGGATTTCCTGACACTGGAATTACAGAGCGTTGTGAACCACACCTGTGCTGGGACTCAAACCCGAGTCCTCTCCCAGAGCAGCAAATGCTTTATTTAAACACTGAGCCATCTCTGCAGCACTCAGACATTTTTTAAAGTCTTTCTTTCCTATAAACTGTAATAAATGATCCAGAAAATTTTCATTAACAGGCAAATTTCTGAGTACCTGCCTAGATTTTCAGAACTTTTTTTTCCTGCTTTGATAGCAGCGTAGACTGGGATTCCTCAGAAATTGCTTCAGCATTTGAAGTTTTTTAAAAGCTCTTGCTGTCAGGCAGAGACTTGAGTGAGCGTGTTTTGATCGCATGCCTAACACTTGTCAGGGGGCTTTGTCTTATTTGGGATCTGATGTCATGTTCCCGGTACTTCTGTTTGAGATACACAGTCTTCATGTCTCCTGGAACTCAGGGATTAATCCTGTGTTTTGCGATATTTGTCTTAATACACATCTCACTAAAGCTGTAACAGCTGCACAGAAGTACTTAAACTCCCACAAAGGAAGGGACCAAAGCAAGTGGTTCGGGTTACTGATGAGAAGCCCTGAGAGCTGCACCAGCAGCCGGGTAGCTCTAGGAGTCCTGGTTGGAAAGGAAGTTGAGAGAGATTTATTAAAAGTTCTACTTAGGGGCTGAAGAGATGGCTGAGCCTTTAAATGCTAGCCCACAACCAAAACTACACGAGGTCTGTTAGAAGTGTCCAAAGGCCCATTCTCGTGAAAGGTTAGCACCCTCCACCCACATTGTGTTTGTTTACAGTTTTAGAATTTACAGATGATCCAGAGATGAATGATTGGAAATGCTAGGGTTAGCAGGGCGTGGTGGCCCATGCCTGTAATCCCAGCACTCGGGATGCAGAGGCAGGCGGATTTCTGAGTTCGAGGCCAGCCTTGGTCTGCAGTGAGTTCCAGGACAGCCAGGGCTGTACAGAGAAACCCTGTCTACAAAAAACAAAAAACAAAACAAAACAAAAACAACAACAACAAAAAAGAAAATGCTAGGGTTGACTTTAAGGCAACAGACTCTGAAGTGGTGGGGTGGGGCTGGAGGGTCAGGACCACAGTGGGGTGTGAGAGAGCTTAGCACGCAGACCTGTGCTTTTAGCATTACTTTATTTAATCATGTACAAGGAAAGTAACATAATTATTAACAAGCTATTTTAAATAGATGAATTTAATGAAAAGCATTGAGCGAGTGGTGTGCACAGTGGTAAACGGCAGGTGTGTGTCAAGGAGCCGGGATTGGGCTATCCTACACACAAAGCTGGCTCCCTTGTGGAGCTCCAAGGTCTCACTGCCAGTCAGGAACAGTGACGTCCCGGTCCCCGGCCCAGTCCCTGGTCTCACTGTGCAGTCAGACCCAGTGGCGGGAGGTCCCCAGATATGGAGTGTTTTTCATGCAGCCCTGTTTTTTCCTTTTTGTTACTGGTTGTTTTTGAATATTTGTGGGATAAACTCTCCTCTCCTACTCCTTGTTTTCAGATGGTTGAGACCTTGTACAACAACGGTGCTAACTCTATATGGGAACACTCTCTGCTGGACCCTGCCTCTATCATGAGTGGGAGGCGGAAAGCTAACCCACAGGACAAAGTTCAGTGAGTGGAGTGGTTATAACTTCTATTTCTTCTCAATAAGTGGCCCTGTGGAAAGGAGTGTGGCTATTTTGATCAGCCTCCAAAGGGGCTGTGGGCTGTGCCTGGGGCATTTGCTGTGAGGAAGGCAGAGGGAGGGAGGCAGGGGGACCATAACTTTGGATGCTCACCCAATTGAAGTCAGTGATTTCTCCAGTTGGAGTCCAGGGCTTGGGCCCTGACTCGGGGTGATGAGGTAGATGAAGCCGAGCGCTCTGTCTGCTGGCCGCCGCGCCGCGTTCTGGCAGTGCCTGGCCTGTGGCACAGGGTTAGATGCTGCTTCCTCAGGGTGCCCCGTTGAGAAAGGTAAAGGGAAGAGAGGCGCTGGGGAGTGCAGGCGTTCTCTTATCAGCTCAGGCCTTTGGCTCTGCTGCAATGGAGTCCAGCTTTGCCCTTCTTACTGTCCAGTGTGTGTGTGGGGGGGGGGGGTCACTTCCTCTTCTTACAGCACAAAGAATGAGAAATGTGTCAGAGCTGTTAAATGAACTGTGTTCTTAATTGTTTCCAAACCAGCCCCAATAAAGCAGAATTCATCAGAGCCAAGTATCAGATGTTAGCGTTTGTCCACCGATTGCCCTGCCGCGAGGATGACAGCGTGACAGCCAAAGATCTCAGTAAGGTGGGCACGCTCTGCCTCTGTGGGGCCCGTGAGATGGGCCGCTTCCCTTAAAGCCATGTCAGGAGGAAGAAGCAGCCTTTCGCGCATGCCTTTGACTGACTGACCTTTCTCCCTTCCGTGGCATTCACTCCTCCTCTGGGACACACTGGACAAAAGGAAAATACGCTTCTAAGAAACTGTATTTTTTCCCCTTTTATTTTCATTTAATTGATTAATTAATTTGTACTTTTTCAGTACAGTTTTCACATAGATTTTGATAAGTTTTTTACTTGAGAATAATAGCCATTTCAAAGAAGGTTTTCTCGAGAACCTAGCATCTGCAATAGAGCAGAATGCTGGAGGAAGGAGGCCGACTGCTTCAGCTGTCCAGGTTCAAGGCTGGAGGGATCCTCAGAAGGCAAAGCTTACCTGGAGCTGTAGCACAGCCGTGTCTGTTACACTGTGAGCGGTGCCTTCCTGTGGCCTAGGCTGTTTCTAAGAGATGCCGTACAAATGCACATCACAGTTTTTTGAGCGGTGCTTTGAACTAGATGCTCACTCAAGACAGCGTGTGCACAATTCAGAATACTAATTCTGCACAGACGTAAGTGATTTTCCTAGTGAGTAAATAGTTTCCTTTTTTACCAAATAAAAAACATGGTCAGGTGTGGTGGCACAGATCTTTTTTTAGTCCCCAGTATTCAGGAGGCAGAGACTGGCAGACAGCTGTGAATTCAAGGCCAGCTTGGTCTATATAGTGAGTTCCAGGTCAGCCAGGGCTACAGTGAGTCCTGTGTTAAAGGGTGTGTGTGTAAAAATAAGAAGAATAAAAAGAAGAAGAGAGCGATGACTTGGGCTGGAGAGGTGGATCAGTGATTGAGAGCACACACTGTTCCTGCAGATGGCTCGTGAGATGACTCACAGCACATCTAACGCCAGCTCCCGGGAGCTGACACCCCCTTCTGGCCTCTGTTGGCACCTGCACTCAATGTACATTGATGTACGCATACATACAATTAAAAATAAAAATAAAATTAAAAAAAAAAAAACAAAGACTGGTTCCGTAGGACTCCTCTGCCCTGTGAGCCAGTCAGGACAGTTGTAGAGTAGCCCTGAAGGAGAGAGCCATTTGTTCTTTGGGAGTTTAAAAATGTTTCTGTGATGATACGGATTTAGTGTGCACAGGCCCACTTCCCACTGAGCGCAGCCTGGCAGAATCGCTGTGTGGACAAACAGCACAGACGGATAGTGAGTGCCGTGAGCAGGTGGCCAGCATGTGCCGCGGGTGGCTGGAGCCGCTGGGATCCGTGCTGTGGCAGCAGCTGAGTTTTGAATCATTTCCTGTCTCCTTCAGTCCACACCATAACCCTCCTGGCAGAGGGCACCGTAGCACCCAGGTTCCTCTGCTCAGAGGTTTTCTCAGAACACACAGCTGGAGGGAGGTAGACCTTGAAATCCATATCCCCCACCACCACCACCACCACCACCTCCTGGTCAAGTGCTTCTTGCTGGGTTTATGGTTGTACCTCTTACTGGCAAGTCCTGCGTCTGGGCAGATTGGCCTTGGCAGTCCAAGCTCCTTGTTGGTAAACTGACAGACCCACCTGCAGCCTGAAGTCATTGTAAACAGCAAAGAACTCACCCACCCATCCATCCCAGCCATCTTCCTGAGCCAAACAAGACCTGTTAGTGGTGTAGAGCGCGCGGCCAGCAGCTCGGGCGCAGCTCTCCTGACCTTCTGACATTACTCTCTTTCTGTTTGTTTTTCAGCAACTCCATTCAAGTGTGAGAACAGGGAACCTTGAGACCTGTCTGAGACTGTTGTCTTTAGGAGCCCAAGCCAACTTCTTTCATCCTGTACGAAAATGTCAATTATTCAGATATTAAACGGAAGCTGAGTTATGTTTGGATAGTCCAGGTCTGCTCAGTTTGTTCTTTTTGTCTACTTCTTATTAATAACTCTTAGGAAAAAGGCAGCACTCCACTCCACGTCGCCTCCAAAGCAGGACAGACCTTACAGGCTGAATTACTGGCCGTGTACGGAGCTGACCCAGGCACACAAGATTCTAGTGGGAAGACGCCTGTTGACTATGCCAGGTGAGAGGCTGAGGTTCTCACTGCACTGCGTGCTGACCGTCCTTTTCCTTGCTAAGCGACTATGCTGGGTATGGCTTGTGTTTACCCCCTTTAAAGACTTCCATTCTATTATTTTGTTGATGAAGATGTTTCAAATGTGTGTCGGCTGAGACAGACAAGATGAAAGGACTGCAGAGTCCTAGCTGGTGTGGTTAATATCCGGTTGTCATAGTACAGTGGTTTTCAGGTTATAGCATACAGATCAGGGATCAAGAACTGGGAGTGGGGGTGGCTAGAGAGTGGGCTCAGTGGTTCAGACTGCCATCTGCTCTGCAGAGAACTGGGGTTCAGGGTTCAGTTTCCAGAACCACAGTGCCTCATCTGTACCTCCAATTTCAGGAGATCCAGCACTCTCTTCTGACCTCCAAGGGCACCGGGCACACACACGGTACACTTATGAGCAGACAGAGCATTGTATATGTAAAAATCAACACATCTTAATTTTTAAAATGAAATAATTAGAGAAGGCTAGGGAAATGGCTCACTGAGTGGTGTGTTTTCCTATAAGCATGAAGAACAGAACTGGGTTGGAACCGGCACAGTGCCGCAGCCCTGGCCTGCCTGCTGTCTGTGGGCAAGGTTAAGACAGGCAGATCTTGGACAAGCCTGTTACTGTGTTCTCCTAAGTATCTGGGGCTGCATAAGGGGACTTCATGGGGCCTAATCAATGTTAAAGCCTTTAACATGTAACTGATGAAAGATGGATAGCTTTCCTTGTTTTCCCTGTTATTTTATTAACTATGAAGGATCACATTCTATGTCATAAAGGATGCCATGGGAAATGACAAAAGTCTGTTCTAGAGTCCTAGCACTTACTTCTCTGGAAGAGATGATTAATAAATTTTTGAGAAGTTTGAGGCAAGATTATATATGATTTGTTTTCAAAATGGACAGCCATGTTTTGTTTTGTTTTCCTTTGTAAGACTGTGTGACTCTGTAACTCAGGCCGGCCTTGAATTCAAAACAGTCTTCCTGCTGTGCTGCCCGCCCTCCCCGGGCTCTGATCACATGTGTGAACTACCATGCATGGCTGACAGTGGGTCTTAAAAAGCACATGGGCTTCAGTCGAGAAAAGCCCCGCTGCCTTAAGATTCTGCGTGTGGTCCTCAGAGTCCACAGGAAGAGCCAGGTGCGGGCTCCCACATCTGTAAGCCCAGCTAGACGAGAAGCAGAGAGGGGAGTCATAAAGTGTGAGGCAGCTCTCATGGCCTGGGCAGACCCTGCTGCCATCAGTAGGATGGACAGCAAGAGCCCACTCCAGAAGTCATCTCCTGAGCCACACACATGCCATGATACACACTCACAGTCACACACATAATCCCTTTTAAAGGGCATCTGTTAGGGGCTGTGGGGACTTGCTGTGCAAACATGAAGATCAGAGTTTAGATCCTCAAACCACACAAATGCCGTGGAGGAGTGGGGGCCTACTCTGTTCTGATCATAGGAGGCAGAGACAGAGGATGGCCATAGCTAGCTGACGAGTAAGACTGCTGTACCATCAGATTCTAGTTCCATCAAGACCCTGCCTCAGTGATGGGTAGAGAGAGATTGCTGACGTAAGCCTTGAGTCTCCATAGACGTGTACACACACACACACACGTGCAGAAAATGAACATGTGTCAGGTGGTTTCCTTGTGGTGGCCCCAATGAATCCATTACTTCAGATGGTCTTTAAAGAGCTGGTTGAATATGGACCCGTGAAGGAGGAGCTAAAGTATCCTCCAGAGAGGGAAGGTGGAGTGTTCATCCCCATGGAGATGGGCCAGGAGACAGTGAGGTGTAGGCCGGGAGACTAGCAGCGCTTCATCAGCACTGAGGTCCCACCGTGCTGCTTCATTTCACCCCCTGAGAGAGAGCTCTGCCGGGTGCATGGACGCAGGCTGAGACGCTGTCTGGTGGACGTCTGTGTGTCGTTGGTCAGGAAGAATTGTGTGGAGAGAGAACCTGGCTAAAGCTAGATTGATGTTTGGAGATAAGCAGAATCCACAGCAGACGCTTTATCAGTCACCCTGCTTCCTTGTGCACTTTGCATGGAGTAGCGTGTCCGCGTCACAGTGTCACAGTTTACTTCTACACTGAAGGACCCAGGCAGCTTGGCTGAGAGTTAAGAAAGGCAGTGCTGTTTCCTGTTGATGCAGAGGCAGGAGTAGCCGCAGGGGAGTAGCCGCGGGGACAAGCTCTGCAGTGGGTCAGTCTGCCTGAAGCCCTTCAGTGATTTTGGATTTCTGGACTGATCTGGCGCCAGCTGACCGAGTGCATCAGGATCATGTGAAGGAAGGGCTTCTCCAGGGTGTTGACGCCTGGGGCCATCCTGTCCTGACTGACCCAGAATTCCCAAGGGTCTGTATTCTGGGAACACTCCAGCTAGCTGTAGAACCTCTTCCATCACCTCGTTAAATGAAGTCAGTTTTTGCCCCTCTCCTAAGTTCTTAAGTGCATAAAATGCACTCTCCTATGCCATAAAGAAAGAAAGGACCTTGGGTGGGAGCCCCAGCTTCCAGAGGGACTGAAAGTGATGGTGATGGTCCGCCATGCACAGTATTCCAGCCAGCCATGCTTGGTAAGCTGCTCAGGTATCCCAATGCTTTGTGCGCTCTGACCCGGCTGGTGGGCGGTGAGCTGAGTCAATGCTGCTTTGTTCTCTTGGTAGGCAAGGAGGGCACCATGAGTTGGCAGAACGCCTTGTAGAAATACAGTACGAGCTGACGGATAGACTGGCCTTCTACCTCTGCGGCCGGAAACCAGGTGAGTGAGAGGAGAGCAGCCTTGCTCGCCTCTTATCTGGAGGGACAAGTCAGGACGGCATTGTTACTTGAAAAGACAGAAAGAGAAGATGACCGTCAATAGGGTTTGTATTTGGGTGGACAGTGTAACGTCAGGGTTTTTATGTTTGTGTTGCATTTAGGTAGCATCTCATGATGTACCTCAGCTTTGCCTGCAGCTTTCTCTGTACCTTCAGCTGGTTTTAAACTTTTTTACAATTTTTTTTGAGATACTGTGATTACATCATCTCCCCCTGCCCTTTTCCCCTCGAAACCCTCCTGCATACTACACACTATGCAGTGGAAGCGCAGAGCTAGAGCCTTCATCACTAGAAGAGTGCTGAGGACAGGCTCGGCCTAGTTCACTCTCTCTTCGCCTCACGAAGTGAAATTATTCTTTATCCCTCTCATAAGGGATAAAGATAAACACAAAGCCTCAAGCATTGTCTCTACAGCCCTATGCAGAGACATTGCCAACCCCATTTAAAAAACACGTCTGTGGAGGAGCACATACTGTGGGATGTGTGTGCACGCACACGCATGTATATGTGTATGATCACACACAGGGCAGAGTTCAACGTGCAGGAGTTCTCTCTTGGTTTCTGGGGAATCACACTTAGGTCGTCAGAAGTGGCCATGAGTACTTGTAATCCTGAGCCACCTCATTCCTGTGTGCAGATTCCTTTCTCTGATTGTGCAGTAGCATTAGGAGCCATTTGGGGGCAAGGTAGAGCAAGCATACGCTAGCCCATCTCTCCTTCTGAATGGAACTAAAAACTATGGACAAAATGCTTAGCTTTGAAAAGCAAATCTGAACTAAGAATAACAAGACCCAAAGTCCTATCAAGCTTGTAGCATCTTCCTTCTGTGGATGCAGTGGTGGCCTGTGATACGGAGCTGCAGGTACAAAGAGGCCTTCTCTTTCCGATTTCAGAAATGAGACCTAAAGCAGACAGACAAGAAGGTTCCTCTGGGTTGTTTCATTTTATTTTCCCGCTCTTTCTAAACACAGCAATGGCAGTGTACAGCACAGATGTATAAATGTCTGGGCACCAGCATGAAAGAATATGGATTGTGTTTCTCTTGCTGCCTGCTTAGTAGGCAAATCCCAGCCTGCCCTGTTGCCTGCTAAAAACAGAAATAACACTTGACATAGATGTTGAAGAAGCCCAGAGTCTTGCAATACAATGTTTAGAATATCCCAGATTCCGTCCATAGTGACTCAGGAGAGAAAGAGTTGGGAAAACCAAGGGCTGCATGGAGAAAGCAGGTACTAGGTGAACAGGCGCTAGGCCTGGGGCCAGATGGTGGTCAGCAGGTAAAGAGAATGGGCCACCCAGTGACCCGAGTGATCCTGTGACGCACATGATAGAGAGCCAGCTCCCGTGAGTTGTCCTGTTGGAATTGTCAGAAGCATTTTAACCAGCTAGTAAGAGCGTGGGCTGAAGAGCAATGAGCATTCTTTCAAAAGGAAAAAAAGGCACATAAGACAGAATAACCTAGTAAGGATGTTAGAAGTGAAAATTACAGTGGGGCAGTGGTGATACATAGCTTTAATTATGGAGGCAGAGGCAGACCCTGAGTTCGAGGCCAACCTGGTTTATGACAGCCAGAACTACATAGAGAAAAATGTCGAAAAATCAAAAAATAAAATAAATTATAGTACGTAAAATATTAACTCCAGATTAATAGATTTAATAGAGGGCTAGAAATATTCAAAACATAATTAAAAATAGGCGACTAGGAAGTGATGTAGCTCATGGTAGAGTGGTTAGCTGGCATGTGGAAGGCTCAGTCCCTAGCACAAGAGAAAGAGCCAGTGGCAGCATGCATTGGGCCTGTGGGGAAGCACTAGAAGAATGGGGCGGGCACGCTGCAGGGATAAAGGACTTGCTCTGCAAGCCTAAGACCTGTGCTTGTTCCAGCATCCATATAAGAAACCAGGTGGGACACATGCCTGTAAGTTCCACCACTGGGAAAGCAGAGACACTGGGATCACTGGGGCTTGCTGGCCAGTGAGTCTCACCAGTCAACCAGTCCTAGGTAAGAGGCCCAGTCTCAGAAAGCTGTGGTGGTATATACATATCTGGGTACAACAGCAATTAATGATAAAAAGAGGCTATGAATTTGAAAGAGCAAGGAGGGATGTCTGAGGGCTTCAGGGAGAAAGAAATGAAAAATGATATAATTATAATCTCAAAATTAATTTTATTTAAAGCAGTGGAAGTGAGTTTCCTACCTTTAGGTCTCAGCACTTGGAAGCAGAGGCAGAAGGGCAGAGAGTAGAGGGACTGGAGAGCTGGCCCAGCAGTTAAGAGCACTGGATGCCTGTGTAGAAGATCTAGGGTTGGTTTTTCTCTCCCACACGGTGGCTCACAACCATCTGTAACTCAAGTTTTAGGAGATTCGAAGCCCTCTTCTGCCTCCCGCAGCCACCGGCCACAATGGGTGCTTTCATGTATGTGCAGGCAAAGCATAGGTGTGCACATAATGGCATGCATGCTTTATGAAACTAAGAGTAACAGGGTAGGAAGGGGCCTCGTTCTGATGTGGAATCTGAAGCACCTGGTGCTTCTCAGAAGTCACTGAGAGGAAAAGGAAATTAAATGGAATTTAATTTAAAAGAATGATAATTCAGGTGGCCAAAGAAAAGAGCTGCTGGCCCAGGGCTCCATATCCAGCAAAGCCTTTAGCATGAAGACAAATTAAACACATTGCTAAATGAGGATTATAAGACTTCATTGCTCTAGCAGCAGAAGTAGAGAAGGTTCCTCAGGTCAGCGTGGGCCTGAGGACGGCATAGAAGGATGGAAGAGCAGCCCAGCAAGAAGTGCATGGAAGCCCAGTAGCCCGGGTTGCAGGCGTGTGGCCGCTGACGGCAGAGGCTCTCGTGTGGGTGCACAGCAGGCTCAGAGTGCAGGGCAGTGCAGAGGAAGGGGAAAGAGTGGGCGGAGCTGGACAGTGACCTTTCTAAGTAGACAAGGTGTGCGTAGTTCCTGTAACCCATAGCCACCGAAAGACAGATCGCACAACAATGTGCGATCAAAAAACCTAGAGATAAAAACGAAACAAAACACATTGTGAAGCAGTACTTAAATAATCGAAAGATCTTTATTGAAAATATTCAAAAACAGAACAAAAAGGAAAAAACCTGACGCTTAAACAGAAAATAATAAAATGTCATAAATCCAAACACATAATTCCAAAACTGTGTTTGCAGTGACTGTTAATGGTCTAAAGAGACTTTTAAAAGTAGTGGTGTCAGAAAAGAGTTACAGAGCAAGAGCTGCGCTGTACAGTATGCACAAGTCTATACCACGACGAGGTCAGCACCAAACGATAGAAAACGGTTGTCCATGCAGACATCAAGGCTACTGTGGCTGTGATGGCAGCAGGCTGTGTCTGTGGCTGCACCACCCTGAATGAAGCAGATATGACCTGCCTGGGTCAGAGCAGACCTCAGCAAAGACAGAGAGGGTCGAGAGACAGTGACAAAGTGCCTGCATAGGCAATGGCAGCGCTCCAGGTCACATATCCCGGTGTCCACAGACCCAAAGGCGAGCCTCCAAGGTGGCGGCAGGCAGAGGCACCTGCCACCCTGAGTTCCAGCCTCAGGTCCCAACTGGTGGAAGGAGAGGACTGATTCTTGATGTCTTCCACCCTGCATGTGCATGCCTTGATGCACATGCGTCCACATGCATCCACATGCACAAAGTACATGAACCCTGCCTGTGGAGCTGAAAGGAAGGTGAGAATGCAGTACTTAATGCAGACTCCACACACGGCTCTGTAAGTTCACCTTCAGCAAGGTGAGTCATGTTCTGAATGATAAACCTTAGCAACTCCAAAGAATTTAAACTTCTACAAAGTTTATTCTCTGACTAATAAAACTAAGCTAGAAATTTATGAAAATCAAAATTTTCAATCACCTAGAAGCTTAGCAACACATTTTTAAGTCATCCATGGGTCTCAAAAGAAAATCTCAAGGGAAATTAGTGTCATACATATTATGTATCTGGGGCTGGATAGTTGTTTTGAAAGGATAGCATGTGGTAGCCCAGGCTAGCCTCAGACTCACCACAGTCCTTCCTCAGCCTCCCAAGTGCTGGAATTACATGTGTGTATTACCATGCCTGGATCAAAGGTATTTTCAACTAAATGAAAATACAGTATCAAAAGCTGCAGTATTAGCTAGGCCTGGTGGTACATACCATCAATCCCATCACTTGGGATGCCTGTGAATTCAGAGCCAGTCTAGTGCACATAGTGTGTGCCAGCCCAACCAGGGCTACATAGTGAGACCGTCTCAGAAACAGGGGATGGGGGAAACTTTATGGAGTTTATTTAACACAGTCTTTACAAGAAGTTTGTAGCATTAAATACTTGGATATGAAAAAAGTATAGCTCTCAAATCAATCTTCACTAGAAACAATGCGAAGATAATAATACAATTATGTTTAAAAGATGTATTTATTTCATGTATGAGTGCTCTTTCTGTACATGCCAGAAAAGGGCATCAGATCCCATTACAGATGGTTGTGAGCCACCATTTGGTTGCTAGAAATTGAACTCAGGACCTTTGGAAGAGCAACCAGTGCTCTTAACCACTGAGCCATCTCTCCAGCCCCATATATGATTTTATATGTATGTTCCTTTGCATACTTAAAAGACACTTCCTCCCCAGCCCTGTACAACTGTATTTTTCAAGAATTTCAATTTGTACCTCAACACATCCCATTAATGAAAATGTCAGGTTCAAGAAGTAGGAAGAAGGGCTGGAGAGATGGCTCAGCAGTTAAGAGCACTGACTGCTCTTCCAGAGGACCTGGGTTCAATTCTCAGCAACCACATGGCAGATTACAGCTGTCTGTAACTCCAGTTCCAGGGAGTCAGACACCCTCACACAGACATGCATGCAGACAAAACACCAATGCTCATGAAATAAAAATGAATAAATTAAAAAAAATAGGAAGAGGGGCTGGAGAGATGGCTTGGCACCAGCACCCACATGGCAGCCAGTTTCAGAGGAGTCTGCCTGCTTTTCTGCCCTCTGTGGGGGCATCAGGCACATGAGAGTGCACAGATGTATACAAGCAAAAGACATCAAAATAAGTCTCTTCAGGAGAGAGAATAAGAACAGAGAGTGCTTGTGGGTTTGTGTGAGTGGATTAGTGGGGTACCAAACCCAGCAAGAGGGAAGAGGAAAGGTGGGTATGGGGGGGGTTCCCCATACACAGAAAAATCCTCAGCAAACAGTAAATCCAGCAATCTGTAAAATGGAAAGATGCACCATAACCAGTGGACACAACGAACCGAAGTCAGTCAGTGTGACTGGGCGAAGGCGTGGTCGTCAGAGACCTGCTGCTCTCACAGAGGACCCAGGTTCAGTTCCCAGCACCCACAAGTTGGCTCACGGCCATCTGTAATTCCAGTTTCAGGGGATGTGGCCCCGTCTTGGGCACCCAGGTACATACGTGGTACGCAGGCAAAACACTCATATACATAAACTTTTAAAAAAGTTTTAGAAGAAAACCAGTTAATGTAGTTCGGGGCATTAGTGAACTAAAAGGCAGCATACTCAGACAATAATTTCAAGAAGATAATTACAAACGCTAAAGCTATAAGCTATGGAGGGGCTGTGATCTTGGATTAAAGTTCTCAGTTGTTAGATTAATTATGTGTGATTGTCAAAAGCACTCACTCTCATGTGCTCTCTGTTTCTGTGAGCAGCTCACTCGCCTATACCCTGCTGGCTTCAGACTCATGCTGCCCTCTTTGCCCTGCCCACAAGTCCTGGATTAGAGGTGTGCAGCATCACCCCCAGCTTCAGAACCCCAAGCTCCTGCTCTAAAGAACTGACAAGGATGGAAAGAGAAGTGGGGAGGAAGTATTTAATCTCAGCACTTGGGAGGCAGAGCCAGGAGGACCAGGACAGCCAGAGCTACACAGAGAAACCTGTCTAAAACAGGATGGTGTGTGGGGTCTGAGGAGCTGGCTCGGTAGTCCAGAGCATTTGCTGCTCTTGGAGAGGACCTGGATTCTGTTCCCAGCACCCGCGTGCTGGCTCAGGACTGCTTACAACTCCAGTTCCTAGAGAGCCTTTGCCCTCAGGCCTCTGTGGGCACAAAGCACACATGTGATATGCGGACATACATGCAGGGAAAACAGGCATATACATAAACAAATTTTAAGAAGAAATGAAACAGGATCTCCTGCACCTAGGCTGCTCTCTAAAGTTGCTGTGGTTGTAGGTGACCTTGAACTTGGGTCATCCACCTAAGGGCTAGGGTTATTGGTATGCAGTACCATGCGTGTGCGCGTGTGTTTACACTCGCAGCAGCTTACTGAAGTCAATTCTCTCCATTTTCTTCAGCTTGAATCTTGTCTCTGCACTGTACTCCAGCCTAGCTGACCCATGACAGGCAGTCTTCTGTCTCCACTTCCCATCTCCCCAAGGGAGTGCTGGGATGCAGGTGTTTGCAACCACAGCTGACTTTAGCAGCCAGAGGGTTTGCCTATTGAGCCATCTCCAGGCTCCGGTACATTTCCTCTGCCCTAGAGTTCAAGACCATCTCAAAAAAAAAAAAAAAAAAAAAAGCAAAACCTGAAGATGGTAATAAATAGCAATAAAACAGACAAACAGGCAAGTAACAATAACACCCCGGGCACATATCCTTCCTTCAGAAACACACATTAAAAGCACACACACTGTAATGCTGCCCAGAACCAGGAGTATAGCTTGGGTGAGGCATGGAACAACTGTGAGTCTCACACTGTTGAGCACAGAACACTGGGAGCGGTGGGCAGGGCTGCTTTTAGTGTTTGTGTCAGGAGACAAGGGGTCTTCCTTTGTAGCTCAGTCCCTCTACCTGAGCTTCCCCTGTGCTGTGAACTCTGCACTCCGCTTGCTGTTCAGAATATAGAACAGCAGAAGTGCTGAAGAAATGGCAGCTTCCTACCAAGTAAGATGCATGCGCACGCTCACAAACACACACACACACACACACGGACACACACACACGGACACGGACACGGACACTGCGCTCCTGCTCTCGGGCATTGCCTCAGAGGGTAAACCGATTGCACACAGAAACCCGAAAGGTGCTTGGAGTGGTTTTGTCATTGGGATGGACATCCGTGTTCTGAAAGCTAGGGAAGGACACAGAACTCAGCAGATGGCCAGGCCGGGTCCCTCCAGAGCCGCACACAGAGCAGGCCTGCTCAGCCCTGGCTGCCTTCCTTTCCCAGGCTCAGGGCAGCTCTGCCATCTGCCACCAGGAGCTGACAGTGACAGAGCCTGCACTGAGCTCCTCAGCAGTTTTTACTGAGTGATGTCTGGAGCAGGGCGGGTTTCAGGGAACTCGCAGCCAATCTCAAGACTTTTCTGTTGTCCCACGTGGCACCTGGTTATGGAAAATGGCTAATGGGAAAACTTAAACTGGAAAAAAATGGTGATTTCAAAATTGATGTGAGCATAACTGGTTTCTGTTTTAGATCATAAAAGCGGACAGCACTTTCTAATCCCTCAGAGGGCAGACAGGTAAGGACCAGTTTGGTTTACGTACCCACTATCGCCTTGTCTACAGTATTCAAGTGCATTGTATGTTGTGTTTAACAGAGCTCATACATTTTTCTCTTTTACGGCTACTCACTTTGGAAAATAAGACGGCTGTAAGTAAATTACCGTGTGAAACTTAACCTGGAAAGAGCCCAAAGGACAGTTGCACTGATGCAGAGTCGCAGCCAGGGATGCCTCCACTGTTTGTCCAGTTGTCCTGCTGTTTTGTGTCTATAGGTTATAGTCACAGGTGTTTCTGTGTCAGGAAACACGGTCTGCTTTGCCTTTGACAGGCCCTGGCGCACTTCACACTAATCTGTGGGCTATCAGCGTGTCACAGCTGCTCAGCATGTCCTCTGGCGTGTCCGTGGGCTCTTAGGGTTACAGGCTGGATGAATTTGTACATTTGAGAAATGAGAAAGAAAAAGGGCGAGAGGGGCAAGAAAGAAAAAGGAAAGGAAAGGAAAGGAAAGGAAAGGAAGAAGGGAAAGAGAGAAATGAATGTTCTTTTTCCTTCTCTATTCAAAATGTTTAAAAACATAAAAGCCACCCTTAGTTCATGAGCTGATAAAAAGTCCTTAGCCATGTCCCCAGCCTGTAAGGTGCAGTGACTGTCACACACACACACACACACACACACACACCCCGATTCACTGCTGTTGTAGCTGTGAGCTTGTCTTTCTGCCTTTTCTGTTTCCTCTCCGTTTTGTCTTGACTTTTGTTTCCCTTTGTGCCATGGGTGGAATGCAGTGGCTCACACGTTGGACACAGGCTTTCCCACTGAGCCACACCCCGAGGCCTAGAGAAGAACTGAAGAGCGAGTGATAGCTTCTGCCACCCTGCCGTGGGGCAGTTTGCTCTTACCTGACTATTGGGTCTCTAAGAGTCCTGACCAAAGTGTCTAAGTCTTCAGTGACTCTGCCGCTACAGAATCGTTCCATAAACAGGGCTGTCTCATCCCTCGGGTGTCTTAGTCTTCTAGTGAGGTCACGGCAGTGTCTGTGCACTGGCTTAATGGTTTTGTGCATTTTCTTAGCAGCCTGGATTTGTCTGAGTTGGCAAAAGCTGCAAAGAAGAAACTTCAATCTGTGAGTATCTCTTCCCTAGGAACCCCAGTATGGAACCCTTGGTCCCTATTGTCAGTCCGTTACCTATTGCATCATAGTAGCTAAATTAGACGCATGCTGTCTGGTGTGAATGCAGTAACCAAGACCAAAAGCACTTTAGTATATCCAGTCCGCTGACTACTTCAAACAACCCGTGATCTTCTCTGTTAAAAATGCAGCCCTTGCCTGTGATGGTAGAGAACCAAAGTTGTGGGTGTGTCTTGGGGTCCTGGGGTGTGCGGGGCACCCCTTCTTGGCATTTGTTATGTTACTCACACGGGATACTGAGGACTAATAGTAGCTGCTGGTAGGACAGTGAGTCTGGATGTCCGTCCACTGCAGTACTGTGACTCCTGCCCATCAATCATACACCGTTCCTAGAGCTTGGTAAATTTATGCGGCTGAGAGCTTGTGGCCTGGAACCATTGTGTGTGCTCAGGGTTTACCCAGCCCTGCAGGTCACAAGATCACTTTACTCTGTCTTTCCGGCAAGAGGCCCTTTGTCTGTCTTTCCCATGATGCCTCACCAGGTGCTTCCTGCTCACCTTGTGAGATTTCACTCCTTACCTGTTGTCAGTGGTCCCTGCATCAGAACCAAGAGTCTCTGCTTCTTCCTGTGACCTTTAAAGACCCTTAGGCACCAACTTCCTTCCCCTCTGGTTAGGTGTGCGTGCATTGTTGGGGCAGCTCTGTGAATCAGCTCTCTGAGGGCAAAAGTCACTGCCTTGGAGCCCTGCTCCAGGACGTGTGCCTGCGTGTTTGCCTTGTCTGGTGCTGGCTCCTCTTAGACTTAGAACTTGGTGCTTCCATGTGTGGGCAAAGCCCAGTTTCCTGCCCTGTGGTTTCCCTCCTTCCCTTTCACAGAGATTTTAGAGCCTCATATGATATCACTATCACATAAAGTGGATTTATCCTTCCTAGTACTTAATTATACTGTGAAATAAATGTTTTATGCAATTTGTTTGGTGTCTCTGTGTTCTGTATCTATAGTTGTGTGTTTGAGTGTATTATGCCTTTCTTAAGGAAGCCACCTAGTAGATAAATAAGATGTTAAGCTTTCGAGGCAGCGCAAGAGCGAGTGCTTTCCTTGTCCTTACTGTAGTTTGTAAGCAAACTACAGGTATACCTGGCATCAGACTCCTCCTTGCTCTGTCTGTTGGCTGGGCTGGATACCACATGAAGCCTGAGGTTATGGGGTGGGCATTAAATACATACCTTGGGTATAGTTTCCTATGCCCTTAAGACCTTAGGCTGTGTGTCAGGCTTGCCCAGCTCACGGCAGCCCCCAAAGCACAGTCTCCCTTCCAACAGGAGTGCTGGGAAGAGGACACTGTCTGCCCTGCTGGCATCCCAGGGCCTCCTCATAGGTGGGCATCCCTGTTGGGCATCCTGGCCCTCCTCATAGGTGGTTGCTCTTAGCAGCGCAGGGCAGCACTCATCCCCTGCTCTGCCCTTTTCCATCCTTCTCTTCCTTGCTCCTTCCCTTCCTGAGTCTGTCTCATACCCTCTCCTTCCTCCCTAGTGAAAAACTGACAGAAATATAACAACAACAACAACAAAAACCCAGTGTATTCTTGAGTTATGAAAATGTCTGTTCCTCGATGTCCTTGTCTGTAAAGTAAGACAGTAGTGAATTCTGTCCTGTCCTCGCTGCTGGCTTTGGATGGTGTCCTTAGCACTGTGTCTAAGATGCCACTGGCCCTGAGCAGTTCTGCCATGTGGCCATGAGTGACAACAAAACAGCTTTCAGTCCAAACCCGTGCAGGGTCCTCAGCGAGCGCCTTCTGTGGGGTTTATTTTGAATGATCAGTTAATCCGAGGGCACTAGGGAACTTAAAGAAAGATGGCACCATCCTCAGTCACCTCGCTCTCGGCCAGCGCATGCTCAGCACTTGGCATACCCCTCAGCCTTTATTTCCCACGCTATCGTTTTTTTCTTTCTCGAAACTGTAGGAGCAGAATTTCATACTCTGCTTTTTTACACGGGGCACGAGGCAGTCAGTAAAGGCACAGGATGCAAAGCAGTAAAGAGGCCATAGTCCTCGAGTTGCAGGATGACAGAGGAGCCAGACCCCGAGGCTGGGGTTTCAGCCTGCCTCCGTGGGGAGACCTGGATAGTCCTCCAGTTCCTGGCTGCTGTATGGAAGTTTGGTCTGTGGGGCTGCGCTGTGAACTGCAGCGCAAGCGGCATGGGCGGGGGGGGGGGGGGGGGATCACGCTGTGCTTTGCTTGATAGGAAGCCTCTCTGAGACGCATGTTGTTGCACAGTGCACAGTAGCATCCTTCCCCACCCCAGCAGTACAGCCATCCAATCCATAGCCTTGCACAGCCTGGGCAGAAGTCCTGATGCTGAGCCCCGTCGCCATCCCCTTCCTGTTGTAGAGCAGACATAAGTTCTCCGGACAGCAGACTTCTGGGGTGCTGGCTGACACAGGGAGCAGGGCGGGGACTTGTGTGTGAGAGGGTTTGTAACAAGTTACTCTTGCCTTCTCTGTGGCAGTAGCCTGTGTGTCAAAGAGCAGGGCCTGAGAAATGCTGTTCTAGTGCTGGCTTTGAGTAGGAACACCCCCCCACACCCGCCCCAAGATGAAGGGTGAGGCCGGCACAGGCGTGCTCCCGTGTTAACTGCTGTCCCTGTGTCCCTGATATGTTTACTTTCAGCTGAGTAATCATTTGTTTGAAGAACTTGCCATGGATGTGTACGACGAAGTTGACAGGCGAGAGACAGATGCAGGTGACTTAGCATGCGGCCTACCTACTCCCGGTGGGCGGTGGCCAGCTGCTGGCCTGGGTTTCTTCTTGTCTAGATGCCCCTGTCCTCATAGCCCATGTGCAGACACGTGCTTTTGCTCGAGTTGGCTTCCGAGGTGGGCTTCCCCAGGTCTCCCGCCCAGTGCATGAGCTATGCCTCTCAGCAGAGCCGTGCCGCCGCAGGTGTGTTGAGATTCTCTTTCCGGCTTTTCCTTTCTTCCGGCTAGTCTGGCTTGCCACACAGAACCACAGTACCTTGGTAACCGAGACGACCGTCGTCCCTTTCCTTCCAGTCAACCCCGAGTACTCCTCCACACGAAACCAGGCAAGTGGCTCTGTATGAAAAGTTACTAATAGTATTATTTGGGCAGTGACTGATGGCGTGATATTTGGTGTCCTTGTGGACATACACGGAAACAGACAATGTGAGAATTGGTAAGAGAAATACAAACGACACACAAACATGAGGAGAAAGGATAAAAGATCGTAAAGGAGACTCCAAGTTGTCGGGGAGCATGGGGGTCCCATGCCACTGCCAAGCTTGTGGGTGGCTTGTTGGCTTCTGGTGGGGTCCTGGTGCTCAGGAAGCTGGAACAGGGGGACCTCAAGCTGGCATCTAGCCTGGACTACATAGCAAGACCATGACAGAGATGGTGGAGGGGAAGTGGAGAGAACGAAGTGGGGTAATTTGTTTTCCAGGTGATCTGAAGCCTCAGATGTACAAAGGAGTCCTCAGTTAAGGCTATTTCCAATAAAATGGAAGCAGGCGCATACATGTGGTTTCCACCCTTGTGCTGCTGTCTATAACAACAGAGCACTGAAGGGAGCCTCAGCCTCTGACAGGAGGGAGGGAAGGAGGAGAGGGGTTGGTGCTGAATAATGGCTGACTGTAAGAGCAGACCCACCTCATCTCTAAAGTCAGAGATGTCCCTCCAGATTCACTTCTCACGCACTGCAAATTAAATCACTGGGACTAGAAGTTTTCTATTCTGGCAGCTCTGAAGATCGAAGCCAGGGCCTGATCCTTGCTTGTCAAGTGTCCCAGCAGTGAGCTATACAGCCAGAACCATTTTATAATTCATTACAGTAATCCCTGCTGTAGAAATGGAGATGTTAAATCCTCTGCCACAGGAAATATTAGTGTTGACTAGAGAGCAATGGTGGCTGAGATTCCGTGATTGAGCTGGGAGACCCTTGCGTAAGCTGCAGTCCTGGGCACTCGTTGTCGCCCTTGGCGCTTACATTCTTACACTAGGTAATATTTTCCATTCTCTTCTCTCCCTTAGGGCAGACAGAAATTAGCTCGGTTTAACGCCCACGAGTTTGCTACGCTGGTCATCGACATCCTTAGTGACGCCAAGAGGAGACAGCAGGGCAGTCCTCTGTCCAGGTCAAAAGGCAAGTGTCCAGCCCAGCCCCAGCTGAGAGTGCCTGGGCCTTCTGGGATGCACTGTGGAGTCCCGAGCTGGAGGTGATGGGGCAGTCATAAGAACAGCCATCCTGAGAGTCTCCTCACTAATAGACTACGACAGAGAGGTACCTGTTGGAATCCTGAAGAATAAGGAGTACCTCAAAGTTACTAAGTATAATTCACATTTGTTTTATATGTATTTTTTCATAATCACTTATTTTCCCCAAAAATTGGCATGTTGAAATTAACCCAAAAGCGTAACTCTAACATTTTACCAAGGACATAAGTGAGGAGATGGAGACTCCTGATGGCAGCTGTCACTTAACTCAGAACCCCTGCCTCTGAACAATTACTGTTTACTGCTGTAATTTTAAATGTCTGTAGCAAGAAACCTTGGGATGTCCGCTGAGCATCTATTTCAGAATGGCTCTTACAGGCCCTGTCTCCAGACATAGGGCCCGCTTCCTCCTAGCCAGCCCATAAGTTTGTTCTTGTTTTTTTTATAGATACAGGAACTATGCCTTTTTATTTTGAGGTACTTGAACAAGATGTTTGTACCATAAAAATTAAGGTTCCTGTCAATATCACACTCCCCTAAGGCAGGAATTATTAAGTAACAGTAATTTATGTTTCTTCTTGACTGTTGAGGAATTTGGTCCTATCAATCCAGCCAGCAGTAAAGATGCTCTCAGAAGTGGCATTAAATTGGTGAGGTTGCAGTCTGGAGAGGTTTTGTATAAACTTGAAACCTCAAAATATGCCCACTCTAAAAGAGAAATAACGAGAGATTCCATATTGTGTATAATGTCAAAAACATTAGAAACAACTAAATAATAAATTCTAGAGAAACAGTCACATGATTAATGTACAGACATCTCCCGGAAATACTTCATGGTGTGGAGTAAAACAATACAGTCTTTAAAGGTTTGCTATAGTCTCTGTTTTGTCAGGTGTGTGTATTAATATAAGTAACTGTACAGGGAACGGTGCCTTCCCCAGATGAATATGCACATGTGGTTGCTCCTTGACATCAGATTTGATGCTTGTCTAGATGTCTGGCTGAGGCTGAGGCTGGCACTCTCCTGCAGGTTTCAGTTTCATACCCTGTCACTGGCCTCGCGTAGACTGCTGGGTGCCATGTTTGCCTGTGTTCTCATACTTTTTGTTGGTGATTTCACTGCTCTAACAAAGGCTCTGAGCACAATGGGAAGATGTTGAACAGTGTGCCTGCATGCAAGAGGGCTAAGGAGAGGCTCATGGGAAGCTGTGTGTGCACAGTGAGCATCTTCCTGGTGTGAATGGAGTGGCCTCAGACTGTGGTCATGAATCCATGGTATGTGTCACACAGGGTGTCCTTAAACAGAAGCGTGTGTGTGGACTGGCTCATGATAAGGCTGTGACTGGCAGCTCTCAGGAACTGAGTCCTTTGTCTCAGTGAGTGACAAGCTTTTAGACTGTATTCACTGAGAACAAGACTGTATGTGTGCATATATGCTTAGGACAGTAACTAGAGAGAAACAGGCCAGCGTGTCTCAGACTGGGTGATCTCCACTGTTCCTCACAAGTGGTTACAGCCTCTGTATTCAGTCTTTGTATTGTATCTCTGTATTGGCATGCTGGTGTTTTTTGTTTGTTTTGGTTTGTTTTGGTTTTTTGGTTTTTTCTTTTTTTTTTTTTTTTTTAAGATTTATTTATTATATGTAAGTACACTGTAGCTGTCCTCAGACACTCCAGAAGAGTGTCCAGATCTCGTTACGGATGGTTGTGAGCCATCATGTGGTTGCTGGGATTTGAACTCTGGACCTTCGGAAGAGCAGTCGGGTGCTCTAACCCACTGAGCCATCTCACCAGCCCTTGTTTTTTTTTTCGAGACAGGGTTTCATTGTGTATCTCTGGCTGTCCTGGAACTCACTCTGTAGATCAGGCTGGCCTCGAACTCAGAAATCTGCCTACCTCTGCCTCCCGAGTGCTGGGATTAAAGGCGTGTGCCACCACCGCCCAGCCATGCTGATGAATCTTAAAGATTCATTGTAAAAGTTAAAATAGGACCACTATGTCTTAAGAAATCAGAATTCACTGTCCAGATGAAGCTATCTATAAAACATCATTGGAAATTGGAGCTTAACTTGAGTTGCCTCAAATAAACCAAAAATGTTTGGGGATTTCTGAACACTTATTCTAAATGTGCAAGAGTGTGTAAGTCACTGCTCCCCATCTGTGGAATGGACACTACTGATAATGTACACGTATGTGTCTACTTGGTCCAGTGTCCCCTTGTCTGTCTCGCAGCCTGGATGCAGATGAGCGACCACTGCTGTTCTTGTCTTTGCACCTGACTTCTAGGCTGGGTGTTTTCTCTTTTTTTTTTTTTTGTTTTTTGTTTGTTTGCTTGTTTGTTTTTTTGAGACAAGATTTCTCTGTGTAGCTCTGGCCGTCCTGGAACTCACTCTGTAGACCAGGCTGGCCTTGAACTCAGAAATCCACCTGCCTCTGCCTCCTGAGTGCTGGGATTGAAGGCATGTGCCACCACTGCCTGGATCACCTTATGTTCTTATGGCTGAAGCAGTGCCCTGTGCATGCAAACCTGAGACTTCCCCACTCAGTCTGGAAGCCCAAGGGGTGTGTCTGAGTTAGGCATTCCCCGCTCAGGCTGACAGCCACCCCGAGGGGCGTGGCTGAGCTCTGTGGTGAGTGGGAAGCATTGGAACTGCTCTGTGTGGCTGTCCCTTAAGCCTCTTCGGGCGTTGCTCTTTCTGTCATTTTCTTCACCCTTTAATGGCTAAACCAGAAAGTCACCTTAGTAGTTTTTTAGAAGGAAAAATATATCTTAACTCTGAAGTAGTTTTCCTTCTTCTGTGAACAGACAATGTGGAGCTCATATTGAGAACAGTCAGTACCCAGCACAGCACTGAGAGCCAAGACAACGACCAGCCAGACTATGACAGCGTGGCCTCCGATGAAGACACAGACGTGGAGACCAGGGCAAGCAAGGCAAACCGGCAGAAGGTGAGAGGACACACCTCCCACAGGACAGACGTGCTCCTCCTAAAACGTGTTCTTGCCCTGGGGCTGTCGCTGAATGGCAGAGTGCTCGCCAGTTTATACAGGGCCCTGAGTTTAGTTCCCAGTGCCACCAGAAGACACATATACATGGCAGAAAAAGTAAAACTAGCAGAAGGGTTAAGCCTTGGAAGGTGCTGTGAGAGGGCTCAAGTTAGGCTCACTGCTAACTCAAGCCATGTTCTCAAAATAAGGCCCTGTCACTGAGCACGTGAAGGATCAGCCATGACTCTAGGCTGAGGTCAGGACTGGAGGCTTCTCTGTGTGTCATCCTCCCAGTGTGCTTAGCTCCTCCCCTCATGATGTCACTGATGGGGAAGCAGGGACAGGAGACTATGCACTGCACAGGTGGTGCGCATCGCAAGAGCAGACAAGCTGGAGGTTAGGAGTTTGGAAGAGAGAGCATCAAGGGAGGAGCTCTTGACAGTGCAGAGCTCTGAAACAAGGCCTCACAGATGTGCTGTCCTGCACCCGCGTAGAAGGCAGAACAAGAAAGCCTGGGTTGGAACAGCCTAGAAGAGTCACACACTTTGCAGAGACTCCGGACAGCACAGTGAGGACCTCAGCTCTAAAGGGCATTGCAGCATGGCCTCAGGGCTCAGGCCAGTGGGGCCCAGGGAGAGAGACAGGGCACTGTTGAGTGAACAGGGGAGAGGGCCAAGGGGTCTGCAGGCTGAACCCTCAGGATGGACTCAGATAGACACTCCACAGACACTGAGTAACAAATAAACAAGAAGCTAGGCTGCCGAGGTCTGCAGGTTTGAAGCAGGGAGATAAGCTTAGATGTGTCCAGCATTTGCTGTTTGATATTGGCAGAAGGGACGCCCCTACCTGGACTGCCCCGTGCCAGTCCACTCAGTGACAGGTAGGGTCATTACCAGTCCCTCAGGGACGGACTATCCATTGATTGGCTGGGCTCCTGCTGCCCTTTCAGCCTCTCACTGAGCACTGCTGCTGGACTCTCAGGAGCCCTGGCCTCCTCAGGCACGCCTCCCAACTCCCCCAGCTCCTCCCCAGGCAGCCCAGCCAGCTGCTGCGTCCCACCCACTCCATTGTCTGTGTCCCCAGCACTCAGTCCCTCCATCCTGCTGGTCCTGCCTTGGAACACCTTAGCCATTCCCTTTCCTGTGCTGCTGGAGTGTGAGCGCCATGGATGTGTAGCAGCCTGTCCTCTCTGTCACAGCGCACTGGAGACTGCCTGATGCTCACTAGGTCATGTGGAGCGAGTGAATCCATAAAGAGTGAGCTCTTTAAGTTAGCAAGGACAGTGTGTGCAGGGCAGCGCAGAGCCTTGGCAGCCAGTGTCCACAGAGGTTTGCAGCACTCTGCCTGCTCCTGCAGGAAGCTCTGCAGAGTGTCATGAGTCCTGGAGTGCCCCTGCCTTTCATATGGTCCACCTTTGCAGTCCAGCGGGCGTGGCGGAGATGGACATTCTTTAGCTGTTAGTCTTTAACATCATCATCGCGGATTGTGAACATTTTCCCGGTTTATTTTTAGAGCCTAGATTCAGATTTGTCAGATGGACCAGTCACTGTGCAGGAATTTATGGAGGTCAAAAGCGCCCTAGTGGCTTCTGAGGCCAAGAGACAGCAGCTAATGAAGGTGAATAACAACTTGAGTGACGAGCTGAGAATTATGCAGAAAAAGGTAACATGTTAATAAATGCCAGGATGGTTGACTCGTTGATCCCAGTCACCATGCTTATGGTCAGAGGGAAGAAAACACTGTAACAGACATAGACATACTGTGGCCAAGCTGTCCTCTTGAAAGCAGGCTGTGTGTGTATGTTTGAAATGCAGCGCTCTGATGAGAAATGTGTTCAGCGTAGGACAGAAACTATAGCCCAGTGGTGGGTGGTGCATCTGCCTAGCATGAGCAAAGCCTGGGCCAGGGTCTGTGCTTGGCTGGGATTCTAATTCAGTGTATGTATGGACACAAAGCCTTGGGTTTGCACCTAAAAATGCATTCAGAGTAAACTCCCCTAGGAGAGACCTAACAGCCCACTGTTTGTGTGAGATAGCATTACTTTGCCCTGTCCTGGGCTTTCTGGGAATCTGGAAGCTACTGCTTGGGTGTGATTTTCCACACCTATTGCTAATTCTTAAGATTAATCTCACCATGCAGACAGAGCAGGCAGAAGCACGTGCTTCTCAGCGTAAGCCCTAGCACGTACCATGTGCCGTGCTTTCTCTGCTGGCAATGACTCTGACTGCTACCCTGGCAACCCTCGCCAGCATCTCAGCCTGCTGTCGCCACCTGGAGCAGGGCTTGACACGCAGAAGACTGCCACATGTCTGCCTGTACTGACGAGGAGAGACAACCCATGTACGCTGCACTATCCTAGTCATTCCCCCAGGGCAGCCGTTCTCAACCTTTAGGGGACATCAAGCAATCCTTTCACAGGGGTCGCCTAAGTTCATTGGAAAACGCAGAATTACAGTTAGGAAGTAGCAACAAAATAATTTTGTGGTTAGGGGTCAGCACAACAAACATGAGGAGCTGTGTTAAGGGGTCACAGCGTCAGGAAGGTTGAGAACCCCTGCTTCAGGGACTGGGAACTGCACGAGTAAATTCACCTGTAGGAGAGGTCAGTAGGGAAGGCAATGCTTGGGATAACGATGGGAGAGCGACAGACAGGAAAGCCAGCTGTGCCCTAGACTCGGCACCGTAAGCGTAAGCATCGCTGACTGTTGTGAGAAAAAGCTCGCTATGCACCCCCACGCAGAAAAAAATAGACTGGCTTTGGGGTTTATACTATTGTTGAGGAACGCGATTTCAGACTCAGAGTATTGTAAGGCCCGGTCACAAGGTACATCTTCTCAAGGAAAGCCAAAGAAGGGCACTCCCACTGGCTAGGGAGCAAGGTTGTGAGACCTGTGAAGTCAGTCAGTGGCTCTTGTGCTGTAGTGCGGAGGCTGAGATACTGAGCCCTCGTGGACTAGCACCCCGACCTGCCTCGCAGCCCCGTCTAGGCTAGTGCACAGCTGTGACCAAGAGCCTGAGAGGCCTTTGCCGCAGCAGACAGCTTACATCTCCTCGGCCTTTTCTGAGCAGGGTCACACAGATGTGGTAGTTAATGCAGTCACCATCTTACCAGCTTCTTGGGGGATTTGTTTTTCTGAAACTTGCCTTTGATTGTTGGTCTGCGGGGCTTCACCTTTTTACCCATAGTTCTCCTTTAGTGTTCATAATGGTTACCTGTGCTGGGGAGATGGCCCAAGTCAAACATTGAAAGACAAGAAGAGGACCGAAGTCCAGACCCCCAGAACCCATGTGAAAGACCAGTTGGGCACAGTGGTCCACCTGCAGTGCCGAGCAGCAAGCGCAGTGACAGGGAGTCCCCAGAGCAAGCTGCCAGCCAGACCAGCTAACCTGTGTGCTCAGGCTCACAGAGTGGTTTTGGGAGATACCAGTGCCCCACTCGAGCCTCCCATCACACATGTGTACACACGTGTATGCCAAAGATTAATAAAGAAAACTCAGTGTTGGCTGAAGAGATGGCTCAGCAGGTAAAGGAACTTGACAGCTGCAGAAGCCGACAGCTTGAGTTCAACTCCCAGAGCCGACAGAAAGCGGGAGAAGAAGCCCCAGAGTTGTCGTCTGACACCACACGCAGCCACCAAGCACACGCAGACACAGTCAGACTTCATTTTTATTGTAATTGCTAGAGACAGCTCGAATCTCTTGAAAGCAAGTGTCTATAGTTTCTCTAGAGCAAGAATTGGGGAGAGACTTAGTGGGTAAGAGACGAGTACCCAGCCTGATGGCCTGAGTTCAAGTCCCTAGACTCCCTGACCTCCACATGTGTACCGTGCTGTGCACTCACCCTGACACACATGCACATACACTCAGACAAGCCAAGTGTTGACGAGCAGAGCCATTGTCCATTATTATCATACCGATGCCTATGATTTCTAAACTAGTGAATTATCTGTAACTTTTTATTTCCTGCCATACTTTTTCCAGAGTACAGCCTGGATTTTTTTTTTTTTTTAAGATTTATCTATTTATTTATTATATGTAAGTACACTGTAGCTGTCTTCAGACACTCCAGAAGAAGGAGTCAGATCTTGCTACGGATGGTTGTGAGCCACCATGTGATTGCTGGGATTTGAACTCCAGACCTTC
Organism: Mus caroli; assembly: GCF_978045245.1. Classification (NCBI taxonomy): domain Eukaryota; kingdom Metazoa; phylum Chordata; class Mammalia; order Rodentia; family Muridae; genus Mus; species Mus caroli. Next base: position 118,903,721 of record NW_028227259.1, on the reverse strand, counting down.
AGAAGAGTAGTCGGGTGCTCTTACCCACTGAGCCATCTCACCAGCCCCAGCCTGGATCTTATAAACATTATTAAAATCTGTCTTAGGACATTTTCATAAATGCAGAGTAATGAATTTTTTAATTGGACACAGCCCTGTAATCCCAGCTACTTTGGAGGCTGAGATACAAGAATCGTAAGTTCCTTCTTGGGGTAAGAACTAGTTCGAGGCCCGCCTGAGTAACTTGGACTCTGTCTCAGCTCCTGGGCATGATGTACCAGGGGGAGGCCCTGGTAGACCATGTGCCTCTGTGCTTCAGGCCCTGGGTTAAATTCCCTGTGTAGGGGAGGGGCTGAGGTGACTGAAACCAGGGTCTGTGCTCATCTCAGAAGGCAGCTGGCCAGAGTCCAGACTGGGTGTTTCAGAGGTAGCAGCAGTGTTCAGGGCGTTTATACTTTCACAGCCTGCTCAGAATAGCACAGAGAGCTTTTAGCTCAGGCAGACACATGAGCCCTGCATCTAGGGATATAGTCCCTTGTATTATTCCCTCTGTCTGGACCCCACCCAGTTTCCATTCATATCCCGACAGCCCACTCACACTTGTCTGTCCTGGAATGCAAGAATTTCTAGAGGCTCCCCCTCTTTGCAGAGGAGGTTATAAATATAGGCGGGGAAGCCATGCTTGTGTAGAGGTAGGCACTACAGATAGAGCATGGGGCTTGTTCACATAGCCAGGCTGTACTGTTTTATTTTAAAGTTTGTAGTAGAGTTGGCCAAGTAGTGTGATTTCTATCTCATCTTTCACGGTTAACAGTTGCTTAGAAACTATGCAGATCAATGAAGAGGGTCAGCCGCTAGTGATGGACTCCCACAGATTGGTGCTTTCTAAATAAAACTTGAAAGTTAACTCCCAATACTGCATGACCTTGCTATTGGACAGTGAGGACCCCCTGGTGCAGACATGGTTGCTTACGGACTTAAACCTTGGCGCTGGAGGACAGCGTGGTCAAAGCGTACATTCTCTCAGAGAAGGCAGTTGGACCCATACCATCCCCAGCTTATGCCACACAGGTGCGGGGCTGAGGCAGCACAGACACGGTCACTTGTATTTAAGTTGCCAGCCTCACAATTCCTTGCTGATCTCTGATCTCATGAAGCAGCTCACGTGTGAAAATTGCAAAGAATACTCAGGGTCTCTGGGTGTCAGTGTCTAACCAAAGTGAGCTGGCACCAGGCAGCCCGGCCCACTCAAGGCCAACATCACTGATGGGTCAAGGAGAGAGAGGTCAGGTAACAGCCATGCAGAAAAAGACTGACCACCAAGGGAAGCCAGTGGGCCTCAGGGAGTGCCCTTCTCGTGAGGACACTGATCTAGTCCAAGAGGTTGCCGGTTTCTTGTGATACGTTAAATTAGCAGACTTACCATGGTTTGGGTCCCTTATATTTTTTTAAAGATGTGCTTGAATTGTTTAGAATATCAAAAATGCTACATACTAAAGACATTTTTATCCTAATTTTTCTTGTTGGCGTTTTGGAAAGCATTGGTGCTGGGATTTCCCCTGGTGGACCTCACCTTTGCTTGCTTTGCACTTTGGGCTGCTTCCATGGCATCTCCTGTCACTTCCCCATTTGCAGATGGCTCAGGGCCGTGTGAAGAGTCAAAGTCAATGTTCTGAATCTCTTTCTCGAGACGGCCTTAGAATGACCCAGAGTATTGCTGGTCTGCACATGTTTTCTGGCCCCACCGTGACAACTCTCTAGGCGGGTAGACTTGAGTTTCTCATGAGCCTGTAGGTTATCCCGGAAGGAGGAGGAGTTGCCATGGCTTCGCCTTGCAGCCCTACTAGCTTTATGTCCTCACAAGGTCGTGTTACGTTGGTGTACTTGACTTTGCTTTGTTTGTCTGGTGTGCAAAAACACAGACCCACTGCCAAACATTTCTTTCAGCTTCAAACTCTCCAGAGTGAGAACTCAAGCCTCAGGAGACAGGCCACAGCCAGTGCCTGTCAGGTGCAGACTGGCTCTGACCACAAGGACACTGCAAGCCACTCGTCCCTAAAGCGCCGTCCATCTGCCCGGGGCAGTAGACCCATGTCCATGTATGAGACTGGATCAGGCCAGAAGCCATACCTCCCAATGGGAGAAGCCAGCCACCCTGAGGAGAGCCGGACGAGACTTCAACCCTTCCCCACACATGTGAGTAGCACTGCTGTGTGTCCCATTTCTGCTGTGCAGTCTGACTGTGTGTTCCCTCCTGGTCACGCCAGGCTTGAGGACTGAAGGGGTTTGGCTAAAGTTGGGCGTTCTGGCTCTCGCTCAGCCCCTCCCCTTCAGTTCCTCTGTTTCCATGATGTCATTCCCAGGCAGCCTCTGTTGGCATGTGTTGTGTAGAGCTTCCTTCCTGAGCTCCACAAACAGAAGCCAGTTGTAAAGGTCACTGGCAGAAGTGTCTGTCTTCATCATAGGCAGAAGCTGGGGCTGGAGACATGGCCCAGTGGTAACCACACTGGCTGCTGTCGCCGAGGACACCCAGGTGGCACATAGCCCACTCCCAACCAACTTAACTCTTGCTTTAGGGGATTTGATGTTTCCTCTGGCCTCCCAGGGCTCCGCATGCACATGGCACACAGACAAGCAGGCAGAACACTCATACGTAAAATGATCTTTTTAAAAACAACAGAGTAGACAGAGGCATGCCCTCCTTATAAGCTGGAACTCCCCTGTGACTGGATACATGGAGTTGAGAGAGTCTGGGCTTCGGCAGCCTGGTTACTGACCTCACCTAGGCTGGTAGCATGACTTGGACATCTCATAAAGATGCAGTGTAAGCAGCCATTATATCAGCACACTCAGGAAGCTGAAGCAGGAGGATTGCCTGGACCACATAAGATCTTATCTCCAAAAAAAAGGAAAAAGAAGGAAATATGTAAATAATTGAAAATGTCCATCTGCCCACAGTGTCTGCTCTGTGGCAGGCTCTCGCCGACCACAGTGGTGCACGCGTTGGGGTGCCAAGTTTTCAAACATTAAACTATTCTGTCATTTGGATCGATCTATTGTGAAGATACCGGTTTCCACAGAGTGCTCCAGACATAAACTGCCTTACGTAGTTCTTCCTTCAGAGTGTGGTATTCATCCTTTGGAATGTCAAAATTATTTCTTCAAAGTACATAGAGTGCTTCAATAAGCTTCTTAGGGTAATGTGAAGCAGATGGTAAGATCTAATACATTCGAGACTTTAGCAGTGTAAGACTGCAGTACCGTATGTATCCAGGAATCCATTGTCTCAGCTTCTCTTTATGTGGGTTTAATGCTTGAAGACCGGTCACTGACCTGATGTTCTCAGTGAAAGGAGCCTCATTTTCATAGAGCTGAGAACAAAACTTAGGCAACCTCACCTTGGTAGCTTACACAGTGCACTTGATCCTAGAGGAAGTGGGTGTGAGGCTGTGGCTGTGCCGCCCAGTCTGACCTGAGGACCAGGGTGATGTGCACATCTGTTCAGAGTCGTCCATAGCGCTGTGTGGTCCTGTCCCTCCCAACCCAGAGCAAGCGGCACTATAGGCGCTAACAGTGAGTGCCAAGTGTAGCTGCGATGGCGGTAGGATCTCTTCCGTAAGCACAAGTGGCCTCTTCAGTGCAGAGTGGTTTCCAGCAGGCCACTTGCCTAATTAGGGATCATTGCCACAGCTGTCACCGAGCTGAGGGACACGTGGGAGCTGTGCGGTGGGAGGTGGGACGTGTTTGTTTTATGTTTGTTTCTCTCTCCACTTCCAGATTGGGAGGAGTGCACTTGTGGCCTCCTCTTCGTCTCTGCCCTCCTTCCCCTCCACACTTTCCTGGTCCAGGGACGAAAGCGCCCGAAGGGTTAAGTACACTCTGACTGGTCTGCCCTGGAGGAGGGCCAGCACCCCTTGGCTTTGTGCCCCCGCCCCTTCCTAACTGCCCTCATCCTGCATGAAGCAGCTTTGCTCCTGGGTTCTCATAGCAGCAGGCACATGCAGCCGTGCACAGCCGGCCTCTGCGCCTCCACGCTGTGTGCCTTCCACGCTGCCTCTCTCACCTGTCTAACCGCCTCACAGATCACCTAGAGCACATCTTCCGAGCACTGTCGTGTTAAGCAAACGGAGCTTGAGCTAGCTACTGGTCACATAGAACAGGGCAGTCCACCCAGGGTTTTTGAGCTACAGTTATGAAATTAAAAGTATATTTGGGTTAGCGCAAAAGTATCATAGCTTTTTTCTTCTAACTGCTGACTTACTTTTTGTTAGCACCATCATCTCTGACAAGCCCCACCTCAGTTGGTACTGTCATGCAGAGGAGAGGTGGCTACAGGCTTAAAGCTGTCCACTTGGAATGGTAGGCCGGACCCTTCTGCTGGTGTGTGACTCACGCCGGTGGCCTCCCTAACACCCACTTTTAAGAAAGGCAGCTAAGAGCCGGGCGTGGTGGCGCACGCCTTTAATCCCAGCACTCGGGAGGCAGAGGCAGGCGGATTTCTGAGTTCGAGGCCAGCCTGGTCTACAAAGTGAGCTCCAGGACAGCCAGAGCTATGAAGAGAAACCCTGTCTCGAAAAACCAAAAAAAAAAAAAAAAAAAGGCAGCTAAAGGGTGCAAAAGATTTAAGTGACATGGTCCCTGTTCCCAAAGGGACATTGTGTAAGAAGAAAACTGTTTTCATGTGCACAGAGAGCATGCTGATTTCCTCTTGTGGGAGACTGGGGCAAGCCTGAGTGTTAGAGGCCTGCCCTTTGGCTCCTAGCTCGGTCTGTCTGTAGCAAGGGTGAAAAAAGGCAGGGAACTGCAAACAAGACACCACCTTTCCCAGCAAACCCCCGTGTGGGGAAGAGGACCCTGTGCACTGCCGGGGCCACTGGCTGACCAGGTCACTCTGAGTTTCCTTACAGCCTTTGTGAAGTCAGAGGACTTCTTGAAGCTTGGCACTTCTGGTGTTCTGAGCAGCCCTAGAAGTGCACTGTAGTCTTTGTTCCAAATGGTGGTTACGGAAGAGCATAGAAATAAGGAAATCCCCCATTTTGATAATAATGATGTTGAGAGTCAGGTAGGTTGGTCTTACCATAAAATTTTGTAGTTTTTTTGATTTGTGGTGTGGTAGCTTTGAAAGGGACCAGTCACTGAAGTGATTCTGTGCACAGTGAGCAGTGACGTCATCCAGGGTCCTCTGAGCTCCTCCTGGCAGCTCTGTCCTGGCTTAGGTTTCTGGGGTTTGTCTGTGCAGAGAAGTAAGAGCAGCTACAAGGTAACGCTCGTGTTAACAGCTTTAACACTCCTGGCTCTGCATGCTCACTGTAACTTCCATAAACTTAAATGCCGGCTCATTGAAGTGCTGTGCACTTTGACGGAGGAGGACTTAGTCCGTCAGTACTTGTGCGCTGTACTTGAGGAGCGTTTCCTGAACGCGGTTAGTGGAGGTGTGTCACTCTTCTGAGATCCTCAAACAGACCCTGGCACTTCTGATCACTCTGGGTAATGTATTCCATCTCCAACTGTCACCGTGACATCAGGGGAGGCAGCAGCGTCCCTTAGAGAGATACAGGATTCCAGGACGCAAAAGATTGCTAATTTAAGACAAACACTGTCTCAAAACCCAAAATGTAAGCTATGGAGGGTGTTAGCACTGTCTTCTAGATTTCTCTCCCCACTGGAGCAGTTTCAATGAATGAACTGTCCAACATAATTAAAATTCAGTTTGTGTGTGTGTGTGGGCGTGTATGTCTGAAATCATTTTTTTTTTAAGTAAAGATTAGTCAGACATTCCTTTACAGGTAGAAAAGGTCTTAGGGGGACAGATTTCGGAACTCAGGACCACCAGACCCTGCTCTCTGCCCCTGCACGAATACCGTGTCCCCTCTCTCTAGTGTCAGTTACCCGCTGACTTAGCCACAGAGCAGGAAGTTACGAACTTCACTTGATAGCCTCATAAAGCGGCTAGCCAGCACTTACCACCTGCTGGGTGAAGTGCAGTGTGTGGAAAGGGTCTGCTCAGTATCGTCCATAGAGTGGGAAAGAGGATGTCCAGGGGAAAATGTGAGGGCCTCGGGAGGAGGGAGGGGGAGCAAAGTGGAGCAGGTCTCAAGACGCCACTCCTCAGCCGGCTGAACCCCAGGCCTCGTGCAGACTGCCCCACCAACTTCCTCTAGCAGCCATTTTTCTGAATAAGGCTGCACATCTCATGTGACTTAGCAAAGCCTCTACAGTCGCAGCCTTCACCACCTTTCCCTGCATCAGTTAAACCACCTAGCCGTGTACTTTAATAACCATGGCTTGACTGCAGGCTACACGGCTGGAAATAGCTAATCAGTAATCAGTTTAGATTGCTCATCGGCTTATGCTGCCATCCAGGTGAGGGGTTGTCACACCTTGAGATGAACAACGAGAGAGGTTTCTTCCCACGCTCCAGACCAGGCTCCTCCAGAGGATGCCATCCGTGCCCACCCCCTCACACTGACAGGCCCCACCTCTAGTGCTGCTGCCAGTCCTGATAAAGCTCATTTGTAACCTCCACAGTTAGACCTAATCTCTGTATTTTCAGAGGTCAATATTTTGGAAAACGAGTAAAGTGGTTTGGAACTAAGGCTCTTCCAGGGCTAATCCATGTGGTTCACAGGCAGCAGCATGGGGACTCACAGGCAGCAAGGGGGCTGGCTTCCTTGAGAGCTCATGAAAACCCTCCCTTGGGTCAGGTTTTAGCAGGAGCGGTCGGTGCAGGCTTCCCAAGCATGTAGTAATGGAGGGAGCCGCAGAGGGCTCCTGTCCTCTCCTCCCGCAGACTGTGCCTGAAGGTGGGCAGCTAGCTTATTCTGGTCCTGTTCTCTTCTGCTGTGAAACCAGGCAATTAGAGCCTGCTAAGTCCAGCTCTGAAGTGTGTGTTCAGATAAGTGTGTTTGTTACTGACTGCACGGCACGGGTGTGCATGTGTGTGTGCACGTGTGGCTGTCAGACTGTGGGCGGCACCGGGGTCTGTTTAGGACTCGTTAGTGAATTAAGAAGACATGGCGCAGAAGTCGAAAAGGCACTTTTGGACCTACTACTCACTCCTCTTTACTAGATTTCCAGTAAAGGGCTGGTTCCTGTACCACATGTGCCCTGGGTATGAAGGTGACAGAGCCTGGCAGGCGGAAGGATGCTCAACACTAATGGGGCCCCTTCTCCTTCTAGGCCTCCAGACTGGAGAAGCAGAACAGCACCCCGGAGAGTGACTATGACAACACTGCCTGTGACCCTGAGCCAGACGACACGGGGTACGTGTGTGAGGCAGAGGGAGCGGGGACACGGCAGGCCTCAGCACCCCCAGCCCTGTGTCTATGCTCATAAACTATGTCTTCTGTTGCTCACACTGCAACCTTCGGGCTGTTTGCCCTTGTGCTGACATGCAGGATCCACTGTGCCACACGAACGTGAGCCACAGTCCACCTTGGTCTCCCAAGATACTGCCTGCAGGGATGGCTGTGTGTAGCTATGCCCCTCTGTCAGCCATCCCCTCCGCCTCCTTCACCCTGTCCACAGCAGCACTAACCTCCCACCCAGGAGAAAGGGGAAAGCTCCTAGGATGGCTGTAGGTGCCGGGTGATAAGCAGAGCCCATGAGCCTCCCACTGAACAGGAGAAAGCAGACCACAGACACAGCCTGCTTGAGTGCCAGTGGTGTGAGTCACAGACGCAGGAACCTCCGATGCATGCTTATCATGCCATCAACATGCAGCTCTTACCTGTCTGCAGGTCAACCCGGAAGGGACGGCAGCGGAGCATGCTCTGGCAAGGTGATGGCTTATTGCCAGACACAGCAGAGCCCCACTCGGTCCCCAGCCCTGCCCTCCCCAGCACAGAAGACGTCATCCGGAAGACCGAGCAGATCACCAAAAACATCCAGGAGCTCCTGCGAGCAGCCCAGGAGAACAAGCATGACAGGTATGGGCCGCCGCTGCGCTCTGGGAGGGGGTACCCAAACCTAAGCATCATATTAGTGTGGTCCTGTACTGCTTTCATCATGTTACAAAGTAATTTGCGGGCTGGAGAGATGGCTCAGTGGTTAAGAGCACTGACTGCTCTTCCAGAGGTCCTGAGTTCAATTCCCAGCAATGACATGGTGACTCACAACCATCTGTAATGGGATTTGACGCCCTATTCTGGAGTGTCTGAAGACAGCTACAGGGTACTTATGTATAATAAATAAATAAATATAAGTAAATAAATAAATAAAGTAATCTGAAAGTAAATATATCTAGAAACAAAACTGCAGTGTACCAGGGGCAGGAGAGAAGCCACCTCACAACTAGCAAGCAGGTCTGTCTTCTAGCCAATGCTGCTCCAAGATTCCCTGAGCCAAAGTTTGCAGAGCTGTCCTGAGTGGAGCTACCTGAGAGCTGTCTGCTCCCTTGTGCACATAGAGTTGAGCATGTTAACGTGGTATAAGGTGACTGTACCTTCCTGTACAGAGCAGAGTGCCCACAGCCTCTACCGTGCACAGCACAGCCTGAGCTCAGTAAAGAAGTCTTAAACAAGAGCCACGCCTCGAGGGCTCCCATCTGACGGGGCTCTGTGCTTGACTCCTTACACAGTTAGAAACACTGCTGGGCTACAAGCTGCACTTCACTGATCACTCTCTGATGGTGTCAGAAATATAAATGGGTGCCCTGTGGCCATTTCTGCCTTCAAAGATTACAATATGGCATTTGCTTTGATTTGGGAAGACTTTTTATTTAGAAATCCTGTCAGCACCTTTTTTTTTTTTTAAATATTTATTTATTATATATAAATACACTGTAGCTGTCTTCAGACACTCCAGAAGAGGGCGCCAGATGTCATTATGGCAGGTTGTGAGCCACCATGTGGTTGCTGGGATTTGAACTCTGGACCTTCAGAAGAGCAGTCGGGTGCTCTTACCCACTGAGCCATCTCTCCAGCCCCCCTGTCAGCACCTTTTATGATTTGATCGCCTTTGCTTTGAAGGCCAGGAGAAAGCAGTGATCCTAGAACCATGGGCTTATGCTCCTGAAGCTGGAGCCAGCCGGCCTAGAGAACTCACTCTATTAATGTCATGGGTTCTGTACCTCCACTGGGACGCATGCTGAGCTGGGGCAGCCTGACCCCTCTGCCTCGGTATCACACGTGTCTGTGTCATGTCACTCACGGTTGCTGAGGTGAAGGCTTGCCAAGGCGCACCTGCACCTCCATCTGGGTTCCAGCTAACGGAGTCCAGGAAGTCCCCTCACTGCCCCTCATCGATCCTGCAGCCTCACTTGCCAGGGTCACGTGTCTGTCATCTCACCAACACACACACACACACACACACACACACACACACACACATGCCAGAGTAATATAAAATTACAAATAAAGATGGCTTTTAATGGATTTCATCAGAAGTTAATTTTATAATCTAAAAAAAACAGGGAAAGAATGAAAGACTGTTACTTGAGGCTTTGGGTCTGTGACAGTTAGGAACAGCTTTGCCAGGCCAAACCTGCCACAGCCTTGGCTGTGTTTCCTTGCAGAAAGTGCCCCCGAAGTGCTTTGCTCTCCCTGTGCCCATGGCCCTCCCAGGCATTGGTCAGTCCTGCACAAGGAACCATGGCTCGGTGGCAGTGTTGCCTTAGGAACTGGCCCTGGGGCCTGTTGGTTTGTGTCCTCTAGCACACAGTCAGTCCTCAGGCTTCAAACCTGCACAGTAGGCTACAGTGAGTCAGCCATCTGCTGCTCTGTCAGTGCTGAAGGTAAGAGTCCTTGCAAAGCCCTCTCTCAGCACACGGCAGCCACCATGCCCGTGGAAAGAGACAGAGGTGAGAGGTCGCCTCCTTGCTGCTGAGATCAGATTGTCTGTGGGAACAGAACTGGGGGGGGGGGGCTCAGTGACCAGCAGCAGGACAGTGGCATATAGGTGCCAACTGGGATTTAAGGAAGTGTCCTCAGCCCTTCAGTTGTCACCTTTATGGACCGTGACATGGACCCTTGCTCCTCATTCTAGACATCTGATGGCAGGCACCAGGCGTACAAGAGCCGTGGCTCTCTCACCTGTCGCCCCAGTCACAGACTACAGATTTCAGGCCTAGGACTGTTTGTCTCGGGGTGAATGTGTGTTCGTGACAGGATGGGGAGCCTGCCGTCCAGCGTGCACATAGGGCAGGGACAGCCTCCACCCCTTCATTAACCAAGTAGAGGTGGGGCCTGTCCAGCCTCTGAGGACTCTACCTCTCAAGTGTTTGAGCTGCGTTTTAACAGCCTCTCCGATATCTTACAGCTATATTCCCTGCTCAGAGAGGATACACGTTGCTGTAACCGAGATGGCAGCCCTGTTCCCCAAAGTAAGTTCTCTTCCTGTTTATCTTCAAATGAGCTGCTAGGCGCTGCTTCCTGGCCCTGTGTCATCTAGGGAGGAGCCCAGAGCCCGTGCACACCGGGCAAGCACAGCACCGCAGAGCTTCAGCCCCTAACCTTCTTCTCACGTTCCTGTTCCACGTTGTTTTCAAGTATGCCGTCTCACGGGGCTTTGAGATGTTTTTACCGTGCATGAACATCGGTTTAATAAGGCATCAATATTTAGGTCAGGTGCTGCAAGGCAACGCAATGGAGTTTAGGATATAGCACCTAAACTTCTCTTCGTAGGCCACAAGTTGCAAAGCTGATAATGTTTAAAATGCCCAACTAGATGGGTGGTGATGGGGCATGCCTTGGGAAGCCGAGGCAAGAGGCTCACCTGATCTACAGAGCCAGTTCCAGGATAGCCAGGGCTACACAGAGAAACCCTGTCTCAAAACAAAACAATAAAATACCCAGCTGAAAGCAGTCAGACTTTCTGGGGCAGCTCAGGTTGCTCTTGGGAACGGGCTTACTCCGTGTTGCTGGCTCCCCACCCTGCAGCCCCCAGCAGACGGCTCTGCTTTCATTTCAGAAACCCAAGTCTGACACAGTAAGGACTTCCCTCCGCCTACTCACGTCCAGTGCCTACCGGCTCCAGTCGGAGTGCAGAAAGGCTCTCCCAGGAGACTCCAGCTTACCCACAGATGTGCAGCTGGTCACACAGCAGGTCATCCAGTGTGCCTATGACATCGCCAAGGCCGCCAAACAGCTGGTCACAATCACCACCAAAGAGAACAGCAGCTGAGCTCGGGCACTGTCCGCCTGCCTGTAGACTACACACGAACTCTTCAGATTTTTACAAAACATTTAATGATTTCAGACTTTTTAAAAGAAAACTCAGTATTATTTTTTGCATGTTTTCTAACAGATTTTTGACTGTAATTTAACCCTTGCCTTATTTGTGCCTATTTGCAACTTAGTTCTGTCCTGTCAGATTGTCACCAAGTGCTTAGGTCATGACCCCATGTGTTCAAAAGTCATTTCTCCGTGTGTGTTATAACTTTCCTCTCCTTTACAATCTCTACCCATGCCTAAAGCTATAATTGATATTTTTAGTAAAACATTTTCTTAAGAGATAAGAAAGTTGGATTTAAAAACAAAACCCCCAGCAGCAGCATCCGTTCCTTCCAAGCATCGTGCAGTCAGTCAGGAAATTTCCCTTCCATCCTGTGGGGTCTCGGGGTTTGGGGTCTCTCCGTGTGCACGGGGAGCAGAGCTTCCCACTTCCTAGAGAGAGTGCATCTCTTGGGAGTGACAAGGAGCGGATCCATTTCTAACTCTTGTATCATGTTAAGTGTTGTCTTATTTAATGTTTTTATCTTGATTTTCTATCTATAAAGATTTTACCATCATGCTGATGTCTCCATAATGTCCAAGAAAGTAGTTACAAACCCACCCTTTACATCAGCTTCCAGTCGGTTCCATTCAGAGCAGGAGCACTGCCCACTGCCGGGGCCTGCTTCCCCCCAAGCCAGACAGTTCACTCAGAACCCTGAGTCAGTTTCACAGGCCGTGCTGCTGACATCCTCCGCACGGCTCCTCTGGAAGGATGTCTTCCCAGGTAAGACGCAGGGCCTCAGTGTCCCCATCCCCTCAGGGGCAGTTCATGATTAGAAATCCTGTGGCGCTGCACGAAGAGTTCCCCGTGTGCCCTAGCTGGTGGCAGCTCCCCCACAGCTCCCCAAGGGCAGAGGTTGACACCCAGGCCACCACAGCACTGGTGCTCGATGTGCTGAAGGCACTTTGTCGTTTGGAATGTTTGACTGTTGTGGCTTCACTGCATCACTTCTGCCTGGGTGGAGCTCTGGCCCTGACCTGAGGGAGCAGGCAGTGGCTATGTCGCCAGCCAGGTGCACAGACAGCCAAGGGACCCCACCCAGCCTGTGAGAACAGCAGCTTCTCCCACTCATAACCCTCATGCAGCTGTAAAGTAGCCTGTGGCTGCCAGTGCTTTGGTTTTTCAAGGAACCAGAAGTTTGAGTTCTGTCATGACATTTTTCTTTTCTTTTCTTTCTTTTTTTTTTTTTTTTTTGGTTTTTCGAGACAGGGTTTCTCTGTGTAGCCCTGGCAGTCCTGGAACTCACTTTGTAGACCAGGCTGGCCTCGAACTCAGAAATTCACCTGCCTCTACCTCCCAAGTGCTGGGATTAAAGGTGTGCGCCACCACTGCCTGGCTTCATGACATTTTTCTAATCAAAAATGTGGACAGTCAATCCAGACATGCCCACTGAACAGGCTGCCCATCTCAGCCTCTGCTGGGGTCTGTAACCTGCACATGAGTGAACCTGTCAGCCAGCCCCGGAAGGCAGCATCAGTCTCCCTTAGAACGACCAAAGTGAGGTGACCTCAGTGTGCTGAGCCTGCCTCATGGTCCCTCTTACAGCACGGCCAACGCGTCCTGGAGACAGCATCACCTCAACGTGAGGCTCACAGCTCGGAGGAAAAGCTCAGCGCTCCAGAGGCCTGCCCACTCTTGGATACATACAACCCTAAGTGCTGGAGGATGTCCAGCAGGGCCTTTTAGAAAGGGGCCAGCCACTGCGAGCTCAGGCATCCTCTCTGACAAGCTTTTCTGCGTGCTCCGAGGACGACTACTCTTCCTGGCAGGCTCCCTGGAGCTGGTTCCAGCCTGAGCTGGTTCCCACCATCCCCAGGGAGAGCAGGCCTCTGTTGGAGGCTTCCGGGAAAAGAACTGTTAGAGGTGGAGTGGTGTCCTCCCGTTAAGTCATGAAGAAGGACGCTGTCCTTGAGAAATCAAAGAACATGGGGCCAGTACAGTGTTTCCAGATGCTCTCAAGAACACCAGAGTCAGTCCCATGTCCTCAGGCTGAAGGCCCTGCGTGGAGGCCTGAGGAGACAGCAGGAGGGGCCCCACACGGTCCCCCCTGAGACCTGGGGTTAGAGCACACTGTTCCTGTAGGCAAATGTGTTTTGTCTCAAAACTCACCCTGGCCATTTTTGGGTTTTTTGCATGTGGGTCTCATCGCCTCGCAGGAGTGAGCTCTGCATCCAATCTGGCTGCTCTCTCCCCTCTCTGGGATTCTGCCTTCCTGCCTGTGTACCCCACTTTCTAAGATGGAGAGGATGAAAACACAATTAATGGAGCAGGCCCTGCCTCAAGCTCTGTTCCCGGAAGGCACCGTGGCCTCAGCACCACGGTCTTTACTTGCCAAAGACAAAGTCCAGTGTTGCGTGTACTCGGGACTCTTAATGGCACAGCGCAGGGGCTCTGCCCTGACCGCAGTGACCTCCATCATGGAATGCATCCTGAAAGCCACGTTTTTCATCCTCCACGGCTTCCGTGGACTCGCAGTGCAGTTTCCTTTCCTTCCTTGTCCTAGCTGGCTATCACCCACGCTCTTACAAAGCAAAGTGCTGCATAGAGAAAAGAAGATGCATTGCATACCTGGTGTTAAGCCCCCTCGCTCCTCCTCCTCTGGTGGCTTCTCAGTCAGCATCCTGAAGTTACTGTAAAGTCCTTCTGGAATCTGTGCCCCACTGGTTATGCAATAAATCGTCTCTTTAAGTGTGTGGTCATGTGCCCCTCTAGCTGGTGGATATTTCCAGACTAGGTAGGCTGGGTGGGTGGGGGGGGGGTTGAGATTTGGTCTTTTGTTATCTATTGTAATGCTAAGTGCAGGCTCCCAAAGCCTGGTTGTCCCAGAGACAAGAGAGTCCCCACTGAAGACATTAGGTGACCCTGTCCCCAAGTTAACTCTGACTGGAAAATAAAGATGCCAATAACTGGGCAGAAGAGACATAGGTGGAGTTTGGGTTTCAAGGGCTTGGGATTGGAGGAGGATCATGAGGAAAAGAAGGCAGCAGGAGGGGGAATGAGAGCAGCCATGGGTTAGGAGGAAAGAAAAATGGCTCCGTGGGCTGGCCAATTGGAGTTAAGAGGAGCCCAGATAGCCATGGGCAGTGGTGGCGCATGCCTTTGACCCCAGCACTTGAGAGGCAGAGGCAGGCGGATTTCTGAGTTCGAGGCCAGCCTGATCTACAGAGTGAGTTCCAGGACAGCCAGGGCTACACAGAGAAACCCTGTCTTGAAAACAAACATACAAACAAAAATAGCAGCCCAGATGAAATATAGTAATAACTTGGGGTTGTCGGTAGGAAATAGATTCTAACAGCATAGAGGGGGTAGACAATGGCCTGACTTTCATCCTGTTTAAGGCTTATGGTGAATATGAGGGTTGTTTGTGTCTTTCATCCAGGAACCTAAACAAAGTCAGGGTAGAAACCTCAGACCAAGATTAAATACTTTCTGCAACAATGGGGGCAAACTCCCACGTGGCTGATCTGTAAGGAGGCATGGTTTAAGGAGACATGGTCTCGGCTCAGTCTTCTCCTTCCTATGTTCTCTGTAGCCTGTTTGTTTTGTATTTGAGGCAGGGTCTCATGTAGCTTAGGTGCACCTTGAGCTGTCATTCCCCTGCCTCTGCTTCCTGAATACTAACTGGGATTACAAGCATGTGCCACCATGCCCAGCTCTTCGCCCATGTATCCATCTAACCCGGTAAGCTTACCCCAGTCATTTTTAGGTCGGCCCAAGCTGGCCCCGTGCATGTGCCCTCCTTCCCAACAGGCAGTCGGGTGATAAAACTAGGCCCACAGTGGGGCCAACCTTAGCCCCACCAGCATGTTTTGAGAAGTGACTTGGTACTTCAGATGAAAGGAGGAGGAGACAAAAGGACCATTCCTGGGCTTCTCCAAATGAAGTCTAAGCAAGATGGAGTGTTAGCATATACCCTGTGTGGCCCAGCTTGCCAGGAGGGAGGGCCCACAACCCTCAGGTTGGAGCCAACAGCTCAGAGTGCTCCTGAGCCAGGTTCCCAAGACCGCCTGCAGAGCTGCTGAGCCTATCCCACGCACACCCTGATCTGACTGCATGATGTGTGCTCTAGAGCTGTTGCCACCACCGCCGCCGCGGCCGCCACTGCAGGTCTACACCATGCCAGAAGGCATTGTGCTGCTGCAGGCAGACTCTTGTGAAGTCCATGCACCACACTTCCCCAGCTCTTGGTCAGCCATCGTAATTCTAGCTGCAGTTGGCTGTGTCAGGCATTGCTCTGTTCCTTAGGTGGGTGACTTCTTGGGAGTACCGGGGAGATACCTTAGCCAGTAAAGGCGCTTGCCTCGCAGCCTGATAACCTGAGTTTGATCCCCAGGTCCCACTTGGTAGAGAAAATCAACTTCTGTGAGTTACCCTCTAACCCCACGAGTGCACTGTGGCATGTGTACACCCACGGACACACACAAAATAAACCCCTACAGTCTTCACGCTAACTCACGGAGGAAGGTGTATCCATTTGACAGGAGAAGAAGCCAGCACACAAGGAGGCAAACTCCCCCAGCCTGGGGAGGGTGAGGAATGTTGACAGTTGATAGAACTGAAGCAGAGAAGCCACTGACAGCACCTCTGGGGGCCTCAAAGCCACTGCAGGGGCACCACTAAGGCTGCTCAAACAAATGGTTCTCAGCTGTCAGCCTGGGGCCTCCCCAATGGGGTCTGGGCTGCAAGCTCTCAGGCCGGTGCACCCGGACTGCCTGGTGTCAGCAGAGGCCAACAGAAAGGACTGCTGAGCCTACCCACTGGGTCAGCACTGTGCAAGCATGCCCTGCATCTGTAGGTTGAGCACAGGCCATCTCCCACAGAGGGACCCAAGAGTCCTGCCTGCTACCCAGCAGGCCAAGGGTGTGAGGTTGTTCAGGAACGACCTCTGCCCTCTGCCCTTCAACCCGACTGCAGGTCCTCACATTCACTCGCTTTCTGTATACAGACGTCAGTCATGAAGCAGGGCTCCAAGAGGTAGGTATGATCCCAGCAGCACCCCTACATCCAACCCCCTGTGCACAACTGGCCCTTGCTCCCCATCCCGAATACCCCACAGCCCCCTCTTTTCTTTCTTCTTATTTTTTTTTTTTTTAGAAAAAAAATGTTTTAAGAATTATTTATTTCGGGGCTGGAGAGTTAGCTCAGCGGTTGAGAGCACTGACTGCTCTTCCAAAGGTCCTGAGTTCTATTCCCAGCACCCACATGGTGGCTCACAACCGTCGGTAATAAGATCTGATGCCTTCACAACTGATTCTTCAGCCCCAATTAACCAGAACCACATAATCTTTTTTGTTGTTGTTTTGTTTTTTGAGACAGGGTTTCTCTGTATACCCCTGGCTGTCCTGGAACTCACTCTGTAGACCAGGCTGGCCTCGAACTCAGAA
Source organism: Mus caroli (assembly GCF_978045245.1). Classification (NCBI taxonomy): domain Eukaryota; kingdom Metazoa; phylum Chordata; class Mammalia; order Rodentia; family Muridae; genus Mus; species Mus caroli. The sequence continues at coordinate 118,887,144 of NW_028227259.1, read as the reverse complement.
ATCCGCCTGCCTCTGCCTCCCAAGTGCTGGGATTAAAGGCATGTGCCACTACGCCCAGCTCTGAACCACATAATTTTAAAACAGCAAACAGCCCTGATAGAGTCTTTAATGTTCCCTCTGATATGTCACAAGCCAGGCCTCATCTGCACTGCTCTCAACATTCTTATCTTCCAGGCTCCTGCAGAACATCCCAGAGCCCTCAATACTCAATGGCTCTTCTAGCCCAAAGTTCCAAAGTCCTTCCACAATCCTTCCTCAAAACACATGGTTCCCAAAACACATGGTCTGGTAAGGTCTGTCACAGCAGCACCCCACTCCTGGTATCAATTCGTTTTAGTTAGGGTTTCTTTTGCTGTAATGAAGCACCATGACCAAAATACGTGTCTGGGGGAAAGGGCTTATTTGGCTCACACTTCCAGATCCTAGTCCATCATTGGAGGAAATCAGGACAGGACCCTGGAGGCAGGACCTGATGCAGAGGCCATGGAGGGTTGCTGCTTATTGGCTTGCTCCTCATGGCTTGCTCAGCCTGCTTTCTTATAGAATCCAGGACCACCAGCCCAGGGATGGCTCTGCCCACAATGAGCGAGGCCCTCCCTTATTGGTCACTGCAGGTTTGAGTGTGTAAAGGGGATGACTACAGGCTGAGGAAAAGATGGGGTTGGGGAGTAAGCCCACATCTCCTTCATCAATATGGGTGAGGCGGGAGAAACTTGGACTCTGGGTTGGTGTCAGGACAGATGGCGTTGACTTAGCTGAGAACACAGAGAGCAGACAGACTTCTGGGTTGTGATGGGAGTCTGGCCTTACCTGATGACTGCCTGGCACGGGACAGAGGCTCCACGGTGAGGGCATGAGAGTTGCGAAAAGCCTGCGGCCCCGTGAAGTACCAATGAGGAGGTTACTGAAAACCAGAAGCCTGCCTCATGTCACCCTGAAAGGCCTGGGAGGTGTCAGGATCTGAACCTTCAGGGCTGCACTCCTGACTTGATGATGGAAGAAGCCAGTGACGCTGCAGGTAAGCTCAGAGGTGCTCGCTTGCTCTGTGGGCCTGTGTGTATAGTGATAATTCTGGAATTCTGGTTTCTTTAAAACACACAGGAATATCCTAAGAATGTGCTTGCATTTTACCCACAGGGGTAGGGGGTGGGGCCACTTGTTTCCCCAGCTCACTGATTTGCCTCCTGCTCTAGCAGAGGCGTGGTTTCGCCAGCTGCAGATAGTTTCCGTGATTGTGTGATGTTTGAGATTCTGGGAGTTTTTCAGAGGGTTGATAAATGCTAGGGGCCCTGAGAAGAATGGTCAGTGGTCGGCGTCATCTAGGGAGGTTGTTATGGTTTGTTAGTAGTTGTGCCCAAAGAAGAAACATAAGAAGTTAGATTCAGGGATCTCTCTTCTTTCTTTCCTTCCTACTTAGTGGTGGGGGAGAAATGGGGGCAGGAGGGATAAAGGTGGGAAAAAGAACCCACAAAGTAGCAAAGACCAGCTGTGTGTGTACATGTGCGTGCACACTTGTGTACTTATTTACAAGTGTCTGTACTCCTACCGTGAGTCTCAAGTACTAAACTCATCAGGCTTTGCAACAAGTGCATCTAACCCTTAAGCCATCTTGCAAAACTAATTTCTATTCACAGCCCAGAAAGGTTCAGAAATAACTCTGAGCTGGCAGCTAGAAGCAGGTGGTGTGGCCAGTTAGGTCTAAGTGCTCAGTGCGGTCTTGGGAGTCATGGCTCAGGTGGCATGAACGGTGGCGAGGACTCTTACGCACACCCTGCCTACAGTGACTAGGGAAACGGAGCACTGGGCGTTTGGGGAAAGGATCACAGGGGAGCTGCGGCGTGAAAGTTAGGGCACTGTAGAACTGCTCACAGAGCGCACAACTGTGTCCTGGTGACCATAAAGGTCCCCTTCCTCATGGCTCCACATGGCTGACCCCAAGCCAGGTCATGGAGAGCATCGCAGTCCTGAAAGCGACTGCTTTAGTTCATGAACAGAAAGCTCCTAAAACCCATAAAACCCAGGTGGCAGGAAAGCTTTCTGTCCATAAAGGAACAGAGCTATGTTGACTTCCTGTGGCACCACGGTCTGTCTCAGGCTGTGCTGTCTGTGTGTCCGTGGCTCAGTGCAGTGTCTGATTCCTGCCAGAGACTTCCTAAGGCCTGGATCCCCCTAGGGAGACTGAAGAGAGCAGCCTAGAGGACAGGCTGTCTGCACAGAGCTTCCATTAGTCCACGCCCTTAGCTGCATCCCATCTCTATACAGAATGATCGTTAGAGGAACGGACTCAAGAGATCTTGGACCACTTTAAGTCAAACAGGGTCCTATGTTACATGATGACATGCCAGTAACACCCAGCGCCCACCAGCCTAACACCATAGAAAGCAGCAGTGACAGCCTGAGGTGATACTGAGACAGAGCTTTACTTCAGTTAGTGAGCATTTGACAAGTGCTCGCAAATGTGTAGTGGAAACAGAGCTGGGGGCCACATCCAAGGACCTCAGCAGGAAATGAAACAGGCTGAGAACCAGTTCTGTGATAGAAGAGAAGTGATACAGCACTCAGAGCCCAGGCGAACTCTGGGTTCCCATAATCAGGGACAATACCGTATATTCAGCTAGAGTGGGCAGAATCTGGAATACAGGGATGAAAGCCAACTCGAGGAAGGCTACGGAAAGATACAAGCCATAACAACCCGACTGTCGCCATGAGGACCCATGGCCGCTTGCAGAGGTGTATTGGGACCTAACAGTGGGGCCACGCTCATCTGTGATTCCGAGTCCCATGCCATTTCTCCAGGGTCACATGTCTCTCTGGGCACTTAATTCCCATGGGGCTGCACCCTGGGCTTCCGCAGACACAGGAGGTCCCAAGTCAAGCCTCTGCCTTGATCAGGCTTAGCCAACCAAGTGACCTTGAGGACTCTTTCGGGATGGCACATGTTGGGCTCAAGTGCTCTGTAGGATTCTTTTCTTCTCGGTGGTGTGGAGCTGGGCAGAGGACCACACAAGTGGAAGGTTAAGTACCCCACGCTGAGAACCCCTAACCCCTAGGGGTAGCCCTCACAACACTTCCAAACAAGGATGCCTTTGTCACCAGCTCTCCAGACTGCCAGCTCTTCCACAGTACACACGTGGGCCTTGGGGCTACACAGCTCATAACTGGCAATAACAGCACCAAGACCTATGAGCCCTCAATAGAATAACTTCTGAACAGCAATTTGAAAACCTAAACGGCTCCCTCCTCTCTGCGGCTGGTCCTCCCTGAGCTGACAGCTACAGGTGAGATGAGAGGAACCTACGTATCCTGTCATGGTACTCCTGTCTGTCAGGGAACATGACTTCTTCTTAGACTAACTCTAACATCTACTTATAAATCATTCCTGATCTCTGGCGGCACTGAAGCCAAGGCCTATTGGGGTGAGAAGGGCTCTCAGGGGACGCTGCACACCCATGGCATCCTGACATCTATGGCCCATGATGTGCCTGACAGGTATGGCTCAACTAGCCAGCAGCACCCTGAGCACTGGCCAGCACCAACACCGTACAACTGTCTGGAGTGGTAGTGAGTCGGCTTGCTTCTCTGTGCTCAACGTCAGTCCCAGGCAACTCTGAGGTGTCCGTGAAGCTGAGGAGAGAAAGCATAACATTCCATCAGGCCAGCAGTCTGGAACACTGGGAACCGACTCCCTTTTCTTTAGGAGCATACAAGTGGGTTTTCATGTACCGCTGAGAAAGCCTTGACTCTGGGCCATAAATAAGGCTCTTTATGAGCTGCCCTGAGACACTTGCGTGTGCTCTGTGAAGCGCATCCTGACACACTGATGCGTGCTCAGGTGGCTTTGGAAATGCTGTTCCCTGTGCTTAGAGCCCTCGGTCTATAGGGCTTTGAGGCTCTACAGCAAATGGAAGACCCACTCTAGCCTTACGCCACCCAGGCCCCGGGTTCTCTGACAGGGAAATAATGAATGCTCTCTGCAGCACACACCCCTCAGAATGCCAGGGGCCAGGCAGCCCTAGCTCCAGAGAGCCTAGTCAGCAGGTTCCTCACAACAGACATGACAGCCTTTGCTCCTATGTGCTCCATGGTGCCCTGCTCAGGGCTCACACATAAAGATGCTCAGAAAGAGACAAAGAACAGAGGAAAAGGGGGAGACAGGTGTAGATCTCTTGGTCACTTGGCTTCACTGGCAGCTGGGACCTGATCCGGCTCTCACCAGCTATGGCCAGGGCTCTTCTAGATTGCACTCTGTCCCCCAACAGAGTGGGCAGGCCCACAATCAGCAGTCAGCCTCTGGGTCTTTGCAAAGGCTGAAGCCATGGGGACCAGAGAAGAACCCTTGGACCATCTGAGGTCAAGTTAAGGAATGACAGCCTTTGAACAGAGGCTATAACCAGTCAGGACAGACAGACACAGGGAGAAGACAAGAAGAGCTGAGGATGGCACCATGGTGGCTCGACACCTGGCAAGTACCCACCTTGGGCTGGTAGCCCTTCTCCACCATGGTCTTCGCCTCCTGCTGCAGCAGAACATTGGAGCGCTCTTCCGCCTGCCTGGCCTCCTCCTCTTGCTCCTCCTCCTGCTGGGCTGCTTCCCATTCCTGTCCCTGGCGCTCTGCAACCTGGACACCGAGAACAGAGTCACCAGAAACAAGGCCCAGAGGTCACAGCCCTCCTTCAAGCAAGGACACAGATGGCAAGTGCCAGAAACCAGGACAAGAACCTGAGGATTGGGAACGGCCATACGGACGGTGCTGTGAACCATGGGACAGCTCTGAATGCAGCCATGTGTTTGGAGAACAGGATAGAAAGAAGAAAAGGGGACAGTGACATTAGCCTGGTTTCCACAGACTAGGAAACCAGGATGGAGCCTGCGGCAGAGATTTGGATGTAAGCAAGCAATGGACTGGACTCAAGGACCCCGGCTGAGCTCTGCTCTGCAGTGTCCTGAGAGGCTGCCCTTGCCCTTGGGCCCCACCTGGGCTTCCAGCTCCTGCTTCCTGGCCGACTTCAGCTCTTCACTCTCCTCCTTAGCTCGCTGAGCTAACTGCTTCCCCTCCTCGAGACTCTTGATGAGTTTCTCCCTGTGTTTGAGGGTCTCCTCCTGCGCCCGCCGGTTCTGTTCAATCTTCTCCAGGATCTGCTGCTGCCTCCCGGTCAGAACCTGGCCGAGGGGGAAGAGAAGGTTTGCATTTCAGTCTAAACCTCCTGTCCCAAGCCTCACCCCAGCTATAGCCGCATCCTTACCAACCCAGTCTAGTCCACCCTAATACATGGAGAGCAGGCCTGAGCCACAGGCCCAGTGCGGGCCACTGCTCTTTCGCATCCATGCCAACTGCCCTGGTCAGTTTAGTTTGTTTTTCTAACTCTCCACACACTAGAGTCATATGGGAAGGGGAATCTCAGTGAGAGAATGCCTCCACCAGGCTGGCCTACAGGCAGGTCAGCAGGGAATGTGCTTGGTTAATGATTGACAGGAAAGGGCCCAGCCCACCGTGGCTGGTACTACCCTTGAGCATGGAGCCCTGAGTTGTATGAGGAAGCAGGCTAAGTCAGTCATGAGGAGCGAGCGAGTCAGCAAGCAGCCTTCCTCCACGGCCTCAGATTCTATTCCTGGCTTCCCTCAGTGACAGACTGTGACCTGAGAGCTGTGAGCCAAAAGGAACCCTGAACGACACCAACCCACAGGACACAGCAGTGCTCGAGGAAGGACAGCAAAACGCCGGGGAGCCCTCTCCACAGGGAGGGAGGAGCTTCAGAGAAACACCTAAGACTTGGCCCACCAGGGGTCAGCCACACAGGTAGGGAGATGGAGCCAGGCGTCCCCTCCACTGCTCCAAGAGGCAGACGCCTGCTGTTGTTTGCGGCTTAGACCTTGACCCAGAGCAGTCAGATATTCCAGTCCCAGCCCTGGATCCAAGAAACCACCAGACATGCTGACATGTGTTCTGTAAGGAGGGGACAATAACGTGGCCACGAACAGGCAGGGAGGACACTGAAGTGAGGAAGGTGGAAAGCCACAGGGTGCATTATACAAGAGTGAACACCACCAACCGCGGACCGATTGCCACACGCAGACGATCGTTCCAGACCACTCTGTGAGTGTTGTCACTGATGACGAGCTGGTGAGAATGCTCCCAATCAAATGCACAGTGGGGAGAAAAAGACACCAGCATGCTTTTTGGAATTACCTCACTCATCAGTCTGTCCCGCGCGACCTGCTCTCGGGCCCACTCGGCCTCTCTCTTCTCCCACATCTCCTTGGCCTCCTCCCTGGACAAACACAAAAGGGACAAGATGGATGGGAGGGCACACGCAGCCACCAAGCTTCAGGCAAGAGTGTCCACACCAGCTTTCCTACGATGATACTTAGGGACACGTCTCTAGTATTTTAAGTCATCATTTAGTGCTGATGAGACCGGAAGCCAGAGACAGGAGGAGGCTATGGCCTGCACCCAAGCCCGGTCACTGCATTCCCGAGAAGACTAGTGGCTTAAAGCCTCTAGACAGCTAGCAACCCCCTCAGGTCTCCATGTGCCATGCACTTACCGCTTGGCTGAATGTCAGGACCCAATAATGGTGTCTGGACATCAGTGTCTAGTGCCTGCTATTTGGCTATTTCCATCTATGGGTTGGACTTTTAGTCCCCAAAGCTGGACACACAGGCCAGCAGTCCCAGCCGTCCCAGTCCCTGGGCGCTAAGGAGATCACTAAGGAGGAGACCAGCTGAGGCACCACGGCAGCACCATCTTCAGGAGGGCATTAGGATCCAGACCCCAGGATCTTGTTACAGAGCTAAGCAGCATTAAACATCTGCACCCTGCAAGCACCCTCCTCACGCTGTTTGAGACTTGACATGACCACGTCAGTTACTCTGAACTATAATGATTTCCACCTTGAAGAACATTAGGTCACTACCCTAAGCCACTAGCAAAGACATAGTCCCCGGGGATGGTTAAGTGAGTCACAAGGACAGATGTCGCAGAACAAAAGTGGCCCACCCAGGGACCCAAGGGCACCTCACGGAGCCTCCTGCCCAGCAGGGTTGCTCACCTCAGCAGCTGCTGCAGCTCTGCCTCCCGCGCTTTCTCCAGCTGCAGCTGCTCCTCGATGACCTGCTTCATCCAGGCCGCGTCGGCCCGGGCTTGCTCCCGCCTGGCCAGTTCCACCTGCTGCAACTCGCCTTCCTTCTCTAGGAGGGCCTGCAGGATCCGCCCATCTACCTCCTGGGTGAAGGGGCAGGGCCTGTGGGTGGGCTGCTCCCAGCCCTGGGGCAGCGGCAAGGTGAGCCCGCCTTCCCACACAGTCCCTGCTACCCAGCCATGTAGGGCCTGACACACATCCTCAGGACAGAAGGGAAGGGGCTGGAGTGCTGCTTCTGATAACGTCATCAGCTTCAGGCACATATGCTTGCCAGTAAAAGGAGTGACCCCCCACTCAGGAGGCAGAGGCAGGTGGATTTCTGAGTTCGAGGCCAGCCAGGTCTACAAAGTGAGTTCCAGGACAGCCCCAGGGCTACACAGAGAAACCCTGTCTCGAAACATTCCTCCCCCCGCCCCCAAAAAAGGAGTGACCCCCTCCTGCCATCTGTGCCACCACAGGCATTCGCCCCTGGACATGTACGGCAGCACACTTAACACTACGTAGCGAGAACCCATTTAAGTTACAGCAGAACTCAAACAGACACATGCACAAACTGCTCGCTGCAACTTTCCAGTAAACAGGGAAACCCAGACATCAGGAATGCGCACCGGCAGGGGGCGAGCTTTAACCATGTCTACACAACAAAAGCAGGGGGGGATTCTGGGGTGAGGCAGAACAGTGACAGTACACCCAAGTCTGACCAGAGGAGGCAGACGGTCAGGAAATATGGCTGTGCTCACCCACAGCCTACTACAGCTCGTGACAGGAACACCAAGCAGCCACTGCTACAAAGCCCACCCAACATACACTCTTCCCTATAAAAACCGTCGTGTGCAAAGCAACTGAAAGGGCCCTGGGAAACAAGCACAGGAGGAACCGCCGCTGTGGGTGTGTGGTAAACAAGACCAAGAGAATCTGCGCCTGCGTGGGAGCAGGCATGGCTGCAGATGGGAACCACACCCAGGGCTTCTGCAAGAGCAGCAAGTGACCTTAACCACTGAGCCGTCTCTCCATTCCCTAACATTCCTCCATCCATTTACTTATTTTTAAAGGAATGCCTACGAGCCAGGTATGATGACACACACCTTTAATCCCAGCACTTGGCAAAGGCAGGTGGATTTCTGTGTGTTTGAGGCCAGGCTGGTCTACATAGCATATTCCTACCCAGCCAAGGGCACACTGTGAGACCCTGCCTCAAAAACACACACAAACAGGGGCTGGAGAGATGGCTCAGGGGTTAAGAGTGCTGGCTGCTCTTCCAGAGGTCCTGAGTTCAGTTCCCAGCAACCACATGGTGGCTCACAACCATCTGTAATGGGATCGGATGCCCCCTTCTGGTATGTCCAAAGATGGCGATAGTGTACTCATATAAATAAAACAACAACAACAAAACAAACAAACAAACAAAAACCCAAAGCAACACAGTCCACCATGGTCGCACAGCGCCTGGCAGCTCAGGCACATGGGTAGTGTTGTGAGAGTGACCCGTGCTTCAAGCTCCCCTCCTCTCTGCACCGTCCACCAGCACTGCTCTGCCCCCATCAGGTCCTGCCTGCGCACTGGTGATGCTGTTCCCAGAGGATCGGCAAAAGCCTGCCTGCTCACTCACCAGCTCCTCCTGGATTTCCTGGGTGCGCCTGTTGAGCTGCGCGTTGTACTGATGTTTCAAGAAGCGCCTAAAGACAGGAAGAATCAGGCAGCTTCAGTCCCCACAGGGCCGATTAACAGCGGCACCCTACAGACCACAACCCCTTTGGTTCTCAGGAGATCCCAAGGACACCTGAGAAGGCAAGAGACCCACCCTCTGGGGAGAGCCCTGGGCATCCCCGACTCACCCCAGCTCTGTCTTGCGCCGGAGGGCGGCCATCTGCCTCCTTTCCTCCTCCAGTCTTTCCAGCTCCCAGCGCTGCCTCAGCAGGTTCTCCTGTTCCTTCTTCAGTTTGGTTGCCTGTGGTTACAATGGTAAACCCCGGGTGAGATGGGGCGATCAGACTGCCCTCCTGCACATCCCCAGGTCTGGCAGGTACTATGTGAGCCCAGGCTGGCCCCAAATGTCATGGCCACCTCATGTGACTCTTGAGTCCCACCTCAACTAAACCATTCCTACAAGGCTGGCCCAGCCCGAGAAACTTCCAGTGCTGGGCCACACTTAGCTAACTTAGCTTCAGTTTCCTTGGCCAGCACAGCAGCCACGGGTGAGGCCAGAGATGAGCAAGTCCTTGCTTGGGCCCTGTCTCTTCATTCAGAATGAGTGGGTACCACATTCCCAGTTATTAAAACAACGGGGCCAGGGAGAGGGAAACACAGGAGACCAAAGAGGAGAGGCCTCCCTCCATCTGAACAGAGGACTCAGCTCTCTCAGGAGACCACAGTGTACCAAACTCCCTCATGACTTACATACTGAGACCCAAAGCTGTTACTAGTGGAATGTTGTGTGTTGGGTGCTAGACCATGTCCCACTGGGAAAACCCTGATCTGAAAAGGCGCTGGCGAGGTGTGTCATCCGAGCGGACAGGTGTGTCTTAGACCATAATGTTCCCAAGTCCGAGGCACACTGTGGAGCATCTCAGCAGAACCATGAATGGGGTGTACAAGCAAGAAGAGAGGACACAGGCTGGATCGGGTTCACAGACCCTCCCACCCCCACTCCCGCTGTGATCTTCTCAGAATGGCCTTTGAAATTTCCCCATTCCCATGTATGTTAGAGTAGTGTGTACAAAGCGGCTGGGTCAGGCCAGGAAGGCTCCCGCTCACCTCCATCTCCTTCTGCTTCAGCTCCTCCATCTGCTGGCGCAGCGCCTCGGCCTGCAGGCGCCCCTCTAGCTGCCTCCTCTCCTCCTCGACTCTCATCCTCGCCTCGGCTTCCCGGCGGGCTGCTGCGTACTGGTTCTCCAACCGCTTGTTCTCCTGCTTCTCCGTGGCTTCTTGCTATAAGAGGACAACGGGTCAACATGCAGCCCTTCAGTGGGCGACAGGGCCCAGGCAAGCTCAGCGCAGAAGCCCTGGGGGCTCAGCAACGCCAGGTTCCTTCCTCCTGTCCGGCTTACAAGATAACACAATGAACCTAGACGCGAAATGACACATGTGTCTTGTGGACCGCAGAGGTGCTGCACTAGATAAGCCAGGGTCGAGTGTTTGTGATGTAGGTTTATGATGCTGGGGCCGGAGGTGGCTTGGCGGTTAAGGGCTCATGCTGTTCTTCCAGAGGATGAGCTGAGTCCAGTCCCCTGTATCCAGATTGGACAGCTCATGAACTTTCTAATTCCTCCTCCAAGTGATCTGATGCCCTCACCTAACCTCTCAGATACCAGCACATGTAGCACACACACACCCACACACAAAAATAAAATAAAAAATAAAAACCTACGGCTGGCTGAGAGATGCTTCCATGGTTAAGAGCACTGACTGGCTGCTCTTCCAGAGGACCCAGGTTCAATTCCTAGGACCTACATGGCAGCTTGAAGCCGCCCATAACTTCAGCTCCAGAGGATTCAACACCCTCTTCTGGCCTCCAAAGGTACCAGGCATGCTTGAGGCACCTACACATCCATGCAAGGAAAGCACCCATACACAGAAAATACATTTTAAAAACTTTTTTCTTTAATTTAAAAAAGCTGGCAAAAGAGTCCACCCTTGTAGCCTTAGTCCCAGGGAAGTGGAAAGTGAGGGGTCCCCACGGGTCCTTGGAAGTCTACTTGGGAAAGCTACAGACTTCTGAAAGGCCCTCTCTCAAAAAAACGACAGCTGGCTCCTGAGAAACATCACCCCCACACATGCACACATCTGCATACACACCTACACATGTGAACCCACACACGCGTGCACACACCTACATGTGAATGTGTGTGCACACATACAAGAACATGCATATGAGCATGCGCAAAGCAAACCTCAGCCTGCACATGCAGCAAGCATCCAGGCAGGCACCTGCTGCTCATTTAGCCAAGAGCACGGAGACAGGACAGAATCACAAGTGCCGACAGTGTGTGAGGGTCACACATTACATACCTGCTTTTTTTCTTCTTTCTGTGTTGCCCAAGAATTTATCACGTGCTTCTTGTGAAGGTCCAACTCAAGCTGAGGGTGAGAAAGAAAATGTTACTTTGCCTGAGGGTTTGTGTGACACTGACTGAGGTGACTTGCTGTGGTCGGTGCCACCTGTTGGAACCTGACCATGACTCGCTACCCCAACAAAAACAGCCTGATGAGGACCACCGAGAGGGCTCAAGTGTAAAGTCGTGGTCTGCGTACCTGAGGTCCATCCCTGGCACTGCCCATGTAAAGAGCAGGATGTGATGGTGTGCGTGTGGGCTCCTTGCACCTCTGTGGTGAGGTGGGAGGCAGAGACTAGAGGACTCTCTACAAGCCCAGAAATTTAAGGGTCAGCTAGCCCAGAGTTCAACTTAGCAGCAGAAAAGGACAGACTCTGCCTCTAAGGGAGGCTGGGGGACAGGAGGAGAAGTGACGCCCAATGGTTGATCACTGACCTCCACACAGGGGCCACAACACATCTGCACCCCTCACACACACAATCGTCAATAAAAATCAACAACAAGCTGGGTGGTGGTGGCACACGCCTTTAATCCCAGCACTTGGGAGGCAGAGGCAGACGGATTTCTGAGTTTGAGGCCAGCCTGGTCTACAGAGTGAGTTCCAGGACAGCCAGGGCTACACAAAGAAATCCTGTCTCGAAAAACCAAAAAAAAAAAAAAAAAAAGTCAACAAACAAAATCCAATCTAAATGATCAGCAAATAGGAAACCAAAGGATCACGAGCTTCTAAGCCCTGTCTACCCCTGGTCACAAAGGGCCAATGCTCTCTCCGGGAGCCCAGGGGAGGGCAGCGAGCATTTCTCAAACAAAACTGCAATTTGAAAGGAGAGCCCGGGAGATGCTGGGTAAGCAGAGCCAGCCCTAAGCTTGGCTCACCAAAACTTCCTGCCTGAACTCAGAGACCCAGCTGCCACCGCCTCCCCAGTACTGAGATTAAAGGACTGAACTCCAGCATTCGGGAGGCAGAGGCAGAGGGGCAGAGGGGCAGAGGGGCAGAGAGGCAGAGGGGCAGAGAGGCAGAGGGGCAGAGAGGCAAAGAGGCAGCCTAACACACATCTAGACCCAGAAACAAGGAACAAAATCTGAAACCGCGATGGCGCCTACCCAGGCGAAGCAATGGAGGCTTCGTTCTCACCTCTCGAAGTTTGGGGTTGTTCTTCTTCCAGTGTTCATACAAAAGTCGTTCAGCAATCTATCAAGAAAACACAGGAGACGTGAGGTCACTATTCACATCCATCCACACTTAGATGAGATACAACAGAAGTCAGCTTCTCCCTTCAGTGATGACACCCCCGTCTGCCATTAAAACCTGCTGCCTTTGCACACCAGCTCTGGAGATGGGACATCAGAGCCAATCGGAAGGGCATGGACAAATGCCTGTCTCAGTGGACCAAGAGCCAGCTAAGATCTGATGCTATGGCTGGGTCCCTTCTAGGGGCAGAAGTTTCTAAATACATACTAGGCTAAAATACACAGACTGCAACTAGTTACCATAGCCACCCAAAACATAAAATACAACGTTCCCAGGTATTGGTGGGACCAGAGAACTGAAAAAAGTGAAGATGAATCCCACACAGTGACTTATAAGCCGCATACCAAACACTCCCTGTAAGGTACATAAGAGTGGGTGCTGGCTTCCTCTCTGTTTCCCCTTACTCGGGCTGGCAAGCTCATCTCTCCTATGACCGTGGCCAGTGTTACCTGCAGAGAGACTCTCTTCTGCAGTGTACTGTGTGGAAGCATCAGGTCTCAAAAAAAGCCTCTGGCCAATGAGCTGAGGCAGGATTAGAAAGTGAGGCATGGGGGGGGGGGGGAGAGAGGAAGAGGATTCTGGGAAATAGTCAGATGCAGGAGATTCACCCCAACACTGGCAGAGACAGACACATGAACCTGAGCAAAGGTAACTCACCCCATGGCACGGCTTAGGCTAGTTTAAACAGGATGACTGAGTTATGAGCTCGTGGGAACAAGCCAAAGCTGTTGGTTTATTCATAGATAAAAAAATCTCAGAATTGTTATTTCAGGGAACAAAGAGGCCAGGTGGGAAAGTGTGAGGTTACAATGACCTCCAACTTCTTCAGGGTTCTAACACAGACTGAAAGCCAGATGTTCTGCAGAAACCCTCCCAGACTCCAGCACCAGGCAGGAAGCGCAGAGATATCTGAGCCTCATGGGCTCAACAACTGTGGGATTTCTGGTCTGTCTGCTGTGGGACAGCCACTGTTGGCCAACCTGGACTACATCCTCAAAGGGCCAACAAAACGTGGTTATACACCCCAGCTGGCGCTAATCTGTAACAGGTTACCAAATGTGGTTCAGATCATTGTTATGTGCTGAATCTCAACTATCCACAAGGCTCACATTTCAAAGGCTTGCTCTGGTCCAGGCAGGTGATCCGTTTTTTATCCCAGTACGTGGGAGGCAGAGGCAGAGGCAGAGGAGGCAGAGGAGGCAGAGGAGGCAGAGGAGGCAGAGGAGGCAGAGGAGGCAGAGGAGGCAGAGGAGGCAGAGGAGGCAGAGGCAGAGGCAGAGGCAGAGGCAGAGAGGCAGAGCGGCAGAGAGGCAGAGAGGCAGAGGCAGAGGCAGGCAGATCTCTGGGACTCTGAGGCCAGGCTAGTCTATAAACAAAGTTCCAGGCAAACCAGGAGTACACAGTGAGACCGTTTCAAGACAGCAAAAGCAACATTGAAAACAACTGCTCCCTAGCTTCCAGCACTGTTCAGGGGAGGCAGGGGGCGTTTAAGGGGATGAGATACTAGCTGGTGGCAACAGTCCACTGTGGTGGGTCTCTGAACCCTCTTTCTAACATCCTCTGTTTCCTGAGCCAGGGCGACTTGAGCTCCATTGGTCACAGGCTCCATGCCTTCCTCATAACAATCGCTTGAGACCCTCAGAAACCACGAGCTAAAAATAAGCCTTTCCTCTCTGGAGGGGGTGGGGGTGGGGATGGAGGCTGCTTTCCCCATGGGCTCTAGTCACCTGACCATCTCATCGGACCAGGCACCCAAGAACAACCCCGTGGACGCACTCGTCCATTCCGGTGGGGATGCTACCGCACTGCAACCTGCTTCCGGACTAGGGTAGTTACCAGTTTCCTCTGTTCTTCTCGGGCTGTCTTCAGGTCCTGGTGCTGCTCCCGGAGCCTTTGCTCCCGCAGGCCCATGCTCAGCCTGAGCTCATCCAGCTCCGAAGCCAGCAAGTCCTGTTCCTCCAGGAGAAGCTCTCTGAGCCTCTCCCGCCGGAGCTCCAGAATCTTCCTCTTCTCCTCCTTCATCTTCTCACAATGGTAGGCGTGCATGCTAGGTTAAGGAGCCCCCTGGACATCAGTCACACCAGGTCACAGTTTGATGTACATTTCTATGTAATGCTTGGGGAGGGGGGGTCGCTAAACACCTTCCGAGAAGACACTAGCTCTGCCTTCTGGTTTATCTTTTAAAATGTACAGTACTGCCGGGCGTGGTGGCGCACGCCTTTGATCCCAGCACTCGGGAGGCAGAGACAGGTGGATTTCTGAGTTCAAGTCCAGCCTGGTCTACAGAGTGAGTTCCAGGACAGCCAGGGCTACACAGAGAAATCCTGTCTTGAAAAACCAAAAAAAAAAAAAAAAAAAAAAATGTACAGTACTTCTCCCCAGCACAGCCCAGTTTCCAGCATCATCAGGAGATAATTCAAGCCACAGTCCCTAAGCCCCTAGGCTACATTCCCCAAAACGTGGTAGGAACCAGTGGGCAGGACAACACAGAGACACTTGCCTCCGCTGGTAGGAGATCTTGGAGCTCCATTCGATCTGTTTCGAGTTGTGGATGTCCCAGGTCCTGAAATAGCGACTGTTCTGTTCCCACTGCTGGCGAAACTGGTCCTCCTGCTGATGCTGGCGCTGGCGAAGATCCATGTGTCTCCGGCTGGACCAATAAGAGGGCAACGTGGGGAGAGCCATCTGAAGGAAACAGCAGTGGGCAGAAATTGAGCCAGTTGTAAAGCCAGGGACCGCCCCCCTGCCACTCCGGATGCCTCACTCCGGATAGCACTCGCCCCTTGGCTGCACCTTTCTCACAGCTTTAAGGCCCACGTTCCCACTCTAGGACAACCGAATGATCAAATTTTGCAAAGGAGGCCCATGCCAGAAAGTTTTAAATGATTTGCCACCAAGGCTGCAAATTATCAATTTAAATAAACGTGCACTGTGCCCAGTAGTGGCCAGCCATTATCAGGGAGATTGCAGACATAGAAATTGTTCTGACAAGGCTGGGATAGGAAATCGAGGTTTTTTTACATTCTGCATAAAAACTATAGGGACAAGCAGGTCCCAGGGGCATGTCCCAGCGGTCCCGCGTACTTTGGAAGCCGAGGCGGGAAGAGATCACTTGAGTTCAGGAGTTCAAAGCCAACATGAGCAAACCAGAAAGCCCCCTGTCTCAAAAAGCAAGCAGAAATAACCTGCGACAATGATATGAAGATGACGGGTATGTGCCAAGAGCTAGGCATACAACTTTTTACAGGTCCCTCGGCGACAAGGGATGCCACGTCCCCGCCCCTCGGCCCAGCCTAACCTCTGACTCCAGCGCTCGGTGTCCGAAGTTCGCGGAGAAGGGTCGCCGGCCTTAGCTCGATCACGCGCCCGCTCGCTCCAAGGGTCCCCTGGCGCCCACTGCACCGACGCCAGCCGTTTCCTCGCCGGTTGCCGGGCAGCCCGCGGGACAACGGAGCACGGCGATGGACAAACTTCCTCCCGCGCGACACCCGCCGCTCTCCAGGAAAAAGGAGTGGTGGGTGGTGGTTTTTCTCTGGTGCCACCTGGCGGTGGGAGGTAAATCGACAGTAATTGTTAGTCCTTGAAGTAGGGTAATGAAAAGAAACCTTAGTGACCCAGTCAGGATGATTGGGGTGGGGTGGGGGGGGGGGAGTGGTTACCGGAGGAGGGTGGAGGAGTGAGGGTAGGTTTAACGAGAATCATCCCCTGGCCAGAGTGAGGAAATAAATGATTTTCAAAGATCCGCGGGTGTGTCCCGTAGGCAGTCGAGGCCGAGAATCTGAGAACCACTGGCCTCCATAATGACCTCCGTCATTGGTACACTACTGTAGTCTTAAGATTGGTGGTGGGTACAACGGTTTTTTGTTTTTGGTTTGGTTTGGTTTGGTTTGGTTTTTCGAGACAGGGTTTCTCTGTATAGCCCTGGCTGTCCTGGAACTCACTTTGTAGACCAGGCTGGCCTCGAACTCAGAAATCCACCTGCCTCTGCCTCCTGAGTGCTGGGATTAAAGGTGTGCGCCACCACACCCGGCTTGGGTACAAAGGTTTTAATAACTGTAACTCGCTTGGTTGCTTGCGTCCATGCATTAGCTACCTAATACCAGTAAAAAGAGAAAAGCATAAAAAGAGATTGTGCATATGTAGCATGCTCAAAGCTCTAAGTTTGAGCCCTAAAATAATGTACAATATTAAAATAGTATTTTATTTTACTAAATAATACTAAAATAGTGCCCTCCAAAATAATGTAAAGATATAGATAAATATTCGATCATTCCTTTTTGTTTTGTTTTGTTCCTTTTGAGACAGGGTTTCTCTGTGTAGCCCTGGCTGTCCTGGAACGCACTCTGTAAACCAGGCTGGCCTCGAACTCAGAAATCTGCCTGCCTCTGCCTCCCAAGTGCTGGGATTAAAGGCATGTGCCACCACTGCCCAGCTTCGATCATTCTTTTTTCTTCTATTTTCCCACCCACTTCCTTCTGTCTCTGCCTCCCAAGTTTTTCTGCTCTCCTACTCCTCCATTCTGTTGTTCCTCATGGTGCCTGCCTGATGTTTCTGTTTCACATGGAGCTGGCCGTACAGTGTTGTTGGCTCTCCAAAGCCAATAACCAGGTTCAAACCTGCAGCATGCCAGAGATGGCCAGCCTGGGCTGGTCACTCTCTGACCCTCGGGCTGGCCTTTCCCAGGCTCCCTCTCCAATGGGGGAGGAGGTGGCATCCCATCTGGCATGATTAAGCCAGAAAGAGCCATCAGGCCATTGAAGGAGCCCAGTACACACATCTGTTGACAACTCCTTGAGCTGTGCTGAGAACCTCAGGCATATGTGAGTTAGATCCGGAAAAACCTGGGGTTCATTTCTGATTTGTTTTGGGCAAGCCTGCTTCCTTCTGGGCCTCAGTTTCTTCTACAGTAGAGTTGCCATAGAAACCCACCTGCTCCTGAGCGTGGTATGACTTTAGGGACTTCCTCCTGCATTTCCGCTCCTCCTCCTCCTCTTCCTCCTCCTCCTCTTCCTCCTCCTGCATTTCCCTCTCCTCCTTTGAAAGAGGATCTTGCTGTCCAACCCAAGCTAGAGGGCACTGTGTAGTTGATACTGGCCTCCTGCCTCTGCCTCCCAAGTTCTGGGCCAGCGGGCTTATGCCTCACACACAGCTTGTCCCTGGGCCTCACACTGGCTAACAATTCCACTGGCACAGCAGTTACTGTTGGCTCACAAGCTGCTACCTCTAGCTGGTCAGCCTATGTGTAAAGTGTCTGCTCCACCCAGAAATTGGGAGAGGGATTTGATTATCCCAATCTGAGTCTCAACCGAGCCTCAGACAAAAGTATTCTCCCTTGCTCCAGGAACCACAGCTGAGGAGTGAAGGCTGGAATTTGAACCAAGATCCATGGATGTGGGGCCAGAGCCCAGGCCCTCCCCATTCCCTGCTGCAGCCGCAGTGCCAAAGCTGGATATGGCTGGCTTATGGGTTTCAGGCTAGCCTGGGCTATAAAATAAGTCTCAAAAAATAAAAAAAACAGGCTCTGGGAGATGTCTAATAACTTGAGTTCAGATCCCTGGAATATGAAGAAAGGAAGGAAATAAGAAAGGAAGGAAGGAAGGTGTCTTAGTCGGGGTTTCTATTCCTGCACAAACATCATGACCAAGAAGCAAGTTAGGGAGGAAAGGGTTTATTCAGCTTACACTTCCACATTGCTGTTCATCACCAAAGGAAGTCAGGACTGGAACTCAAGCAGGGCAGGAAGCAGAAGCTGATGCAGAGGCCATGGAGGGATGTTACTTACTGGCTTGCTTTTCCTGGCTTGCTCAGCCTGCTTTCTTTCTTTTTTTTTTTAAGATTTATTTATTTATTGTACATATATGAGTACTGTACCTGCCTTCAGGAACACCAGAAGATCCCATTACAGATGGTTGTGAGTCACCATGTGGTTGCTGGGAATTGAACTCAGGACCCCTGCAAGAGCAGTCAGTCCTTTTTTTTTTTTAAGATTTTATTTATTTATTATATGTAAGTACACTGTAGCTGTCTTCAAACACTCCAGAAGAGGGAGTCAGATCTCGTTAAGGATGGTTGTGAGCCACCATGTGGTTGCTGGGATTTGAACTCTGGACCTTCAGAAGAGCAGTCGGGTGCTCTTACCCACTGAGCCATCTCACCAGCCCTCAGCCTGCTTTCTTATAGAAGCCAAGACCACCAGCCCAGAGATGGCCCCACCCACAAGGGGCCTTTCCCCCTTGATCACTAATTGAGAAAATGCCTTACAGTTGGATCTCATGGAGGTATTTCCCCAACTGAAGCTCCTTTCTCTGTGATAACTCCAGCCTGTGTCAAGTTGTACACAAAACTAGCTACAAAACTAGCCAGTACAGAAGGAAAGGAAGAAGGAAGGAAATCAGATGTGGTATCACTGGTCTGTAATCTCAACTCTTCTGTGGTAAGATTGAAGGTAGAGATAGCTCATAGACCAGATAAGACAAAGTCTATGCTTCGGCCGGTGAAGCCAGAGAGACCCTGCCTCAAACAAGATGGAAACTTCAGAACCAACTCCTGAGAGATGTCCTCTGCTTTCCACACACATGCTGTGGCCTGCACTCACATGTGCACACACACACACCTGCAAATACAAAGTAGATTGAATTTATAAGGAGGTCTAGCAGCATAAAATATTTATGTTCCATATTTTAATGTTTAGTATTTAGGCCAGTGAAGGACTAACAGAGGAAGGCTAGCAAGGAATCGAGGTGGGGAGAGGGTGGCTTGCACCTGTGTCTGTCTTGGCGTGGAAGGAGGCAGGATGGGGAGGCAGGTGCAGACAAGGAGATGCTCTCTGTCAGCTCAGCTTTAGCCATCCCAGCAGGCTGTGTCCTCACTTCACCAGCTGGTGCTCTCCAGGGCACACTTACCTACCTGCTTTCGGCTTTCTCAGCATCTCAGTATCAATTGCCCTGGCTTCGATCGTGTCTTTGGGCTAAGCCAATGACCCTCCCTGATGACAAAGGTCAGCTCATAGGCTGCCTCTAAGAGCCCAGCTTTGTAACAGGCAAACTTGCAATAAGTATTCAGGAGAGAAAAAAACAAAACGCTATTCAGGGTGTTTGCTGAAGACAGCCAGTAGCATTGGGGGCAGCTTTCGGCCCGGCCTTGTGTTCCGTTTCTCTAGGTTTTCAGTTTCACCATAGACTCTGGAGTTTGTGTAATGCCATCACTGTTGCTGAGAAATGGAACACCAATGGGTCCCAGGCTACACAGTTGTGTCACTTGCGATAGAAGCACATGGGGGGACTTTAAATTATCTGATGCTTAGCAGCACATGTCTGTAACTGGCACCCAGGAGGCTGAGGCAGAAAGATCATGATTTCGAAGCCAGCCTAGGTCGTACACTACAACCCTGTCAGAAACAGAGACTGAGCCCCAGTTCTCCAGCCCCCAAAGAAGTGCTGACTTATTTGTTTTACTGATATAGATGGAGCCTGTGCATCTGCCTTCTGTATTGGTTTTTCTTATGGTCCTGGGAATTGAACCGGTCCCCTAACTCCTTGTCACTTTCCAGCTCTCTGGGACCACCCTCAAGGTCCCTTTTACCCTAGTCACATCTGCCAAGACCTTTTGGCCACATTTAGTCACATGGTCACCAGTTCTGGGCATCAGGAGGGACCTCCCTTGGGAGGCCTCTATCTGCCCATCATGGAGCAACTGTCCCTAGTTTGTGTGGTTGCTTTTGCCTGTCTGTGCCCCCCTACCCTCACTTTTGTTCCAAATGCCTGGCACATGGGTTTGCTGCATGTCCTCACGCACCCCTCTCCATGTAGGGTGCATCCTTCAAAAAACCCCAATATAGAAGACTGCTCTCGGTGCCCTTCTTCAGATGTGTGGCCAGGACACCCCCGAATCAAGTAAACTCATTAAAACTCATTCTAACAGACCTGCTATGTGTGTACAACAAGAGGCTACATATGGATGTCATTCCAGAACCTTCTGTTCTTGCTGGATCCTTCTGTTCAGCACCTCAGACAGCCCTACCTGCTTCCGTCTGCTGGAATACATTTGATGGAATGCTCCTCGCAGTTTTGTCTGCCTGTATTATCTTTAGAGCTCAGCTTATTTGGGGGGAAGGAGTCTCTGTCGACTCCAAGAGTGCTTTAGGCTGAGCTTCAGTTTGCTGTGTATAAACTGCAGATAAAACGGTTACTCGTCCACTATCTGCTTGCTCTCTATACACAATGCCAGGGACATGGTCAGCCTGTGGTGTGTGACCATTGTCAATTTACTGCACATCACCTGTTAATGGAGAAGCTGGGGACTCACTGGGTTGTGTGGCCTGTGAGTCTTCCTTAGAGGGCTGTGCTCTCTGGTCGATGTAAATCCCTATTCTTCCAAGGTGGCCACGGTACAGCTCCACCCCCTGTGAATGACAGGGATGGGTGTGGGCTTTAGGCACAGTTCCATTCAGTGGCATGTGAGGGCATCTGCTGGGGAGATGGTGGCATTGGGCGTGGTGACATGGCCAGAGCCCTGCAGTAGTGCACGTCACCAGCAGGAAGCCACCCAGCACAGCCTCTATCTGAGAGGAATGAGGGAAAAGTTCAGTCCCTGATGATGTCAAGTGCATGGGACTCAGCAAGAAGCCTGACCTCAGAGCTCAGGCCTTTTGTTAGCACTGCAGTTTTTAATCGAGCGCATGTCTGTAGGTATATGGTATATGCATGTGTGATAGGAGAGTGGCGGATGATTTATGGGTCGGCACTGATAATGGAACAATACATAATTATCTGGGGCTGCCAAGAATGCCTGGTGAGGATCTCTGAACTCTTTTAACTCTTAAGAGGCTAGCGAGAAAGAAAAGGATACAGACACACATGGTCATGCACACACACGCGCACACACACACTCACACACGCACAGACGCACACTCCGGCCAGGTCCAACCACCTGTTTCATCAATCTCACAAGTGCACATGCATACTTACATACTTACACATATACCTACATATGTATGTGTGCACATACATATAGGCAGCAGACATATGCATGTTATATAGACAGACATATATACATATATACAGACACACACACAAATATATATATTTGGTGGATAGAGCAGAATCCCAACAGCCACACTGTAATTTTTCTCTCAGCCCTTTTTAAACCTTTTTTTTTTAATTTGAGCACATTATTATTATTATTTAATCTTTTAAAAAAAGAAAAAAGAAAAAAGGGCTGGAGAGATGGCTCAGCGGTTAAGAGCTCTGACTGCTCTTCCGAAGGTCCTGAGTTCAATTCCCGGCAACCACATGATGACTCACAACCATCTGTAATGAGATCTGGCGACCTCTTATGGAGTGTCTGAAGACAGCTAAAGTGTACTTACATATAATTAAGAAAGAAAGAAAGAAAGAAAGAAAGAAAGAAAGAAAGAAAGAAAGAATTATTTATTATTATATCTTAAGTACACTGTAGCTGTCTTCAGATGCACCAGAAGAAAGCATCAGATCTCATTACGGATGGTTGTGAGCCATCATGGGGTTGCTGGGATTTGAACTCAGGACCTTTGGAAGAACAGTCGGTGCTCTTAACCACTGAGCCATCTCTCTAGCCCTGTTTAATCTTTTTTTACAGTCCAGTCATTATCTCCCTCCCGACCTTTTATACCTTTTTTTTTTTTTTTTCGAGACAGGGTTTCTCTGTGTAGCCCTGGCTGTCCTGGCACTCACTTTGTAGACCAGGCTGGCCTCGAACTCAGAAATCCGCCTGCCTCTGCCTCCCGAGTGCTGGGATTAAAGGCGTGCGCCACCACGCCCGGCTCTTTTATACCTTTTTAGACAAAAGTTCTTTAGAAAATGACATCACAGGTAAAAAATGTAACAGAAAAGAGAGTTACAGAAAGATGTCGATAGTAAGTTCAAAGCAGTGTTTCATAAGCTCATTATAAGTTCAAACTTCGAAGAGCCGTGAAGGTAGATTTCTGGAGCCCTTCTTGGGGTGACTGAACCCTGGCCCTGGCATGGGGAAGTCCTGCTTACACTCACAACGCCAGGACTACAACAAAGCAGCGCTCAGAAGGCTGGAGAGATGGCTCAGAAGTTAAGAGTGCTGACTGTTCTTCCAGAGTTCCTGAGTTCTATTCCCAGCAACCACATGGTGGTTTACAACCATCTGTAATGGGATCTGATACCCTCTTCTGGTGTGTGTCTGAAGACAGCTACAGTGTACTCATGGATATAATAATAAATAAATAATATTTTAAAAAAGAAAGAAAGCACATCAGAAGCAGGAAGCAACCTTGGGACAAAGTCTCAGGGGACTTGCCTCACTAGAATTCACCCATTGCAGCTGAGCAAGATGTTGGGCCATCTCCAGGGAGCTCAGTTGCCCACTGCAGCTCTTTCTGCATAGAGTCTGCCATTTATATATACATATACATATACACATATGAATATATACACATATATAATATATTTTATATAATTATACAATATACATTATATGTCATATATTATTAATATATTATATAATTGTATGATGTATAATACATAAAATTATATTATATTGTATTGTATATTATATATAAAATGTAGAATATATTATATTTATATGTGTATATGTATATGTATATGTATGTATATGTATATGTGTGTATATACCACATATAGGTGTATATGTGTATAAATGCATATATATGCTATTTGCATCTGTGTATGTGTGATATATACATGTGTGTAATATATGTATGGTGCTAAGTGCATCTGTATAGGTGTGATGTATGTGTATGTGTGCACTTGCATGTGGAGGTACTCTCTCCCATACGTGTGCACACGGAGGCCAGAAGACGTATGTGTCTTCCACTATCAGCTCTATGTTGTTTGAAATAAAATCTCTCACTGAAGCTGGAGCTCACTATTTTCAAAAGGCTGGTGGGCTAGAGAGCCCCCAGGAGTCCCTGTCCCTTCCCTGCCCAGCACTGGGGTTAGAGGTGTGTGCACTCACACCTGGCTTTTATGTAGGCCCTAACGATCTGACCTCAGGTCCCCATGCTGGCGCAGTGCGCACTCATCTACTGAGCCATCCCTAGCCCCTATCTATCTATCTATCTATCTATCTATCTATCTATCTATCTATCTGAGATAAGGTCTCCCTCTTGAGCTCAGGGTGTCCTGTAAAACTCACTGTTTAGCCCCAGTCTCTTAAACTCTTAAGCATGATAATCCTCCTGTCTCAGCCTTCTGGGATCTCAAGTTGTTAAGTTGGGTTTTTGTTGTTGTTGTTGTTTTGTTTTGTTTGTTTGTTTTGGTTTGGTTTGGTTTTTCGAGACAGGGTTTCTCTGGGTAGCCCTGGCTGTCCTGGAACTCACTCTGTAGACCAGGCCGGCCTCGAACTCAGAAATCTGCCTGCCTCTGCCTCCCAAGTGCTGGGATGAAAGGTGTGTGCCACCACTGCCAGGCAGTTTAACCATTTCTGAGTCTGCAACTTAGTGAGTGCCTTTAAACTCATCCACAAAGTTCCTGAAGAACAGCGTGCTGTCTGCTGGGGAGCCTTCTGAGCGCTGCTTTGTTGTAGTCCTGGCGTTGTGAGTGTAAGCAGGACTTCCCCATGCCAGGGCCAGGGCTCAGTCACCCCAAGAAGGGCTCCAGAAATCTACCTTCACGGCTCTTCGAAGTTATCCATCAGCTAGCTCAGGCTTGCCTAGGCTGTTCCCACTGGGGCATCAAGGGCCAGCCTAATCAACTCCTCCACTGACCTGCATCCTGCCAGGACTACAAGACAGGCCAAGATGCTCTCAGTCACTGCATAGCCCTTGAGACTTATGTCTGCTTGCTCTATACCACCACTTAGAAATCTCTTGGTCTAGAGCTACCCAAGCCTGGGGAGAGAGTGTTGACTGCCAGGTCACTCTGTCTCTGCCTCTATTGTCCCCTTTTCCCATTCCCTGGTTCAGCACACACATCCAGAAAGGCATAATATTGCCCTGGAGATACCCCGCCTCACCCCACCCTCACCCCCTTATCTCTGGGCTCTCTAATTATCTGGGCTAGCCTTGAACTTGTGGCTATCCTGCTGTCTCTGTTTTCCAAGGACTGAGATTACAGACATGCACCATCATGCCTGGCTCCTGGGGTCTTTAATGAGAGCTGTTTCCCTTTTCTCCTGTGCCTTGCTACACCATATCCCCTGCCCCACCTGACCGACTGAATGGAGCCCAAGCATCACCACAGCGGAGCTCTGAGTGGCAGGGTCTCTTGGTCAGAATAAACAGGACATGGGTCACATGAGAGTCATGAGGCATCTGCCAGTGTCGTCAAGTTCCTCTTGAAAGTGACAAAGGTTATTTGGAGGGGACGTGGATCTTAGGCTGTCGACCAGAAGGACACCCTATGTTTGTGTGCATGACCCTGGTGACATTGCTGTGGCACATCAGACAAAGTATACACACACACACACACACACAAGTCCACACACACTACTCCCAAAATGCATATGCACACCAATACACATCACTCCCAATAACATACACACACACGCACACACATACACACACGCACATGTACACACATATACTTCCAAATGCATACAAACACAAACACACACACATGCATGCATAAGCACACACAGACACACACACCACTCCTGAATGCACACATACACACATGCACACACACACACAGACACACACATACCACTCCTGAATGTACACACACACACATACACACACACACACACACACAGATACACACACACACACACAGGAATATGACTCTGCTGTCTAAATGACCAAAACCTTATTTTCCTCCAGGAGATGAAAAGCTTTCAAACATTTGGCTGCCGTGTGCCGCCCTGTTTCCCAGGATGGCAGCAGGCAGGCCCATTGGCTCCGTCGTCATCTTGGCATCGCCGAGGAGAGGTGGCAGACAGCCCTGTGGAACAGAAAGGCAGTTGGCACAGTGGCTCTTCACACTAAGCGGAGTTGGCTCAACAAAGCCCGTTTGGTACACTTAATCCTGCTGAAAATCTGGCAAGGGGAGAGACACGATCATTAGGATCCGTTCCCCTACAGTAGCCAATCTGGGTGGAAATGACTCAAGAAATCAATTTTTAATAACTGTGCCCATGACCAGATTCTCATGAATCCATGAAACCTCATATCAGCCCTGCGTGGAGGACACCACTGGGACACCTCAGGTGACACGGGAGACCAGCGAGGCTACGGAAGGGAAGTGTGGTAGACTGACTGTTGGCTCCTAACCACTGAGACCTCTAAATACTGCCTTGTTTCTGAGAACGAGATCTGTGTTGCTTTTCTCATTGGAATGACTGTGTGCCTAACAGAAGCCACTTAAGGGACGGTATACGCGGCTCACAGTTTAGGGACAGTCCATTAGAGCAGGAACTTTATGGCAGGAGGAGTTTGAGGGTTACTGGGCCCTTAGGCAGAGAGAGATGAATGCTGTGTTCAGCCTAGGGTCCCAGTCCAGAGAATGGTACCCACAGTCAGGTAGGGTTAGTTAACCCGATCTAAAAGCATCCTCAAAGACAGGCCCAGAGGTTTGTTTTCACCCTGATCCTAAATCCCACCAAGTTGGCATGCAGTATCACAAGGTCCTCCAGAACCCTGAGGCAGGAGATTACCCAGGGTATCTAGGTGGGCCAGCTGGTACAGTTTCTATATGGATTGTCCCTCACAGGCTCATATATTACAGGTTTGGAGTTAGGCAGGCATGGTGACACACTCCTATGCTCCCAGCAGTCAGAGGACTGAGGCAGGAGGATTGCACATTCTGGACCAACCTGGGCTAGAACTAAGGGTTCATATTGAGATTGTCTCTCAAACCAAATTGAGGTCCACAGCCAAAGGCAGTGTTGACAGTTGACATAATCTGCAAGGTATGAACCTTAGGGGGAGCGTAGGACTGGTCCTCTTGTCACGGTTCCGGGAGGGGGGGGGTCGGGAGGTCGGGGTTTGGGAGATCGGGGGGGGGGGGCGTTGAATTGAAAAGGATCTTGGGTCCTTAGACCCTTTTTCTCTTTGTCTTTTACTTCCTAGCCACGCAGTGAGACATTTGCTCCACCTTGAGATTCCTGATTCCTGCCACGGGGTCCTCATCTTTTCCCCCTGCTGCTCTGATAAAATATCCCGACAAAAAAGCAACTTAGAGGAGAAAGGATGTATCTTAGCTCACAATTCCAGTCGTAGCCCACCACAACAGAGGAGGCAGGAACTTACAACGGCTACTCGTATATGACTCCACAGCCAAGAGCGGAGAGACATGCTTACTGCTCAGCTCAGTTTCCCCACACTCGGGGGAATGGTTCCGCCTTCGGTGGGCGTGTCTTCCCATGTCAATGTAATCAAGACAATCCCTACAGACCAACCGGATCTAGCCAATGCCTTGCCGGGCGTGGTGGCGCACAGCTTTGATCCCAGTGTAGTTGTGGCTGTCCTGGAACTCACTCTGTAGCCCAGGCTGGCCTCGAACTCAGAAATCCGCCTGCCTCTGCCTCCCGAGTGCTGGGATTAAAGGCGTGCGCCACCACGCCCGGCCGGTTTGTTTGTTTTTAATTATAGGGAGCTGGAGAGATGGCTCAGTGGTTAAGAGCACTGACTGCTCTTCTGAAGGTTCTGAATTCAATTCCCAGCAACCACATGGTGGCTCACAACCATCTGTAATGGGATCCGATGCCCTCTTCTGATGTGTCTGAAGACAGCTACAGTGTACTTATGTATAATAATAAATAAAGTCTTAAGAAAAATATATAACTAACCATCCAGGGAACAAGATGTGCATCACAGGCCTAAAGCAACAAAGCCAACAGCTCGTGGATAAAGACATCCAAAACTGCCAGGCGGTGGTGGCTCATGCCTTTAATCCCAGAACTTGGGAGGCAAAGGCAGGTGGATTTCTGAGTTCGAGGCCAGCCTGGTCTACAAAGTGAGTTCCAGGACAGCCAGGGCTATACAAAGAGACCCTGTCTCGAAAAACAAAACCAAAACCAAAACAAAACAAAAAGAGAGACATCCAAAACTGTGGGCTAGAAGAAACCTCTCAATTTTCTTTTTAGATGTATTTATTTTTATTTTATGTGTATATTTTGCCTGTGTATTCATAAGTACACTGTGTGAATGCCTGATGCCGCCCTGGAACTGGGATTAGACATAGTTGCAAGCTATGATGTGGACTTGAGTCTGGGTCCTCTGCAAGAGAGCAGCCAGTGCCCTTAGCCACCGGATCATCTTGACGCCTCCATGATTTCTCTTTGTTAACTAATTACTAGAGGTATTCTCCTGAGGTAAGAGAAAGCTAACTGATGAATGCACCGTCACAAATGTCCTTATAAATGAAAATCAAGGGAGACTTCCCTGTGCACATCAGAGAGGACAGATCCAAACGGATGCAGAGATCAAAGTAGTGCAGACACAAGCTACAGAACACTTGGCACCAGTAGAAGCCGGGAGGGGTGTGTGGGGGTGGGGGATGGGATTCTTTGAGCCTTCCGAGGGGGCGTGAGCTAGCCCACCTTGATTTGGGCCCAAAGCTAATGATCTTGGATGTCTGGCTACCAGAACTGAGAGCTAACACACTTCAGTTTTTAGTCACCAAGACATTTGAGACAGCAACTAACAGAAAATGCAGGAAGTGACTCCCCCAAGACCACAAAGCTGGTTTGGAGTAAATATGGTGTTGGGTTGTGTATGTAGCAGGTGTTCAGTAAATGCTAGCTATCATCATCACCGTAATCATCACTATGATCATCATCACCATCATCGCCTTTATCGTTGTTGCAAATCCTGCTCTTCAGGAGGCTTAGATGAAATGTCACCATGACTAGGAACTCGGATGCCACTGGGGTGGGGCAGGGCGCAATGATTCAGTTTGGGAAGGTGTTGTTAACAGAGGGTGGGGCTGGCTCAGGAAAATGAAGAAACTTCGCAGGGGAACACCCTCTCTGAGTCAATACCAGCCCCCCCACCCACCCAAATTACCACCACCACCACCAGTTCAGCTGGTTTCACCAAGAAAGCAAAGTACTGTGGCCTGGCAGCCCAAAATGGTGAAAGGGCTTCCTTGGGAGTTTTAAAACTAAGATCCTGTGTCCCTTTGGTGGAGTAAATAAGGTGACCGTCAGCCTCTAGCTAAAGTCAGCTTGCCTAATGGTCTGGTGGCTTTCCTCTCCCTTTTCATTCAGCAACCTTCTCTCTCTTTCCTTCTTTCTTCCTTCCTTCCTTCCTTCCTTTCTTCCTTCCTTCCTTCCTTCCTTTCTTTCTTTCTTTCTTTCTTTCTTTCTTTCTTTCTTTCTTTCTTATCCTTCCCCTCTCTTCCTCCCCTCCTCCCCTTCTTCCTCCTCCTCCCCTTCCTCTTCCTCTTCTTCCTCCTTCTTGAGACAGGGTCACTCTCCGTAGCCCCGGCTCTCCTGGAACTCACCATACAGATTTGGCTGGCCTCGAGCTCACAGATCTACCACCTGCCTTTGCCTCCTGTGCTGGGATCACAGGTGTGAGCCACGTCACCCAGGCCCCCTTTCATTCCCGAACAAGTGTCAGCGTTGAGGGAGAGGGTACCTGCTGCTCAATAGAGGAGGCTCGGTGCCTAAGTGGGGCAGAAAGGCTGTCTGCATGGGTAGGGGTGGTCTGGTAGGACAACTGGGGACCATGGGGAAAAAAGGGGTCTCATCTCAGAACTGCAGGCATGAGAGGTATCTTGGGTTTGGGGTTGTAGCAACAAGAAGAACTTGCTCACGTCAACAAGGAAAACAATGGGAACATCTGGGAAGCGGCTGCGTGCCCATTCAGGAAGAGCAGAGGCAAGACTAAGCCCTTGGACTTCTGCAGGCACTAGATCCACCAGAGTCAAAGCCTAGGCTTCCGTTCATACTGACGTCCACAGGGGCAGGAGCTGCAGACACTGATGTGTGTTCAGAACTCCTCGGAGAGGATCCAGGAATAGAAACAACTCAGTAGCCATTACCACAGCCCCGACCTGAACTTCCAAATACCACTGAAGGAACACACCACTGAAGGGACCAGCGCTCTCTGGAGAAATAACCAATTTCAGGACTGGGGTAAGCCTGGAATATTCTGGGCAAAAGAGTGAGGAGGTAGTGGGGACATGTTGGACAGACACAGAAGCCAGCTTGAAGGGACTGTCACAGATCACAGCTGGGACAATCAGACCATAGCAGCAGTGGAGTGCTACTGTGAAGTCTCAGTTCTGCACAGTGGTGATAAACCCCGAGTACAGGGTATTGGTTACTTTTTAGAAAGGAAAAAAAAAAAAAAAAAAAAAAAACCAGCATAATAGTGGATCCAAGTGGAAGGGACCTTATTCGAATGAAGTTAAGATCGGAACCCTTTATGGTGGCACGCAGCTGTGAGCCCAGCACTCAGAAGGCAGACACAGGTGAATCTCTGTGGGTTTGAGGTCAGCCTGATCTCTACAGGGAGACCATGTCACACCAACAACTTCAATATAGGACCACTGAAACCACACGTGTCATCTGCAGGTTTACAGCGAGGGGACACAGCACGCTGCTGTTGTGTTGTGAGACACAGGACCTGTGATCTGCATGGAAAATGTCAGATAGCCCCTCTTTAGCTTAACTGTCCTTTTCAAAAGTGTTGGTCATGGGATTTCGGGAAAGACTAAGGAATGTTCCGGACTGATGGACCTAAGAGACCGGGCAACCATACTGCATGAAACCAGGACTGGGGCCCTAGGCACAAAGGCGAATTGAGGCTGATCAATGCTATTAGTTTCCTGCTGGTGGGCAAACCATGGTTTTCTGGAACATCTTTGTTTGGAGAGAATGAGCATCAGAGTGTTTAGCTGATTTCAGTGGCCCGGTTTTTGTATGGGAGTTGCAATGTTTTCAAGAATTTAAGATCATGGGGTTTTGTTGTTGTTTTGTTTAGTTTTTGTTTGTTTGTTTGGTTGGTTTTTAAAAATGGTTTTAGAAGTTTTAGAAGCTGTGGCAAGATTTGCCTGGAGTTTGAAGCCAGCCTGAGTTATAGAGTCGATTCTAGGCTAGCCTTGGCTATACAGTGATGGGCATTTTCTCTCCCTCAGGGTTGCAGGTCTAGGCCACATTAGACCGGGTTAAAAGCAGATAGAGGCAGGTTTAGGAGGCAGTTCTCAGTGGGTTCACCCATCTCCCAGGTGGAGGTTAGTGAAGTCACACATCCAGGATAAAGCAAGGGGGTTTTAGATCACCTAGGTGAGGAGTGATGACCACCAGTTAGGAGCTCAGATGGTGATCATTCATGGTCAGAAACTGAGCCCCTGGGTGGGCATTCTTGGGAGGGTTGTCAGAAATGGAGAGATGGAGAGATGTTAGCTCTGAGCTTTTTCCAAGCAGGCGTGGGGCATGGGGGACGGGGTAGAGGGTGAGTTTCCTCTGGGTGGGAGGGGTTGGAGGAAGGAGGAAAGAGGGGTTTCTCAGCTTGTGTAGTGGATGTGCAGGGTTTCGGTGTAACATACAATAATACCTGTCTCAAGAAAAATAGAACTAAACCAGGCTTGGTGGCGCATGCCTTTAACCCCAGCACTTGGGAGGCAGAGGCAGGCAGATTTCTGAGTTTGAGGCCAGCCTGGTCTACAAAGTGAGTTCCAGGACAACCAGGGCTACACAGAGAAACAATGTCTCAAAAACAAAACAAAACAAAACAAAACAAAACAAAACAAAACAAAAAAACCAAAACCAACCAAACAAAAAGGAGTCAACTCTAGAGCAAGTGCTTTCTGATGAGTGGAGGAACCGGTGGATGGACAAACGGGTGGAGGGAGAGAGGGAGGGATGGGGAGATGAAGAAAGGGAAGGACGAATGGATGGGTGAACTTTCAAGACCTGTCTCAGGATACCAAGCCACTATCTAAAAGATCATCTTTCTTGTGTTGTGTCACATGTGGTTTCTGAGTGGCTCGGCTGGAATGGAGCAGGTTGAGCCATCAGGATTCTCTCTGAAGCCAGAGGCCCCAGTGCAGGCTGTTTGTTATCTCTCCATGGAATTAGGGAGTCTTCCCAAAGGTGGGTGGGGTTCTGGCAGAGCTGGGACACTGGGGAGGCTGTTGTAGGAAGATTGCATCTTTGGATGCCGGAGGCGGGGAGTCTGGGTGGAGTGGGAACAAGCTGAAATTGGTGGCTTGGACACCAATCAGTAGGAGATCTAACGTGACTGGGCATGCAAGAGATAAGGATGGTCCGATCTTTCCCCGCCCAAGACTTCCTGATTCTGCTGGGGTCATGCCTGTAGTTTGGATCAATCTTTTTTTTTTTTTAAATCCAGAATTAATTTTATTTATTTATTTTTTTTACATTTATTTATTAATTTATTATATGTAAGTACACTGTAGCTGTCTTCAGACACTCCAGAAGAGGGAGTCAGATCTCCTTACGGATGGTTGTGAGCCACCATGTGGTTGCTGGCATTTGAACTCCGGACCTTCGGAAGAGCAGTCGGGTGCTCTTACCCACTGAGCCATCTCACCAGCCCCTGGATCAATCTTTTTGCCATCTGCCTCCCAAAAGGGTAAATTAAAATCATTTAACAAGATTTAGTATATGCTTTTCTGGCCCCTAGTCATCTCTCACTGCCCTTTCTATGAACCACAACTTCCTTCCTTTCTTCCTTTCTGTTTTGGTTTTTCGAAACAGGGTTTCTTTGTATAGCCCTTGCTGTCCTGGAACTCACTTTGTAGACCAGGCTGTCCTGGAACTCAGAAATCCACCTGCTTCTGCCTCCTGAGTGCTGGGATTAAAGGCGTGCGCCACCACTGCCCAAATTACTCCCAGCCCCTGCTCGCCCTCCCGGTGCACCGCTCACAGCTCTCCGGCTCCTTGCGCAGGGCAGTATCTCCCTCGATTTAAGGCTTTACTTAAGCGCCATGGTCACTCTATCCTCCGTGACCATCACGGTAAGGAGCAGCAGCAATGCAGAGTAGGATCCCTGAATATTCAGTGTGGGCGGAGTACCAGGCTTTCCGCTTGGAATTTGGGATACACTGAGCTCTGTTTCAGGACGCAGCAGCTAGGCTGCATTGTGGCTAAGGTGAGCCGGTGTGCAGGCTGTGGGGCGCGAACCTGGCACCTTTGGAGGACCCTGGATTGGGAAATAAGGCCCCGCCAGGGTTTGAACTGTAAGCGGGGCCAGAGCATCCCAACCTGGGAGCGGCTCACCAGGTGTAGGACGCCCGCGTTTCCGCTAAGCCCCGCCTTCAGACCAATGGCGCGGCGGCTGCGGAGGCGGCGGACTTCGATTGGTCGGGAGGGCGCGGCGGTGGGTGCCTATTGGCAGATCCCCGGAGGGGCGGGGCCGAGTGCTCCATGGCTCCGGCCTGCGGGCGGCGCTCGGCGCTCGCTGCGAGGCGCGGGCGGAAGTGGCGACGCTGGCGTCCCGGGAGGCGGCGGGCGGCGACAGCCCGGGCGCGGACGCCCTCGGCGCGGGCTGGGGCATCACCAAGGGCCTCGACCCCGAAATGGCGCTGCTGGCCGAGCACCTGCTCAAGCCGCTGCCCGCAGACCGGCAGATCGAGACCGGGCCCTTCCTGGAGGCGGTGGCTCACCTGCCGCCCTTCTTTGGTGAGTCCCGGGCGCCGCCAGCCCTCCTCACCTGCCCAGATCCCTCTTCCTCAGATGCACCCGGGCCCTTAACTCCCTGTCATCCATTGCACCCAAACACCGCTTGCTATTGCACCGTGGGCATGCTTCATTAGCCCTCCGACTGCGCCTAACATCTTCATCCCCGGCTTCATTTTCCGCCCCCTTCAGAATGGTTCTCAATTCTCCCCCACCCTCACTCTGAACGATAAGCCTTACCCCCACCCCAGCTTCTTCCCATCCCAGATCAAAGAACACCCCTCCCCCCCATCCCACCCCACCTCCTCCAAGGACTTGAAGATGGAGCTGCAAAACTCAAGGGCCCTTTTAGAGGAAGTCATGAAAAGGGTTTCCCCCATCTGGGAAAGGGGGCTGGATTGTGGGGGTGATGTCAGCTGCAGGGTGCTTAGCTCGAATTCCCTCACCCCCACCCCTCACTTTCGAAAAGGGAAAAGTCCGGTCTTCCATATGTCAAGTTGAAGCACCTCCTAGGAGCGCTGGAATGAATCCCTAAGCCACTTTCAGGCGCGTTCTCTCCCCGCCCCTCCTCCAGCCCAAGACCTTGTTGTAAAGTGGAAGGAAAACCGATGCCTCCTGCCCTGCCCTTTGCCTTGCGGTTCACAGAGGGTACTGCTACCTGAGCCTGGCTTTCTTCTTAGTGGGGACGCTCCCAGCGCCCTACCCTGCTAGCTCACTTGGTGACTTTGCAGGATGACACCAGCTCCCGGGTACAGAGTCCAGTTGAAATACTTGGACAGAGCCTTGAAACTGCCTTAGCCTGAGGAGGTCTGGCACCCCTCAACCCCTGGTGGGGATAGGGCGTGTGTGGCCATGTAGATCTGTGTCTTGGAGTCCCCATCTGTGAAATGGCTGGTTTGGGGGGTGGGGACTAAATGAGAGCCTGTGAAGGGTGGGTGTTAGCTGTGGAAAGGAACTTGTGTGAAGTTCTTGAATCTAGTTTCGGGCCCAATGTGCCAGCCTGGAGGAGCATCCTGAGAGCAGGTCTCAGGCTTTCTCAGAGGCTGAGGTGCTCCAGCACTGCCCAGTGGGTGCTCTGTCAACCAGTGGCGTGCCTAAGACCTGCTTTTTTTCACCTGTATCTCAGCTGGAGATCAGATTGCATCTCCAGAGAGAGGGAGCTGTTGGCGTTAGCTTTGCTTTTTATGACAGCGTTATGTTGTTTTTAAAAATATATTTATTTGTGTGTGTTGGCATGGGGGGGGACAGGCAGGGGCTGGAGGACCGTTTTCGGAAGTTTGTTCTCTCCTTCCACAATATGGGTTCTGGGAACCAAACTCAGGTCATGGGGCTCCACAGTGACCTCCCAGCCCCGACAACACTGTCTTCTGTGTTTGTTTCCCCCTTGGCTTTCTGAGTAGTTGCTAGTTTGAGCCAGCCTGTCCTGGGTTCATAATCTGCTAGAGCCAGTGGTTCTCAAGGGATGGCAGTTTTTGTTCCTTAGAGGGGGGTGGGGGGGCAGTATCTGCTTGTCTGTGGAGATGGTTTTGTTGTCGTTGAGAGGTGGAGCAGAATGCTACAGAGCACCCTCTGGGTACTCCTAGACGCTCCTCAATACATAGGACAGCCACAAAAGGATGCCACAACCCATCAGCAGCTCCACAGTAATGGTGGCATGACTTCCCTGTCCCTCACCAACGTGGCATGGCTGCTCTTGGGGGCACCCCTAGTG
Source organism: Mus caroli (assembly GCF_978045245.1). Taxonomy (NCBI): domain Eukaryota; kingdom Metazoa; phylum Chordata; class Mammalia; order Rodentia; family Muridae; genus Mus; species Mus caroli. The sequence continues at coordinate 118,852,431 of NW_028227259.1, read as the reverse complement.
CCTGAGTGTCCGGCTGGTTTGGGAAGAGTTGGAAGGAGGCAGCTGAAGCTAAGGCAGACGAGTCACCCTAGCTCGCTCCTTGTTTCTGGTCTCAAAGGATCCTTGTCTTTGCTGCCATCCTGGGCTGTGGGGTGTCACAGCTGTGGACAGAAGCACCATTTAGACAGATGCTTCAGTGGAGTTGGCCTGTGAAGGGTTAACTGGCACAGGTCACCCCATAGCCATGTACTGTTCAGTACAGACTGTCATTCTTGGCGCTCTTACCAAAGAAAACATTCTCAATGTGCTCTTCCTGGGTGGAGCGCTCTCCCGTAGACTCAGGCTTCAGGAGGGTTCGCCACTGTCAGCGCTCAGGTGGGGACTCAGTCTAGATCTTTGGGGTGTCCCCAGTCACTTGGATGAGTTGGGCACAGTGTGTGTGGCCCTGAACTACATCTGGTCTGGAGTGGTAGCCACAAGGAGTCTGAGGTATTGTGGAAACATGTTCTCAAATCACAGTAAGCCTAAATAATGACATTTATTGAGCACCTATGAGGGACCAAGGATCTGGTACAGATTAATTCGTTCACTTCATTCTTTCACAGGTATTGTCTGATTTGAAGCCCAGGTTCTGTAGCTCAGGCTGGCCTCGAATTCACTATGCAGCATGGGCTGGCCACAGTTTCTGAGTTGCAGGTGTATAGGCATGTATCCAGTACTTAGTTTTAGGAACTTAATGTTTTGTTTTGTTTTTCTTTGCTTTCTTGTTTTGTTTTGTTTTTGAGGTAAGGTTTCACTCTGGCCTGGAACTCACTGTGCAGCCCAGGCTGGTCTCAAACACAATTCTCCTGCCTCTGCTTGCAAACTGCTAGGATCACAGATGTGAGCTACATGCTTGGCATCCGTGGTGGAAGTGTGGCCTTGTTGGAGTAAGTGTAGCCTTATTGGGGTAGGTGTGACCCTTTTGAGTAGGTGTGGCCTTGTTGGAGTGGGTGTGGCCTTGTTGGGATAGGTGTGTCACCATGGGTGTGGGCTATAAGACCCTCATCCTAGCAGCCTGGAAGCCAGTCTTCTAGCAGCCTTCAGCTGAAGATGTAGAACTCTCAGCTCCTCCTGCACAGTGCCTGTCTGGATGCTGCCATGTTCCTGCCTTGATGATAATGGACTGAACCTCAGAACCAGTAGCCCAGTCTCCATTAAATGTTGTCCTTTGTAAGAGTTGCCTGGGTCATGGTGTCTGCTCACAGCAGTCAAACCCTAAGACAACATCTCACAGTCTTTTGAAGTAGGATTTTTAAAGAGCAGCCCTCTGCTGTTGCTTGGGAATCATGTCCTTGGTAGACTCATCTTCCTCTGTCTGTTTCCATCTAACAACACAGGGAGCCTGGCTCCTGAGTCTCTGGTCATCTCCAGAGTGGCTTAGGCTCTACGTTCAAATGGTGACCATGATTTAGCCCTCCCCTCCCTTTGGCCAGGCACATTGCTTCTTATCACTGCGGTAGACAGTACTACTCACTGCCAGCGTCTCTAGGTGTAGTTCTCAGTTTTAGAAGTGAACTTGCTGGATCCAAGGGCAGGAAGGCTTTAGACCTGTCAGGACAACCACGTCCCTTAGTTCCTCAGGGTGTGTCCTGGAACCAGTGACTGGGCTTGGCCCACGCAGCTTCTTCTGTTCCTTTGGGTGTGGGTCTCGCTCGTGTCAGCCTGCTCCCCAGGTTTATAGCCATCCCTTTGAGGACTCACTGCTCCTCTGCCTCTTTAGCCTGAATTCTCCCACTGTGCAGATCTTAGCACATGCACTCAGAGACTGGCCCTTTCCCCATCTTCTTTCTCCCTCCTGACCCGGTAATTGGAGCTTAGCAACTGATCGGTTAGAAGGCTGACCCGTGACTCCTGCTCTCTGTCTTTTGGGTCAGCTATGTGACTGCCCTAGACTCCAACGGGCTGATGTACCTCCGCCGTAGAAGCCTCACTGGCTCCCTGCTCCCTCCTGAAATCTTTGCTGCCCACAGCCTCCCTCCCATGCTACTGTCCCGAGAGTGTCCCCATGTCAGCTCCTCTTGTCACTCTGCACCTCGCTCACTCACCACATACCTCCTTCCTTGGGTCTGGCTGGAGTCCACATGTCCTTAAGGAATTGGCTTAGCAATAACTCCACCCAGAAAGTCCTTCCTCCTCCCTGTGAGAAAATCCTTGTATTCTCTGACTCAGAGTAACTTCAGTGTCCGTGGCCTGCATCACTTATATTTACTTACTTTTTAATATTTTGAGGCCCTTTTGTCTGGCCTTGAGCTTGTGGAACTTGTGGTACTCCCTGCCTCAGCCTCCAGAGTGCTGGGGTTACCATCCACACCATGCTTGACTGCTTTCTTCTCATGTTAAAATCTGTGACTAAGTCAGAAGACATAAGCCCTGCCCATCCTGTACTGTGGCAGACATTATTTTTTTTTTCTATTTTATTTTATTTTTTCAAGACAGGGTTTTTCTATGGAGCCCTGGCTGTCCTGGAACTCACTCTGTTCGAGGCTGGCCTCGAACTCAGAAATCTGCCTGCCTCCTCTGCCTCCCAAGTGCTGGGATCAAAGGTGTGCGCCACCACTGCCTGGCTGTGGCAGACATTATTAATCAATCACAGTTCTGTGTTCTTCTCTTAGAACGACCGCTCTTGATGAATTAAAGCTGGTTCGTGAGGGGACACCTATTTGCGGTCATTGTCTAAGGAAAAGCCAGGGACAGAGGAGCCTAAAGGAACAGTTTCTGCCTCTTGTTTCTTGGGTTCTAATGCTGGGGACGTGTTTTCTTCACTTGTGACTCTTAGCACAGTTAAATCAGTGTCCTTAGAATCTGGCCTTGCAGGTGTCTGACACTTAATTAAGTGTCCCTGAAATGAGTCCAAAAAATTGTTCTCTGTCTCTCTTGATTTAATGCTTGCGCCATGGTGGGGAGGGAGGAGCAGGGGTACTTTAGAGTCACAGAAACATCTGCTTCTTGCAGCCAAAGAAACCGAGGCCGGAGAAGTTAGAAAGCTTCCCAGGGTCAGACAGCCAGTGAGTCACCAGTGTAGCCAGACTGAAGTTCAGGGTCTGGACACCTTACACAGTGATCCTCACTCCCTCTCAAGTAGAGGAGAACCCCTGTAGAAACAGCCTGCAGGGCCCCTAAAGAAGTCCAGCAGTTTTGCTGTTGTTGTTTGGTTTTTCCAGACAGGGTTTCTCTGTGTAGCCCTGGCTGTCCTGGAACTTGCTTTGTAGACCAGGCTGGCCTCGAACTCAAAAATCCGCCTGCCTCTGCCTCCCAAGTGCTGGGATTAAAGGCGTGCACCACCATGCCTGGCTTAGTCCTGTAGTTTTGCTGATATGATGGTGGCTTTGCTGAGTGGCAGGTGGCCTGGGAGTTTCAGAGCAGATGCCTGGGTGTCCCTTTAGGACCCTCCTGTTTCTCCTGCTTCTTACAGTACAAGTTAGAGTGCAGGGACCATTAGGCTTGGGGAATCCCAAGCAGGAGAGCGCTTCCTCTAGTTGGGATGCACAGGCCAACCACACAGGTTGCACCCTCATCTCTAAGATGCTCCCTGGGGCATCAAGTCGGTTCTGGGGCCGAGGGACAGGGTTTCCGTGTCCTGGCAGTCCTGGATCTCGCCCAGCCTGGTCTACAGATCCACCTGTCTCTGCCTCCCAAGTGCTGGGATCAAAGGCATGCACCACCACCGCCCGGCTGCATGCTGACCCTTTCAAGAGAGACCATGGGTACTGTGCTCCCCCTCCGCTCCAGGAGGCAGGTGTCAATCCTTGTGGTAAACTGCCTAGAGCTAAACTCCGTGCATGGCAGGGGATGTAGACTGTCCTGGGGTGGGGGGCACTTAAAAGAAGTTTGTCTTTGAAAGCCCGGGTGTCATGGCATCAGAAGGAGGCTTTTGCATATGTGTAGTGAGCAAGGCATGGTGGGCCCTGCCCAGTAATGTTGCTCCTTGGCTGAGCACCTCGGGACCTACCTGGGAGTCTGTAGGATGGCTGCCTTCAAGGTGCAGTGAGGGACGATGACTTTGTGTCTGACTAGTTTCCTCTCATACCTGTCCCCTGAAGGCCCCGAGAAGTGAGTGGAAACAGACATTCTCATCCTGCAGAGCCCACTCGGGGTTGGGTTCTCTCAGGTGTCCGGGTAGAAGCGTACAGCCCATGCCCAATACAATTGTCATCTGGAGTCCCCCGGAGGTGACCTCAGAAAGGGAAGAGAGTGCCTGATGCCTAGAATCACGCCTTTGCATGGTTGAGAGACCTGTGCTGCCAAGGTGCACGCAGCACAGCCCCTGGGAGACAGTTCTGTCCCAGAGAAGGCATTCCTGAGCCTTGGGGACTGACGGCCAGGGCTCACAGCCAGCTGCTGGCTGCTTCCATCCGAGAGTCACTACAATGCGCCCAGGGCCATGTGGCTCCTGCTGTCATCCACTCACACACCCTGGCCTCCTGAGATAGCTTGTAGCTCTTCTGTTCAGGACATCTGGCTCTGAGGCCCCTGTGGTAGCGTGAAAGCAGGAGACAGAAAGGAATACCAGAGTGTGTGTTTGGGCTTAAGGACATTGGTTCCCTCCTCATCTGGTCTAGGGAGGTGAGGGACAGCACTGGGGAATCTGCTAAGGGCAGAAGGCAAGCCATCCTGTGACCTGACAGCCGGCAGCTCTCTTGGTGGCTAGGCGGTATCCAAATGGAAGATCTTCTGGCTCAGGAGCCTGAGAAACCCATATATGCCCCTCAAGGCTAGCTTGGCCCCTTTAAGATGGCTGTGGGCAAGCGTGGGCATTGGAGGAAACTGATTCCTAACCCTTATGAAGGAAGGAGGTAAGAAGTAGGGGAATTGTGGGGTTCCTTGGACAGGGAGGTCAGCAGCCCTGTATCTTCAGAGACAGCTGTGTTCTATGGGAAGGCAGAAGCGTCCTGGGCTGCTCGATGTGACCTGTAACCTTGTTGGAGCTTATGTCTTAAGTTTCATTGTTTCTGTTCTTTAAGTGACTTTGTGAGTCTTCCTGGTTCTGTTACATTCTTACAGTGGCTGGGTCCCCCTCTCCCCTTACTGTTACAATGTGGCTAAGTATTCCCTCCATCAAACTCCCGCCTGGACCTACAGCTTCCCCAGGCTGCCCCAGGCTCCCAAGTGTTCTATATGTGTTGCTCCAAGGACGTACCTTGTCTCCCACCCAAGCCCTGTCTTCATGCCGGTATGACTTTACCTCTTCAGGGTCAGTATTTTCCCTTCCGTCCCTTCTCTTCTCCGATTTCTCCTTCAGCCCTTGTTGTGTTGTGGGTGCGAGGCACCCACTCCACCACAGATCCAGTCTCCTGCTTTTCCAGAAACCAGGCTCGTTACTTTCTGGATTTCCTCTCTGAGGAAAGCCCTGCCTTTTGGGAAAGATGAGAATGATGCTGTGTTGTGTAATAAAACATAAATACGCCTTTTAAACTGAGGTGCTGGGAACTGCGGAACCCTTCACTGAAGCTTCTCGGCCCCCTATGAGATGGGAGTCATCGTTATCTTACCCTTCCTTTATGAACAAGGCAAGCACAGCTCAGAGGCGTTAGCTGTTTTTCCCCAGGTCACACAGCAAGTCAGAACTGAGTGCCTCAAATGTGAGTCCAATTCAAGGCTGGCTTGCTGTTTGTTTGGATCTGTCTGTCTGTCTGCCTGTTTGTTTGTTTGTGTGTGTGTTTAAAGGATCTCACTATATAGCTCTGCTGGTTTAGAATTCACTATACAGACCTCTAGGAATAGCCTCAAACTCACAAAGATCCTACTGCCTTGCTCTGCCTGTTTTCTGCCTCTGCCTCCTGAGTGCAGAGGGACTAAAGGTATGTGTTACTGCATCCAGTTTGAGACTTGAGGCTGACTATATCAGAGAGGGCAGCTGTGGGCAGGCAGCATGCGGAAACAGTGTGGCTTCTGAGAGCAAGGTTCTGAGCTGTTTTTCCTCCAGCTTTAGAACGTGGGCGTCCCTGTGTTCTCATGCTTCAGGATCAGCCTGCGACCTGAGCCTGGACACCCCTCCCAATGAATAAAAGATTCATCTCCATCAGCTGTAATTTGAGAACCTCCCATTCTGATCTTGTAACTCAGGACCATAAAGTTAATCTGCCGGGAGTATCTAACAGATGCTAATATCTGGCTATGAGAAAAAGGAATTTGCCGAAGAACCTTCCCACCCCACACAGTGTGTATTGCCACACTGTGACTACGCCTTGGAAACGAGAGAGCTAGGTGTGTCCTGTGGAAAGCAGAGGGCATCCTGGCTCTCTGTATATCTGTCTGTTCATTTACCTGTAACGGGGTCTCGCCATGTGGCTCAGACTGGCCTCTGATAACCGGGATGGCATTTTGTTCTTAAATGAAAATTATTTCTGAGAGGAAGTGACGGGGTGGGCCAGGGCATGGCTAATTTTGTACCTTGTTACTCCAAAATGGGACAGTGGGAACTCCCTTCTTGTGATAGATAAGGCTGCACCATGCTTGCGATTCTAGCACCTGGGAGGTGGAGGCAAGAGACTTCACGGTCATCTTTAGTTACAGAGTAAGTTCAAGGCTAGCCTGGGCTACATATGAACTTATCAGAAAGCCTGGCAGGCAGATTTCAGAGTTCGAGGCAGCCTGGTCTACAAAGTGAGTTCCAGGAAAGCCAGGGATATACAGAGAAACTCTGTCTCAAAAAACAAACAAACAAACACAGAGAAACTCTGTCTCAAAAAACAAACAAACAAACAAAACAAAACAACAACAATAAAAACCCTTAGAAAGAGACAGACAGACAGAAAGACTAAACCAGACCAGAGAGGAAGACCTGAGTTTACTCCCCAGACCCCATGTAGAAAGCCAGGTGTGGTGGTGCAGGCTGGCCTTGAACTGTTTGCCCTGCCTCAGCCTCCAGCGGGCAGGGGTTATGGGCAGGTACCACCACGTTGCTAAGCTGGACGCTACACTGTGATGGAATCCGGGGCCTTGCATATGTTCAACAAGCCCCATTCACACTCCAGCTCCTCTGTGGCCTTGTTGAACACAATGACCTGTGTTCTTCAACTATGTTGAAGGCAGAAAAGGAGGAAATGAGTGTTTATGGGTGGCATGTAGTGACAAGCTGGCTGGGGGACAATTCTGCTTTCTGGGCAATGTCAGCCATCTGGGCTGTGGCCGAGACCCAGGCAGGAGGACTTAGATGGCCCCAATCCAGGGACAGTTGTCCCAGAAGGCACATTCCTGAAGGCACACATGAATTCCTCTCCTGGTACCTGTTTCCTTTTGTTTTGGGGGTGGTTTTAACAGTTGGCTGTTTGCCGTGCATTTTCCTGGTTCCTACTGGACCCGCAGGCAAAGCAGGAGAAAATAGCCATCGATGACCGAGAGAGGCTTTTAAAAAGATATCCAAAGCAGTCATATCCCCCGATGCCGCAGTTAGAGGCCGTCGTGGGCCATCTGAACTCCAGCCCTCTGGAAGGGCAGCAAATGCTGTTAGCTGTTCGCTGTCTCCAGCCCCTGTGCTACATTTTAATAAATGCCATCTAGAATGCTTAAACCAGCGGCTGATGTATCCATAAGATAATGTGGTTGCTGGAAAGGTCTCCATGTTGTATTTTTTCCTTTGTCACTGAGATTAAGCAACTTTTAAATTCATCTGTGAACTTCTCACTCTAAAAACCTTATCTTCTTATCATTCTGTAAATGCTCTTTACATATTCCATGTATGATGGTGGCCTTTATTTATTTTCTCTGCTTCCTGCCCCACTCGGTTGACGGCCTCTTACGAGAAGTTCTTGGGTTTTATAACTAGATTTGTTGACCTTACGTCTTCTGAGTTGAGAGAAGAAAAAAAAAACCCTTACTAGGCATAAAAACCTTTCATCGGCGTTCAAAAACACCCAGGCTTTCCTGTCTGCAGCCTGCCTGTTGGGGCTGGTTATGATGACAGGAGGCGGTGGCACTGCGGGCCTTCCTGTTTTTTAAAGGCAGCTCCCTTCCTTCTGGGGGCTGCAGGACAGAGCAGAAAAGCATCCCAGCGCCCTCGCTCCCTCCAGGCCTCAGGCAGGTCGCAGGTCGAGGACACGACACGGTTAAAGAAGGCAGAACAAGTTTGGGAGAGAACTGCAGAACTAGTCGAACGAGAAAAGGTGCTTGCTACATTCTGGGGAGCAGTTAGGCTGGTACGCCTCCACGCCATGGGAACAGGTCACCCTCTGCCCTGGGTGGGGGACAGCCAAGGTTTAAGTATTAGAAAGGCCAACTCTGGGGTACCAGCCCCAGCACCGTTCACTCTGAGTTCACACCGACAGATATGTCCCTAGAAAGCTAAAGTGGGGTCCCTTGGCTGTTATCCACTTCAGGAGTGCCATTTGGCTTCTCGACTGTGGTCCCCTTGGAGGCCCTGAGAAGCAGCCCCCTAAACCCCCGTACTGGAGTTCTATTCTTGGTGAAGCACCCCTAGAAGTGAAGGGCTCACGCTCAGAGTTCTCAAGTCACTTGTCAAAGTCGTATTAGAGACAGAGTTGACATCCTGAGCCAGCTGGCTCTGAAGAGGAACAGGCAGTTTCCCTACTAACCACAGGCACCACAGGCCAGCTCAGCTTCCAGTATGGCTGCCTCCCACCTTTCCTGCCCACCCATCTGGGGTCACACACCTGCCACTGCCATCTCTTCTTTTGGGGATAGGGTTTCACTAGCCGGCTCAAGCTGGCTAGAACTCATGAATGATCCTCCTACATCGGGCTCCAGGGTGTCAGGGTGCTCCACCACACCACCAGGCCTGTTTCCTTAAAGGCCCTCCCGGAGCCGAGCCCGAGATCCCTGCTTCACCCTCCGGCCCCACCCAGTGAGCCCTCCCCCAACAGCAGAATGCCTGGCCTGGCCTGGGCAGTGGCCATCAGCCACACACAATGAGGGCTGCTGTGGGGCCAGTGCCAGCTGACCACAGTGGCTTTGTGAGCCTGGCTGAGCACTGTCAGGAGAATGGGGAACAATAAGCCCTTCTCCTGCCGCCAGGGTGGACTCCGCACCACGCCATGACTGTTTCCAGTAAGTGAAGGGCAGAGTCTCGAGTTAGCCTGCAGCTAGCCACCCGCCCTCGCTCTGCCATCAGCCCAGCTTCCTGGCATCTCCCTTTGAAGACTGTGGTTGATGATCACTCAACACCTGCTGTGTAGGGCAGCCTTGTCTCTTTTCCTCGAAGCCCTGCCCTGCACAGGACCTAGGAGTCTCATTTTACAGGGAGAGAAACTGAAGGCCACGTTCCTTCACAGACTCTGACATCCTGGGTGGGTGGGTGGATGCTTAACACTAGCGAGGTGTCTGCTGTGCTGTCACAAGGCTGAGCTTGGATGCCTGATACCCAAGTGGGCAAAACAAAACCCAGGCCGTCCCAGCACTTGGGAGGCAGAGGCAGGCGGATTTCTGAGTTCGAGGCCAGCCTGGTCTACAAAGTGAGTTCCAGGACAGCCAGAGCTACACAGAGAAACCCTGTCTCGAAAAAACCAAAAAAAAAAAAAAAAAAAAAAAAAAAAAACCCAGGCCGGCGCTCTGAATGAGGTGGAGAGAGGCATGGAGACAGTAGGAGCCCAGGAGCTTGATGCTTGTTCAGTCAGTGAGCACCGCGTTCACTGAGAGACTGAGGAGAGTGAAAAACACCACTGTTGGCCTCTGGCCTCAACCCACATGCGTGAAAGTGCAGGGGAAGAGCCTACCAGGGAGACCAGCTTCCCACAGTCCGCTCACCCATGGAGATGGCTCAGTGCTACCAGGACCCTATCTTAGGGCTTATAGCCTGCCGCTCCAAGGGATGGCAACTTAGGTTCCAGGAGAGACTTCGATGCTAGATGTGGGCACTCACTTTCCATCTCAGCATTTGGAGGTGGAGGCAGGAGGACCATGGGCTACTCAGCAAGACAAAATGTGGGGTGTGCACCCCACAGAGGCTTGGGGAGACATGCTGGGTCATGGAGCCTGACCCTAAAAGTAGGGTGTCACGGAGTGCCCTACTTTTGAAGCCCATTTGACAGCGTTTGCCCCACACTAGGCACCCAGCTAAGTATGTCCAAAGTAGTTTTCTTTTCGATTGATTTTTGTGTTTATTTCTGTGAGCGTGCATGTGTGAGCTGTGGCACCCAAGTGGGGGGGGTTGTCAAAGAACAACTTGTAAGGATCTTGTTCCTTCCTTCTACCATGTGTGTGGAGTTAGGTCATCAGGCTTGGCACTGGGTCACCAGTGAGATATCTTTCTAGATTTTTTTTTTTTTTTTTTTTGGTGTGAGGGTCACACCAAGGACCTCACGAGTGCTGGGCAGGCACTCGGCCTCTGCCCCACCTTTGACCAGAAGCATCATTGTGTCTTGTTTTCTTTCAAGAGGTTCTTTCTGCTTTGTAGCCCAGGCTGGCCTTCAAACCCTCAATGGTCCCGCCTCCACCTCCTGAGTGCGGGCATTGCATGTGTGTGCCCCAGGCATGGCTGGCACATCCTAAATCCAGATTTCTGACTTTTGTGCCAACCTTGCTAAACGCTGAGCTGACACAGGAGGAAACAGGCGTGAGGTCAGGGAGACTTGCCCCACTGAGGAATGTTGGGCCAGCCTCACTGCCATCTGCCTGGTCCTTATCCATCACCGCACTGTGTCAGGGGTGTGTCATCAAAGGTGGCTCCAGCACACACCTCTTCACATCTGCAGTGAAAGAATATTCCAGATGGCCAGCCAAGTGTGCTGGTCACCTTCACTGGAATTTACCTGCAGAAGTTCTTCCCCAGGGCTCATTTGTGAAGTCCTTGAGGCGACGCCCTGGTCTGCCTCCTAGGCAGAGGCATCTATCTCCCTTCTGTGGGCCAGGCACCCACTTCCAACCTGCTTGGTGTCCTTGTGCCCCTGACTCTGAATCACTTAGCAAGCCCACTTCCCAGCTGGGAGAAGCTGAGGGTTCGAGTATCACAACCATTTTGCTCAGGCTCCAAGAGTGAGAGGCCCACACTCAAGTGTGACCCTGCAGACCTGCACCTCTCCTCTGCAAGCTTTTGGCTAGTGCGATATTCTCTGTCTGTGGCGATGACATGCCAAGAGGACCAAAGTCGGGGAAAGAGGCAGGAGCATACAAACATCACATGTCAAGAACAGTATGGCCAGGAGCGCTGGTCTGTTGTCATCTGCTCCAAGGGGCCACTGCTTGTTCAAAGCCCCATTTTACTGGGACCTGCCAAGAAGGTTCCGCCTACGCTCGGGAACACTGGTGCTCTAGGGTGAACAGAGTGTGTGTCACTCACCACACACCTGTGATGGGTCCTATTGTCCCATTCACAAGGTGGGAAACTTGAACTCATACAAAGGCAGTGCCTGAGCCTACCCTGCCAGAGTGAAGGGGACACAAATCAAGCCCAAGGTCACGTGGGTGCTGGCTGCACGGTGCAGATGGGGATTCCCACCACAGCAGAGAGCTGCCCTGAGTGGTGCCGTGCTGGGGAGAAGCAACCCCACCAGCCCTCAGAGGCTCTGGCCAGTTCTGGAGTGACAGTCCGCCGTCATCCAGAGCCCAGAACTCCCAGAATTCACGTGGCCACAGAGCCTTCCAAACACCTATCCACGATTCTCCCTGGCTCCTAAACACAGGTGAAGGTCCTCCACAGCCTGTGGTGTCCCGAATGCCACCCTAGTCCGGAATCTAAATCTCTCTTCTCATTCTATTCCCAGATTGCCTCGGGTCCCCGGTATTCACACCCATCAAGGCGGACATAAGCGGTAACATCACCGTAAGTACCCAGCCGGGCATCTAAACCATCTCTGCCCAGTTCTCAGCCTGAGGATGGGGCAGAGGGCAGGGGGCATGTGGAGTCCTATCCCCTCTCAGGCCCCATTGCAAGCATGCAGTCCAGGATTAACCTGACACCCTGACACCTGCCTCCACCAAATAAGACCTCAAGAGATGGAGAGGGGCTGGTAGGGCTGCCCAGTGGTTAAGAACACTGGCTGCTCTCCCAAAGGTCCTAAGTTCAATTTCCAGCACTACATGGTGGGTCATGACCATCTATAAAGGATCTGATGCCCTCTTCTGGCATGCAGGTGTACATGCAGACAGAGTGCTCAGACATTTTTATAAAGGAGAGATGGGGCAATGGTTCAGTCTTAGAAAATGTAGACCTGAGTTACGACTCCACACCCACATAAAAACCAAAATAACCCTAGTACTGGGGGAGTTGGAGAGAGGTGGGTCCTTGACGGTCATCCGCCAGCCAGTGAGAGAGGCTTAAACTATAAAGATGGAGTGTTGGCAAGCTGGCTCAGTGGTCAAGGATGCTTGCTGCTCTTTCAGAGGCCTGAAGTTTGGTTCCTAGCACCCAAACTGGGCAACTCTCAGTTGCCAGTAACTCCAGGTCTGGGGATCTAGTGCCCTCATCTGGCCTCCATGAACACTCACATGTGTACACACACACACATGCATGCACACACACAGAGGAGGAGCTTGAAGCTCAGAGTGGTGGATAACTTACCTAAAGTCACACAGCAGGAACGTACAGAGGCAGGATTCACACTTACAGCACAGTCTCATCAGGCTGACCTGGCGCCAGTTTGGGGGCTGTTTAACCCGGGCAGTTTTGATCCCTTTGCTTGAGTCCATCCCTCTTCACTGTGGGACGTCTTGTCTCTGATGTCTGAGATGGTGCCAGCAGAGAAGACATGGTGGCTTCCAGAGCCAGCCAGGCTAGAGCCCAAACCTGTGACCTTCTGCACAGGACCTTTGATGCTACTACCCCTGTGACTTATGACACATCACTACCTGATGCCTCTATGTCCTCTGATTAGGCATTGAGAGTGGTGGCAGTGTCCTGGGTAGTGTCGGTGACTGGGAGGCAGGTGGCTGTATGCATAGGATGGGACACTCTGCCCAGTGTCTGCCAGACAGGCTGTGATGTGGGAACCCCTCTGCTCCGTTCTAGAAAATCAAAGCCGTATATGACACCGACCCAGCCAAGTTCAAGACCCTGCAGAACATCCTGGAGGTGGAGAAGGGGATGTATGGGGCGGAGTGGCCCAAAGTGGGGGCCACTCTGGCACTGCTGTGGCTGAAAAGGTGAGGGGCTTGGGAGCATGACTGGGCTGTGTTGGATGGGGGGGTGCTAACCCTGTCATTTGATAGCCGCCACAAACTTCCCTGAGGTAAGACTCCTGCTGGCTGGCACTTCCTTGTGCTAGCCCCAGAGGTGCCAGAGGAGGGGCTTGCCCCACCTTAGGCTCCCCCTCAGTCTTTGTGCCCCTGACAGTTTCACAGACTGGTGAGTCATCCTCAACCTGGAGGAGGCCACAGAAGCATCTGGAGGCCAAGTCACAATCCAGGTCATCTGAGCACAATGGTGCAGGCTGGGTACTGCACAGAGGTAGCCATATTGTACACGGATAAATTTATGTATTATCAGTAAGTCAGTCAGTCAGTCTGTCTTCTCTCTCTCTCTCTCTCTCTCTCTCTCTCTCTCTCTCTCTCTCTCTCTCTCGGTTTGTTTTGTTTTGTTGAAGCAGAATTTTTCAGCCCTGGCTGTCCTGAAACTTGTTTCGTAGACCAGGCTGGCCTCGAACTTAAAGAGATCAGCCTGCTCCACCTCCTGAGTGCTGGGATTAAAGGTGTGTGCCACCACACTCGGCTTTTGTGAGCCTCTTGACAGAAATACTGTAGGAGTTTTACTGAGTTGGCAGAGATAGGCGTGTCCCCGCTTTGAAGCTTTTCAGTGATCTGCTAGCTCCAGGATTCTCTCGCTGTGTGATGTCAACAGACCGCTGCCGAGAAGCAGCCACTTCTGACATCTCAGGACTCCGAGCCAGGACCCAGGAGGACAGGGCAGCTCAGCATCTGAACCCCACTTCCCAGCCCCCAGCACATGCTTCTCTGGAGAACTGGACCAGGGGAAGTCGGCTTCCAGAGGGTGGGGCTGCATGGTCATCAGGGTGGAGTTGTTTTAGGAGGTGTCCCACGCACACTGCCCGAGTTTGTCATGAGGCCTAGAAGGCCTGGGCTAAGGGACCCAGGTCATTTACCCAGCAGTGGCAGCCAGGAGGGGTTGCTCTACAGTGTGAGCTGCCGCTATTGTCATGTGGCAAAGCCTCTAGCTGAGACAAGCCGGGGCACAGCCCTGCTGTAGATCACTCCCCTGCGCCGCCCCCAGCCCCTGCAAGAAGGGAGCAGAGACATTTGTTTGGGTTCCAGTTGGGTTGTAAGAGGCAGAGGAGGCAGGAGGCTGGGGAGAGGCTGAAAGGCCACCTGGCTGTGGAGTGGCTGATGGCACCCTGTTTGGGCCTGTGTGTTTGAAGGGCTTAGGATACAGGCCCCTTGTGGATGGCACTTCCGTGGCCCTGGCAGAATGCGCCAGGTGGAGAGGGAGGGTTCCTGTCAGCCCAGAGTCTCCTGGGGCTCAGCCCTCCCTTGGTCAGCTTCACTGATTCTAGGCCCACTGTGAGGCAAGACATCTCAGTGACATAACAGCCCCGTGTGGAAGAAGCCATTCACCTCATGGCTGACAGGGAACTGGAAGTCATTAGGGATCCACTTTCTCCAGCGAGGCCCCGCCTCCTATAGTGACACCCAAGCGTTCCACATAGGAGCCTCTGGGCACCTTTCTGGTTGTCTTAGCTGCACCATGGGGCTGGCAGGGGTCCTGTTTCTAACTCAGGTTTCCTGCTGTGCCCCTGAAGCCTCAGGCAGGGGTCACTGTACAGTCAGGCAGCACCGTGGACAGATTCAGAAAGGTCCTGCAGTAGAGGCATACAGCTGGCCTCTACTTACAAACAGCTGTCCCACGGGTTACTGCGGGCCGTGTAGGGTGATGCTGACCAAGGCTCCTGGACAGGTGTACGAACAGTGTGCCTGACGTATGTATCTCTGGCCATCGGGCCCTCCGGGACCACACTGGCTTCATCCTTTAAGCCATGAATGGCCACCAGGACCCAAAATAGCCTCTGCTTAGAGGCATGCTACCACAGGCCCAAGCGCAGTGGGGTCATCCCATTGCTTAGGGACCTAGGCTGCCTAAGGAGGGTACTTCCCAGTACACCAGCTGCACTGGGCCATGATTCTGAATGGCTGTACCCCCTTTGACCGCAGGGGCCTGCGCTTCATCCAGGTGTTCCTGCAGAGCATCTGCGATGGGGAACGGGACGAGAACCACCCCAACCTCATCCGAGTCAACGCCAACAAGGCCTATGAGATGGCCCTGAAGAAGTACCATGGCTGGCTGGTGCAGAAGATCTTCAAGGTGAGCGCCACGGGACCGGAGGACTCAGGCTCCCTCCTAACCACCCCGGGAAGGGTGGGCTCACCTGCGCTTTGGGGTGGGGCCGGTACACTTAGGCTCCCTCCGCAGCCGTGGCCAACCCTGCTTGTGGCTGCCAGTGCTCCTTAGTGTCCCTGTGGGTACACTCAGCCTGTGGTTCCACAGCTGTGAGAAGAGACTCAACTCCAGACTCAAGAACTACAGGGTGATGGCGCTTACTGCTGTCCCCTCACCCTGTCCAGGCAAGGAGGGAAGAAGGGCCCCGCCCCCCGAGGAGGTGGGCCCCGCCCCCAAGGAGGTAGCCGACCACAGCTCCTGAAAAGGGCTTTAGAGCCAGCCTGGGCAGCAGAGAGGCCGAGGGTCCGTCAGACTAGAAGGCTTAAGGAGGAGATAGCAAAAGCCTTCCAGATGTGCATGGCTTTCCCTGCCTGTCATGATGCCCTCAGACTGCGCCTCCTCCCCCAGGAAGCCCAGGCTCTAACAGGAAGGGTCCCAGGGCAGGCTAGGTCCAACCAGGAAGAGCAGGTCACGAGGCAGGAAGTATGGCCCCCTCCGAGCCTCCTACCTGGTCATGCCTGGGGGTCAGGGGCCATCTTGAGCAGCTCAGTCTTCCCGCAGTGTCTTCAAAAGCCCTCGCAACCGACCGCGTCCACCCAACTCTGCCTGCAAGTACACCACTAGTGGGCGCTGTGCCACACTCTGCTCTCTGATGATCTCAAGTCCCACGGTTCAACAGGGGGGCGGACTGGGCCTGGCTGGCAGCTTGACCTCTTTCCAGGATGATTGTAGAGCGCAGGGGTTCTGAGCCAGCCTGGGCAACATAGTCAGATCCCATGTCAGAAACGAATTGTGAGCACCTGGGAGCCTGCCTCTGAGTCTCAGTGGCCCCACGGCTGGCATGAGTGTGAAGCAGGCCCTAGCCTGGGTTCTGCTCCCTGGGCAGACACGACTCAGGCTGGGGACCCAGCGTACTTAACTCTTTTCATCATAGATCATGGTGGATCATAACAGATCCGGGCTCTAAGGGTCTGTGAATTTCTGGTTCTCTACCCTCTGAGGTATTGAAGCACCCCCTAAATTTTAGCCAGGTGTCACCTTTAAGGACAGACAGATGTGTGTCTGGGGTTTGCTGAGCATCTTGGGCTCTGTGCAGGGTGGAGCGTGTCACCGGACCTCCCCAACCGTTTTTTGTTTTTGAGACATGGTCTCACTGTGTAGCCCTGGCTGACCTGGAACTCACTTTGTAAACCAGACTGGCCTCGAATTTTGGGGGGGGGTGTTTATTTATTTATTTATTTTATGTGTATGGGTACACTGTAGCTGTACAGATGGTTGTGAGTCTTCTTATGGTTCCTGGAAATTGAATTTAGGACCTCTGCTCACTCCGGTCACCCACGCTCGCTCAGGCCCAAAGATTATTTATTATTATAAATAAGTACACTGTAGCTGTCTTCAGACACCCCAGAAGAGGGCATCAGATCCCATTACAGATGGTTGTGAGCCACCATGTGGTTGCTGGGAATTGAACTCAGGACCTCTGGAAGAGCAGTGCTCTTAACTGCTGAGCCGTCTCTCCAGCCCACGCCTCCCTAGTCTTAACACAAGCAACCAAATTGGATGTAGCTGTTTGTTTTTTTGTTTGTTTGAGGCAGGGTTTCTCTGTGTAGCCCTGGCTGTCCTGGAACTCACTCTGTAGACAAGGCTGGCCTCAAACTCAGAAATTCACCTGCCTCTGCCTCCCAAGTGTGCCACCACTGCCCAGCAGATGTAGCTATTTAACTTACTCAGGGCCACGCTGTGGTCTGCACTCAGGCCTGCCTGTACCCAGGCTGGTGTCCGGCTGCCCCTCACCACGGAGGGGAGACACACTCCCCTTTTCTCTCCTAACAACATGAGCAGAGAGACTTGCCCAGTCTTGGTCAGGGATGGCCCTGGTGCCCAGTGTGCAATCCTTGGTCCTTCCCCACTAACACCGTGTCTGCCTTCCCCCACTGCCCCTCAAGGCCGCCCTGTATGCAGCACCTTACAAGTCCGACTTCCTCAAGGCACTCTCCAAGGGGCAGAACGTGACGGAGGAGGAGTGCCTGGAGAAGATCCGCCTCTTCCTGGTCAACTACACGGCCACCATCGACGCCATCTACGACATGTACACCAAGATGAATGCGGAGCTTGACTACACAGTGTAGGCGGCCGGACACACAGCCCCATGCGGGCACCAGCAACCCCATCACTGTGAATCAAGCTGGAATCCCCCAGCTCAGCCAGCCCAGCCCGGCCAGCCAGGGTCTGCAGGGGGCAGCCTTAGCTTGTTAGAGGTCTTTTGTTTTCTTGGTTTTTTTGTTGTCTTGGCCTATTCTAATGGAGCAATAAACACCTTCCATTCACTCCTCGGGCGCTCAGGCTGAGCCGCCGCCATCCTTCCAGTGTGCTTAAAACCAATTAACGTTGCTAACTAACGTTGCTAACGTGGAGGAATTCCTAGGGTTTTGTCATTTCCTCCCCTACCTAGCTCAGGAGGAACTCAGCTCAGGGGCGACATACACCTCACCCAGCAAAGAAGCCTGGCCCATCTGGCCCAGGGGTGTCTTGGATACTTGAAGGACAATGGAAGTTTGATTGGAAGTTCAGCGGGTGCCCTACTGTGTGGCCTCTGTTTAAAAGGCAAGCTGGCAGGAGCCTCCCTCACGGGGCTCACACATCTGGCATAACCAGCCCTGTTCTCGTTCTCTCTCTCTCTCTCTCTGTCTTTTGTCAGACAGGTTTTTTGGGTTTGGGTTTTTTTCCCCCTGAAATGTACCAGCAAGCCTTTTCAACCAACTGACTAGGCGCACACAGGCGACCCATACGTGACTGTATTTGCATTCTTCTGCGTAATTATTTTCTTCGGGGGTTGGCTCTTCCAACCTAAGAAACTGCCTCTCATGGGAGCCCTCCAGCTGCGGAGACTCAAGACACTGCCTTGCTGCCTTAACCGTCCTTCTGGAGCTAAAAGAGATATATTTTTTAAAGTATTGGGGTAAACCTGCCCTGAAAGAATTGATGTATGTTAAAAAAAACAAAACAAAACAAAAAGCCCAATGAGGAGCAATTGGTGATTTTTTATGCAGAAACTAAATAATCCTTAATAAATAAATCTATATTTTGAAATCACACCTGCATGTGTCTGTGGCGCTTGATTCTTTTATTATTTTTGGTGTCAAAGGTTCCACCTGGGGGCTGTGATAGTTAACTTGGCACTCCTGGGAAGGGGGGACCTGAACTGGGAAGGGGGGACCTGAACTGCCTCCTCCTGACAGGCCTGTGGGCACACCTGTGCTGCCTGTTCTTGACTGCTAATTGATGCAGGGTGCCCCGCCCACCCTGGGCACTGCTATCCCGACAGGAGGACCTGGGCTGTGTAGGAAGCTAGGAGTTAGTGTTCCTCTGTGGTCTGTGCCTCAATGCTGCCTCAGGTTGCTGCCTTGACCGCACTCTGTGATGGACTGGCCTGTAAGGCAAATAAATTCTCACACACATTACACACACACACACACACACACACACACGCCAGCTGATTTTGGTCAGAGGTTTGGCTATAGCTACAAAAAGCAAACTAGAACAGGGACCCTTCAGCCAAATCCTTCAAGGGCTTGTCTTCTGGTCTGACTCAAAAAATATATAACTGGTAATCAGATAAAGAGAGGTTTCACAGAATAAAAGAAGTCACGTATGTAGCTCCTCTGAATCACCAGTATCTAAACCTGGTGGCATGTAGCTGCAATTCCAGCACTTTAGAAGCAGATGTAGGAAGATTGTGAGTTCAAGGCCAGCCTGGGCTACATAGCAAGACTGTTGAGCAACAAATGAGGGGAGGGGGGAGAATCATGATTCTCAGTGGAGGCTGAAAAACGACCGACCGTCCCTTGGCTAGATTAAGGGGAGGGTGCGTTCTTTATTTGCCTTGGATTCTGCCCAGTTCTTCGACCAAAAGCCGATTCTTTTTCTGATACTAGGGTTACAAGGAGAGGGAAATATTTTTCCTTGACCTCTGGACAGTGCCCAAGGGAGACACAGGTACCCATTTTGGAAGGCTGGCCTCAGACATGGCCAAGAGATGGAAGTCTGTGAGGCCTGATTGCTTGCAGAGGTTGGGCTACCTAGAAATGGAACAGTCTGTCAATAAAAGACTTCCATCTAAGTGTCTTCCATCTAGTTCCAGTGTACTGCAGTAAGGTCAGGAGGGCTCTTTTTTTTTTTTTTTTTTTTTTTTTAGAAGGGAGAGACCTGCCCAGGGCCAGTCTCCTTCACTCTGGGCACCTGCTGGGAGATTTTGAGCCCAGAGACAGGTGTCTAGCTCATCCCTGTCATTAGGGCACTGAATTCTTCCTGGGGCAGGGAGAGAAAGAACACACACTGAACACAGGTATACCAGGCCCCGCCAATGTGCTTCAAAATATCAGTTCACCTGGAATGTCAGGAGCCCCACTTACCAGAGGAGAAAACAGCCTCGTTCCCCGGGGGCCTCCGAATCTCACTCCATGTCCCCAATAGTGAGACAATGGGTCCCTCAAACCCCCAAGTTAGCCCCTTAGGTATCCCTCAAGTAACTTCTTTTTTTTAAATTTTTAATATTTTTTATTACATATTTTCCTCAATTACATTTCCAATGCTATCCCAAAAGTAAAAATATGGAACGCTTCACGAATTTGCGTGTCATCCTTGCGCAGGGGCCATGCTAATCTTCTCTGTATCGTTCCAATTTTAGTATATGTGCTGCCGAAGCGAGCACCTCAAGTAACTTCTTATGCCAAGAAACTCCAGTGTCCAGAGTTTGCTTGACCTATTTGCTTGTTGAGTCACTCACTTAAAACGCCTACTCTCCAGACTCTTTCTAACGTGTGCCTGATGCCGACAGACTGAGCTCCCTCCACGCTTCAGGCCCCAGTTTCCTCATCTGTAACGCCGAGGTCTTACCAGGCTTAAGTTTAAACATTACCGCGGTATCTGAAAGGCTGCAGCGGTTTGGAGCTGCTTAGGGAGAGTGTAAAAACTGCACTGTGGAAGGCATGTGAGTTGTAGTTTCCGCGTGTCCGGTAGGTGGCGCTGTCCGCACGCGTCTTTGCTGGGGGAGCCAGGGACGGGGCCTGCCAACCCCTCCTCCGCGTCCGGCAGGCGGCCACGCCCACAGTGGGCGGGCACAGCCCACTTCCGCATTCTGACTCCAGGCTTCCCGAAAGTCCTCTCTTACTGTCTGCCGCTGCTGCACGGTCAGCCCCTGACAGTTCTTCCGTCGGTCTGTCTGCACGCCTCTCTGTGCCCCTGTTTCCCCACGTGTGCGCTACAGAAGCAATCTTTACTTTTCAGGATCATGTAAAATACCGTCTGGAAATGCTTGACGCAAAAATAAGTAAATAAATAGCGCAGGAGAGATGGCTGTTATTCTCAGTCCTCACGTTTAGGGTGACAACCGTCTGTAATTCCAGTTCCATGGGATCTTGCGCCCTCATTTGAACTCTCTGGGCACTGCGGGGCACGTGATGCGCACATATACACGGAGGCAAAACACTCATATAATATATATTTTTAAAAAAAATTAATAAACTGCCAGGCAGCGGTGCACGCCTTTAATCCCAGCACTTGAGAGGCAGAGGCAGAGGCAGACGGATTTCTGAGTTCGAGGCCAGCCTGGTCTACAGAGTGAGTTCCAGGACAGCCAGGGCTATACAGAGAAACCCTATCTGGAAAAACCAAACCAAACCAAAACAAATAATAATAATAATAAAATGTCTGGTGCATGGGAGATTGTCAACACTCACCTTTGCTAATTTTTTTTTTATTTATTGTGATTCTGACACCTGGCTAGAGCTCCTCAAGGGACAACCTAGCCCCAGTTTAATTAGCTAAACCTCAACACAGTCACTTCTTGTTCAACCACACATCAGATCTCATGCTGACACATCAGCCTAGGATGCCGGTAGCACATGCACACGCCTTTAGTCTCAGCACTGGGGAGGCAGAGGCACGCTGATCACTGAGTCTGGGCCAGCCTGGTCTACAGAGTGAGCCTGGCTGTATAGTGAGACTCTATCTCAAGACAGACAGACAGACATTCTAGACAGTGTTCTGTAATCTGGCTGCTATTTCTTTCCCTTCTTTCTTTCTTTCTTTTGTAAGATTTATTTTACTTATTATGTGTGAGTACACTGTAGCTGTCTTGAGACACCAGAGAGGGAACCAGCCACCATGTGGTTGCTTGGAATCAAACTCATGACCTCTGGAAGAACAGTCAGTGCTCTTAACTGCTGAGCCATCTCTCCAGCCCCTGGCTGCTATTTCTCCCTCTCCTCAATGTGTTGTATGACTCTGGGTAAGTCACTTCTTTCCTTGGGACCTCCATTTTGTCATCTTTAAATGGGGGGGGGGTGGCAGTGTTGGTTGCATATTTCAGAGTTCTAGCTTCTCAGCTCTGTTCACCTGAATGGACCTAAGCCCAAAGAGCAGTGTCTGGCTTATCCCAGCTATGTAGTGACATCAGCCCTTAGCCTGTGTCCTGGGAGGGAACCACACTCTGCAGCCCTGAGCCCCAGAGAAGGCTGACAGTCACGGCTACTTAGTAACTAACCCTAAGTCATTCCTTGGTCTGTGATGATTGCCTGGAAAGAGTCCTTCAGCTCCTGTTTACTGAGCATCTACTCTGCACAAGACCCTGACGTAGGCTCAGAGAATCCTGCAACATGGCACAGAGGCCCCAGCCCCAGCCTCAGAGCCGAGAGAGTCACGAGGTTTGAGAGTGAATGGCAGATGGGCCGTTGTCATGGGGATTACTTATGGAGTCCTGATTTAACCTGGGAGCTGACCGACCTAGAACTCTCTGAAGAAGTGTCCTTAGAGCTGAAACCTGAGCAGGTTACAGCAAGAGACTGGTAATAGCTCGTGCAAAAGCCCTAGAGTTAGGGAGGAACATCTATCTTGCCTGGTAGTGCTAGGGACAAACACCAGGTCTACTGCTCTTACACGACGGGCAAGTTCTACCACTTGGGTATACTAGGAGTTGGTATGTGCTAGGGACAGAGAGAGAGAGGCCCATGTAGGCAGAGCCTGGCTGTCCAGGGAAGATGTCTCCCATAGGTGCTGAGTTTACTAGAGGGGCTTGGCTTCTATTCCAAGAACAGAGAAATGTTTTAGTGAGAAGACAGTGACAAAGTTGACACTATAAGCAGCTGTTTGCCAGGTGCTCAAGGAGGCCCTTGTCACGGACCCTGGAGAAGCTGTGATAGTCCCTGTCATAACAAGCACCTGGCTCCTCCTGACTGGCATCAACACTGGCACCAGCATCACCTGCCTTTGTGGTCTGACCTGGTGGGTGGGGGTGGGGTGTCTTCCACGTCCTGGTCCTGGCCCTGGGACTATAGCTCAGTAACTAAAGCGCTCTCCTGGCAGGCAAAGTCCCAGCATCCCAATGTCTGGATGTGGTGGCTGGCACACACCTATTATCCCAGACTTTGGGGGGTGGGGTGGGGGAGGGGAAGTAGGAGGATTGGGAGTTCAAGGTCATCCTCAGCCACACAGCCAATTCAAAGCAGAATACCTAAGACCTCGTCTCCCGAAAACCATCCTAGTCCTTGCTTGAGATAGGCTCATTCACATCTCACAAACCTACATCCACACCAGCAGCCAACCTGGGACCCCAGTTAAGAATCCCTAAAGTCCCTCCCTGCGCCGTCTCTGAAGTGTCCCCTGGCCAGCTGCGGCTGGGCCACACCCGCAGGCTGCCAGGCCAGCTGCCCAGAGGAATGGCATCACACCCAGCGGCTAAGCCCTGCAAGTGGCTGTGCCCATGGTAACGGTCATTTGAGGAGACGGGGCTTCCACCCCACCTGGCCTCAGGTTTCTGCCCCAGGGAGAATTCCAGAGGAGCCTGATTGAAGCTGGGTCTTTGGCAGGGCGGAGCCTCCAGTCTCTGGGAAGGAAGCCAGCTCTCTTCAGGACCAAGGTATACAAACCACTCCATTGTCCCCAGCCTCCACATACCCTGTGTCTCCATGGCTTCTGGGAAGAGATTCGGGGCATGACTTCAGAGGGAGCCCATCTGATCCTGGCCTAGGCTGTGTAGCTCTGGGTAGATGTCTTTGCCTCTCTGGGTATATATGCTCCCTCTCCTGTATTCATGAGGCATTCCAGAGGACAAAGATCTCCACACTACCTGGCTTACAGCAAGTGCTGCATAAGTACACATTTCCCAGACCTAGTGCACGAGTGTGTGTGTGTGTCTGTGTGTGCATGCACATGCATATGTGAATATATACACTGTATTTACATTGCTGAAGGGAAGTAATTTATAATATTTCAAATTAAGCAAAGCTTAAAATTTCAGTGTAAGAACGAAGCAGAACTGTGTGGTCTGGTTGCTCCCCCCACCTTAAGGAATTCCTTTAGTGAACTGGGATGAAGCTCACTTGAAGCCCTGGCTTCCACTCCCAGCACCACTTAAGGCAGGCTGGGTAGTAGGTCTGTAGTCCTAGCATCTGGGAGGGTCAGGAGTTCAAGGTCATCTTCAGCCTCATTGTGAATTCGAGGCCAGCCTGAGTTAGAAACTGTAAAAAAAAAAAAGGGGGTGGGGTGGGGGGAGAGAAAAGAACTTTGCTTTTGTAAATGAAATATGTATGGTACATTTTGATGCCGTCCACTGTTCGTTTAGATTTGGGGGTAACTGAGGAACACTTCTGTGGTCAAACCCAGCATCATAGACATTCTGGCCCTAAGAGAGCAACTCCTCAGTTGCTGCATTTAACATCCTTATTTGAGGGCTGGAGAGATGGCTCAGTAGGTAAGAGCCCTGACTGCTCTCCCGCAGGTCCTGAGTTCAAATTCCATCCAGCAGCCACAGGGTGGCTCACAACCACCCGTAATGAGATCTGATGCCCTCTTCTGGTGCTATCTGAAGACAGCTACAGTGTACTTATGTATAATAATAAATAAATAAATCTTTGGGCCAGAGCGAGGAGGGGCTGGAGCCAGCAGAGGTCCTGAGTTCAATTCCTAGCAACCACATGATGGCTCACAACCACCTGTACAGCTACAGTGTACTCATATAGATTAAACAAACAAACAAACAAACATCCTTGTTTGAGAAAAACATCTCTCCGCTGGGAACTTTGTTTTTTTTTTTCAGTTCTGCTGAAGTATCTCCAGTCAGCAGGGAAGGCAAGCCAAATCCTGGGATGCCTTCTCCCCCATTTCATGGCTCCCTAATTCATTTTTTTTTATTTCTTCCCTTCTTTCTATGTGTGTGTGTGTGTCTATAAGTCCGTACCGCATCCATGCAGATGTTCTCACAGGCCAGAAAAGGGCATTGGATGGATCCTGAAACTGGAGTTACAGGCAATTGAGAGCTGCCATGCTGGGAACTGAACCTGGGTCCTCTGTATGAGCGGCCAGCGCTCTTAACTGCTGAGCCATCTCTCCAGCCCAGTTTCCCCTTTCCATTCAGTTCTGACTTTGCCCATAATTCAGGGAACTACTCGAGGTCCCCAGGAACCAAGTCAATAGCCCTGGGCCTAGTGCAGGGCAGGACTGAGGGGTTCCAGGGACGAGAGACTGGTGTTGGGAATGGGGAGAGACACAGGGTGGAGCAGCGCTGGGAGGGGGAGAGAAACCTTGTCAGCAACATTTTCTGTCATCATCTGTAAAGTAGGGACACTAAAGCCAGCTCACAGGGTCACAGAACTGCATATGGCCCTGAAAAACCATGAAATCGGTCACGTTGGGACAGTGTGGCTTCATCCTGAGAGTCTCAGGATAATTAATAATGGTATGGTTTCCAAGGACACACACCACAGGTACTATGAAGGACTACAGCACTCCACTACCGAACTTAGTCTGTGTCGGCACGCTCTGAGGTATTTCTACAAAAGCAAGGCTGCCTGATGGTAACTTTCTCAGCCCACAACCCACCACTGAGCATGACTGTGTTCACTGAGCAGTTACTGAATACACAGGCACTACCCAAGAGTCGTGAGTGCTGCTACATTCAACCCCCCCCCACACACACACACACACACACATCCACCAGGTAGAGAGGTTACCGTCCCATTATACAGAAGGAAGCCAGGCTGGGTGAGGCAGGCTCGCCACTGCCCAGGACCACACCAGGAACTGTTTGACATCAGAGAGCAGCTTTGCCTTCTAATCTCTTCCTGACAACCTAGGACACAGTTGCTTCCTATGTGAGTCAAGTAGTCCAGCCATCTTCTGTATATTCATACCTACGAGGACACCTCATAGTCAACTCTACTGCATGTGTTGCTCTAAAAACAAATCCCAATCCCCAGTCAACCACGGTGACTCCATTTCTTGCCTTCCCTCCGGCTCCAAGACCACAGTTACTTCTGGCTCTACTGAGTCCCGTCACTTTCCGAACATTCAGCCATACAACATATGGCCTTTCAGGTCTGGCTTTTTCACTTAAAAAAAATTACATTTATTTATTTTTGTGTTCTCACGCATGCCAGCATACATGTGGGGGTCAGAAGACAACTTGCAGGAATTGGTTCTCTCCTACTGTGTGGATCCTCGGGATTGGGCTCAGGTTGTCAGCGCCTTTGTCCACTATTGTATGACAAAACTTTTGACACTCATCACAGACAAGGATCCCACAGCCCACCAAAGTCCAACTTGGTGAACCAATGAGTTTTATCGGATATCAGGGTTACTTTTTTTTAAGATTTATTTACTTATTTTATGTATGTGAGTACACTGTAGCTGTTTTCATACACACCAGAAGAGGGAGTCAGATCTCATTACAAGTGGTTGTGAACCACCATGTGGTTGCTGAGAATTGAACACAGGACCTCTGGAAGAGCAGTCAGTGCTCTTAACCGCTGAGCCATCTCTCCAGCCCCATTACAGGAGCAAAAGTGTCTCAAAGACAGCTGCCTCACCAAAGCCACCCCCAGCATGGGTGACAGCTCACAGAACTGGGATCGCACTGCATAACCTGCTGGCATCTCCAGTGGTTTCTGTTTATGCCTGACAGCAGGTCAGGTCTAGTTCTTCTTTGCAGTACAGTACAGTACAGTTACTCTGCATCGCATCGTCTTTGCAGCTTGATGAGGCTTTCTCTGGCAGGGAGGAGCCTAGTGAATCTTTTAGCTTCAAGAACTTCCTGAAGCTATTTGAGTTGTTTACCTTCCTGCCTAAGGAGCTTCCCTGCAGCATGGAATGTTCAATCTCAGAGAAAACTGTTACATGACACCTCCTGAGTCGCAGGGTGGGGGGTGGCGGGGACCTTCACTTTTTTGAGGTTCAGCTTTATAGAAGGATGAATTGGTGGTGTCCCCTTTCCACTGAGACTACTACTCCCTTGAACAGATGCAACCACCAGATTGATCTGTGTAGCAGCATCTGGGTTCCTTTTAAGCTGTTTCTAATGCCACTGCTCTGAACACACTCTAGTGTTTTTTACCAGACACAAGCTTTCGGTTCCTTCAGCTGTGTCCCTTGGAAATGGAATTGCTGTGTCATGTGTCACTGTGTACTTAACATTTGAGGAACTGGCTGCTGGTTTTCCACATGATCTGGATGTCCAAAGCCTCGCTCTGTAGCCCTCTCTGTAGAGACCGTGTTCCTGTTGGCTGTGTCCTGCCCGAGGGTCTGCCACTTGAGTTCAAATCCTTCCAGTGATAGCATCCTCTACAAGTGGCCTGCCGGCTTTTTCCCTCCTAGGTTGGCAGGAGGTGTCTCGGGCTGGTGATAAGTCAGATCTTTGCTGTGACAACTGTCACATGGGGTATAATTATCTTGTTCTGTAACCTGGTGCTAAGCCCCACAGCTCTTGGATCTCTGTAGCACACGACACTGGGCCTGGCATACAGGAAGCACCCATAAGCACAGGACACAAGACCTCCGCTGCCATCCAGGAGCCCCCGGAGGTGGAGTGATCCATCCCACCCTGGAGCTGTGTGGGATTCAGGACTGACACCTCCCCCTAAGGCTCTATGGGACTCCCTGACACTAATATTTCTTCCCTCCCAGCAAAAAGTGGCCCTGCTTGTCAACAGCCTCTTGTCTTTCAAGGTAGAGGCAGGAGGATCACCAGTCCAACAGGGGTCCCGAGGTATTCAGTGTCCCTAGCTTGTGTTTGCTGGGTACCTCACTACACTGTCCTCTCTGCTCCCGCTCCTGCCTGGGAAGATCCTGATTAAAAATGATGGTACTTACTTTATGTATACGAGTGCTGTATCTCCATGCACCTGCATGTCAAGAGAGGACATCAGATCCCATTACAGATGGTTGTGAGCCACCACGTGGCTGCTGGGAATTGAACTCGAGACCTCCAGAAGAACAGCCAGTGCTCTTAACTTCTGAACCATCTCTCCAGCCTCAAGAGCACCACTTTGAATGTAGTATGCATGTACATGAGAGAGACCATCTCTCTCTCTCTCTCTCTCTCTCTCTCTCTCTCTCTCTCTCTCTCTCTCTCTCTCTGTGTGTGTGTGTGTGTGTGGTTGTACATCTGTGTGTGCCTCACTCTGTGTGCGTGTCTGTGCCTATGCGTGACTTGCTGGGGACAGAACACAAAGACGCCCACACACTAGGCAAGCCCTCTACCCCAGCCTGTCTTGCTTCTAAGGACACAGATCAGTGACATTGAGGACATTCAGATTATGCAGCCACCATACCGTCCAACACCTCTATTTTCTGCCTCTTGTGAAGCTAAAACTCTACCCAGTGAACAAGAACTTAACAGGTCCGGGTTCTACTAACCCAGACTCTATCCATCAGACTCTTGCTGTGTAGCCCAGGTTGGCCTCAGCCATCCCAGTGTCGGGATGGCACACCTTGTTCAACCAGCTCTTGGTGTGTGGGATGCAGAAGGAAGCCAGAGGGTCGACCTTAGGAGTTTCTCAAGATCATCCACGCTGTGTTTTCGGCAGGGTCTCTGAGCCCCCGGGATCTGCCTGCCTCTACTTCCTTAGCACTGAGATCGAGAATGTGTGGAACCACATTGGGGATTTTTAAAAATCTGGATTCTGGTGGCTGAACTCAAGTCCTTGAGTTTACCCAGCAGGCACTTTACCAAACTGAGCCATCTCCCAGGCCAGGGCCCTCAACCCAAGCTTGTAAAAGCATCTGCTAAGCCCAAGTGTTGGCCCTGTAGACTAGATTCAGGATCCTCTTGAAGAATCCCGAGCATCTATCTACGTAGGGGCTTTACCTAATCCGTGGCAGGGCAGAATTTTTATCCAGGTGTCCTTGTAGCTGTCAATCACCAGCCTCCTAGGCCGAGCCACAGTCTCTTTTGCATGGGAGCCTCAGTTTCCCAGTCTGTGAGATGGGACTGGGTGAGCAAGGCAACTAAGTGCTGAAGGCTCTTTCCTCCCCACCCTGAAGAACAAGTCAGCCTCTTGGATCGATGCCTCTGCCTCCGTTCAGCCCCAACTTCAGGTGTGAAAGGCCTGAGCTTCAGGCTTCCTGTGGGGGAGGTAAGGGGGCATCACACACATCCCCTCACGACTGCCAGACAGCTGCCAGCTCACTCTGCTGGAGACCAGGGCCACCCAAATAGCGATGTTCTTTCCCCACCCCCAGGCAGTGGCTTGCGGAGGCCCACCCTCCTATCCAGGCTTGTTTCCCAACTGTAAGTGGGCCCAGCTCACCTCAGGCTCAGCTAAAAGAGGTTTACTTGACAATGCCACCCCGCTCCAAACACACAGCTTAATTAGTGAGTTAGCTATTAAGATTTAAGTTGGTCGCCATGTTGGCTTTTATTTAGGCCCCTTCAATCCTTCTTTCTAACCCCCCCCCCCGCCGCCCCCGGCTGGCCTGCTATTTGCCCAGGCTGGTCATCCCTAGTACTGTGCCGCGGGCAGGCTGAACAAGGACCGCAAGGAAGTCGCTAGGCTCACCAAGGCAGTCCCCACCCAGCCTAGGAAAAGGAACGGTGGTGTTAGGGGCTCTGTAAAGACCTGGTGCCCCTAGCATCTTCCAGATGATGGCTATAGGTGGAGGTGCAGAATGGAGACTCTGAGGTTCAGACTTAAGGAGAGCCGTGGCTTGGTGGGTAGTGTGTGGGTGGGTGGCGGGAGAGTCCTCTCCAGTGCCGGGTGTGCCTCGCGGGCATTTTTCTACCAGCCTTTGATGGGTGTGAGCTGCCGGGCAAGCGGGCTCCCGGGCTGGGCAGGCGACGGCCTGGGCGCAGGAACCAGGGATGAATGGAAGAGCGAGGCACGGAGCCAGGTGGCGGCGCGCAGGCCGGGGAGGACCCTGGGGTGGGCGGGCGCGGGTGGGCGGGACCCCGCGGGGCGGCGCGGCCGAAGCGCAGCGGGAGGAGGACGCGGCCGGAGGGATCAGGAAGCGGCGGCGCTGCACCCGCGTCCCGAGGTGAGTGGGGCCGCTCCGGGGAAGGGGTCCGCGAGTTCCTCGCGACCCCTCCCAATGACGGGGTTCGAGGTTCGCCGTCCCCGCCGCGCGCGGGATAGCGGGAGGCGACGCCACCACGAAAGTCACCTGTAGATTGGGCGCCGACCCGCGCCTGGGGGTGGGGGAGTTTGGTGCAGATCTAGGTCATCTAGACCCGAGTCCCGAAACCAAAGGCCAGGGGCGGCCACCTGCCCCGGACAAGCTCCACTTAGGTAGGGCGCGTGGCAGGGATGGGCGCGGGGGAGGGAACTGCGAGTCCGCAGCTTCCAGAGCTGCTTCTTGGAGTTTTAGAGAGATAAAACTTTAACCTTAGCTTCACCCTGGAGACTCGAAGTGGCCTCCTAGGACAGGAAGAGATTTCCAAACTCCCCATTTGACTGAAAAATCCAACTTCAGACTCCCTTGAGACTGTCTTCCATTCCAGAAGGGCCCAGCCCAGCCGTGCCCCGTCCCCTGTGTAGGTGAAGAAACCCAGGCTTGGGGGTAAGGATAGGATGCAGCCTAGTGAGTTGAAACCTGGGCGCTGGCTGGCTGCTTTGAAAACCCTCCCCACTGGCCTGTCCTCAGCCCTGGTTAGGAAGTACCGAGGGATGAAGTCCTCAGCTCGGGCTGGGGAGGGGGTGGCACGAACCTTGTACTTCTGAGCGCACATCGCATGTGATCTTTGTTCAGCGAGGTAAGAAACTCTGGCAGAGCTGAGCCCGAATGCCTTGGCTGTTGGCCATGTGGGGACAGCTCAGGCCTAGTGCTGCCCAAGGTGAGGTGTCTGTCAGACATCACTATGTTAGGAGCACAGTCTGGGTGGACTCTGGGCATGCTCTGCCCTCCTCTGCGGTGTGACCTTGGTCTAGTCCCCTAGCTGCCTGAACCCCAGTACTTTTTTTTTTTTTTTTTTTTTTGGTTTTTCGAAACAGGGTTTCTCTGTATAGCACTGGCTGTCCTGGAACTCACGTTGTAGACCAGGCTGGCCTCGAACTCAGAAATCCACCTGCCTCGCCTCCCAAGTGCTGGGATTAAAGGCATGCGCCACCACGCCCGACTCCGGTACTTCTTTAATATTGTTATGGGAACACATTCTGGGGCTGTTGAGGGACCCCTGGAGGGGTTTGCCGCAGCTGACCATTCCGTCTCCACACTGTCTTGACAGAATAGGAAAAGGCCATTTTATTTTATTTATTTATGTATGTATTTATTTATTGGTTTTTTTCGAGACAGGATTTCTCTGTGCAGTCCTGGCTGTCCTGAAACTCACTTTGTAGACCAGTGTGGCCTCAAACTCAGAAATCTACCTGCCTCTGCCTCCCAAGTGCTGGGATTAAAGGCGTACACCACCACTGCCGGGCGAAAAGGCTGTTTTAATGCCTTCCTCCTGTCTGCAGTAGAGAAGACCAAGGGAGACCTCCCCTCTCCTTCTTGATTTTTTTGGACCTCTCTGGGAGCAGGGCCTCCCCACAATTGGCAAACATCACTCTTGGCTTTGCTCTGGTTCTCTTTGAAGCCAGAAGTGATGGTGGCATCAGAGGACATTTGTGTGAGATCCACTGGAGTCTGAGGTGTGCCTGGGTGGAGGATTCCTCTGAGCCCTGAGAAGGTGTCTGGACTTTCGAGGAAATCCAGATGCCGTATGTCCAAGAAGGAAGGGCTCCTCCTCTTCTGGCCCTCACCTGCTTCCCTGTCCCCAGTAGGGGCTTTTTGGAAGCTCGGTACCACAGGATGCTGGCCCCTCAGATTGAGATTGGCCTAGTTGTGTGAGGGGTTTGACCCGAGCTGATCTGCCCCACTCTTGTCCCTTCCACAGCTGTGGCTCCTGGTGGGCAGTATTGTCTCATGCCTGAGGGAGGAAGACAGACCCAGAAGGCATCAGGGTGCCTTTGATCAAGGTGGTGACTGGGCTGCACCTTGAAGAATAAATACAGGACTGGGGTAGAGGGCATTAGGAGGGACCTGCACTACCTGAGACACGTCTCGCCAGTTCTGCGCTGGGGGATGTAGGGTGTGGGGAGCAGAGACACTTCCATTTGTCCAGAGTTGTGTGAGCCAGGCCAAGGCCAACTTAGAAGCGCTGAAAGTTGGGGGTGGGGGTGGGGGGTGGGAAGGGTGAGATGCCGCCATTGTTTGTGTGGTATAGCAAGATCCTTTTAGCTGTAGAGCAGACACAATCGCAGGGAATGTTCAGGGAGCTCAGGGGTCCCCAGGCTGGGGGGGGACCCGGTAGCGTCCGGAAATCCAGGACCTCACTGAGCTACACCCCAATCCGAGAGCAAATGCTTTCAAGTGGGTCGCAGTGTTTTTGTATACCTAGAGAAGGGGGCCGGTGAGCCTTGGCATATTTACTTCTTTATTTTTACTTCAGTCCCTGCTCTCTGCCTCAGTTTCTTCCTGTTTGACTGCAGGGGTGGTGGTGGGACCAGTCCATTCGTTCTCCAACCAGGACCTGGGAGATGGGTTCCTATCTGTAACAGGATCTGGGGATCTGAGAGAACATTTGTTTCGTGCCACAGGGCATCTAGAATGTTCCACATCGCTGACTGCAAGCACCTGTTAAAGATTAATTCTGATCTCTGGAGATTCTTGTAGTCCTGGGCCCCGTAGCTGGAGCAGTGAACTCTGGGTACAGACTCAGTCTGCCTTAGTCAAGCCTGGGCTGCATCACCAGTTACTAGGTGTGAGAATGGACTGAGTACTTGTTATAAGTGAATCTGCTCAGTACATTCAGGTAACAAAACTTGTACCCATTATTCAGAGGGAGAGACTGAGGTCTGCAGGGCAAAGTCACTTCACTCAGCTCTGAATGGGCCACCCATGTCTTAATTGTTTGATTCCCAAATCCATGAGGTGTCCTGTCCCCATTTGTTGTGACCTTTCATGGGGGGTGGGGGTGACCTGAGACTTAAGAAAGAGGTCCTACAACCATAGGGGATAACCGGACTGCTTCTGAACCCTTAAGCCTGCTGCTTTCTGCTGGGAGTTTAGGGTGGTTGCTGGGTGTTTCCAAGCCTCAGTTTCCTTATCTGTCAAAGGGGCTTGCTCTCGGATTTGCTCTGCCAGCCTAAGGCTCCCTGACAGGCCCTGAAACTTGGGCCTCCTCCCTCTCCCGGGTTCTTGCAGCCCCCTCCAGGGCATGTTTCCTGGCATCCTGGGAGCCCTCCATGCCAAGCATCGGGCAAAGCTAGACTTGCATTAACAGAGGATGGAGTCTTCCTGCCCGCCTCGCCACGCGGCGGCAGCGCTGTGCGCTGATTGAGTGCCAGGAACCCTCACCGGTTCCCGCTCTCCTGGCTTAGAAGCCAGCTGCCCTTGTTTGAGTCCTGGCTCCCAGGTAGTGAAAGTGTTCCTCCAGCCTCAGTTTCCCCATCTGCACATTTGAGCAAGCACTCCCATGTGGGGCATGAGAGCGCTTGCTTTGTGGGGTCACTGTGGAATTAACTCAGTTCAGTCAGCCTCTGTCACCTGGTCACGTGTAACAGCCTCGTTCCCACGGGGGACACTTTACATCTGAGAATGCCCGAGTTATGGGAAGGGAAAAAGTTAGAGCCATGATTCCCAACCTTCCTAAGGCTGCGACCCTTTAATACAGTTCTTCACATTGTGGGGATCCCC
Organism: Mus caroli; assembly: GCF_978045245.1. Taxonomy (NCBI): domain Eukaryota; kingdom Metazoa; phylum Chordata; class Mammalia; order Rodentia; family Muridae; genus Mus; species Mus caroli. The sequence goes on along the minus strand of NW_028227259.1, from coordinate 118,819,190 downwards.
AGCCATAAGACGATTTCATTGCTACCTCATAACTGTAATTTGCGACTGTTTTGAGTCATAAATACCTGTCGCAGCCCACTGGTTGAGAACCACCAGTCTAGAGGTTCTCAGCTTCCTCCTGGCAGAGCTGCAAGCCAGCATCCGGTAACTCTTGGTCCCCTCAAGTCCCAGAAAAGCCAGCGATTGGCTCAGCTTTGTCATGAAAGCCATCTTGAAGTGACCTCTCTGAGCTCTGCCATCAGCTGCTGTGTGACTCCAGGAAGTGTCTTTACCTCTCTGTTCCCAGGGCTGTCACCCAGAACTTGGTATCGGTCAGAGTTCTGCCAGGATAAGGTTCATGCCACTTTGCTTGCCATTCTTGCCCTGGCCTGGCCCCCTTTGCCTTGGGTCCTATGCACTGGATCCTGTAAGCTGGCCAGGCAGGTCCCTTTGGCCGTGACTCTCACTTCCGTCCCTCCTTCGAGCTCATTTCTGACCATGGCTTCCCCTTTCTGTCCCAGGGCCCAGGCCACTCCTAGCTGTGTGAGCCCTGGGGAGTCAACCCACCTCTCTGGTCTTGTTCTCTCATTGGTAAGGGAGGGTCCAGGCCAGGCACACAGGAAACCTTCTCAGGTCTGCCTCAGATGAAGTGAGGGGTTGGAGCGGGCCCCAGGAGGTGGAGTGGGGAGGGGGCGGCCAGGGAATCAGTGTTTCCCTTCGGGTAGTGAGTAAGGCGGCCTCTCCCCACACACATGCTGTTCTCCCTGCCCTGCACAAAGGGCTCCTTAGTCCCCTGGGCGACTGTTTTTCCTGAGGGTGGAGTGGCTTGGGGTCCACCCAGGTGACAGAACAGATGACTGCCCATGGGCAGGTCTTCCTGTGCTTGTCCATGTGTGTGCAATGCATGTTCCAAGGGAATGAGCCTGTGGGCTCTGGGGGAGGGGGAACCCCAAGAGGGGAGTGGAAACTTGTTGTGGAGCTAACTGCCGGTGGGGACCCATTGGCCTGGTTTCCTCCCATGTCACCTTGACACAGATAAGGTTCGAGAATGCTTATAAACTGGGAAAGGGAGGGAAGGAGGGAAGGACAGACATGTCAGTATGTCAGGACCATCAGAACCCCTCTTGGATACAAGCTCTGACTGAGAGCCAGTAGGTGTGGGTGGGCCTGACTGGGCCTCAGTTTCCTTATCTGTAGAGGGACTCAGGGGAAGCGTGACCCTATGGGGTTGCTGGGTCTCATAGGTCAGGCAGCCCTGTATATAGTAGGTGCTCAGTAAACTACCTGTTTGTGGGTAGGAGGGCAGAATTGGGTAGGTAGTCACTTGGGCGGAGCCTCTCCTTGGGAGACCAGTCATCCCTAAGGAGAATGACTGCGTGTGTCTCTGACTCTGTCATTATGACACCCACAGTGACCAAGGATCCTGCAGCAGGTGCAGAGTCACTTCCCTCATAGAGACGAGATTGAAGCTCAGAGGCATGGGACAGCCTAGCTGGGGGGTTGGGGGTAGGGGGTGTCACAGTTCTGTAGACTCTGAGCCTCTTATCCCCTCACTACCCATGACGCCAGCTGCCCAGGCATTCCCAGGGCATCACTTTGGACAATCTCGGCCCTTGCCACTTCTGCCTGGCACACTCTGAGTTCAGCTATGTGTGTCTGGGTGTCGCCAGGCCTCTGGTATGACGTGGGAATCTGGACACTTCCTGCTTGATAAGGGAGCTGTGGAAGTCTCCATCACTGGTCAGTTTGGATAAATATCAGACCCTTCCTGTCTCTCCTCCCGCAGACTCAGTTTACTCCCCTGGGGAGGAGACATCAGTTCCTAGCTTGAGGGGTTAGGGTTTAGATGAGAATGTGTGTGAAGTTCTGGTGTGAGGCATTTAGTGCCCATACTGCGGCCAATGCCATGATTCCACGTGGCGTCCCTGGGGCATGCTGGGAGTGCCCAGGCAGGGCTTTGCATTTGTGCCTCAGGGTCCCTTCCTTTGAGCCTCATTGCCACAGGATTGCTTAGGCCATTTTAAGGAATTGGGGGGTGGGGTGGTGACCTCTGTCTCCCAGCCCAGAGATGGGCAGTCTCTATTCTCACCACCTTTCAGAAGAGTGAACTGGGCATCAAGAAAGCTCAGAGGAACCCTGGCTTTAAAGCTGGGAAGTTTCTGGGTTCCAGTGCCCACCTGGTCCTCACCTCTCCGGACTTCCCTCCCCTGCTGTAAATTGAGGGGAGGTTAAATAACAGCGGCATAGCCACCACCATTTATTGAGCACATACTACGCGCCAGACATCATGCAGGGCTTGAATGATAACATTTAATCTTTACAGCAGCCCTTGAGAGAGGAGCTGCTACTTTCACAGGGCTGGGGGTAAAACCTGGAGCCTTGCACACGCCAATCAAGTGTCCTATGGGCACATCCCCAAGGTTTCCTGAGATAGAATCTTCTTCAGTTTCGCTTTAGACCACGGATCTGTCTGCCTCGCTCCCAAGTGCTGGGATTACAGGTTAATGCTACCACATCCCACTGTATAATTTAAAGCAGGAACATGACACACCAAATAATCACAGATCAAAGACAGGAGCAGTTGTTCCTAGAAGGTAGAAAGTTTTACCCCCATTTTATGGATGAGAAAATTGAGGCCCAGATAGGAGATGTGACCATTGGTGGCAGGAAAGAGGAGGGCAAGATAGAGTGGGAGATGTCTTAAGGCTATAAAACCCTTTCCAGAGTCCTCTGTGACCTGGGGACTATCCGAACGAGAGTAGCTGGCTCAGAGAAAGAGACCCTAGGATTTGAGACTCGCCTCCACCCTCACCTTTCCGAAGCTGGATGTTAGCTTTGGTGGGAACCTTCTGAAGTAGACACTTCCTATATCTGTATGCTAGGCCCTGTGCTGAGGCTGGGGCATGGCTGGGACTATCAGGGTCACTGATCTGGGAAGGGTTACTTAGCTGTAATCACATAGCCCCCACTGGGCTTTTGAAAACAAACAGCTCAGTGCCAGCTGAATGGACCTCACCAGAAACTCCAGTGTTCTCAGATGACAAGGAAGTGGAGTCTCAAAGGATGTGACTTTCGAGTCTCAACAGCCCCGTCTTTCCACTAAGCCATACTCAGCTTCTAGTCTGGCCAGCCCTCTGGACCTGGGGTCTTTTGCAGATGCCCCATTCCAGTGAGAGCTCTTAGGGGATATTTCTGTGACATGGGCCGGCCCTCGAAGGCTTATGTAAAACCAAGTGACTGCAGTGGCCACGTTGGCCATGCCCTCCTTGGGTCTAGTGAGTCACCCCAGCCGTGTCCCGCTTGGATGATGTGAGCATCGGAGGGGGACACCCTCCAGGTGGAGGGACCCAGCAGGACACAGGAGCTCTGTCTGCTCCGGACAGACGGCCACTGTGCAGCAACCAGGAAGTGGGCTGGGCTCAGACAGACTAGGTAAATACCAGCAGGGAGGGCCCTTCATGGCGTGATGCACCCTGCTGCCTCCTGCCAGGGGCTTGGGGGCTGTGGGCAACCACAACCTGGCAGGCGGCGGGTCCCACTCTGCCAAGGGACTGAGCTCCCGTTAGTCGCTCTGAGGTGGCTGCCAGAGTCCACCTCCCAAGAGGGATCCAGTCACTTAGTCTCCCCTGACAGGCTCAGTTTCCCGGTTGGTTCTTCATATATTCCCTAGTAATAATAATAATAATAGCTTGAGGGTGGCATTAAGGGCTCAGATACCAGCCTGGCCTTATCCAGCATCTACTGGCTGTGCTTAAGTCTGTCTCCCCTAACTCCTTTGACAGTGAGTGTCTTGGGGAGAATTCCCAGTCAGCCACAACCCAGGCCTGGGCAACTCTGATCCAGAGTCACATAGTCCCCCAGCCCCTCCTACATGTTTGTCCCTCCCTTCCTGAGTCCCCTTATCCTTGTCAAATAGCCCCGTCCAAGGCCCAGTCCCGGCTGGGGAAGTGGCTTAGTGGATCCAGTGCTCGACTAGCTTAGCCTCGTGAAGCCCTGAGCTTAATCCCTAACACTGCCCACGCTGGATATGGTGGTATGCCCCTGGAACCCCCAGCACCCAGGGGGTGTAGAGAGACAGGAGGACCAGACGTTGAAAGCTATCCTTGGATACGCAGCAAAGCCAGGGCCAGTTTGAGATGCATGAGGCCCTGTCCCAAAAGGAAAACCCCAGCTCCTGTGCCTGTGTGTGGCCTTGCATCCCGGAGCTGGGATGCAATGATATAGCTTGCTTCTTTCTTGGCCTTAGCTTCCTCATCTAGAAGGCGGGGCCACACAGCTGCTGCCTTCTCTGGTACCCGCTAACTTCCATCCCATCCTTGAGTCCTTCTCTCAGGACTGAACCAGATAGCTGGCATTTGTGGTCACATTTATTTGTGGTTCCCACAGGAGTCGGGGTCCCCAGTGGTCAGCCAAGGAACCCGAGGATGATGAAGAAACCCACAAAGTCTGTCTGAGTCCAGGGTCCAGTTCAATGTCCAGGGTCTGTCTCCTGCTGTAGAGCCCCCACTCGTCTGCACTCAACCCTGGTCCTTGCTCTTATTCACCAATGGTCCTCAGTATCCCCCCCCACCCCCACCGCACTCTCTACATTCTGCCATCTAACCCATTCCAGGGAACTTTAGTCCTTCCCCCTGCTCCTCCAGCCCCCCCCCGGCCCCAGAGCTGGTGCTCCCCTGCCCTGCACCTGCAGGAACCTCAGGGGTCCCTGATGCCCCTACATGGTGTTCAGTCCTGGCGGAATGGTGACTCTGAATGAATGTCTTCCTCAGGGGCGTAGGCTCTGGAAGGGGAAGAGGAGATAAGCAGATGGTGTATGCTGATGTGAAGTGTGTCACCTGCCACATTCACTGTGACATTACCTGCCGTACTCACTGTGACATGCAGAGTTAGTTTAGACCAGGAAAAAAAAAAATCAAAGTACTGTCCTTTTTTTTTCTTTCTTATTTTTAAAATTCATTTATTTTAATAACTATGGATATTTCACCTGCATGTATGTATGTGCACCACATGTGTGCCTGGTGCTCACGGAGGCCAGATGAAAGCATCAGACCCCCTGGGACTGGAGTCACAGACAGTTGTGAGCTGCCCCGTGGATGCTGGGACTTCAGCCTGGATCCCCTGGAAAAAGCAGTGGTTTCTCCAGCCTCTCCATCCTTCTTTGAGACAGGGTCTCACTTAAGTAGTCCTGGCAGAATCAGAACTCACTGCGTAGACCAGACGGGCATCAAACAAACTCACCAAGATGCCTTCCTGCCTCTTGCTCCTGAGTAATGGAATTGAAGCAAATGGCGAAGCAAAGGGCTGGACCACGGTGGAGGCCACCATCCTGTCCACCCACACTAGGGTTTCCGGTCCTTTGTTCCTTTGTGTCTACCCCGGGGCCGTGCATACATGTGACAGCTAATAACGGCCCGTTTAGAATGTGTTGATCCAGAAGGCAAGACCTGAGGAAAGCCAGCCCCCTGCCGCCCTCCCCAGGAGCAGAGATGTCTTGCTTGCCCAAACCTGCCCCTGGGTTTAAGCAGCTTTTCTTGCTCACGTAATGAGGTCGGCATCTGATAGTCTTGTGCCAGGGTTTCCATGAGGCCTGGCAAAGCCCTGCGAGTGAAGAGGATGCCTCCCTTCCTCTCTGGGCCAAGCAGACAATGGCGAGCGAGCCCTCTGGCTGCACTGCATCCTGGGCATACTTTGCAGCCTGCTGTTTACTGAGGCACCCTCAATCTGGTGCCTCCTTTTTTTTTTTTTTTTTTTTTTTTGCTTTTCGAGACAGGGTTTCTCTGTGTAGCCCTGGCTGTCCTGGAGCTCACTTTGTAGACCAGGCTGGCCTCGAACTCAGAAATCCTCCTGCCTCTGCCTCCCGAGTGCTGGGATTAAAGGCGTGCGCCACCACGCCCGGCAATCTGGTGCCTCCTTACCTGGTAACTTCTGCCCTCAAGCAGGCACAGAAACAAAGGTTCCCAGAGGCTATGGTGAACTTTGCAGTTATTAAGAGGGACACCCCCCCCCAATCTGATCCCCAGAATGTATGATGTCAGCATGCACATTCTTGCCACGCCCCACTGGCCAAGGGGTCATGGCTGCAGAGTGTATGATCTCGGGCCATGTCCCCATAGTCGGGGCCTCTGTGGCAGAGAGGAAGGCAGGGAGACCTTACTGGGGACCTGGGTCCCACTGGCATCCCACACTGCATCCCTGGGCCACTCCTGAGCTTCTGGGGACAATACTAGTAGCCTTTGCACCACTGGCTAGCTCTGCTGGCTGCCTGCTTTGTTGTCTCCCAAGGAGGGATTGCTACTGAATTTGCTCATGCTGGTATTCCTAGGCAGACACAGGCCTGACACACAGTAGATGTTCAGGAGCATTTTGTAGAGTAGGTGAGCAGACAGGCCCTGAGATCTGTACCCTCCTTGAATCCATCCTGTTGAAGCTGCTGCCTGTGTGGATGCCAGTTTGCCACAAAGATTTGTGGGGGGTGGGGTTCACTATGTAGCCCAGGCTGGCCCTGAGCTTGGACTCTTCTTGCCTTTTGTGCCTTAGTTCTGGGTCTGAGGGCGTGCAGCCCACACCTGGCTTCAATGTGTAGGTTTTGTTCCCTTCCGATTTCCTTAAATTTACCATGTAGCCAAGGATAACCCAGAACTCCTGAGCTGCCTGCCTCTTGTTTCCCAAATGCTGGGATTATAGGCATGCATTCACCATGTCTGACTGATACATAGCTTTTGTTTTTCTTTTTGCCTGTTTGTCTTTTAACAGGGTAAGGACACTTGAGGCTAAAATATTTGGCAACTGTTGCTTTAAATGAACTCTCCTGGGAGGATGTTGTATGGGGGCATCTGTCCCTCACATGCACCCTATCCCAGACCCCTTCCCTTACTTAGGGGCATCAGCAAACCATGCCCACATGAGGGGACGAAGGGCCCAGGATTGCTCCGAGCACGGGCACGTGTGTGAACATGGAGAAAGGAACGGAACACAGTCGAGGAGACACCGCCCCACCCCCGCCTCTCTCCTGAGGGGCCCTCCCTGCTTGGCTGGCACAGGGTCGGAATGTGTAATAACAGCCTTCAGGGCAAATTAGAACAGGGAGTGAACTCTTCCTGGCCACAGAGAAAGAGCGGGGCACAAGGGGAAGGGAGACTGTATGTCTGCGCGTGCGCACCGCCAGTGGGAGCCCAATCTTCTCAGGGACCTTTTTCAAAGTCATATGCTCCCCGGGTGGTCTTATTTTCCTCGGCTGTGAAATGGGAGCACGGTGAGGCTGAGGCTGGAGGGGTGTGGCCAAGGCTGGAGGCCATACCACAATGGGGGCTGGGTGGGGGGATTAAGGACCACAGTCTGAGACCCTGTCACATTGTGATAATAGGGATTAAATACAAGAAGCAACATTGTCGGTGGGGTTGTGCCTAGAGACGTGTGACCTACTTCTTGTTACAATAGTCCTACACTGAAGGATGCTGTTACCACCTCTCTACCACAAGTAGAGAATGTGAGGCCCGGGATTCGAGGCTATGGTGATAAGCACTCCTCCCCGGCGCCATGCTGTGCGGGCTCTGCTCCGCTCTGCTCTCCAGGCCCTGCCCAGTAAACTCAGGGGCTGGGGAAGACCAGAGCTCCGCAATTCACACAAGTTTGAGCCTTGACTTTGCCACTAGCCCACGTGGCCTCAGGCAACTTATTTCTCGACTCTTGAACCTCCGTTGTTTCCTCACCCCTAACAGGATAATTGTAGCAGCACCTACCTGCCGGGCAGGGTTAATCAGCCTCTGCCCTATTGGCTTTTCTGGCTGGCTCTTTGCATTTTTCCCCAGGTATTGAATGAGGAGGGTTCGTGGTATCCTGGCCTTAACCCACTAGATGTTAGTGGCTTACTCCCTTGTACAGTAGGGTGACAGGTGTCACTGAACATAGCCCTGTGGCCTTGGTCCATCGTTTCAGGAGGACTGGCTGAGTGCATACATGCGAGCGTGTGTGCGTGTGTGTGTGTGTGTGTGTGTGTGTGTGTATGTGTGTGAGAGAGAGAGAGAGAGAGAGAGAGAGAGAGAGAGAGAGAGAGAGAGAGAGAGATGTGTGTGTGTGAGAGAGAGAGACAGACAGACAGACAGACAGACTTAGGACCAGCTTCAGTAAACACTCTCTACTCCCAACAATGATGGTTGATTTTGTAATTATTTCAACATGACCAGAGCCAATCATGATTATTGTGGACATGACCAGGGCTAGCTCACTCCAGGTGTCCTGACTTGGGGGCCTCCAGGAACCCGAATGTTGTCCAGTTTGGGGAGGAGATAAGACACCATGGCAGCTTCCTAGGGGTGCCTGAGCGAGGGTCGCAGGGCTGCCCTGGCCGGGGATGGAATGACCAGCTGTGTGGATCACTGAGGGCACGTAGCTCTCGACCTCGGGTCCCTGGTGAGGTGGGCACAGTATACCTGGAAGGATACTTTTAATAGCTGGCCCTGAGCATCCCGCCCCCACCATGTGCATACACTGTTCCTAAAGAGCCGAGACCAGAATCACAGGACCCCATCTGCATGCAGATGACAGGCGGAGAGGACCTCTAGTCTCAAGGGGCCTTACAAGGGGCTAGCTCTGAGTAGTGTTTCACAGGCCTGGGAGACCTCAGGAGGAGGTGTGGCTACTCCTGTTTTTCAGGTGAGAAAACCAAGGCCCAGAGAGAAAAATCTGATTAGACTCAGCTTTGTTCCTCCTGCTGCAGGTCTGAAGATACCCATTTTCCAGAGGGGAACACAGAGGCTCTGGCCCTCCAGTGACTTGCCCTCAGGCACACTCTCTGTGTAAGCATCAAAACTGGAATTAGAAATGAAGGCCCAGTGACTCCAAAAGCCAGCTCTCTCTCCTTGCTGGCGTCAGGAGAGAAGCCACCCCTGGCAGGCATTTCTCCCCATTTGCGTGCCTGGCTCTGCCCGTAAGAGAGGCCCCTAGCCATGTTCCCACCTGGGCAAGCCTTTCCTGGCAGTTTCAGAGCAAACGTGGTGGGCATCAGTTTGTTGATTTTCTTCGTGTGGGGCCTAAGGAGGAGGTACCCACAAACTCCTGTATTCACTGGCAAGGGAAAGACTTCCAGGACACTGGTCTAGCTGCCCAGGGCTCTGCCCTGCTGGCTCTAGGTGAACGTACGTTGGGCCTGAAAACTGAAGAAAAACAAAATATCAAACAAACAAAAAAACCCCAAAAAACCAACTTGTCTTCGAAAGGCATGTGTCTGCCCTTGGAAACCTCAGTTTCCGCATTTGAGAAATGGGTACAAAGAACACGGTTATCTCTCCCCTCCATCCCATGGGGACTCAGGATGGATGTGTTCCCTGCCTGGGTATCATGGCCTGGCAGGTAATCTAGGAAAGAGAGAGAGGTAAGGGCTAGAGGAAGGTTCTCAGAGCAGGGGACAGTTGGGTACACAGAGGGCAGGAGCCAGTCAGGCTGAGGGAAGAGCAGTACTTCACTCTGATATCAATTTAAATCTGGGACTGCCCCTTACAGACCTGGAAGATGGGTAACGATGGTGCTGGAGAAGCCGTGGGGACCACCACCCTGTAGTGTAGGGTCCCATGGCTCCTCAGAACACCTACTTGGTCACAGGGGTACTTGTAGGCATTCTGAGCACTCCCCTGCATCTTAGTCACTTTCCCTGTCAAGCCTTGTCTCCCCATCTCATAGATGAGGAAACTGAGGCTGGGACACGCTGATTGGCTCAGCGTCACACTGGCTGTGTGGAGCTGGCTGTGAGACCGGGTCAGAGGGCTCAGTATCCAGGCTTAGGGCTGGCTCCCAGACCTTCTCATGCAGCCCATGTCTGTCCTGGGTAGCTGGGCTGGAGGCAGACAGACTCATGTCTCCTGGTTCCTGAAAGAGGCCCCTGTTGTGGCTCCTGCCTGGGGCTGGCGGCCGACCACATCTGGGAGTGGCCATCTCAGCCCCTGTCATTACAACGGTGGCTTTGAAGCAACTGGCAACAGTGCTGTTTGCCCATGTGGGAGGGGGCTTCCTGAAACCTCTACCACTGGCCAGGCTCTGCCTGACCCCCTCTTAGTCCCCAGTGTGCTGACCGCACCCCCCCCCATTTCCCAGCAGGCCGAGAAGTACAAACAGATCTGGGTCCAGTATGGCAGATCCTGGTGATGGTCCTCGTGCAGTGCCTGGGGAGGTGACTGAGCCCCCTGGAGACGAGAGTGGTACCTCTGGTGGGGAGGCCTTCCCCCTCTCTTCCCTGGCCAATCTGTTTGAGGGGGAGGAAGGCTCCTCTTCTCTTTCCCCGGTGGATGCTAGCCGTCCTGCTGGCCCAGGCGATGGACGTCCAAACCTGCGTATGAAGTTCCAGGGCGCTTTCCGCAAGGGGGTTCCCAACCCCATTGACCTGTTGGAGTCCACCCTGTACGAGTCCTCAGTAGTGCCTGGGCCCAAAAAAGCGCCCATGGATTCCTTGTTCGACTACGGCACTTACCGTCACCACCCCAGTGACAACAAGAGATGGAGGAGAAAGGTCGTGGAGTGAGTATTCCTGGCTGTCTGGTTGGTACTGAATCCATCACATGCCCATATATCCACTTACCCACCCATCCATCCATCTACCCATCCATCCACCCACTCCTCCATCTATCCATCTACCCACCCACCTGCCCATCAATCCACCCCTCCATTATCCACCTATTCTTCCTTCCATCCATCCATCCATCCATCCATCCATCCATCCATCCATCCACTCACCTACCATATATCTATCATCATCCATTTTTCTTTCTTTTTTTTTTAAAGATTTATTTATTTATTATTATATGTAAGTATACTGTAGATGTCTTCAGACACTCCAGAAGAGGGCTCCAGATCTTGTTACAGATGGTTGTGAGCCACCATGTGGTTGCTGGGATTTGAACTCTGGACCTTCGGAAGAGCAGTCGGGTGCTCTTACCCACTGAGCCATCTCACCAGCCCTCATCATCCATTTTTCATTTATCTATCTATTCAATATTTATCCATCTGCCCACCCACCTGTCCATCCATTATCCTCCATTCATCTGCCTGATTATCTGCCTGTCTCTTTGTCCACCCACCCTCCAACCATCCATTAATACACCTATTATCTATCTTTCTACCTCTTGTCCATCACACACCCATCCATCCATCCCCCTACTTATCCATCGACCCATTCTTCATTTATCCATCCATAACCTACTATCCACCATCTCTCCATCCACCTACCCATATATACATACATACCGTACATATATCTACTCCTTTATATAACTACCCATCTGTCTACACACACACACACACACTTCCAGCTGTCCTGGAACTCACTCTTGTAGACCAGGCTGACTTTGACCTCACAGAGGTCTTCCTTCCTCTGCTTCCCAAGTGCTGAGATTAAAGGTATGTGCCACTATCCCCTGGCCTTTCACTCGCCTTTCCATCCACCAGCCCATTATCCACTTGTCTGTCTGTCTGTCCTACACAGCCAAAGGTGCACTTGTTCATTATAATCCACGTGTGTATCCACCTGTCCCCACATGCATCCAGTTTCTACTTCCGCATGTCCAGTCCATTCCTCCAGAACGTGATTGTCTAGGTGGCTCCCTGCTGTCTGACCCTCTTGTCTCCAACCTGTCCAGTTGTCCATCTGCACAGCCAACTTCCCTCCAATCTATCATTTACTTCTCAAAATGTCTATATAATCTCCAGCCATTCATCAGTATGTCTGTCTGTCTCTGTCGTTCTCTGTCTGTCTGTCTCTGTCTTTGTCTCTCTGTCTCTCTGTCTCTCTCTCTGTCTCTCTCTCTCTATTTGAGACAGGGCTCGGTCTGCAGCTCAGCCTGGCCTTAGCTTGCGATCCTCTTGTCTCAGCATCCTAAGTGCTGGGGTTACAGGTGTGTGGCACCACACTGCACTCATCCACTCTTGATGGCTGCCTGATTCCTTTCCCCTCCTCCTCCTCCTCTTCTCTCTGTTCTAGCCTCAGGTTCATCCACCCAGCTCCATTTTTGTGGCCACAGATCATCCACTTGTTCACGCGTTTATCTCTCCATTCATATCCCGAGTGGAAGCCTCAGGTGCTAATCCTTTCTCTCCCGAGAAGGAGGCCTGGCTGGAAGGTAGAAGAGTGGAGAGAAGCCCCCATGAGTGATGGTCCAGGCCCTCTCAGGATGTTGTCTCCGCCAGCCCGGTTGCAGACAGGAACCTTCAGTCCCAGACACCATGATCTGGGCCTGTCTTCTCCATGGCCTCTGCTAAGTAGAGTGTCACAGTATGGTGTCTGTCATGTGTGGGAGTGCAGACACTTCCCCAGGCTCCTCCTGCCGTGAGCTGCCTCTGATCTGGTTGAATAGGTGGTTACATCCTTCCTAGGTCCCTTCTGCTGTCCTGTAATATGTCCTGAAATGACTCAGACTTGGACATCAGCACTTTTCCTACCTAGAGCCTCCACGTGTATCCAAGAGTACCACCCGAAGTCTGGAGATGCCTGAAGCTGTGGCGTCTTCTCCTAGGCCCTTGCTGACCAAAGACTGGCTTCCAGTCAGTCAGAGGGCAGCTCTTCCCTGTGCTTACATAGCTAGGAGATGGCTCTCTAGCATCCACGGGGGCTCATGGGTGATGTCTGGACTGCTACAGCGAACAGCTCCCCAGAGGTGGAGTTGATTGTTCCCAAGGAGCCTGCAGTGAGCCAGGCCAGGTTTAGCTCCTGACTCAGAAGTGCCTTCAGGTTTGGGATGCACGCGGTGCAGTGACAAGTGAAGGTCCATGATTCGAGATGGGGAGGTGCTAATGCCAGACAAGGAATAAGGGACAGGAGAGGTGGCTCTGGAAGACTTCTCAGGAAGGTGGTACCCAGACAGGACAATCACATGGTTAGGCAGCCATCCCTGGCCAGGATGTGCAAGAGTGTATCTCATCAGGACCAAGGGGGGTGTAGTCAATCACTTGTGAGGGATGTTGTCCAGTCACTGTTCAGATGGGGAAACTGAGGCCCCAAGCAACAGGGAGTCCCATTGTACCACCTCCTTTCCCTCCCTCAAGCCTTTCTGAAGGTGCACCCTAGCCTGGTCCCTGGAGAAATTAGAGAAAATTTGGAAGAACCAAGGCAAAATTTGGGGCCCCAAAGGTTTTCAGTGGTATCCAGTGGTATCTGGTGGGAACCAAGTTCTTTTTATATAGAGGGTCAGAGGATCAGGAAAATTGGTTGGAGGATGCTCCAGCTCTTGCTCTGTGGAGCATTCCATGGCCAGCATCCTCATTCCCATAGTGCCTTTGGGCCCTGAGCAGAGGGATGAAGGAGACCAGGCCTCCCACTTCATGCCCTATGTAGCTGCTCTCTTCCTTTTTTTCTTCCTTCCTGGTCCTCTGCTTCCCCGCCCCCCCCCATCTTCTCTCTCTCTCTCTCTCTCTCTCTCTCTCTCTCTCTCTCTCTCTCTCTCTCTCTCTCTCTCTCTCTCCTCTCTCTCTCTCCTCTCTCCTCTCTCTCTCTCTCTCTCTCTCTCCTCTCCTCTCCTCTCTCCTCTCTCCTCTCTCTCTTCTCTCTCTCTCTCTCTCATTTATTAAATAAACTGTAGCTGTCTTCAGACATACTAGAAGAAGGCATCAGTGCATCCCATCTGTGCCAGCCTGGGCTGGATGGCAACATGGCAGAGAGAGGATCTCTGTCCTCATGGTGTCCAGGCTAGCTCTTTCTCTCTGGTGCCCAATTAATGTTTGCGGAATAACTATACAGATGTCTCTCTTTTGTCTTCCTCAGCCCTCTCTGGGTCCTGTCACGCTTCTCTGCCTTGCTCTGTGGCTCAGCGTCCCTGCCTTGCACACACAGGCTTCAGACACGTGGCTCTCAGGAATGATGGTGATTTTGGCTAACATGTATCGCATGTTTGTGTGTAGTGGGCTCTGAGCTAATTCCCCGCTTTTATGGTCTCTTCTGTCCCAAACATTGTTGGATGATAAAAGTAATGAGGGAGCGAGTGAGTGAACAAGTTCCTTTCCCTGCCTTCTGCCAGGCTTTTTCCGCCTCAGACAGTGCTCATGAAAGGCCAGATAGTAAGCTCAGGTGGTCGAATACAGCCCGGCATGCTCAGGGCCCCGGCTTCGGTTCCCATCCTTGCATTAGCCAGGCATAGTGGCTCGCATTGACGTCCCAGCATTCAAGAGGCCAAGGTGGGGCATTCAAGATCAGTTTGGGCTGCGTGTCCCTTACAAAGCCAGTCTGGGTGACACAAGCCCCTGTCTCTCACACACAAAGGTGTTCAGTGTTCAGTAAATGTTAGATGGAGGATGGGGAAGATGGATGGGCAGGTGAGAGGGATGAAGGGGGGTAGGCAGCGAGTGGTGAGGTGGAAGGATGAACAGATGAGCATAAAGATGGATGGAGGGGTGAGTGGGTGGAGGGGTTAGTGGGTGAATAGAGGGATGAATGGATGGATGGATGGATGGATAGATGGATGGGTGGGTGATAGATGGATAGATGAATGGATGGAGATGGATGGGTGGATGGATAGGTGAGTGAGTGAGTGAGTGAGTGAGTGGTTAGATGGAGGGAGGGGAGGTGGGTGGGCTAGAGGATGGGCAGGCTTGCATCCTTTTCCTGTTTTTCTGCCCAACACACAGTAGGCCAGCTTACCTCTTCCTGGGCAAAGCATCCCATAGTATTCTTTAGTCCCTTGGGTTTCATTTCCCCAACCTCTGACTACCCTAGGTGAGGGAGCACAGTGCAGGCAGAGGCTAAACTCCTGGTATCCTCCTTTTGTCCCCTCTAGGAAGCAGCCACAGAGCCCCAAAGCTCCTGCACCGCAGCCACCCCCCATCCTCAAAGTCTTCAACCGGCCCATCCTCTTTGACATTGTGTCCCGGGGCTCCACAGCCGACCTAGACGGACTGCTCTCCTTCTTGTTGACCCACAAGAAGCGCCTGACTGATGAGGAGTTCCGGGGTGAGCCGCCCCAGTGGGCAGGGGGAGGGGTCTGCTCTGCTTGGGTAATCCTCTTCCCGGGTTTGCATATCTCTTTGGGCCAAACACACCAGAAGATCATTGGGCATCCTTTACCACATTATGGAACCTCGGAACCTCTCTGGGTCTTGGCTGCCTATAGAATTCATTCATGCAGTAGCTAACCAAAGTTTAGCCACGGGGGCTCTAACACACTTCTACACATTGGTGGTGTTGCTCCCCTAGCCCCGAAGTGCTCTAAACACAGGCAGCTGGAATCCCTTGTCTCCCGTGGGTAGCATGGCAGTGGGTTGGGATAGCTGGAAGGTGGCAGAGTGGTAGGTTGGGGTTCTCAGTGACACGTCTAGAGATCTGCCTCACCCTCACCAACTCCCCTCCCTGGCCTGACTCCCTCAGTCGCCACCCACAACATCCCTTTGCAGGGCTCCACAAAACCTGCATCCTCCCCTGCATGTTTTTCTGGCTGGAGACTGATTAGCTCAACTGATTTTCAGGGGTATCTGGAATCTCTGCCCCACCCGTCCCAGAAACCCCTCCACACGCCCTCGGGGTAGTTCACAACCTCTGTCAATGGGCCATTTAGAGCCGGGCTCCAGCAGGCTCCATAGCCACAGACATTCCGCCACCTGGTGGTCATCTGAGGAACTGCTTCCTCTTTAGCAGTGGTTCCACAGCGGAAGCCGGGACCCAGGACCCGATTCCCCTTGTGCCAGATGTGATTTGGAATCACGGAAGGTGCCTGGGTGGCTCCTTTAGTGAGTTCTTACTAATTCAGCGAGATGCCACTGGGTACCGATGAAGTGCCAGACACTGGGCTGGTGTCCGGAGGGAGGTGGAGGTGAGGTGGGGCAGAAAATGAGGAATTGAGCAAGGCAGATAAGATTCTCGGTCTCAAGTGGCTCTCGGTTATTCAGGAGGGGCGGGCATTGCTCTTGCGACCACGTAAACAAGCAAACAAGCACTGAGTTACAAACAGTGAAGGGTATCTAGTCAGGGGATGTGAAACAACCCCTCACCCCCCAAACCCCCCCCCCTTAGTCCAAGCGAGTTACGTTAGTGTGTGAAAAGGGACGAAGGACTGTTTCAGGTTGGATAGCTATGAAGGGACAGTGATTACAAAGACCCCGTGGCTTTCCATGACCTCTGAGATGACTATAGTAACTGCTGTATGCAAAGTGGATGAAGGACCACAGAGGCTGGGCAAGCCAAGGGGGCAGGGCTATCTTGGGCTTGTGAGAGACAGTGCCTGTTTCAAGGTGATGGTGGCAGAGATGACAGCCAAAGGGGTACAAGAAAAATGGATAAAACAGACATGCTGCAACAGGCGTGGGGCGGGGCTGGGCTGGGGTGGGGGCGCTGAGGATTCAGGATGGGACTCCAGGGAAGGGAATTGTGTTACCATGGAGAGCTGATATTGCTGGTGATACTGATAAAATGGAGGGTTGATACCACCCATGACAGAGATTGGGGATGCATCTGCACAGCCCCCAGGGGCTCTGCCGGCATTCAGGGCAGCCCCCACCTGGTGCCCATGGGAAGCTGTACCCACAGATGGGATGGGTTCAGTGAACAGCTGGCTGGTGTTAGCCTGGGCCAGCTGCCCAGAAGATGGGAGAAAGGCTGGGGTGGGGGTCAGGCTGGATGCTTCCCAGGCTTCCGGCTCTCCCTGTATCTGGGGAGGGGGCCTTACATTTCCTTCCACAGGATGCTAAACACAGCATTGACATTTAAGGGGGACTCGTTGATGCCTGGGGTCCTGTGAATCACAATATTGGTTGACTCACCGATGTCCCCTTGATTGCCGATGAGCGAGAGATAATGCCAAGATGCCAATCCTGAGGGTCAGCTGGCAAAGCTCACCCTCACCCCATGTCTGTGGCTCCCACCTTGGATCCATCGCCCAGGCCTGGTTGGTGGTGTTGGTGGGCGCTTGCTTTTTACTGATTCTTTAGAGACGGAAGCTAGTTCCTGTAGCCAAACACATCGTAGCAAGGGAAAGGAACGTAGAAAAGGGTGTTGGTGAACATTGGGGAGAGGTGACAGGCACCTGGCCCACTCAGACTTCGAAAGATGTTGGACAGGAATGGAAAGCGTTTACACTTATGTGTCTATGCCCTCCCCGCCCCCGACACACTGTGCCCCTCTTTATACCCAGTCCAAGCTTTAGGGAGCATTGTGGCCAGCCCTTCACTCCCCTCTAGCCACTGGTGTAAATGCTTCACAGGACAGGCTTCTGGGTTCTCATGTGTGGACAAGTGCTGTCTGACATGCGTCTTGCTTTTAGAGCCGATAAAGGCTCTCACAAGCTCAGTGGGGTAAAGTACCCACTGTGACAGCAGGAAGACCTGGGTTCAGATCCCAGCATCCACAGAAAAAGACAGGCAAGGTGGCACATGTCTGGGATCTCCCACTCTTGAGGAGGTGGGAACAGGCAGATAACCCCCTGCACCTACCTACCCACCACCCCTACTCCCTGCCGCCCAGAGCCTCCCTGAGCCAGTGAGCTGCAGGTTCAGTGAGAGACTCTGTCTGGAAAGAAAAGCGGAGAGTGATGAGGCAGACATCCAATGCTGGCCCGAGGCCTCCATGCAGACACACATAGGAAGCACAGAAGGAGGGAGAATGGTTCTGATAGGTCTGAGCCAGGCTGTGGTGGCGCACACCTTTGATCCCAGCACTCAGGAGGCAGAGGCAGGCAGAGCTGTGATTTCAAGGACAGCCTGGTCTACAGAATAAGTTCCAGGACAACCTGGGCTACATAGTGAGACTCTGTCTCAGAATAAACAACAGCAACAAAAATCAATGACAAGATGTATGGTTGACTTTTTTTTTTATTTAATGCGCATGCGCACCTGCATGCAAGCGTGGCTCGCAACCATGGCCCACCTCTCTGTATCTCAGCATGGTTAGTGTTTGGCTCTCTTCCCATCTGCTCAGATTTCAAAGCCCTTTAAAGGGGCTGGAAAGATGGCTCAGTGGCTAAAAGCACCGACTGCTCTTTCAGAGGTCCTGAGTTCCAATCCCAGCAACCACACGGTGGCTTGAAACCATCTGTGATGAGCTCCAATGCCCTCTTCTGGTGTATCTGAAGGCAGAGACAGTGTACTTGTACTTACATAGATAGCCCTTTAAAGATTCCCTCTATGAGCTAGAGTGACAGCTGAGTGGTTAGAGCACTGATTGCTCTTGCAGAGGACCTGAACTCAGTCCCCAGGACCCACATGGTGGCTCACACCCACGTGTAATTTCAATTTCAGGGGATCTGATCTCTGCATACAACTTTCATGGTCACTGCCTATACACGGTGTATAGTTATACGTGTAGGCCACACGCCCATACAGATAAATAAAATAAAAATTTCAAACTTCCCTCAAGTGCAGGGTGGCACAACCCTGTAATCCTAGCACTCTGGTAGTCAAGGCAAGAAGACTGAGAGTTCAAGACCAGCCTGGGCTCCGTAATGAGACCCCGTGTCAAAGAGAAATCTCCCCGACTGTGATTAAGGACGAGCCAGTCTATAGGCTGTGGCTTTCTATATGTCACAGAGTACCTATTGCCATAAGTTCACGGACACCGTCATAAACAGAAGGGAGCTGTGTCCCCACCAAGCACCATGAAGACATCTCAGGCAGGTGTGGCAGCCCAGCCTGGGCTCCTGTTCCTGCCCCACATTCACAGCCAGGTTCTGAGCCCTGTTTCTTCCTGCCCATTTCTCTCAGAGCCGTCCACGGGGAAGACCTGCCTGCCCAAGGCGCTGCTGAACCTAAGCAACGGTCGCAACGACACCATCCCCGTGTTGCTGGACATTGCGGAACGCACTGGCAACATGCGTGAGTTCATCAACTCGCCCTTCAGAGACATCTACTACCGAGGTGGGTGTTGCATTCGCCGTTACTGAACGGATGCATGAGCGGATGGGTGGATGGATGGATGGATGTGCCGCAGCTACCTCTCGCACTCCTCTATTCTGGATTTCAGAATGGGAGATCCCAAGCCTTTGTGATGTATTGCCCGCCCATTGCTGTCTGGTACCTGAGCTAGAAAACTGAAGCCCTAGAGGCTATGTGGTTGGACCCTTGGGCCACTTGAGGCTCAGCAGGGCATGGTGTTGAGTCTCCAGTTCTGGGAGGCAAACATGTCATGTGCATCAGCTCTGTGCTCCCCACTTCTGAGAGAGTCTATAAACCAAGGCCTAAGACTGCAAAATACCGACATTCAGAATCTGTGAAGTCCATGGCTGTGTTCGGGGTGGTTTGGCCAGGATATCTAGATTTGGCTGACCCTGTTGGCTGGGTGGGGGTCCTCTATAATGTCATGGCCATCGTTTCCAGGCTGTGTGCTCAAATCACTGGCCCTCAAGCTTGTGCTCCTGCTAGACTCTTTAAAAAAAAAAAGATTTATGGTGCTGGAGAGATGGCTCAGCGGTTAAGAGCACTGAACAGCAGGCTCTGGCTGTCATGTACCCCAAATCTCACACCAACCTTCCAGTGATTTCTGGATAAGCGTTGGTCTTGAGGTCCCTGTGTCACTTTTCACACCTGGTACCCTCAGCCAGCCTGGCCACCTTCTTCCCCAGGCCAGACATCCCTGCACATTGCCATCGAACGGCGCTGCAAGCACTACGTGGAGCTGCTGGTGGCCCAGGGAGCCGACGTGCACGCCCAGGCCCGCGGGCGCTTCTTCCAGCCCAAGGATGAGGGAGGCTACTTCTACTTTGGTGAGTAGCGGTGGAGGCTGAGGGTAGAGACAAGGGAGAGGCGGTGTCTGCAGTCATGGGTGACTCCCACATACTTAGACCTGAGCTGCCACAGGTCCTGACCCACCCCGTGGTGTGGATCCCGCAGCGTTTGTTCCTGGCCTCAGAACCAGAGCTCTGGAGAAAGTTCACACCCTCATTTTGGTCCATCCTGGTCACATGACTACGTGAACCTCAGTTTTCCCCATCTGTAGCCAGAGATCGGGAAAACTCTGGGGGGGCTCTTACGGGGTGTCAGCCCCTAGCACCCTACTATGCAAGTGTCCTTTGGTTCAGCTCACACGGTATGAGGACTAGGATCTCACAGTCCAAACTGCCACCATATTGCCATACTTGGATGTCATCCTGCTAACACCACGCTTGACATAGGACTTGTAATCAAAGTCCCAGAGTCCTGCCACCAGGACTCCAGACCCACAGCTTCCTGGTTGCATGGGCTATGTCCCTAAATAGCCACCCCTGCCTCTCCAGCAGTCACCATGAGAAGCCCCATTCCCTGTAGCGTCCATCCCCAACCCCGGCACGACCAGCAAAGTCCCACCTTGATCCCCTGCATTGATCCTCAGTTTCTCTGGCCCCAGGGGAGCTGCCCTTGTCCCTGGCAGCCTGCACCAACCAGCCGCACATAGTCAACTATCTGACAGAGAACCCTCACAAGAAAGCTGACATGAGGCGACAGGACTCGAGGGGGAACACGGTGCTGCACGCGCTGGTGGCCATCGCCGACAACACCCGAGAGAACACCAAGTTTGTCACCAAGATGTACGACCTGCTGCTTCTCAAGTGTTCCCGCCTCTTCCCCGACAGCAACCTGGAGACGGTTCTCAACAATGATGGCCTTTCGCCCCTCATGATGGCTGCCAAGACGGGCAAGATCGGGGTGAGTGAGTCCAGCTGCCCCCGGGGAGCTGCTGCTGACATTCATTGTGCCCCCTGCTCCCCTAATCCACCTCTGCAAACCCTCCGCCAGGGAGCGAGCATCGTACCTCCATAGCCTGCTATAGCTCCGTAGCACCCAGCCAGGATTCTCAGCTTTATCTAAAACCACATAACGTCATTCTCCCGGGTTGCTCCCTACCCAACCTCCATCAGTCAGGATGAGTCACTGAGGTAAACTGAGTCACTGGGCCCCTCACCAGCCGACTGCCTGCAGCTGGGCCTGCTCTCTTGGCACCCTGGAGGAGGACTCCCTAGTCCCGGCACTGGATACTGTGGGGTTCTTGTGTGCTGTCTTGTGTGTTGTGGGACATCCTCGCCTTGATCCACTAGATGCCTGTAGCACCCTGTGACATGCACTGTGACAACCAAATGTCTCTATAGACATTGCTGGGCTCTCCCTTGGGAGGTACCATTGCCCTGAGAGCCAGGCTGGAGTAGCCTGCCATTAGGAGCCAGACTATGGTTTTTATGCTTCCTAGTGGGCCCCACCCCTCTGTGCCTCAGTTTCCTTGTTGCTGTGACGGCTTAAGAAGGGGAGCCACGTAGGGCTCTTAATAAAGAGCTGAGGGTGTGGTGGATGCTCAGGAACCAGTGTAGGACTGGACACAGTACAGCCAAACCCCAGAACCCCAGCTTGATGGTCAACCTGTGACTCCCAGTGACTCAGGAGGCTGAGGCAGGAGAACTGAAAGTTCATGACAAGCCGGGCAGTGGTGGCACACACCTTTAGTCCTAGCACTTGGGAGGCAGAGGCAGGCAGATTTCTGAGTTCGAGGCCAGCCTGGCCTACAGAGTGAGTTCCAGGACAGCCAGGGCTATACAGAGAAACCCTGTCTCAAAAAAACCAACCCCCTCCCCTCAAAAAAAAAAGGAAGACAGGGGAATGACTCAGAGGTAGAAATCTAGCACATTGGAGGCCCTGGGTTCTACCACAATACTGAAAGTGTGTCTGTCTGTCTGTCTGTCTGTCTGTCTGTCTGTCTGTCTGTCTGTCATCTATCTATACATCTATCAGGCATCTATCAATCTATCATGTCTATCATCTATGTCGAGGGATCATGTCTACTATGTATTTATCATCTATCTGTCTGTCTGTCACCTGTAAATCTATCACATATGTCTACTGAGCACCTGTCTGTCTGTGAACAAGCATCCCCTTGGCAGGTCTTTCAGCACATCATCCGGCGTGAGGTGACAGATGAGGACACCCGGCACCTGTCTCGCAAGTTCAAGGACTGGGCCTATGGGCCTGTGTATTCTTCGCTTTACGACCTCTCCTCCCTGGACACATGCGGAGAGGAGGTGTCCGTGCTGGAGATCCTGGTATACAACAGCAAGATCGAGGTGGGTACTGGGGTGGGGAGGGAGGCTGGCTGTGGCTGAGACTGGCCAGGACCATAGGGCTGGGGGCTCTGTGGCCCAGAACCGGTGATCAACATCAACTAAGCATCCAGGACAGTCTCTGGCAGTTAGGGAACTGAACGGGGTCTGTGGGAGGGTGGGCTTCGGGACAGGTTGGGGATCCTGGCTCTGTTATATATTTACTGTGTGGCCCAGGGTGAGTGGCACAGCCTCTCTGTTTCCCTGGTCCGGAAACAGTTCTGTCAGCTGGTGTCACACAAATGCAGTTGTAAATCAGGACTCCAAAACCCTGTTCACTTAGCAGGCTTTAGCAAATATCGGCAAATGCTCTCCCTGCACATAGGCACCACGTGTAAGTAAACGTTCAGGTGTTTAGCGGGTCGTTCTTCTGTTGTCAGTCCCTGACCTTTGTGGTCATGTTGTCACGGGACTCCCAGTCATTAGATGGACAGCACTCTGGACCTCTGCAGGGTAGGTGTGGGCAGCCTGCCTCCCAGCCTGGCTCTGGCATCAAGCATGTTCCTTCCCTCATCCCTGAGATGAGAATCCATTGCCATAGAGACCCAGGTTTGCAAATATAGCATCTCTGGTGCAAATCGATCCACAGATAGGGCTTACCAGGGGAACCGTGTCGAACACGATTGTGCAGGGCTCAATTATTGATGTCTGCCTGTGTGAAGAACTGGACAATTGTGGCACCAGTCATGTATTGAGATAAATATCCCAAACCTGTTCCTTGACTAGGCTTTGTGAATGTGGAACCAAGATTTATACTTTCAGCTTAACCGGAATTTTGGGAAACATGAGAAGGTGGTGGTATTTGTTTTTTGTGGTGCTGTGGATCCAAACCAGTGCCTCGTGATTGCTAGACAAGCCCTCTGCTACTGTGTCCCATCCCCAGTCCCTTGTGTTTTGTTGTGAGACAAGATATCATTGTGGCTGGGCAGTGGTGGCACATGCCTTTAGTCCCAGCACTTGGGAAGGCAAATTTCTGAATTCGTGGCCAGCCTGGTTTTCAGAGTGAGTTCCAGGACAACCAGGGCTACACAGAGAAACCCTGTCTGGAAAAACATATATATATATACACATACATACCACTGTGTAGCCTTGGCTGGTCTCGAACTTTCTCCTCACAGAGATCCACCTGCCTTTGCTTCCCAAGTACTGGGATTACAGAAATGCAGAAATGAGCCACCACTGCCTGATGTTCTCTCACTCTCTGTTTAAAAAAATGACAGCTTTCTTTTTATGTATGTGGGTGTCTCATGTGCAGATATGTCTGTGCACTGCATTCACGCCTGGTGCCTGGTGCCTGGAGAGGCCAGAAGATCTCCTGGAATTGGAGTTACAGATATCATGGTTATATATGTCATGTGGGTGCTGGGAGGTGAACCCAGGTCCTCTGCAATAGCATCAGATACTCTTAGCTGCCGAACCATCTCTCTAGTCCATTTAAAAAATATTTTATTTAGTTTTATGTTTATGAATGTTTGTGCTTGACATATGTGCAGTACCCATGGTGGCCAGAAGAGGGCACTGGATCTGGAGTTCAAGATGGTTGTGAGCAACCTTGAACCAGTCTAGGCTCCCTGCTGGGCAGCCAGTGCTCCCCAATGTTTCCAGTGCTCCCAGTGGCTAAGCTTGCTCTTCAGTCCAGAGTTGATTTTTTTTGAGTCTTTTGCTGTGTAATTCATGAACTTGTGATCCCCCTGCCTCAGTCTCCTGAGTGCTTTAATTACGGGTGGGTGACACCAAGTCCGGCTACAGTAGATATTATAGCTAGTGTGTGTGTGTAAACACACATGTGCCACAGTGTGTGTATAGAGGCTAGACGGCAATTTCATGAGATTTGTTCTCTCCTTCCACCTTTGTATGGGTTTCAGGAACTGAACTCAGGTCCCCAGGTTTGCCTAGCGGGCACCTTTACCAGCTGAGCCATCTTGGCTGCCCCGAGTAGGTGTTCTTTAAGGAATTTTCTGTTCTGTGGTCCTGTTGAATAGGAATTAAGGGTTAGTTGAGGAGGAATTGTGCAGAGCCTTGAGTGCTGAGCTCCCTGGGGATCCTAGAGTGTGGCTGGAGCATGGCTTAGGAGGCGGGGCCACGCTGCAGTGAGCATGCCTGGATCCCCAGCATGGGGAAGGTGGTCATGACATCCTACCTCCCCCAGAACCGCCATGAGATGCTGGCTGTAGAGCCCATTAACGAACTGTTGAGAGACAAGTGGCGTAAGTTTGGGGCTGTGTCCTTCTACATCAACGTGGTCTCCTATCTGTGCGCCATGGTCATCTTCACCCTCACCGCCTACTATCAGCCACTGGAGGGCACGGTGAGTGCTCACTGGGGAGCAGGCACAAGGACAGCCTCTGCAGCGGGATAGAAGACAGCTTGGGGGTGGGGAGGAAGATGCCCCAGCACCCAGATGGCTCAGCCTGGATGAGACTTTGGGGGAGACAGGAGAGGAAGCTGCTGAGGACGCAGATGTTTGGGGCAGCAGGGAGCTGGTGTTGGGGGCAGGGGAGGACCTGTTGCATCTGATCTCCCCTCCCCCACCCCAGCCACCCTACCCTTACCGGACCACAGTGGACTACCTGAGGCTGGCTGGCGAGGTCATCACGCTCTTCACAGGAGTCCTGTTCTTCTTTACCAGTGTGAGTGCTTGGTCCCAGTGCCACCTGCTTACCCAGTTCTCCCTCCTCCTCCTTCTCCTCTCCCTCCTCCCCCTCTGCTCCCTCTTCCTCCTCTTCCTCTTGCTCTCCCTCCTCCTCTTCCTCTTGCTCTCCCTCCTCCTCTTCCTCTTGCTCTCCCTCTTCCCCTTCCTCCTCTCCCTCTTGCTCTCCCTCTTCCCCTCCCTCCTCTCCCCATCTTCCCCTGCTCCTTTCCTACTCCAGTCTGACTTCTATTCTCTGCTCTTCAGTCCATGGTCTCTTTTCTCTCCTTCACTCTGCTTCCTTCCTTTCTGTCCCTTCTCCGTCCTCCCCCAACTCCTCCTTACTCAATATTCCTCCCACCGTCTCTTCTGTTCCAGATCAAAGACTTGTTCATGAAGAAATGCCCTGGAGTGAATTCTCTCTTCGTTGATGGCTCCTTCCAGTTGCTCTAGTGAGTACAAGTCTCGGGGCAAACACTTCTGGGTGAAGACGTCATCCAGGTAGTGGGGAGAAGAGAGGTGACACTATCAGGAATGACTTCACCCAGCCAGGCAGCCATAATCAAACAGCTGGGCAGGGCCAAGGCTTGCTTGCTAGGGGGTTGATCCATACCATGGAGAGAAAGAATTTTGACCTCTTACACTGATTGAATGCTAGGGCCTGCTTGCGATTAAGAATTGTAATACTATCTCTGTTTAGTGGGGAGAAGTGCAGCCATCGATTATTGATGTCTGCCTAGGTCACAGAATGTGGGAATCAATGTATGTGTGCTACATCTTGTCCAACAATGAGATTTAGCCACAAAATCTCCACAGACCTCTGAATCAATCTTTCTTTTCTTTTTTCTTTCCTACTCTTTTTTTTTACCATTTTCTTTTATATTAATTATTACTTATTTGTGCATATGTATGTTCACGAGGAGTCCTGGGATATCAGATCACCTGGAGTTAAAGGCAGTTGTGAGCTACCTGATATAGGTGCTAGAAATCAAACTCAGATCCTCTGCAAGGACAGTGTGTGCTCTTAACCAGTGAGCCATTTCTTCAGTCCTCTGCATCTTTCTTTAAAAGTCCAGAAGGTGTGGCTTTGGGGGTCTTGTAGTGCCTAGGATCCAATGTCTGGAGCCAGGTGGTGGTGGCATATGCATTTGATCCCAGCACTCAGGAGGCAGAGGCAGGAGAATCTCTGTGAGTTTGAGGCCAGCCTGGTCTATATTTCAAGTTCCAAGACAGCCAGCAATACATAATAGAGAGACCCTGTCAAAAAGGAACAGGAAATGGAGCTCTTTCATCCACTGAACGCTGAGATGGCTGGGTCTCCACTCTTCTCCTCTGGGATCTCGACGACACTGGGACTCCTTGGTGGCCCAGAGGACTTGCAGACACGTCTCTCTCCTCATCCATAATCTTAGCATCCCCTCTTCTCTCCGCCCTCTCGCCCTCTCTGCTGCCCGGTAGCTTCATCTACTCTGTGCTGGTGGTTGTCTCTGCGGCGCTCTACCTGGCTGGGATCGAGGCCTACCTGGCCGTGATGGTCTTCGCCCTGGTCCTGGGCTGGATGAATGCGCTGTACTTCACGCGCGGGTTGAAGCTGACGGGGACCTACAGCATCATGATTCAGAAGGTTTGGGCTGGCCTCTGCGTGCCTGTTCTGTGGCCTGACCTGAGGGTGGGGCTTGGAGAGAAAGGTGGGACAGGAGAGTGGGGAGTTGAGAAACCTTTGTGTGCCCTTCCCCCACGATACCTCTAACCAGGCCCCTTTCCGGCATTAGATCCTCTTCAAAGACCTCTTCCGCTTCCTGCTTGTGTACCTGCTCTTCATGATCGGCTATGCCTCAGGTGAGCGTGGACCTGGAGTGCTATGGCAGGAACGAGGGCTATAGGGGAAGCCACCATGGGCTGCGGACAATGGGTATCCCTGCCTGAGATCCCTAGGTATGGGTCAAGGCCAGTCAAGCTCCATTCCCCACTCCCAGAAAGACTGCAAAGCAAAAGGCTGCATCGTCCTACTTTGCAGAGGAGCGGTCTCAGGTCAGAGAAGCCATGTAAAGCCACATGTGTCCAAAGGCTACTAAATGTAGACTAGCGAGTTGCCTCTGGGTAACCGTGCTTGCTGTCAAGCCTGATGACCTGAGTTTGATCCCTGTGACTCACAGAGTGGAAGGAGATACCCGACTCATGAAATCTGACCTCTTGTCCCCCCACATGTGTGCCATGGTGTGTAGGTGCTCACACACATAGGCACACCCAAATAAGTGAATGTAATGAAAACATTGTTTTAGGCCAGTAAATGCAGAAATGGAATGTGAGCTACTTCCGTGAAGCAAACTGAAAATGAAACTTACAGGTCAGGTCAGATACACTAGGTCACTGGTCAGAGGCACATATAACACACAGCACATATGCTCCTATAACTCATTTTTGTGCCTAAGGCAGACATTACT
Source organism: Mus caroli (assembly GCF_978045245.1). NCBI lineage: Eukaryota > Metazoa > Chordata > Mammalia > Rodentia > Muridae > Mus > Mus caroli. Next base: position 118,792,122 of record NW_028227259.1, on the reverse strand, counting down.
AATGGATCACAGAATGTTCTTCCTGTTGGATGTAGCTCAGTTCTCAGAATCCTCCACACAGAGTGTTTGAGCATCCATTATACAATTAGATTGCATTGGTATGTGAATTGAAAAAGTGTTCACCATGCTCTCTAATTGAAGGCACTGTAGCCTCCTCACCCTGATGAGGTCAACGTGCTCCTGTTACTCACTTTTGTGCCCAAAGCAGACATTACTAATGGATCACAGAATGATCTTTCTGTTGGATGTAGCTCAGGTCTCAGAGTCCTCCACACCCACTGTTGGAGCATCCACTACGCAATTAGATTGCAATGATGTGTGAACTGAAAAGTGTTCACCATGCTCTCTAGTTGAAGGCACTGTAGCCTCCTCAGCCCGCTGAATGCAGGGCCTCAGCCTTCCCCCCTGCCCCTGGTAGCTGGTTGCTGCCATAACTCCCATCCAGGCTTAGCAGGAAAAGATGGTGAGAAGAACAGCTTGGAATGTTTACAGGCATGGGGGCCCTTATGGTAGGGCCTTTAGGACCAGCGTCTCTGGCTAGTGTGGAAGGAAGGAGCCTGCATGGAGTCTGCAAGTAAAATGCTGTGTTAGCGCTTCTGGGGACAGGTGGGGTGTGGCTATCCTTGTCCTATAAATTGTAGGGTATAGCAGCATCCCTGACTCCATCCACTGGATGCCAGCACACCCACCCACCTGTCACTTGAAGGTGCCACATGTGCCCTGAGAGAACATTACGAAGGCTGGGTAGCTCTAGACTCCATTCTGAAAAATCCAGAGAGTTTGGGGAGAGCGGAGGCACCCTGAGGGTCTGTGTGTGCTTGCTGGCTTGGATTCCTGCTGGCTGACAGAGGCCAGTGCTGTACCCCCTCATCCCCATCTAGTGGGGTAGCACCTCTCAGCCTCCCCTGCCCCTCCCGCAGCCCTGGTCACCCTGCTGAATCCGTGCACCAACATGAAGGTCTGTGACGAGGACCAGAGCAACTGCACGGTGCCCACGTATCCTGCGTGCCGCGACAGCGAGACCTTCAGCGCCTTCCTCCTGGACCTCTTCAAGCTCACCATCGGCATGGGTGACCTGGAGATGCTGAGCAGCGCCAAGTACCCCGTGGTCTTCATCCTCCTGCTGGTCACCTACATCATCCTCACCTTCGTGCTCCTGTTGAACATGCTCATTGCCCTCATGGGCGAGACCGTGGGCCAGGTGTCCAAGGAGAGCAAGCACATCTGGAAGTTGCAGGTGAGGCTGGCCTGAGCGTTCCTCCACCTTCCATGCATGCCCCAGGCAGGTGAGGCCGCTGCCTGCGCCTTATAATTGCTTTGTCCACCCTTCCCCCGTTCCGTTCTCCCCCATTTCATCTGTGGTGCAGCTCACGGGATCCCGCTGGCTCCATTCAGCATGATCGCGCGCTCTGTCAGCACTGAGCATGCTCAGAGAGTCTGCTTCTGTTTCGAGCCACTGTAACATAAATCCCTGAAGTAGGGCCATTTATTAAAAAGAAATGAGGATATAGGGCGGTGGTGGCACATGCCTTTGATCCCAGCACTTGGGAGCCAAAGGCAGGTGGATCTCTGAGTTCGAGGCCAGCCTGGTCTACAGAGAGAGAGTTCCAGGGCAGCCAGGACGGTTGCACAGAAAAATCCTGTCTCCAAAGGGTTGAAGGAGTGAGAGTGAAGATTCATTTGGCTTATGGTTTTGGGGGCTGGGAAGCTGGCATCCTCTAATCTTAATCTTGACTATAACGAATGCCTCACACTTCAAACCCAGACAACACACAGGACCTCAGAAACTTTTAGGGATACATTCAAACCACAGCAGGCAGCAGGGGCGTTTTAATGAGTTTTTGTGCTGAGCCGATGCGCCATCTTGATTCAGAAATGAGACGAGGGGCTGGAGCTTCAGTGGGTGAAGCGCTTGCCACGCAGCACGCGAAAGGGCCTGAGTTTGGATCCCCCAAACCATTTTGTAAAGCTCGTGTCTGAAACCATTTGTGGGAACTCATGTCTCTATATTTTATATGATCTCTATACTCCTAGCTTCTATGGCAGGAGGGGAGGCTGGGACAGGAGAATCCTGAAGGCAGGCCAGCTGGCTTGGTGTACAGACAGTACACAAGACCCAAAGCCAAACAAGATGGACTTGCCGTGCTTGCATCCCCCTCCACCTGAACAAACGTTTTGGTGCCCCCTTGTGGCGGCTGTCAGTATTCTCCTGGGGGTGGATTTTACCTGTTCAGTGAAGTTCCTGGCCCACCACTCAGAGATGGAGAACGCAGTTGAGATTCTGGGTGACATACTCCAGGGCCGTGTGCATCCACACACCTGGAAATTAACTGTGCATGTCCACCCCAAGGTTACCCCCACTCTCTGGTTTGCTCATAGCTTTCACACATTGCTACTTCTCTGGGCCCCAGTCTCCCCAGAAACACCCTGTTTTCAAATTTTTTAGTGTAAAAAAGTGGAGGGACCCTCCCCCCGCCCCTTTCAAATTCCAGCTCCTGGCTGATTCTCTGCCCACCTAGCTCAGCATTCATAAGGACCAGTGTTTAAAGACCACGGCAGTGCATCCATACACACCAGCACGTGGAAGGTGAAGGCAGGAGAGCCTTAGCCACGCAGGGAGTTCGAGGCTAGCCTGGGCTATGTGAGATCCTGTCTTAACGGAAAAAGGGAGTTTATTTGGCCCGTGGTTGATGTGACCCAGGTGCCTGCTGGGAAACTTAGCACCTATGACCTTCCCCCTGGCAGTGGGCCACCACCATCCTGGACATCGAGCGTTCCTTCCCTGTGTTCCTGAGGAAGGCATTCCGCTCCGGAGAGATGGTGACTGTGGGCAAGAGCTCAGATGGCACTCCAGACCGCAGGTGGTGCTTCAGGTGAGGTCGGGAGCCACGGGCTCCAGGGAAGACGAGCTTCCTGCCATGCGTGTCTCAGCACAACCCAGCCAAGATTCTGCGTGGTCCTGGGCAAGTCTCTCAGCCTCAGTCCCTTCAGCTGTGAACTGGGCACAATGATGGCCCCGCCTCCTGGGGCATCTAGAACTTTCAAGCTGGCATCTATACATGTTAGGATATTGGGATGCCTAGAGGCTCCACGGAGCCTGGCAGAGATGGAGCGGGCTATTTCAGAGCATCACCCTCTGTCTGCCGCCTATGGGGAGGTGAGGTATTGAGGATGAGATGAGGGGACCAAAGGATCATCAGTTTGAGGGCTTGGGACTCCCTAACTCATGTGCAGTCACCCACATTCGAAGTCCTCCCCCGATTTTTTTTTTTTTTTTTTTTTGTCAGAAGGCAAACTATTCCTTGCCAAGGGCTTACAGCCAAAGCAGAGTATAGTGCGCCCCTGAGAGACAGGTCCAGTGGCTTTGCTCATCTGTGGAATGGGGTGGTAACAGCACCCCCTCTAGTCTAGTCTGACGCTGTATTACCAGTGTCTCGTAACCTTCAGAAAAGAAGCCCCGCAAACCCGGATACCTGTGACCCGGGTTTACCTCATCAGTGAAATGATAACAGCAAATGCATCTCCCTTGCTCAGTACAACCAATATGCAGTTGCTCGACAAATAGAAGTTGCATGAAAAAGAACAACAACAAAATAACGTTAAAACGCACAAATCTATCCTACGAGACTATCACCAGACTTTACGGATGTCCTAATAAAAAGAGAAACCGGTACCAAGGAATGTATCCATCAAGGAATGGAGAGACAGACTGGTATATCCATACAATGGAATATGATTTGGCCGTTAAAAAGAATAAAGTTCTTATCCTTGCTACAGTGTGGGTGGACTTTTAAAAAAGGCTAAATGATAGAAGCCAGCCGTGAAAGGGCACATATCTTATGGTTTCATTGATAGAAGATGCCCAAAGCATCAGTAGGTCACAGAAGCAAGGAAAAGGGAGCTATTGCGCATGAGCACAGAGAAGCCGGGGGGGGGGGGGGGGGAGCGATGAGAGTTGCCAAGCGCAGGGAAAACAGTTAGTGGGGTTGTAGAAAGTGATTGGAGGGGAGATCTGGTTCTGTGAGGAGGGCATGCTGGGAAATGCTGACTTAGAGAGATGACCTAGGGATGGGGCAGGAAGCAGTGTGGCAAGCCACCACCCCCCCCCTCAAAAAAAAAAACCCCACTCTGCTTCTCTCTGCCAGGGTGGACGAGGTGAACTGGTCTCACTGGAACCAGAACTTGGGCATCATTAACGAGGACCCTGGCAAGAGCGAAATCTACCAGTACTATGGCTTCTCCCACACCGTGGGTCGCCTTCGTAGGGGTGAGCGTGGCACTGAGAGCAGGGGTGGGATGGGGGACCAGAGACCCGGGGCTGTCCCTACTGCGCCTCCGCAGGGGTGAGCATGATATTGAGAGCGGGGTGGGGGGTGGGGGCTGTTCTGAGCAGTTCTGTCCAGAGAATGGGAGGGTGGGCGGGGTCACCAGTGGATTCCCACCCCCGCTGCACAGGGCAGATCCCACCCCAACCCTCCCTGTTTCATGATGCTGGATGACGGGGCTGCCTGACAGGAGAGATTCTAGGCAGCCCCGTGGGGTAAAAGTCCTTTCTGGTTTGTTGTTTGTGTTTTGTTGTTGTTGTTGTTTTGTTTTTGTTTCTCCGAGACAGGGTTTCTTTGTGTATCCCTGGCTGTCCTGGAATTCACTCTGTAGACTAGGCTGGCCTCGAACTCAGAAATCCACCTGCCTCTGCCTCCCAAGTGTTGGGAGGAACCACTGCCCGGCTTTCCTTTCTGGTTTTGTTTGTTTTATTTTTTATTAAGGGGAGACGTGGAGGTAAACGCGTTCCACCCCCACCTCCACCCCCACCCCCGGGCATTCTGACAGGGCCTTCAATCTCTGCTCTTCCCTGTGTACACCAGGGCAGGCATCTTGACTTCTCTGAATCCATTTTCACCTCCGTAAAGCGCGCATAATACCCTCTAAATACTTCTCTCCGTGACTTACCCAGTATGCAGTGGTGCTCAATGCTTGCATAGTCCGTTAACCCTCCCCCTCCCCCCTCTGTATTTTCATTGTCCAGATCGCTGGTCCTCGGTGGTGCCCCGCGTAGTGGAGCTGAACAAGAACTCAAGCGCAGATGAAGTGGTGGTACCCCTGGATAACCTAGGGAACCCCAACTGTGACGGCCACCAGCAGGGCTACGCTCCCAAGTGGAGGACGGATGATGCCCCGCTGTAGGGGCTGTGCCAGAGCTCGGACAGATAGCCCAGGCTTGGCCTTTGCTCCCACCTACATTTCGGCATTTGTCCGGTGTCTTCCCACACCCGCATGAGACCTCGGAGGTGAGGGCCTCTGTGGAGGCCCCAGGACCCTCTGGTCCCGCCAAGACTTTTGCCTTCAGCTCTACTCCCCACATGGGGGGCGGGGCTCCTGGCTACCTGTCTCGCTCGCTCCCATGGAGTCACCTAAGCCAGCTCAAGGCCCCTCTCCTCGAAGGGCTCAGGCCCCCGTCCCTCTTGTGCATTATTTATTGCTCTCCTCAGGAAAATGGGGTGGCAGGAGTCCACCCGCAGCTGGAACCTGGCCAGGGCTGAAGCTCGTGCAGGGACGCTGCAGCTCCGACCTGCCGCATATCTGACCTGCTGCAGCCCTGGCTAGTGTGGGTCTTCTATACTTTGTAGAGATCGGGGCCGCTGGTGCTCAATAAATATTTGTTTATTCTCGGTGGACACAGTGAGGGTGAGGTCGGAAGTGGGGACAGAGTGGGGGGGGGCACCTGTACAATTCTGTGAATGAGAATCGGCACCCGGGTGTGGGCGGCAGGGAAAAGGCTGGTGGTGGGCGTGGTCACGGTGAAAGTGGTGGATGTAGAGGGTGTGATCCCGGTGGAAAGTAGCAGAACTGATGGGGGTGGAGGGTGGGATGCTGGTGGAGGTGGGGGAGAGTGGGATGCTGGTGAAGGTGGTGTTTGTGAGGTGGATAGGGATGGAGTAGTGCTGTGGGAGGCAGAGAGGAGTGTGACTCTCTGTGGAGTCACAGTGCTCGTCAGGGACGAGGGACACTGATAGGCACAGTGATTCTAGTGACAGAGAAGCATTGGGCAGTGCTGGCGGGACACTCTGCTCTCTTGGCGCAAAGCGAGGTCCCTGTACACCTGCAGCCTGTCTACAGAGGAGTCTGTAGCTGGCCGATGTCCCGTGACCCCCCAGCTCAGGCAAGTGCCTCCCATCCTCTCCCAAGCAGCCACAGGGAGCAATGATGTCTGAGAGGCAACTGCAGTGGACAGAACCCAGGGCCCCACACAGACTGGCTTTCCCCCCTCTTCCTAAGCATTGGCCATGGTGGCTTGTGCTGGGAAGTGGCATGTGACCTCTTACCCCTCTGAGCCTCTCTGTCCTTGTCAGAAGGATAGACGGTGGCAGGGAACCAGTGATAGCCACTGTGTGGGGAGGAAGCCAGGACTTTACCATCCTGAGGACCTCACTCCCCTCTGCCTGTAGGCACCCGGGGGCTAACAGCCTAGGCTCCCCAGGGTGCCCTTTGGCCACTGTCCACCCCCCCCCCCAGAGAGGCAGCCAAAGGGCAGCCCAGTCAGCGTTCTCAGAAGTCACCATCATCCTTCCTTGACTCTGGCTGATGTGGAAACATCTGCGTACTTAAGCCAGGCTCTGGGCTCTCTCTTTGGGTGACCAGAAGACAAGGTGGCCCCTGGCTATTCCCTGAAGGTGGGTGCTGGAGACACAGGGAGGGGCCCTGTCCATCTTGGGTGCCCCCACCCCGATTTGGAACAGTGAAGAATATGTGGGAGAAAGTTCCAGAAGGCTCTACTTTCAGAGCAGAGAACTGGGCTCTAGCCTTGCCTCCAGAGTTTTCAGAGTCCTTGGGTCATGGTCAAGGCCTCCGTTTCCCTGGCTTAGGGCTGAACAGATAAAGAGGTATGTCTATATGATGGAATATAATCTGGCCACTAAAGGAAATGAAGATACAGTAACACCTCGGGATTCCCCAGAGAGACAGAACCATGGCTGAAGTGGCCATATACATTCACGTGGTTCAGATAGCCAGTCCACAAAAGACTTAGTGTTCATCATCCCAGATGTCAGGAAATCTAAAAATCAGGGCACTGATGCAGAGAATTCCAGGGTTCTGATTCATTTAACCAGGTGAGGCCCTCCAGGGTGTGCAGGCCACACCCCACTGGCTTCCGGCAGGGACACAACATGCCCAGATCCAGGTGCCTCCAGAGGACAGAATGGGATGCCTCTTCCTCCGTCTCCCACCCGCAGACCCCGTCAGCCTAGCCTGTGTTCTCGAAATATTGGCCAAGATTGTGTCTTACACTTCAGCCTATCAGCGGACAGGAAGCAGTAATCGACCTAAGTGGGAGAGGGCAACAGGGAGATAGTGACCCCTAGTGGATCAAAGCAGCATAGCTCTCTGACCAGAGAGGCTGCAGTATATGTAATGGTCCTATTCCCCCCACCCAACCCCCCACCCCCGCAGAGGACCTTCAGCAATGCCACCAAGAAAGGCTATGTTTCATTTAGGAGACTTTAAAGGATTTTTTTTTTTTGAGACAGTTTCTCTGTGTAGCCCTGGATGTCCTGGAACTCACTCTATAGACCAGGCTGGCCTTGAACTCAGAACTCCACCTGCCTCTGCCTCCCAAGTGCTGGGATTAAAGGCGTATGCCACCACTGCCTGGCTTCTTTTTTCTTTTTCTTTTCTTTTTCTTTTTTTCCTTTAGCTAGGCATGGTGGCACAAGCCTCAGAGGCAGGGTCTGACGGAGCTCTGTGAGTTCAAGGCCAACCTGGTCTGCATAGTGAGACAATCAAAAGAGGTTTGTCTCAAAACCCCACAGTTTATATAATGAGTTCAAGGCAATCCTGGGCTGCATGAGACCCTTTATAAACAGAAAAAACCACCCAGCAAAGTTTTACAGCCCACCCTTGATGAGAACCCTCCCTTCTCCCAGCTGAAGCACCCTGGTTCCTCCAGCCCCTCCCTCCAGCAGCCAAGGATTCTCCCATGCTGTCCCTGAACTGGATCCCGGGGTCCGTGCCTGCCAGACTGAAGTGTCCTAAGGGTTAGAACATGACAGACACCACACCTGGTCCCACAGCTTACAAATGCCAGTTTGCCTGAGCACAGTCCCCCAACTTGGGATGATTCTGCTTAAAATTTTCGGATTTCCACAATGGTGTGAAAGTGATCCGCCTGGGTTGGGGCTATTCTGTTAATTTCGCCTTTTTTCCCCCTTGAGCTAGTGATCTGTGGGACACTATTTTTGCGGGGTGAAAACGAGAGAGCCAAAGCTCCCACCCTCTGTGGTATTGCATGCGTCGCTCTGAGAATTAGGTGTTTCACTTGGAATACGCAAACAACGACGGCCTGTGATGACACGGTCGGGCAGTGACGTCACAACGACACAAAGCGACGTCATAATCCATAAATCATAGTTTATGTAGATCTGCTGTTCCCAGCCGGAGGCTCATGCCGCTTTCTAGTGTTGAGGTGCTGGGGTGGAATCTAGGGTCTCAAGCACGCTAAGCAAGCCCTCTGCCATCGAGTCACACCCCACCCTTTCGGTGCTTGGAACAAAGCGCAGGGGTGTTTGCTCAGGAGCAAGCCTGTGTGGACACCCCAGTTTCGTGTACTCTTGCGTCTCCAGGGTTCCAGTGCCCTCTCTGCAGGGGTCTCTAGGGTTTCTCATAGGTGGTACAATCCCACCTTTGCTAACAGACCCCTTTGGGATTCTGTGTCACTCCATTTAAATCTTTCGGGGAGTCTTATAAAGTTGGTATCCTTAGTATATATATTTATTATGTACGGGTGTTTTGCCTTCACGTTTGTTACCATGAGCATGCAGTTCCTGCAGAAGCCAGGAGAGGGCGCAGATCCCTTGGAACTGGCGTTAACAGACTGCACAAGCTGACTTCGTGTGTGAATCTAGGATCGCTGAGCCATCTCTCCAGCCCTTTTTAAATAAAAATTATTTTGTGTGTGGGGGTGGGTGGGAGGTGGGACACGCATACCATGACGTCATAAGGCAATCAGTTCCCCCTTTACTATGTGGATACTGAAGATTGAACTCAGACCGTCAGCCTTAGAGGTAACGTTGAGCCATATCTCTAGCCTAAGCTGGTAGGTAGCCCTAATACTTCCCCCAAGTTAGTAAACATACTTTCTCCGTTGTATGTGACACGATGTATGCGTATGAATTGGTGATTGAGTCCTGCCGGGCTGACCGGATCAGCTTCAAACTTGTTCTGTAGCTCGGGCTGGCAAACCAGCGCCCTAACTCAGCTTCCCAGCGCAGAGAGTGGCCCATATGGCTGAAAATGACCACGCGGGTCTGGCTTCAGGTATGGCTGGATCCAGGCAGCTTCAGCTTCTTCTGTGCCTCAGCAGCTGCTGATTATGCGTGGGGTTTGCCCCAGTCAGGATTTCCCAGTACTGGCCCACGAGGTTGGCAACTTGATCTACCCAAGACTGTCTCTTACTGGGCAGCTCAGGACCACTCCCCAACTCTCTGTGAGCAGGGGAAGCAGAATGCTCTCTCATTGGTCAGACCTGGTTTTTGGCTACACATCCCCCAAGGCAGGACCAGCCACCTCCACCACCACGGGAAAGTTAGCCTATGCTAGGTGGCACCACAGCCTCTCCCTTTATTTTTATATTTTATTTCTGCCCCGTATCCGGGGCTGGCCTTGAACTCTCAATCCTGCCTCCACCTCCCACGGGCAGGTAGAGCAGGTGTGTGACATCACGCCCCACTGCTAGTCCACGCAGCTTGCTTACAAGCAGAGCATAATTTCCAACACCTGAGCTTAACCATGTGACGTGTGTTGGCCAATGGGGTGTGAACCGATCTTCCTGGCCGGCCTTAAGGCAAGGATGAGTGACAGGCTGATGAACAGTCACGTGGCCCGGGGCAACTTTGCAGCGCTCACCAAAAAAATAAAAATAAAATCACCAAAAAAAATAATAATAAATAAAAACCCCACAGATGCCTGCGGAATGAGCGAGTTTAGATACTGCTGAGTTCTCTCTTTTTTAAAAGGGATTTATTTTTATCATTGTTGTCCCTACAGTGCCAGAAGAGGGTCTGCAACAGGAGTTACAGATGGTGGTGAGGCGCGTGGATGCGGGAATCGAACCCACATCCTCTGAAAGGGCAGCCCGTGCTCTTAAGCACTGAGCCATCTCTTTAGCTCCTTGGTTTGGTTTTAAATGGTGCAGTCAGCTATAGTTACTGGATACAGAACCCAGCCAAGCCCCGAACCAGGACTCAATAGCATCCTAGATAGATGCCAGGACCCTCTCCAGGGCCACCAGCGGTGAAGGTGAGATCTGAACCCAGCACTGTGTGCTCATGGCCTCTGCCTCCCCAGGTTGCTTCTGCACGGGGACCCTATTAGCTGCCACTCGGGGGATCCCACCCCCGTGGCTCCAGGGATCCCACCCCCGTGGCTCCAGGTGCTCTCTTGGAGCCCTTTCCTTTCAGGGACCTCTGTCTTCTTTCCTGGAGGGAGTCATTCGGGATGCGCGTGTGTGCAGTACGTGTGACGAACACTCTCCCCCATGGTTTAAAGATTTCTGGAAAATAATGGATACATTGGCCACCAAAGCAGAGGGGTTTGGTCAAGAGACCTTCGCCAGAGCTCCGTGGTCTCAACTGAACAGTTACCTCTCAGGGTCGTCACCACCGTTTAAAGCGAATAATGTGACCTCCATGCCGTGTCTGTGGCTCCTGTGGGTGAGCCGTCAAGTTGCCTTCTGTGCCTTTACCTCTACCCTGGTCCCCCAAAGCATGTCCTTGAGAGCTGGATACCTCCTAACCTTTTTATTTTTGAGGACCCTGGGGTCCCTGGGGGCAATGAGGTCTGGGGATCTCACAAAAGGATGGGTGGGAGGTAAGAAGATGGGAGAACTGTGGCCAGGGGAGACCCACACCCCAGGGACTGCAGAGCTAAGGGGGTGTGTGGCTAGGCCAGGCTGGGAGCGGTGTGGCCTTGTTAGAGTAGGTGTGGTCTTGCTTGGGGATGTGACCTCACTAGAGTAGGTATGGCCTTGTTAGAGTGGGCGTGGTCTTGCTTGGGGTGTGACCTTGCTTGAGTGGGTGTGGCCTCGTTAGAGTAGGTGTGGTCTTACTTGAGTGGCTGTGGCCTTGTTGGAGGAAGTGTATCACTGGCTGGTGGGCTCTGGGGTTTCTAGAGCCTATGTTAGGCGCAGCCTTGCTCTTTCTCTGCCTGCGGATCAGGACGTAGCTCTCCACTACTTCTCCAGCACCAAGCTCCCTGTCATGATGATAATGGTCAAAGCCTCGGAAACTGTAAGCCAGCCTCCCGGCTAAATGCTCTCCTTTATAATGCTGTGGTCATGGTGTCTCTTCGCAGCAACAGATAAGAGACTAAGACGATGACTAAAAGCGTATAAGGCCCACGATGACACCACTGAGCCCCTTATGACTCAGCTAACCCTTGGGCTACCCTGCCCTTAAGGTGTCTCATGATTTGAGAGGCTGCATTTTCTGATCTTAGTGAGTGAAGCCAAGGTGTCTGTCACTCACCATGTAGGTAGGAAGCACGGGACTTAACTCCATTTTACAGAGAAAGCGGTGAGACCAAATAATGGAAACCACTCTAGGGTACGCAGTGAGAACGTGGCAGAGGCAGGACTCAAACCTGATTCCTGTCTTATTACCAGGTTCACTTCTAGTAGCTTCTTGGGAGTTTGGTGGTGGTGGGCGACCCAGAGCTTGTAAGCAAGTGCCATACTGAGCCCCACAAGGATTTTAATTTTTTAAATTTAGACTCTCGTGCCTCTGTGAAGGTGTCGAACAGGTGCACTAACTTTCCCAGGTGGCCATAATTGGGGTCAGCTGTGGTCATACCTGGGGCCTCTCAGAAAAGGCCTAAGGGACACTTGGAACCCTGGACTTGGGAGTAGCCTGTGTTCTGTGAGAAGGTGGCCTCGTTTCTGGATGGTTTAGGATCAAATTCCTTGCGATCAACAGGCAAGCTGTCTTCCCTCCTTGGGCCTCAGGTTTCTCTTCAAAATCGTTTTCACCTGGGTGTGCTAGGACATACCTGTGATCTCAGGACTTGGCCTCTCAGGAAGGATGAGTTCAAGGCCAGGCTATGCAATGAGCTCCCTCCCGCCTCAAACGGATGGGCGTTCAGAGGGGTCATCCTGCCGCACTGTCCTCCCTTCCTGATAGGATGCGGCAAAGTTATACGACGAGGTCGCGACTCCTGACCACGGTTGGATTCAAATCTTTCCTCCTCCACAGCACATTATACTGTGTTACAACTGGGGAAACCGAGGCCCAGGAGTACGGTACTCCTTCCTCTACTGCAGCCCAGAGGGGTCTCCTGAGCCCTCCATTCCCTGGGACTTTAATAGAAAACAAAACAAAACCCTTAAGTTCAGATGTTGACAGAATAGTGGGCTAAGCTAAAGGACTCGTCAGAGCCTTTAATATGCCAGTGTGGTCTGTGTCTCTAGGGTGCAGTTTCTCGTTTTTTGGCCAGGGGCTGGGGGTGGAACCTAAGGTCTCTGTCCTGTGAGCTGGTGTTTGTCCCGGTGGTTCTCAGACTCTGGCTGTCCTGATCTAGTAAGATGCAGAAGTCGCCCCTTGGTGGCTCTACTGATATAGCCATGGATGTGGTTGGTACCAAGTGCCTGCCCACCTGCTCAGCCTGGAGACATGGAAGCCCAAGATAGCTCCAGGGAGAACGCTCTTGGCGTGTAGAACAGAGACAGCCACAGCTGTGGTAGGAGGGTGGAGGAGACGGTCTGGCTGCCCAGCATCCAGCCCCAACCATGCTGGCCAGCCCTTAGTTCTGAAGGCAAATACAGCCCACAGCCTGTGTGTTGCCTCCCGCCACACAGAGCAGCTAGGAGTGCAGAGGGCATGGGAGGGCTTCCGCAGTTCCAGCGCTTCACCTGGGCAGAGCACTCTGAGCCTTTGACTGTGGGTGGGTCGCTTTGTAAGGTTGGTGACCTTCTAAGGTTGGTGACCTTACGTGTCCCGAGGCTGTCCTGTCTGATCATGACCCTTGTGACAAGGGTCATGGTGAAAGCATGGGCCAGTGCCATAGCATCTAGAATGTTCTTCAGGTCATCCATCTCGGCTCCCAGAGGGGAAACCGAGGCCCAGGAAGAAGGAACCCAGCCACAGGGCAGATTGCTCTGAACTCAGACACACACACCCCCGCCGCTGCAGATAGCAGGGTGGTCTGCCCCCTAGCACCACTCCCGGTGCCACTGATGCCCTGGTTTTGACTGCAGTCGAGAAACGCATACTTCAGGGCAGCTCGGTGTAGCCATGGGGCCTCAGACCCTGTCCGTCTGCCTGCTCTGCCTGCCGTGGCTATGAGTGTCCCACTGGCTTTGGTTTTAGGCAGTGTGGTGGTGCCATTATTTTCCTTGGGTCCTGTCTTCGCTCTGGGAAATATGAGTGTGATCTCTATCCCTCACCTGATAGGGCCAAGGTCACTATGTCACCTGCTGATCCTCTACTATGACTTCACCCGGGTCTCCCATACCCCATGGGGTAGCCCAGGCTCATGAACGTCCCACAGAAAAGCCTGGTCCTGCCCACATATGGGTACCGAGTCTCGACTTCCTGAACAGACCATGGGTGGCTGGCTACAAGGCTGCAGGAGTCTGTGGCCCCAGCCGAGGGCCTGACTGCCTTGGGAGTCCTGGCTGGAGTGAGCAGTGTTGTCTCTGGCCAGGGTTCTGTGTGGGGCAGGGGAGTTGCCTCAGATTGAAAATTCCGAATTTTCCCAGCACAGAGGTCCGCCAGGCTCTTGGACTGGGGAGGAGCTGGGGAGAAGGAAGCCCTTGTGCTGGGGGAGGGGGACCTCCTCTTCCAGGCTGCCATTCTGCAGGGCCCTCTGACCCCTGCAGGTGGCAGGACAGGTAGTCCTCTTGGCTTTCTTCTTGTGGGTACCTGGCCCACTGGAGCGTAACCTCAGGCTGACTTCCTACCTTACAAGGGTGTTGTGAGTCTCTAGGAGGTATGACTGGTCCCTAGTGAATGACATGTTCCAATAACAGGACTGGCAGGGTATGGGTATATGCCAGGTGTCAGCCTGCATAATCCATGCTGGCCAGGGCGATGGCTAGCCTGTTCTCAGCTACACTGCAACCATTTAATCTGGGAGGATGGCAAACAGGACCTAGGGATGGACTTCCAATGGGGAGTTCTCAGAGCTACCTCAGCACTGAAACGAGCTACCAGGGCTCGGGCTCAGGATTGATTTTGCCCCTGTGGATGGACCACAGGCCACCAGCCTGTGAGTCTGATACATAGACACGGGATAGCATTCATCTTGAAGAGCTTTGTAATAAGTTGGGCATAGCACACCCTGCATGCCACCCCACTCTGTCCCCACAGGGCTCCCTGGGGCGCCCTCCCATGGATCCCTGAGGTGGGGGAAGCCAGCGAGTGAGCGAGCGAGAAAACAGCCTTACAGCTGAGACACCATCTGTTTTCCGTTTTTTTTTCTTTCTCTTCGTTTTTAAAACAATATAGTGCAGACCGACTGCACTTCTCACAGTAGAATATAATGGTCAATTTTAGTATAAAAAAAAAACATTCTCAGAGCTTTGTAAATGCACTTAGTGCTCAGACAGGCCTTGGCGAGATACAGTACCGCTTTCCGGAGCGCCTGGGGCTGCAGGGCCAGGGGACTGCAGGCCTTGAGGACTTCCTGGGCTTCTCTCCCCCCCTCTCCCCCAGCAGTGCGGTGGCACGGGGAGGAGGGGGGATGCAGAACGGGAGCTGGGTTGGGTATTCCAGTTACAGCCAGGTCACCCTCCCACTGGTCCCCAGGAGACCCCGAGATGCGAAGAAGAAGGCAAGACCGTCCTTGTGAATGGAGCCTGAATTTACAGGTCTCTTGTTAGCCCCCCCGTGACATCTTTGTGCGAATAGGAAGATAGTGTCCCTTCCTTGAAATGCAGACAACTGTAATAAATACACAAATCTAGGATGTGTGTGGAGTCTCCTTGGGCAAGGTGCCCTTGTGCAACGCACCAACTGTTCCCAGCAGCCCTGTGAGATGTACTGTAGGGATGGAGAAGAGGTTGGTCTGGGGCGTACCGGGTAGGTTGGGCGTGATTCCTAGAAGGGAGGGTGGGTGGGTAGGGGGAGAGTCAGCAGGAACGGGGGCATGGGGGGGGCTGGTAGTCCTGAGGCCTCTGGGAGTGTGGAGTCAGGGCGGTCTTCACCTGGATTAGTTGGTGGGGGGTGGGGCACTTTGGACCTAGGGACTGGGAGATTGTGGATAGAGACCCCGTGTATGACACGGGATGACTGGAGCGCCCTCTGCTGGAAACCCAGAAGGAACTTCTTGTTGGCAGAAGGTCCTCTTTCCCTGCCTGGATGAAAGATGAAAGAGCCTCGCGGCCAGCCTGGGACCCTCCCTGCTGCCTGGGGCAGCAAGCGGGAGGAGAAAGAAGCCCTGGTGTGTGAGGTCAACCCGCCTGCCCACTGAAGTGAGGAGGTAACCAGCCTGGCTTCCCCGTGGACACAGGGCGGGCGGGCGGGGCGCCCTGCTAGCTTCCCGCCCTGTGCTATGGCCTGCCAACCCCCAGCACCCTGTCCGTGTGTCCGCAGGGCAGACCTTATCTGTAGACAGGTAGGCGGATGTGGGCGTGCTGGTGGTCCAGCAGCCGGGGCACAGCCACCGTCTCATAACCCTTACCCAGCATCTGTTCCTTGATGCAGGGTGGCCGGATGTCATTGATGAGATACTCCAGCGACTGGAGGCTGCTGCTCAGCACCGCTGTGTTACACACACTCTTGCTGGTCAGGCCGGAGAGTGCGTCTCCAGGAGGCCCGGCTAGCTCCCGGGCGGCTCCTGGTGCCAGCTCTGTCACTATGGCAGCAGCTGCTGGATTGTAGCAGTCACTGGTAGGTGTCACCAGAACACTGTTCCAAGGGGCAGCGAAGTACTGGCCCACGGTGAAGCTGCCGGGCAGCCCCATGCCGCAGTTGTGGGGCGACCCGTTGGCCCTTTCAAAGGCCCTCCCGCCACAAGTCTCTGGGGACTGGGACTTGCCGGCTACCGTGCTGCTACTGTAGGCCCGCAGTGGCTGGGGTGGGGGTGGGGGTGGCTTCTGTGGCCACAGCAGGTAATCCAGGCCACCTTCTGCATACCCTGCAGGTTTGGTGGCCCCAGCCAGTGTCAGGGCTGGGGTGGCTCCCTGGCTCAGTTCTGTGCCCTTCCGGCAGTCTGGCAGACCGGCTGTGGCCGAGTAAGCCAGGTTGGGAAAGTTGGGGACCGGGCCATGCTTAGCTGGACTGGGGTGGGGCACAGCCACGCCCTGACAGGCGCTTGGTGCAGCACCCGGGGCCTGGCATTGCTGGTTGAGCTGGTACAGGATGCTATGGATAGAGGGTAGGTTGGAGGGGGGGAGGGGAAGGCCCTGGCCGGGCAGAGGGATCACAGAGGTGGTAGTGGCTGCTGCAGGCAGGCTGGGCGGTGGTGCAGGTGCCTCGGGTGGCTTCGGGTAGGCCAAGGGCCCCAGGGTGCTGGGTACTGGGTAGGGCGCAATGCCCACCTGCACGGTGGCCGGCGACAGTTTAGTCCGCTTGCCCTCCACGCTCTTGAGCACGCTTTTGGGGTGGCCGGCTGGCGCATGCGCACTCGAGGAGACGGCGGCCTTGACGATGGCCAGCAGGCCCTGGTAGCCCGCGGTGTGCTGAGGGTAGGGGCTGTAACGCTGGCCGCTGGTGTCATAGCCATTGACCGTGCGGCTCAGGTGCTTGTGCTGCGGCACTCGGATGTTGGTAGGGAAGATCTTGATGGACAGGGGACTGTTGGCTACCTTCTCTGCGTAGGCATCCAGCTCCGCTGGGCTGGGGTAGCGCGAGGAATGCATAGAGCTGGCCACTGACTCGCCTGCAGGGACAGAGGCACAAGTGAGAGACGGGGCAGCCACAGCCCCTCGAGCCCCACAGCCTTTAGGAGTTGCCCGGTCGGTCCCTTTCCCTCACTTTTTCCCCTGTTCTTCCCACACTTCCAACTTCCGGACCAAAACCTAAGGTTCAGAGAGGAAACTGCACACATGCACGCCCGTCCTTGGCCACTGGCAAGCTTGCGATTTTTTTTTTCCTCTCTGAGATAGGGACCTGTGTGTGTGTCCCAAGTTGCTCTCAAACTTGATGCTTATACAGGAATGACCTTGAAGCTGATTCCTCTGTCCCTCTCAGGCATGTGCCCTAATGCCCTGTTATGCACTGCTCGGATTCCAACCCGGAGCTTTACAACGCTAGGCAAGGCCCTACCAACCGAGTACCCTAAGCCCTAACCCATTCCCAGTTAACAATGACTAGCTGTGCTAGCGTCCCTGGTGGGGCGAGGTGAATCTGACGCAGGGCGCTCATGGTGGCTGCCCTGTTAATACTGGGTGTGACATCCTAGATTGTGAGACTTACTACAGGTGGCCACAACTGGCTCTGTCACTGGGGGAGGGGAGGAGTTGCTGGTCCTAAGACCATCTCTTCTGACACCCTGAGCCATTCTAGACCAGAGCCTAGCCTACAGATTCCTCTGAGGCCGGGGGACATGGGCAGGAGTCAGGGTGGCATACATACAGGAAGACCTGTACCAACGACCGGTGCTGACAGGGATCTGGGTGGAACCATGGTTAGGTGGGCAGTGTAGTCCTGGGCAAGCCGTCTGCTTACACAAGCTTCAGTTTTCTCACTTGTGGAATGGGGATGATACTGGTTCCGGGTCAGCAGGGTGACCTTGGTGTACCAAGGGGCCCAGAGGCACAGAGCAGAGCCAGGATATTGTAATTCCTTCGGGACTTAGGCAAAGGGCTTCACCATCTGTAAAGTAGGGCAGTGTTGCTCCTAAGGCTGCCTTCACGGGTATCTGGGAGGGTTTAGCAGTCCGTGTGCACAAGGCAGAACTTGAGTGGGGGAGGGAGAGATCTATATTGTTCAACTCTGGCTGGGGGCAGAGTCTCACCAGAGAGGGACACAGGCCTCCTGTCTGGTCCTCCCAGAGCCCTGACCTCACAGCCTTGGTCCAGTGTTGGTCTGAATGACGGCTCTCTGTATTTGGGAGGCCAGAGGCAGAGTTAGCTCTCTCAGACAGGGTCACCAGAGGCAGCTCCGGGCCTGTGCACACCAGAGTAGCTTCTCACTACACTGGGGACTCCCAACAGTTGGAGACATGTGCCTGTCATGGCTAGGGTATGTACACTGGCAACTTCAGTGGAACTGGGGGGGGTGGGCTGCTTCCCATCCCAAAGTTGCACAGCGACAGACTTGGGCATGGGGGATCTGTCCAGCCTTACAGGTCAGCAAGTGTACTGCTCAGGGTACTGGGTAGCTACAGATGGTGTTGAACAGGGGTGATGCAGAAGGGGACAGTGACAACATGGACAGGGGTAGCATTCCTTCACCTCTCAATCTTAGCAGGTATGTCCAACCCCTGCCCTGCTCTGGGCATCCCCTGTTCTTAAGTAGCCTAAAATAAACTTGGTGTGGAGAATGGAAATGTCACTTTGGCCAATGGGGGAATCTTTCTCTGCGATTGGATTTAAACTACATTATACAAGCAATTTCATGGGCACTTAGCACCGCTCTGAGAGTCCCGCAAAAAAGGGACCGGGCTCTTCATTTGCCAGCCATAAATCAGCAGATGCTATAATGAGCACAAAAATGTCACTTTTATGCAATTTTACAGATGAACGAAACTGGTGAAATTAGCTGTGGAAACCCACCAGACTCAGCAAAAGCAGCTGCCGGGAGGGGGGAAAATGAGATCCATGTGTGTTCTCGCTCCCCTTAAACTCTCTTTCCAGGCGAGCGTCTGCCATTGTGGTGTGAAAACTCATTTGTCCTCGGCATTATGCTTTCATTCCGAGTTTATCTTGAGTATCCAATGAGCCACCAACTGTGAAAATGATTAAATCTACAAAATCTATCTAATGGATGGAATAAATTAGGTGTTCAAAACCTTAAGGAAAAAAGGAGAGACGATTGTTCTCCGGTCTTGTTACCAAAAGAGGGCGCACCTCGCCCCCTTCTGGCCAGCAGGTGTCCTGCAGGTGGCGGTGCTGAGAAAGAACGAAAAGGGTGTTTGGAGGGGTCTCAGCCAGCAGTGATTGAGTGCCAGGCTCTGCATCCACCATTTTCTGAGCAGCTTGTGCACGGAGGGCCGGACAACTGTGAGAGGGGTTGGGGCAGCATCCCTGTGATGTAGGTAGGGTGGGTGGGTGTGACATGTGGCAGGCAGCCTGGAGACCTGCCTCCTGACCACTCAAGCCCCTGCAAACCCCCGGGTCCCATCCAGGCAGGGTTGAACTTTAGAACCAGTAAGACCCTTCAGAAGGAATGTGGTTCTCCCACAACAGAGTCCGGAGAGGACCTGTGGAGAGGCTACAGAGGTGGGGGCAATGGCCTTGTGAGTCTTGTTGGAAGCAGACAGTCCAGCCCTAGCTGGGCCTGAGGGACCCTTGGGTTTCTGAGTCCCATCAGCCACAGGGTCACAAGGTAAGATGACACACAGGTCTCTGTTTTACAGGTGAAGAGATCAGAGGTGACAACCAGCCAGGGTCAGAGCTAGGTCAGTCTGCTTTCTGGATCACCAGTACCCTGCTCCAGGCAGGGTCTAGAGTACTGAGGGCCACCCTTAGGAGGCCATCATCTAGTTTCAAGGAGAGAGACAGACAGACAGACAGACAGACAGAGACTGACTGACTGGGCAGTCACTGTTTCCTGGCTGGTGCTTGGGTAAGCCCACTGCGGGGGCTGCCGGAGCCTCCCATCCTGCACCTGGTTTAATTGTGGCCTCTGTGTACGCCTTTGACAAAGTAGCCTCCGTCTTAAACCTTGGTCCCCAAAAGACTTTTTCTGGCTGTCCCCCAGTGCTTCACACAGCTTGTTCTGCAGTGGACTTGGCTTGGGGCCCTGGGCTACTTGGCTCCTGAGCCCAGGTTGGCAAAGTTCCAGACTTTTCTGTGGTGAAAACCCAGCCACAAGCGTGCATGCTGTCAGTCTGTTTGGTAAACACAGGGCCCTAGGGAATCGGGAGAGGGGCTGGGGAGCCTGTGGCAGCGGGCACCTCAGCCAGGTGAGGAGTTCCTCTCCCTTGTTCTAGCCAGTTTAAGGGACCCATCCTGGCGTCTTCATCATGGAAGGGACCAGCGGACACCTGAGCCTATCCATTCTGGACCCCTGCCCACTGCCCCTGCCTGCCGAATACCCACCGTATTGTTCCTGGGCTCTGCTACACAGGCAGTGAGCTAAGGAACTGGCACCCTGTATGGAGGTGGAGGGCATCAACAAGCCCCAGAAACAGGATGGTGGCAAGCTGACAGGGTGGTGGACATGTCTGTGTTCTTGGGCACATCTCTCAAAATCTCAGTGTCTGATTTCCCTCGTCTGACATGAACTGGATTGGTGGCTTGATGGTCCTGAGGAGACTGTAGTGTGGGTGGGCAGAGGAGTGGCTTTTATGAGCTGACCTTTTATATCTGTATCTATATCTGTAGCTCTCTGTTCTGGCACTATGTAGACCTCACGAAAGTTTTCAGAGATGGTGGGCCCCCGCCTCCCAAGTGCTGGCATCAAAGGTATTCCATACCACTCAAGGTAACTTTGTAAGAGCCATGTGACCGCCACTTAGACCCAGCTGTGTGGAGAGGCCACAGACAGGTATGCTGCATTCAGAGGACCTAAGCACCTCCCTCCTCCACCCCCAGGAACATTACAGGAAAGAGTCCGTCCTGTCCTGTCTGGGGCATAGTGGCTGTTTGGTGCTGATTCCTGGGACCGTGTGCCACACTGCCCCGGGAGTCAGCAGTGAGGTTCAGTGAGGACTGAATGGTGGGCTGGAGGGGCTCCCGGCTTGGACACAGTGTAAGTAAGGGAAATGAGAGGAGAGGTAGCCATACTGGATCTTGACAGAGGGGCCAGCAACCCAGAGAACAAACTTCCTGGCCCCAGGCAACTGTGGTCATCTGGGTGTGTGCTCCAAGTGGTAGGTTCCCCAGGGATGATATAAAAATCTCCGGAGAGGCCATGTGTCAGAGGTTTGGCCCCTAGCTGGTGGTACAAAGACTGATGGGGTTATAAGGGTCCTAACAGGTTAACCCACAGATGTGTCCATTTTGGGTGGGGTATTAAATGGACCTGGCTGGGAAAGTGAGTGGGGTGTAGAGTCAGGAGGCAGGTGACAGACAGGCTTCTCCCCCAACCCCCACTGGCTTGATGACTCAGCTGCCAAGCCTGTTACTCTTTTCATATGCAAGGACACTGTCACTGTCTTCAGACACTCAGAAGAAGGCAGATCTCATTACAGGATGGTTATGAGCCACCATGGGGTTGCTGGGATTTGAACTCAGGACCTTTGGAAGAGCAGTCGATGCTCTTAACCGCTGAGCCATCTCTCCAGCACAACAGACAGGCTTTTAAGTCCCAGCTCTACCCTGTGTGCCTGAGTGTACCGCAGCCCTTCTCTGAGCCTGTAGTAGACTGGCTTCACACTATGTGAACCCCGCCTTCCTTGTATCCCTTGGGCACTGATGACAGAGATTTTTCTGGAGACTCCCACTAAGGTGTGTTCAGGGCGACATCAGAGGTACTACCCACTTCTTCCTTGACAGCCTCCCTTCCTGTCACAGGCCCTGAATGCACAGACAGTATCTGTCACATGTTTCCTCTGGGCCAGATATTGTGCCCTCCTGGGACCACTGTGGAGGGAGGAGGCCTGCTTTCTCAGGAAAGGTTAGACACACAGGGATGCCATCAAGCAAGGGTGACCCAGGCTGCCTCTCCCTGCTTGTCTCTCCCCCAATCCATCTCCATCCATGAAGCCCCCATTAAAGGCTTGTCTGGAGATTTAAAAGGCTGGCAGGAAGTGCTGAGGAGAACTGTCGCTGCCATTAAGTTAATGTTATGGGCCTTTTACAGGTGCGTTAAATAGATGCGGTTATTAACGAGTATATTAAGCCAATTAAAACCAGCCCTCTGAGTGGGGTTTAATGTTGCCTCAGGGAGACAAGAGATGGCTTCGCACTCTGCTGCCTGGCAGGGGAGAGAGGGCGGGGCTCCGCTGTGGGGTCCACAGCACGGAGAAGCTAAGGGACCAGCGTTGGTTCTCTGGCTTCACTCTGACCACACAGACCTTAGGCAGCCTCGGTTCTTGCTAATGCTGGGTTTCTAGGGTCCGGGAGACATAAGTGTGCAATTGAGATACCTGTTCAAGGGGGAGTATGGAGCTGCCAACCCAGAATTCCTGGTTCTGTGCCCCAGACGTGTGGCAGAACCCAGGCCTGAATCACCGAGGGCAGGCTGTGCTTTGTGAGGTATATATACTGGGTCGAGCGAGCGCCATTAGACAGAAACGCAGGGTGAGACTCTGGAGGGCCAGGCCCCTTCTGATTCATGGTATATGTCACTAGAACAGTAGTTCCGGGGGGACCTCAGATTTCAGGGTACAGAGTGGGGCTGTCCTCTTCCCACAGGAGGGGAGGGCTGGCAGCCATTTCTTTCCTCCTCAGGATCAGAAAGTCCCAGGGCATTCTAAGCTGAGATGTGTGTGTGTGTGTGTGTGTGTGTGTGTGTGTGTGTGTGAGTGTGAGTGTTTCTCTGGGACAGAAAGGGTCCCTGGGCACCACCCTTCATCTGTATTCCCCTTCACCGTGACACTCCGCCCTTGGAGGTGGCAGCCTCTTGAACGCTCAATTAACGTGACACTAATTAGCTGGTGGCACCAGTGGAATGCCTAATGAGGTCGATGGGGAGGGGGTGGGAGGCTACTGGGCAGGGGAGAGCAGCTGTTCTCTGGTCTTTATGGGAAGGACTCAAGCAGTCTCAGGGGTCCGTGTGTGTGTGTGTGTGTGTGTGTGTGTGTGTGTGTGTGTGTCTGCTGGGCACCATGATGGCTGTCCCAGCGACCCCAATCTGCTGCATCTACTGACCCCTGGTGGTTGACCAGAGGATCAGACCCCTGGACAGTTCCAGGCGTAACTGTTAATGGCTAGGGACCTCCAGGGCTTGGGGTGCTAAAAGCTCTGGCCTAGCTCTGGGGCAGGGTGGGAAGATGCACAGGTGTTTGGACACAAGATGAAGCCACATGTGCCTAATCTAGGGGCATCCTGCACACACTGAAGCAGGCAGGCGCTCCCCAGGCCTCTGTATCCCAGAAAGTGGGGGTTGGGGGGCACTTCCATCCTTCTCCACCCTAACTTGTCTGTCCCTCACCTAAACCTCAGTTTCTTACCCGCCCCTTAGCTTGGCTGTTTTGGCCACGTATGACTTTAGTCTGCACCATCCACAGGAGGGTCAGCCTGACTCATCCCTGCCATACCTTCCTCCTTGGGCTCTCATGCCCTTTGTCCACTGCCAGACCCTCAAGTTCTCTCAGTTCTAGTTCTGTATGCTCACATTTCAGGAAATAAAGTTAAATACTAGGGCAGAGGGTGTAGCTCAGCAGTAGAACTGTCATTGAGCAAACCCACAAGGCACTCACTGGGTTCCATCTCAGGCACAGGGATTAAGAAAGCACAGGAGGGGGCTGGAGAGATGGCTCAGTGGTTAAGAGCACCAACTGCTCTTCTGAAGGTCCTGAGTTCAAATCCCAGCAACCACATGGTGACTCACAGCCATCTGTAATGGGGTCTGACGCCCTCTTCTGGTGTGTCTGAAGACAGCAACAGTGTACTTACTTATAATAATAAATAAATGGGAAGACATCCCATGTTCATGCACGGGAGACTTAGGATTGGCATCTGATTTCCAGGCCCTGCCACTCCTGTTAGACTCTCCGCCGGCCTCCTTGCAGAAACTAAGAGGCTTGTTCTGAAATTCTGGGGATCCAGAAGAGCCCAAACAATTTCTAATGTTGAACCTCAATGCCAAGTCACAATACTCGGGCCACTCTCTAAGGAGAGGCACCGTTGGTGGCACATCAGGGTTCCGGAGAGTCCGATGTGAAACCCACAGAACCGGGTAGGGAGAAGCCGGTCATCGTTATCATCCTAGACGCGGTTTCTCTGTGTAGCCTTGGCTACTCTGAAACTTGCTTTGTAGACCAGGCTGGCCTCAAAGTCACAGAGATCTGCCTGCTTCTGCCGGGATCAAAGGTGTGTGCCACCAGCTGAAGTTGGTCTTTTCAGACTGGTTGTGTAGACAGCTAGGTATCTATATATTGGTAGTGATAACTACACAGCTGCAGAATAACGAGGTTGGATCATTTCAATCAAAAAAATCAACTCCAAATATCAACTCTAAACATCAGAGGCCTACATGGAAAAGCTAAAACTTTTTGAACCCCTTTTAATCGTTTAATCTCCATCGTGGGGATGGAGAACAGGCATGTCCCACATATGGGTGAGGCGACGCCTCTGCCCACCGTGTGGGTGGATCCTGGGCAGCGACTCAGTCCTCGGACTTGGCAGCAGATGCTTGCACCCACTGCGCCCTCACTGACCTCAAGACTAGAAATGCTCAGAAGGGAACATGGGCGGCTGCGGGACAGCTCGGGTCACACAAGGCCTTGCTTGGAGCACCCTAACGAAAGGAGTGAATGCCACCAGAATCAAACAGTTCCTGCTTCAAAGGGGACTGGGAAGTCCGATGAAGTCAGCTCTAGAATGGGAAAAGCTTCTCCCACATCACGCACGTGAAACGGGACCAGTACCCAGAATGCACTTGGGACCTGGATAACCAGAGGAAGGGTCGAGGAACTGGGTGGAAAGAAGAGCGCACCGACACCTTCAGAGAAGACACATGCAGCACATAGATAAAGACAGAGGGTAGCTGACTGTGGGCACACACCTATAACCTGGCACCCACGAGGCTGAGGTAGGAGGGTTGCTGTCATTTAAGGCTTGCTTGGACTGCAGCAGGAGCCTCTGCCTCCAGGCAACACAGGACAAAGGGCTGTGGACTGGAACTGAGGTCTTTGCAGAGTAAAAGGGCTCACTGGCAGCCCTTGCCCTGCCCACCACTCATCACAGCTTCACTTTCTGCACACGCTGGCTGCTAGGCAGTAAGGGACAGTGGGCTGGGTGGCTGTCCACACAAAAAGCTTCTGTGTTAGAAGTTCCATTTAAGAGTCACAGTCTTCTCCCCAGTGCTGTATGTGTGATCCTTCTGTGTGTTCATTTTCTTTCTCTCCCTGTATACAGGCAGTGTGGCCTGGGGTCTTTGCTCCCTCCAAGGTCTGAGCCCTCAGGTTCATCACTGGCAGGTGAGTCTGACTGGATCCTCCAGACAGATAAGGAGCAGGCACCCAGCACACAAGACCTTCCTCCCCCTCAGGAAGGACATAAGCACGATGCACCTGCCCCTTCTATTATTTTACATTTTTTATTTTGGGAGTGGGAAGGCAACATACGTGGAGGTTAAAGAACAACGTATAAGTCAGTTCTCTACCTCCACAGTGTTGCCTCTGGAATTGAACTTAGGCCATCAGGCTTGGATACAAGCTTACCCACTGAGTCATCTTGCTGGCCCATTTTGTGGCTAAAACCAGCGGCCCCTATAGACATGCTCACTGGGGCAGATGCTCCAAATGGTAGGTCATAGGGAGTGGCCAACTGGGGAGCAGGCTGGGAGTCAGACTGAGCCGTCCACCTCATTTTAGGTCATGTGGTCTTCAGTGGTTCTCTTCCAGAGACATGCGCGAGGTTGGGAACCTCTCACTGCTGTGGAGACGGGTGCTGAGGCCAGGGGAGGTGGCAAAGTGTTGGGATTGGCTGCTACTGTCCAGCCCCTTCCCTAGAGTCACACACATGCCCTGCGTGGGGTCCAACTAGGACCCTACCTCCTTGGATCCATCTCAGTCTCTGGGCGCTTTTGGGGAAGATGGTAAGCCCCACGGTCCGAGACAGGCTGTCCACTGCTCTTAAGCAGTGGCTCATCTCTCCCCTACCCCTCTTGAGCACAGCAGTCCCTGAGCCGCGCCCCCAGCTGCTCGGCACCTCCCAGGGGCTCACTCTCTGCATAGCCTCCATTTTCAGCAGCACACAAACTCAAAGTTTGTCTATCAGCAACTGCAGTGAGAAAGTCAAATATTTATTAGCTGCCGAGGCCCTGCAGATCTAAGATGTAGGTTTCAGCCCCAAGCGTGATCAGGTCCTGTGTGGGACCCTGGGACTCTGGCCAGCTGGGAAGGTTTAGCTCTTAGGCCTATGGGAGAGGTGGGGACACACACACACACAACACACACACACACATCTCTGTTTATTTTCCCTAGTCACCTGGGATAGCCTGCTCTGTCCTCAGCTCTTATAGATGTAACCTGTGGCCGTTTTGGTCCCTTAGGTGTGTTCTGGGCACCCGTGGAAGCTGGTTCTTGTAGTTCTGCAAGACAGGCTGTAACCTCCCTCATGTAGGAAAGGGACATGGGTCTCAGACTGGCTCCCCACCTCTTGTATCTTTTGATGTCATCTGATCTTTTTGTTATAAAAGGGGATGCAGGTCCTAAAAGGCTGATTAATTTGTCCAAGGTAACAGTGACCAAAGCCTGGCCAAGACCTTCCTACCTTGGTGTTAGCCCAGCACAGCAGCGAAGCTCAGGCTAGCCCTTCCACTGAGTTCTGCTTGGGGCAAAAGAGATGAGAGCCAGTGCCCAATGAGATAAGAGCACAGTGGCCTGTGCCTGCAATCCCAGCACCCAGGAGGCAGAAGCAGGGGCATTGCCAGGAGTTTGTGGCTAACCTGGGCTACATGTTGAGCCCTTACCTGAAAACAAGGACAGACCTAGTGAGAACAAGACCCTCCTAGAACTGAACTAACTAGAAACAGCCCAGACGCCAGACCAGAGGTGTCTAACCGTGCCTCTCCATCTGTGTGGGGCTGCATGTTGTAGGCTACATGTGGGAGCTAAGGCCGGAATGCAAAGATGCAGAGCAGTGAGGGGAAGAAGCCAGGGGACACCCCAAACACAAAGCCTAAGTCCCTCTCCCATTGACAGGAGAGGCTCATGGGACATACTTGGCTAAAGAACACAGGGCTAAGTACAAAAATCACATAGCTATGCCCCGGCTGCAGGAACCTAGCTGCTCTGTAGCCTGGGGGTGACAGAGGACAAGTGAGTGGACGCAAGACGTCCAGATGGACACGGCCTCAGCTTTTCTGAGTCATGCAAGAAATTCCTGTAAGCAGCCAGGCAAGACGGACTCGCTTCCTCCAGAGGTAAGCCATGTTGAACGAGTGTTGGCCATCACTAAAATAAAGCTCGGAGGACAAGGTCATGGGTGGTATAAATTACATCCCAAGAGAAGATGGCTGCCATAGAAGAGATGGCGGTGACAGCCCAGAGCTTCATGCAGGGATGTACCGATGGGAAGATATATAGCAAAAGCCACTGTTTTTGTAAAGTGGGAACACCAAGTGGCAGAGCAAGGGGAGGTGTGAACTATTCACAAAGCACAGGGGGAGAGAAGGCACAAGGGGTGAAACAGGGGAGGGGTGAAAGCCAAGTTTAGGGGATGTCTTTTGTTTGTTTTTCAAGACAGGGTTTCTCTGTGTAGCCCTGGCTGTCCTGGAACTCACTCTGTAGACCAGGCTGGCCTGGAACCCAGAAATCTGCCTGCCTCTGCCTCCCGAGTGCTAGAATTCGCCCGCCCAAGGCAACTCTTTTTTTTTTTTTTTTTTAAAAAACATGATTTATTTATTGATTATATGTAAGTACACTGTAGCTGTCCTCAGACACTCCAGAAGAGGGCGCCAGATCTCGTTACGGATGGTTGTGAGCCACCATGTGGTTGCTGGGATTTGAACTCTGGACCTTTGGAAGAGCAGTCGGGTGCTCTTACCCACTGAGCCATCTCACCAGCCCCCCCAAGGCAACTCTTAAGGCAACATTTCATTGGGGCTGGCTTACAGGTTCAGAGGTTCAGTCCATTGTCATCAAGGTGGGAACATGACAGCATCCAAGCAGGCACGGTACGGAAGAACTGAAAATTCTACATCTTCATCTGAAGGCTGCTAGCAGAAAACTGGCTTCCAGGCAGCTAGGATGAGGGTCTTATAGCCCACACCCACAGTGACACAGCTACTCCAACAGGGCCACCAGTCCAAATAGTGCCACTCCCTGGCCCAAGCATAAACAAACCATCACAGAGGCTAGGGGCCCAGAAAAGGGCTATAAACAAGTCAACCCAAGACAGTTCGGTAAAGCAACTGGACAAGGAAGCCATCTAAGTTTGGAAAGAAGGGTGGGGGGGACAAAGGAGGGGTGGGGGTGGGAGGCATGAAGTGCCATTTTAACTCCTTCAATTTGAAAGGCAAGGCATGGAGCAGCATTTGATATGTAGGAAATCCAGAATATTGATCCTTTGAGGTCACCCAGCAGCACACTGGGCGCCAGCTAGCTTCAGATGATGGTGGGGCTAATGCCCCGGTGTTGGGATCTTTTTTTCTGAGGACACAGCAAAACAAAGCTGGGAAGTGAGGTAGTGAGGGGCTATGGTGATGGCACTGCTGACCACTGGAGGGGACACTTACAGCCTGAGTATTCTCTTTACCAGCTGGGGCCAGAAGATGCCACCTGCTGCTTTGCAGCTCAGATACAAAGCCAACTCCAGGGAGTAATGGCAGAACACACTGATTGCAACAGTTTCTTCAGGGAAAACTGACAAAGAGTTACAGACAGAACTTTGGAGGGGGAGGGATATGACTCAGCCTTTAAAGGACCTGCCTGGGAAACAGGAGGGCTTGAGCTCAGATCTGACCTGAAGGGGAGGCAGGGAGACAAGGAGGTCCTGGCGTTGATGAGCACTGTGTTTAGAGACAGGGGAGAGCAGAGGGCGGTACTTGATGTCACCCTCTGGCAACACATACACACACACACACACACACACACACACACACACACACACACACACTCTATTGATGAGTTAAAGCTCCAGCTACCTAAAGACAAGCAGAGCATCCAGGTCACAGTGCAAGAGGAGATACAGAATTGTGATTGATTAATAATATCTGCCACAGCCAGGCAGTGGTGGAGCACGCCTTTAATCCCAGCACTCAGGAGGCAGAGGCAGGTGTATTTCTGAGTTCGAGGCCAGCCAGAATGAGTTCCAGGACAGCCAGGGCTACACAGAGAAACCCTGTCTCCAAAAACAAAAACAAACAAAAAAAAAAACCAAAAACAAACAAAAAAGCAAAGAAAAGTAAAATAGAATTCAGAAGCAAGGGTGAGCTATCTTAAATCATGTCCAGGCCCCAAAGTGTTAAATACATTTGTTTTTTTTTCGAGACAGGGTTTCTCTGTGTAGCCTTGGCTGTCCTGGAACTCACTCTGTAGACCAGGCTGGCCTCAAACTCAGAGATCTGCCTGCCTCTGCCTCCCAAGTGCTGGGATTAAAGGCGTGAGCCACCACGCCTGGCACATTTGTTTTTTAAAAAGGACTTACTTCCTATGAAGTTTTATGGTACTAAAACAGGCATGTTAAATAGTGTGGTATCACTAAGGACTGAGCTAAGGAAATGGCCTCCTGGAACTCCCTAGCAAGCAACATCTGGCTCCTTTATCCAGAGAGAGAAAGAATGAGTGTGTTCCCCAACTCTGACTCCCAAAGACAGGTTCTCTGCCTTCTAAGTTCTCATAGAACACAAAAGGAAGACCAAGGTTACTTTGTATCACAAAGCACTCCAGACAAGATCCGGTATCTTTCCTGAGCTATGTCCCTAGATACAGAAACCTCAATAAACTCTCAGAAGCATCCTGACCATGGCACAAAAGGGCATCCTGCATTTATTTTAGATAGACAGGTGGGGCTCAGATAAGTCAGGATAAAGTAAAAATCAACCAAAATAGGAAAACTGGAAGTAAAATTCAAAATACGAATATACACTCTGAAGCCTTTTTTCCTTTAAAAAAAAAAAAATCATTGCAAAGCGTGCAAGATGGCTCGATGGGTGAATGGATTGAACTCGGGTCCCAGCTGTGGCAGCAAGGAACTGAGTCCTGGAATCTGTCCTCTACCCGACCTCCACACACCAGCTGATGTACACTATTTCTCATTCACATAGAAGCATTTTTAAGTCTCTCAAAAAATAACCTCAAAATGCAGGAAGATTTTAATAGAAGATAAATCAGTGACTCAGAGTCCCTAGAAGGGTAATATTTCTAGTAACTACTAGAGATGGATCTTTGGGGAAAGACAGTAGATCGTATCATTAGCTAATTTAATCAAGAAGAACAGGGGAAGAGGCCAGGAGATGGCTCAGTCAGCAGAGTGCCAGTGTCCCTTAGAACCCAGTAAGTGGGACGTGGTGACACATGACTGTAACCCCAGGACTGGGGAAGCAAAAAAACAAAAACAAAATAAACCAGCCAAATGCCTGGGGCTCGCTGGTAGCCAAGTCAGAGAGAGGCTGTCCCAAACAAGCATGGGAACCTGGGGTCATCCTCTGGCCTCCACAGTTGCACTGCATGAAGCTGCACACCCAGAGAAGAACCCCAGAGTTGGGGAGAGATGCCCCTTAAGAACACTGCACCTCTCTGCTCAGCCCTATGTAAACCCATCGAACCTGGATCTCAGACTCACTCAAGGAGCAGGAGAATAAAATAATTATCAGAGCAGAAACAGTGGACAGCTTTAAAAAGCTACCGGCCCCACGTGGCACACGGGCTGGTCCACCCTGAAGAGAGCAGGCTTTGACAGAAGGACATTAACCGTTGCCTGGCACAGGGAAAGCTGCAGACCAGAAGATGCCACCTGCAGGTGCTGCGGCTTTGCAGATCGGATACAAAGTCAACTGGGGGAGGGGGGAGTAATGGCAGAACACATTGATTGCAACAGTTTCTTCAGGGAAAACTGACACAGAGTTACAAACAGAACCGGAGGGGGGAATGAATCCGCCTTTAAAGGACCTGCCAAGAAAACAGGAGGGCTTGAGCACCGGGAAAGCTGCAGACAGCAGTGGACGGGTTTGAGGTGGCCTGGGCTACATTTAAGAACCTGCCTTAGGGGGCTGGTGAGATGGCTCAGTGGGTAAGAGCACCCGACTGCTCTTCCGAAGGTCCAGAGTTCAAATCCCAGCAACCACATGGTGGCTCACAACCATCCGCAACAAGATCTGGCGCCCTCTTCTGGAGTGTCTGAAGACAGCTACAGTGTACTTACATATAATAAATAAATAAATCTTTAAAAAAAAAAAAAAAAAAAAAAAGAACCTGCCTTAAAGGATGCTAAAGTTAAGGTAAGAATTTAAAATAACAATTTTAATCCTGAAAGTATGCCATTGAGTGATTCCCTATGGACACCTGGGGTCCAAGCAGGAAAGCGAGGTATTTTAATACGAAGGCGGCAAGTGACGCCGTCATTCATATTAAGAGACTGGAGAAAGCTTATGCTCCCAACATGCAAAGCTGTCTGGAAGTGTTCCAACCCCCATTCTTATTTTAAAACTTACAGGTATCGACATTCCAAGAATACTGTCGCGTGCAGACTGCCCAGGAAGTGCCAGCTGTGGAATAGGCATTTGGTCAAGCCAGTCTCGTATTCCTATTTTATTAATGTTCCAGGGATAATGGTCAGAGAGGCAACTCTATTCAACAAAGCAAAAGATAAAACAGGAGCCGGACATGGTGGCAACACACCTTTAACCCCAGCGCTCGCTCGGGAGGGAGAGACAGGTGGAGACTGGTGAGTGAGGGGCCAGCCTGATCTACACAGAGGGCCCCACATCAGCCAGAGCTACAAAGTGAGACCCTGTCTCAAAACAAAACATATACAAGAACCCAGAGCATGATGGGGCACACCTGTCACCCCAACTCTGCAGGGAGAGGCAGGGGGATAAGAATCGCATTCTCAAGTGCATGGCAGGTCTGAACTAGCCTGGGCTGCACGGAAAAGTGCTAATAAATGATCATTCTCACGGATTATAACCGGGGCGGCCGACCTGGGAGGCCCTTAGAGTAACACAAGACAGCAGCATTCAGAGAGCTGCCTCCCTTCCCCTCTATATCAGAGCACCCTCCTCTCCAGAAGCAAACCCAGCCCCAAATGTACGGGAGCTCAATGCAGCAGCAAGTCAGAACATCCCCAGGGGACACAAGAGGAAGTCGGAACACACAGGCAGGGGCAGGGGTGGAGATGAAGACTGCATTACAAAATGCCATTTCTGTCTGCCCGGATCTAAGGTCCCATACTATAAGCACGTAAGTGGTTCCCAGGGTCAGAGGGCAAGTACACAAGGTTACTATGGAGACGGAGTGGTTTACTGACACAGAGCTAGAAGCTCCAACGAACATCAGTGAGTATTATCCTCCCTTCAATGTGGCTGACCTTGGAGAGCCAGCCAGGATGGGCCAGGCACTGGCCACCAAGCCCGTGGACACGTGTTTGGAAGGGGATGGGTAACTGATTCCTGCAAGTTTTTCTCTGACCTCTGCCATGTTCCTAGTGATGTGTGTGTATGTGTATATGTGTGCGCACTTACACACAAATGCGATTACAGAACAACAACCACAGAAGGATGCACATAGTGTGAATGAGTCGATTATGAAGTTCAGAGTTGAACTTCTCTGTGCGTGGAGGATGAATAGAGGGAGGTGGCCACTGTCACTGGGTATGGGATTTTGGTTGCTATGAGGAGGCTGACATGCCTGCTCATGTGGCCTTCCTCTGTGAGTGTACCTAGAGATCACCACTGGCTGAACAGGGTCAAGTATAGCTGAGTAAACTCAACCCCCAGCAATGAAACAGCCAGACTGTGTAGCGTGACCTGTATCTTAGCACTGGGGAGGTAGAGACAGGGGGATCAGGAGGCCAGAGTCAACTCTGGCTACGAGATGAGTTCAAGGCCAGCCTGGGCTACACAAGGCCTGGCCTCAAAAAATGAGAGCAAAATGGGGTGGGATGATAAATGTGAATGAGAACATGGTAGACCTGGTTGGCGACCTCAGTGGTTAGAGAGCTTGGCTTAGTGGGAGCGAAGCCGTGGGTTCAATCCCCAGGGTCACCAGACAGAAAAGAAAGGAGAGCAAGCAGCACTGGGCTGATTCCTGAACACACACAGATCTCAGCCTCCCACTTTACAGCCAGTAAATTATAAAACAAATGAGATAGGGTCTCTAGGTAGTGCTGGCTGCCCTGGAACTCACTGTGCAGACCAAGCTGGCCTCTTAACTCATAGATATCCACCTGCCTCTGCCTCCCAAGCACTGGGCTAACACTTTTCAATACTATCAATACTGTATGTTTGTATGTATCTTTGTATCTTTGTATGTATCTTGGGGGAATCATGTCACTTTAAGCAGCAGCCTGGGAAGGCTCCTCTAAATATGCCTTAAACCCCAAAAGTCACACAAGGAAGTATGAATGAACTGAGGTAGATTCCAAGACAAAAGACAAATCAGGAGAGACATGAAATCTCTGCGTGACATGCAAGCAGCTCCCACACATTGGCCAAGATGGACAGAAGCTACTACCCCATCAAAAAAAAAAAAAAAAAAAAAACAGACAAGGGCTGGGGAGATGGCTCAGCAGTTAGGAGCCCTGACTGCTCTTCCAGAGGTCCTGAGTTCAATTCTCAGCAACCACATGGTGGCCCACAACCATCTGACCATTTGTAATGAGATTGGATGCCCTCTTCTGGTGTGTCTGAAAACAGCTACAGTGTACAAGGTCAAACGGTAGGGACACAATGTCAGCAAACTTTTGTCATCTCAAAGACGGCAAGGTTAAACTGTGTCCACTGCACAGGTGTGGGCCCAGATGTGGGGAAGTGGGCCCTTTACACAGGGCTGCACATCGGCCCAGGGTGTGACAGTTAAAGCTGTCAAGAGCACACCCTCAGCATCACAGAGTGCCTAACGTTTCCCCCACACTCATTCACACCTGGTGACAACTCAGGCTCTCCTGCTGCACTGCTTATCAAACCAAGCTGTGGACGGTTTAAACAGGGGGCCGACCACATAGATTATGGTTCAGGCCTTGCCAGAGAAAGGAACACAGAAAGAGGCAGCTCTCTGGCAGCTGACCCGGAGGATGCCTGGCCAAGCGAGTGAGTGCTGGGCCATGTCAGATGTACGTGTGCACACATTCACCGAAGCACATAAGACATCTGTGGGTACACAGGAAATGGACATCGGCTGCCTCAGAGAGGAGGGGCTTTGGTCTCTCCACCCCTTCCTTCCTTCACAATGTTGAACAAGAATGTTACTTTCAAGATAAATAAATAGTCCAAGAAGCAAGCAACAGTGTCAACAGCTGCTTCCAGGCTATGGGGCAGAAGCTGTAGTATGCTTCTCTGCAGACTTACACCCATCCCCATTCTATGTCCAGACTTCAAGCTCTGGGTCGTCCTGCCTCCCTCCCAAGGGCTGGGGTCCCAACTCTCAGTTTGAGGCGTGTGGTGGGTAGGCTCCTGAGGCATGCGCACAGCCCTCCCTAGCTCTCTGCTGTAGAAGTTCTTCATGAACCCCTCGGACAGAGATCAGACTGGGGCATAGCCTGCCCTACGGAAGCCCAAGACCAGAAGGCAAGTCCCTGGGTGCAGGAAGAGGAAACACACGTCAGGAGGGTCTCACTCACACTTGCGCAGATCCAGGCTCTTGCTTGGACAGGCCAGGTGTTGGCCTGGTGGGTTCTGAGTCCTCTGCAGACAGGCCAGCATGGCTGAGCTGGGAGCCCTGGGCGGGGCACGTTCCGCAGCAGGAATCCTTCGAAGAGAAAGACAAGGCACTGGTCAGTGAGGGCTGCTCCAAGCAACCTGCTGTCCTCTCCCCAGGACCCCCTCCAAGGAACATAAGATTGGTTGCCTCTGAGATGTGTCTCTTTGTAGTCCAGACTAGCCTACAGGTAGAGTCCCCCCCAGGTGCTGGGATCAGAGGCACGTGCCACCATGCCTGGCTTCGGGCCAGACATTCCATCTCTCTCAGATGAGGAAAGGGTGACTTCCAGAGGAGCCCCAGAGGCATCGCAGGAAGGAACCAGGTCTCAAGGGGTGGCCAGCCCTCCACCACAGCACAGCTAGAACTCATGAGACTCATGTGCCTTTGGCTAGCTCAATATGTGGGTCGCCACCCTATGCCCTAGTTGAAGATCTTCCTTGGCTGGTGGTGGGCCTCAGCTCTCTCACAGTCTCATGATACATTAGTGCCTAGCTCAACAGGAGAGGGACCCATTTGGTCATTTTTGGGGTCCATACAGGAGTAGCCAGGTAGGGCTAGAGGGCAGTGTCCTTGGGGTGTTCTCACAATACCCCTGAGGAAGAGATGTCAGGATGACATGCTGGGCAGGTCTGAGGTATTGCATTCTGACTGTGCTCATCCCGAACAAGAAGGGTCGGGCCAGAGTCACCCACAGCAGCCCTTAGGTGGCAGCTCAGATGTGCCTCTCATAGCCTATGTTGTGTTCATCTGCCTAAGCCAGACACCAGGGATTGGGGGGTGGGGTGGGGAACACAGGAAGCCCACGTGTCCCCACAAAGCCCACCTTCCTGAGCACTGGTGTCAGCACAAGCCCGCCTTGGAAAGCCACCGTGGAGAATAAGGGAGTCACAGTCAGGTTTTCCCCTCTTTCTCCCTGCCACAGAAAAGGGCTCCTCCCTACCGCCACCCCTGTCCGGGCAGCCAGCCTGGGCTGCCTCCATCCCAAGCTGGTTAGGAGGAGGAGGAGGGGGGTGTTTAAGGGGGAGGGGGGAAGGTATTTAATACTAAACAGGTGTCTGAAGCCTGGGATTCTGCCGCTTCTAATAATGAAGTATTCATGAGGAAAACCCTTTTTGTCACCAGTTTCTTAAGATACTAATTTCACAACAAGCTCCTTGTTACCGCGCAATTATTCCAATCTTGTATTCCCCGAGACGGTGGCAGCCTCCCGTCTGTCCTGGCCTCTCCGTAAATGAAAGACAACCGCGTAACCACCTTTCATTACGCTCTATTTTACTTTCAGCAAAGGTACCCGAGAGTAACGGCTTCCTCTGAAAGGGACTTTTATTCAGTTTCAAAACCAATTTTCTCCTATTACTGTCTTAAAAAAAAAAAAAGAAGAAGAAGAAGAAAAGAAAAAAAAAAGAGAAAGAAAAGGGAAGTGGGGGATGGATAGCGATGGGGGAGGGGGGATGCTCTCCCCACCCCCACCCCCCACCCCCAGGCTCCAGTCTTAACACAGCGAGGCAATAAAAGCAGCAATATCTATCCACTTCCCAGCTTTGATTTCTGGCAATTTTAAAATATGCCATTACAATCAGGCAGCAACGACTCGGCTCAGGGAGGGAGTGAAGTGGGGCTTATTGCTCCGATGGAAGT
This sequence comes from Mus caroli, assembly GCF_978045245.1. NCBI lineage: Eukaryota > Metazoa > Chordata > Mammalia > Rodentia > Muridae > Mus > Mus caroli. The sequence goes on along the minus strand of NW_028227259.1, from coordinate 118,755,918 downwards.
CCTTGACTGTGGAAGGCAGTGAGCGAGCGAGCAAGGCTCTTCAGGGACCAGGGATGGAAGCACGTGGCAGAAACAGGCCTGCTGGGGCCGCCGCCATATGCCACAGCCTTGAGGCCACAGTCCACTCCACCAAGGCTGAGGGCGCTGGACTTCCACACACTCTGCAGGCGCACACTTGGGCACATGCAGTATGTATCGGTGTCACACTTCATCACGTGGGTGAGGTTCTTGAAATGTCCATGTGGACAGTCCACAGGGACACGGGACTGCCACACCCAAGGCTGGTGGTACCTGCCTTGACCCTGCCTGCATCTCTCCATGACAGCATCTGTTTCTTGCTATCCTGATGCACAAACCCCACCCAGGCCCTCTCTTCACAGGGGGTGCTGACTAAAGACCAGGGGCCCCCAGAACTGTCTGACTTCCACAAGGCGGACCCAGCTGTCTCCAGGGGCCCCCAGCCTCCTGTGCTAGAATGCCCAGGCATCTTGGAGACAAGGGGCCACCAGACAGAGCTTAGACTGGTGTGGCATCTGGCCCTGGAAGGAACTGACTACCCTAGCTTCTCAGGATAGCTCCTGCCGGTTCTCACCTCTGGAGGACCCAGGCTGACTGAGCCACAGTGACACCAGCCTCACTTGGAGGAGGAGTGGGGGGCTTCTCCTCTGCTTTGTCAAGTCGCCCAGACCACTGTCTCTTCTTCCCAAACCCTGTGTCCCACGGTGGGAACTGTGAGGGTGGGGGACAGGTCTCAGATGAGCCAGGAGTCAGCCAACAATTATAGGGAATGCGATACGGACCCCAAGTTTCCATGTCACACCAACACTTTGGTCTTTAAACTTCTTCCAACATAGCCATCCCTTCCTGCCTGGTCTCAGCTCTCCCTGAGCTGCCCAGTCTCTCAAGGCTCTCTCTCAAGGCCCTCCTTCTAACTGCCTCCGACCTCCAAGATCATGGCACCTGTTGTGCCTTTTGCCTGTAGCACTGTCACCCAGAGTTCACCTTAGGTGTCACCTTATTTCAGGGCTGGCGTCTCCGCTGGGTGTCCCTTGTTGCCACAACCCCAATTACACCAAGCTATGAGATGAACTGTATGAAAAGCCCAGAGACATCAAGGGTCCTGCCCAAGGTCACACAGCAAGCCAGGGATAGGGCTCTACTGGGTACCTAAAACACTCATGCCTTTCCTCTGATTTCCAGCCTGCCTCCTCCTTGCCTGGCCCCACCCCATCTGCAGATGGCAGGTCCCTCAACCCCCCAGCACGGAATCATCACAGACCAGCCGGGGACCATCTGGAGAGCTGCACTGTCTGCAAATCGGACTGTTTATAAGCTCAAGGCCTTTTGTGACTTTAATAATAAAGGGGGGGAGGGACAATGTCGCAAGCCTCAATGATTACGGTGCCCGTATGGGCACCGTCCCTGACGCGGGATTAGATAAGACGTCTTATCTGGGAGACACCCAAGGAAAAGGTCCCTTCACCAGATAACACCCCGCTGTCGAAATGCCCTTTCAAAGCTGGACTGCAGATAAGGAGCCGTGACAGCGGATGGAGGAGGAGAGAAACTTCCTGCACTGAGGAGCATTGAGTCTGCTGCCCAAGACCAAACAATAAGCAGAGCAGACGCTGTCTCTGGGCTGTCTATTTTATTCAAAGAGTCTTTGGTGGGGTTGGGGTGTGTGTGGGGGGGGGGGAGGCGGCCTTCTGTCATCTCCCTCTGTATCTGGGGACTGCAGGGAGTCCCAAGAGGGTAGAGGGAGAGCTTGGGAACAAACAAGGTGCTGGCTACTGAGGACAGCTGTTAAGTGTTTCCATTTCAACGATGCAAAAACCTTCTGCATGCAGATCTGAATACACGCCGTCTCTCCACTGAGCTGTGGGACACGGTAGCCTTGGGTAGAGCCTGGGCTTAGCTCCCTTTCCCACAGGAGGAAATAGTCACTGTGAGTGGTGTGGGGGCAGCAGCAGCAGGGGTGCAAACCATGCAAGGTCAGACACATTTTTAATTGGCAGAACCCAAGAGTGTCAGACCCTGAACCTCTCAGGTTACTGAATGGCAATTCTGCCCTAGTGGGAGGATCTCAGAAGCCCACCATCAAGTGATAGATGCAAGGCCCTGATTCTCCTCAGGGCCCACAGTCTGCCTGACTCTACCCTGGGAGGGGCTGGGAAGAGAGCACAGGCCTCCTCATTGGCCTCCCGCTCATTCCATAAACATTTAACAGAACCACACTCGTGCCATGCAGCAGGTGGAAGGAACCCTGCCCTCCCTCCCCCAACTCACCACTTGCGCAGTAACACTTCCAAGTACCTTTTTCCGGGCCACCCTTATGTCACATATGGGAACATGGTAACAGGTTAGTGTGACCTGCCACTACTCCCTCAGCACTGCCCTCCCTGGCTAAGTCCAAGGGAAGCTGAAAATGGATGGCTGGCCCTGGCCAATTCTCCCTCAGAAGGGAAACCGCATACCCTTCCCCCGCACCCCTCCTGGAAGAGAATGCCATCTGCCCCTGCAGTGAGGCCTCTAGCTAGGGAAGACTGTGTCTCCACGAAGGCCACAGCCCGAGCTGCTTCCGCTTCCAGCCTCCATCTTTGCCTTTATCTAGAACTGCCTACGCAGATCTCTGCAGCTCTGCTCAAGGCCAAATACAGGCCTCAGCCTGGACAGGAATGACACGCCAGGCACCCGTTACAGGGTGAGGAGTTCAGAGAGCTGTGGAGGGAGCAGCCGGGCAAGGGGTCGGCGCTGGGGTCTGGGGCGACTTTGAGGGTGTCACGGTGCCTAGGATGTCACAGTACTTCCTTGGCTGAACCTCAGTGGGGAGTTAGCCAGTCTGGATATGGGATTTTTCAGCCATAACACCAGCTGGGTGGGAGACCCAGGGGGCTGGGTCCTTGGCCTGTTGTCATATAAAAAGAAGCAGTGCCTAGCTCAGAAGGAGCCAGAACCCAGAGTGGAGATAAGAAGCTGGGGAGCCCAGTGGTTTGTTCCCATGGACTCTGCTCAACTCTCAGGAGGGCTGTAAAGTCCCCCACCCCCTCATGTTGTCCCTGACTGTACAGCTACCCTAGGACACAGGGAAGAGTCTGCAGTGTTAAGAGGCCCAGACCCAGGAAGGAGAGACGCTGCACCAAGCTGGGGGCACTGGGGTCAAAGCTTGGCTGCATGGAGAGATCACTCCCCTGTGAGTCACCAGCACCAACTGCAGGAAGCATCAGCCCCCTGCAGAGAAGCATCCAGGATCCCCAGGCTTCACGGGCACCACATAGTGAGGGCTGCCTTTCTGCTGTCTGCCTCTCCCTGCCTGACCCCTCGGCCTCCTATGCCCTGTTCTTGGACTCTCTTCCCATTGCTCTCTCTTGGAAGCAGCCAGAGCAGAAGCCCACCCCACCCCTCCTTCCTGCTGCTCCCTCCCCCATCTCCATTCCCAGAGCCCAAGGCCTTCCAGGGGACCCTGTTAATAATTAAATGTTAATCTAAAAAGCAATTTGAGCTGCGGGCTGGGCAGATCTGGTTAGAGATTACATTAGCATGGAGGAGGCCAGGGTAATTTTCTTTAACCCCTCTATCGACCTCTCTAGCCAGGGAATCTTCCAGTCACGGGGAGGGGGGGGCACTGCTGATTAAACAGGCCCAGGGCTGGGTTATGGATAAGGGTCTTGTGAAAAGTGATTATTCCCCACTGCCAGGCGGCCTGGCACGAGGAGGGGATTTTCACTCTCTTAAGGGCGGGGGTGGGGAGCGCTGCTCCTTCGACAGGAGCCTCATCTACTGCCAGGATTACTGTCCTAGCCCACAGGCCATAGGCCCCTAAGATGCCCAGCTCTGGCTGCTCCCTGTCTGGACCAACACCTCTGTATCCAGTCTTTTCCTGCTATTTTCAAATTCTGGTTCGGGGAGGATGCTGCAGCCATAGACACTGGTAGTTCTGGGGCAAAGGTATAGACTGTGGAAATCCCAAATTCTGGATGTAGGCCAATTGCCTGTGTGAGCTTCTGTGCTGGCTTCATGTCCACTTGACACAAGCTAGGGTCACTTGGGGAGAGGACTTGAGAAAATGTCTCTATGAGATCTGCCTGTGGGCAAAGGAGGGAGTGTATTTCTTAATTACTGGCTGAGCGGGAGAGTTCAGCTCTCGGTGGGTGGTACCACCCCTGAGCTGGTGGTCCTCCGGTAAGTAGCACTCCTCCATCGTCTCTGCTTCAGCGATGGTGTGTGACCTGAGTGAGAGTGTAAGAGGAAATGAACCCTTTCCTCCCCAGGTTGGTGTTGGTCACAGCATCTTATTACAGTCATAGGAACGCTAAGCCTCTCCTGTCACAAGACTCTCGCCTACACCCTGTGGACCTGGCTCCTGAGCTTGCTTCTCCGTATCAGCCCGTCCTTCTGGGAGAATATTCTTTAGGATGCTTCTTGACCTTCACTTGAAACCCAAATGCCGTGGGGCTTCAAAGATCCCCCAGGCTGTGTGAGAGATGGAAGACACACAGCGTGACAAGTGGCTCCTTATGTAGGTCCCTTTCCACATGGGTCACCAGTGCCCGCACACAGTAGGTTCTCCGGGAAACATCTCCAGAGGGAAGGATGGATGAGAGGTAGGTCCTTAGTGTCTCACTGTGAGGCAGTGCATGCATTGCAGGTAGGAGTTGGCCCTAAGACCTTCAGCACCAAGGCCAGCTCCAAGAGCAAAGGCCCAGAATGGGGGTGGGGCCAAGTCAGGGAGGGTAAAGATGCCAGTCACCTCAGGAGCCAGCTGTTTCTGCCTTTCTCCCACGCATGCCTGCTTCTGGGGCCAACATATTAACCCTATACTGTATGCCAGGTCCTAGGTTTGAGTCTGAATTTCTTCAAATTCCTTGCCACGGAATTTGCTGGCGAAAATAACTCAGAACATAAAGGCCCCTGCTATGCCTGCTGATCTGAATTTGATCCTCTCCAGTCCCTGCACCCTTACAGTGAGACAGAAGGTGGAGGCTCAAGGGACATCTTAGAAGTTCCTAGGCCCTGAGAGCTTAGAGTGTGCAGCAAAAAAAAAGGGGGGGGGTTAAGAATAGATTCCCCAAAGTTGTTTTCTGATCTCGTCTCCACATGCATACACATCTCCCCTGTATACACACACACACACACACACACACATAGTGAATACAACTTTAAAAAAAAATCCTTTCTGCCTTTAATCCCAGCACTTGGGAGGCAGAGGCAGGCAGATTTCTGAGTTTGAGGCCAGCCTGGTCTACAGAGTGAGTTCCAGGACAGCCAGGGCTACACAGAGAAACCCTGTCTCGAAAAACCAAAAAAATAAAAAAATAAAAAATAAAAAAATTCCTTCCCAAAATGTATACAGGATACACCAGGCCATGCCAAAGCTACCTAAAGAGCTGTAGGACATTGTAACATACTTAATACAAAGTAGCAAACAGAGAGTGGAGTGGGTGCGTTGGTCCAGAGGGACAGAAGAACTGAGCTTGGGAGATGTCCAGCTGTTGCAGAACACCCCTGGATGGGGCTGGAGGTGGGCACTAATAGCACCTACTTTCTGTGAAGCCGGTCAGGCCCTAATTTCAGGAGGACAGGAAGTGTAGTCTCAGCACAGGGAGGGACTTGAAGGTGTAGGGATAGAGACACAAGATGAAAGTTCGAAGGCATTCCCCGCTGCGGAAACAGAAGAGCAGTTATTACATGCACCAGAGCCAGGGCCATGCAGGGGGAAGTTCTAACAAAGCCGATGAGCGGAGTAGTCCAAGGCAGGAGACTAGTGTTAATGATTCAGGTCTTAGCTAAGAGGCCTTGCAGACTCTCTCCCCGGTCTGACCTGAAGCATTCTCTTCTACAGTACCATATCCCAAGTCCGGAACTGTGGGGTCCTGTCTGCTATATCCCAGCAAAGGTTGGGAGAAGCCAGGAGTCAATATGAACTATTGGCGTTATGGCACCACAGTGAGGATAGGGCCCGGAGGACCTGGTATTTTTCAGAGGGAGGCTGTTAAGTTTCTGGAGGAGCCCAAGGGAAAAGTGGAATCAGATGACCACGGGTGTGAGGGGTCTCCAAAAAGGCAACACTGTATGCAGAGTTAAAGCCATCTAAAGTGCAAGCCCCCCCCCCAAATCTGCACCCACAGTTCAGGGTTAAGCCAGACAGTAGAGAAGGGGGCAGTGATAAGAACTGAGGTGAGTGGGTGCTGTGTGTTTCCTTGTGGGCTCAATAACTCAGAACATAAAGGCCCCTGCTATGCCTGCTGATCTGAATTTGATCCTCTCCAGTCCCTGCACCCTTACAGTGAGACAGAAGGTGGAGGCTCAAGGGACATCTTAGAAGTTCCTAGGCCCTGAGAGCTTAGAGTGTGCAGCAAAAAAAAAGGGGGGGGTTAAGAATAGATTCCCCAAAGTTGTTTTCTGATCTCGTCTCCACATGCATACACATCTCCCCTGTATACACACACACACACACACACACACACATAGTGAATACAACTTTAAAAAAAAATCCTTTCTGCCTTTAATCCCAGCACTTGGGAGGCAGAGGCAGGCAGATTTCTGAGTTTGAGGCCAGCCTGGTCTACAGAGTGAGTTCCAGGACAGCCAGGGCTACACAGAGAAACCCTGTCTCGAAAAACCAAAAAAATAAAAAAATAAAAAATAAAAAAATTCCTTCCCAAAATGTATACAGGATACACCAGGCCATGCCAAAGCTACCTAAAGAGCTGTAGGACATTGTAACATACTTAATACAAAGTAGCAAACAGAGAGTGGAGTGGGTGCGTTGGTCCAGAGGGACAGAAGAACTGAGCTTGGGAGATGTCCAGCTGTTGCAGAACACCCCTGGATGGGGCTGGAGGTGGGCACTAATAGCACCTACTTTCTGTGAAGCCGGTCAGGCCCTAATTTCAGGAGGACAGGAAGTGTAGTCTCAGCACAGGGAGGGACTTGAAGGTGTAGGGATAGAGACACAAGATGAAAGTTCGAAGGCATTCCCCGCTGCGGAAACAGAAGAGCAGTTATTACATGCACCAGAGCCAGGGCCATGCAGGGGGAAGTTCTAACAAAGCCGATGAGCGGAGTAGTCCAAGGCAGGAGACTAGTGTTAATGATTCAGGTCTTAGCTAAGAGGCCTTGCAGACTCTCTCCCCGGTCTGACCTGAAGCATTCTCTTCTACAGTACCATATCCCAAGTCCGGAACTGTGGGGTCCTGTCTGCTATATCCCAGCAAAGGTTGGGAGAAGCCAGGAGTCAATATGAACTATTGGCGTTATGGCACCACAGTGAGGATAGGGCCCGGAGGACCTGGTATTTTTCAGAGGGAGGCTGTTAAGTTTCTGGAGGAGCCCAAGGGAAAAGTGGAATCAGATGACCACGGGTGTGAGGGGTCTCCAAAAAGGCAACACTGTATGCAGAGTTAAAGCCATCTAAAGTGCAAGCCCCCCCCCCAAATCTGCACCCACAGTTCAGGGTTAAGCCAGACAGTAGAGAAGGGGGCAGTGATAAGAACTGAGGTGAGTGGGTGCTGTGTGTTTCCTTGTGGGCTCAGTGTGTCACAGACATCGCCACATTTAACACACTCTACCACAGGGACAATGCTGAAGGCTTTGCACCCGGGGAAGGGGCTGAGCGGAACCCTTTGTTGGTTGAGTGAGAGAGAAAACAGAAAAGTTCTGGGGATGAGGGAGCCTCCCCCAGGGGACCTCTGGATTTATACAGAATTGAGGGGAGACAGACAGACAGGCAGGAAAGGTCCTAACCTTTCAATGAAGAAACATCCGTGATAGGGAGAAACCAAGCGGCTGGTCTTGATCTGTAGCCTAAAGCCAAGATCACCAGGTGTGTCCAGAGCTGGGGTGACAAGGTTGGGATAGGGACACTGCTCTGGGGTAGCACCAAGGCTTGGCTACCAATGTGAACTCGGGAGCTTATGAGCTTCAGAGAGCCTCATGCGGGGGCCGTCTCTGGCTTTCAGTCTCTGCTGTGAGCAAGAGTGTCTGCCCCCCCCCCCGCCCCCATTCATGAAAAGCCCCCATCCCTGTCACTCAGTCGCTGGGCACCATAGTTTCCAAAAGAGCTGGAACACCTGGCTTTGAATTTCAGCTCCCCCCGTGAGGCTGCCTGCCTTGGGTTTGGGGGAGGGAGGCGGTTTTTCTTCTTTGTGCACTTTGGGGCTTAGCCTTCCTGCTGCAGACAAGCAAAACCCTGTGTTTTGTTAGTTCTCAGAATGTTTGGAAAGGGATTCCAGTCTCTGGCCACCAGGAGACAGGAGGCTGGCCTCAGAGTAAATCACTCATGGGATGGGCAGCAGCTGTTGGGGGGAGGGAGGGCTGAATAGAGGGGGAACAGACAGACAGACAGACAGAAGACCATAAGCTCTAACACTCAGAAGTAGAGAAAGCGCTCAGCTTTCAGGGGCCAAAGGATGCCACAGCTGGTCCCAGCAACTCTGCAGCCACAGACCTGGCTCCTTGAGAGCTGAGGCCTTGAAGCTTGCTTCACACCGCTCTCCTCCCTGAGGGTCTAGGCCAAGGGTTTTAACTGCAACTGCCACCCCCACACCTCTTCCTCAGGACAGCCTACACCCCACCACTGCCTGGCCACACAGCATTTCTTTCTGACGAAGGCTTTCCCATTCCCAGTAGCACCAATGCTTGGCTACCAATGTGAACTTGGGAGCTTATGAGCTTCAGAGAGCCACATGTGGGGGCCGTCCCTGGCTTTTCTGAACAGCACTGACCAACAGAACAAGCCCCAGTGCAGGCTCCATTTGTAAGCATAAATTCTCTATAGCCAAGAGGAATTGAATTTAGCAAGGTACCCTGCTTAATCTAACAGGGCCACAGAAAGAGCTTAGATTTTAGGCACCGACCAGGCATGGTGCAGTCTTTCACTGCACTAAGCCTTTGAAATCTATGGTACACCAATTGCACGTCTCAGTTTGTACTCTGTAGCCACACAGCTACGCTGTCCCCCAGCCTGTCCCTGTCACCGCATTCCACAAGTGGCAGTGCCCAGCCAGCCCCACCTCTTTAGACCTGCCTCAGCTCCAATAACTCCTCTTCCAAGAAGCCCTCCTTAACCACCTTCCACACAGCCACAATCCCACCCACACCCTTTCTCACTGTGGCACCTTTGAATCAACCTCTTGCTTTGTGGCTAAGGTCCTGTCTGAGCTGCTGGAGCACAGACCCTGCTGTGTGTGCGCGCGCGCGCGTGCTCGGGAGCACACAGTAGGTGGAGCACACAGTAGGGATTTAAGAAGACAGAGGAGAGTCAGAATGTGGAGGGAGTGGGCCAAGAACCCCTTGGCTGCCTAGTTCATTTCAAATCTCTCCAACCCATGATAGGCAGGGGGCTAAGGTGCTCATGTATGTGCCCACCAATACGTGGGGTGGGGATGCGTGGGTACATGTATGTATGCGAACACATACCCACACCCCTCCTCCACCCGCCGAGACCCGAGGACGGGCCTCCTTTCAAAATAAGCCTGCATGGAGAAATGGCTGTGACAGCACAAAGCCAAGATTGAATCAGCAATGGGCCGACTGCCTGGTGACGGTTACAAATGATCTGATGTGGAAAAGACGGGATCAGATGTGTGTACAACAAGGGCCACCCGGCGCCTGCACATGCCAGACAACAGGACTGCTTAGGGGTGGGGCGGAGAGGTGGCTCCCCAGAGCCTGGGCTGCGGCGTGTGACCCTGTGAGCTCAGGACAGGCTGAGCACAGCTGGGTCTTCTTAGGGCCGGGTCCTGGACATAAACTATGCCCACACTCTCTCCACTGAGCCTGCCTGCTCAGGCTGGCCACTGCCGCACAGTGCATACTGGATGTTTCTCAGGCATTCTATACCTGGGCAGACCCTCCCTCAAATGGCCTAGCTCAGGGCATCGATGGTGGCTGCTTCTCATGTTCTTTGGGCCTGTCTCTTCCAAACACTGAAATACAATGTGGCTTTTATTATGGGATGGGGGTGGGGCATTTATAATCCACCCCCTGTATCTTTCCTCAGAACTCAAGGAAGAGTGACCTACCTGTCACCATTTATAACTCTACTTTGCCCTTTGGGACAAGCCTCTCCCCTGAAATGGAGTATGAGGGGGGTGCGGGGGGGGGGACTTCCTGACCTAGATTCTCAGTTGCTGGGTACAGAATGTCACCTCAGTGAGACATGCACCCCACCCTATGCACTCTGTGGGGCTAGATCCAGAGAGGCTGTGCGGCTTCCACAGGGGTGCCCAGCAGCAATGCAGTGGGGGGCTCCAGCCAGACATGCAGACAGCAGATACTTAGCAAGTCCCTGATGAACGCAGGAACGGCTGGGCCTTTCTGCTTCTGTCCTCCTGCTTCTTGGGCTCACAGTTCTTTCCTGTATGGCTGGGCTGAGCCAGCTTATCTGACTTTTGGGGCCACCCACCCCATTAATCACATGGTACATCACCCCCACCTGGCACGTGTGGGCCACAGAGGGCAGAACACACACCCCTCAAGGCAGGTGGGCCAGGCAGGCTAGAGAGAGTTTCCTCCTGGGTTTTGCCTGTCCTTGGGGCATGGGCTGAACCAACTAGTGTCTCCATCTGAGTCACAGAGGTTCGAGGGCTGGGAAGCTCCTGACGGAGGGGTGTCCCCTCGCTTCATCTAGTGGTAGCTGGCCAGAGGACCTGTCTCTCAGGCTTGCTATGCCCAGACGGGGAAGCTACAGAGGCCATGGGAGGGAAGGGATTTGTTCAAGGTCATCTGGCGAGCCAGAACATGAATCCATGCCTGCCTGCCTCTCACATCACTAGCATGAGCTGAGGGAGACACTGAGCCTCTCAGTGGGCACTGGCTCCTACTGGGGTGGGCACTGGGCTACTCTCTCTGGCCACTGCTCCAGCCCCACTCAGTTGCCGTGATGTAGGTCAAGAGGCTGATGACAATGGGGCCAGCTAAAGGCCAGTAAACTCACCCTCAAGCCAGTGGGACTGTCATGGTGTCCTACTGACCCAGTTTCTGTATCCACCAAGCACTACTTCCATAGTCTTGCTAGGTTCAGCTCCAGAAAACACCAAACAGCTCTGCCACTCACTGGTAGGGTTGTCCTAAGCCACCAAGGCCCTTGTTGCCTCAGTTTCTCCATCTGAAATGTGAGGTTAGAAACCACACCTCCTTCAGTGGCTGCAATGAAGACGGGGAGGGGGGCCCACAACACACGCTACACACAGCACTAGCCTGTCACTCACTCTTGGCTCTTCATGACTACAGAGGTGACAACATAGGCAAGGATCTGTCCATGGTGGCATTGAACCAGAGGGGTCAAGGACCATTAAGCTGCAGGACCCAAACCCAAACCCTAATCCAGAGCAGCAGGTGGACACTCTACCTCCCAGAGAGAGAAGGGGAGGGCACCACAGGGCAGATTCACCAAACCTTTTCAAAGCACCTGTGTGCACCAGATCGCAAGACCCACAGAAGACAAGGCACAAGCCAGCAACCTGAACCTTGGGCCCTGCGACATTAGGGAGTCGGCAGGACTGACAGCTTCCTGGAAAGGAGGATGCTTGGCTAGACATAGACGTCTAAATACTCCAGGGCTAGGGGAGCCTTAGTGTAGAACCCAAAAGCCTGCCAGTAGGAGCTGGAGGGTCTGGTGAGCCAGGCAGAGCTCAGCAAACCACAGCAGATGGGAAACCACAGAAGGGTCTGAAGTCCCTATAAGGAATACATAGAGAGATGGCTCAGCAGTTTAGAGCACTGACTGCTCTTCCAGAGGTCCTGAGTTCAAATCCCAGCAACCACATAGTGGCTCACAACCATCTGTAATGAGATCTGATGCCCTCTTCTGGTGTGTCTGAAGACAGCTACAGTGTATTTACATATAATAAATAAATAAATCTTAAAAAAAAAAAAAAGAACACACAGGGCAAAGGGGGGGTTGTGCAGGTGATGTGCAAGTTAAGACACAGGCTGGAGATACCATGGGTCCTCAGAGGCCAGGTCGAGCCCTGACCCCTGGACCCATAGGCAAGAGAGTGCCATGTCTGGAGTTGTCCTACTAGCCAGCTGTGCAGGCTTGGGCAGGACCACGAATCTCTTCGTGCTCTGGTTTCTCTATTTGTTCATAACAGACATATCTTATAGACCAGGGAAGAAGTTCGGTATGCAATATTAAAGAAGTCTGGTATGTAATATTACTCATTTATTAAGGAAAAAAATTTAAGGCTTATAGTTTAGTAGTCACGAGCTTGGCTAATGTGATCTTGGGTTCAATATCCAGTGCACTGTAAAGATGAAAGAAACTGAAAGCCGTAGCCTGAGGCTATGCCCAGCCAGCATGGGGAGGAGTCGGTCGCTGGGCCAGCTGCCGGCTTAGTCCAGGTAGATGCCAGAAGAGGAGGGGCGGTGGCGGCACATCTCAGCCTTGCCAGGGCACACGCCAGCAGGAGTGCGCTTGCGCTTACGCTTCTGTGTGTGTTGCTGCTGCGGCTTCTATGCAAACATGTTAATTTGTTTTCATTTTGTGTTTTTTTCCCCTCGCAGGATAATTGGGTGAGTTTGAAGTCTTGGCGAGGCTGCTGATTATAGCTATCTGGGTGGTGCCCTCACGGGGCTTGGGCCCTGCCTCCTGCCTCTGGCAGAGCAGATGCAGCTGGAGGTGTTTTCTGGGGGCATTTTTGGGGGCCCTGGGGTGGGTTCTGAGGGCCGGAGGGCTGACCTGGGACCTTTGACACGCTCCCCCACCAGACCACACGGCAGCGCTGATGAACCGTGCGCATCTGCCTGCACACAGCTTTTCTTTGTGATGCTGACTGCGTGCAATTAAAAACCGAGAAAAAGAAGTGTGGTTGGCATGGTAGTACATGCTTGTCGTTCTAACACAGGGAGGCCGAGGGAGGGAGTCCGGGAGGTCAAAGACAACCTTGGCTACAGAACTCGTCCTAGGCTCCCCCACACCCCAGGCTACAGAGAGACTCCTCCTTAAGATCCACAAAATTAACACTTGCACTCTCACGCCTTAGAGTCTTGGGCATTAGAACCAAATCAGAACCAAGCCAACCTGACAGCTCTGTTTCTCTGAGGCCAAGCGCCAGCTATTCCACTAGGAGGTGGGTGTCTGTGTTCCCACTCTGGAGAACCGTGTGGCTCTGGAAATGGGCAACTTGAGGCTCAGACAGGACTCTCCTCCGAAACCAGATGACCTTAGCCATTTTCTTTTCTTTTCTTTTCTTTTTTTTTTTTTTTTTTTTTTTTTTTGGTTTTTTCGAGACAGGGTTTCTCTGTGTAGCCCTGGCTGTCCTGGAACTCACTTTGTAGACCAGGCTGGCCTCGAACTCAGAAATCCGCCTGCCTCTGCCTCCCGAGTGCTGGGATTAAAGGCGTGCGCCACCACGCCCGGCTCTCTTTTCTTTTTTTTTTTTTTTTTTTTTAAAAAGATTTATTTATTTTATGTATATGAGTACACTGTAACTGTACAGATGGTTGTGAGCCTTCATGTGGTTGCTGGGGGATTGAACTCAGGACCTCTGCTTGCTCTGGCCCAAAGATTTATTTACTATTATAAGAGGGCGTCAAATCTCATTATGGGTGGTTGTGAGCCACCATGTGGTTGCTGGGATTTGAACTCACTTTGGAAGAGCAGTCAGTGCTCTTAACCACTGAGCCATCTCTCCAGCCCTATCTTAGCCATTTTCTAGATCTCTAAGTCTTCTCTCACCTGGGACCCCTGCCTTGCCTTGGGATTCAAAGGCCATGGATGGTTAGCACAGCATGGGAGGTCATCAGAGTCAGAGCCGAGGTTGGGGCACTTTGTCCCATGGGTATCCTGCACTTGAGCCCATGCTTGGGGCTCACAGCATTGGCACCACTGCGTATGTCTGACTACTATGTCTTATCAGGGTTCATTAGGGTCTGTGGTGGCACACAGTAGGCCCAAGGGCTCATAAGGGCCTGGCCCTGTGGCAGCACACAGTAGGCCCACAGCAAATTCAGGTTGAGTGGCTGTGGAGGCTTCCAGCAGCCAAAGTCTCTACGAAACAAAGAGGAGACCCCATAGGATCAGGAGGAGGTGGGAGATGACATGCTTCGGACTGTTCCCCTGGGGTGGTGGGCCAACCTCTGAGGAGGTCTTGGCCTCATCACATGGGCTGGCAGCTGGCAGCACCCCTCCCCCACTGAGAGCCACAACAAAGGAGCCTCTATTTCTCTCTGAGCATTTGTTCCTGGCCAGGCTGGCCCATAGCACCCTCTCTCTTCTCTGCTGGCCGCCCAGCCAGCCAGCCGGCTGGGCAGACACAAAGGCCAGTGTGTCCCTGCTGAGCCAGCCTGGCCCCAGAAGGCCCTGTGCACAGGGAGCATGAGGCTGAAGCTCGGGAGTCCCTGGGAGGGTGTGCAGCACATAGTGGGGCTTCCATCCAGGTGCAACGGGGAGGGACGAGAGGATGAGGACTCTTAAGTCTCAAGACCCAGTTTCTGCAACTCATAGCCCCATCACGAAGGGACCTCTGGGTTGTCAAGAGTTTGGGGAACTGTTCCATTTGGGGGACAGAAGATAGGCAGGACCCTCCTGGGCTGAAGCAGCCATTGTGCAGCTCTTCAGCTTTCCTCAGGAAATCCACACGGAAGCAATAGCGCTCCTTAGATCCAGCAAAGTCCAAATGCGACGGTACTGGCTCTCTCAGGCCAGGAGGTCCTAAGGTCCTGTCTTCAGGTGGTTCTGTGACGGTGGCCGTTGGTTATTAGACATCTATAGTACACGGGGACTTGGAGCTACCTCATCTCCTCTCAACCCCACAGCTGCTCTGGAAGGGCGGGCCGGCGTGTCATAGGATGGTAGCACGGCCACAGTCCACCAACAAGTGTTCAAGTCCAAGCTGGGAGACTTCAGGCTTCGTCCTCCCTGTAGGTAAGAGGATGGCCACCCTCCATGGTCTACAGTTAATCTGAGGAAATAGACTCATGATGTCTCCAGATCTAGCAAGCTTGATGTGTTGACCAAGGAGGTCTCTCCCCACGTCCCAGGATAGGAACTGAAGCTCGCTGGCGGTGTCCTGGCAGGCAACCATTCCAGGAGCCAGACTACACTTTGGAGCCCAGGGTCCCAGTGGAGAACTTGGGAATGGTTTTTCTAATTTTGTTTTTCTTTTGTTTTTTTTTTCGAGACAGGCTTTCTCAGTGTAACCAGCCCTGGCTTTCCTGAACTCACTTTGTAGACCAGGCTAGTCTCAAACTCACAGAGACCCACCTGTCTTTGCCTACGCAGCGCCTGGATCAAAGATGTGCGCCACCATGCTCGGCCTAGTCTTCACCTGGAGAGGGTGGGGCCTGGGGATCTGGGTCACCTGCCTCCTCATCAGCACTGACCCCTAGAACCATGAACCTTCTCACAACATCTTGTTTCCTACCCGCCTGAGCTGGGGGCAGCGATGTGAACAGCAGAGTACCGAGTAATTAAGACGACGCACCATCCGGGTGCCTGGAACACTGTGGAGTTTCCCTTTTATGTTTATAGCAATTGTATGAAAATGTGCGACACGGAGCGGCACCAGCTGACAAATGAGATGAGACAGACAGGATTCCGGGCCGGCTTTTTTCCCGGCCTGATTGGCATTAATTGTGAGCGTTTACAAAGCACAACTCGGCGCCTGACATTTGCTTCAAGCGAACATTTCCTTCTAATAGTTTTAATGATTACATCGGGGGCTGGTGATCACCACGGGGTGGGGCAGGGCAGGGGGGGGGGTTGCCTGGTGCCTGGCTTCCTGGCTACCTGCTGCAGGAGGGCTGTGCCACGTGCCAGGCTTTGGGGCATGGGACAGAACCCCATCGTGGGCCTGGCTGCTGGCACCTATGCTGACAAGGAAACACCGGGGAATCCCAATGGGACTCCAAAGGGACACTGGTCTGGCTATGGCTGAAGGCCCTCAGTTCCTCATGGACTAGGATGGACCCACAATGGCTAGCTGCTGCAGGTTTCTTTCTGTGTGACTTTGACTAAGTCCCTTCTAAGTTCCTGGCTTGGTCCCTTCTCCTGTCAGGAGTTAAGAATTCACGCAGACCAGGATCCCACACACAGCTCTAGCCTGTCTCCACCGCATGACCTTGGAGAACCCCTTAATCTCTCTGAGTCTGTTTTCCTCACTTGAACTGAAGTCAGAGTGACTTCTAGATAGTAGGAAGAGAGTGGGTTATGGGGAAACTCCGAATACCCCGCAAAATGAGGGGGGCTGATACTCACAATGACTCACTGGCTGCTCAGTCACTCGCTCAGGTACAGGTACACACACACACACACACACACACACACGTGCTCACTCATGCACTTGCTCAGGTACTCACACACATACGCATTCACTCGTGTGCTCCCTTAGGTAGTCGCACACTCAGGCATAGGCTCACTTCCATATTCAGGCATCCGTGCATTCACTGAACTCCTGTACTTGCTCTCTCACTCACACTCAATGCCTTGCTCATGTGCTTGTTCACATACTCAATGTCCTGCTTGCTTGCTCACTCATACACTCACTCACACTCAATGCCTTGCTCATGTGCTTGTTCACACACTCAATGCCCTGCTTGCTTGCTCACTCACTTACACACCCACTCACACTCAATGCCTTGCTCCCTCACTTACTCACTCACTCACATACTCAGTGCCTTGCTTGTGTATCCACTGCACTGTCCAGGCACTGAGTCCGCTCACTTGCTCAGAGACTCCCCCATTGCCTCCCATGTGGCTCGCACCTTCTCTCGGGAGCTTGCTTAACTCTTTCTCACCTCCCCACCGCTCATGAAGTCTCAAAGTCATCAAGCACCCTATTCAGAACCTAGGAGGCATCAAGGGACAGCCTCCCTGACGGGGCTCACACCCAGCCTTAGGATGAAGGGAGCTGATGGTTCCCAGGGTACTCTGTGTATAGATCTCCATCAACCTTATCTCCAATACACAGTAGAAGAAACTGAGGCACAGTCGAGAAACAGTAACTAACGTCAGTCTGGAAACCAAACCTGGACAGATGGGGCACAAGGTGATCCTCTCAGAAGTCGCTGAGACCTGCCCCTGCGGCCCCGAGGGGAAGCCCTTATCTGGGGATGACCACCACCCCCCCCCACACACACCCCTGATCGCCTGTCTGCCTTGGCAGGGACTCAAATGCATAGCCAGGCAGGGCATCAGGACAGGGGGCACCAGGAGAACACAGCAATCAGTGATGTTCTGCCAGCCCTGCTACCAGTCCCATTTCCTAAATACCCCAAATTCAAACATGGCTACACGTCAAATCCGGCCAGAGGTCATGCAGAGGGCCTCCAGCTGGTATCTAAGAACACCCATGGCACATGCAAAGGCTCAGACACGTAAGAAGATCTGGTGGGGTTGGGAGCAGCTGGCCAAGCCTCTGCCATCCTGCCCACTGTCACGGTGGACCCCTCTGGGATACACCAGCCTTGCCAGGTTCATGCCCCCAGAAAGTTCCCACGACGAACCCCAGTTCTACACTGGCTTCGGCCAAAAACCCATAACAGTATTTCTGGTTTAGTTTGGGATTGCAATGCAGAGAGGGAGGGGGGAAAAAAAAAGAAGGGGATTTTTTTTTCCCTTTTGCATATGGTAGCACAGATGGGCCCATGATCCGTAAAAACTGTCTGCAATTAAACTCCCACTCTGCATGGCTGGATTCGTCAGTCGTCTGAACCGTGAGTGGAAGGCTCCACACTGACAGACAGGAGCTGAAGGGTGGGGTGAGGCAAGATTCCACAGGAGAGATGGCAGCCCAGGAACCTGGGACTGAGGCCTGATGGATGGATGGATGGACAGACAGACGGATGGAGAGAGACAGTGACAAGATCTTCCTCTGCATATCATATTCCCCCTTGAACTTTACCAGGATAGCCAGACAACTGGGTAAGACCTTGGCTAGTGCTGAGCGCCTGGATTGCAGGGTAGTAAGGACAGAGAGATGGGGCTAATTGTAGTCAGATGCTGCCAGAAACCGGACCCCCTGGCAGCAGGGTAGGTGCTGCATGCCGTGACAGGGGTGGGGGTGGGGAGCTTCTTAACCACAGTGCGATCTGCAGGTGCAGGGCCAAGAAGCCAGAGCCTCCAGTCCAGTTGGCAGAAGGGATAGAAAATGGTGCCAGGAAGAACTGCCAGAGGCCAGACTGACTCACTCTCGTCCCCAGAGGAATTAGCCCAGCCTCCACCTAGGGGAAGCAGGTAGGGAAACCGAGGCAGGTGCCAAGACTCTCTCAAGGACCTGAGCCAGCTCTGCCAAATGAATGGCTTTGTAAGTTTCGCCCTCCTCCCACACGCAGGCTTCCAGAGGATGAGGGGCCTGTACCTTCCTGCTACCCTCGGGCTCCTGGTGCTAGTCCAGGGCTCCAGCTGCTGCCCAGGAGTGCCCTAGCTGCCACCCGGGGAATGCTTGGTTGTTTGGGTTAACGAATGCCTCATTTGGCTCTGGGACATCCTGAGAACACTAATAATTGTCCCATGATGAAGGAAATAAGATCCTGACGGACCTTCCCCTGCCCGCTCCACTCAGGGAGAGAGAAGTCATAAAAACAGCTTGCTATCTCAGCTATTGAGGCTCGACTGGATGTCACTGCTAATTGGGTATCACACCCTTGTCTTGTTCTCTCAGAAGCTAAATCAAGAAAGCGCCACTGCTGCGGACTAATTATATCTCCGGCCTGCAGCCTGCAGCTTGTCTCTCCCTTTATTGAGTTAAAAAATGGTCACGAACCTTCATCTTTCATCCACCCCCACCCCCACCCCGCCCCCAAGTGCTCGGCCCTGCTCACTGTCCTCTGGGCGAGGCTGCTCAGGTGCAGACTGCACGGTAAGAGGCCTCTGGGACAGACAGCAGGGCTGTGGAGGGCTGAGAGGGCCCCTGCCCTGGGGACCTGCTTAAGTCTCCTCTCCAGCCACTCCCCTGCCAGGCCTGGGGATTCCAGCTGGACTCCCAGGGTATTCAGGAACATCTCTACTCTCGGGAACATCTCTACTCTCGAAGCATGCATGCATTCATTCAACAGTTCTTGGATGTCAACCTACTACGTACCAGGCACTCCTGTCCGTCCAAGGCTTCCAGCAGCCCAGGAGCAGGTAGTACCAAGCACAGCACCCTGGTTGGCAGAGATGCTAGATACTTAGTTGGAACCTTTTTGCTCCTCTGCTCAGAACTGCCAGTCACATCCCAGCCACATCCTGATGGTCCTTTCCTACCTGACGTGATGTTCTCACCACACTCCGCTCTTCCTGGGCACGCCTAGCAGAAACCTTTAAGGCTTCAGAGCAAGTGACAGCTTGCTCAGGAGGCTGTCCCGTCTGCCCGACACCCCCTAGGCTACGGCCTTTGAGTCCCAGGTCTGAAGTGTGTAAGCTATGCCACTCAGGTTGAACTTCAGCTGCTTCATCTTTCAAGTGGCCTGAGCTCTTCAGAGACACGGAGGCCGCGGGTGCTCAAAGGGTGTCCAGCAAGAGCTCAGCAAACACTAACTGTAAATAAATTCCAGGCTACAGGCGCTTTGGAATGTGCATGGCTGGTAGTAACCGACCCTCACGCTTAAACAGTTTTAGAACAACCCCTACCCTCAAAGAAGGTCCCCCCAGAATCTCCAGCTGTGGTACCCTGGCCCTCTGAACCACACAGAGGGACCCCTAAGTACATTAAGGCTAGGCACCCGACCTGTCTCAGACCATAGGCCCCAATGACTGATTGGCACTGGCTGCCCGGAGTGCTGGAGAGAGTCCAAGGTCGGGAAAAGAACGAGGCAGGGGAAGAGGGCAGCAATTGACTGGCAATGTCTGCCAAGGGCAACCTGGCAGAAGGGAGCCAGGCCTTACCATCCTTGACATTTTATGGGGTTCCAGAGGAGGTGGGTGCATCTGGGTTCAGGCAGGAGGCAACTTGCTCAAGGTTGCGCAGAACATGAAGAGATGGCTACTCTACAATATCCCCTCAGCTCCTTCCTGTTCAGGCATTTTGCTAGGACAACCTGCCCAGCCCCACCCTCCGAGGAGATAGATCTCTGTGGACGCTCACCTGTGATGGGGCACTTATACAAGGATAAAACTGCCCTCGGTGGGACAATAGTGGAGACCAAAGCAGGAAGCGCGGGCTAGCACACAGATGTCTACTGTGGTTCTCATGACAGACAGAGTTGTTTAAAAAGAGAAGAACCAGAAAGCCAGCCTTCCCGCTCCGTGAAGCCCTCCCTGGTTTAAGTTTCCACCTGTGGGTCCCTATATGCCTTTTGAGAGCTAAGCCCCCCCCCCCTTCCTCAGGGGCATCTGCCCACCTGGCTTCCAGGTACAGAAACCCATATATGGTGATCCTCTCTGTTGTGGCAGTTAGCCTGATCTAGAGCCTAAGCCTTTTCTTCAGACACCACCTCTGCATCGTCTCAGGTGCCAGGAGCAGAGAAGCCCTCTGGCTGGGCAATGGCTGTTCCTGACGGCTCTCATAAGCCCCGGGCCTCACACCCTTCCTCTCAGGCAGACTCTGGATCTACCTGACAGATTAGGAGCCTGTGGTCACACAGATGGTGAGGGTGTGTGGCCTGAAGCTGCTGCCTCTGCCTCAGTCAGTGCCAAGCTCAGCCTGGGCTCTGCCAGGCGGCCAGCCTCCCTCCTCCCAGGGAGGCCTCTCTCCCCACATACCCTCGGTCATTAAGTTCTGTGTCTGAGTCCTTGTCCCTGGGAGCCAGTTCACAGCCAGCTCCTCTGGCCTCACCTCCTGACCTCCTGGACTTTTGTCTCCTTGGCCTCTACACAATAACAGGAGCTTGCGAGGGGGGGGGGGCGGGGAGAACAGCTGCTGGAGCTGGGGCAATGGCTAGATGTGGAGCTGAGGTAACTGGCCAGGACCTTAGCCTAGTTCACTCATCCTCATAGCTCCAGAACGTGCCCTGTACGTGCAAAATTTTTCTACCCACAAGCCCATGGGAGAACTGCTATTGCCAATAAGCCAATCGGGAAACTGAGGCCCATGAGGGTAACTAATCTGTCAGGAAACACACATACCCAATGAGGATAGAAACCAGGGTTCTCCCCCAGACAGGCCTAAGGACCCCCAAGGGAGGTCCCCTGCTGACCTCTGCAGATCCCAGACCTTGAATGAAGCCTCTTGAACCACAGACGGAGGGAGCCCTTTAGAGATCATCCTCTAATGCCCCTACTAGCTTCTCTCTCCTTTACTCACGACCCTCCTCCTCTCCCGGAAGTTCTCCTTTCCTGACCATACCAGGGGTTCTTTCTCCCTCTGCCTGAGACTCCCTCATGCTGGGCTGGGCAGATTCCTGGTCCCTCCTGAGGCCCTCCCTGAACAACTACAGTCTTCCACTCTTGGGGTTCCCTCCAGCCAGTTCCTGTCCAATCCAGGGTTCCCACTGCCTGCAGATTTGCTCTGAGGGTATCACAATCGTGGCCACGCCAGCATGCCCTCGTCAAGGCTGAGGCGAAGGGTCTACCCAAGGGCACAAGAGATAGGGCAAAAAAATTTTAGCCCAGTTACACTCTCCCCACTGCCCGTGTCCCCCACCCCCACCCCTGACTATGGGGGATCCACTGCCCTCCCCCTTCCACTCCCAGGCTGTGTGACCACAGGGCATAAACATATCCTGTGCCCCCCTCCAACTGAAACAAGTTAGAGGGACTGAGTTATCTATTGGTCATCTGGCTCCTTCTGAGGCCTCTATTTCCCCACCTCTGAAATGGCACCAAGTCCACCGCGGGTGAATAGGGGCGCCCCACCAGCCACAGTCTAGGTTTGCCTTTTGTCTGAGGCTGGCAGCAGGCACTCAGCTGTTTCTCAACTAAGCAATCAGTGGTCCAGGTGGAAGGAATGCCCACACACCCCCCCCCCCCGACAGCCTCCATCCCTTCGCAGAATCCCCCTCCCCACCCCCAGCCCGGGCAGACTAAAATAGTCATTAGGCAGATTTCAAAAGATGTCAGTAGCTTATAATTATAGTCGACATCCTTCTGAGATAAAAGTGATTACCTTGGATGCAAATCGCTTAGCAACCAATCAGGGCGGCGGGCGGCGCCCGCGGAGGTGACCGGCCGGCAGCGCAGCCCTCCTCCCTCGGCCGCACCGCACCGGCGGCGAGAAAGCGCACAATAGCTCTTGACACGCAAATGGGTTAACACAATAAAGGCGGCTCCGGCCGGTGCTGGGGGAGAGCAGCAATTCCCGGCCCGCGGGAGGTAATAAAGCGGCCCTTTTGTGCGCGCCTTCTCGTTCTCGCCCCCGCCCAGCCCCAAGGAATCGCTGCCTGATTGAATTACGGTTCATGAATACGAGCTGCTTGCCTGCTTCCTCTGACTGGGGAGGGTTGGCAAAGCGAGAGTGGGCAGGAGGGAGGTTGGGGAGGACGCCCTGGCCAGGCCCGGCCCCTGGTACTCAGATGGGAGCCACGTGTGCTCCCCATGTAGGCTCACCACGTGGGAGGCCCCTTGCAGAGGCGCTGGAAGGCTGGGGACCCTACCCTAGCCTAGAAACCGGGTCTTCAGCATTGGGCTCTGAGACACTGGGAGAGCTGGGATTATGCTAATAGCAGGTATAAACTACATTTATGGAACACTTACTGTAGGCTCTGGCCTGTGCTAAGCTCTCACAGAATCCTCACCACGCCCCTGCTTGTAGCTCCTTCTGACAGATGAGGAAACCGAGGCTCAGACTCAAAGCCAAGCAATGTGATCACACAGCAGTCGGTCCCATACCCAACCATTCCAGTCTGGCTCTCGGCAATAGGCCCGGACCCCCCCTGGGGGGGGGAGGGGAACTCCAAGTTTCTCACCAAAGGCACCAAGCTGGACAGGGCCTATACCTCGTTTAGAGCAACTGGTCGGGGCATTGGTTAAGTGCCAGTGATGGGAGCATTGGGAGGAGGCGGGGCTTAGGAAGATGCTGCAGGAATGGTTCATACACCTGCCCTGTCACCTGAGACCCCAGGACCCAGGACAGACACCTCAGTGCCACCCTGCCCCATTCAACCCTCAGACAGCTCTGAACTACTCAGCTGGTGTGTTGCTTTTCTATCCGCCCCGCCCCACCCCACCCCCACCCCCACCCGCCTCTGGGTCAGGCTCTCCACCCATTAAAGTTCTGTTACCATCTATAAACCTGCCTTCCACCTGGAGAGCCTGCCAGGGGCTCTGGGTAGCCCAGGGCCATCTCACATGAAGAAGGCTGGCTTTTTCACTATCTCTGGCAGGTGGGTTTCATGCTATACAACCCACCCCCACCCCCCAGGGCTACAGATAGGAGCCCAGCAGGTATAAGGGAACAGGCTGGGCTCACAAGGCCTGGCAGAAGGTACCACTGTGTTCAGCTCACCCAGGAAACGGTCCTAGGACAGGGGTGCCTCCCCTGTGCCCAAGTCCTGGAGATTCTGAATGGGAGGGGGTGGGGAGCACCGAGGCCAACCCACTGCAGCTGCCTGGCTGCGCACCATCACTTCTTTGGCTTGAGCCTTGAATTTCTCATCCGCAAAATGGGTCACAGCACAATCCACTCCTGAGAAGCAGCTGAGATGCTGCAAAATGCCTGGCGCTCTGGAAGACGCTGGGTAAGCTGGCAACTCCCCCCCCCCCGCCCCCCTGTCGTCTGGCGCTCACTGCCAAGCCCAGGGAGCAGAGGGAAAGGAACAGAAGGAGTTGCCCAACTCTGACAGCCTCTCCCTCTGCCTTGGCTGAGGGACTGTAAATACTCCACAGAGGGCCTCCAACCGCCTGTGTGTGTGTGTGTGTGTGTGTGTGTGTGTGTGTATCTCTGGCGCACACTCCAAGTTTGTTTCTAAGCTGGGAAGTGTTGAGAGAGGCCGGGCAAACAGCCCTGTGCCCACAGCCTCCCCTCCCCACTCCACCCCCAATCTGCTGTTGTGCCGCTGGCTGTCCTTGGAAGCTTGCGTGTAAGGAAACCCCTTCAGCTGGAAACAGGATCACCCCACCAAACCCCCAAAGTGGCCTCCCCCCCCCCGACCCCTGGTATTTATTGACCTGTTAATGGAAGAGCCTGGGCAGAAGCTGTACCTGCCCCCCACCCCGCCCCTCTATGGGAGCAACAATGCCAGCGTCTTCAATCTTTCCCCTAGAAACTTGACTGTGGCTATTTTACCCCCTATCTGGCCCTGGCAGTGATTGCTGGGACGGGCAAAGGAGAGTAAGCAGGATGTGGCTTGGGAGCTCTCTGGGCTCCATACTGTACAGGGCTGCTGCCAGAGTGCGGTGGGGAGAGGGGGGCTCTCAGCATCTCCACCCATCCCCCCTGGCCTGGTATTTGCTTAATGAGCATCTATTACACTGCTTGTCAAAGTCATCTTAAATGACAGAAGGGGAACAGCTTTGGCAGGAGTTCCAGCTGGACCATGGCCCCTTACCTTGAAGGGCAGGGGAGTTCCCTGAACTTACACAGACAGACACACACACACCAGGAAGGTCCCGGCTCCCCTCTCTCTCTGGCTCAGGCAGGACATTCACCTTTTCAAGAGAAGCCTGTTTGAAGGCTGAAGCCCACATTTTTCTGGGGACCCTGGGAACTCCAGTTGCTGGCTGGGTACATGGTAGGGTTCATGAGGACCTCCTTTTAAGCATCCTGCTTAAAAGTAGAAGGTCGCTCTGTCTGGGAGTCTGGGAGGCTCCAGACACTGTAGGAGACATGGGCAGAGTTGAACACCTGTCCTCAGGGGCAGGGACAGCTGGCACTGCCTGCCTCCCTCCCCCACCTCGAGTGGGGATTTAGGTCATAAGATTGCGGCCGGGGAGGACAGGGAGTTGGCCTTCACCTTCTACTACACCAAGGCATTCGGCCTTGGCCATTCTGGCTCCACTCAAAGCCAGCTGTGTTGTCACAATTCTGGTGACATCAAAGGTCGGGCAGTGATGTCACATGCAGCCCATTGGAACATGCTGTCTTTGTGAGTTATTTGTAACAATAGAGACACAAATGTCTTGCCTGGAAAGACACCATCCTCAGACATGAAGTTTTGGGACTCCCTGTCTCTGAGCTCTGTCTCTTTAAGATCCCAAAGGTGGTTTTGTAGACCCCTCCATGCTGACCGCCCCTGGCTGCCCCCAATCAATCTCTACAAAAGTACAAGATTCCCTAAGAATTTCCAGAGGACAGGGCCACCACCTTTGTTAGCTTCATGGGTGGGGTGACCTTTCCTCTGACAAATACTGATGCCAGTAGAATACCCACGAGGGTCCACAATCTCCACTCCAGCCAATCCAAACAAGTTGTGTGGGCAGGACAAGGGTGGACAAGTAGCATTGCTGTCTCTGGGCGCCCAACAACCTAGGGCCCTTTTAGGGCCAGTCCAGGTTGCCAGGTTGCGAGGAGCTGTCCCCAGCTCAAACTCAAAATTCTGCACCCCGCAACTCACCGTGTCAGGCAGGCGGACGAAGGGCACCAAGTCTCAGAGGCCACGACGCTCCGATCTGCGAGTTGCGGCCATGCAGGGGTGATAAAGATTGCCGGAGGAAGGCCCCCTTAGGGGGCCGATGCCTTTCTTCGTATGGAAAGGGGAGCCGTCGGTGAGGGCGATCCCTGCGTCCAGAAGCGCCGTCCGAAGTCGGAAAAGGGTTTTTTTTTTTTTTTTTCCTCTCAGCACCCGTTGCGTCCGCCTGGGACCCCGGCCGCTCGCGCGCTCAGGCGGCGCATCCTCGCAGGAGACTGTGCTCAATGCGTCCGGCGGGAGGCGCTGCGCCTCCCTTCGGGGCCCGGCTCACCGCTGCAGCTCTGCCCGCGCCTCTCCCAGGGCGCCCTCTCCGTCCGCGCTGGGAGGCCGGCGGCCGCGGCCCCTCTCGCCAGCCCCAGCTGCAGCCTGTCTTTGTTGCTTCCTCTCGCTTGCCCTCCCGCCCTCGGCTTGCAGCTCCCGGATTTGCTCAGAAGTGGAGAGTCCGTCTTCTCGGAGGGTTGCACGCACCTGCAGCGGCCCGGGCTCCTCGCCCGGCGTGCACCGGCCCCCGCAGGTTGCAGAGAGCAGCGCCGAGAACGAGCCGGCCCCTCCTCCTCCTGCTCCGAGCTCCGGGTGTGGGGGGAGGGGAAGCCGGCGAGCAGCGGCAGTGGCAGCCGCAGCGAGCGGCAGAGACTGGGATGCAGCCTCGCGGGCCTTGGCGCTGAGGACCAGCAGATCCAGCTGGCGCAGGGCAGACTCGGGGATGGAGAGCCGTGCACCCGGTATGGTGCTCGAGCGCCGCAGCAGCGGTCGGCGCACAGGTCTCTCCCGTGCCCGTGGCCCGGGACGGTTCGCGGGGCTCCCGGGGCCGCAGCCTCGCGCTGCCCAGCACCCTCGCCTAGCCTCGGGCCCGGCTCTTCGCCCGGCCTGGCCGGCGCGCGCAGCCTCTTCGCAGAGCTGCCGGCCCGGCAATGCTGCCCGCTGCTCCGCTCCGGCTCGACTGACAGGCGCGGGCGCCCGCTCCTGCCGCTGCGTCTCACCCCCGGCCCGCCCCCCGCGTCACGGCCCAATCAGCTGCAGCCGAGAGGCGGTTACCACGGTGACGCGGCGCCGCGTCCTCCGCGAGGCGGGGCTGGGGGCCGCCACGCGCGCTTTTCGCGGCAAAATTCAAAGGCCGGCAGGGCGGCTCTCCAACCTCTTTCCCCAAGCGGGGATGAGGCAGGTCCTGGTCCTAGAGGACTACAACTCCCGGCATGCTGCGAGCCTAAGACAGGCGAAGGAGTCCCGATTGGAAGGGCAAGGCATGCTGGTTGTTGTAGTCCCTTTGTCGAAGACCTAGGGTTGAAAAGCAGGTAATCTTATTCACTGAGTACCTGTTTGAGGGTAGGTACTATGCATTATTCCGTTTACTCTTGGAACAGGCCCTATGAGGAGTGTGTTAAAGATAGTAAAAATAGGTTGGGGTGACACCAAATGGTAAAGGGTGCACACGTTTGCAAGACCCAGCATCAAACCTTGGGACAACCTAAACACACACACACACTCACACACACACTGCACTTAAATTTTTAAAACTGTGAGATCGGCTTTATGGCCTACATTTTACAGAGGAGAACACTGGTATTTGACACTTGTTCTCAGTTTACGGACAAAACTAAGACGTGAAGCATCCCGATTGCCTTTTCCACGGAGCGACTGGGGATGGTGTTGGAGTTTTGGGCATCAGCGCTGAGATCTGTGAAACACAAACAACATGCTGAATCCTTGGTCAGCTCCATCCCACAGATGTATACATTGACTGCGGGAGGCAGGCACTTAGTATTTTCTATGTTGCTCCTGTTGGTCTCAAACTCCTAGCTTCAAGCCATCCTCCTGCCTCAGCCTCCAGAGTGCAGAAACTATGACCACAAGCCACCATACCTGCTAAGGCTCCAGTTTGTCCTCCACTTAACAAGTAGGGAAACTGAGGCATGGTATTACTTAAAACTAAGTAGGTGTTTCTATTCTTATTTGCCTGACAGCCCACAGATAGCAGACAGGGAAACTGGACCATTGGAGACACAGTTTCCTAAACTGTTAAAATGTCTGTCACAAGGCTGGACAGTAGTGTCACATTCCTTGAATTCCAGCACTTGGGAGGCAGAGGCAGGTGGATTTCTGAGTTTGAGGCCAGTCTGGTCTACAGAGTGAGTTCCAGGACAGCCAGGGCTACACAGAGAAACCCTGTCTTGAAAAACCGAATTAAAAAAAAAAAAAGTATGCCACAAAAGAAGTTGAACACCCAGCTTTCCAGACAGAACTTCAGGATCCCTGCAGAAATGTAAAACATCAATCAGACACCCCCATCCAGCCCCTTTAGGGGCTTTATCTTAGGGATGCTTAGTGATCTCAGGCTTTATCTTAGTGATGCCTGGAGTCCTCCCAGAACCTTGCCTGCTGTTGGCCTTGGCCGTTTATCTTCAGGGCTTGGTGTCTGTAAAATCAGAAGACAAGATATCTTAATCTCCTCTGTATCTGGCCATTGTCGGGGCCCAGGAGAGAGCGCCAATGCACTCAGCAAGTGTTTAGTGGTGGTCCTCCATCCTAGAGGGCTGGCGAGCGCATCCAGGGGTTTGTGTGGATTGCAAGCAGGCCTTAGCCTACTTTCAGGAGCCGAGCGGAACAACCACTAACTAGAACCTGGGAGAGGCTCTGGCAAGAGACGTCCAGGGCAGGCCCAAGTAGGCCACACACTCCTTATCTGGGGCAGAAGCTGGCCCTGTTTCGGCTCTCAGATCAGCACTGTGAATGCGGTTCCAGCAGCCTCAGCCTGCCTCTGCACTTGGCTGTAGTTCTCAGCCGCTGCCTGTCCATCCTTCCTCCTCGGCCCCTCCCTGCTCCCGGAGTGTGGGTGGGGGCGGGGATTTACCTGGAAACCCGATCAGCTGCCAGCTGCTTCCCCTCTGGGCCAGCCGCCAGAGCGGCCCTGACGTCAGGGCGAGTTGCCCAGGCGACTTGCTGGCAGGACCCAGGGCAAGGACAGGTGGAGAGAGCAGATTCAAGCCTGGGATAGTGGAGGAAACAATGACGACCAAAGTCTAGGAAAAGAGAGTGGGGATGAGGGGTGGCGTTAAGGTGAACAGCGGGCCAAGCTGAGTACAGCCTTCTCTGAGCCCGAGATTTCGCTGTTGGTAGGTCACCATGACAGCGCCTTGTGCTATTCATGTTTTAGAGTCCTTTTACCTTCACAGAGAACCTGTGCCCTGCGGATAGAATTACTACCCACATCTTGTATGGGAAGAGGGCTGCGGGACTTTGCCCAAGGTCACCCAATGACGGAACTGAAGCCCTCCCAGTCCTCCACCCCTCAGCAGGCAGCCACAGATTGACAATGTGTGACCTGGACGGACATTTCTTCCCTTTTCTGGACCCATCTCCTTGTTAAGGGCTCCCAATGTGGTCAATAGCTTCC
Organism: Mus caroli; assembly: GCF_978045245.1. Lineage (NCBI taxonomy): Eukaryota > Metazoa > Chordata > Mammalia > Rodentia > Muridae > Mus > Mus caroli. The sequence goes on along the minus strand of NW_028227259.1, from coordinate 118,727,099 downwards.
CAAAGACCTGGCGCGATTCCCAAACAGTGCGGGCTGGGGTGGGGGAGGGCAGCAGCTAAGGGTGAGATCTAAAGGGGGTGTCTGTCTCTAAAGGTCAGGGAGTTTGTGAGGTGCTGATGATGGATTCTGGGGGGGCAGTGGGCTCAGAGGCAGCTGTGTTGTAGAGATGTGTCTTGCAGGCAGTTGAAGGTTCCGGAGATGCTTGGGCCTTTATTTTATTTATGTCTCCAAATACACATTTGTATCTTTAATCATTTCAAACCTTATTTTTTTTTTAAAGATTTACTATTATACATAAGTACACTGTAGCTGTCTTCAGACGCACCAGATGAGGGCATCGGATTCCATTACAGATGGTTGTGAGCCACCATGTGGTTGCTGGGATTTGAACTCAGGACCTTCGGAAAAGCAATCAGTGCTCTCACCCACAGAGCCATCTCACCAGCTCCTCAATCCTTTTTTTTTTTTTTTTTTTTTTTGGTTTTTTCGAGACAGGGTTTCTCGGTATAGTTCTGGCTGTCCTGGAACTCATTTGTAGACCAGGCTGGCCTCGAACTCAGAAATCCGCCTGCCTCTGCCTCCCGAGTGCTGGGATTAAAGGCGTGCGCCACCACGCCCGGCTTCAATCCTTTTTTTTTTTTTTTTTTTTTTTTTTTTGGTTTTTCGAGACAGGGTTTCTCTGTATAGCTCTGGCTGTCCTGGAACTCACTTTGTAGACCAGGCTGGACTCGAACTCAGAAATCCGCCTGCCTCTGCCTCCCGAGTGCTGGGATTAAAGGCGTGCGCCACCACGCCCGGCTTCAATCCTTATTTTTAATGATGGTTCTTAAATGTCTTAACCTCCCTTATAGCCCACCACCCATCAGAGATAGTAGGAAAGAAAGGATACAGGGGAAGTGTACATGTTCAGAAAGGTTCTTTGGAGCAACTCCCATCTGTGTTGTCTGGAAACCAGCTGTTCAGTTCACAGGTCAGCAGGCACTGCCAGCTCGATCCACTCGCAGAGACACTTCATGCATCCAGGGACAGGCCAGTTCAGTAGAGTTGGGTTAGCAGACCTAGCAGAGACAGCCAGGCCTCAGCTTTTGCTGAGTCAGCAGGAATACCAGCAAAAGTTCTTGGCTGTGCCTCTCTTAGGGAAGCGAAGATCAGCGAAGACAGGAGACCAACGAGTGTTGCACAGCCAGCTGTACCCGAGTCCTATTTACACCCTCCAAACATCACGTGTCCCTCCAGTATCTTGCTTCAGCCCTGGTCCTTGGGAGCGGCAAGAAACTGCAGCACACCACCAGAAGGTTTTCGGTGTGTTTCTCTCTATGGAGTCCCGACAAATGCAGCTCAACTATGCAGTATAAGGCAGATTGATACGTGTGGTCATTAGCAAAGAATCCTTCACCACACGTCCTTTCACGTGCTTGCTCTAGCAGAACATCCTCTCTCCTGTGTCTGCTTCAGTGAAACGTTCCTTCAAGAGTCTGCCTTAGCCTTTTACACCTGTGTCCACTTTAAGGAAATATTCCTTCACGTGTTTGCTCCAGCAAAAAATCATCCAACCGACTTTTCCAAGAACCCACAAGTTTTCACCACACACAGCCAACCCTCCCTCATAGTCCTGGTTTTTGCTCTACACTCTGTCCAACACTAACATGATCTGATTAGAGACTAGGCTAGAATTCATTTGCCGAAGCCTTGGGGACCTCCAGGTCGGCCAGCTCCTGAACACTGGGGACTAGGATTTAGTTTATTCCCTTGCCGCCATTCCTATAAGACCCTACATACCAACCTTGCTGAAATGCACGTATACCCTCCATCATGTGTGCCTCTTACCACCCCAGACCTTTTGCACATTGCTGTTCTCTTTACCTAGAGGGTCCTCTCTCCAGGGAGCCAACTCTTGCTCTTTGGGCCTGTGATAGGCAGCCTATTTTGGTTGAATGGGGCTTGCTCCGGTGACCCAATAGAGAAATCTACAAGGGATGGAAAGGTGAGCCACGTTCCCAGAGTCAGGTGCCTGTCCATAACTCTGTGACTCTGATGCACAGACAATGTCCCAAGCTTCTGCCATTCTGGCTAGACTCTATCCCCACAGTTACCTGGCAATAGCCAGATAGCCCAGCCCACTATAAGAGGGGCTGCTTGGCCCTTCCTCACCACTTTTTAGTCCTCGCTTTTCTTACTCACTAGCCCTCTTTCTTTCTTTCTTTCTTTTTTTTTTTTTTTTTTTTGGTTTTTCGAGACAGGGTTTCTCTGCATACCCCTGGCTGTCCTGGAACTCACTTTGTAGACCAGGCTGGCCTTGAACTCAGAAATCTGCCTGCCTCTGCCTCCCGAGTGCTGGGATTAAAGGCGTGCACCACTACCACGCCCGGCTCTAGCCCTCTTTCTCTTTCCCTTCCCCGTCTCTCCACGTGGCCATGGCCAGTCTATCTCTTACTACCTTCTCTCCTTTCTCCCTGCCTTTCTACAATAAAGCTCTAAAACCATAGACTGTCTTTGATCATAAAGGCCCGACGTGCTTGAACGATGGGATAGGCTTTCTCCTGACGTGCTGCGAGCCGTGTCTAACCTCCCGCCAGAAGGTCTTCCTGTGCTCCAACCACAGACCTGACCAAGGGATCTAGCCCGTGTGGGAACCATCCAGCGCCCCCTCTCCCCAGCCCTCTTCCCCCTTCATCCCCGGGGCCGAGTGCCGCCCCCTGGCCCCTATTCTGTTCTCAGCTCCTCTACTGTATCCAGCGTGGGATGCTGGAGGCTGAGAACCTGGTACCAGGGGCTGCCCCTTGTCTACCACCTGCCATGTGGGGTCAGTGGCTTCAAACAGCCAGATGCCCACCCCGGGGCCGCATGGAAAGCATCTGGCAGTCCTCTGGCGTCTGCCTGCCCAGAGCACAGGAACTCTGGTGGGACATGGGTTCTCTCCCACTCCCCTCTTTCCCCACACCTACAGCCCCACACTGCTTCTCCTTCAGATTGCAAGTAGTGAGCCTCCTTCTCTGGGAAGCCTTCCTGCTGTGTCTAGTCTGATATTTGTCTGTTTTCCTAAGTTTGAAGCTCCCCAGGGCTCTTTAGCACAGGTCTACAAACAGTTGACACTCAAGAAAGATCTGTTGGCCGGGCGGTGGTGGCGCACGCCTTTAATCCCAGCACTTGGGAGGCAGAGGCAGGTGAATTTCTGAGTTCAAGGCCAGCCTGGTCTACAGAAGTGAGTTCCAGAACAGCCAGGGCTACACAGAGAAACCCGGGGGGGGGGGGATTTATGATGTGTAAGGTTAGTTCTGCTCTCAGTATGGGGCCTGGTTGTCCCTTTCCATTGCTTGAGGCTCTTCAGCAAATTCAGCATAGTCTGGGACAAGGACAACCTGGAGTTTCCCCAGTGACAGTCTCTACTGAGCCCTAAGGAATGCAGCTTTCCTGTGATCCCAAGAAGGGAGTGAACAGGGTTGATACAAGGTTACTATAGAAGGAGCGCCTGGAGCAGGTGCTGCCTCCGGTGTGGGGCAGGTGATGCAAGAGGCACCCTGCTGGGCGCCTGAGTGCAATGGGCAGGAGCAATAAATAGCCAAGAGGAAAGGTGAGGGGACCCTGGCGGGGGTGGGGGGTGGGTGACAAGGCAAATGCAAAGACCCCATAGGGAGCTCAGAAGGGCCCAGTGAGTCAGAGGCTGAGCAGGAGCTGAGCAGGCAGAGCTGAGCCCGGGTTCTGGCAGGGGAACAGTCGGCCTCAACCTCCCCCCCAGCCCCCCCCCCCAGTCGCCTCACCTGCCCTGGTTGCTCTAATCTAGGCCAGAGCCGGGAGGGAGCCGAGCCCCCATTGGTGCACACCATGTAGGTTTTTCAGAGATAATTTAATCAGAGCTATTAATAAGCAGAAAAAGAAAGAGCTCTTTATGCTTCTCCGGGAGAAAAGGGGAGGGAGAGAACCCTGGTAACCTTGTCACTCACCTGCCCCGCCCCCCAGGACGTGGAGCTGGGGGGGGGGCGGGGGATGGGCAGGCAAAAGGGATGGGGTAGAGACCAGGGCGCCCACAAACTGCGGACTGTTATGAAGAAGCCGCTCAGGCTGCCTCAGGGATGGACCTCCTAGTTGCTCCCCCACCACAGGCCACCGCCCACCCCTCCAGCCACTTCCTGCCTGCCTGCCTGCCACGCCTTAGCTTATTCCCCACCTCCCCCCCCCCCCCGCCCCCAGGAGGCTCTTTGCACCTCTGGCTTAGTGTAGCTCAGGTCCCAGCCCAAAAGTCTGTCTCCTACCCCTTGCCGTGCCTCGTCTACTTTTAGATGTCACCTTGTGTCTTAGTCAGGGTTTCTATCCTGCACAAACATCAAGACCAAGAAGCAAGTTGGGGAGGAAAGGGTTTATTCAGCTTACATTTCCATATTGCTGTTCATCACTAAAGGAAGTCAGGATTGGGACTCAAGCAGGTCAGGAAGCAGGAGCTGATGCAGAGGCCAGGAAGGAATGTTACTTACTGGCTTGCTTCCCCTGGCTTGCTCAGCATGCTTTCTATAGAACCCAGGACCACCAGCCCAGGGATGGCCCCGCCCACAATGGGCTGGCCCTTCCCTCTTGATTACTAATTGAGAAAATGCCTTATGGCTGGATCTCATGGAGACATCTCCTCATCTGAAGCTCCTTTCTCTGCAATAACTCCAGCCTGTATCAGGTTGACACACAAAACCAGCCAGTATACCTTGTTAGGACCTAACCACCAGGGAGAGGAGTTTCAATGAGGGATGGGAAAGATCAGGTTGGCCCATGGATGTGTTAGGGGACGCAGGAAGAGGTGCCCACTGTGGGTGTCACCATTCCCTTGAAAGGAGATCTGGGATTGTGTTAAGACCCGTGGAAGCAAGCAGAGCTCTCACCAGCAAGCATATCTCTCTCTCTCTCTCTCTCTCTCTCTCTCTCTCTCTCTCTCTCTCTCTCTCTCTCTCTCTCTCCTTTCTGATAGATGGAGTGGGACCAGGTTGCATTTGTCAATCCCAAGAGAAGAGAAGCCAAGATACTCCCTCATCAGAAGTCGCCCTCCCTACCCATCAGCCATCTGTCAGAGCCCCTGTAGCTGGCCTTGTTTACTGTTTGCCTCACCCAGCTACCCTGCTTTCCCAATTCTGGGTCAGTAGGTCAGTATTTGCTGGAGTTGGAAAAGGTTCAGGGGCTCTGAGAAGAGGGCAGAGTTAGAATGGGAAGTCAGACTTCATGGTGGGTTCCTCAAAGTTATGAGAACTCTCTGGGAATCCCAGAGACCATAATGTCCCCTATGTTCCCATACTACATCACTGTGGATCACCTGCAAAGAGGGCAAGGCACTTGCCCAAGGTGACACAGCAAATTCAGGACAGAGTAGAACTTGAACACAGAGCCCTTTGGGGACATACGGTTCCATTTGGAACATAGCTCTGTCTTGAAGAGAATTCAGAGGCAAGCTCAGGAGGTAAAGAGCTGTGCTGTCTTTGGCTAGAGATGTCTGCTGAGTCCAGGAACTGGCAGCTCTGTGTGTGTGTGTGTGTGTGTGTGTTATTCCTGTGTTAAAGTTTCTGAGTTTAGAAGCACACAGGACTTAGCATTGATATGCCTATAAGAACAGCCCTCTTATAGATTCCTGTATGAGATAGCCAATTTCCCTGGGCCTTAATTTGCACAACTGGAAACTGGGGGTATTGGCCTCAGCCTTGGCCATCTCAAGACAAGAATGAGAAAATAGGAACAGGGCCATTATAACATACATGTGACAATGACAATCACAGACCCTTGGGGTCACTGTGACCAGCTACCCCAAGGTTTCATCTGTAAACCTAACACAAGCCATGGAGAAGATTCACCAGCTGGATTACGAGTGTAGATTTTGGTGACATTGGCCACGCTCAAGGTCATGGGAAGGTGGAGCTGGACTTTGAGCCTTCCTGGGTCTCTTATCCAATAAGTGTTTCCAACTTTGCTAGAGGCTTTCAGTAACCAGACAGAGGCTGGAAGTGAGGGTGGTCCCTGCACGACCCCCCAGCTAGGTGCTGGTGTCTGCAGGCCAGGCCTGTGAGTGGCAGAGAGATTTCCAGGGGATTAAAGCCAGCTGCTACGCCTCCCCTCTGACCGGGAGAGGCCAGTGGGTCCTAAGCCCTCCTGGCAGATTTCCTTCAGTATAAAAAGTTATTGACTTATCAAGGTTAAAATACATTCTGCGCAGGCCAATAAACCAGGGATAGGGCCGCGTCCCGGCTGTCAGTGTAGCCTGGTTTTCATGGCAACGGGCCCTCTCTGTGCATTAAATGTTCTGTTGTGCAAAGTTCAGGCGTTACATAAACAGGGAGTTAACAGCAAAGCTAGAAATCAATGTCTGGCCAGGCATGGCCCAGAGAGATAGCATTGATTGGACCCTTTTGCTGTCCTCCTTGTCGATAGGCCAGTCCCTTCCTGCCCAGTCCCTGCGGGGGTTGGAGGGGGGAGTCCCAACTCAAGGCTCAGACCCAGAGCACACCAGGAGAGCCCCCTCCCTTGCCCCTCTCTATCTGGGATCCAGCTGTGAGGGGCTCTGCTAAGCTATGTGCTAAACCCATTGTTCAGAGATACTTTCTACTGCCTTAAAATGTACTGTGCCCAGTTAATGGAGAAGGCATTCTGCCACCCTGCAAACATTTCTACTCCATTGCTCCTGGGTCATAAAAACTATGGACACCAACGTGTACCCAACTGGGAGTCTGACAAACTAGGATCTGAACCCAAACTGGCTATTTGACTTTGGGTTGGTCACTCCATTTCTCTGAGCCCCTGCTTAGCTGTCTGTTCTCACGAAGCTATAGACCAGTGGGAACAGCTTCTGGTCCACAGCACGAAAAAGGAAAAAAAGAAAATAATTAAAGAACGCACACCAAGCCGGGCGTGGTGGCGCACGCCTTTAATCCCAGCCCTCGGGAGGCAGAGGCAGGCAGATTTCTGAGTTCGAGGCCAGCCTGGTCTACAAAGTGAGTTCCAGGACAGCCAGGGCTATACAGAGAAACCCTGTCTCGAAAAACCAAAAGGAAAAAAAAAAAAAAAAAAAAAGACGCACACCAACTGATCAGATGCTGGCGTCATGGCTTGGTGGTTAAGGGCTTGCTGTCCCTCTAGAGCACCTGGTTCGATTCCCAGCACCCATGTGGCAGCTCCCAACTGTCTATAGCTCCAGTTCTAAGGGATCTGATGCCCTCTCCTGGCTTCTGTGAGCATCACGGACATGCATACTGCACAGTCCCATATAGGCAAAACACATGAAAATGAAACCCAGCATCAGCCTGGAGGGAGGGAGTGGCTCACAGGACAGAGGAGGACAGAACCCTGGGAGCCAAGAGGGATGGGTGTTAGCAGTCAGGTCTCAGCTCAGCCATTGCCTGTGTGAACTTAGGGAACCTTGACATCACTCTGGGTGGTGACATCGCTAACTCTACTAGAAGGCTCTCCCAAGGCCTTGGGATTGGGCTAGACCCATGGAAGGTGCGGATATGAAGTTATCAAAGCTGGACACAGGCACACAGTGTAATTGCAACACCCAGGAGACTGAGGCAGGAGGATCATGACTTCCAGGCCAGCATGGTCTACACTGAGACCCTGTCTCTGGAAAAAAACAAAAACAAAAAAACAAAAAAATCAAACACCAAATAAACAAAAAACCAAACCAGGGTTGAAGAGATGGCTCAGTGGTCAGGAGTACACACTGCTCTTGTAGAGACCTGAGTTGAGTTCCCAGCAATCATGCCAGGAAGCTCACAACTGCCTGTAACTCCAACTTGAATAGACTCAACACCTAGATACATACTCATAATTAAACATAATTTCTTTTTCAAGATAGGGTTTCTCTGTATAGTCCTGGCTGTCCTGGAACTCACTCTGTAGACCAGGCTGGCCTCAAACTCAGAAATTTGCCTGCCTCTGCCTCCCAGTAAACATAATTTTTTGTTTTGTTTTGTTTTTGTTTTTGCTTTTTTTTTCAAGCTGGGGTTTCTCTATATAGTCCTGGCTGCCCTGAAACTCACTTTGTAGACCAGGTTGGCCTCAAACTCAGAAATCTGCCTGCCTCTGCCTCCTGAGTGCTGGGATTAAAGGCGCGAGCCACCACAGCCCAGCTAAACATAAATCCTAAGAAAACAAAATCAACTTAAAGTGACCTATTGGCTCTTTTCCCAGTTTTCTAACCTTAGCTCCGTCCACTTTCCTGTGCTAAGAAATATAATGACTTTCCGTTTGAAAGGGTGAACTTAAGAGAAAAAGCTCTTTTTTTTTTCTTTTGCATTAAAGTAGTCCAGATCCACTTCCGGGATGCAGCCCAGGTATACAGTAAGCACTCAATACATGTTTGTAGAGCAGTGTTAAACTCCTCAGGACAGTTTGCCAGTTCCTCTTTGATTGGACATGGGGTAGCCCAGAGACTAGGGGTCATGGTATGTTGGGGTACCCAATTGCTGCGGATGTGGGCGGAGACAGAAAACTGGTTGCAGAAAACCAAGCTGCTATTGGGAGCACTGCCCAGCGGGCTATTTCTTTTTTCTTTCTTTCTTTCTTTCTTTCTTTCTTTCTTTCTTTCTTTCTTTCTTTCTTTCTTTCTTTTTTTTCTTTTTTTTTTTTTTTTGGTTTTTCGAGACAGGGTTTCTCTGTATAGTCTTGGCTGTCCTGGAACTCACTTTGTAGACCAGGCTGGCCTCGAACTCAGAAATCTGTCTGCCTCTGCCTCCCAAGTACTGGGATTAAAGGCATGCGCCACCACTCCCCAGCCTATTTCTTTTCCAGGATGGCAAAGTAGCGAACAGCTCATTGAGTAAGCACAGGGCATGGGGAAGCTGGCTTCTTCCCTGTAGAATTTCCTGTCTACTTCGAGGCAGGGGGCAGGGTGTGGCAATATAGGAGCAAAAGAAGATGGCACCTGCATCCCTAAATGGCTGTGAAAGAAAGCTACCCACATGCCCACCAGTGATCCTGGCTATGAACCGTTCTTCAGTAAAATCTGGAAGCTGTGGGGTCCACCCTCAGAAGTAGCTGGCGCTGTCTGTACCACTTTCTACAACACCACAGCACACCACACAGCTTCCAGGACATCCTCATCTGAGAAGGCAGAGACTGTAAAAAATGTTAATGGCAGGTGCCTGGGTCATTGTAAATGCCTTTTGATTTCTCTGTGTGTTTGAATAAGCAATACTTGTACTTCCAAATTCTTTCTACAAACATTAGGATTTTAGAAAGATGTCTTGAGGACCAGAAGTTATTGGCAGGGCTAGGTAGAGGTTGACAAAAGAGATGGCGTTTGGGGTCCACAGCAGTCCTTCCCTACCAGCTGCCTCAAGAGCATGTTCAAGTTCATCACCGGACTTGGCATTTGATCTTTCTTTTTTACTTTTTTTTTTTTTTTTTTGATACAGGGTTTCTCTGTGTAGTCCTGGCTGCCCTGGGACTCACTCTGTAGACCAGGCTGGCCTCAAACTCGGAGATCTGCCTGCCTCTACCTTCTTCTGAGTGCTAGGATTAAAGGCATGTGTCACCACCACCTGGCTGTTATTTATTTATAAATTTTATTTTTATTTTAATACAGTTGCATTTGGAGCACATGGGTGCAGTGCCTGTGGTGGCCAGAAGAGGGCATCAGATCTCTGGGAACTGGAGTTCCCAGATTGTCAGCTGCCATGTGGGGGCTGTGAACTAAACCCAAGTCCTCTGCGCATCTAGTCAGTGGGGATGAGCCCTGAGTTCAGGGGCCCTCAGCATATCTGCTGTATGTGGTGGCATGTGCCCTGAATCCCAGGACATGCAAGCAGGAGGACCACAAATCCAAGGTCATCCTTGGCTGCACAGTGAACTTGAGGCCAGACTGTGCTACCTGCTCCCTGTCTCAACCAATCAACTAACCACCCAACCAAACAACTAGCCAACTAACCAACCAACCAACAACCAACTAGCCAACAAACCAAGCAACCAACCAACTAACCAATCAACCAATTAACCAACCATCAACCAACCAACAACCAACCAACTAGCCAACTAACCAACCAACCAACAACCAACTAGCCAACAAACCAAGCAACCAACCAACTAACCAATCAACCAATTAACCAACCATCAACCAACCAACAACCAACCAACTAGCCAACTAACCAACCAACCAACAACCAACTAGCCAACAAACCAAGCAACCAACCAACTAACCAATCAACCAACTAACCAACCATCAACCAACCAACTAGCCAACTAACCAACCAACCAACAACCAACTAGCCAACAAACCAAGCAACCAACCAACTAGCCAATGAACCAAGCAAGCAACCAACTAACCAAACAACCAAGTAACCAACCAACCAACTAACTAACTAACCAGCTAACCAACCAACCAACAAAAATCAACCCTGTTATTTCACTAGTAAGAAAATTGAGGCCCAAAGCAAGGAAGAGTGTGGCTGGAAATATTTTCTCATAAATTAAGACTGGCTGTGGCTCTTGTAGGTTCTCTACATGACCTGACCCTGGGGACCACCAGATACCATGTAGATCTCCCCCAACTCCCCCATCTCATCCCCCCCATCCCCTGCCACACACACCTGCCAGAACCCTCCATTTTGACTGCAGTGTACATGAACTTATGTGATACTATCTATCCCAAAGCACCCTGGAGGGAGGGCTGGTGACAGAGGCTGGGTGTGTCCCAAAAGCCAGGCTCTGAGTTGTCACCTCAGCTCATCAATTCTAGCACAGTGGTACCAAGTCCTGGGAGCCTCTCTGGAGCTGCAGAGATACACACTCACCATTCCTGTCTACAGGGCCCTCAGCACACACCAAAAGGATATCACTTCATCCCATGGAAACAATCCACATGATCCTGAACAGGTCTGTCACCTCTTACAGCCTCAGTTAAAACGAGGCTGTTCATGGTGCCAACTGATAATGTGTGTTCCATTTGGCAGAGAGCTTAGTACGGAGAGATGGTGATGGTGGCCTCTTCCCTAGACCTCAAATCGCAAGAGAAGGTCTCTGTCTGCTCTGGTCCGTTTCAGGAAGGCAGGGCTTTGGGTTTGAATCCTGGACTCATCATTTAGTAGCTGTGTGACCTTGAACCTCTCCCTCTCTGTCTAAAATACGACAGCTTTAATGGTAACTGCCTGGCCTGGTGGTGGTGGTGTGTTGATTTTATGCATGAAAGCATTCACAGTGCTTGGCCTACAGATAACACTCAGTGAGTCTTAAGGACTGGTACCAATGCTGTGATGAGCAGAGCCAACCCTGTTGGTGGATACAGGCCTCATGGCAGGGTGGGGGTGGGAGGGGACCTAATGTCTGTATGCTAACTGGACCCATTGGGAAGCAATGCTGAGTGTTGGCTTGGATTAGCCTAGGTGAGAATGATGCTCCAATCCATTAATGATGCCTGCTGTGGTCAAGGAAGGGAGAAGAGACAAGGTGTGCTATCCAAAAGCCAGTCCCAAGATACCTCAAGCTCGCTCCCTGGGGAACCAAGGCTTTGAATGGGACCGAGACTCACCCAGGGCCACGCAGGCCATCGGAAACCAGGCCAGCTTCTCTGCTGCCTTGCCAGGCCCTGGTCTTTGTCATTTGATCCTGTGGAGAAAAGTCATTATTTCCCCATTACATTTCCCAGCCTGCTTTCTGGAAGGGAGTTAATTGATTTAAACTTTTCCAGAATGACAGCCCCTCCCCCTCAATGCTATTGTGACTGTTCCTGGGAAATGACTAGACGGGGACCAACCGGGACCAACCGTGCTGGCAAACACAGAGGTCTCCCGGGAGCCCAGGAGCTGCGTAAGGGGGGTGGGATTGGGGGCACAGGGGTGGAAAGTGTGGTTTCCCCTGGGGCCACCCTTGGGAACCTCTTCTGTGAGTGACAGCTCATCGTGCTAGTGTTGGCTCCTTTGGTGGAACCCACCTTGCGCTGAACTACAGGAATCTCCACTTAACGTGGTTTACAGATGGGGAAACTGAGTCACGGGGAGTCTATCAACACTGCCAGGTCCTGGATTCCTTGTCACCATACAAAGTCACAGACCAGAGTGTGGCTAAGGCTCTGCTTGACCACTGAGCCCCCTTGATCACTGAGGTCCCCCCCCAGGGCAGAATGGATGTCCCCCACACTTAGCTGAACCACAGTGGCAACCTTTGACCCTACCAAGGCAAAGTGGGCAAGAGGGGCTCGGAGCCCCGCCAGCCTAGCCAGCATTGCCAGACGATCCATCTTCCTGCTGCAGTATTTATTTACGCACCCCATTTAATCAGGATATGCCATAATTAGCGGCAGATTTGTGCCTCCTGCCCGAGGTGTTATTTATCCTGGGTTTCGAGCAGCCACTTTCCCGTGTGGAGTGTTTGCTGGGCCCGGATTTCAATCAGATGGGGGCCACGGTGAAGCTGTCCCCAGGGACCTCATGGTGGCACTGCCTGCCCCCACCTCAGAGTGATAAATGAGGTTGGAGATGGCAGAAGCTGCTGGGTTGCTGGCTGAGAGGGGAAGGGGGCGTTCGTGCCAATCCTGGGATCCTGCCACAGTGGTACTGTCCCTCCCCCCAGTACCAAACAATAGCCTGGCATCCCTAGCCCAAGCAGACGTGTGTGAGATGACACCATGACATGGCCACAGTGTGACTGGCCCAGCATAGGTGACATGTGTGTATAGATGGGGAGTCTCTACGGTTGGGGTCTCCAAGGCCCTGAGGTTGAGATGCCATCCTGTACCCGAGGCCTTGGGGATCGTTTCATTTCATTTATTTACTTCTTTTGTTTATTTTGAGATAGGGTCCAGCTATGTGACCCAGGCTGGCCTTGGACTTTAGGTCACCTGCCTCTGCCTCCTGAGTGCCGGGATGACGGGGACTGGCTACCAGAGCTGGCTTAGGTCTAACCTTAGTCAATGTCAAAGCCCACGAAGGACATGACTAGAGGGCGTGTGGCAGGTTTGGACCCTTGGCCTGGTAGGGAATGAAAGAAAGATGAAGACAAACCTTCCCTGGCCTCCCGAGCTCTCTGAGATCCTAAAACTTCTGAGGTCTCTGTCTGCTCAGGTGTAACAAGGGAAGAGAAGCAAGAGCCACCTCCCATGTTGACACAACGCCACTAGCACGCAGCAAATGCCAGATGGGTACACATAAACATTATAATTGGCAGATTTAGAAGGTTACTTTGGGCTGGAGAGATGGCTCAGTAGTTAAGAGCACTGGCTGCTCTTCTAGAGGTCCTGAGTTCAATCCCAGCAACCCCATGGTGGCTCACAACCATCTGTAATGGGATCTGATATCCTATTCTGGCATGCAGGTGTACATGTCAATAGAGCACTCATCCACATAAAATAAGCAAACAAATCTATTTTAAAAGTTATTTTTGTGCCCATCTCTGCTTTCTAGACAGGACATCAGGGTGCCCTCGGGAAGGACCTCCGGCATCCAAGGCTCTGTGGTGGCCTTCCCTTTCCCTTGGCAGCAACTCTGAGAATAGGCACGAGATTCTGAGCTCTCAAGGTGCCTCTGCTAACTAGGAGCAGACATCTGCAGGGACCTGAGTGTGGGCCTGGCAAGCAGAGGGTCCCTGTCAGATGTCACAGAGAGCCCAGGGGTGGTTAGCTAGGGTCATGCTGTCCCAGCCCAGCCTCCGCAAAGACACCAGGACTCTGGTGGCTTCTGTGCTACAGGATTCTCAGCTCTGGACACTTAATTCACTCCCTTTGGGAATGGCTTGGGCAGGAAGCCTGGGAGTGGTGGGGAGTCGGGTGGGGTAAGGTGGGAAGCCAGCAGGGTGCTGGGATACTGGCCTGGTTGCAGCCAAAAAGATTGATGTGGGACCAGTCCTACCTGGGGGTGATCCAGCCTTCCTGTGACCTGGTGTTTCTCATCTTTAAATTGGTTTGGGTGTCATCCTGAAGCCACTTTCTACAACTGAGGATGGTGACCTTCAGAAGTCCCCAGCTAGGAAGTCTCAGGGCTCAAATTCTAATGTCAGCAGCTCCCAAATTCATGGTCCTCAGTCAGGTCAGGAGCTTCGTACTGGAATGGCACTGGGGAGTGTTTGTTGATTGACTAAGAGAATGAAGAAGGGAAGGAATGATTTCATGGAATGTGCAACTCAGACAGGACACCTAAGGAGGGGAAGGGACTTCAGAGTCCAACCCCAGGTCTCTGGATACCTGTCCCCCTCGGCCTCCCATGGGTCCCCACCCCCTCCACCCCATTCCTGTTCCCTGTGCTCAGCCAGGAGGAGGAGCAGAGCAGGAGAGAAGGCTGACTTCCTGTCTTCTCTCCTGCCCACACTTTGTGACTTATTGTTTAACTTTAGAGGCCCCTCTGCTTTTATGAGGGTTATTTATAAAGCCTGGGACTTTGATGTGCAGCATAAAAAAAAAAAGCAAACTCCTGTGTCAGAAAATGTCACAGGGATTAGGGGAGCCTTTGAAGTCCCTTCCTGGCTGGCAGCGGCTGCCCTGCCGGCCCTACAAAAGGCCTCCAAGCCTATGAGCCCCTAGCCAGGGCCTGGGCCTCCTGTGGGGTGGAAGTGGCCCCTGGCCAGGTGGGTGACACTTCTCCCAGGCCCCTTGCACACAAGGCCATCTTGGCCTCCAGATGTGGGTAATATCTGTCTTTCATGGTTATGAACCGGCTAAGGCTCACACTCCGGTGTCCTTCCCTGAGCCTTTAGTTTCAGGGACCATGGGGCTTTGAGAGAGACACTCACCACTTACCATTGGGGAGGGAACAGTACACACACACACACACACACACACACACACACACACACAGAGAGAGAGAGAGAGAGAGAGAGAGAGAGAGAGAGAGAGAGAGAGTGTGTACAGCGTCCTGAACTACCTAGTCCCTTCCTCCAGCTCTCCGGGCTGGATGTACAACCTTCATTCTCAGAAGTCAGCAGGGTCCCAGCTGGGAGACTCAGGTTAGCGCGCGTGTGCGTGCGTGTGTGTGTGTGTGTGTGTGTGTGTGTGGCAAGAGACTCAGACAGAGCCGGGGCCTGGCAGTGCTCCTTTGCCTGCCATTTTCCTGTGGTATGAGCTGTGTGTGTGTGTGCGCGCGCGCGTGCACATGCATGTTTCAGTGTGCATGCATGTTTAGATGTGCATGTGCATGCATGTGTAGGTGCCTATATGTGTGTACCTGTGTGTGCATGTGTATATGCCTATGTGTGTGTGCCTGTGTGTGCATGTGTATATGCCTATGTGTGTGTGCCTGTGTGTGCATGTGTGTGTGTGCCTATGTATGTGTACCTGTGTATGCACATGTATGTGTGTGTGCATGTGTGTGAGTGTATGTGTACCTGTGTGTGCATGGGTATGTGTATATGTGTGCATATGTGCAAGTGAGTGTGCATGAGTGTGTGTCCAATGCTCACATCCACCCACCCACTCCCGACAATCCTAATATTTCTAGGATACTCTCCCTCCTGTTCCCTGTCAATCCCAGGATCCCCAGGCAGAGGCAGGCCCCAGCTTGCCCCTCTATGTTGGGGAACATCCGAGAAGGCTTTGCTCTCTCAGGAAAGCTCTTGCCTGGTTTTCTAAATGGGAACCTCACACTACACAGGGTTGAGGTGGCATTAATTTTTGTTACCCTCAGGGACACTTGTGGGGTTTGACAGCCCTGGCAGGGCACACTGACTGCAGCCTCAATAGGAAGCATGGGGGGAGAAGCAGGGAGAGGGGAGCGTGGGGCTCAGGAATGGCTTTCACCATGACTCTGTGTGTGTGTGTGTGTGTGTGTGTGTAAACTGATCAAAGTGCTTTCCTTTTTTTTGTTTTTGTTTTTTTTCGAGACAGGGTTTCTCTGTATAGCCCTGGCTGTCCTGAAACTCACTTTGTAGACCAGGCTGGCCTCGAACTCAGAAATCTGCCTGCCTCTGCCTCCTGAGTGCTGGGATTAAAGGCGTGAGCCACCATAGTCGGCTCAAAGTGCTTTCTTAAACTAAGCTAATTTTGTTGTATGCACATTGTACTTCCTAGGGCCAAAAATATAAACAAAGAAAATACACAAGACAGGGAACGGTGGTGGATCCTGTTTATTTCCACGATGCAGAGGCTAAGGCGTGCAGATCACCACAGTTCGAGGCCAGCCTGGACTACACAGCAAGGTCCTTTCTCTGCCCACGCAATCAAGCAACACGGGACAATCACAAGCACACACGTGACCGACCTGTGTGTTCTGGACTTGCTATGAACATATGACAGTGAAGTTGGCCCAGCATGCAGTTCCATATGAGCAAGTTCACAGCCCCTCAAGCTTTTAAACTGCTGTCCAGAGTCCCCAGGCCAGAGCCACACTTTCAGAGTTTGCTTTCATGCTCTCATACGGCCGTCTGATTGGCTCGATTCCCCCTTCCGGCAATCGTAGCCGCCCCTTTCGGTAATGCTCCTCCCCTTCCGGCAATGCTCTTTCCCTCGTGCAGCTTTGCCCAAAACTGACTCACCTGGTAATTCTCAGGAGCCAAACTGTTTCGCATTTCAAGACTGTAGATTCCTAAATCCAAATCCTGAGTCAACCCTCAGAGCAACCCAAGTCCCCACTCAGGCTGACTCCTGTCTTTGCCAGCTCCTCCCACTTCACCAGTTCTGCTCAACTGCTGTCCCTCTCTCCTGCCCCAGGGCCTTTGAACCTGCTAGGCCACCTGCCTGCAAAGCTCACCCCTTCCTCCTGCAGTGCACCTCCTCCAGGGAGCCCCTCCTGGTTGCTCTTACTAGGCCTGTCTGCAGCTCTCCAAGCCCTGTTTTGTCATTTCCCTGTGGAGTACTGGTCTCCATTAGCATTAGGAGGTTTGGAAAGGTCTGTGACCTGCTGTGCAACTAGCCTGAGTTCCGGAGGGTAGAGCTGGGCCTGATGTTGCCCCAGAAACTAAGGTTGGTATGCAAATGATTATTTAAGCAAGAGAGCAGAAAGAGGAGGGTGGGGAACTAGGGGGGAGGGGAAAAGAGTAAACGCATCGCTGCGTGGCAACCCCACAGAAGGTAGAGGTCAGCTGCCAGCCCCACCCAGCACCCCAGAAGAGTGGCAAGCAGTGGCCACTGCCCCAGGTGAAGTGCTAAGCTTTGCCATTGGCTAGGAGCCACCCAGCACGCTAGCCAAGGGGAAGAGAAACCCTGCTTTGTACAGTTGCCAGGATGGCCCTAGAACCCCCAAAAAGAGGCCTTGGAAGCTGAGTCCCAAGGACAAGTAGGAGCTCATGAGCAGGATGGAAAGATATAGATGGATGGATGGTGAGAAGAGTGGAGGGAGGGAGAGAAAAATGGGTGGATGGATGGATGGTGGAGAGATAGATGGCTAGAGAGATGGATGAATGGAGAGAGGAAGGGAGGGAGAGATGATGGCTGGATAGAGGGATGGGTGGATGATGGACAGACTGAGTTCTGCAGGAACACTGGGCAAGTCTGTCTGTCTTTCTTTCTTTTTTCTTTTTTTTGTTTTTCGAGACAGGGTTTCTCTGTGTAGCCCTGGCTGTCCTGGAACTCACTCTGTAGACCAGGCTGGCCTGAAACTCAGAAATCTGCCTGCCTTTGCCTCCCAAGTGCTGGGATTAAAGGTGTGTGTCACCACGCCCAGCTTGGGCAAGTGTTTTTACTGCACAGAGCTATACCTGACCCTTGAGATTTTGAGAAATGCTGTGCGTTTGTAGCTCAGAATGCACTGACCTTGCCGTCCTTCTGCCCCCACCTCCTGAGTTCATCCTTCTCTCCCCCCACCCCCCCCCCACCTTGGGATCACAGGTGTGTGTAGCCTTGGCCAAAGCTGATATCATAAACACTCACCTTGAAATCGCTTGTAACTGTGAGTAGCCGCTCATAACTCATCCTTGGTGCAATCTCACTTCATGTTGCTGTTAGGCACGATCTTCTCTTCGGTTTAGTTTTCACGAATCCCAGGCTAACGTCAAGGCAAGGACAGAAGATGAGCAGCTTTGTGTGGCCCATCAGGTGCGCAGGCCCGCACGAAAGCCCGTGCGCATTACGCTCTGGGTCCTGATGTGGACGCTGGGAACTAAACTCAGGTCTTCTTAAAGAACAGTGTGAGTTCTTAACCACTGAGCCACCCCTCCAGACTCCTCCGTGGGGCTTTTGTTTCCTGGAGGCAGCTCCAAGCTTATGGACTAGACTTGACCACATCCTCCATGCACCAGAGGCATAACCGGGTCTGGAACCAGTCACAAGACTGGGCTGGGCTGGGAGACTGGGAGTGGCAGCACTGGGTGGGATTCTCCCATCAGTCCCTTTGGCTTCTGGAGTCACAGAACCTCTTTAAGCCATGAGTACCTGTCTCCTGAATGCATCTACTCTCCCGATTCTCTGTTGTATTTTAGGGGTTTGAGGACACAGCAAACCTACAAGGAGACCCCAAAGAGCTGTTTTCAAAGCATCATGTTCCACCCTTGCTGGGTTGGGAGAGAGAACACTAGGGCACTGGGTACTGCTGCAGGGCTGGGGTGGGGGTAGAAGGGAGCTTTTATTCTGACCCTGAGGATCCCGAGGCTTCTAGAAGCTCATGGTCCTTGTCTAAGGTCACAAAGTGACTCAGTGGACAGAGTAAGGATGTATGAGTGTGTTTGTGTCTGTGTGTTTATATATGTGTGTATGTGTGTGTTCCTGTGTGTATATCTGTGTGTATGTATGTCTCTGTGTGCATATCTGTGTATGTGTCTATGTGCTATGTATGTTTGCATGTGTGTGTCTCTGTGTGTGTGTGCTATGTGTGTGTCTCTGTGTGTGCTTTTGTGTTTGTGTCTGTGTATCCTGTGTATGTGTGTTTGTGTGCTCTGTGTGTGTTTGTATGTGTCCCTGTGTGAATATATATATCTGTGTGTGTCTATGTGTGTGTCTGTGTGTTTTTGTCTGTGTATATATATGTATATATATTATTTATGAATACATATATATGTATGTGTCCCTGTGTGTATATCTGTGTGAGTCAGTGTGTGTTCCGTATGTGTTTGTGTGTGTGTGTGTGTGTGTGTGTGTCTGTCTGTCTGTATATGTCCAGGCAGTGCTGAGAATGGAGCCTGGGGCCTCGGCAGGCTAGGTGAGTGTGCTATGATTAGGCTACATCTCAGTCCAGGGGTTTGAGCCTTGATTGTCTTTTTTTTTTTTTTTTTTTTTTTGAGACAGGGTTTATCTGTGTAGCCTGGCTGACCTGGAACTCACTCTGTAGACCAGGCTGGTCTTGAACTCAGAAATCTGCCTGCCTCTGCCTCCCGAGTGCTGGGATTAAAGGCGTGTGCCACCAAGTCCGGCTGAGCCTTGATTGTCTAATCTCCAGGTCTGCTCTGTGCATTTGGCTGAGGCCTCTCACTGATGGGCAGAGGTCCTGCTTGTGACTTTCTATGACGAACAGTCCAAAGACTAGCAAGACTAGTCCTATCACATGCCAGGGAATAAGGCCAGTGTCCAGCTCTGCCCAGCCTGCCCAGCCTGCCCCCCAAAGCTGGATGGCCCTTGTTTGCTGCTTCTGCCAGCAAATGTTACCCCTGAGTATGGGTTACCCCTTGGTCCTCAGATCAAGTCAGATCCCATTCCAGACAGACCTGCTACCAGCCCCACAGGCAATGCATGCAGCCTTAGCATTCACTGACAGAACCCTGTGTAAGGGTGTGTGTGTGTGTGTGTGTGTGTGTGTGCGCGCGCGCGTGCATCCAGGGTGCAGGATGTCATTGATAAGCCATGACCAGGTGTGGTGGATCATGTCTGTGATCTCACCACTCCAGAGGCTGAGGCAGGAGGATTCAAAATTGATACTATTCTAAGTTCCACAGTGAGACTTTTCTCAAGAAACCACAATGTTTCACAGGCTCGTTCTGTGTCATCTAGTGTCTAGGGTGAGCAGGGGAATGCATCTCTGTTGGGATTGATCACTAGGAAATCCAAACTTCTTTGTTTTTTTTTTTTTTGTTTTTTTTTTTTGTTTTTCGAGACAGGGTTTCTCTGTGTAGCCCTGGCTGTCCTGGAACTCACTCTGTAGACCAGGCTGGCCTCGAACTCAGAAATCTGCCTGCCTCTGCCTCCCAAGTGCTGGGATTAAAGGCATGCGCCACTACTGCCTGGCTAAAACCCACACTTCTTAAAAACTTGGGATTTCATTCTTTTCAATGTTGCTTTTAGCGGCTAGGAAAACTAATGTGTGTGGTTTTTGTTTGTTTTTGCTATGGCTACCAGGAAGCTCCAGGTCAGTTTAGACTTGATTGTTGTTGACTTTAACCCACATTTCCTAGTATAATCTTCCTCCTCATAGGCTACCCTAGGGGAACTCAAATTCTTTTTTAAAATGCCTCTTAAATTATTTATAAGGGACTGCTGACCTTGCAGGAGTTTGAGAATTGGAGCCTTTTTTGGGGGCAGATTCTCACCTCTCTCCGGCAGCACAGGCCTCCCCCCACCCCACTTGCTCTCTCTGATGAGAACGGGGCCCTTCTCTGCTCCCAATGGCATTTATTCTTAGACCTTGTATTGTATTTCTAATTTTAATGGTATAATTTTAACTAGGCAGAGATTTTTTTTCTTTCTCTTTAATGTCAACTACTTCAAATCATCTTTTGGAAGCAATCCAGGCAGCTACATAAAACAACCCCGATCTTTGGATGTACACACACCCTCTCAAACGCATGCGCACACGTATGCTGGCACATCTGGTCTGAAGGCTTGGTGCTTCTGGGATCCTGGCCTGTCCATTTCCTGCCCACTCCTAGCTCTTGTGTGCTGGGGCCCGAGAACTCGGACAGTTTCCCTCGGAGCTGCCAGACCTCAGCAAAGGGAGCCAGCAGAGGTTATACACTGAGACCTTGGCCATTGTGGGGGAATCCAAGCTTCCAATCCAGAACTAACTCTCTCTCTCTCTCTCTCTCTCTCCCCCCACTCCCTCCCTCCCTCCCTCCCTCACTACAGAATTTGACATCTCCGATTGTCAGCTGCCTTCTTTGAGTGGTGATGAGAAATATTAATACCTACCTTCTAGGTTGTTGGAAGACAGAAGGGTATGCCAAATCGTTAACCTGCGGGCACGGCAGAGTCAGCTGACCCTGCCCTCACTACCCTCAGCAGAGAAGAACCTCAGGCCTGGTTCTGGGAGCTCACGGGCGACTGAGGCACGGTGAGATAGTTTTAGTATTGGTAAAAGGAATGCTCAAAGCCAAGAGCCAACTTCTGCCAATGTGTCCGTCCACCCACCCACCTACCCAACCCTTCTCTCCTAGTTTGCTTTCTGGTGCTCAGATAAACACTGTGACCAAAAGCAAATTGGGCAAGAAAGGGTTTTTGCCGTACATTTCCACTTCACAATGCATCACTGAGGGACGTCAGGGCAGGAATCTGTAGGCAGGAACTGAAGCAGAGGCCATGGTGGGGTGCTGCTTGCTGGCTCACTCTCTAGCCTTCCTCAGCTGTTTTCTTTTGCCACTTGCCTGGGGATGGCACCGCCCAGTGGGCTGGGCCATCGGGATGGTTCAACCCACAGCAGGGCTGGGTCCTGGGGAATGGCACCGCCCATAGTGGGCTGGGTCTTCACATGTTACTCATCCCTGCCACAGGCCAGTCTGGTGGAGGCCTTTCCTCAGTGAAGGTTCCCTCTCTCCAGGTGACTCTAGTTTGTGTCCTTAAGACAAAAGCTAATCAGTACACCTCATTATCAACCCACCCACCCATCAAACCTTCCATCTGTCCATCCACCTATCAACTCATTCGTTCACACCCGTCATTAATCACAAAACCTATGTATTCATCTATCTATGTAACATCTACTCGCCCACCTTCCCTCTTTCCTACCTTCTTTTCCTTACTTCACACCTTCTCAGTAACTCAGTGCAGGCCAACATCCCCCCACCCCTCTCAGAAACTTCCTGAAACCCCAGGTATACAGCAAATAAAATAGGCGCACGGGTCGCTTAGTCCTGGTAAGAAGAAGTTGATCCAAGATGCTAGAGAGATGGTTCTGTGGTTAAGAGCACTGGCTGCGTTCCAGAACGAGTTGGATTCCCAGCATCCACATGGAGGCGCACAACAATCGGTAACTCCACTTCCAGGGACTCTAATGCCCTCTTCTGGCCTCTGACAGAAATGCATGTTTATACTACAGACAGACAAGCAACAAAACAGCCATACACATAAAGTAATAGAATGAAGAGAAAAAGAAGAAATTGATTCTAAATCAGTTTGGCATGTGTATACTTTTATCATGTAAGAAAAAACAAACTTGGGCTGGTGAGATGGCTTAGCGGTTAAGAGCGCCGACTGCTCTTCCAAAGGTTCTGAGTTCAAATCCCAGCAACCACATGGTGGTTTACAACCATCCGTAACAAAATCTGATGCTCTCTTCTGGAGTGTCTGAAGACAGCTACAGTGTACTTACATATAGTAAATAAATAAATAAGTATTTTTAAAATTAAAAAAAAAAAGAAAAAACAAACTCACAGGCTGACATGCACCTGTTTCTATATAAAGAATGAATTCTTGGGGCTGGAAAGATGGCTCAGGAGTCAAGAGCACTGACTGCTCTTCCAGAGGGCCCAGGTTCGATTCCCAACACCCACATGGTAGCTCACAACTGTCTGTGACTCCAAGATCTGACACTCTTACACAGACATGTAGGCAAAACACCAAGGCACATAAAATAAAATAAAATAAAATAAGAATGATATCTATGTGTATAAAAAGAATGAGTTCTTGGCTGAGTATTTGAACTGCAACATATAGTACATTTCCAAAGTTTTGAGAGCTGAATGATATTTGATTTATAGAGATCAATGCTTACCATGCTAAATACACAGCCCAAATTGGCAGCCATTTCAAAATCTGTTGGAAAATTCCATCTTAACCCCAAGCCAAAATTCATTTAGCATTGGTTGTTGTTTTTGTTGTTTGTTTGTTTGTTGTTTTAAATCAGTCCAACCTTTCTAATGCTGTGACCCTTTAATACAGTTCCTCAAGTGTGGTGACCCCAGCCATAAAATTACTTTTGTGTTTGTTTGTTTGTTTGTTTGTTTGTTTTTTCGAGACAGGGTTTCTCTGTGTAGCCCTGGCTGTCCTGGAATCTGTTGGAAAATTCACTATGTAGACCAGACTGGCCTCGAACTCAGAAATCCACCTGCCTCTGTCTCCCAAATGCTGGGATTAAAGGTGTGGGCCACCACTGCCTGGCATAAAATTACTTTTGTTGCTACTCTATAATCGCAATTTTGTTACCTCTGTGAATCCTAATGTAAACACCTGTGTTTTCCAATGGTTTTAAGTGACCCCCCATGAAAGGCTGATTTGCCCAAGTGGGCCGTGACCCATAGGTCGAGAATCATTGTTTCAAAGACTCAACAATGCAAATAGCAATTAAAAAAATATTTCAGAGAGGCATTCAGAACTGAAGAGGTGGCTCCATGGTTAAGAACTATGACTGCTCTTCCAGAGGACCCAGGTTCGATTTCCAGCACTCACATGGCGACTCACAACTGTCTGTAACTTCAGTCAGAGGATCTAATGATGCCCTCTTCTGGCTTCTGTAAGCACCGGGCGCACACATGGTACACAGACATCTATGTGGGCAAACCCCCACACATATGAAATAAAAGAATTTAAAACTTAAAGAAGAAATCTTAGGCATTCTAACACAATACAATCCAAGAATATTAACTTGACACATTCTGAGGTCTGATGGTAGAAAAATATTAAAATTCTTTATTTACCGTAATTAAACCACAAAGGTTTGTTCGTTTGTTTGTTTTACAAAGAGCAAACTGTGCGGCAAAAAGCACTGTAGTTGGTCACGTCCACAGTCAAAGCTGAGCCTAGGGCCATCGGGCAGTGTTCGCTGGCATTGTGTGAGGTGAGAGCATGCGCAGTTCTAAGCGCATGCGCGGTTCTAAGAGCGGCTCCAGTCGAGACCCGACTTGCAACATCTGCAAGCACAGTCGGAACCCGCTAGGCTCTGTTACATGTTTGACTTTGAGTTAACTTTTGGACCCTGCTCTCAGAAACCTTTCTGTTGCCAGAATTTTCACACCCCTCTCATTCCGTACAGGGCCATAAACCAAAACTTAAGACTTTGGGAGTTTTTAGGGGCAGAGGGGAGGTTAAATGGAGTCTTTGTTATTCAGAACACCTGGGTCCAGTTAGATGAAATGCATCACTGAATGACTTCTTAGTGTCTGCCATCCATCCTCCCTTCCGGATCAGGGCTGTAGGAACAGCCCCACGGGGAGGGCTGTCTCCCAGGTCCTCCTCTGAGTGGCTCGCTACTCAGAGGATCAGCATATAAAGAGACCTGATAAGTCCTGCAGCTGGGATCTCTATTCTTGTGCTGCGACCTCGGATGACTTTGCCTCCAGAAACTATTTTAAGAGGATTGCCTGTTAAAACTCCGTGGAATGAGATTGCCTCAGAGCAGATTTGGGGGTGGGGGGTGTATGCTGATCAGCGGAGGGAGAAAGCAGCATGTGTCATTCACAAGGCACAGAAGAGAATAGAGGGGAGGTCTAAAACATTGACTGCGGGCACGCGCTGGCACATAGCATGCTGTCAGTACAGGCGATGCTCTCCTTGGTGGAGTGATGTTCTTTGGACACCCTTCCCTGAGGAAGAAGCGGGGCAGAGTAGGCCTGCCTGTAAGTCTATACAGGTGGTCTCCTACTGAAGGGCACAAAATGAAAGAGACAGAGAGACTTCATACAGAGAAGTCCCAAGCAAGGAACATACCCTGAGCTTCACAGTGAAAGGTCTAATCAATGAGAGAGACGGGGTCCCTGGGCCCTTCGGGGAGAGCATATAACCTCCGTGTCCTCCTTCGTGACATAACTGGAAGAAGCCACCTCACAGCGCCCTACTGAGTGCTACCCTCTCTGGCCAGAGCCCCACATGATCCATGTGGCCACCAACACAAGGAAACTTGCAGCTGGGGAGAATTGTACGAGTCTGAGGGACTGAGCTCAGATCTGCATGTCATACCCATATAGAAAGCCAGTCACTGCAGCCCTCATCTGGAATCCCAGAACAGGGAGATGGACACAGGAGGAGGCTTAGGGGTCACCTCCTGTGAGCCTAGTCAATTGGTGAGCAATGGGTTCACTGAGACTCCCTGTCTCAGAAACCAGGGCAGAGAATCATGAAGGAAGATACCTAATGTTGACCTTTGGCCTCTACGGGCACACACATGTGCACATGCAGGCACATGCATGTCCACATGCAGGCGGTCACATGCCTCAAAACAAAACCAAAGAGCTTGCCAGAAACTGCCTCAATTAAGGAGACACTAAGGAAAAATGTCTATAAAGTCAGATACAGGAAAGGGACCATAGAACTGACAAGTTCCACTTAGGGGTGTGAAGATGTTGGCCCTTCCATTGTGATAGGCTGTTCATAAGACGCTTATGGGAGGGGAAGTGGTATAGGGGTGTAGGGGACCCATCTGTTCTACCTGCATGATTTTTCTGTAAATATGACCCTGGTCATTATTTTGGAGCTGGCATGGGGCATACCTCCGCAACCCCTACCATTTGGGAGGTTGAGGCTCAAATTCAAGTCAGCCTGAGTTACATAGGGAAAGCCCTGTCACACAGGAAAAACCAAACAGACACGAATGGAAAATAAATACATTAGACTTAAAAAAAAAAAAAGTCAAAAAGCTTAGAAAACACAGAGGACGGGTTTTAGAGGGAATGTGGCAAGTTGCCGTGTCCAGGAATAACTGGGAGGGAAGAGGGGCTGGGTTCCACCTGCACTAGCTATGTAGTGACCATGGCCTCCGGTCTGCGAGGGTCACACTCCTCATGTAAAAAGTTGGGGGCATACAAATCCCTGCTCGTATTGGTCTTGATAAAGTAGGGCAGTGTATGTAAAGCACCAGGCGCTGTCTGGGACGGTCCCTGTCACTGGATTATTTTGGCAGAGCAAAGAGACGATCTTGGAAAGCATCAGAGAGGAGAAATCCAGGCAGCAAGCCTTGGAGAACGGAGGGATTTGATAGGGATAGGAGTCAGGACCAGCTTTCCCCAAAGCAGGACAACTCACCCTTCCTGTTCCCTCAATTCCGCCAAGGTGGCCATGAAGGCTGGGGAGGGGACAGGAGATGGGGATCTCAAGGTCAAGTCTCTGGCTTCCCACCTAGCCTTGGCCTTGGCTGTCTGTCTGTCTGCCAGGGTCTCTGAGCTAAATCACAGATAATCCCTCCCGATCAGCACCTGTGTCCATAAGCAAATGAACTGGCAGGTGGTGGCCCGGATCAAATATGACCTGCTCAGCGGGACATTTGCTTACCAGTCAGAGACAGTGCATCCTCACTGGCGCTGGCACTT
This sequence comes from Mus caroli, assembly GCF_978045245.1. Classification (NCBI taxonomy): domain Eukaryota; kingdom Metazoa; phylum Chordata; class Mammalia; order Rodentia; family Muridae; genus Mus; species Mus caroli. The sequence continues at coordinate 118,700,843 of NW_028227259.1, read as the reverse complement.
GGCTTCAGGAGGCCTGCCCCACGCTGCAGTAATCACTCTGCCCCAACAGGGCAGGTGGGAGGGTGGGCAAAGCCAGATGTGGGATCCACCCCCCCCACACTCCCCACCTGCTGGGCTGGCGGGGAGTTTGCAGACAGGTAAAGTTTCTGGCTCTACCACAGACTCCTGTGCAGCCTGAGGCAAGCTCTGGACCTTGGTTCTCAGCCCTCTCAAAAGTGACTGGTGGGCTTGTTGCAAAGAATCATGGAAGAAATTGGGTGGAAACATACAGTGTTTCTATAATCCCAGTTGTTACAATAGCAATAGATCCAGTGGTAACTTTCTGGTGGCCAGTCCGTGTGGGAATTATAATCCTGGATACAGTATCTATTGGCAGACAACTGGTCAACCTCATTCCAGAAAAGTACAGGCAGGGGTAGTGTTTGACCTTGGCTTGAATCTGCCCCAAGCACCTGGCCCATCACCTTCTGTATCTGAGCCACAGTGAAGAGAGCCATTTCTGGTGTAGTTACAAGGCTTAACAAGATGACATTGTCCTGTGGCAACCTGAGAAAGTGTTGACCTTCCCGCATGGAAAGCAGGCTGAGCCAGGTCGGCATTTCGGGCTTCCTAACTTTCTGATCAGCACTTTGTGGGTGGGAAACGATAGAAAAACTGGTGGGTCAGGATGAGTGCGGTGTTTGTGAGCCCAAGTGTTTCTGACAGGGGTGGGGTGTGTTGAGGGCCTCTGTGAGTGGCATCCCGGCTCCCTCTCCTCCCTCCCCCTCCCAAGTTGCTCCTATAAGCTGGACTCAGAAGAAGACCCCCTGGGAAGTGCTCCAGCCAGGGCTGTGGGGACTTCGTGATGAAGACAGAGCCGTTTGCTAATGCCATGTGGCTGCTGAGACAGTCTGTTAATGCCATTTACAACGCTCTGTAATTATGTCTCACACATGCTGGCGGGGCCCAGCCAGCAGGAACATTCCCTGGGAGGGGCCGAGGACAGATTCCTTCAGCAGAGAAGGGGGCTGGGATCCCCTCAGGAGGCTGGGGACTGGAATGGGGCTAGAAGCTGGTATAAAAGAGAACGAAATCCCCCTTTTACCTAACTCCAAGACAGGGCGTCATATCTGTCCTGTGCCTTGGAGTTGTACACCACACAAACCTGCTTGGCTCCACACGGTCGCCCTGGCATCTAAGAAAGAGCTCACCCCCTGCTCGCACCTGTGCCTCTCTCTCACGCTGACTTGTTATGGCTCCTCGCTGGGCCCCAGTTTCCCATTTAATAAAATAAGGATGTTGGAGGAAAGGCAGTGAGATAGCTTCAGCAACAGTTCACATCTAGTTGGTACTCTTGGGGGTCAGAGCCTTCCGGTGGAGCCCATGGTGAGGCTCGAAGCCCTCAAGGTCAGGTTCATAGTCTAAACTGGGTACCAGGGCACATGCCCGGAGTTCCAGTACCCAGGAGCTGAGGCAGGAAGGTGGAAAGTTGGGGGGGCCAGCCTGGGCTACTCTGCCCTGGTCGCCTCCATTCCGATGATTTTGTGGTCTTGGTGCTGATGTATTCCAGCTGGTTTCTGCCCCCGGATGTGAGGTCAGCATGGGCCGGAGGCTGCAGCCTGTTGCTCTGGGGCCTCAGTCCTGCTCTAAGTTGCTCTGTGATGTCTCTGGAGCCTCGCGCTCCCAGGAGGAAGGAGCCCAGCGCTGGATCCTGCTTAGACATAGGATTGATCTCTTCACGCTTGTTCTCAGAGCCTCAGTTTCCCTTCTAGGAAATGGATCGTCGCCAGAGTTAAACAACATCCAGTCCCTCAGGGGTCTAGCACAGAGCTCAGTGTGCCCCATTTTCCTGCCTCCCTCCCCACAGCTTACTTCCTCTCCTGGAGGAGCTGCAGGCATCTTGTGGGAAGCCCTGAGAAACGCGGCAGCCCGATTTCCAAGTCATTAGTCCCCCAGTGTCGGGCTGCAGGATGGATTTTGATCAAGAGCAGGGTGACATTTGGCAAAAGTTGCTGATGAGGGATTGAATGATTAATCGTCATGACAACCGGGCTGGAGTAATGACAGGGATGCGATGGTGCCCGAGTTAAACACAAAGCGGCCCCGTGAGCCGGGGCGGTAAATTACTAGGCATGTCACCGCGGCGCTTTTGGAGAAAGCGGCCGTGCGTTCCTAATGAGAGGTTAACTGTGTCCCCAAAGTAATTACCGCCGATTGAAGAGGTGGCTGGTAATTAGAGGATTAGCCGCGATGAGCCTCACCTGCATGGTTACCATGGCAACGGAGGATGGGTGGGGTGGGAAGGCAAAAAGGGTTTGGACCCTATCCCCGAAGTAGGTACCAGAAGACCCGCTGATCTCATCTGCCTTGGGGTCTACCACCAGTGGCCAGGCTGTGCTAGCTCCGGTGGTGCCTCAGTCTTCCGATCTGTAAACTGAGGGTTTGGGCCCATTCAAGAAAAAAAAAAAAAAAAAGCAGCATACATGTGATTCTGGACTCTCTCTGCCAGCAGCACTGAAACAGACCTTGGTTGGCTAGCCTCATGCCTGGCAAGGCTGGGACACAGGAAGTCACATGAGCCTACTTGTTGGCTGAGTTGGGATAAGGGATTGAGCAGTGGCTTTAGTTTCCTCATCTTTAAAATGGGAAGAACAGGGCCGGAGAGACGGTTCAGTGGTTAAGAGCACTGACTGCTCCTCCTGAGGTCGTGAGTTCAATTCCCAGTCACCACATGGTGGCTCACAACCAAGGTTGTCCTCTGACCTCCATATGTATACTGTGGTGTGTGCAGGCATGTGTGTGCATGCATGTGCACACACACACACACACACACACACACACACAGATAAAACGGGGACAATAATTGTGGCACTGGCTTTGTGAGAGTAGTTTACAGGATAAGATGAAGTCATGGCAGAAGACCAAGTGCCAGACTTGATCCAGTCAGGGTCACCTTCACAACCCTGTTTCCCATGACCTGGGAGAGCTGGGGGAGGGGTCTGCCTCCTTTGGGAATAGGCTGGGCATGCCCATGGATAGGAGGAGAGGTATCTATGGAGAGAAGTAGGTATTCATGCCTCATATTCTGTGCATCCGTGGTCAAGCCCCACTGCCTCTCTGAGCCTTTGATTCCTATCTGCCTGTGTTTTGTTTTCATTTACCTTATAAAAATTAGCTTTATTCTCTCTCTCTCTCTCATGTGTGTATGTATGTGTGTTTGTGTATATGCACGTGTGTATGTGTGTGTGTTTCTGTGTGTGTTTTTGTGTATGTGTGTTTGTGTGTGTGTTTGTTTGTGGGTATGTTTGTGTGTGTACAGGCATACGTGAGTGCATGCCTGTGTGTATGCCTGAGTGTGTGTGTGTGTTGCGCATTTATGCCACAGAGGACAAAGAACAACTTTGTGGACTTGGTTCTTTTCCTTCACCTTTCTGTGGCTTCCTATGCAGAACCCATGTCGCCGAGCTTGGGTGGCAAGGACCTTTACCTGCTGAGCCATCCCCCTTGGCCCAAATTTTACTTTTCGATTTTCATAAAATAAGAACATACAGGTGTGTTGAGCTTGCCCCACCCCCTGGGTGGTTTTTGTTGTTTTGGTTTTGCTTCAGAGTTTAAGACAAGCTTTCCTACAGCCCAGGCTAGCTTCAAATTCCCCATGGAGCCAAAGATGACCCTGAACTTCTGATTCTCCTGCCTCCACTTCCCGAACACTGGGAAGACAGGCACACAGCAGCATGCCTGGAGTGGAGATGCACTCAAGCACTCACTCTATTAACTGCCCTATGTCTTACCCGTTGTTTAGTGGCTCAGAGAGAGAGGGGGCGATCCGTCCAGAAAAACAGACACAGCAGAGTCAAAACTTGAGGATAAGTCAGACCAAATTCCTCCAAATGTCACATTAGGGACCTTTCTAGTCCAAGAAGCTAAAACCACCAGTTCTGTCTAAGGAGGTGCAACCCCACCTTTAGCCAGTACCTATGACATCATCGGGTGGGGCCTACGCAGATGTCTGGGGCATCTGTGGGATGTCCACACCCAGAACGCAGGGTGAGATGTCTAGGTTGGGGGTGATAATGAAGGCCTCAGGTTGGTCCCCAGCTCAGCTGCTGGCAGCGCCTGGCACCTGGGTGCGGGCCTCCGTGAACCTGTGGAGAGCCTTGGCTTAATTATTCCATCCATAAATGATAAGCCTGCTCATTTCCAGGCCTTCATGATAAATTCATGGCTTTATTTAATGTGTTCACTGCCGACCTTCCCTGGCACGGCAGGGAGATGGCACTTCCTAGGGGCTGAAGCAGGGGGTCCTTATGGGCACCTGGGGCTACATGTCACTTCCCCTGTCCCCAGCAGGCTGAGGAGGCCTCTGTGCTGGGCACCTGCCACTTGCCGTTTGCAAGCCTTTTCCCCTCTGCTTTATCCCACAGGCGAAGTCCCAGAGCACCACAGTGAGTAGCTGGAGTCCAGAAGATCCGAGTTCGAGTCCTGTCTACTATTCCTTCCCTGGGTGAGCTTGCCTGAGGTTATGAGCTTCCTGCTTAGGGATGAGAAAAGCAGTGCCGTGCTCAGTGTGAGCACATGCCGATTACAGTGCTCATACCACCCCACTTCATTTTATGTGGGGGCACTGCATGGGTCCTGACCACCCTGGAGAACTCAGCTCTCCAATGGGGCACTCGATCCCGCTTCTGCCTGGTGCAGCGAAGGCTGAAGAACACACTGCAGGCAGGATCCCAGCCTGGAGGGACCACATCTCCCAGAGTCATCCCACCACCAGCTCTGGGGTCGTCTTCGTGATGCTGGATGACTCTGCCCTCAGTTTCTTCATGTGTCACTGTAGTCTCAGACCAGAGGCAGGCACAGGTGAAGAACATCAGTAGAACCTTTTAGGGGGTCAGTTTTGAGAAACGTCCCAAAGCCCACCCCCAATCTAGGTAGCTGACCGACTCTAAAGAAAAATCACAGAGTCACGGGACCTTAGAGCCACCAGGAGCCTTAGAGTGCCTCTCCCAGCCTTGAACTTTCGCCAGTGAAGAAGTGCCCAGCATGGCCACCGTGTGCCGGCACCTGCTGCATACCCCAAGCCGCTGTCATGTCTCCCCATCAATTTTAGTTACTTTTCTCTCTGTGTTAAAATACTTGGTATCAGCAAACTTGAGAGCATCACCCTTTGGGCTGAGGAAATCCCGACCTGTGATGTCAGGAGCATGAGGCAACTGGTAACACTTCCTGCAGACAGATATGAGGGCTGGTGCACAGCCCACGCGCCCCTCCCGTGTTGTATCTGCACAGATGTATATCTACCTGGGGCGTCTGCACGCCTGGTGCCTGCAGAGGTCAGAGTAGTCCTACCCACATTCAAGGTGGGTCTCCCTACCTCAGCGATCTCAATCTGGAAGTATGACCCGTCACCCCATCTACCGTCAGTCCCACCACACACAGATGTGGCCAGCTGTGGCCCATCAGATTCTATAGAGGAAAAAGCAGGCACAGGGAGATCTTCGGAGCCTGCCTTGTTCCAGCTCCTTCTAGGCAGCTGGGCCATGGGTGTCTGATTGCTCACACACATGTTCCCATGTTTGTATGAAGGTGCTCCTTTAAGAACGGGGTATCTCAGGGCAGTGGTGGCACACACCTTTAATCCCAGCACTTGGGAGGCAGAGGCAGGTGGATTTCTGAGTTCGAGGCCAGCCTGGTCTACAAAGTGAGTTCCAGGATAGCCAGGGCTACAGAGAAACCCGGTCTCAAAAAACCAAAACAAAAAAGAATGGGGTATCTGTATATGTGTGTGAGTGTGTGCATGTGTTCATGTGACCTGACTGTGTCATGTCTCCTGACTCCTGTTGGTGTCCCTGGTCCCTTGTGCCTTGGAGCAAACATCTGGTTAAAGAAGAGAGAGCCTGTCTTAAAGAATTAAAATCATTTGCATTCTCATTTGCATGGAAGTGAGGTCACCTCCTCTGCTACCATCCTGTTAGGAAACAGGTAGATGGGCTCCTCCCACTTCTATGGAACTGGTCGCCTGGAGTGGGGTAAATTCTGCAAGGCACCCACCCCATCATCCATGCATGTGTGTGTGTGTGTTCTGAGTCCATGGGTGCGGGAGAATACGTTTAACATTCCCTTCCACCAAACATATAAAGAATAAGTGCCTGTGGTTCTTTAGTCCTCGCAGCAATCCAGTGAGATGCTCAGTGAGGGGAGGTGACCTGCCCGAAGCCACACAGCTGGTGAGAGGGGGCAGACAGAGCTGGGAGATTGCCACCTGGGCCAGTGGCTCATATACTCAACAGTCACCGCTCTGTGGTCAGGAGGCCCAGGCAATCTGCTGTGTAGCACAGTAGGCACCCATGAGGTAGTACACACACGCTGCACTTATGTACATGTAGATACACTTGGATGTGCACACACGTGGGTCCTTCCACTTACCCATGTGTGTGCTTGCTGGTGAGTAGGTGTGTGGCACATACACATGTAAGTGTGCCTCTGGATGCAACGGCTGTGCCTATTGGGAAATCTGAGCTCAACTCGGCCTTGCTGTCAGTTGGTCCAAGAGAAGGCTGAGATAGCCTGGGCTACATGGGAAGGGATAAGGACTCATATTCTTGAGCTCTAGAAAAAGGGGGAGCTCCCTGGTTGCCCTTTTCCCAGGCCTCTGGGACACATTAATAATAGTTCAGCAAATTCCAAATGTAAAGAGGGCAATCAGACCCCAAAATGCAGACATTCATCACCCAGATACAGATTACACTGTGGCTGATATAATTACAGGAGCTTGGCTCAATGCACCGAGCCACCAAGCCCTGCACCCCTGCGTGTTCTTTTGTGCTTGGGTCTTCGTTTCCTGAGGAGCCCCCACCATCTGACCCCAAAGGATCTCATGGCCCTGGTCAAGGATCCCAGCTGTCTTCAGTATCTTTAGGCTTTGGTAGCAGCAGATCTTTAAAGCATCAGTAGCAGCCAGACCATGGGTGAGATTCCTGGTTCCTTCTCCAGCTTTGAGATGACCCACTGCAGATCCTGGGAGACCCTTTCTAGACTTTGGTTTCCTCTTCCAATCAAAGGAATTAACAATACAGAATGGTGTGATAGCCACTGGGTTTTGCAGTAAGGAGGGCCTGGACTCAACATGCCTGGCCTGGGTGACCTTGGGTACGTTTCTTCCCCACTGAGCCTTGGCTTCTTCATCTGTGAGGTGGATACAAGGTGTCTATCTTATAAATTTTTTGTGAAGAAAGAAGTAATATTTGTCGTTTTGATTGGTAAGTTTAACTCATTCACACTTATTGTGATGGTGGTATTATAATATCACACAACAAATATCAATATGTAGACTGAAGAGGTGATGACTCAGCAGTTCAGAGCTCTCAATGCACAGTCATGAGGACCAAGGTCGGCTCCCAGTGCTCCTGTAACAAACTGGCTGTTTTGCACACACCTGTAACCCCATCTCTAAAGCGAGGCAGAGACAGGAGGGCGTGGTGAGGGTTACTGGTTTTCAGCCAAGCACAGAAACCGTAAGCCTCTGGTTCAGAGAGACAGTTCAGCCTGAGAGGAAGGGACTGACATTAGCATTAGGAACTGATGCTAAGGAGTGCACTTAGCATCCTCTTCTGGTCTCTGCATGTGCTGCGCAGATGTGCACACGCATACAGACACACACGGACATGCATAGGCACACACACACGCAGACATACAAACTCACACACAGACACACACAGATACACACAAAAATACATGCACAGACACACACAGAAATACACACACAGACATATAAGCTCACACATAAACTCACACACAGATACACAAACTTACACAGAGACACACACAGACATATAAACTCACACACAGATACACACAGAAATATACAGACACACAAACTCATACACAGATATACACAGAAATATATACATACAGACACACAGAGAAATACATATACAGACACACACAGTCACACAGACACGTAAAGACATACGTAGACAGATATACACAGATATACACAGAGATACATACACAGACACACACAGAGACACACAAACAGGCAAACACACACAGAGACACACACAGACATGTTAAATCAATATTTAGAAGGTAGTGCTTTTAATCTCCATTGCACCTCATTGTCTTCTTTGCTGCTGCTTTTATTACTCTCTCTCTCTCTCTCTTTCTCTCTTTTATTTATTTGTATATGAACACACTGTCTCTGTCTTCAGACACACCACAAGAGGGCGTCAGATCCCATTACAGATGGTTGTGAGCCACCATGTGGTTTCTGGGATTTGAACTCAGGACCTCTGGAAGAGCAGTCAGTGCTCTTAACCCCTGAGCCATCTCTCCAGCTCATCTTTCTTTTTCATGGTGTGCTAAAATATAGTGATGATATAAGCACTTTGTCCGTCAGAGTTGATGGGACAGGACCAGGCTCTGTTCTGGCTTGGTGTCTCATGAGGACACAGTCACTGTGAGCTCTTTCACTGAGACCCAGGGGCTGCAGCATGCAGTCTGCACAGTGGCTTCCAGTCCCTCCTCTGATCCTTCTGTGGTGCTGCTGGAGTGTTTCTTAAGGTGTGCTGGCTTCCCAGGAGTGTGTGGCCCAGGAAAGCAAAGCAGGGGCTGTGGTGTCTGTAAAGACCCAGCCTTAAAAGTCACAAAATGTTGCTTTTGAGGTCAGAACCCAGCTACCATGGATCTCCTGTATTGGGTTTGTATGTAAATCACCATTCACCAAGGTGGCCCAGCCAGCGTCTGGCATCAGCGGACAATGAGGAATGACATGAGCAGAAGCTGCTCTGCCCACCCTTGCACCCTCCCAGGCCTTGGTTGGCAAGAGCTGAGTCTGGGATGCCAGCATCCCCTCCCGTCTCTGAGGCAGAGAGGAGGCCTAGACCAAGCATTTCCAGGCCTGCACCGTCCTAACTTTACATTGATCAGTAATTAAACACAGCCTCCAATTACTATAACGCTTGGCGAGACACCAAGCCCATGTAAAACCCAGCAGTAAACATCTGCTTCATAAATTGCCTCTGGGTGCGCTGCACGGGCTGGGCTGGGGAGACAAAGTGGAGGCCTGGAACGGGGAGGAGAGGCTAGGTCCATTGAGGGCCCCAACTGTTCCCTATGGACCTCTTAAAACTCTCTAAGGCAGAGGCCCAGGACTAAACCGAGGGCTGGGGAGTCCCCCTCTCTCAGGAGTTTGTCAAGAGCTGCACGTGTCATTAATGTAAGTGACTTTTCTGTAGTTTTTCATTTTTTTCAGAACCCAAATCGCCCACTCATTGGCTGCTGAAATTTAAAAGGAGAAGCACAGGCTGAGGGTGTGGCTCAGTGGTACAGTGTCTGTCTAGCTGCCTGAAAAAAAAAATGAAGAAGAAAGAAGGGAGGTGGGAAGGAGGAGGGAGGAGGGTGGGGTTGATAGGGAGGAGGGGGGAGGAGAGAGGGGAGGAGGGAGAGGAGGGGAGGAGGAGGACGGGGAGGAGGATGATGGAGGAGGATGGGGAGGAAGATGGGGAGGATAGGAAGGATGGGGAAGAGGGGAAGATGAGAAGGAGGGGAGGAGGATGGGGAGGACAGGTAGGATGGGCAAGAGGGCAGGATGAGAAGGAGAGGGAGGAGGATGGGGAGGATAGGGAGGACGGGAAGGATGGAGAGGAGCGGGAAGATGGAGGAGGATGGGGAGGAGGAAGATGGGGAGGAGGGGGATGATGAGGAGAATGAGTAGGGGGAGAAGGGGAGAGAAGAGGAGAAAAGGCGAGAGAGGAGGGGAAGAAGGGGAGGGTTGAGGAAAGGAAGGCAGAGAAGAGGACAGAGAAACATAAAGGCTCATTGCATTGGCGCCCCTCTCGGGGTGAACTAGTTCCTAGGACAGCCCACTCTGTCCTATGGGCCACAAGGGAGCACATATGCTTGCTCTGTCTCTGTCTCAGATTGGTTGTCTGACAGGGCAGAGGCTCTGCTCCTGAGATCCTCCGTTCTCCCCCCCCCCCTTTCTGCAGCAGTGGAATGAGAAGATGCACTGTGGCACATTTGAGGGCCACCCTGAGGCTGGGTTTCTCCTGAGGTCTGCATCTCACAGAAACCCTACGAGGATTAAACTGGCTGTGCACCCGGTCTGTCTGTACTTCCGTGCCAGGCTGCGAGCACCTTCTTCCAGGCTTACTAGCGAGGTACCCACGGACATCCAGGTTCTCCCTGATGCTTGCCGCCTTCCCCACGGTGCACCTGAGGATGCTGTCCGCTCCTGACACGTGGAGCACGAAGCTCGTCCCCTGAAGCTTCCCTGGAGCCTCCCATGTCCCTGCAGCCGAGCTCTGAGTTCTGTTCTACAGAATCCTAAATCAGCCGAGCAAGTGCAAGAACGTTTTTATGGACTCCCAACCTCCATCGCAGTAGGTGAACTTTGGTCCAGGTAAGCTGCCAGCCCCAGGCAGATGAAAACACAGGTGCCTGGTAATGTGACCGCCACAGAATACTAAGAAGAAGCCACCCGTTAAGTAACAGGTGCCAGTGATTCCAAGTCTTTCATGAGTGAGCTTTGTGCCATCCTCCCATCCCCCACCTGCCAGGGAGCTCCAGGAGGAACAGGCTCAGAGAAGTCAAGGACCCTGCCCCAGGTTGTAAACTCCTGAACCTTTAAACTCAACATTAGTTCCTTACCACTGAACAGGAATAGGATGCTGAACGCTGGCCTGTGAACCAGGACCAACCCTCCCTCCTTCCCTCCCTCCCTCCATCTATCCATCCATCCATCCATCCATCCATCCATCCATCCATCCATCCATCTGTCCTTCTCTCTCTTCCTCCTTTCCTTTCCCCTTTCTTCTTTTTCAACAGGCTCTCATGTAGCCCAGGTTGGCCCAAGGAACCAAGGATGAGCTTGAACTCCTAACCCTTCTGCCTCCACCTCCAAGTGCATCCATTTTATTCAGTCCTGGGCATCAGCCCTGGGACTTAGTGCATGCTTGGCAAGCACCCTGGCAACTAAACTCCATTACTAATGCAGAACCAGGATTTCTGTGATTCTGGGTAGCTGTGATCACACCCAGAAATAAACTGCATACAGAGTTGACATGAGACACAGAGCACAGAAAGAGTGGGCTGCCTTCCACTTTAAAGTGTCTGTCCCTATCAGGAACTGCCCCTGTTGGAGGAGGTGTGGCCTTGTTGGAGTAGGTGTGGTCCTTTTGGAGTGGGTGTGGCCTTATCGGAGTAGGTGTGTTACTGTGGGCATGGGCTTGAAGACCCTCATCCTACCTGCCTGGAAGTCAGTATTCTCCTAGAAGCCTTCAGATGGAGATGTAGAATTCTCAGTCCCTCCTGCCCCATGTCTGCCTGGATGCTGCCATGTTCCTGCCTTGATGATAATGGACTGAACCTCTGAACCTGTAAGCCAGCCCCAATTAAATGTTGTCCTTATAAGAGTTGCTTTGGGCATGGTGTCTGTCCGCAGCAGTAAAATCCTAACTAAGAAACCACATACATATGGGGGGAATTCCTCTAGTGGAAGGTTGCTACTGTCACCAAGGACAAGATACAGCCAGCCAGAAGCCTGCCAGCCTCCCCAGGTACAGATGTCTCATTCTGGTACCCACCACTCACCCCTGTTCCTGCTCATACACTGTGAGATTTCATTCACCTAAGATTTCATACCGAACAGAAACCTTTCTAAAAAACGGATGGGGGTGCGATTGGGGCTCTTCTCTACAATGTTTTAACAGTTTCATGTCGTCTGGCACTACGATGGGTGCTAACTCACCAGCAGGGTGGCATGAGAGTGTCACTGTCTCTCGAAGGGGGCAACAGTCACATTGTAATGCTTGTGTCCTCTGTTCACCTCTCTGTAGCTTCTGCTAATCTCCACTTTTGCTATAGGAAAAAAAATGTGGTCAGAGGGCCTCCGGGACTCCCTTAATGCTACCCATCAGGGGAGGGACTGACTGAAAGCCAGAGGCAGCTCCACCTTGTGCCCCAGACAATAGCCTGGAAGGCTGAGGAATGGCTAGTGAATAAGAATATGTGCTGCTCTTCCAGAGGATTCAAGTTTGAGTCCCAGCACCCTCATCAGGAGACTCACAACCTCTGTAACTCTATCTTCAGGTGATTCAATGCCTCTGGCTTCTGCAGGCACATTCACACACACACACACACACACACACACACACACACACAGATATGAATGCTTTCAGGATCCCTATGGTGGAAGAGAGGCATAACTTTCTCAGGTTGTCCTCTGACCTCTACACAGGTACCAAGACAGGTGTATGCCCCCACCTCCCAAATAAATAAAGAAATGTAATTTTTTTTTTTTTTAGAGAAAAAAAATGGAAGTGTCAATATTTTTTAAGTTAACATTTAAAAAAACATAAGGTTGTTTTTTTTTGTTTGTTTTTGTTTTTTGTTTGTTTGGTTGGTTTTTGGTTTTTGGTTTTTCAAGACAGGGTTTCTCTGTGTAGTCCTGGCTGTCCTAGAACTCTCTCTGTAGACCAGGCTGGCCTTGAACTCAGAAATCTGCCTGCCTCTGCCTCCTAAGTGCTGGGATTAAAGGCATGTACCACCACTGCCCTGCGGAAACATAATCTTTTAAAATTGTAAAATGTTGCGAAAGGTGAAAAATAAACTGGTATAACAAGTCGACCAGAGAAGCAACAGGAGGACCAGGTGAGTGGTGCCAGCTGAGAAAGGATCGTGGCAGAGTGGGACCTGACACCTCTGCATGGTGGCCTGATGCCTCTGCATGGTGGCCTGACGCCTCTGCATGGTGGCCTGACGCCTCTGCATGGTGACCTGATGCCTCTGCATGGTGGCCTGACGCCTCTGCATGGTGGTCTGACGCATCTGCATGGTGGCCTGACGCCTCTGCATGGTGGCCTGACGCCTCTGCATGGTGGCCTGACACCTCTGCATGGTGGCCTGATGCCTCTGCATGGTGGCCTGACGCCTCTGCATGGTGGCCTGACGCCTCTGCATGGTGGCCTGACGCCTCTGCATGGTGGCCTGATGCCTCTGCATGGTGGCCTGATGCCTCTGCATGGTGGCCTGATGCCTCTGCATGGTGGAACTGGAGGAGTTTTAGTCTCTTCTTAGAAATTACCTATAATTTAATTTTTACATAATGAAAATCTGTTACATTTGTAGTGAGAATTTAAAAGTAACAAAAAATTACTACAGAGGGGTTGTGGAGATGGTAAAATACAGTGGGTAAAACACTTGGTGTGTAGACACAAGGACCTGAGTTCAAATCCCCGGAAGGAAGCAGTAGAGTGCACCCATGATCTCAGCCCTTCTCTGGGGAGATGAGGAGCAAAGCCAGGAGATTCTCCAGAAGCTCACAGGCCAGCTGGAGCAGCAGGAACAACCAAAGCGACCTTGTCCCAAAACAGGGTGGAAGGGGAGGACCAACGCCCAAGGCCGTCTCCCGACTTTCATATGCATGCCATGGTACACTCATACCCAAGTTCCTTAGGCATACAGATGTGCCCGTGCATGTGCGCCCGCACATGCCACTAAAACAATTACTGCAGGAAATAGAGAAAGCAAGATCAGCAGCATGAGGTGGTAACAACATGCAGCATTGGCAGCAGTGGGAACGGCAGTAACTGCAGTATTAGTGGCTACGGCAGTAACAGCAGAGGTAGTGGTGGTGGCAGCGATAGTGGTGATAAACATTGTAGCGATAGTTAACATGATGAAACTATTGTAACAATAGTGATGGTAACTGTCTTTATGGGAAGCAAACATTGTAGCAATAGTTATCATGATGAAATTACTGTAACAATAGTGGCAGTAACTGTCTTTATGGGAGTTAATAACCGTGGTAGTAACAATAGGTTTTATTTATTTATTTATTTATTTATTTATTTATTTATTTATTTATTTATGGTTTTCGAGACAGTGTTTCTCTGTGTAGCCCTGGCTGCCCTGGCTGTCCTGGAACACACGCTAACTCAGAAATCTACCTGCCTCTGCTTCTCAAGTGCTGGGATTAAAGGCACGCGCCACCACTGCCCGGCAGAACAGTGGCCATATTAACAGTGATAATAGGAGTGGCTTGGATACCATATAGTGGCAGAGGAGTACCCTCAAAGGTCAGGCAGAGATGACAGTTTGGGATCTAGAAGATTCAGGCTGGACAGTAGGAGCCCACTGAATGGCGCCTGTCCTGTGTGTGAGTCCCTGGAATCTACCTCCTGATTACCTTCTCTTGGGGAATTCACCAGTCAGAAGTGGCCTGCTTCCAGAATGTCCAGTGTTTAGTCAGGAACCGGACTCCGTAGCTGGCTGCCTCCGGTCATGGCTGCCAAGCAGTTTTCTGTGTGTTGGACTTTTGAGTGATTACTGGGTTTCCTATCATCTCTGTACTTTCTGGGCTACTTGAAATTTTAAGACTACACAGCCACCATTTGTGCTGGCGTAAAACACTGCACCCATAAACAACAAACAAACACACTCAAAGAGAAAACGCATCCAAGACTTTAGCCTGTCAGGTCTGTGGAAGGCAGTTGCCTAAGATGTAGGACACCATTTTAAGTGCCATGTTGAGAGGAAGCATAAACTGACGAAGTGAAGGGACTATGAGGAGAGGAGGGACCTGGGCAGCTGCAGTCACCCCAGTCACAGAGTCCAGGCACCAGATGTGTGAGTGAAAGGGTCACCCTAGGCATTTCAGTCCTGGAACATGCAGTAGTGGATAGACCCGAGGAATCCACTGGCAAGAAGACACGGACCTCAAGTGTACTTTGAATCATCCAGACCCCTAAATTAGGGTGCTGTCATCATAGAGCAAAGAGAACTACCATGTCGTTTCATGGCTCCAGGGATCTGGACTCAGCTAGGGGAGTGAAGAAATGAAGAAAAGATAGACACAGAGAAAGACAGAAACGCGGACAAATCTGGCATCTGGGGATCTGGCCGCTGATGGAGAAAGCACAGCACTCGCAGAGTGTTTCTTTCATAGAGCTGAACAGAGCAGCGGGCTCATGGCAAATAGTTAAACAAGAGGCAGGGTGTACAGTGGACAGATGAACAAGAAGGCAGGTTTAGCCTTCAGGCTGAACATATCCTGGTGGAGAACACTATGGTAGATATTTTCTGGACACACTATCAATAGCCACACAGAGACCAGAAAGGAAAGATTTGCCATTTGCTTCTAGGTCTGAGGCTCTGGGGCCCTTGACATGGCTGTGCCTATGACAACAGCACACATTTGCTCAGGACTTTGTTCATATCAGGCTTCCTCAACTCCCCACTGTGTCTGTCTTCACCCCTACACCATCATATGCCGAGGGCAATACAGGAGCCCTGGCGTGTAAATACCACACGTATGGTCAATACCTGACTTTAAGTTCTACTCCTACCATAGTTCTGTGCATGAATGTGGGCAAGGCCCTACCCCTTAATATGCCTAAGCTTCTCTAGCAGCAGATTAGGAGCTGGAGCCTGTGGAGGGAGGGCTTCTGCCAGGTTTCTTCCCCACCACATTAGGAAAGTGGAATGTTAAGGGGGTCCTGGGTTTCAGGATCTGAGTCCCAGGTTCAAGTCTCTGCTCTGGCAACTGTAAACATGTGACTTCCATTCCAGGACAGCACTCACCCTCCTCCCTTCTTTCCCAGATTTGCTTTGCTTTCCTGTCGCAGTCGCACTGAAAATGTGCAATGGTAGATGTCACCACAGACTGAACCGGGGCAGCGAATGCTGTCTTCAAGGACTTTTGATAGTTTAGACATAGTTTGGCAACACTGGGCGGGTGGGGGTAGGGGAGCTGTTATGGGCCAGCAAGATGGCTCAGTGGGTACAGGCGCTTGCTGACAAGCTGAGCGACCTGAATTCATCCCTGGAACTCATGAACTGGGCAAGCCTGGTGACAGGAGTTTGATACCCAGAACCCAGAACCCATGTGAAGGTGGAAGGAGAGAGCCAACCCAACAAAAGGGCCTCACAGCCTCCATATTCACAGTGTCACAGGTGCACACGCGCTCACACACATTCATACACATACACACACATACACATACACAATATACACATACACACATATACATACATATACACACATACATATACATACACACACACATACATGCATGCACTGCACACATACAGGCAGACAGACACATACATACATACACACACATACATACATGCACTGCACACATACAGGCAGATAGACACATACAGACACATATATACATACATACACATACATGCACACACACACATACACACATATACAGTTACACACACATACACACATATATCCACACACATACATACACATACATATACATACATACACACACACATACACACATGCACTGCACACATACAGGCAGACAGACACATAGAGACATATACATACATACACATACATAAATACATACACACATATACACCTACACACATACACATATACATGCACACATATGACACACACATAGATACATACATATATATAAATACATATATATAAATATATATATACATATATATAAACACATATGCACACACTCACACACATATATGCATACACACATACATACATATACACATATACACACATATATGCACACACACATGCATATACACACCACACACACAACAAAGGACAGGGGAGCTAGCTCATGGAGTAAGAGCCCTTGTTGCAAGGCATAAAGACCTGAGTTTAGTCCCCAGCCAGAGCTCACATCATAGAAGGAAAACCCAGCATTGACCTCTGTGTCTTTTCCATGGCAAGCCACCCCCCCCCCAAACACACACAAATAAATGTATGTAGGAAAAAAAACCTAACTACAAATAGTGCTGTGCATGATGACATATGCGCGTATAGTCTAGCACTTGGGAAGTGCAGGCAGGAGGTCAGAAGTTCAAGGCCAGCCTTGGCTACACAGCAATTTTGAAGTCAACCTGGACTACATGTGACCCTGGTTATTTTTTGTTTTGTTTTTTAAAGAAAATGAAGGAAAGAAAGAGAGAGAGAGAGAGAGAAAGAATAAAAAGAAATAAAAGACATTGTCTCTGTTAAATAGTCCTCTTAGGTAGTCTGTGTTCCAGCCACAAGCCTTCTCTGACTGGGATGAAGATCGTGGCAAGGATGTCCCCTACAACCTGGGCACACACACACCGCACTGTAAGACCTGCCTGATTAGAGTCAAAGGGTGACTAAGATTAAATATGTGTTGATTATGCCAGCTTCTGTTCTTGTTTATCCTCATAAATAAGACATGAGCCCTGCTCTACGCTACCACCCTTCCTGGGGGTGATATTTATTATATGCAAATCTGAAGTAATCACTTGTTTATCAGATGGCTTGTGGGTCGGGTGGGAAATGATAAAACCTGCTGTGATGGCGTCCTGGGTGTCCAGATGCCACAGGCTTGTATCTGCATCCTCTGCATCCTCAGAGTCCTGGACCAGTGACGGGCTGGGGCCTAGTAGGCTGGGCCGGCCTGGAACTGGGACCCACAGCTTCCAGCCTGGAAGGTTCAGTGCATGCTCTTTCCAGAGGCCTTTGCTGTGTGAGTCGGGCGAGGAGTGCAGGTCATAGAAGCTGCGGGAAGAGACTGCTGTAATTGGCTGCAGGGTGACCTGGAAGATGGCTGGCCCGGTTCAAAGATTCCTGCAGCTGCTTCTTGTGCATGACCTTGACCTTGCTGCCACTGTGCCTGCTCTCTGTTTCTCTATCATAAAAACCACAGTTTGGGGCTCATCGGTTAAGAGCGCTGGCTGCTCTTCCAGAGGTCCTGAGTTCAATTCCCAGCAACCATGTGGTGGCTCACAACCGTCTATAATGGAATCTGATGTCTGTCATGCAGGCACACATGCACATAAAGCACTCAAAAATAATCTTTAAAAAGAGAGAGAGGAAGAAAAACACAATTCTATCAGGAGCGAGCAACTTAAGAGTCCAGGTGGTCCTTCCCTTCTGCCCATTTCCACCTGGAAGGAGGAGCCAAACTTGCTCGCTAGCCTCCACCTCCTAAGAAATTCTTGACCTCTGGTAGCCTGTGAATACCCTGTAAGTTCTATATCTTCATCCGAGACATTGTCAAGTTACATCCATGTCAACACTCAGACATCAGTACCCTGACACGTTGACCATTTTGAAATCAACCCATCCCTTACCGTAGCATTGGCTTTCCTTGTCTGCCCAGAAGCCTTCCAGACAAGAAACCTACGTCTCTGCTGTGCCCCTTGAAGGCACACAACCCTGAGCCCTGCAGCTCCACAAGTCACATAGCTGCCTCTCATACATTTGGCCTCTCAGATCCTGGCTCAGCCCTTGATGAGTGCCCCAGGTCTTCTGCCTTTGCTGTGCCCTCAGCCTGGAACTTCTGCCCTTGGCTCTTCCCATGATGCTGTACTTAAACATCATCTCCCCAGAGGGGACAAAACGTTCCATCTAAATTAGATTCTCTGCTGGCCATTTCCCCTCTCCGGGAGCCTTGTCAGTTTCCTTGGTGACACAGACACTGGTTTGTCACAGGGTTGCTTATTTGGGTTAACTGGCTTCTAGGACTCTCTCCGGACGATGGGAACGGGGTGAAGCGGGTTCTGTTCATCGAGGTAGCTGCGGAGAGCAAGACCAAACGCTGCGTATCTCCAGGGCAGCTCCAAGCACAGTCTGGGCTCTGGGTGGGAATCTGTGTGCCCCAAGGGGGTGGAAGCCACCTTGTCAACTTCAGTGTCCTCCAGAGATGCTTCACTGCTTGTCCCTAATGACTTGACATACAAGGTCCTGTGACAAAGCCTCCCTCTGATAAAAGATGCAAAGTTAACATCTGGCGGTTAATTAATATAGAACCGCGGTGTCTGGCGGGCGCCGTGTGCTGACTCGGGCAGTTTCTCCTCCACCCATCCCAAGAGATGCTGACATGAGCTACAAAAATGGGGGAGAAAAGATCGATTTGGAGCGGGCCCTGCTGACGAGGCTCCCGAGGGGCTAGAGACCCGTTCGCCTTCACTTAGACTCTTGATGTTCTCTTCCTTACTATAGGGGCAGGGATGCCTTATGGGATATCTATTATGAGCCAAGCCCTGCATTCCCTCGCTTCCCCCAGGACTCCTGAGAGGAGAATATGCCCGGGGAAACTGAGGCTTTGATGATCACCCCAAAGCTAGGCTCCATCTCTTTTTAGGAAGCAAGGGCACCCAGCAGTGCCAGCTGAGGAGCCAGCAGGTCCCTGGGTTACTCCAGGAGGCTGTACAGCCCTGACCACTCCAGTGGGCCAGGTGGAACGTGGAATAACATTAACGAAACAAGCATACCAGTCATGCCTCTACGGCAGGAAGCATTAATCCCGAAGATGGGAGGAGAAAGACCCCAGACCCAAATCACAATGGCCAGATTAATCAAAGCAATCGATTAATTAAAGCAAGCTCTTTTATTTATGTACACGGCTGCCTCCCCCTTAAGGCAGGGTTCAGAGGTCACCATAGGATGTGAGGAAGACAAGGTTTTTGTTTTTAAAGATTTATTTTATTATTGTACATAAGTCCACTGTAGCTCTCTTCAGACACACCAGAAGAGGGCATCAGATCTCATTACAGATGGTTGTGAGCCACCATGGAGCTGCTGGGATTTGAACTCAGGACCTTCAGAAGAGCAGTCAGTGCTCTTACCAGATGAGCTATTTTGCCAGTCCCAAGACAATGTTTTTATAGCTCAGGGGTAGGAGGTTCCCAAATGGGGGATTTGGTGGGCAAAATAGGAGGGGCTACAGGAGCCGAACATAACAAATTAGTCGTCATAATGACCTCTGGAAACAAAGTTGTGACTACAGAGTGGGCATAGCAAGGCCATCATAACAACCTTTTGAAACAAAGTTAGTGTCTCAAGACGGTTATAAACAACTTACTGAAATAATCCTGTGTTGATCTGTCCTGGGACAGGCAATAAAGAACCATTTGTACTTAAGGTTACAGGTGGGGAATAGTCCGGTCCTGGAGACACAGGTTTCAACATAAATAGGAACGAGCCTAGTTTGTTTGTTTGTTTGTTTTTGTTTTTGTTTTGTTTGTTTTTTGAGACAGGGTTTCTCTGTGTAGCCCTGGCTGTCCTGGAACTCACTCTGTAGCCCAGGCTGGCCTCGAACTCAGAAATCCGCCTGCCTCTGCCTCTACCTCTGCCTCCCAAGTGCTGGGATCAAAGGCATGCACCAACACTGCCTGGCCTAGTTTGTTTTTTAACTAAAAGATGGCTTTTAAGCCTAAGATGGAGGCAGACCGGCTCATCAGAAGTACAGCTATTTCCTCAGTAAGAGTATCTGTGATATTGTGAAGCATTTATCTAGTACCTACTGTATTCCAGGACCTATTAGAACCTCGAAATTAGTACATACCAAGCAGGAAGGGTCAATGCCTCCACTGAGGCTCAGAGGAGAAGGGGGCGGTAGATTAAGGCCACAGAGCAAAGGAGGTGAATTCTGGCCCAAACCCTCTGGCTGTTCCTAGCATGTGCCAGTTGTCATCCTGTGGACTTGGGAGGAAGTGGCCCAGCCTATCCTTTTAGGAGCCACCTAAGGACTAAGCTCAGATCTGTTCCAAGTCAACATCCACGGCCATCAAGCACCTGGGTAGGCCTGGCTCTGACACTTGACCTTGGGGACTGTGGTGGTTTGGATATACTTGACCCATGGGAAGTGGCCAGTAGAAGATGTGGCCTTGTTGGAGGAAGTGTGTTACTATGGGGTGGACTTTGGGGGTCTCCTATGCTCAAGCTCCACCCAGTGTGGAAGGTGGTCTGCCTTTAGATCAAGATGTAGAACTCTCAGCTCCTTCTCCGGTACTGACCTTACAACACACTTGTGCATTCAAACAGGGCATCAGAGCCATGGGGTGGCCTAAATATGCTTGGTCTTGTTGGAATAGGTGTGGCCTTGTTGGAGGAAGTATGTCATCCTGGGGGTGGGCTTAGAGAGGCTCCTTCTGGCTGCCGGCAGAAGACAAGTCTCCTTTTGGATGCCTTCCTGATGCTTTTGAATCAAGAGGTAGAATTCTCAGCTCCTTCTCCAGCGCCATTGCCTGCCTGGATGCTGCCATGCTTCCCGCTATGATGATAACGGACTGAACCTCTGAAAAGGTAAGCCAGCCCCCAATTAAACATTGTCCTTTATAAGAGTTGCCTTGGTCATGGTCTCTCTTCACAGCAATAAAACCTAAACTAAGACAGGAACTGTGGGTCCCAGGTAGCCTCTAGCAAGCTAGGAAGCTCATTAGCCTTCTGTGGGTCCATTCCTTGGGTCTGATAAGTGGCCATGTTGTTCTATTTGAGGGGATGGAGGAAGTACCACTTGATACCTTTCTCTGGTGACCAGGAAGCCATATGGTGGGACAAGGTGAGGACCTCAGCATAAGGGGTGGGAGCCAGGAGAGGTGGAGGCTTCACAGGGAGGCATTCAGAGGATGTATGGAACTGTGAACGAATGTGAGCTCTTTTCTCCTTCTGTGTGGCAGTCCATGTAGGGTCAGGTAGTAGAGGCAGATGCTGGGCTACCCGGGATATAAGCTGTCTTAGTTAGGGTTTTACTGATGTGAACAGACACCATGACCAAGGCAACTCTTTTATATTTTTAGTTGTGAGCCTAGCCTTTAATGGCTGAGCCATCTCTCCAGCCTGACCAAGGCAACTCTTTTAAAGGACAACATTTAATTGCAGCTGGCTTACAGGGTCAGTGGTTCAGTCCGTTATCATCAAGGTGGGAACATGGCAGCATCTAGGCAGGCATGGCGTCGGAGGAGCTGAGAGTTTTGCATCTTCATCATCTGGAGGCTGCTAGGAGGAGACTGGCCCCCAGGTAACTAGGACAAGGGCACTAAAACCCACACCCATAAGGCCACTCCTACTCCAACAAGATCACTCCCACTTCAACAAGACCACACCCACTCCAACAAGACCACACCCACTCCAACAAGGCTACACCTCCCAACAGTGCCACTCCCTGGGCCAAACATATACAAACCATCACACAAGCAGACTTGGCTGAGATCCCTGGCTCTGTTCCCCAGCTTGACCCTGCAAGTCTCTCACTCTGGGCCTCTGTTTCTACTTCGCAGCTCATCTCCTAGGCTGTGACTAGTGGAATTGGGGGAGAAGCAAGGATGGGAAAAGGGGCTCAGTGGAGGCTCCTTGAGGCTTCTCTTGAACCTCCCCTAGTCCCAGCTATTGCATTCTTGACCCAATCTTAGTCGTGTGTCCCTCAGGGTGGGGGTGGGGGTGGGGGTGCATCTCAGCCTCCGACTCTGATGGTTCCACTTAGGAAGTTAAACTTCTGACTTTCTGATGGTACAGCTGCTGTCTTCTGGACTGTATTTGATAAACTGTAGGTGAGACTAAAGAGCCCAACCACCCTTCCTTCGGTACTTCCTCCCCGACCCTTCCCTCTCAGGGTCAGTGGTGTTTTGAATAGGAAGGGACCCCACAGACTCATGTGTTAGAATGCTTGGCTCCTAGGGATTGGTGCTAGTAGGGGTGTGGCCTTGTTGGAGGAAGTATGTCACTGGGGGTGGGGCTTTGAGGTCTCAGCTGTTCAAAACTGAAACCGAGTGGTTCAGTTTCATTTCTGCTGCCTGCAGATCAAGAACTCTCAGCTTGCTGGGCAGTGGTGGTGCATGCATTTAATCCCAGCACTCAGGAGGCAGAGGCAGGAGGATTTCTGAGTTGGAAGCCAGCCTGGTCTACAGAGTGAGTTCCAGGACAGCCAGGGCTACACAGAGAAACCCTGTCTAGAAACAACAACAAACAAAAAGGCCTCTCAGCACTATGCTGCCATGCTCCTGCCGCGATGATAACGGACTGGACCTCTCATACTGTAAGCCAGCCCCAATGAAATGTTTTCCTTTATAAGCGTTGTTGTGGGGCTGGTGAGATGGCTCAGTGGGTAAGAGCACCCGACTGCTCTTCCGAAGGTCCTGAGTTCAAATCCCAGCAACCACATGGTGGCTCACAACCACCCGTAATGAGATCTGACGCCCTCTCCTGGAGTGTCTGAAGACAGCTACAGTGTACTTACATATAATAAATAAATAAATCTTTAAAAAAAAAAAAAAAGAGTTGTTGTGGTCATGGGGTCTCTTCACAGCAATGAAACCCTAACTAAGACAGGGTCTGTCTTCATTCCATTCCCTGTGGCTGCGATGTTAAAAAAATTCCCTGACAGAAGCAATTGTGGTAGTTTGAATGGAATGTCCGCCACAGTGTTGGACATTTGAACACTTGGTTCCAGTTGTTGGTACTGTTTGAGGAGGATTAGAAGGCATGGCCTTGTTGGAGGAAGTATGTCATTGGAGGTGGGCTGGGGAATTTAAAGATATGAGCCATTTCTTTTTAAATTTTATTTATTTTTATTTACTTATTCATTTATTGTTTGTTTGTTTTTCGAGACAGGGTTTCTCTGTGTAGCCTTGGCTGTCCTGTAACTCACTCTGTAGACCAGGCTGGCCTCGAATTTAGAAGTCCGCCTGCCTCTGCCTCTGCCTCTCAAATGCTGGGACTAAAGGCGTGCACCACCACCACTGAGCAATGTGAGCCATTTCTAGTTCACGCTTTTTGCTTTGTGCTTTCAGATTCAAGATATGAGATCTCAGGTGCCTGCTCCTGGGGCTAAGCCTTTGCTTAGGGATGCAAATAGATACCACTCCTGTAATGTCAGGATGCTCTGCATCAGAGACTCTAAAGCCTCTGCAACTGTAAGCATAATTAAGCGTTTTCTTCTGTAAGTTGCCTTGGCCGTGGTGTTTATCACAGAAATAGAAAAGTAATAAATAAAGCAACCTAAGGGACAGAGGTTTTATTATTATTATTATTATTATTATTGTGTTTTTTTTTTTTCCTGGCTGGCAGTTCAGTACCCCTTCGATCTGAGCAGAGACATCAGGGAATCAGACACTGGAAGCAGCTGGTTACATTGTATCGGTGATCTGAAGGCTAAAAGTTCCAGTGTCCACACCCCCCCACCCCTGGCTGCTCATCTCTTCACTCATACCACCCAAGCTCAGAGTCAGGGTGGTTGATCCTATTCTCTGCCCAGAGATCCTTGTCCCAGGTGATTCTAGATTCTGACAGTAACACTAACCACCTCAGGGTCTCGTGTGCACCTCAGACTGGCTTTGAACTTGATCCTCTGCTTCCTCAGCCTCCCAAGTGCTAAGATTCCAGACATGTACCACCACAGCCAGCTTCACACTTTATCATAAAACTAGGCGTTGTGTTAGATGATGTCACCCACTGTAGGCTGATGTCAATGTTCCGAGCACATTCAAGGTCAGTGAGGCTAAGCTGCAATGTCAGTGTTCGTTCGTGGCAATTAAATACATTTTTGACTTAATGATGTTTTCGTCTTATGATCGACCGACTGGGACTGTGGTTCTATAGCTAAATCAAGGAAAGATGAACTTGTCCTGACCACTAAGGAGGAGCCTTGTGTTACCTCCAGTGCTCAGCTGGATAAACTGAGGCTCAAAGAGAGAAGGCAATAAAAATGGCCACAAGAAGGAAGTATCGGGTCAAGACTTTGAGCCCAGGCCTGCTTGGCCTGTGTGTGTGTGTGTGTGTGTGTTTGTGGTCAGCATTACGTGTCTTCCTTGGTTATTCTCTGGCATATATTCTGAAGCAGGGCCTCTCACTGAACCTAACAGTCTTCTTTCCAGCAACCAGAAAACTCCAGGGATCCACTCTGTCTCCATGCCTCGACTTTTGCAGAGTACCAGCAAGCCCTTCACTGACGGAGCCATCTCCCCGCCCCTTTTCTTTTGTTGTCTGAGGAAGGGTCTCACTGTGTAGCCCAGACTTACATGCATTGTGAGATCTTCCGCTTTGACCCCTGAGCGGTTTGACCCCTTGACTACTGAGATGAAGGCAAATCCCAGGTTGCCCTTGAATTTGAAATTATCCTTGGAACAGGCGTAGACCAGCTGCTTTTAATAAGAAATGAAACATCTAATTTTCAGTTGGGTTCATAAACCTGCAGGTGTATGGCTAAGTCCTTGTCCTAAACTGGGTCATCTTGAGTTTCCAGGAAGAGCCTGACTTGATAATAAGGACAGACCACCCTGTCGGTTATACCTCTTGTCCCCTCTCCAGTTCTGTTTAATCCTAAGGCTCACATCAGCATCCTTAAGATGGAGCTGAGGTCACTGAGCCCTATGCCACCCCTCCTCCCAGGGTGGCCACAATGAATGAACCCTTCTTTTCACCGTTGCTTGGCTGTCGGGTTGGCATACTGTGGGAGGTTGCTGAGCCTAACTTGTTAGAGCTGCTGGGGTACAGGCTTTTACCCTAAACTGCACTTTATCCTCCTGCCTCAGCCTTCCAAACGCTGAGATTACAGTGTTGCCTGTCTTTCAAGCCTTCCTTCTTCCTGTCTTTTCTGCCTCGATCTCCTGTCTGGCTTAGAGAGAGGTTGGGGGACCCTCCCCGATTCCATAAGTCCCCGGTTCCTCTCTTCCTCCCTGCCCTTCCTCCATCCTTCCCAGAGCAATCAATTTCTTCAGATATAATTTGGGATTCTAATGAACAGAGTGATTTGGCATTTAAATAATTATCCACTCTCTAACTGTTAGCGCTGCTGAGTCTGGAGAAATTTCCGCATCTTATTTATGAATATGGTTTCTCCCCCTCATGGGGTGGAGGTTTCCCAGCCTGCCCCTTGCTGGGTACCTCCTCTTTTAAATGCCTTTTCAGCCTTTGCTTCCAGCAGGGCCCCCCACACCAACCCCTGAGAGCCTATTAACAAGTTCTCCCTTCCGGCTCTCCACTCCTGTTCCCGCCCCTTTTATCTTTACATTTCAATATCATTACAAATCCTAGTGTTATTCAAATTGCATCAATTATTCAATTTCTCCTCCCAGAGTGCAGGCCGTGGCTTTCCCAGTGGCTGAGCAGGAAAAAGCAAAAGGCTTTGAGGGAGGGTTAGAAAGTCACTGGGGAATCGGCTCTGTTCCATTAACCTGGGCTTTTGGCTTCGATAAACTGTGGAGTTGATCAACACACCCATGGTTTCCATCTGGGCGCAGGAGAAGGTCTGCTGCTGAGAAACCTAAGGGATGGGCTCGGAGATAAAATGGTCTGGCTGTTCCCACATCCTCTGAGCTTACTGAGCTCCTGCTGTAAGACTAGTAGGCAATTATTGAGCACTTACTGTATGTCAGGCTTTTTACAGTTTTGGAAGGTCAAGGCGTCAAGGCGAGCTGCGAGCTGAGCTGTGGTGCACACTTCTATTGTAATTCCTTCTTCTTGTTTTACATAGAGGGAAACTGAGGCTGCGTGGAGGGTGTTGGAGGTTGCCAGCTTGGTGTTAACACCGGTTTTGTCTCCAGAGCCTAGGCTGTCAGTCATGACACCTTCCAGGTTTGGGTTCATTTGTTCCAGACTCGCATGAGAAACTGTTTACCCCTCGTTCTTGGGAGAGTGTCCGTTTTCCTCAAGGTCCGGATGGCCTCTCTAGAGGCTGACCCTCTAGTTGTGTCTACAATTGAGAGGATGAAGAGGCAAAGGTGGAGCGTGGGGGTGGGAACCTTTGGTGGGCTGCTAAGAAATTACACCACAAAACAGATCTCGTTTAAGAAGAGGGAGAGCGAAAGGCTGTCTCGGAGAGGGGACAAGAGGGAGAGATAGAGACAGAGAGATGGGGACAGAGAGAACAAGCAAACCAGAGGAAGACAGAGAGACAGACAGAGATAAAAAGAGAGACAGAGAGAGATAGAGAGACACAGAGACGGGAGACAGAGAGAACAAGCAAACCAGAGAGACAGACAGAGATAGAAAGAGATAGAGACAAAGAGACAGACAGAGAGACGGGACAGAGAAAACAAGCAAAACAGAAGGACACAGAGACACAGAGAAACAGAGAGGCAGACACAGAGAGACAGAGAAAGAGATGGAGGACAGAGAGAATGAGCAAGCCAGAGAGAGAGAGAAAGAGAGAGAGAGAGCGCGACACACCTGGCACACCTGTTGCACCGGGCAGCAGTGATGGTGATGATGTATGCTGCTAGGTCCCTGAGGGCAGGCTGGTGGAAATGCCTGGTTGCTAACAATAATGGTCCTATTTCCTCTGCGCTGGCTGCCAGGAAACTCTCAGCCCACATACTCAGGCAGTTACCTTCCTCTCATTCTCAGCATCTCATCCAAGCACCTTCTGCTTTAGTATCTTGGTAAATGTTTGAAAAGCACTTGGGGACTTTCTGAAATGAGTTCAGTTATAAATGCCTTTTAAAAAAAAAGAAAGAAAAGTAAAAGAAAAAGAAAAAGAAAGAAAGAAAGAGAGAGAAAGGAAGGAAGGAAGGAAGAAAGAAAGAAAGAAAGAAAGAAAGAAAGAAAGAAAGAAAGAAAGAAAGAAAGAAAGAAAGGAAGGAAGGAAGAAACGCCCTAGCATGGGCCCATGGGACAGCTCGCAGGTAAAGGTGCTTGCCCCCAAGCCTGATGACCTGAATTTGATCCCCGGAAGCCACATGGGAAGAGCAGAAGTTATCCTCTAACTGCCGCACACATGAGCATGTGTCCTTGTACGTGTGCACACACTCCAAATGAATAGATGTAAAAACATTTTTTAGAGGGTTGCTATTAGCCAGACATGACATCACATTTCCCAGCGCTAAGACTGAGCCGCAGGAAGGCTAAAAGACTTGTCCAATGACACACAGTAAGAGGAGAGACCAAGGTGGGGACATAGCCCGCAGGCCTGCAGAGATCTCTTCCCTATCCTAGGGAGTGGGCCCTTCCCCAACCTTTATTCCCATCCCCCACCCCCTCGCCACTGTAGGGAGACTACCATGGAAGGAAGGAGTGTATCCCAGCTAGTACACAGGGATCCTAACACACAGATCCCCCCACCGTACAGTATGCAGTTTCCCTGCTGAATACAGTTGGGCTGGCCTTGGATCATTCCTTTTTCTGCTTATTTTAGAAATCTACTGTCATGTGATCCTGTCCCTACCTCTGGGTCACAGTTGCCATCCCAGCCCCCTCTCCCCAAGGTACAATTCCCTGACCCCAGGGAATTGTATCACTAGGTTCCTAGGGTTTCCTGATGCCCAGGAGGGGAAGAAAGCAGAAGCCTGAGATATCACAAAGCTGTCACACACACACACACACACACACACACACACACACACACACACACAGCACACGCGCAGCACACAGGCACATGCACAAACACACACAAACACATGCACACACACATGCACAATACAACACACATGTACACATATACACATGCACACACAGAAACACACACACACACACACACACACGCAGGTGCCCACACACATACAGGCACACACACATGCACAAACACACACACATGCACACATGCACACAGACACACATACACCTTGCACAGCAGCTACCCATGCTTCTGACCCTGGCTGGGGGAGGGTCTCATCTCCCTTCTGAACCAGAGGTTCCTGCGCCTCAATGGGTCCCAGGTTATCTAGGAAGGTGTGACACCCAGTCAGTGGATGGTGATAGGCAGACTGAAAGGATGTAGGCAGAGAGAGGGGTCCCGAGGAAGAAGGACCTCATTTTCTGTGTGATTTCTCAATGCATTGCTCCCCAGAGGCCACACACTCTACCTTCACATATGCATTCTCTTGAGTAACACTTGAGATTTATTTTGTAAACTTTATTTTGTAAAATCGGCTTTTTACAGTGATGCTATTCTATGTGTGTGCTGATAATCGGGGACACCCGAAGCTCCCACTTTTGGGTGACCTCTATGATCCTAGTAGGAAAACTGAGGCAGGATTGGGAGGAAGTTCAAGGCCAGCCTGAGCAATGAAACAGACCCAGTTCTCCAGTCTTTCATGGCTTCTCATAGCTCCTCCAGCAGACAGGTAAGCCACCATCCTGATCTATTCCTTAGCTCTGTCATGGATGTGTCATGCATGGCTGGCTACACTTTTACAGTAGGTATATTTTAAAGCTGTAAAGTTGCTGGGCAGTGGTGGTGCACACTTTTAATCCTAACACTTGGAGACAGAGGCAGGCAGATCTCTGACTTTGAGGCCAGCCTGGTCTACAGAGTGAGTTCTGGGATAGCCAGGGCTACATGGAAAAAGCCTGTAACGTTTTTTTTCTAACACTTGGAAACAAGGAAATGTGACTTGTAACCAGCTCTTGAGAAGTCAGGCCACCCCACTCTGCACAGGTCAGGATAAGGTGGCCCCCGTCAGGTGGGGCCCTATACAGTCTTCAGTAGACCTTATGTGCTCTGTGCAGGGAGGGGGGCGGGGCTCACAAGCACCATGCCTTCTGGGTAGGTGTCATGATCCTGTTCATACTCAGGAAGGCAGAGTGATGGCGGTCATCTCCGTCACAACAGTTCTATGACAGGTGCATTTTACCTGTAGATTTTCAGTTTAACCCCTTTCAGGGTCCCCATGGCTCCTGCTGCTTTTGCACACATTCCTCCAAAAGCCTTTAACTTGTCACTGGGTGGTAAAAATCCTCGCCACCCTACCTGTGACATCCAGTGGCCTCTAGGCTCTTCTGGCTTGAAGGCGAAGAAGAGATGCAAACTGAATGGGGCTTCCCTGGGGCTAGAACTGGGAGTTCGAATAGCTGTCTTCCAAGCCAGTTTGGTGGAGACTCTTAACTCCTCCCACACTTAAAAAAGGGAGATTCTGCTTACAGGCCCCTTTAACAGAGAAGAAAACAGAGCCTGGGGACTTGACCCAAGGGCATATGCTTGTACCCTATCCTCCTTCACTTCCTGTTAGCTCCTGGATGGTGTCTTTCCTGCCCTGAGAGCTTTGCCTGTGTCATAGTGTATGGGTAGAAAACCTAACCACCTCCTCTGAGCGGGCGTTAATGTCCTCCAGGTCTGGCCGCACTTTTCAGGTCTCCCCTGCATGGAAGCATTCCCAAATGGCATGGTATGCACAGCAAAGACTCAGGGAACACCCTCTGTGAGCCAGGTCTCCTCCATCACTCACCACCTCCCACAGCCTTGTGAAGTGGCTCTGATGCCCACCCTCCCTTTACAGACAGGGCTTTGAGACACAGAGACATCATAGCACTTGCCCGGTGACACACACACAGCTCATGGTGGTCACAGCTAATGGTGAGGTGCGCACCTTGGGTCCTGTGAGTGTGTGATTCATGCCTGCAGGAACTTGGGAAGTGGGCTCCTTTCAATAAAGAAGAACACCAGGATTGGACCCCAAGTTCAGGTCCATTCCTGTAACCACCTCTCTCCACCCTGCTCGAAGACTGAGGCCTGTGGGAAACTCCCAAGGAGCCCCGCCCCCCACTTCCTTGCTCACTGCTCGCACCCCCCTCCAGTTTACTGCCAGTGACATTCAGATAAATGGCTCCTGTCAGCCTCAGTCCCACAGAAAGGCAGTGCCGGGTGATGTATGGCACCAGTGCTCAGTTCCAAGGGGGTGCTCCCCACCCCAGCAGCCCCTGACCCTGGACCACAGCTGGGCTTTGGGCTTTCCTCCTGCCCGGCCCTAGGGATGAGGCTTCTGTCGGATGCCATTATGGGAGTCTTTAATCACAAGCTTTAGGAACCTCTTCTATCTCCCCCAAACCCTAAGCCAGCCCTCCCCTTGTCTGCTCTACTGCTGTTGCCTTGGATCTTCTGGGGCTTAGGAGTCCAACAAGGTTGGCTCAGGGAGAGAAGGTCCATCATCGACCAGCAGAGAACTCCAACGGGGGGAGCCACTGAGAGCCTGGAGCACTGGAACCAGCAGCCACCCTGAAGGGTCGATCAATCAGACTGGTCCTCTTACCACTAGAATACCCTCTCCTGATTCTACCAGCTGCCAACTTTGTCAGTAAAACAAGAGACAGCTGCCACTTTAGCGTGTCAAGGGTTTTATGAGGTGCAAGCCCCTACCAGGATATTAAACACAGGCCCAAAGTTTTCAATCACACATGATACAAAATCACATATGATGTTAACAGAATGACTGGTGTGAGCCTCAGGGGTTTCTGGGGACCCACCTCTAGCATGTTAAAACTCACACCATCAAGAGTGACTCTCAGCCCTTGAGACAAGCACCCCAGAACCTCCACTTTACCTTCACAGACCAACAGCTAAGACAAAAAGAGCCTCTTGCTTGTCCAAAGGCACGGCGGCCAGTGAGTTTTAGGACTGGGCTCATGCCTGGGTGAGAGGGCACCAGAGTCCCCTACTTTAACTACCACAGAGGCAGCAGGCGGAGCTGAGATGCAAATCCAGTGCGGGGAGGAGCTAGTTCAGAGGATAAGCCACGTCCCATGTGATCATAAAGACTGGACTTGGGGTTCCCTGGCACCCACGTACAAGCCGGACAGGCATGGAGGCTGTGAAGGCGTGTATGTTTGCCCAGCGCTCAGAGGTAGAAATGGGCCCCTAAGAACAAGCCGGCAATTTGTCAAGAGAGAGACCCTGCTTCAGTAAATAGAGAGCAGTCAAAAGAAGACACCCAGGGTCGACCTCTGGCTTCTCTACACACGTGGCTTCTCTACACACATATGCATACAAACAGGACGCACAAACACACATGCAAAAAAGAAAGTTTGAGTCTATAGTATAAAGTACTTACTGCTGGCCTGGGGTCAGCAGACAGCCAGATCCCATAGCCTGATCTGTGGAAGACAGACGGCTGATCCTGTACCTCACTGGGCATCCTTCCTGGCACAGGTGGATATGAGCAAGCTTTAAGACGTTTGTATAGCTTTAAACTTGCTGGTGAGGACAGGCATGTCTGCACGTGTGCAGCGTTTGCCCGGTGTGTCTTGTCCTTCCTCGGGGTTAACTGAGCACCTACCAGGCATCCATGCTGTGCTGGTGGGAAGGTGAAACTTGCAAGTCACTCCGAGACAGTCTCAAGGGCTCCTGGTGGGCCCGGAAAACAGAAATGCACTGTAGGTAATCCAGAGGTCAGACTCCTGGCTTCCTGCCCACTATGCTAAAGCCCACAGTGCCCCAGGGAGAAAAACTAGGCTCTGAGGCCACGGGAGCCAACTAGACTGTCACACCTGCACTTCGTGGAGGGTTTTGCCTCAAAAGCAGCCTTGAGGTTAATACAAATTGGTGGATCTGTCAACACTCTCATCCCTTGACGTGTGGGTTCGACACTCTGTCTTGGGTCACTGGTGGGCCTACATCTGTCACATACCGGGACACTCTGGCTCTCTTCCTGCTTCAGGCCAATCCTCTTTTCAACACCCTCTCTTGTTAGAACACCCACCAGCCCCACAGCAAGCAAGGACCACTTCCAACCTCGTTTAATAGATAGGGATAACGTGGCTCAGAGAGGTTGAGCCACTCCTTAGAGGATGCAGAGCTAGGTCTCCATAACCACCCTTCATACCGCTTTATGATATCAGAACCTCAGGAGTCCAATGTCCCTGATGCCCAGGTGGCAGCTGTCCAGGGCTTCTTCAGTGATCTAAGAGGCTTGTGACGTTTCCTCACCCTGTGTGCTCCCGCACAGTCAGGACCTGTTATCTGTTTTGCACATGGCTTGCGCCCGTCAGGGTAATGGACTGTGCTTGTCCTAGCAGAGGTGGCCTCTGGCAGGGATGATGTATGAGGCGCTATTGTTTGATATGAATGCATTAGGCGACATTCCCGATAAAGACTTTACCAGCAGAACCATGTGTGCTGGCAGCAGTCCCCACGGAGGGAGAGGCAGGGGCAGAGGCAGAGGGAGGCCACCTTGGGAAGCAGACACACTGGGTTGGATGGGCTTCCACAACTTCTGGGTCCTGAGCCCATCAGGCAGTAGGGTCAAGCTCCACGGGCCTCACTCTCAGAACATCAGAAACCAAAAGGACTGAGTCCTGGGCTCCCAAATCTTCAGAAACAACGTCTCCTGGGGGAAGTATTCTGGGAAGAGATGGCATCACTGGGCCTTCTGGATTTGGTTCCCCCAGTGAACCTGACACCAGTGGTTTGCACCAAAGGATCTTCCTGTGATCCCTGGGACCCTGCTGCTTAAAATTCCTCCTCACCGGAATACAGAAACAACATCTACCCCCCCTCCCAAGGTCCCTACAGCAAGCTGGGGTGCTATTAGGCCAAAGTTCAGTCAGAAAATGTGCTTCCTTACAGAGCATAGGTGAGGGGTGCCTACAGGAGTGTGGATGCTCCCCAAAGGCCTAACTAAAAAGCCCTGGCCTAGCAGGGATGGCTCCCTTCACAACCTTCCGCAACCTCTGCACTCCTCTGCACATGGAGTCCCAGCTGTGTCTGGCGCTGTCTTGGGCTGGAGCTCAGTGGTTCCCCAAGCTGGAGGCATACAGGAGGGGAGGAGCAGAGAGAAAGCAAACACAGGCCCAAGCGCCAGGTGTTGGTAGAACGTTGCTAAGTAAGAGAACTTAGACAAGCAAGAGGCCGAATTTGCTTATCTTCTTCCCATTCTGATGTGGCTGAGTTTTGTCTGGGAAGACAGAACAGCTTCTGCTGTATAACGTAGAGGTCACAGCCAAAGCCACACGACCTAATGTGACACCTGCTTACAATCCCTCTGGGTATATGCAGCCACCGGGGCCAAAGTGTGTTCTCAAATCCGACTGCCATGGGGGCGGGGGCGGGAGCGGGCAGGCGGGGGCAGGCATCCCTATACTTGAATGATGGACTCTATTCTTCAAGGAGGAAGGACATCTCATATCATGCAGAGGACTCCCCTAGAAGGAGATCTCCAGTCTCCCAGGCTCAGTTTCATGTCTTCTCGCCACCACCACCGCTGCGTTGCAAAGGCACGCCAATCCTGTACAACACGGGCGTGTCAGAATTGCTCTCAGAAGGATTGGGCTTGTCTGCATGTCTTGTCACCAGTGTCATCCACGCCAACACTCTTCCCACGCTTCCCATGCACGCACGCATGCATGCATGCATGCACGTGCTCTCGCGCCCTCGAGACAAGTGCTCTACTGCTGACCCCCAGTCCCGGCCCTAAGCTGTCAACTTGCTATTTGGCATTTTGGGGTATTAGGCGGAGATGTGAACAGATGCCGATTTACTCTGTACAGGAAACCACTAGCAAGCAAGGAAACGTTCCCAAGTCTGGTTTGGTGAATCAATGAGTCTATTGAAGTTGCTTGCGGCATGCTGGAGTCCCTGCCCAGCTAGTAGTCAGCTCCTCCAGAGAGTCCTGTCCGCCCCCCGCCCAGCAATCGCTGGCTGCCTATAGAACACAGGGAAGGGGCCTTTTGGGCCTTTCAAGTTTCTTATAACGTTTTATAGCTTTCCTGGGAGTTATTTGAGTCTACACCCCCCACCCCGCCCGTTCCCTACAGAAGAGAATAATGTTTCAGAGGAAATCGCTGTGCAGTGGAGGTTTGGATCAGAGGGGACAGGCTACCCCTGCTCTGAAAACCTTCCCTGTGGCATTTGTGTTGAGGAATAGATGAAGTGAAACAGAACACCAGCAAGGCAGGCTGACAGGAGGCTGGCGTGATGCAGGGGGATGACCTTGACAGTGCTGGTGGGAGGTGGTGGGATTTTGGATGTCAGCAGGAGGTGGTGCTGACAACATGCTGCTGGAGTGATCCTGTGGTGGAAGACAGGGGCTGAGAATAAGGAGGATGGAGTGGAGGATATGGAGGATGAAGCTGAGAACATGGAGGATGGAGCTGAGGATATGGAGGATGGGGCTGAGGATATGGAGGATGGGGCTGAGGATATGGAGGATGGGGCTGAGGATATGGAGGATGGGGCTGAGGATATGGAGGATGGGGCTGAGGATATGGAGGATGGGGCTGAGGATATGGAGGATGGGGCTGAGGATATGGAGGATGGGGCTGAGGATATGGAGGATGGAGCTGAGGATATGGAGGATGGAGCTGAGGATATGGAGGATGGAGCTGAGGATATGGAGGATGGAGCTGAGGATATGGAGGATGGAGCTGAGGATATGGAGGATGGAGCTGAGGATATGGAGGATGGAGCTGAGGATATGGAGGATGGAGCTGAGGATATGGAGGATGGAGCTGAGGATATGGAGGATGGGGCTGAGGATATGGAGGATGGGGCTGAGGATATGGATGATAGAGCCATTGGGGACCAAGAAGAGAAACACTGGGAAGGAGCAAGAGAGGGCTGGGGTCAGCTGGGGTCAGCTGGGGTCAAGCTGGCAATGCCTGTGCTGGCGAACACTGGGTAACCAGCTAAACCTGTATATCTGGAATTGGGGTTGGGATGGGAATAGAAACCACACGGAGGACAGCTGGACACACAGAAGCATTTGAACGCTTGGCTCCCAGTTTGTGATGATGTTTTCTAGGAGGGGGTGGGCTCATTAGAGAAAAGATGTCACAGGCAGGCTTTGGGGGTTTAAAGGTGGCCATTTCTTTCTTTTTAAAAAAAGATGTATTTATTTTATGTATATGAGTACACTGTAGCTGTACAGATGGTTGTGAGCCTTCATGTAGTTGCTGGGAATTTTTTTTTTTTTTAGGACCTCTGCTCGCTCCCATTGTCTACCCCCCTCCCCCATCTGCCCTGCTCACTTCAGTCAACTCTGCTCGCTGGGTCCCTGCTCAGTCTGGAAGATTTATTTATTATTATATCTAAGTACACTGTAGCTGTCTTCAGATGCAACAGAAGAGGGTGTCAGATCTCATTATGGGTGATTGTGAGCCACGGTGTGGTTGCTGGGATTTGAACTCAGGACA
Source organism: Mus caroli (assembly GCF_978045245.1). Classification (NCBI taxonomy): domain Eukaryota; kingdom Metazoa; phylum Chordata; class Mammalia; order Rodentia; family Muridae; genus Mus; species Mus caroli. Next base: position 118,665,268 of record NW_028227259.1, on the reverse strand, counting down.
TCTGGAAGAGCAGTCGGTGCTCTTACCCACTGAGCCATCTCTCCAGCCCAAGGTAGCCATTTCTAATCATATTCTTGCTCTCTCTCCCCCCCCTCCCTGTTTTGTGCTTGTGGTTCATGATATGATCCTTCAGCTTCTTGTACCTGGTACCAGGCCTGTCGCCTGCTGTCTCTGCTCCAATCAGTGTGGACTCTAGCACTTAAGGAAACCCAAATGCACTCTTTTCTAAGTTGACTTGCCATCGTGTTTGATCACAACAACAGGAAAGCAGCTGGTCTGGCTAGGCATGAAACCCAGGGCTTCTGTGTGTGAGATAAGCACTCTGCTACCTCCCCAGCCCACAGCCTCTTTTGCTAGGCTCCAGGCCAGACAATGAAGACAGCTGAGGGTGCCTGACTCCCGGACCTCTGAATGGCCCCAGCCCTCCGTTTTCTCATCTATAAAATGTGGGTATTTTAAAGCACCCTCAGAAAAGGTATGGTCAAGAAAGGCAAGGTGGTGTTCAGGACCAGCCATAGTGACAGGCCTTTCTTCCCAGTCCATCTTGGCTGGCTCAGAGACTTCAAACACAGCAGGAAAAACCTGGAAATGTATGAGGCCACACTTGGCTCTCTCTGTACTCCCCACTCCCACCCTGCACCCTTTGAGTGGCCACCAAGCCCCCGGCCTTGCCCTCAGGTCCCCTCTACTGCCTTCTTGCCTGTCTCTCCCTAACCCTGCCATCTGGCGCGCCACATCCAGCATCCAGGAAGTCTCCTTGCCCCAGGGAGCTTCGTGCCAGGAGTTCAGCCATGTTCTATCACAGAATCTTCCAGAGATAAAGCCATAGGATCCGTGGGGATTTCAGACCTGTAGCTGTCCACCCTGCCCACCCAAAACCCACCCCAGGGCTCATCAGAAACAGGCTACACAGAGTATGGCTGCAGATGTGATTCTTGAAGTTAATTTATACCCCATTTACACAGGCTCCAGATACCAGAGATCCTGGGCAGATTTATCTGAATGCCAAGGGAGAGAGGGGAGGAAGGGCTGGGGCTGAGCCTGGGCCCCTTCCACCCAGCCACTTCTTCTCCCTGGTCCATCTCTGAAGACAGCAATCCATAGATACCCTAGCACTCACTGTTCCTTCCCTGAACCCCAGCCCTTGCACCCCAAAACTTCCACAGTTGAGTCACGGATGGCAGGCATTCTAGGAACAGCAATCCCATGAACTGGTAGCTCCTGGGCACGTAGGGTCTGACTCAGTGCTTCTAGGATTGTGTGACAGTCAACTGTCCGCTGACCTCTGTGGATAGAACTGAGTCCTCAGGAGCATGTGGTGAAGCCCACAACCCAGAGAATGGAGCCTTAATTGGAGATGCAGCTGCCCTTGGTTTCAGGGATGGAGAGGCCTTCCCCTCAGAGGTAATTAGTGAGGACCCTAAACTCACCCATGGGATCAGAACCCCTTTAAGAGACCTCAGAGTCAAAGGTGAGGCTTGTTTGTCCTCCTGTCCTTCTGCCATGGGAGGACACAGTGTCTCCTCCTTTAGAGAATATACCACGTCACTGTCCTGCACACAGAGAATGGGCTATCTCCAGACCACACTGGCCATGCCTTGGTCCCAGCTTTCCCAGCTGTAGAACTGAAAGTCGCACCTTCCCATCCTCTCCCTGTCAGTTCTCTGGTCTGGGCCTCTTTGTCATGTGGCATGTGCTCACTGCCATGATCTGAGGAGCTGGGACAGAGTTAAGACAAGACCCAGCGGCAAGCATCTCTTCAAGAGAAGGGGAACTGGGCATGACACACATACCTCGAATCCCAGCATTCAGGAGGCAGAGGCAGGTGGATTGTTATGAGTCTGGGGTCAGCCTGGTCTACATAATGAGTTCCATGCTAGTCAGGGCTACATTGTGAGACTCTGTCTCGAAGGAAGGAAGGAAGGAAGGTAGGAAGGAAGGTAGGAAGGAAGGAAGGAAGGAAGGAAGGAAGGAAGGAAGGAAGGAAAAAAGGAAGGAAAAAGGAAGGAAAAAAGGAAGGAAGGAAGGAAGGAAGGAAGGAAGGAAGGAAAAAAGGAAGGAAGGAAGGAAAAAAGGAAGGAAGGAAGGAAAAAAGGAAGGGAAGGGAAGGGAAGGGAAGGGAAGGGAAGGGAAGGGAAGGGAAGGGAAGGGAAGGGAAGGGAAGGGAAGGGAAGGGAAGGGAAGAGAAGGAGTTAGACATAGAAACCTGCTCCCCATGATGACAGACTCAGTTTCAGGGGAACACCTGCCACCAAAGAACCCCAAGGATTTAAAAAACAATTAGGGGCTGGAGAGATGGCTCAGCGGTTAAGAGCACTGACTACTCTTCCGAAGGTCCTGAGTTCAAATCCCAGCAACCACATGGTGGCTCACAACCACGTGTAATGAGATCTGATGCCCTCTTCTGGTGTGTCTGAAGACAGCTACAGTGTCTTATACCTGTCCCATACCCCACATATGCTCAAAAAAGAGGTGTGGGAAGTCCTGTTGAAGCAGATTTTAGCCTTCCTCCTATTCATGACCCCATCTGTCCATGGACTCTCTAGGGACCCAAGGGAACCCAGTGAATGCAACAGGAACACAGAGCAAACACTGACCGATGGTACATCAGAAGGTTTACAGGACCAGGGGTGGTGGTACAGGCCTTTAACTGATCCCAGCACTTGGGAGGCAGACACAGGTAGATCTGTGAGTTCTACCTATCAAAGGCCAGTTTGATTTATATAGTACGACCGTATCTCCAAGAAAACCAAAAGGGTCTATATGTGTGTGTGTGTACACACATCTGTTTCTATATATAATTTTCCATTTATTAATGATGAAAACAGATTTGCATACTCACCAGATGGATGCACTTATTTTACATAAAGATTTGTTGGTTGGATATTTGATACTGTGGGATCTTCAACATTTTTCAGAGTTAATCAATGTTTTCTAATTTAAAAACAAAAAAGGAGACGAGCTGGATGGTTTGATGTCAACTTGACCCAGGCCAGAGCCACCTGATAGGAGGGAACATCAATTGAGAAAATGCCTCCATAAGATCAGGCCGTGGGGGGCTGGTGAGATGGCTCAGTGGGTAAGAGCACCCGACTGCTCTTCCGAAGGTCCAGAGTTCAAATCCCAGCAACCACATGGTGGCTCACAACCATCCTTAACGAGATCTGGTGCCCTCTTCTGGAGTGTCTGAAGACAGCTACAGTGTACTTACATATAATAAATAAATAAATCTTTAAAAAAAAAAAAAAAAAAAAAAAAAAAGATCAGGCCGTGGGCAAGCCTGTGGGGCATTTTCCTAGTTAGTGATTGATGGGGAAGGGCTCAGCCCATTGTGGGTGGGGCCAGCCCTGGGCTTGTGGTCCTGGGTTCTATAAGAAAGCAGGCTGAGCAAGCCATGAGGAGCAAGCCAGTAAGCAGCATCCCTCCATGGCCTCTGCATCAGTCCCTGTCTCCAGGTTCCTGCCCTGTGTGAGTTCCTGCCCTTACTTTGTTCAGTGATGAACAGCAATTTAGAAGTGTGAGCTGAGTCGGGCATGGTGGTGCACACCATCAATCCCAGCACTCGGGAGGCAGAGGCAGGTGGATTTCTGAGTTCGAGGCTAGCCTGGTCTACAGAGTGAGTTCCAGGACAGCCAGGGCGATACAGAGAAGTCCTAACTCGAAAAACCAAACCAAACCAAACCAAAAAAAAAAAAGTGTGAGTGGAATAAACCCTTTTCTCCCCAGCTTGCTTTTGGTCATGGTGTTTCTTTACAGCAGCAGTAACCCTGGCTAAGTCAGGGCAGTTGGTTATGTATACTTGTGTGGGCATGTGTGCACCCTGGTACATATGCAATGGTCTGAGGAGAACTGGGGAATTGTTTCTCTCCTTCTGCCATGTGGACTCTGGGGCTCGAACTCAAGTCATCAGGCTTAGAGGCAAGTGCCTTCATCCACTGAGCCATCTCACCCGCCCAGGGGTTCGGTTTTATAACCGTCAGTGCTGAGAACAACCGCTTCACACGAACATACTAGCTCAAGACGGCAGAAGTACGGAGCAAACTCTATGCCATTTCAGGAACTTCTGGGAATTCTGTCCGCATCCCGAGCCAAAACTCAGTTAACGTGTTTACTTTAAATGAGGCTCAAGTCAGCAACTCAAATAGTAGGTTGGTTTTTTTTTTTTTTTCTTCTTTCTTTAAATCACACATTCTAACACAAGCTAATCCCAAGACAGACTAATTTGATACTTGCAGACTGAGGAGCGGCGGTAGGAAAACATGAAAAGTCTGTTTTCTGTAATTAAACCTCGGTGTCTGTTCGTATACGAGTAAAAAGCCATTGCGTGTGCGGTGAGAACGCTAATTCACAACATACGACGCTCTCAAGTCTGAGCTGGGGCAGTTGGGGCAGTGCCTGCTGGTGCGTCCGTCCGCAGAGTAGAGGGTGTGCTAGTGGTATTGTGCTCCCAGCCAAGGAGTGACTCAGGGTGGGTGGGTGCTTTGCTTGCCGTTGCCAGGGTGTAACACAGAGAAGCAGCAAGTTGGTGGAGAAACAGATCTATTTGGCTTACAGATTAAGGTCCCTCATTGGAGGCAGCCAAGGCATGAACTGCAGGCAGGAAGCGGGAAGCAGGAACTGAAGCCAAGACTATGGAGGAACACTGCTTCCTGGCTTGTTCTCTGGCTTGCTCAGCTCACTTTCTTATGCAACCCAGAACCACCTGCCCAGGAGTGGTACCACCCAGAGTGGGCTGGGCTCTCCCACACCACACCCGAGAAAACGTTCCACAGATGTGCCGGTAAGATGGCGGCAACTTCCCACCTCAGCTCCTTCCTCGCAGGTGACTAGTTTGTGTCAAATTGAAAAAAGTAACCAGCATTTAACCACACTCTATCAACATTTGTGCTTATAGCACAGGGAAGCGGAGTCCTCACCACCACCAGCCCCTCCCCAACAAGGAACCGGCTCTTTGAAACCAATGGAGACTGTTGCAGAAAACCACAACCAATCAAAGTTTAGACATGGAGCAGGGTCTCACTGGTTACATCCACAAAACACCCCTGCACCTAGGGATCATTGCAGAAGAGGGAGGGGAAAGATTGTAAGGGCGAGAGGATTGGGAGTTTGCTGTGAGGCTGTCTCCTGGTAACATCAGGAGCTACACCTGTTGAATCTCACCAAGTCAGCCTTGAAAACATACATACACGTGACCTTAGACGACATACAGACGGAGCAGGTTGTTTTAAGGCACGCACACAAGCAATAACAACTTTTTAAAAGATTTACTTATTTATTTTATGTGAGTATAGTGTTGCTGTCTTTAGACTCACCAGAAGAGGGCGTCAGATCTCATTACAGATGGTCGTGAGCCACCACGTGGTGGCTGGGAATGGAACTCAGGTCCTCTGGAAGAGCAGTCAATGCTCTTAACCACTGAGCCATCTCACCAGCCCCACAATAACAATTACTTAAAAAAACAAAAAACAAAAAACAACAACAACAAAAAAAAACGGGCAGTGGGGCACATGCCTTTAATCCCAGCACTCGGGAGGCAGAGACAGGCAGATTTCTGAGTTTGAGGCCAGCCTGGTTCTCGAAAACCAAAAAAAAAAAAAAAAAAAAAAAAATGAGGCCATGACTTTGAAGGGTGGGGAGGGGGCACACAGGACTGTTTGGAGGGAGGAAAGGGAAGAGGGAAGGGGGGAATGTTGTAATTTAATTATAATCTCAAAGAAAAAAATTATAAAAACCTAACCAGTACAAAATCCAACATGTCTCCTGCCACTTCCAGGTCTGTGGTCTTCTGGCTCCCATGCTCACCTGCCCTGTCTGTCCCCTTGGATCAGCAAGGACTGCTGAGAGAAGCCGCCATCTGGACCCTGGGACACACCCCTGTGGGGCACGAGCCCCAACTTCCACTCTCTGTTCTCTCTCCAGCTGACTCAAGAGGCCTTTTCCCTGTCCAGGGCTTCTCAACGAAAAGGGGCAATGACGTGCTGACACCTTAATTACAGCCACTGTCACACGGAGTAGCTGGAATTGTCTGATGATCCCTTGAGAGGCTGCATTTAAGGTCCCGTCAGAGTCCTTGATTCCCTGTGGCAGGCTGGATGGGGGAGGACACATAGGAGCATCCACTCCGCTCAAGCTGTGGAGACACCTGCTGATGGTTCCCCTTACATTCCTACCCCTTACATTCCTATGATTATGGACTGGGAGCCTGTTGGAGGAGACATGAGAGGCTAGTCTGCCCGCCTGTCTGCCTGTCCCTTCTGTACCCATGCCTGCACAACAGTTGCCTGAACACCCCCATCTGCCACTGCCAGGCTTCCTGCGGCAGTTCTGGAGGTCCCATCTGGAGATGCTCTGTCCTGCTGGGTAGGGACACGTGTGTGACCCCAGAGCTGCCCTCCATCGCAGCATCAGGAGAGTATGCCATCTTCCCACTTTACAGATGCTCCTAGCATATTCCAGATGCTCGCCGCCCTGGCTCTCCTGCTGTAGAGGGGGCAGAGCAGGGAGCCTGGTCCTGGAACAGCAGAGTCAGCTCACAAGGTTCTAGGACCTGTTCAACGTCTCTGGATCTCTTCCAGCAGGGAGCAGGCAAAGGCAGCAGGGCCTCCCTGTAAATAAGTTCCAAGTGCAGGAGATAAAAAGATCTGAAATCCCGGGCAGTGGTGGCACATGCCTTGAATCCCAGCACTTGGGAGGCAGAGGCAGGCGAATTTCTGAGTTCGAGGCCAGCCTGGTCTACAGAGTGAGTTCCAGGACAGCCAGGGCTACACAGAGAAACCCTGTCTCGAAAAACAAACAAACAAACAAACAGATCTGAATCCTTTTGCATTAGCTGCGTTCACATTTTGCAAGTTGAAGGAGATCCAGGAAACTCTGGTCCTTGGCAGACCTCAGCCACTTTCGATAGCAAAGAAGAAAAAAAAAAAAAACAACTGCATTTCTCACACAGGAACTCACATCCACAGGCAACACCTGGAGGAGGCAGGGCTGGGCTCTGTCCTGCACACTGGGCCTGGTTCATGGGCTTGATAAGAGACTTCACATTCAAGCCTCGGATCTCTCATCATGGGATGAGTTGCATCAGTGACACATCTCTTCTGGGGCCTCCAGAGAGTGCCCAGGGAGCCTGGCTCTCTTCAACCCATCCTTGCTGACTGGCCCAGCATTCCAGGATTCTTCCCACGAGTGGCAGAGCCCAGTGGCTCCCAGAGAGCCTTCTCCCTCCCTTGTAGCCTTGCCATTTCCAGCATCCCGCAGAGGCTCTGGGATGCACCCTTGACTGTGACTGTTCAGCAGATGAGGAAGCTGGAGCTCAGACGTGAGCAGGCTTGCTTAGACACCACAAGTGTGGTTGTTTGGGTGGAAATGGACTCTAAAGGCTCACAGGAGTGGCACTATTAGGAGGTGTGGTCTTGTTGCAGGAAGTGTGTAACTAGGGGCAGAGCTTTGAAGTTTGAAATGCTCAAGCCAGGCCCAGGGTCATTTTCTTCTCCTGCTGCCTGCTGGTCCAGATGTAGAACTCTCAGCATCTCCAGCACCACGTCTGCCTGTGTGCTACCATGCTTCCCGCCATGACAGTCACTGAATAAACCTCTGAACTGTAAGCCAGTCCAGCTCAGTTCAATGTTTTCCTTTATAAAGAGTTGCTGTGGCCATGGAGTCTCTTCACAGCAATAGAAACCATAATTAAAACCATGAGTGACCCCCCCGCCAGACCTCTGCTGACCATCAGAGCCCCCAGTCAGTGCACACCCCTCACCACCTGAGGAATTGTGAGCTGGCAAGATGCTGTCACAAAGCCCAAGTCCACACCTCTACCCCTCCGGATGCATGTGGGAGAAGTCAAGGCCTGTTCCTATCCAGACTGGCATAGCACAGTCTCAGCAGCCTCAGCCATGAGAGAGAAACACAGCCAGAACCCAGATGTCAACCTGTGGAGGAACAGGCAAGCAAAACACAGCACAGCTATACCACATGGACATGAACCGGCCACAAACCAAGTACCAACGCAAATGGCAACAAGGTGGCCCTTTAAATGTCACGATCTAGAAAGTACCAGTCACACAAGGCCACACATGGTGTGTCCTTATCAGGAGACATTAAGGACTGGCAAACCCATAGAAAGACTGTTGGGAGCCATGTATATACACATGAATGAGGTTGGACTCGTGTGTGTGTGTGTGTGTGTGTGTGTGTGTGGCAGTGGAGGGGGGGGTTATAAAAATGATCTAAACATGGTTCCAGGCTAGCCTGAGCTACAGAGTGAATTCAAGGACAGCTTGCCTCAAAAAACAAAGAGTTGGGTGTAGTAGCACATGATACCCATCTAGCTGTTTTATCTGCCTATCTATCATCTGTCATCTATCTATCTATCTATCTATCTATCTATCTATCATCTATCTATCTATCTATCTATCTATCTATCTATCTATCATCTATCTATCTATCTATCTATCATCTATCTACTTACCTATCACCTATCTATAATCTCTCATCTACCTATCTATCTACCCATCTATCATCTATCTATCTATCTATCTATCTATTATCTATCTATCTATCTATTATCTATCTATCTATCATTTTTAAATTTTATTTTTGTGTTTTTTCTTTTTAGAGACAAGGACTCTCTGTGCATCCCAGGCTGCCCTGCACCCCCCTATATACATGATTGGTTTTGAACTCACAGAGATCTGCCCACCTCTGCCTCCTGATTTCATCTTTAATCCAGTACCCAGCAGGTGGATCTCTGTGAGTTCAAGACCAGCCTAGTCTACATAGGGAGTTCCAGCCAGCCAGGGCTACGTAATGAGACCACGTCTAAACAAAACAAACTGCACATGAACAAAGACTATATTCCCTCACAGAAACGTATCATAAAAGCTGGTGATGTAGTTCACCAGTGTGCACTCTATGGTGTATGAATATCTTAATAAAGCCACAGCAAAAACAAACCTCAGGGGGCAGGCTCCGGACCACTGCTAGGTGGCTCAGCAGAGAAAGGCACTTGCCATAAAGCCAGGAGGCCTGAGTTTCATCACTAGAGCCCACATAAAGGTAGAAAGAGAAAACTGAATCCACAACAGTAAACCCCATGCTTCGTTGGGGTCTCTATCGCTGTGATGGAATACTGTAGCCAAAGCAACTTGGGAAGACGGGGGTTTATTTGACTTACGCTGCTACAGCCCTGATCATCACTGGAGGAAGTTAGGGCAGGAACTCAAGCAGGGTAGGAACCTGGAGGCAGGAGCTGATCAGAGGCCATGGAGGGGTGCTGCTTACTGACTTGCTCTCCATGACTTGCTCAGCCTGTTTTCTTATAGAACCCAGGACCACCAGCCTAGGAATGGCCCCGCCCACAATGGGCAGGGCCCCCTCCATCAATCACTAATTAAGAAAATGCCCTACAGGCTTCCCAAGCCCATGTCAGGGAAGCATTATCTCAGTTGAGGTTCCCGTCTCTCAGATAACTTGGGCTGGTGTCAAGTTGACGTAGAACTTGCCAGAATAATTGATCCTGTGTCAACTTGACACACAAACACATCGCTGTTAAGCCACAACCTTTCCTTCCCACAACATCACAATATAAAATATTTTCAGCTTGAAAGTTCCACAGTCCTATGAATTCAGACACTTTAAGAATCCAGTCTCGCCGGGCGGTGGTGGCACACGCCTTTAATCCCAGCACTTGGGAGGCAGAGGCAGGCGGATTTCTGAGTTCGAGGCCAGCCTGGTCTACAAAGTGAGTTCCAAGACAGCCAGGGCTATACAGAGAAACCCTGTCTCGAAAAACCAAAAAAAAAAAAAAAAAATCCAGTCTCTTAAAAAGAAAAAGAAAACTAAAACAGAGTGTTATTTTTCAAACCCAAAGTCTCTCAACTGTGTGCTCCTATGAAATAAAATTAATTAAGTAAATACTTCAAGAGGGAAAAACCAGCCGGGCGTGGTGGCGCACGCCTTTAATCCCAGCACTTGGGAGGCAGAGGCAGGCAGATTTCTGAGTTCGAGGCCAGCCTGGTCTACAAAGTGAGTTCCAGGACAGCCAGGGCTACATAGAGAAACCCTGTCTCAAAAAAACAAAAAAACAAAAAAACAAAAAAACAAAAAAACAAAAAAAAAAAAAGGAGGGAAGAACCAGGGTATAGTCACAATTTGAACCAAGCAAAATCAAACTCCAACTGTAAATAATTCAATGTCTAATATCCGAGATCAACTCAAGGGACTTGAGTCACTTCTCTGGCCCTGCTCTCTGCAGCATACATGGCTTCTAGGCTCCCCTTGCCTCCCCTCCACTGCTGCTGTTGTTCTTGGGGGTCATCTCATGGCACTGGCGTCTCCAAAGTCCTGGGGCCTCTCACTACAACTGGGCTGAACCTTCACCAACAACCTCTCCTGGGCTTTCTTCAGGAAGCCCATCCCTGCCACACAGTGCCAAGCCTCAGTTGCTCTCCATGACCCCCTATGACCCCCTTCACGCCTTCAAAACCAGTCCCATCTGAGAGGCTCTTACACCTAACAGCTGCCAGCAGGAGGTGCGACATCTGACTGCCTCCGGAACACAGCGTGTGTGTGTGTCTGTGTGTGTGTGTGTGTGTGTGTGAGCTGACCCTGAGAAAACCCTTCCCAGGAGAGTTCACCTCAGTGTTTCCGGTCTCCTGTTCATCACAGCTGACCCTTCAGCTCCAGCTAACCAGAACCACGGATTCTTCACACAGAAGGCCCGGTAGAGTCTTTGTTTCCTTCTGAAACTCCACAAGTCAGGCCTCCACTCTCAACTGTCTCATCTTCCAGGCTGCCACAGAACAGCTCAGTGAGCTCTCAACACTCGGTGGCTTTTCAAGGCCAAAGTTCCAAAGTCCTTCCCCAGCCCTTCCCAAAACAACCTGGTCAGGTCTGTCACAGCAACATGCCACTACCTTGGTACCAAGTTGCTGATGCAAAGGCCCCGGAGGAGTACTGCTTGCTGGCTTGCTCACAATGGCTTGCTCAGCCATTCTTATAGAACCCAGGAACACCAGCCCAGGGATGGCTCCACCCACAATGGGCTGGCCCCACCCACAATCAATCACTAATTAAGAAAATGCCCTACAGGCTTGTCTATCACCCAGTGATGGTTTGTATATGCTTGGCCCAGGGAGTGGCACTATGAGGAGGGGTGGCCCTGTTAGAGTGGGTGTGGCCTTGTTGGAGTAGGTGTGCTACTGTGGGTGTGGGCTTTAAGACCTTCATCCTAGGTGCCAGGAAGTCAGTCTTCTGCTAGCAGCCTTCAGGTGAAGATGTAGAACTCACAGCTCCTCCTGCACCATGCCTGCCTGGATGCTGCCATGTCCCCACCTTGATGATAACGGACTGAACCTCTGACCCTATAAGCCAGCCCCAATTAAATGTCCTTATAAGAGCTGCTTTGGTCATGGTGTCTGCTCACAGCAGTAAAACCCTCAGACATGTCCTATCTTATACAAGCATTTTCTTAATTAGGATTCTCTCCTCTCAGGTGAATTTAGCTTATGTCAAGTTGACATGAACCTATCCAACACACCCCAGTATACTTGGGGAGATAGTGCCCTGCCTAGTCTCTCATACATACTCTGCAGGCCACCTGAAGCAATCCCGGGTCTCTGACAGCCCCACCAAAGCCAAGTAGGCTGTGCCATAGCCGCATAGCCATGAAGCCATAGTGGAGAGCCTCGAGGAACATCTCTGAGTTCTCTTTGTCACTCTGACTTCATGCCCTGTCCCTTCGCCCAGAGTCTACAATGGTCCAGGTTGTGCTGGGTCTACAGACATAGCAGGAAGCCAGACATCCTCTGACTTCCAGAGTTGGATGCAGAGTTGGAGGTAGTGTGTGTCAACGTGCCTGTGGGGTCAGGGTAAAGTCTTAGGGTCGTCTAGATCAAGTTGGCACGTGGTCAGGTCTGCGGGGCATTGTCTAGACTGCTAACTGACTTTGAGAGAGCCCTGACTTGGAACTTCCTACCTGGCCTTAGGGAAGGTCCCTGAGCCCCCCTCCCTTGCCCAGCCAATTAATGTACAGGTCACCAGAACCACCAATCATTACATGCCTAGTTGCTGTTGCTATACTCCGCCCTCAAAACTGTATAAAAAGGGCGTGGTGGCGCATGCCTTTAATCCCAGCACTCAGGAGGCAAAGACAGGCAGATTTCTGAGTTCGAGGCCAGCCTGGTCTACAAAGTGAGTTCCAGGACAGCCAGGGCTATACAGAGAAACCCTGGCTCGAAAACAAAACAAAACAAAAACAAACAAACAAACAAACTGTATAAAAAGCTCACGAAAGAGACATCGTCACCTCTCCTTTGGGTGCAGAACAACCCCCAGCTAGAAAAATTTATGCTAGAAATCTATTTATGCTAGAAAAATAAACTTCTTGCTTTTGCATCAAACTCCATTCTCGAGTCTCAGTTGGGGTGGGGGTGGGGGTGTCTCCTGGTAGCTAAGGCTCACTTTGAGTCTTACAACATAGGAAGACCCAGCCCACAGTGGGTGGCACCATTCCCTAGGCAAAGGGTCCTGAACTTTTGAAAGAGGGGAGAGGGCTGCCTGAGTGCAAGCAAGCAGCAAGGGTAACTTCACTCTCTCTTCTCTCTTGGCTGTCGTTGTGATGAGTAGCTGCTGGCCTTTCTGCCCTGACTGACGTCTCTGAAATGATGGACTGTAACTTGGAACAGGAAGCCAAATAAATCCTTTCTTTCCTATGTTTTTGCTGTTGTTTTGGTCAGGGTGTTTTTGTTTGTTTGTTTGTTTGTTTGTTTCAGCAGTAAGATCCCCAGCCTTGGGATGAAAGGGCAGGGAGAAGCAATGTGGAGTAGCCCCTGGCCAGGCCGACTGCCCTCACGAGGCTCTGGACATCATCTTGACTACCTCCCCTGCTCTGACAATCCTTCCTGGGCTGCTCTAGAGCGTGCCTGAGAGTATCTAGGAGCCCACCGCTGAGGTCCAGGGACCCAGGTTCCATCTCTGCCCTGCACATGCACAGTAACTGCTATCAGCAGGGGCAGAAGAGGTCAAGTTAGATTGTAACGAGACATCTCAGTTGTTATTTTAAAACTCCAGAATTTCCCGTGTCAGGGAGACCAGAGTGAAGACAGTAAAAGTTAATGGTTCCACCTGAGGAGCTGGGACCCTTTCCCTGCTAGATTTTAACAACATCGATCCGGCCGAGACAGGGACCCACGGCAGAGACGACATCAGGGCCCTGAATTATGAATATGAATCTGCCCCCAACTTCCTATTTTTAATTAAAAAGCCTTTTTTGCTAATTCCACTAAGCAAGGCAGCTATGGCTCCAGAGTCTCTTGTTCAAGGGTTTTAAATTATGAGCCGTAACTTCATCCCTTCAGGATAGAGTGCGGTACAGATAGAAATCCAGAGCCGTGGTCAGCAGAGACAAGGGATCCAGGCTCGGCGCCCCACCTTGCTCTGTGTTGGCACATGGGACATTATTGCACGAAGGGGCTCTGAGTCTTTGCTCTGTGTGGGGACTCACACCTACGAGATGTTCCCTGCTTGACTTCAGGGATTTCCATTAAACCTTTTGCCTCCCATTACCTCACCCTGAGAGATGTCCCTGACCACACTGATCTCGTATCCTTCCATTCCATTGGCTACCAAGACCTTAGCCGTCACACTCCTTCCGTCCCATTGGCTATTCAGACCTTAGCTGCCACCATCCTTCCATGTCATTGGCTACCCAGACCTTGGCCACCATCATCCTTCCATTTACTCGTCTATTCGCCCACCATCCACCCACCTGCCATGACTCCATCAGCTAACTCACCCCCCACCTCCACCCCCAATTCATTCTTCCACTCATCCATCTACCCGTCATCTATCTGCCTACTTAACCCACCTATACAGCCTGAAAAGGAGCCAGCAAAGCCAGCAAGCCTTACGACATTACTACTATAAGCAACTCCACACACCTCCCCTAGCAGATTCTCACAGAACGTCTGCCAGGTACAATCTATCCTGTCCGTTGTACAGGTGAGGAAAGCCTAGGCTCTCAGAGATTTAGATCACTCACCCGAAGGCCAGAAAATGGACGACTAGCTGCACGCTTCTAGACATAGCCATGGGACACTGATGGTGAGGTGTTTGCACCAGGAAAGAAAGACTAAACAATATCACATAGGTGAGTTCTCCATGACCCACCCCCTGGCTCATAGACCAGGCATCAACTGCCGTGTCGTCTCTTTCCTAGCGTGGTGCAGGAAATGGACAGTGCCCAGTACGGGGTGTCTGTCGTGCCCTCTGGGTAGCACAGTCTTCCTATTGTGTGGGAGAGGCAGCAGGTGGACTCCAAGCTGCTCCTGAAGCCTCGGGCCTGTCATCCAGCTTTGCCTGTTACCATTGTGTGGCTACAGGGGCCCTTTGTCCCCAGAGGGCTCCATCTCTCTGCTTGCCCCGGCCTCCTGTAACCCCAGTCATGTGGTTTACAGTCAAGATATAGGGAGATTCAGGATCAAGTAGGCAAGAACGCTGGCTTGGGAGTCCCATCCCCCTCTTGGAGCCTCGGTTTCCCCATCTGTAAAAGGGGGTGGTCCCTGCCATGTCTCATCCTTACTGATGATAAGGGTAAGGTACTTGAGGGTCAACCTCCAAGAGTGTGAGATTGGGCCAAGCTCTTTCTCTGTCTGCTGAGTCCCAGGCCCCGCCTCTCCTTTACTCCCCACCCCCATCCTTGCAAGCTGTTTCCCCATCTGCAATGGAGAAATAAAACAGAGCTTGTCCACAGGGATCAGCTTCGAGCTGTGCTTAGAAATGGCAGCTGCGGGCTGGTGAGATGGCTCAGTGGGTAAGAGCACCCGACTGCTCTTCCAAAGGTCCGGAGTTCAAATCCCAGCAACCACATGGTGGCTCACAACCATCCGTAACGAGATCTGACTCCCTCTTCTGGAGTGTGTGAGGACAGCTACCGTGTACTTACATATAATAAATAAATCTTAAAAAAAAAAAAAAAAAAAAAAAAGAAATGGCAGCTGCTAGCAAGGGGTCATGTCCTGCCTCTGCTCAGAGAACTCAAGCAACCTTCCTTCCTTCCTTCCTTCCTTCCTTCCTTCCTTCCTTCCTTCCTTCCTTCCTTCCTTCCTTCCTTCCTCCCTCCCTCTCTCCCTCCCTCCCTTCCTTCCTTTCTTTTCTTTCTTTCTTTTTCTTTTTTTTTGATTTATTTATTTTATGTCTGTGAGTACATTGTAGCTGTCTTCAGACACACCAGAAAAGAGAATCAGATCCCATTACAGATGGTTGTGAGCCACCATGTGATCGCTGGGAATTGAACTCAGGACCTCTGGAAGAGCAGTCAGTGCTCTTATCTGCTGAGCCATCTCTCCAGCAGCAACGAGCAATACTTCTAAGGCTGCACAGCAAGGGGAGTCTTTAGTCAGGTTTCCAGATCCTCTTCTGGAGGATCTCTCATGTCTCTATAATGGGGCTTCTTAACCTTTGTGACTTGAGAAACTTTCAAGGAACCCCAGGCACATAGGTACACAAATCAAACATTTGCTGATGAGAAACCATGACATCATTTTAAGAATTTATCAGTCTGCTGAAAAATTTTATCAAAGATTAAAGAAAATCTGCATATTAATAAGACGAATGAGTTCTTTGTGTTCTCTCTCACTTTCTTTAAAAAACCTGTCAAGCCATGTAGTGACAGTGCAGGACTTTGATCCCAGCACTTGGGAAATAGAGGCAGGCAGATCTCTGGGAGCTCAAGGCCAGCCTGGTCTACAGAGCTAGTTCTAGAACAGACAAGGCTACACAGAGAAACCCTGTCTCAAAAAACCAAAACCAAACAAATAAAAATCCCAAATCCATTGAATCCAGCTGTATTGACCGACTACTGTTGAGCATTGAGCCTGCCCTGGAGTGTAGTGGTCTTATCACTTATTACACATTTAGAGATCCCCCTTCCTGAAGCAACCAAATGCTCATAGTTCCTCAGCTAGAGGTGGGGCATTGTGACCACCTCCACTATTCTACACTGGGATTGTGTCTTGCTTGCTTGCTTGCTTGCGAGGGTACTGTGTATCTGGCATGTTCTCTGAGCGCTCATCTGCTGTGTCTGGAAGACAATTTCCTTGGAGATGCTCACCCCACCTGACTCCTGTAAAATCTTCTTTTCATTCCCATAGATATCTGAGCTTCCAGGGGCAGTGTGGGAGGTGTGCATCCTGTTCAGGGCTAAGCACATCACCGTCTATAGTTTTCTGTATAGTGACCAGTTGAGGGGTTCTGTCAATTGCCACCTACTGTGAGAACCTTTACTTAGACTCACATCTTCCATGTATTTTCTTTTTTTCTGTTTTGTTTTGTTTTTCGAGAAAGGGTTTCTCTGTGCACCCTTGGCTGTCCTGGAACTCACTCTGTAGACCAGGCTGGCCTTGAACTCAGAAATCTGCCTGCCTCCCAAGTGCTGGGATTAAAGGCGTGCGCCACCACTGCCCAGCCTTCCACATATTTTCAGTGTTCGATGCTGTTTCAGAAACATCGGAAGTTCTGTTTTAATCCCAAGCCAAATTTTATTGATAGTTGTGAGCCTTCATGTGGTTGTTGGGAATTGAATTTTTAGGACCTCTGCTTGCTCCAGTCAACCCTGCTCGCTTCCGTCAACTACGCTCACTCCGGTAGCTATCTCTAGCCCAACAGCAATTTTCTTTAAAACACATTTTGCTTGGGGCTGGAGAGGTGGCTCAGCGGTTAAGAGCATTGACTTCTCTTCTGAAGGTCCTGCGTTCAAATCCCAGCAACCACATGATGGCTCACAACCATCTGTAATGAGATCTGACACCCTCTACTGGTATGTGTAAAGACAGCTACAGTGTACTTATATATAATAAATAAATCTTAAAAAAAAAAAAAACATTTTGTTTAAGACAGGGTCTCCCTCTGTTGTCCTCAGGTGGGTCTAGAACTTACAATATTTCCCAGCTTGACCTGGAACTCACCGGGGAGTCCAAACTGATCTCAAACTTGTGATGGTCCTCCTGCCTCAGCTTTACAAGTTCTGGGGTCACAGGCCGGTATCACACCACACTGGAGCTTTGTTTTAACGTGTTGTTGAGATGAAGCCTCCAGGGAGCTATGGCCTCCAACCTTCAATGCCCTGGACTCCTGATCCTCCTGTCTCTGCCTCCCACCTACATAGCTCTGTATTGGCTCACAGCCCCCAGTTGAAGAGACTGGGCTCTGTGTATGAGCACTCTGGAAGTGGGGCCCTGATCTGAAGATGCCTTGCTTGGCTTGTGAGCTCAACTGGGATGGTTGTGATCCCCAAGAGCTGGAGCCAATGCTTGTAGGAGTGGAACAAAAGACAACATGGAGGTCTGAGGGAACCCCAGAGAGACGTCGGGTGTAGGAGTGGCAGGGAAGGCCAGGCAGTGGTGGTGCACGCCTTTGATCCCAGCACTTGGGAGGCAGAGACAGGCAGATCTCTGTGAGTTCGAGGTCAGCCTGGTCTACACAGTGAGTTCCTGGACAGACAGGGCTACACAGAGAAACCATGTCTTGGAAAACAAACAAACAAACAAACAAACAAAGGAATGGTGGGGAAGGGTCCAGTCTAAGATGGAGGACCCTGATGTTGCCCTGAAGGGAGAGGGTAGGAAAGAGAAGACAGGGTCACCCTGGTGCAGTCATCAGGCATACTCTGATGGTGGCATCCTCTATTGAGGGCTATCTTAGAACCTGGGCAGAGATTTGAGGGCTTAGGCAGTGGTCACTAGCCTCTGTGAGGACTCAGGGTATACTGGGGTTCACAGTTAGAGCCCACAGAGAAATAGCTCCACTTAGGCACATAAGGAGACTGGATGGTGTCATGGGTACATAGTAACTGTGTCACAAAGCCATGAACAGGCCACCCAGGCAGGGCCACAGAGAGAGAATCATATGGGTCATCAGATATCATGGAGACTGACAAATGGTCTCTCTCTCTCTCTCTCTCTCTCTCTCTCTCTCTCTCACACACACACACACACACACACACACACACACATACACTCATACACACACACACTCACTCGTGCACCACTCATCAGCAGACTGACCCTGATAAACAGTGTGATGCTGACCGTGAAATTTCACAGGGAACATGTCACCTGGTCTGACACACGGCATCCTACACATTTCTGGTCACAGACCCGGACAGTTCCTTGCAGATGTCACAGAGAGTCCTGGACCGGGTGAAATAATTACATCTGAAGGACATTGATTGGCTCTGTGGCCCCCACACAGCTACGCTGTTCTATTAACTTCCTGTGGTCAGATAGCAGTGCCACACTGGCCCTGATAAACTGTGTCACATTGTCAACAGAGTCATCTACCGGCGTGTGCTGAATGTAGGTACACGTGACTAGCAGGCGCTGTTCCGTAGCATCCTCGGGCATGCGCTCTCAGAATCCTAAGCATGCGCTCTCAGTTCTCATCCCATATAGATAAGACACCTTACTCCATCTATGCCCAGGGTCACACGCTCGTCCCCTTACTCCATGGGAACAGATCAGAAGGCTGAGACCTTCCATGGGGATCCAGATGTGGACTGGATCCTGGTATGTCCTTCTTTGGGTGTGTCTGGATTCTGGCGTCTCCTCTTTTAGGTGTGTCTTCTTGCTGTGTCTTTCTGCTGGGCCTTTGTGTTTTCCGTAGGGAGGAAACACGATGACTGCCCTCCATGTAGCTGTTTCTCTTCTCGTGTTAATTATGTTCCCCCCAAACCTGTTTGCAGTGTCCACTGAGGGACCCTGCCCATGGTTGGATTGGTTCTGGTTGAAAAATAAAGATGCTGGACAGCCAACGGTTGGGCAGAGCTGACAGAGGCGGGACTTTTAGGATTCCTGGGCAAGGGACAGAGAAAGGAGGAAGGAGAAAGAGATCTGCCATGCCTGGAGAAGGAGAACTAAGAGGCTGCATCTAAGAAAGTTCGGGACAGAGAGCACAGTCGCCATGCAGGAGTCGGGGAAATGCAATACACGTCTGGGTCTGGTGCAGCAAAGATGGAATAGAGGCTTTAATACATAATAAATCAGGAATATTGGGAGGTGGATTAGCCACTTGGAGGGTAAGAAATGGCCCAACCATTGAGTTGTTTTAGGCATATCAAAATATAAAGAGTGTGTATGTGTCTCTTTCCTGTTCTGGAATATAAAGCATTGGGGTAGATAGCAGGAACACGCAGCTGCTGCCACGATCAATTGAATAATATTAATTGGGTACAGCTACACCCCCAGTCTCTTGAAGGCTTTAGCCGGGTGACGCACTTGCAGAGCCTAGCCCAGTGAGAGCATGGTGTGGGTACTCAATGTTTAGTGGAAATCTCTCACACATCCCATGACTATGGAAGGCCTTGGGTTTCCACCATAGGCTCTAGATACAGGAGTTGGTGTGCTCTTCAATGTCTGGAAGCCCCTGCGGACTTCAGGGCTTGGGGAATGACACAGAAGGGGAGTCCTCCTAAGGGTGTGTGTATGATGGAGGACCTGTGAGCCCAGGGCCTGTATGATACTGACCACACCCAGGACACAGGGATTCTGAAACCCACTCTCCATTCTCAGGCCACCCAAGGACCAAGGGCCTGATGTTGTTTGTATTCTGATGTTAATTTTGCTTCCTCGGGAGGGGCTGATCCCCCCCACCCCACCCCCACACAAGCAGCCAATCACATACTCAGGTGATCTCCTGTGAACCCTTTCCCCATTTTAACTGGTCAGATAAAGGCTAGAGCCTGTGATTGGGCAGTGGAAGGGAAAGGTGGGTTGGGAGGTCTTGGAAAGTGGGGCCAAATAGAAGGAGGAGAGGAGAAGGAAGAAGGGAAGAAGGAAGAGGAGGAGGCAAAGATGGAGCAGAACCACGTGACCAGGAGAAACTGCAAGTAGCAAAGGGTCTTGTAGCTGCGGAATAAGTTAGTGTAGTGTTAGCTCTGCCCAATCTAGGCTTACGGCTTATAATAACTGGATTGTGTGATTTCTATCGGGACTTATTGGGGTTGTAAATTCCAGCAACAGGCAGTTCTTGGGGGTGGGGTGAACGTTGACCTTGATAGTCTATTGTCCCCACAAGTGTGCACTAGAACCTCTCAGTCCCAGACACAGACAGTGGTGGGAGGGGAAGGATGGGGGACAGAAGCCGGGCATCTGAATACACGCACGCTGGTCTTTATCCTTTGAGTATCAAGGGCAGCCTGGAGAAGGACTTGGTTGGACAGTGCAACTTCCAGCTGCTCCTCTCTGTGGGTCAGGGCTGAGACCATAGCCTCCTGGACCTGCTGTGGGGCCTGTGATGGGGGCCACGCTGTCTGCACTGGAGCTGGTGAGCAGCTAAACGTGAGAGCCTGGAAAGTGTAGGCTTAGTCTATCTAGACACCCAAGGGCCATGGCTGTACTGTGCTGATGACCCAGCTCAGCCAAGGAACAAAGCCACCAGGAACCATCTAAGATTCGACAATCCTGTCAGCCTCAGGTTCAAATCCCAGCTCCATCTGCAACCAGCTGTGTTACCTTGGAGAAGTTCCTCAACCTCTGTGAGCCTCAGTCCCTTTCTTCTGAAAGACAGAGATAAGCTCGGTCGCCTCGGGAATCTCAGAGCACACACAATCATGGAGGCAGATGTGGTGCTGACTACTGACAAATGCCATACTTAGAGGGTGAAGTCGAAGATTCTAAGTTCAAGGACAGCCTGAGCTAAGCAGCAAGACCTTGTTTTGAAAAAGGAAGATGGTAGGGTAGTGGTGGTGCACATCTTTAATCCCAGCACTCGGGAGGCAGAGGCAGGTGGATTTCTGAGTTCCAGGCCAGCCTGGTCTACAAAGTGAGTTCCAGGACATCCAGGGCTATACAGAGAAACCCTGTCTCAAAAAAAAAAAAAGAAGAGAAAAGAAAAAGAAAGAGGACTAGAGAGATGGTGGTTAAGAGTGCAGACTGATTTTTGCAGGGACCCAAGTTCAGTTTCCAGCACCCATGTCACAAGGCTTACAACTGCCTGTCACCTGTCATTCCAGCTCCAGAGGAGCCTCCAAGTCCCAAGTCTGGTCTCTGAAGGCATCTTGTGGGAGCTCACATACTTATATTCATGTGTGCATGTGCACACACACACACACACACGGGAGGGTTGAAAATAAAATAATTTTTTTTTTTTTGGTTTTTCGAGGCAGGGTTTCTCTGTATAGCCCTGGCTGTCCTGGAACTCAGACCAGGCTGGCCTCGAACTCAGAAATCCGCCTGCCTCTGCCTCCCGAGTGCTGGGATTAAAGGTGTGCGCCACCACGCCTGGCTTTTTTTTTTTTTTTTAAATAAAAATTTTTTTTTTTTTTTTTTTTTTTTGGTTTTTTCGAGACAGGGTTTCTCTGTGTAGCCTTGGCTGTCCTGGAACTCACTCTGTAGACCAGGCTGGCCTCGAACTCAGAAATCCTCCTGCCTCTGCCTCCCGAGTGCTGGGATTAAAGGCGTGGGCCACCACGCCCGGCTAAATAAAAATTTTTAAACAAACCAAAAAAAAAAAAAAAAATCATAGCTTTTAACTCTCTGCCTCCAAAAATAAATCAGATACCCTAGAACCAGTCTCAGGGAAGAGTGATTTTTAAAACAGAATCTAAAGAGTCAAGAAAGCCACAGCTTCAGGTCCTGAGTCCCTCCCCGTCACACTGCCGGGGTCTCTGCTGGTAGCAGCTGCAGCCTCTTCTTAGGGTGGGAACTCCCCTACCCGCTCTGCCAGCCCCACCCCGAGCTGCAGGAGGCCGGACACATGTTCCGAGGGGGCATTATCTGTGCTCGGCTGAGTGTAAACGTTTAAGCGGAATCGACTGTGTACTCAGCCACTTTCAAACACAACTAAGCTCCATCGGGGCGACGGGAAGTGAAATATGTTATTGTCGGTGGCAGTAAATTACCCGTGCCAGACCTGGGGCGGGAGGCATTACGGGGCTGGGGCCCGTGCACTCCTTCACCCGGCTGCCACCGGCTTGCCCTGAAATCCATTACTGCCATGGCTCTGGACATGTCCTACCAGGCCCAGGGAGTGCCCCTTGTCTGGATCTCGCCCCTATCGACCCTGGGTCAATGAGGCCAGGGGATGGCTTTTTACTTGACACACTACCTGCCTCCAGAGACGCCATCACCTATCTGATTCTTTAAGGGTCTGATCCAGGCACCCGGCCCAGCTTCTGCCCGTCATCCATGGGCTTTGCCACTCACTTAAATGCTTGGGTTGAAGGAACTTAGTGGGCCTCTTGTGTCTGCTTTCCACTGGAGCTGGGAGAAATGCTGATTGACGGAAGTATGAGATCAGGCCATACCCAGGTGTGCAGACCAAAGAGGACACCAGGCTCTATGACACTGAACTCCAGTTTAGTCACAAGTCCCCGCTTCCTAACAGCTGAGGACACCCAAAGCCACCCACACTCCTCACCTCTGCCACTGGCTCAATTCAAACCCTTTGGTTTGTTTTGCATGTCAAATGGAATATTCACATTGGTTATTGGGAATCTACCGGTTTACTGAAGTCCATGGATCTCCCAAACATTGATAGGTTGCACAAAGGTGTTATTTTAAATTTTAAGTTTTAAATTTCAGTTATTTACTGAGGGGTATGTGGTGGTCAGAGGACAATTGTGTGTGTGTGTGGGGGGGGTCATGTCTCTCCTTCTACCATGTGGGACCTGGGGATCAAGCTTTGATCATCAGGCTTGGTGATAAGTATCCCCCCCACCCCCCAGCTGTCTTCCTAGGCTATCAGAATGTTTTTAGAAGCCACATTCAAGTGGAGCAGTGATAGTGTGTGCTTTTAATCCCAGCACTTGGGACGCAGAGGCAGGCAGAATTCAAGGCCAGCCTGGTCAAAGAGAGAGTTCCAGGACAGCCAGGGCTATGCAGAGAAACCCTGTCTCAAAAAAAAAAAAAAAAAAAAAAAAGAAAGAAAGAAGGCAAACAAAAATTAAGAAGTGCCACATTCACTAAGACCATCAACCTGTATCTCCAGGAAAGAGAGTAAAGATGTTAAACCTGACATGGCCGATACAAGTTGTCCAAGTTTCTGATTTAATGCTGTCACCAGAGACAGTAACTAGTTGACGGGCAACTTTGTTTATTTATTTATTTATTTATTTATTTTTGGAAAGTAGAGGCCAAACTGCAGCTGTGAAAAGCTAGGTAGTTCTTGTTCTCAGCAGCTCTGAGTAGCAACAGTGTCTCGGGGCTCAGCCCCCTCAACACCTCTCACTCATCTCCAGCAGAATGGAACTTCCTGTTTCCCCACAAGGCATTACTTGAAAGCTATTCACCCCATAGCTTCGGTTTCAAAATTGGTGACTGGTCACTTCTCTTTAAGGGACTCCTTAAGTGACCAGAATCTTTGTCAGGGTTACTATTGCTGAGATGAAACACCATGACCGAAAGCAAATTGAGGAAGAAAGGATCTATTTGACTCATACTTCCACATCACTGTTCATCACTGTTCATCAAGACAAGAACCCAAACATGGCAGGAATCTGGAGGCAGGATCTGATGTAGAGGCCATGGAGGGATGCTGCTTACTGGCTTGCTCAGCCTGCTTTCTTTTCTTTTTTCTTTCTTTCTTTTTTTTTTTTAACGTATCTAGTATTATTTTATGTACGTTGCCTGCACGTATATCTGTGTGAAGATGTCTGATCCTGTAGTTACAGACAGTTTCGAGCTACCATGTGGTTGTTGGGATTTGAACCCATGTCCTCTGGAAGAGCAGTCAGTGCCTTTAACGGCTGAGCAGTCTCTCTAGCCCCTAAGTCTGCTTTTTTATAGAACCTAGGACCACCTGCCGAGGGGATGGCCCCACCTACCATGGGCAAAACTCTCCAACATCAATCACTAATTAAGAAAATGCCCTACAGCTGTATCTTCTGGAGACATTTTCTCAATCGGAGGTTTCCTCCTGTCAGATGACTCTACAGTCGGGCCCTCAGGATGTTCCCTTTGAGGCAGGTGAGGTGGAAACTTCTAGTTTCTTTGGAAAGTTAGTTATGTCAAGTGAGGTGTTACTGAGACACACTCTCAAAAGGATGCCTTGCTAAAGCAGACACGTGAAAGAATGTTTTCCTGAAGCAGACACAGGTGACAGGGTGTGTCTATATAGCAGACACTTGAAAGGACCTGTGAGGATGGAGTATAAAGATGACCCCACAGTCAGTGGGAGACAAGCATTGAGCATTGGTTTGGTTTGCTCTGCCTCCTATTTTTTGCTAAAGACATGCACGCACATATTGGTTCGCCTTACATAGCGTTGTTGATCTCCACTAGTAGTGACACCAGAGAGAAACTCACCAACGAACTGTGGTCATGAGGTTCCTGCTGCTTCCTCTGCCTCACCTCATGCCAGTCAGCAAGCCTTGCCGTTCTTTCAGGATTGAACGACAGCTGCTGGTTCATGCCTCATGTCTGCCTGCTGAAAGCACTGGACTGTAGCTGCCGGTTTGTGCCTGGTGTCTGCCTGCCTAGAGGACTGGTCTGCAGCTGCTGAGTCATATTTGGTGTTTGCTACGGGACTGAACTGCTGACAAAGAAAATGGAGCTCACCCCCAAAGAACAGGTCCACTTCTCCCATATCCTAGCAACTTTCCTCTGCCTCTGCTGTGTGATGGGCTAGAGGAGAGATTGAACCCTTATTAAAGTAGGTTGCAAAAATTTATGTCTACAGACAGGTTCTTGCGACATATCCCAGGCTGCCCCCAATTCCTCAACTCTTCTTTCTTCCAACCTCCAAGGACCTCCTGGTCCACTACCCCTGCCCTGCCCCTGACATCTGAGGCCAGTTGAATTTCCTGTCTTCCTCTTTCTTGTCACTGGTTCAAATGCCAGACACGGTGAGCCTGGCAAATAATGTCATTGCAATATTACCAAGGTAGCTTTTACCTCACAGACACACAGGAGCTGGGACCCCAGAGGTGTGCCAATCTACATCAAGAACCCCTGACCCAACCTGGTCCAGGCAGTTGGGGTGTGAGGAGAGGTAACTGAACTTAGATGGATGAAGAGAGCTTCACGACTCTCTTCTGTCTCATCAGAAGCCACCTCATGTCTGGCACCACCTGGGCCTCCTTCTCCCTTCAGGACAATGTCTTCAACCGAGACCCAGTATTATGCTAATAACAATACTTTCATTTCTTTGAGATGCTGCTCCCGAACTACTGGTAAGTTCACTCTGTTATCTTTCCTGCAGTCTGGCCCCCTTGCCAGCATCCTGTTCCAGGCATACTAAGCCCTCCACAGCCCCCTGTTGGTGGAAGGGGGTGAAGGTACCTCACGTGACCACACTGATTACACACTGATGGTCCCTTGCTGTGCTGGGCTTTTCCACTCTGCACCAAGCACCACAGGTCAACCTATGAAGCTGACCAGGGGAACCAAAGTGCTTGGCAGGACTGGTTCACGGAGACAGTGTATACAGAGGAGCATGGACCTCGAAGAAGCACCAGCCGCCCATCATCCACAGCGTGAAATGCCTCGTGTGAGACGGTGATGTGCTCCCCGTGTTAGAGTGAGGAAGACAGGCTCGGAATTTTCACTGAACTTCCTGCTTGGTCCAGGATACCCACCACTTTGCCCATAGGCCTGCTTCTGGTAAATAAATCATTTGTATTGTGTTTTAAAAAGGAGGAGGAGGAGGAGGAAGGAGAAGAGGAGAAGGGAGAGGAGGAAGAAGAGGACAGGGAAGAAGAGGAGGAAGGGAAGGAGGAGAAAGAGAAGGAGGGAGAGGAGGAAGGGGAGGAAGAAGAGGAGGAAGGGAAGGAGGAGAAAGAGAAGGAGGGAGAGGAGGAAGGGGAGGAAGAAGAGGAGGAAGGGAAGGAGGAGGAAGAGAAGGAAGAAGAGGAGGAAGGGAAGGAGGAGGATAAGGAGGGGGAAGAGAAGGAGGGGAAGGAGGAGGAAGAGAATGAGGAAGAAGAGGACAGGGAGGAAGAGGAGGAAGAGAAGGAAGAAGAGGAGGAGGAAGGGAAGGAGGAGGAGGAAGAGAATGAGGAACAAGAGGAGGGAAAGGAGAAAGAAGAGGAGGATAAGGAGGAGGAGGGGAAGGAGGAAGAGGAGGAGGGAAAAGAGGAAGAGAAGGGAGAGAAGGAGGAAGAAGAGGAAGAGGAGAGGAGGGAGAGGAGAAGGAAGAAGAGGAAGAGGAGAGGAGGGAGAGGAGAAGGAAGAGGAGGAAGAGGAGAAGCTATTGTTGTTCCTCTTAGCGTCTGAGTTCTGTGCTAGGTGCCTGAGCTGTTGACCTTCCTCTTTGGGGACATGCAAGCTTTCCAGGCCACTGGCACCAAAGCACTGATGCTGACATTCAGATGTTCCCTGACATCACTGATGCTACTGATGTCATACTTGCACTTCAGCTAACCTGCGGAAAGGGCTCCTGTTCTGACATTCAAATGTCTGCTGACAGCGAAGTCTCCAGGATGTGTACACTGTAGAACACGGCCAGCTCCTTCTATCACGCCCACAGCCTGGGGAACCTGTGGTCCCTGTGCGATCTCCAGGGTGAGATGTGAGCCACACCCCCGCATCACGATCCCCTCTATCACAGGGAAAAATGATGTCTTAATAACAACCTAAGGTCACTTGCGCACAAGACTCTGCATTCAGATGTCTGTCTTGTAAAACCTCAGAGCCATGAAATCTGTAGCTGTGACCCCCCTCCATGACTTCTCTGCCTCCCACTCCCCACATTTTCTACACAGACCTTGACATTGGAAGGAGTAGGGACAGAATCTTAGAAGAAAGCACAACTTGGGGGTGGGGCCCTGGGCAGGCTCTATGGGGACTGTCACCAGGCTTCCTCTCTCCTAGGGTACTTCCAGCTAAGGCTGGGCTGTGCAATGGTTAGTTAGCAGCCGGGCATTGGTGCTATCCTAAGCAGTTGTCCAGGCAATGGCTCCACCAGCCACTGTCTGGGCCTCACCCCTCTGGATTTTTTTTTCTTTTATTCTTTTGAAACAGAAGAAGGAAATTCCTGCAAGTTGAACAATCATTGTGTTGGATTTGGGAGATGTTATTCCTCGTGACAGACAAGGGCAATTACCTGCGCTCCGCCAGCAGTTTTAACCTAATTTCATTACTGCTGTGCGAGCTTCCCGGAGCAGCGAGTCTATCAATGTCTCGCAGAACGGATTAGCGGCCACTTTCTTCATCTTCAAATGAATTTTGGCTGTCATGCCCTTGATGAATAGAGCAGGGATAGGCAGCTGACCTGGGCCTGGTAGTGTGACCATGGGGTGGCCGGCAGGCGCCCTCCGACTCTGTTGGTAGAGCAAGGTTGGGTGGAGAGATGAGGGGCAGAGACTCATGAAGTCTGCCTTCCTAGATCCCTCTGTGCCCTCCCCATGACCTGGATGGAGGGATGCTTGTTCACTGTGGCCTTGCTCACAGGAGTCTAATACAGGAACAACTCAGGGAGGGCAGCTCCCTGGGCTGAGAATAGAGGAGAGGACTCTTTCTCTGCTAGGAACAGCTGATGATGGACACCCAAAATCCCATCCTGCAAAACCTCATAGCTAAAGCTTCAAGATCTTGAGAAACCTCCCAGGCCCAGCTCCATCTTGTGGCTCCTGCATCCTTCCAGCCCAAAGATGCTCAGATCATTTTTCGGTTGGACATATGGCTCTCAGGTTCCCTGAAGCTTGGTCCTCCAGGTATGGCGAGGGCCCAATGACTATCAGATGAATGGATGGCGCGCAAGAGGGTCTAAGGAAGGATGAGAAAGGCAGAGCCAGCACTTTGCTGAGACCTGTCCTGCTTAGTACTTCTCTGGGGTGGCCTGGTTTGATCTCTGAGCCAAAGCAGTTATTGTCCCTGGGACTGGAGCAAGCAAGCTAGGAGTTAGCCCTGGTGTGCCTGTTTGCAGAGATCCAAGAATCAGCAACACAGGGTGAGGCCTGCGCTTGCTTAGGACCTCTGGTGTCCACTCAGAAGTCTGACCCACAAAATACCTCAGATCTTACCAAGAGGGGTCATGGTTTGCTTACCGTAAGTTTTGGTTTTTTGAGACAGGGCCTCACTATGTAGACCAGGCTAGCCTCGAACTCATGGCCCTCTCACCTCAGTGGCAGAGTAGTGAAGCTACACACCTGTGCTCCTTGCAATCCCAGCCTGTGCTAGGTTTCTTCTTACAACCACCAGGCTGTTCTCTTCTAGTCAGCTCTGTGCCCCCCAGAAAGCTGACTCCCTGCCCTCTGGATCCAAGCAGGTTGTCTGATGGGAAGCTGGGGGGTAGGAGGAATTCTGGGGATTCCTGTCCCACTTTGCCACCACATTCAGGGTCTCAGTGCAGTGTCCCTGGTGGTAGCTGTGTCCTTCGGAATCACAGATCACCTACCCTGTGGCACTCCTACCCTGATGGCTGTAGATCCTTCTAGCTTTGGTGACTCCATGTTTTTGCCCCATTAGACCTGGTTTTAGCCTCTTCCATCATGGTGATATCAGAGTACCCTACATGCCCAAGGAGCCTGCTCTCCTGTCAGAACATCAAGGAACAGAAGGACAAAGAGTCTCATCATTTAAAGCCAGCTTGAGCTACACAGTTAGATCCCTGTCTTCCAACCAGAACGGACCAACTCACAGAGCCCCTCTTGGTAGGAATTCGAGTTTCTCTGAGTGAGGCTTGTGACTAGGATCTGAAGGGTCCTAAGAGTCTTCGATGTAGCATACCCATTTTATATGAGAGGAGACTGAGGCAAGGGACAGTGCTCAAGGCTACCTGGAAGTCAGGCAAAGCTGAGAGCCTCAGGCAGAGACTCAGAACTCTGGATCGAGACGCCGCCTCCCCCATTTTCCAATTCAGCTTCTTTTTTCTGTCCCCCACCCCCACCCCCGCCTCGAGGACTCTCCCGAGTTATTGATCGCAAAAGGCAACCTCGAGTCAATATGGTGCCCTTTGCTAATTAATCTCTTCCAGATAATTGCAGGAAATTATTGGTTGGTGTGAAGAGAGGGTAGAGAGGCAGCTGTGTCTCCTAACCTGCCCAGAGCAGCTTTGGGACTCCATCCTTCCCTCCCCATCTGCCTCTTACCTCTGCCTCACCCAGATGAGCCTGTCTGGAATCCTTAGCCCAGAACACCTACCAACTGAGCTCTCGGGGCACCCGTCTGAATGTGGTGGTAAGCACTGGAGCAAATTGTGGAATCAAATCCCAATCTTGGCAATGTCTAGCTGTGGGCTGCTTAGTGTCTCTGGACCTTGGGTGAAACACAATATAGAATTTGTAATCCCTTCATCACGGGCTGCCCCACAAACCAAGGAAGCAGCTTTGTTTGGTTGGTTGGTTTTTGGTTTGGGTGTTTGTTTGTTTGTTTGTTTTTCAAGACAGGTTTTCTCTGTGTAGAGCCCTGGCTGTCCTGGAACTCACTATGTAGACCAGGTTAGCCTCGAACTCAGAAATCCATCCACCTGCCTCTGCCTCCCGAGTGCTGGGATTAAAGGCACGCGCCACCACTGCCTGGCCTGGTTTTGGTTTTTTTGAGACAGGGTTTCTCTGTGTAAACCTGGCTGTCCTGGAACTCACTCTGTAGACCATACTGATCTCAAACCCAGAGATCTGCCTGCCTCTGTCTCCCAAGTACCACTGTGCCAGCCAAAGCAGGTATTTTAAGAGCCAAGTTTTACCACTGCTCTGCCTGACAGGAGCAACCCCGGTGGGAGGCGACACCAGACCGGCAGCACTAACTAAACCCCTGGTGCGTTTGGGATGTCCGATCGATGCTCTGGTGATCCCATTTTATGGAAAGGGAAGCCTAGCTCCTGCTCACAATTGCACAGAACGCAGCAGAGCCTGCATCCCGAGTCAGTGACTGAGACACCAATCCCTGCTCCACACTGTCACCAAGGCCAGTGTGGTGTCACCTGGAGCTAGCTTTCCACTGTGCTCATTTCAGAGTGGATGCCAGGGGTGTCATGTCCCCTCACCCCTAAACTCTGGCTCACCAGGATCTGGACTCAAGGTCCACACTCATTCCTCACAACTGGGTGTGTCCTTGTGAAGTTTCCTGTTCCAGATGGGGGGGGTGTCTTCATCCCAGGTATCATTTAACCCATAAGCACTCTGGGTGCTCTCTACCTGCTCAAACAGACCTCGAAGACGTTAATGAACTAAATAGCAAATTACTTTTTTATTCAAGAATGAAATTTCATCATATTCATAATTCATATTTTATTTCAGACATCTGCTGCTGATTACATTACATTTAACTAAAATTAGATGGCGCTCAGAATGCAATTAAGGCTCTGCCAAATTCTTCGGCCCACCAATGCCGGCGGAGCACAGCGGGGGCCGCCAGGAACCTAATATGTAATTAGGAGCTATTTTCTAGCTGTTTTTAAAGTCTGAAAATTAGCTGCCTTTATTAATCACACAGACAAATATAAAGTGGATCCGACGCTCGCTGAAATTTCTAAAAGGGATTTTTTGTTTAATTATACACCGTGGAGCGCCGGGACTCGTTTCGCATGTTGATTTGTTGTGCGTTGACATTTTGACAACTCGTTCTCAATTTGTCTGTCGTAGTTAGGCAACAACAAAGCCGACGGTAACACTTTAACTTTCAAAACCTTCAGTGTGCCAGGGAGAGGAAGAACGGCGTTCCTCGGTTCTCCTCGCTGCGTGGCCAGGACTCAGGCTCTCGAGAGCCGCGGGGGTCAGGGGCACAGGGAGGAGGGAGGGGCAGTGGCAGGGGCATCCCATGGTGACCCTGGGCCAGCAGTTTCTCCTTTCTTCCCATCCCAGGGTTTGGTTTCCTCATCTGCACAGCAGAAGGGTTTGGAGTCTGAGCTCTGTAAGGAACTTTCTAGAGGCTCAAGAGTTTTCTCCACGTGCAGGGTGGCCTCTTGACCCCACGATAGGGAGTTGCTGATTTTCCGCTGTAGAGAATGTGGAGCTGGGGCTCAGGCAGTGGCCACGGAGGAGTGCAAGCCCTCAGCACCCGCCCCTGCTGGGCAGCCCTGGGCCAGCCACTGCTCTGGGCCTCTGTTACATGGTTGCACAGTTCGGGCACCTCGCAGGGGCAACGGCCCTGCTGGGACAGGGAAACGTACCCAGCTGGGGTCCCACCATGGACTCAGCCTCAGTTCCAGAGAGACCCCCAAACTCACCTCATGCCTGAAGAGGCCACCGTGCATTGTGTTTTACTACCGGCAATTTCCACTGGGCCGTCAACATAGAGTGGCCAGCGAGGTGCCGGGCTCCATCCTGCTTAGCACACTGGATGGCGTTTCTTCGTGTGTGTGCCTGGTTCACTCCTCCACTGACCCTATAGGACAGACTTAAGTAGCAGACCTACTCCACAGACCAGGAATGTTGCTGCAGGCTGAGTTCAAACACAGATGTTGCTGTTTCTCTGGTCACATGACCAAGGTGCCAGACCTTTTTGAGCTTCTGTTTCTCCACCGCGAAGGTACTGATAGTGGTAGTACCAGCCTTCTAGGGCACGGGTGACCTAGGATGGCCTAGATTTGGCCTACATTTGGTCTCAGCCATTGGAGGCCCTGGTTGTTCCCATTTAGTAGACGGGTATGTTGAGGCACCAAAAGGGTGCCCCTTTGGTGGGTCTGACGCAATGGCCTAAATTTTTACTCCGTGACCTTGCCTCCCACATGCCACCTGGGAGGGCTGCAGAAGGGCTTGAAAGTTTGTGGGGTCCAGGCCTCTCCAGGGCACTCTCCATCCCTGCCTTGTGTCCTTTGCTTTTGGCAAACGGGATGCCCCATAGGAGTCTTCTGCCGCCCCTGACCCCAGGGCAGGGGCACTGGCACCACATGTTTTCAAGCCAGCTCTGTCCTCTCTTCCCGCTTCAGCCTTCCCGAGGAAAATGCCAACGGAAAGGAAAAGATTTGGGGGGAGACAATGAAACTGCCAATAAAATCTGGGACATGCGGGGAGCTAGGCGTGACGGGACACTGACAGCTGAGCTCTGCTAGGAAGGAAGGTGGCAGGCACGTGCTGACATCAGCATGCTTCTCCCCTGCGCGCAGCCCCAGGCAGAAGCGCGCCGGGAGACCTGCTTTGCCCCAGGGCCTTGTGGGCTTCGGCTTCTGCTGTGGGTAGAACGGGCTGAAGCCTGGGGAGAGAGGCCTGTACTCGGAATCTCTCCAATGGTGACTCTTCCCTGACATGTGTGGGGACCTTTCTTCTAGAAGGGACTGTATCCCTACAAAAGGACTGAGCCGTTCTGGGTCCTGGATCCTATGGTGTGTCCTTATTAAGAGATGCAAGCCGGGAAGTAGTGGCGCACGCCCTTAATCCCAGCACTTGGGACACAGAGGCAGGCGGATTTCTGAGTTCGAGACCAACCTGGTCTACAGAGTGAGTTCCAGGACAGCCAGGGCTATTCTGCAGATGTTTCCAGGTTTGATGAGGTTTGGGGTGTGCTCTAACCCACTGGCTTTAGATGGTGTAAGCACAGGGATGGTGAGGCATGCTGTTGCTGCTGCCCAGGAGAGACCCAGGGGCCATGCCTACTGCTAGAAGTTAACAGAAAGGAAGGGAACCTCTGGCATCTGGAGGGAGGGTGGGCGTCCAGCCTCTAGACTTCGAGAAGTTCTGCCCGGTGACCCTTTTCTAAAAACACCCTTTTGGGGGGTTGTTTGCCAAACTGCCCTGGCAGGAGAATAGTAAAAGCCGATAAACCCGCTCTCCAGACAGGGCAGGCAGTCTGAGCCTCAGAGCTGAGAAGCCCCTTTAGCAGCTGTGACACCCCACTCCCTATGTGTACCCACGCGTGTCCCCTCCAGTGCTTGTGGCTTTAATCCCACTGCCCTGGGAAGCCACCTTACCTCCTCCTCCCATTCCAATTTGCACCAGATACCTGAGGCTGTGACTCCTTCACCCACAGAGGCTCCATGCGGAATACAGGACTGCTCTGGGCGGCCTGCACGGGGTTGGGGGTTGGGGGATGGGGGCAGGGCTCGGCTGCTGAGCATGCTCTTCTTCACCCAGGAGATGGTAGCTCAACTGGGAGAGTATCTGCCTGGCATGCATGAAACTGTGGGTTCGATCCCCGGCATCTCATAAACAGGGCATGCTCATGAGTGTGTATAATCCCAGAATCTGGAAGGCTGAGGCAAGAGGGTCCAGGAGTTTAAGGTCATCAATAGCTACACACTGAGCTTGAAGCTAGCCTGGGCTACTGAGATCCTACCTCAAAAAAAAAAAAAAAAAAAAAAAAAGCACCCAGGTCCCACATTCAAGACGCCCCTCCTCAACCCCTACCTGCAGCCCACTCTCCTCTCTGAGGCTCCCTTGATAAGTCACAGCTCTCTCAGTACTTGCTCACACAGCTCTGTGGGTATGGCCATTCCTGTTCACCTTGAGCCCTGAGTCCGTTCTGAGCTGAGGTGGTCGGGGGCTGCAGGACAGAGATTTCTCTGGGATCCCAGAGCCTGAGCTTGAGCCCCATTAGTGCCTGGCCAGCAGCTTTGTCCCTCTGAGCCTCATGGTGAATTGCAGTGGTTACTAATGACTAGGATCTGTACCATCTCTTCCCACGATCTCAGTGTCTTGGACCCTCCTCAAATTTGAGAGGCATGCACATACCCTGTGACATGCTGTTTCTACCTGACGTTATCATTGGATTCCTGTCGCTCTTTACATATGTATCATCCTCCCAACTGGATGATATCTCCTTTACTGGCAGGGTTTCAATTACTGTGATAAAACATCATGACCAAAGCAACCTGGGGAGGAAAGGGTTAATTTAGCTTACACATCCACATCACTGCTCATCACTGAAGGAAGTCAGAACAGGGACTTAAATTAAGCAGGGTGGGAGCCTGGAGGCAGGACCTGATGTAGAGGCCATGGAGGGGTGCTGCTTACTGGCTTGCTCCCCATAGCTTGCTCAGCCTGCTTCCTTATAGAACCCAGGACCACCAGCCCAGGGATGGCCCCACCCACAATGGGATGGCACCACTCCATCAATCACCAATTCATTAACTGTCCTACATTAGTTTTATGGAGCCATTTTCTGAATTGAGCTTCCCTCTTTTCAGGTAAGTCTAACTTGTGTCAAGTTAACATGGAACCAGCCAGCAGCACAACTGATCCCTTGTCAGACAAACACATCGCTGTTAAGCTATAACCTTGCCTTTCCTGTTCCTCTCCCAAGATCACACATGAATATTAATTTTAAAAGTCCTCCAGCCTTACAAATTCAAACACTTTAAACGTGTGTGTAAAAAGTCCAAAGTTTCTCAACTGGATTTTATAAGGCTCCTATAAAAATGAAAAGAAAATGCTAAATACTTTCTTCCTTCAAGAGAGAAGAACCACGACACAGTGACAATCTAAACAAAGCAAAACTGAACTCCAATAGTGTAAATACCTCAATGTCCGATATCTGGGATTCATTCACCACCTCTGGGCTCCTCCAAAGGACTTGGGTCACTTTCCCAGCTCTGCCCTCTGCAGCACAGACAGCCTCTCTTGTCACCTCCGGCTGGCTCCACTCCACTATAACTACAGTTCTTGGTGGTCATCCCATGGTATTGGCATCTCCAAAATGCTGAGGTCTTTCCTGCAACTGGGCTGCACCTTCACCAACAGCCTCTCCTGGGCTCTCTTCTAGGACCCCAGCCCTGCCACTCAGGGCCAAGCCTCAGCGGCTCTCTTTGATCCCGTCATGCCTTCAAAACCAGGGCCACCTGGTGACTCTTATAGTACTAAGGCCAGTATAAGGTACAGCCCTGTCCATCTCTGGAACACAGCTTTTGTATGCTGACTCTCAAGAAACACTTCTCAGAATATTTCACCCCAGTGATGCTGGTCTCTTGTTAATCACAGCTAATTCTTCAGCCCCAGCTGACCAGAACCATAAATTCTCAATTCAAAATAGCAAATGGCCCTCAATAGCCTTTGCTTCCCTCTGAAACCTCACAGGCCAGGCCTGCATTGTCTTCACTGCTCATCTTCCAGGCTCCCCCAGAACAGCTCACCGAGCTCTCAACACTCAACAGTTTTTCTAACCCCAAATCCCAAAGTTCTTACACAATCTCCCCCCAAACCAAGGTCAGGTCTGTCACAGCAATACATCACTATGATGCTGGAATCAATTTATCTTTGTCAGGGCTACTATTGCTATGACAAACACCATGACCAAAACAACTTGGGAGGGACAAAGTTTATTTGGCTTACACTTCCACACTGTAGTCCATTATTGAAGGAAGTCAGACCAGAAAGTCAACAGGACAGGAACCTGGAGGCTGATGCAGAGGCCATGGAGGGGTGCTGCTTGCTAGCTTGCTCTCCATGGCTTGCTCAGCCTGCTTTCTTATAGAACCCAGGACCATCTGCCCAGGGCTGGCCCCACCCACAATGGGCTGGCCCCACCCACAGTGGGCTGACCCCACCCACAGTGGGCGGGGCCTGCCCCATCAATCACTAACAGGCTTGCTTACAACCTGATCTTATGGAGGCATTCTCTCAATTGGTGTTCTCTCTTATCAGCTATCTCTAGCTTGTGTCAAGTTGATGTAAAATTAGCCAGCGCAGTGCCACACCCAGGGGGGTCTTAAGGGCTCAATACCTTCTGTCAGGCCGATATGAAGCCCCGATGTGAAGCAATCCAGGAACTGCTGCTGAGGTAGAAACCACAGGTTAGAGACCGCTTCCATCCAGCTCTGCGTCTGGCAGGCTGGGCCACCTCACCCCTCCGAGGGTCAAGTTCTCTCTTCTGTGGCTTGAGGGACAGTTCTGACTTGTCCAAGTGTCAGGAGACAACGTGCATGAAGCAGACACACAGCAGTGTCCGACAGATGAGCAGCTGTCTCACCTGAGACCTGAGCCTGGTCTGGACTCCAGCCCTGCTGGAGTCTGGTCCCAGACATCCAACCCAGGATGGGCTGGAGTTTATGATCCCCCTGCCTCAGTGCTAGGATTCCAAGTGTGTGCCACCATACCCAACAGGTGGCTTTTATTGCACTAGATTTAAAAAGGTTGCATTCATTATTCAGTATATATGAATATATGAACGATAGATGTGTCTGTATAATATGGGTGTAGTTCTGTGCATACCACTCTCTGTGTGTGTGTGTGTGTGTGTGTGTGTGTGTGTGTGTAGGTTAACAGACACTTTTTAGGAGTTGATTCTCTCTTTCCATGCAGGTTCTGGGATTGAACTCAGGTTCCCAGGCTTCACCGCAAACTCCTTTACACACTGTATCACCTTGTGGACCCTACATGGGACTTTGTAACTATCGAGACCTGTACTTTCGCAGGGCCAGCCCTCCGCTGAGCTCTGATCGGTGCCGTGCAGAACAGGGTGCAATGAATACCCCAGGATTTACCCCAGAAGGACCTTCGCTGGCCTGGGGCCCTTGGAGCTCTTTCAGTCCCAAGGATACTGGGAGAGAGGAAGCCACAGGGGGTATGAGAGAACACTGCCCTTCAGACCACCCTAAGCTCACCCATTCCAACAGCTAGAAGCCGCTTTGGAGGGTCTAGGGGCAGGCTCAGGGCAGTGGGGTTCCGGAACCAGCAGGGTGGCCACCTTGGGCCAGGGAAACCACTTCCTGACTCCCCCTCCCTCCCTTCTTTCTTCCCTTCATTATCTCTGTGTTCATTCCGGAACCTCAAGCAATTATCACAGGCCACACACCTGACTTGTGGGTAGGACAGAAGTGAACAAGGTGTTAGCCGCCTGCCCTTGGCTGCTGACAGTGGGACTGATGTATCCTCACAAAGAATGGCAGGACCGAGAGGAGGAGAGCCATGGGGAGGACCTCTGGGAAGGGAAGGACTGCTGGGAAGGCAGGAGGACTGATAGAAAGGCTCTGAGCCCTGGGCTAGCCAGGCGAACAGGACCCAGGGGACAGGGTGGGGGGCTATTTCAACCCTGCTCCATCTTTCTACACACCCTATGTGATTCATGCAGCACCCAAGAGAGTCCTCATTGTCATCTCCTGTTCTGGGATGAACCTTTCTTGTAGGCAAGCCAAGGGGTAGGGGCAGAGGCCCGCAATTACTTCATCAAGGGTCTTTCCTGCATGTCTTGGGGTTTTACTGCTGTGAACAGACACCATGGCCAAGGCAAGTCTTATAAAAAACATTTAATTGGGGCTGGCTTACAGGCTCAGAGGCTTAGTCCATTATCATCAAGGTGAGAGCATGGCGGTATCCAGGCAGGCATGGCACAGGCAGAGCTGAGAGTTCTACATCTTCATCCAGAGGCAGCTACTGGAAGACTGACTTCCAGGCAACTAGGGTGAGGATCTTATGCCCACACCCACAGTGACACACCTTACTCCAACCAGGTCACACCTATTCCAACAAGGCCACACCTCCAAATGGTGCCACTCCCTGGTCCAAGAATATACAAACCATCACACTGCACTACTTCCACTGTGACAGCCTGGCCCAAGGAGGTCATGGAGCAGGTAAAGTGAATGATGGCTTCAGGCACTGGACCAAACGCCCCCACACAGCACCCTGCTATACACACAGGCACCCCGTAAGCTGGTTCACCATCTAACTCCATGTCTAAGATGAAGAATCATGTTCAGCTAGGCACTTGGGAGCTGAGGCAGGGGGTTTGCTACTAATTCAAGGCCAACCTGGAATGCATAGAAGGCCTACATGTCTGGATTGTTACAAAAGTCCCGTGTAGGGTCCACAAGGTGGTAGCCCCCTCAAAAAAGAACCAAAATAAAGATGAAGAATGGTTGGAGACTCAGAAGGCACAGCTTGCCCAGTGTCGCTCAGCCAGCTCGTGGGAGAGCTGAGCTTTGAGCCCGAGTCCATCTGAGCCTTTTTTTCTTTTTCTTGTCCACTGTCCGGGCTGCAAGATGGGGAAGGAGGGCGGTGGAAAACAGGGCCCCTCAGCGCTCCTTGAGAGGAAGCAGGTCCCAGGGGGACAGTACCCTAGCTGCTCCATAAATAACCAGGTCCCTGGGCCCTGGCGGCAGTGGCTCTGTGTGTAATACAAACAGCTCTAATCCCCTGTCAGTTAAGCTGGATATCAGAGGAGACAAGCTTCCGAGCGGGGAGGCCTAATTGAATGGAATTGAAAAGGCAGAATGGGGGGCGGGGCCTGGGAGGAGGGACGGGAGCGCGCAGTGGCCTGGCGCAGCTGGCTGGGGCTCCGTGGCCAGCGAGACCTCATTCCAGCCCCCCCCCCCCAGGCAGGGAGCCAGGCTGAGGGCGGGGTGGGGTGTCGATGGGGTCGGTGGGGGGGCCCCAAGCCAGGATGCCCCGCCCCTTTCTCTGCTGGCTCTGCCTTTTTTTTTTTTCTCTCTCTCGCGCGCTGACCCTTTCTCTGCTTCGTCTGTTATCTCAAATAATGTCACTGCCTCTTTACAATCTATTCATCAGAGCAGAAAGAAGCCAATACTGACAATGATAAAAAAAAAAAAAAAATCTGTGCCTCCCGGGGACAGAGCAAGCTCGGTTCCAACCGCTGGCGCCCTGCTGGCCTGCCATTTCACCGCGCCTGGGTAATCAGATTCCACAGGGCAGTCCTCCCACCCCAGGCCCCCAGAGTCCTCCCCAGGGCTCCTCTCCCAAGGAGGACTCACCCTGGGGACCTTTCAGCTCACAAAGAGCTTTGGCCTGGTCTTTTTTATTTTTTTTATCTTTTCTTAAATTGGTTTTTCATTCTTTCTTAGTATTTTAAAAATGGAAATGTACCATAACAGCCAGTTTTTTGGAATCTCATTTTCAAACCAGATGTGACAGGAATGATGGTGAATGTCTGTAATCGCAGCATTTGGAGGATGGAGGCAGAAAGATGGGAAGTTCAAGGTCATCCGCAGCTATGTGGTAAACTGGAGGTCAGCCTGGGCTATATGGAACCCTGTATAATATATATGAGACATAGATAGATAGATAGATAGATAGATAGATAGATAGATAGATAGATAGATAGATAGATAGATAAACTAAATAGAGGGCTGGGGCCAGAGCTGAGGGCCCGAGTTCCATATCTGCACCTGACCTAACAGAAAGGCTTGAACAGCCCCACCCCTCCTCCAGGGCAACAGCTGGCTGGGACTAGGCCCAGGCAGTGCCCGGTACAACCCTGCCCCAGCTGTGCTGGAGGTTGGTAAGGGTGAGGCATAAGAGTAGGAACTTCTCAGGGGTGCCAGAAACTATGAAAACCAAGGCCAGGCCACAGGACTGGACACCACAGTCTCAGAAACAGTGAGACCAGCGCCCATGGAAGGCACGCCACTCTCTTGTGCCATGGGGAGACACAGAAAGCAGCTCTGAAGAGCTCTTTGTGAGACAGGTGGGAAGTCCTGAACTTAGTGTCTATCTCAGACATGTCAGACCCAAAAAGTCATGTGGCTCAGGCATCTGGGGAGCCCTCAGACCTTGGGGTTGGCTCTGGAGAGCTCAGAGGGTCACGATGCAGGGACAAAGGCCTAGCGGAGCAGAGGGTATCATCTCAGCGGTCAAGCAGGGCTACGTTAGCCTCCGCCCTTTTCTCCAGCCTTTAGGTATGCCAGGGCTCTATCCAGTGTTCGCAGTCCTTTAGGAAGCTTGAGCTCACATCCCAGCTTATTGCAAACATACTGTGTCTAGGGCAGGGTCGGGGCACGGCGGGGACGGGGCACTTCCCAGCTCTGTGCCTCAGTGCCTCCATCTACAGTGTAGATCCTTGTGGCTGTTGGAGGCGGTCTTGGTGGACTCTCCTCTTTGACAAGGCAGGTGGCTGGCGACCCCAACCTAGAGGGCCAGGTGTGAGTGCTGCCAAGGACAGGCCAGCCCGTGTGCTGAAGCACCCCACCCCCACCCTGTGAGGTCACAGGGGGCGTGGAACAGATGTGTTGTCTTGGCAACAGATGGCAGGTGCACAGGCCCAGGAAGCCGCTTCCTCCAAGGTCAAGTCCTTTAACTCCCAGAGCCCGGATGATCTGGTGCTTGGGCACTGTGGCTGGGGCGCAGTGTCCAGCTCAACACAGCCAGGCCTGCCCTGCTGCCAGCCACCTAGAAGAGCAGAAAGGCAGCTCTTTCCGCCTCTCTCCCTTGAACCCAGACTTCCCCTCCAAATCAGAGAAAGAAGGGTGAAGTCTCCCTGGCTTCGGCCTCCTCTGTCGCCAGGTTTGAAGCCTGGATCTGCAGACCTGAGAGCTCTCAGGTAACCTCTCTGAGCCTCAGTTTCCCACTGTAGGAACAGTAGCAGCCCTGCTTCCTGGATGTTCCGGCCACAGGTGAGATGGGCAGAGGAGCCAACAGCGCCAACAAGGAGGTGGCTTGGTTAAAGTCCTATGACTGGCAGGGGCTGCTTGGTCCGTGAGACAACGGCAGATCAACTCTTGAGTACCGAATTTGCAGGATATCTATCAGTGGGAGGGGTAAAGAAGACAGGAGGGCCAAGGTCTTAACAGTGAAAAGGCACAGTTTCTATGGATAAGGAGACAGAGATCTAGAGAAGGCAAGATACCTGTTTCCAGTCACACAGCAAGCTGTCTCTCCCGGCCTTATCCACTGGCTACTTTGTATCTCTCAGGACATCCCATCTACCCGCTGAGGACAAAGGAGGCCAGAGCATCACAGGATGCACACTGTGCCTGGAGTCCAGAGACCTGAGGACTTCAGCCCTGATTCTGTGACTTAGAGCAGGGTCTTCCCTTCTGGGCTTCAGTTTCCTCAGAAATAAACTGGGGCTCATGTATGTTCTTCATGGGCTTGGGCTGAGTGGAGAAAATGAAGAGCCAGAGTGTCCTGGAGGGCTGGACAGCCCTGGTTGCCTCTCTGAGGCCTGGTCAAGTTTCCTGCACACAGTAGGTGTGGGGCCTGGCCTAGCTCCCTGCAACACAGTAGGTGTGCTCATGACACAGGGTGGAGCCTGCTCACTTTAGCCCATGAAGGGAGGCAGCACCTTTCTCTGGAAGAAAGAGGAAGCCATAGGGATCTTGGGAGGCCTGGGGATAGCCTGCGGAAACTCCACTTCAGCCTACACATCATCAAAAGTCCCCTGAATGGCTTCCAAGTCATCTGAACTTCACAGTGAGAGGGCACGAGGGATCAGGCAGAGCTTGGCCCAGAACAGGCTCACACATCTCATCACTGGGTACAAGCTGGCTCTATTAACTGATGTATTCAGGCCTCCCTTGCCCTCCCTTATACAAGGAGGGAGCTGGGAGGGCTTGGGAGGGGAGGAAGTCCCTTCCTCTCTCTTGTGCTGTGACCCCTTTGTAGGGCCCCAAGAGGATCCAGCCACCAGAGGCAGGGCCCATCCCCGTTATCTGACATCTCATTCATCACACAGGTCTATGGTGAGGAAGAAATAAATGAGACAGAAAACTCAGATTTGACTAGATGTGAGGACTCAGCAGCCCCGGGTCTTGGGCCCCTGTGGAGTCTCCAGGAGCACAGCGAGGGCCTGGCACAGCTGCCTCTCATCCTGAAACAAGCTCTGGTCAAAATCAGCCAGGCTGGCAGGGCTCAGATCCAAGCCGGTTGCCCAGCCTGTCTGAGGGCACACCTGCCCAGCTGCCTCTCTGTGAAATGGAAGAATCATTCTGCCACAACCCAAGATGCTCTGCAGCTAGAAGCTTGAGGCCCAATGTCGTGTGCGAGCAAATCCAACATTAGCTGGCAAACCAAACAGCCCGGCATGGTGGTGCACGCCTTTAATCCCAGCACCTGGGAAGCAGAGGCAGGCGGATTTCTGAGTTCGAGGCCAGCCTGGTCTACAAAGTGAGTTCCAGGACAGCCAGAGCTATACAGAGAAACCCTGTCTCGAAAAAACAAAAAACAACAAACAAACAAAACAAAACAAACAAAAAAACTCCAAGCCAAACAAACAAACAAACAAAAAAGATTTATTTATTATATATAAGTACACTGTAGCTGTCTTCAGACACACCAGAAGAGGACATCAGATCTCATTACAGATAGTTGTGAGCCTCCATGTGGTTGCTGGGAATTGAACTCAGGACCTTCAGAAGAACAGTCAGCGCTCTTAACCGCTGAGACATCTCTCCAGCCTGCTCTCACACATTTCTTTCTTTCTTTTTTGGTTTTTCGAGACAGGGTTTCTCTGTGTAGCCCTGGCTGTCCTGGAACTTACTCTGTAGACCAGGCTGGCCTCGAACTCAGAAATCTGCCTGCCTCTATCTCTCAAGTGCTGGGATCAGAGGCATGTGCCACCACTGCCCGGTGGAACTCACATTTCTAATGGCAGTCTTGGAGCCAAGAGCCCAGGCTAGAACCAGAGGCCCCAGCTGCAGAAGTGGCTCTCCACTCCTCACTGGAAGACATGAGCCGGGAGCCAGGCAGCCAGGAAAGGAGCGACTTTGCTGGGAGCTAGGGATGAAGTGAGCTGAATCAGGTGACCCAGGACAAAACCGGAGGGCAGAGCAGGCACAAGGAAGTCGGCAGGCCAGCCAGGGCCCGCACCAAATGCTGCCCAGTGGCACCAGGAGAGCAAAGCTTCACTGAGAAGACACCAGCTCCCATCTGGTACACCTGTGGTGTCTGCATCCTGCCTCCCCATGGGAGGCCCTGCTGTGCACTGGAGGCTGTGCTGGGTGCTGTGAGGGCCACAGGGGTGGTGGTGGCAGAGGGTGCCAGGCTGTGTCAGAGCAGAGAAGCTGAGGGTGGGGTGGGGGATGAAGCTGGGTGGCACTAGCAAGTTTTCCAACAGTGGATAGAAGAGCATCTCTGACCGGCAAGGCTGGGGTTTTAACCAGCACCACGGGATGCTGATGTTTCTGGGAAACACCTTGCCGTTATTCAGAGCAAGACTGCAGTGAGCATTGACTGAGCACCCACGGTATAGCCAGCACAGCACCAAGGGTTGCTGTGTGTTCTCTCGCTTGATCTTCACATTCACTCTGAATGTAACTCTGTTCATCTCATTCTCTAAGAGAAAGCCTGCCAAGGTGACTTGGCCCAAGGCCACAAGGCCACAAGGGTGAAAGAGCTGGAATGGAGCCTGCTCAGAGCTGAGCTCAGCCACCAGGTTGGTGTGGCAGAGGTGACCTTGAGGTCCTCTGATTTAGTGACCTCAGGCCTCAGCATACACTGGAATCACCCAGGAGCTTAAAGAAGCTACCAGTGGGCCAGCAAGATGGCTCTGCTGGTAAAGGCGCTGGCTGCCAGGTCTTGATGGCTTGAGTTCAATCAGCAGAGCCGGCTCACCCAAGATGTCCTTTTGTTTGACACACACACACACACACACACACGTAAAAGAAAGGGAAAAGGTATATCCCTCAGTGACGGTGTCCCACCTGGACCAAGGGCTGAACGTCCAAGGCAGACAGAGCACGGCGCTCCTGGGTCTTTGTTCTGGGATGACTGAGCCAGTGTCAGCGCTGTGTGAGCACTCATAGCAATCGTGGCTGCAAAGGTCTCTCAGACATAGGTATGGTGGCAATGGGTGCGCAGGGGTGTGTGTGTGGCCACAACGGCAGCTGAGGCAGGTGGCTGCTTCCTGAGGGCTAGAGTATCGTATCAGCATCGGCTGCTGATATCTATCTCCTAGGGAGCACGAAGGCTCTTCAGACCTTAGTCTCAGATACTCCTCTCCAGTGCTATAGCTATTACAGACACCTCACACACACCCCACCCCCCATGATGGCACGATCATCCCATGCCCCAGATTCAAATTGTGTGGTGGAGAAGACATTTGGCCCCAGACTTGACCAAGTACTTCTGATCAGAGAGAAACTGTGCCTATCCTACGTGCTACAGGTGGCTACAGCCGCGGTGAGGGTGGGTGGGGTGGGGTGGGGTGGGGGAGCACTTCCAGGGCAGAGCAGGTTGAGGGCAGGCCTTGGAGTCAATCGGCTTCTGAGACAGATCAGCTAGCTGGGTGGCTTTGGACCTGTCATTTCTGAGCCTTGGCTTCTTGGCTTGATAAACGGGGATGAGTTTACTCGGTGTGTTGGGCTCACGAGTGCTTAGAATCTAACGTTCTCTCTCCGTGAATTACTCTTCTTTCTGAAGGGCAGGGGCGCAGACCTGCCAGGGAACGTGCTGGGCCTCATCTTCTTGGGGCCCTCGGGCCGCTGGTAGTGACCTAGTGCTCCCCCCACCCCCAGCCCAGCTGTCATCTGCCCTCCTCCTGAGGAAGGTGGGAAAGGCACCTGCTGCCCCCTAGCGGCTGAGTGCAAATACACGGTGTCATCAGAAACCCAGTCCACTCCAGTCCGGCCCAGCTCCACAAAGGCCCCTGGCTCCCACCCGCTCTGTGGTGGAGGAAGTAGTTCACTGGGCTTCGGTGGACCCTGCCATTGCAGAGGCACGGGGGGAGGGGCGCATCCTTCCCCTAGCCAGCTGACATCACAAGGAAGGGATGCCT
Source organism: Mus caroli (assembly GCF_978045245.1). Taxonomy (NCBI): domain Eukaryota; kingdom Metazoa; phylum Chordata; class Mammalia; order Rodentia; family Muridae; genus Mus; species Mus caroli. Next base: position 118,621,022 of record NW_028227259.1, on the reverse strand, counting down.
CAGGTCGTAAGTTCACTTCCCAGGTTTCAGAGCTGTGGTACACTGGTGGGTACCCAGGAGAGCTGTACTCTCTGCTGTGATGGAGGCGTCCCTGTGCAGCAATGGCTACCTAGGAAAACTCCCTCCCTGAGCTACACGGCAAAGTGATGGATGTTGTACTGGATGGCTTTGTGTGTCAAGGCTGGAGTTATCACAGAGAAAGGAGCTTCAGTTGAGGAAATGCCTCCATGAGATCCAGCTGTGGGGCATTTTCTCAATTAGTGACCAAGGCGGGAAGGGCCCCTTGTAGGTGGTACCACCCCTGGGTTGGTGGTTTTGGGTTCTATAGAAAGCAAGCTGAGTAAGCCAGGGGAAGCAAGCCAGTAAGTAACATCCCTCCATGGCCTCTGCATCAGCTCCTGCTTCCTGCCCTGCTTGAGTTCCAGTCCTGACTTCCTTTGGTGATAAACAGCAATGTGGAAGTGTAAGCCGAATAAAACCCTTTCCTCCCCAACTTATATCTTGGTCGTGACATTTTGTGCAGGAATAGAAACCCTGACTAAGACAGATGTCTTTCTTCAGCCGGAGAACTCCCAGAGAGGGAGGACGCACCGGAAGGGTTGAGGAGCAGCGTGCACTAGCCCTGCCTTCCCACAGGGCCCGAGGCTTTGTTTGTACTATTTCTTTTTATTTCCCCCACAGCAGCTTTTCCACACGGAGACAGGCAGTCGGTATGCCTTGCCTCAGCTGATGATCCCCGAGAGAGGACAAGAGCCAGGAGCCACAAGCTGCTGGCCAGGTGGTTCCTTAGGGGCCATCGTGGGCTGGACAGAAGAGTGCGTGGCGAGGAGCCAGAGAGTTTGTGTGAGGCAGATGTGCCCATAGGAGCTCCAGGGTGAAGGCCTGCCATCTCAGAAGACCCCACAACTGATCCCTGCCTGGCTTCAGAAACGTCAGAACACGGATGGGGCCAGAGTCTAGAAGGTGCTACCAGCAGGAAATGTGTCAGCAGCTAGCACAGAGGCCAACTCCAGCCCCAGATACTTAGAGGCTTCTTGGTAGGATGGCTTGTCGGGTGGTCTCAGAGGCCCAGGGCTTGTCGGACGGGGTCCTCTACAGCTGCAGCTGAGTGTGCGGAGACTCCGGGTGCGCCGATGCTGGTCTCCCAGCAGTCAAACCCGCAGCTGGTCAGGGCCTGCTTGACTGCCTCCACTGTGGCTTGCTCTAGACCTGGGGAGGGAGGGAGGTCAGCCTTGGGGGACGGTGCTCAGCGGACGTTCCCACCCCTGGAGTGAGGCCCTCCTTCGGTGTATCTTGTGGCTTCTGAGGCTCACTGCGGTACCCATGAACCATGTGCCAAGTCCTACACCCTCTTCATGGGCTGCAGTCACCAGCTTTGCTATGCCTCTTGACTTCACACCAGGCTTCCAATGTGGCTTCAAACTTAATCCTCATATGAGTCTGTTTCCCTACCTAGGAATGGGGCTGACAATGCCCCCCCCCCCCACACATGTGTACCTGGCCAGCACCTGGCATACTGGGCATGCTCTTAAAGCACTGACTCACGAGCATCACCCGTGGACCAGGAGCCACCACACAAGGCCTCTGGTAGGCAGGGAGGGCATCACAGTCCTTGAAGCCAGAAGCCTGGGGCTTTGGGAACCCTGGTGGGCTTTACAGAGTGAGGAGATAGCGGGAGGAGGAAGAAGAGGAAGAAGAGGGAGAGGAGAAAGAAGAGAAGGAGGAGGAGGGCAAGCAGAAGCCACAGGGGTGGGTGAGGCAGACGGTACCACTGGATGCCTGCAGCAAGGATTCCTCTCGCTCTGGTATAGCGTGGGGCTCCCTCCCCTCAGGTCTATCAGTGGGTCTTTCCCACAAAGACCAATGAGCATGGCCACTTCACTCTTCTATGCCCATCCGTTCCTCCCAGTGATCAGGAGTCATGTGGCAGCTAGGGGGTGGGAGCCCACCCCGGATGTCTCCAAAACTTGTGCAGGTGGAGGCAGGAGCAGCCTGGGGTGGATGAGCTTTCCAGCCATATGCTCCTCCTGGCAGGGAGCACCGGTTCAGTAGTCTACCTGCTATCATCCATGCTTTCCCAGAGGGACACAGGGAGGTCAACTCACTTGCTCAAGGTCACAGAGCCGAGCTCAAGTTTTCGCCCCTCTAGGGGATTCTCCTGCGAACCCTCCACCACAGTCCACGCTGGCAACCAGACACCTCCCAGGCCGCATATCCCACGTACCTGGCTTCAGGAGGGTGATGCCACAGCCGCCACCGCCGGCGCCTGTCAGCTTGCTGTGCAGTCCGTGTGCTGCCGTTACCTGGCAGAGCTGGTCCAGGGAGGCGTGGCCCACCCCGAGGGCATTCAGATGGTGCTGGTTCATGTCCATCAGCTCCTAGAAGAGGGGTCATCTGTTCCTGCCTGGGCCCACCCAGGGCGAGCCCTCTGTCGCACCCCAGGTTGCCTGTCCACCTGGCAGCTGCTGATGTGGGACAGCTCACGCTCTCTCTGTGGGACTTAGATAAGTGAGCCCCCCCCCCCCATCCAATGAAGCCAGTACCAAGCCTGGCCATCCAAACTGGACAAGCATGGGTAGGAGGGGTAGAGGTCCCCATCACCAGAATGGCCGAAACCAGTTGGCTCCAGACACTAGCCACCACACCTACCCACCTGCCATGTGGTCAGAGATCACGTGAAAGATCTCTAACCCCAGGGCTTCAATCTCTGGATGAAGCTATACTTGAAGCCATTGCCGCCGGTTCCTTTGGTTCCTTACTTAGGAAACGACGGCTCCTTTCCTGCTAAAGGCCAGTGAGGAGGGCTTACCATTTGCGAGAGAGAAAATGTGGTGTACGGTGTGCCAACCCTACTGCTGCCTCCCTCCCGGGCTGGTTTTCGGAATAAGAACCTGGCTGCCACCCCAGCAAGGTCACAAGTGGAGAGGAAATAGCTAAATATTTGTCTAGGTTTCTTCAATTATGTGCAGTGATTGCTGCTTGCCGAGGGCTAACGGGGCGCATGTGGGTAAAGGCTGAAGGCAGCCACTGCTTGCGTTTCGTTGGATGCTGGGTACACAGTATGTGCTGGAGAGGAGCACCCAGCAAGGCTCTGCCTGCCCTCCCTCCCTCCCTCCTGGGTCTGGGATTCTGGCAGGGTAGGGTGAGGCTTGGCTCTGCCCTTCTCAGTCCTTTTCTCCCAAGGAAGCAGACAGTATGAAAGTCTGTCATGCACCCTGCTCCCCACCACCCACGGCTGTGTGAAGGGAAGGACTTTGCCTAACACCTGTGCTCTGCAAACCCTGTTATCAGTATATGTCACTATTATCCCATTTTATAAAAGGAACACTGAGGGCCAGGGTGTTTGGGGCCATCCAACTTGTAAGGTAGCGGGTCGGTGCCAGAGTGCCCCTGCTTGTTAGAGCACCCTTGGCATTCCAGATACTTCCTTCCTCTTGCTTGGAGGGTGGGGTGGGATGGAGGGTATCTGCTCTGAGCCTGGAGCTCAGGATGCCCGCGCACGGAGGGCCACCCATGGCTAAGCTAGCTCTGCCAGGTGCTCTTCCGAGGGCCCGCACACTTGCTGGGATACTGATAGAAGAGTAGACAGGCAACACGGCCTGGTGGCAGCCCTGAGTGCCTTTCATGAGCTCAGCGGGCTGCATGCATGCGGAGACTTCTGGGGCCTCTCTGTGTGCCTGAGCTCCAGGTGTCACGGTGTCAAGGCAGGTTCCAGACACCTGTCACATTCTGATCCAAAATCTGTCAAGAATCAGGTGACAGACTCTGACACCAGAGAATAGCTCGCTGGTTCACACGCAAAGCTGTCCGGGAGCAGCGATGTGCACTTGAGGGGCTGTGGCAGCCAAAAATACCCTCCCTGTGTAATCAGCCTGCTGCTCCCGGCGCTTGCTCTAGGGGCTTGACAGGGCATGTGTGAGATGTTTTCATCTTTATTACTTCCCTGCTTGGGTCTGTGATTCTGAATGTGGGAGGAGCCAAGAGCTGGGAAGCAAGGTTTGAGGACTGAGAAGTGAGCACACAGTAGGTACTCAGGAAAGATCAGAGTGATTCTGGGTGTGACGGAGCACATCCCAAGCAGATCTCTAAGTCTGGGGCTATCCTAGTCTACACAGTGAGTTCCAGGCCAGCCAGGGGTACATAGCGTGACCCTGTCTTGAAAAAGAAAAAATAAGGGGCTGGAGAAATGGCTCAGTAGTTAAAAGCACCGACTGCTCTTCCAGAGGTCCTGAGTTCAATTCCCAGCAACCACATGGTAGCTCACGACCATCTGTAATGGGATCTGATGCCCTCTTCTGGTGTGTCTGAAGACAGCAATGGTGTACCTATATAAATAAAATATTAAAAAACATAAACTGGTAAAATTGGCTGAGTGGAGGCATATGCACGCATTAGTTTGGGTCCTGGCTCTGACACTCCCTAGCTGGGTGACACAAGCAGAAGTAAGTCAGCCTCTTCAGACCTCGGCTTTTGCGGCTGTAAGATGGAGGAGACAGTTATGTAAGGAGCAGGAGTGGCGCTACCCTGAGAGGCCGCTGTGGTATTGGCTGCACACAGGGATGCCAGGAGGGACAGAGGCTGCAGTGGATATCACAGGTCAGTACCAGAGGCCAGGCGGAGGGGAAGCACGCCTGCTGTCTGGAGGGCACCGTGCCTGCACCTCCTCATGACTGCTGAGGTTCGGCTGCTACAGCCAGGGGCTGCTGGGTCCCTCGCACTTCAAGGGAGGACAACAGATGGCTTTTGACTACCAGCCTGACTTACCAGACCAGATGGCCCATGTCTGTCTGAGAGGGAGCCTTTGGCTCTCTGAGCTGGTGACACATGGGCACTGGGAACAGCAGACCCTGGAACTGGAATAAGCTTGTGACACCCTAGTGAGGCCACTAGCAGGCAGTGAGTGTAAGAGAATTCAGACGCGGGGCTGCTCAAACGCAAACTAGAATTCCACTGATGGTGCTGGCCACAGTTAAGGGACCACAGAACATCTTCAGGGACCCGCCTGCCCAGAAGCGCCAGGTGGCTGTTGAGTGGACACCCGTAGTCAGCACGGTGCAGGAGCTAGGAAGGTGGGCATCTCCCCTCAACCGCAGGGCCTCAGTGTGCCAGGTTTCCATGCTTGCCCTCACGGCCACACATGTGCTCAGGGCCCCGGCCTGGGTAAACTGAGGACAGGGGGAGACGCTCCTTGGGCCAGCAGTGGGGTGAGTGGGGGGCTTACTTCTAGTACGAGGTACTGTTCCGGAACTGGAGCTGCCACCATCTCCCCTAGCACACGCTCACACTCCAGGGATATTGCGTCAATGGAGGTCAGCAGCGGGGCCACAATCTCAGGGAACTGTGGGAAAGGAAGGCGGGCAGACCATGAGGCCTAAGGCTAGGGGAGGGCAGACCCTGCTGTAGTGGCAGAGCACCATTTACACAAGCCCCACTGGCCTTTGTCCTGCCAATGTCCTACAGTCTGTGTGTGTGTGTGTGTGTCCTTACCGCAAAGCCAGTGTGACTAAAGGGACAGGCCTGTTCCCAAAGTCCCCATCCTGACTGGGCTGGCAGTGGCCATAGTTAGCACCTTCCTTTCTGCATACACTGCCCCGAGATGTCCCTGTCCCCCCAGTACATGCAGCACCCCTCCACCCAGGAGCACCTTGGTCAGCCTGCTTCTGACGGCAGCCACGAGGGCCTTGGTACTCCGCGGGACCTTGGTGTTGGTGAGCAGGATCTGCAGAGACGGGAGCCTGCGGAGAAAAGGTGGGGGTCTGTGTGTGGAGGGGCCAGGCCCAGGAAGGTGTGGGTGTGCCACACAGCCAGCACACAGGGGCACCTCAGCTGAGCCTAGGGACTAGAGGGCCGGGAGGGGAGAAAGGAGGTCCTCCAAGATCTCACCTCCATGAGATATAAGGACTGAGGAAGGAGAAAGACCACCAGGGACCAAGGTTGGGGGGCACAGTAGCCTATGCTGAGCCTGGAGGTGGTAGGTCATAACCCTTCATTGGGTTATAAGTTCAAAGTCGCTGTGACAGAGTGCAGGAAGGGTCAGTTCAGTGGTGCCTAACCCTGAGGCTTCGGTGGGGAGGAGGGGGTGCTGTGGGCACCCAGCCAGGCTGCTGCAGAGCACCCTGTGTGATGCACAGGACAGCCAGCATCCCCAGGAGGGATCTGGTGCAGAGTTGCAGACCATCAAAGGACGGGCAGGACTGGGGCGGGGGAGGGAGGGGCGCCGAACCACTAATGCATTTTCTCAGCTGGCCAGAGCAGTGTGCCAGGACTCTGTGCCTATCTGTGCTGACCACCGTGGGTGACCCTCCCTAACATGTAATTCCAAATGGGCTCCTGTTTGCCACCATTTTAATCCCTGTCCCCAACCTTTCCCCAGAGGGCCAAGCTTCAGTCTGTACATCTGACCAGGTGGGACACAGCCATACAAAGCAGGCTGGGAGCTGCCAAGCCCTCCGTTCTGAGCTTTGCTGAAGTCTCCCGCTGCAGGCTCCGGCTCCCCTAAGCCTTGCTTTGTCCTCAGTTGGCTTCCATACCTATCTGTCCCAACCGCACTGTCATGCCCAGCAAAAACTCCCGGAAACAGCCCGAGACGTATGTCTACATTCCCGGGCCCCATAATGTCATGCAGAAAGAGAAGATAGTGCCTAATGTTTTCTAAGTAAACAGACAGATGGACAGACAGGCAGCCAGGGTCTGCAGATCAGCCACGCTTCAAGGGGAAGGGATGGCCACACACAACCTTCACCTTTATCTGGATGAAGAGTTGGCACGGAGAGACAAGGTAGCCTCACAGTGCCCCAGGCCTCACAGCAGGGAGGGGACACAAGGACCCTGCCCCTAATAACCTCACAAAGGCACAGTGCTCTTCCTGGATATGTGGGGGTAATTGTTAGCTGTGGCAATGACGCCTGAATTACCTCTTCAAGGAAGACATCTTCCCTTGCTGGTAGCGCAGGGCTCCTCCTAGAGAGAGAGACAGCAGCCGTCACCATGGGGTTGGCTCAGATTTGCATTCTGGGACAGCATGAGATTAGTGTGGTCCCCAGGACATGCCAGGCTGAGTGGCGCACCCCACCCATTCCTCCAGCCCTTAGCCTTCTGAGCCACCTGACATCCTCAGCCATTGCCCGTGTCGATGAGGTTAAGGCCCAGGGCTTGGTGGCTGGGCCTGTCAGCAAGCATGCTGTCAGGATGGAAGGCTGCCTTTGTGGGTCAACTCCACAGCAGCTATTTCCTGGGGAAGTTCCTATTTCCCAGGGCCTCCCCCCTCCGAGCCTGAGGTCTTCCCCTCACCTGGAACAGGAACGTGTTCTTCTCCTTAGGAGCCACTAACTGGACCCACCCCAAGCCCAAAAGAGCCAGCATACCTACAAATGAGACTCTTGGGAAGGACGAGGAGCGAACGGCCTTACCCCAGGTGCTGACGGCATTGTCCACACCAGAAGGGTTCCCGTGGATCACTCTCTCGCCCTCAAAGGCCCACCTGTTGATTGACTTCAGATCTTCCTCGGGCCACCTGAGCACACAGAGAGTGAGGGGCTGGGGTAGCCTTGGACAGCAGAAGGAAGGAGCTGTGGGCTGCACCTGCTACAAGTGCAGGGCTACCCAAAACCCGGGGGCTGATGTGACTGGGCACAGGGACTCAGATGGAGCAGTAGAATCTGTCCCTCTCGGCCTAAGGTGACAATGACCTTTGTTTTCCTGTCCTCTGAAACCCATAAAGTGCAGTGGGAGTGTTGCGTGTTCACTTGCTGAGAGACTCCTGATTTGTTACCTAACCTCTCTGAGCCCCACTCCCCTCAGGGATAGAATGTTTCATTTCATCCTTGTCAGGCTACTTCACGTATGGCTGGAGGCAGACCTTGCATCTACATGGGTCACGTGTTGACAACGCTGCTAAGTGTCAGCTCCTCGACAGGCCCATCTCAGGAAGGGCCAGCAGAGGAGAGGCTGCAGTCCCTGTGTGACCCCTGGAGCTGGAGGTGTTGGGGAGGGAAACAAGTGTCCTGCAGTGGCACGCTCCTGCAACTGTGCGCTCGGGAGGCGGAGGCAGCAACCATATGGTGAGGCCAGCCTGTGCCACACGCTGAGATTGTACCTCAGGAGAAATAAACGCACCACTACTGTGACTCCCTGGTGGGCACCTGTCACCTCTGGGTCTCTGTGAAGCCAACGAGTCTCCCGAGGAATGGGGTGGGCTCGGTGCCAGCGTGTGACCGGGTCAAAAACACTCTTGGGAACTTGGAAGTGCAGCCCACCCTCTCCCTGCCCCTCAGTCTGGCTCCTTTCTGGAAATTCTCTCTCCTTGCATTGGCCGAGCTGTGAGGGATGCTGTGAGCTGGTCAAACCCCGTCTGTGTTGTATGAGGTGCTGTGCTGGGTGCTGGGTGGGATGCTTGTGCTGGGTGCTTGTGCAGGGTGCTGCGAGGGATAACATATTGGGTGCTGTGCAGGGTGCTGTGTGGGGTGCTTGTGCAGAGTGCTGTGAGGGGTAACATGCTGGGTGGTGTGTAGGGTGCTATGTAGGGTGCTGTGAGGAGTGCTGTGAGGGGTAACGTGCTGGGTGGTGTGTGGGGTGCTGTGTAGGGTACCATGCAGGGTGCTGTGCAGGGTACTGTCTAGGGTGCTCTGCTGGGTGCTATATGGGGTGCTGGTTGGACCCCTTCCGCTACACCAGTCCTCAAACTTCACCTTTCTCATCTGTGAAGCCAGAGGCGACTGCACACTGTGAGATGGAAGAATACTGTTGTACAATGCCCAGGGACAGTGGCCTAAAACGGGCTACTGGGAGCACAGTTCCTGAGTGTATGCAAAACCTGACCCAACAGCTGCTGCTCCTGGGTCTTTTCTCCTGTGTCATGTGAGGATTTCACAAATCTGCAACACACACACACACACACACACACTCATAGAGAGACAGACAGACAGAGACAATGAGAAATCCTGTGGGAAAGGCAGGGTTACCTACCCACTTCACACAGAGGGGAAACTGAGGTTCAGAGGAGCACAACAGAGCTCCAGACCCCAGTGCTACCCACTGCTCCATCACAGGAAGGACAGTGAGCAGTGAAGGATGGTTCTCACCTGCTGACAGAGACCCCGTCCTTGAGTGGGTTGGAGACCTCCTCACAGGCAGTCAGGAGGGCGGCTGCCAGACACACAGAGTAGGCGGCGCTGGAGCCCAAGCCTGCCCCGGGGGGCAGTTCTGACCACACCACGATGTCTAGGCTTGGGAGTGTCCTGAAATACACCAGGCACAGAAAGTGACTCCCTTAAAGGGTGTGAAGTGCCAACTGGAACCTGGGGCCAGGCGTGGACAGTGGGGGGAGGGGTGACTGAGCATCTGGAACCTGAAGGGAGCGATGTCCATTGGATGTCAGGGCCTCAAGACGACCCTGACGACCAGGAAATGGGCACCAGACCTCATGTGGATCACTGTGAACTACAGGACTCCCTGCTCTGTGGAGGCACAGGGATTCTCCGGAACGCTTCCCAGGAACTGGCTCCTATAGACCACACACACACCTCTGCTTCCGGCAGATCGCCAGGTACAGGTAGAGAAAGGTGAGCAGAGCCAGGCCTTCATTGCCTGCACGGTCTCTGGGGAGGTCCCCCGTCTTCTTCAGCTTCTCCAGTTGCTCCAAGGTGGGTACTGAGACATCACCTTGCTCTGTCACATGGGCAAACAAACAGGTGGGTGAGAGGCCTGTGGAGCAGATGTTTGTAAAACCACGGGACACATCGGCATCCGCACGGGGAGGAAAGGGTCCCAACCCTCCAGCCCTGTGCACCCTCACTTGTATTTTGGGGTGTAGGCAGCCCCAGGTGTGGGTCTTAGCTGCCATTCACGGCACACGTGGCCCTCAGCTAAGTGGCTTCCGTCTCTGAACCTTGGGAAGAGGATAGCAATAGCACCTCTTCAGGTTCTTTGTAAAGATGAGGACCAGGCCCCAGGACTTAGCACTGCTCCTGGCCTGGACCAAGTGCTTAGCTAATAGTCTGCGCACATGCTGAGCACAAGGCTTCAAAACCAAGCCAAAGGCAGCAGTTTCTCTCTCTCAAGGACAATTAGCAAGAGAACTGGGGGATGTGGCTTGGTTGTAAGGCCCAAGCAAGTTCCAGCACTCCCAACACAGACACACACCACACCCACACACCCACCACATACCACACACACATACAACACACACACACACACACACACACACACACACACACACACACACATACACACACACCATATACCACACATACATACCACATACACATACAACACAACACACAAAAAGACACAAACACATCATATACCACACACATCACATACCACACACACCACAAATACCACATACACACAACACACACCACAACACACATACCACATGTATATACACCATACCACAAAAAGACACCCACACCCACACATACACATACCACACAAAGACACACACACCACACATACCACACAGACACACAACACACACAAACACACATACATATAACACACCACACATATATACACATCACACATATAACATACCACATACACACATACGCACACCACACATACCACACACACACACACACCACACAAAGACACAACACACACAAACATACACCCCCCCCCACACACCACATACAACACAGACCACATATAACCCCCACCCACAGACACCCACACACAGGTTTTGTCTAGAGCCGCACAGGAGCCTGGGCTACCTTTCTCTGTGACACAGAGGAGGCTGATCCAGTCTGACCAGCTCACCTGTAGAAATCACTCCCAGCCTCCAGTCAGCAGGCAGAGCAGAGCAGGGTGTGGCTGTTTGGAAAGTTCAAGGCCCCACCCACTAAGCGTTCAGTGCATATGTGCCTAACAGACTGATGACAGATTCCAGAGGACCTAACCAGGGGGTCAAGGAGACCCCAATACTGCAGAGTGGGATGGAGACAGACCCATCTTGGAGTTTAGAGACCTGCATCTTCAAAGCCCTTTCTGTATCCATGACAACATGGTAGTACCCTTCGCCCTAACCATCATAGCCGTAAAATGGAGACGAATGGTCTCCCCTACTTTGGGGGACCACTGGTGGGGGTAACCGGCACGGGTGCCTGATACCTGATCACTTTGCCTGTAACTATGTGGAGGGAGGGCCACCATCCCAAAAGGAGGAAACCAGTCTCCGAGAGGCCCCTTCACTCTCCTACTGAAGCAGACTTAGAATCCTGGCTCCCACCACGCATCCTGCTGGTTCTCCACAGCATCCTTTGACCAGGTCACATGCCGCCACCCCTGGGCCTGTCTGGACCCTCTGGTGGGTTTGCGTGATCTTGTCCAGTAGCTACCATGCCTGATTGTTGCCACTTTAGACAGAGACTTAGAAAAGCAGCTGCTGGTCCCCAGGGAACATTTCTGCCCTAACGAGTGCCTGGTACCATGGAAAGCAAGTCCCAGAGGCTCTGAGCTAAGGGGACCCAGGAGTCACCCAGGGCACTTCTTGCAAAATATAGTCATTTCTCACCACAACTACCAATTCTCCACAGGTGAGGGGCAGAGCCAGGAGCCACAGACACCGGGATGGGGGGGGGGAGAAAAAAACCCAACAAAGTGGCCCCCTCCCCCAAGTACAAGCCCCAATAACTAGAAAAGAGTCAGTCTAGACAGACAGCCCCTTCCTTCTTTCTCTACTGGGGGTCAAGCCCAGCTCCCCCCTGCTGAGCCACACCACAAGTGGAAGCTTTCACAGACACTCCATCTCTGGTGGCGGGGCTTGGGAGCAGGTATCCTGGAGGGCTCCTGCTTGCCCTGGGCTTGCTGAGAAAGGCATGAACCAAAGAGGCAGAAGACTGCGGTGACCCATGGGGCAGGTGCTACCCTGCTGATGGAAGGGAAATAGCCTGGACAGCTGTAACCACGGCTCTTCCCATGCCACCGGCAACAGCACAGGGGCCTTGGGCTAATGGCACGGGAAAGTGCTGACACCCCAAAAGGCCCCCTGTCCCCTGGTTCTGTTTCAGAGACGCGGCGTTCACATCTCTCAGGCAACCTGAGTCCCCATCCCCAGAAGTCAGTCATGAAGGGCTGGTGCCTGAATGCCCAGGTAGCTCCTGAGGAAGTTGAAGCAAGGAGGTGTCTGTCACCTTGTGTTGTCAGGCAACCACCATCCTGGGGAGTTCAGCTATACCTCTTTGTCAAAAACGATTATCCAAGCTGGGCTTGTTGACTGTGCCCCTCACAGAGGGGTGGAGAGGGTCACAGGGCCCCCATCTGAGTATCTAGCAGCTCCCTACCACACTGCATGCAACTCTACCTTAATTGCATGTGGCCTTCTGGAGGGTAGGGGGGTTAGGGTATATAGGCTGGGGAAGACCAGAGGTGGGGGGCTCCATCTATGTAACTACGGGACAGGTATCATTCCTGCTGGGTCAAACCTTCTGGTGAGGCCTTTATGTGGGGGTACCCATACTTCAATAACCAACTCCTGACTTACACGACTAACAAACCCCTTGGCCCCCCCAGAGTTCACTCTGGGGGAATTGTGCCTTGATCTGTCGTTGGGATGTTAGGAGCAGGAGGGGGAGATGTTCTGTTTCCCCTGGGCAGGGATTTTAGCAACACTTCCTTAGTATTGATTGGATTAGGCAGGAATAAACACAGGTTGGTAAGGATACACTCCACCACCGAGCCACCCGGGCCCTCTGCTCAGTAACAAACCACACAAGAACAATAGTGCCTTCACCCTCCACTAAAAGCAGAATCGATGGCTTTCTCGGTCTACTTCCCATCACAGCATCGACCCCAGGGACTTACTGTTGTTGGTTGACGGCTCTTCCCATAGACTTTCCTGCACCTTTATACACTGGCTTCCATAAGTACATTACACGGCTGTTCCACACTTGTGACGGTCAATCCTTTTGTCTCATTTGATGTGGGCTCATATAGCCCAGGCTAGCCCTGAACTTACCATACAGCCGGAGCTGTTCTGGAATTCCTGATTCTCTGGCCTCCTCCTGCCCAAGTACTGAGGATGCACTAGTTAATGCAGGTAGGATTTAGAATCACCTGAGAGACACAGCTGCCTTTCTAGAGAGGTTTAACTGAAGTAGAAAGATCTACTCTGGGGCTGGTGAGATGGCTCAGTGGGTAAGAGCACCTGACTGCTCTTCCAAAGGTCCGGAGTTCAAATCCCAGCAACCACATGGTGGCTCACAACCATCTGTAACGAGATCTGACTCCTTCTTCTGGAGTGTCTGAAGATAGCTACAGTGTACTTACATATAATCAATAAATAAATCTTAAAAAAAAAAAAAAAAGATCTACTCTGTGTGTGTGCGTGGCCCCATCCCTGAGGTTCTAGGCTGAATAACTAGGAGGACTAGAGCCATCCTGCTCTCTGCTTCCTGACTACAGAGGCAATGTGACCAGGCACCTCACACTCCTGCCAGGAGACAGATGGACTATGCGCAAACTGAGAACCAAAATACACTCTGAACTTGCCTCTATCATAGCAACGAGAAGGGTAACTGATATAACAGCTTAATATTTTTACGCCTGAATAATCTGCCCAAAACAGTCCACAGAGACTCAGGGCACAGGTCTGGTCTACACGTTTAAAATGAACTAGCTAGGTTGGTGTGGTGGCGTATGCCTTTAATCCCAGCACTTAAGAGAAAAGAGGCAGGCAGATCTCTGTGAGGTCTGGTGTCACAAACAAAATTAAATCATGTAGTAAATGAATGAAGCCAATTTTCGGGGGTCCCAAAGGCAGTCTGAAGTAACCACCCTGTCACACACCCCCCCCAACTTTCTTCAGGGGCCATCCTCTTGCTACACCCGGCTCCTCCACTCTTTGTACTCACCAAGAAAGCTCGTGTCCAGTCGCTGAAGCATGCCCACATCCCAGACCTGCTTAATGCCGATGTTGGGTAAATTGACGCTCACTTTCCCATTGCTCTGTGGTCGCAGCAAGAGGAAAGTTCTCAAGTTCAAGGCCACCGCCAGAGCGACCTGTAGAATAAAGGGCAAAAGCAGTAAGCCTGAGGGTGAGCGGCTCAGGGACCAGCGACCATATGTTCTGGAGGTGGAGACAGGAGGACCCTGGGGATTTACTGGCCTTCACTCCTTCTCTATCCCAACAAACTCTTAGAGTGTAAGACAATGAGAAACACTGTCTCGGAAAAAGAAAAAAAGCCTCAGCTTTACCTGTAAAATAGAAGACTACACATCGTAGCCATGGGTTAGATCCGAGGGTTAAATGAGATAATGTGTGCGCGCAACACTTCTACCCGACCATCTTTCCAGTTCCTCAACACTGGAATGTCCAAAGTCCGGTCCTTCAATCCCTTTCCCCTCCAACACTCACTTCCTGGGTGACTCCAACCCAATCTATAGGTTTTAGAAGCCATCCTCAGCTATTGTACTTAGTGGGGCCAGCTTAAGGTTCGTCCGGCTGGAGACACTCATCCAGTGAACACCCTAGGCCTTTCTTTTACCTTCTTCCAATCCAGTGTCTGAGAGACATGGTACCCCATTGTTCAAATCCCTGGGGACTTTTGTTTGTTTGTTTGTTTTTTCGAGACAGGGTTTCTCTGTGTAGCCCTGGCTGTCCTGGAACTCACTCTGTAGACCAGGCTGGCCTTGAACTCAGAAATCCGACTGCCTCTGCCTCCCAAGTGCTGGAATTAAAGGCATTTGCCACCACTGCCCAGCTCCCTGGGGACTTTTTACCTTGCCATGGACCACAGCGTGTTCTCCATGGAGGATGACCTTCCCCGGGGCGGACACCAGCAGGACTTCTGACAACATGGCTCCTGAGACTTCTGCAAGAAAAGAGAGAGAGAGAGAGAGAGAGAGAGAGAGAAACAAAGTTCCTTAGATGTTAGTTACAAACACCAGGAAGGCTGGGCTTGGAGGTGAACATCTTTCATCCCAGCACTGTGGAGGCAGGTGGATCTCTGGGGGTACGAGGCCAGCCTGGTCTACAGAGTGAGTTCCAGGACAGCCAGGAGCATGTAGAGAAACTCCATCCAGAACTACCATCCAGAGCTATGTTCCAGGATGACAGTGCAGTGAGCCAGTCAGTTGGACAATGGGGAAAAAAAAAATCTGGGTTCAGACCACAGCTCTTCCGTCCCCAGAATGTCTTCTGCCATGAGTCTGTTTCCCATGCATCAGATAATTAATACAGGCAATACTGGAGGCTGATTCAAAGGACCAGCAGCAGCCAGGCCTGTCTGTCTGGCAAAGTGGCCTCTTGACTATACTGAGCTAGTCGGCACTGACAGGTTCTCAGCTCCAGTGTTTATTACCACCGCTGTGGCTGGTAGAAACTGACATGAGCTCAGTCACGGACTGCGTGCCTACTCTGAGGACGGCCATGTGTTTGATGCGTGTGGGAACGCGAGGTTTACATAAAATCTTGCAGAAGAAAGAATCTTTCCTGGACCTCAAGACCACAACCAACCTGTCACAATCACAAACGAGGCTGCCAGGACTCACCTGTTAACACCCCGTGTTGCACGTTCAAACAAGAACTTCTGCAAGGCAAGAGTCGTGTCACAGAGTGGTTTTGCTGGATTTATGGGTGCATGCATTTTTACATTGTTATAAATAACGCAAAAATCACCCGGGCTCAAGGCTTCACTGGCTACCCCACTGCACACTAAGTAGCCCAGTCTACTGGACCCTAGTCTAGGGGAAACTGTCCGATCTGAGGTCGCCGTGCGCTCAGATCAAGGACACCAAGGCAGAGGACCGCGGCGCCCGGCCCGGGGTGTCCGGAACCCGGTCCTCACGCCGCCCATCCCGCAGCCCAGGCCTCTCACCTGCCCCGGCCAGCACCCAGGTGAGCCGAAACCCGGGCCGCAGCTCCCGGTCTTCTCCATATCAGATGGGAGAGCCCCAAGGAGGCGGGTGTGTCTTCCTGCGGCCAATCAGAAAGCTGGAGCTAAGGACTACCTTTACGGATTGGGTCAAACATTAACCAATGGGAACTTCAAGCAAGCCGAAAGTGCCCCGCCTCTTTCTATAAGTAATCCAATGGGAATCAAGTCCTGGGGAGTGCCCCGCCCTGGTGCGAGTACCCCAGGCCAATAGGAAACAGCGATTGAGAGGTGGCGCGGCCGGCTGCGGGGCGGAGTCATCCCCGGGCCTGGACGGGTGCCTAGCCGGGTCAGCCTTGTGGATGTGTTACCGTGCGCATGGCTGTGTGGCTCTTTGGGGGTCGCCTCGGCCTGCGCGGGCGTCTCAGCGCCTGCAGGCTGCTGTGTCCCCGTTTCCAGAGCCGTGGCCCTCAGGGCGGGGAAGACGGGGACAGGTGAGTTTCAGGCTGGGAGAGTGACTCAACACGGAGGAGGAACGGTTGTTTCCGTGGGTACATCACACTGATGACGTGCTCTATGTGGCCTGACGTCACCGGGGTCGGCATTGCGTCAGAGGCCAGGATTTCCTGCCCAAGTTCAAACAGAGTCTAGCTGGGTCAGTCAGGGCAGGACATGCCCATGTGGGTTTTGTCGGGCCTCTCCAAGCAGTTTGTTTGGATTAGGATTAAGACACCAGGAAGACATGGTGACAGAGTCGGGGTTCAGTCGCAGTCCTCAAAAAAAAAAATTAAGTTAAAATATCATTTTTGAAATTCCATTTTGACAGTGTATTTTTTTTCCCTTGACACTCAAAATCTTAGAAAAATGCAAGAGGCCTAGTTTTCTTTCCCCCAGAAGCGCTAACTTTTGTGTTGGGGGTTAGGAGAGACAAGAGACAAGAGTTTGGGGAGGATAATGGCCCAGGTCAGGCTTACAGTAGAAGGGTTTTGGGCATGAATCCTAGCCCAGTCTCTTCCTGGAGATCTAGGAAGCTGAATCTTTGTGGGCTCCAGTTTCCTCAATGGAGAAGCGTATGACTAGCTTTGGGAGTGTGGGAGAAGCTGAAGGGCAGTTCCAGGAGCTAGTGGCTTTAGCCCACTGTGGAGCTAGGGCTACATGGAGTGACCAGTTAGTCTTTCTTGCCAGTTTTTGCCAAGAATCTTTATTGAGCAGTATGCTACAGCAGCTGCTGTACAGGTAGAGACAGGGACAGGAAGCTGTCAGGAAGGGATTGCCATCCCAAAGGCAGAGAAGTGCTGCCCTTGAGGTTGCAGACTGAAAGCTGGGCATCACTCCCCGAGGCGCAGCCGTTCCCACTTATCACATCTTCGTGTCTGTTTCTCATCAGGCTGCAGCCGTCCTCGACGGCAGCCAAGATCCCCAAGATTTACACCAAGACAGGAGACAAAGGTAGGCCACGTTGTAGCCACGTGACGGGTCTGAATATACATCATAAGTGAAGCCACAAGAAAGGTGCACTGTTAAAGTGTTCAAAACAAGTTGTAGCACTGGAGAGATGGCTCAGACTGCTCTTCTAGAGGTCCTGAGTTCAATTTCCAGCAATCACGTGGTGGCTCACAACCATCTGTAATGGGGTCCGATTCCCTCTTCTGGTCTGACTGAAGAGAGCACCAGTGTACTCACATACATAAGATAAATAAATGTAAAAGCAAAGAGCAAAAAAAAAAAAAAGCCAAGTTGTAAGGAAGCCAAGTATAGTGCACACCTGTAATCCCAGCACTCAGGAGCTGAGGTAGGAGAGTCACAAGTTCAAGACCAGCTAGGGTGATGTACCAAACTCCAAGGCATCCTGCTCTACATAGTAAAACCTTGTCTTGAATGATGGGAATGACACGTGTGGGGTTGGAAGTGTAGCTCAGTGGTAGAGTGCCCAGCTAGTATTCTGAAGGCCCTGTGTTCAACACCAAGACCAAAAAAAAAAAAAAAAAGATAAAAACAGTGTGGGACAGTATAAGGGTGAGAGACACAGTTCAGGGTGAGCCTAGTCTGCTCTTCCCAGCACCCACGGTGGACCGCTCACACCTTTCTCTAACTTCAGATCTACAGGAATCCATTGCCTCTGACCTCTGGGAACACTTGCAGTTGTGTGCACATACATACCCAACATGCATACACACACATACATCCATACATATACAACATGCATACACATACACAACAGGCATACCCACATACATACATAACATGCATACGCACACATACACAACATACATACAGACATATACATACACAACATGCATACATACATATACAACATGCATACACATACACAACATGCATACATACATGCATACACACATATATACACAGCATGCATATACACACATACATACTTGCAAACATGCATAGACATATACATGCATATATATATACACAACATGCACACACACATACATATATAACAAGCATACACATATACATACATATATACTATGCACACATAAATACATATATATATATATATATATATATATATATATATATATGAGCATGCATGTATGTCAGGGTATCTCTGAATAACCCTGCATGTCCTTGAACCTTACTCTGTAGACCAGGCTGTGTCTGTGTGTTATAGGTGCCTATATCCCAATGCATTTGAAGTCAGGGAAAAGCTTAGAGAAGTTGGTTTTCTTCCACCATCTGCTTCCCAGGGATTAACTTGGGTCATCAGGCTTGGCAGCACATGTCTTTACCAGCTGAGCCATCTTGCTAATCCTGAAAGATTTTATCTTTGTCTGGTAGCTAGGAGAGAGATCTGATATGTGGGAGAGAGAAATACAGAAAAGTTCACACACTGTTCTTCTATTTTCCAATAATAATAAAAATGTATTGCTTCAATATTTATTAATGTAATGTGATGGAGAAATAAACTACTATGGTACCATTTTCTGAAGTTTTAAGACCATACAGATAATTAATAGTGATTGTGTTTGGGTTACATCCTTTCATACTAAAGTGTACACACACACACACACCCCACACTCATAGGATGTACTTCCTATCACTGAGCTATATGCGAACAAAACGTCAGAATGATAGATGTTTTTCTGCCACGTCTATGTTGTTACCAGAATGGTGGGAAAACATGTGTATAGAAGTGACAGATGTCAGATGGTGGTATCAGTGCTACACCAGACAGGTTCAGGGACAGCCTCAGGTCACTCACAGATGGGGCAGTGGGCTCACTATGGCCCGGCAGTAGCTGCTAGATGGGGTGAGGCTTATGCTGGCCCGCACAGGGACGGAGACAAAGAAACTGACCTTTGTTCTGGGTCTGATGTGGTCGGGAAGCAGGGCTACTTCTGTAACGTATTGACCTTTCTTAGAAAGTAGAAGAGACAGGGGTGGGGTGGGGTGGGGGTGTCCTGGAACTGTGACAGAGACGCATACGTCTTTGTCATCAGCCAGGAGAGCCAAAGCCTGGTCGCTTTTGTTCAGACACAGTTACTTCGGTTTGTTGAGGTTGCTCTGTCAACAGCCACAGTGTGGATATCGGATGTTCCTCTGTGAAGTCATTTTTACTTACCAGTGCTGCAGCGGGCTCAGTGGCTGGATGGCACGAAGCCACGCTGACGACGCCAGGCAGGAGCTGTGACCTAGGCTGACAGGAGACAGGACGAGCAGAGGGGTGACACCACAGGTGGTTCCACTAGTCTAAGCCAGGGAAGAAGAGGGATAGCCTCGGTGGTAGTGACTAAAAGGACATTCAGGCTTATGGTGTGTGGACATTTTGACGGGTATGAGTGATTGCCTACATGTATGTACACGTGCCACATGAATGCCTGCTGCCTGTGGAGGCCAGAAGAAAGCATCAGATCCCGGGTCAGCAAGTCACTCTGTGGTTGCTGGGACCTGAACCTGGGTCCTCTGCAAGAGCAGCCAGTGCCCTTAACCACAGAGCCATCCCTCCAGCTCCTGCCCCACCTGTTGTGGAATAAATTTAATCTCAGTCAGGGGCTCCTTCCCCTCCTTTGATTATTCAGTTCCCAGATAAAAGATACACGTAGATCTTTAATTTATAATAAGCCTTTATCGCCACTAAAGCTGGGCAAATACCTACCCTCTATGTTAGAATCTCCTTTCCTATCGATAACCCCGAATTACTACTTACCGTGTTCCATCTGGGCTGCCCTGAACTCCAGCTGGCCGCCCTCATGGCCATAATTTTAGGATTCTTACCCCATGGCATCTTCTCTCTGCACCTTCCTCGTCCTCCCCCTCGTGGTTTTCTTCAGACTCTAAGCCCAGAACCCCCAAGCCCTTCCTCTCTCAGTTGTGCCCAGGAATGATCTGTAGGTATCTTTATTCACCAATCAGGGGTAACTTGGAGGGCAGTGTCACGTAGCATCACTTGGGTCTACATGCGGACTCTCTGGGACAACCAGGTTTTAGGGACCAGTATTGAGTGTTAAAATACAAGCAATATCAGACCAACCCACTACATCCACCCCCAAGAAAACCCCCAAATCTTAATGTGCTAAAAATATCTTCCCCCAGGGTTTTCCAGCACCTTCACAGGAGAAAGGAGACCTAAAGATGATCAAGTATTTGAAGCTGTAGGGACTACGGATGAGCTAAGCTCAGCTATTGGGTAAGCGGGCCTGGATGTGGTTAGTACTGGACATCAGACACCCATCCTTGTGACATTCTCTGCCCTGCTGGAGGGCCCTGGAGGTTATCCTCGATGGATCTGTGTGAGCTGCTGTTACGAGAAGTCAGCTCAGCTCGAGGTCTGTCCCTCTATCACCTGTGCCTAGGAAGTTTGTTTCCTCTTCTGTCCTACCTTATGAAGAAACTCCTCTTTTTTTTTTTTTTTTTTTGGTTTTTCGAGACAGGGTTTCTCTGTGTAGCCCTGGCTGTCCTGGAACTCACTCTGTAGACCATGCTGGCCTCGAACTCAGAAATCTGCCTGTCTCTGCCTCCCGAGTGCTGGGATTAAAGGTGTGCGCCACCTTGAAAGCCTCCCCCCACCCCCATCCCCTACCCCATGAGCGGGTTAACTTGGGCATCTGGTGCACTGCACAGGTCTCGCACAGGTCTCGCACAGGTCTCTCTCTCCTGCTGGACAGATCCCAGGCCTCCTGCTCCCTGCTGTTGCAACAGGACTAGCCTAGCCATGTAATAAGAACAGCTGACTCGGGGTGGGTGCTTTAGAAAGCAAATGCCCCCGTCCACGTGTTCTCTTTGTCAGCAAGACAAGGCTGCCTTGGTGGGTGCAGCTCATTAGCTTACAGCTCTCAGAGCATACTGTCAGGGACTAATTCTTCCTCATCCTTCTAGGTTTGCCATGGAGTTGGTCACAGAAAAAGGCCACATGTTTGCCGAAGAGCTGCAGAAAGTAAGTAGCATCATTTTAGCCCCCGACAGGGCCTTTGGTGCCTGTGACCTGAATTGTCAGCTGGCAGCTTCGCCCTGTCCCATTACCTCTTTGCATCACAGTAGCTAATCACTCTTGAGAACGTGCTGTCTTCATCTCTGAAATAGGGACACATAATCCTCCCTGAGGCGAGGGGTGTCGGGTGAAGGGTGACTCTGCTCTCCAGGGGGTGTTCGGCAATACCGAAGGCTATCTGCGCTCGTCACATCTAGTGGCGAGTCCTACACTGCATGGGACAGCCTCTTGGGTTGCAGAGGACAACTCAGGGCTAGGGTCACAGCCCAGGCTGAAGAGCTGTGTGCTTGGGAGCCCTGCTGCCTTTGAGTCTCAGCAAGGTGGACCTCTCTCTACCTGTTAGCGCTGCCGTTGAGTTCGGAGGGGCATCTGCTAGCAGAGTCACTCTAGGATGCAGTGGGAGGCTGAGGTCACCCAAGCTTTACTGTAGTCTGGTTGGGGCCTACGTGGGTCCCAGGAATGGACAAGTGTCCTCCCTGAGTCCCCCTGCCCCGCTGACCACTGCCCCATGGGCTATCCTTCACCATTTAGGCGGCACTGGTATGTTTGGTCCAGTGAATTAAACTCCAGGAGGTTTCGTCATGTTTAGAGTTAGGGCAGTTGGATTCATGGTCCAACGGCCCCAACACGGTCCACAAACGGTCTTTCTCCTCACCCTTGCTCCAGATCCAGTGCACGCTACAGGACATCGGCTCCGCCCTGGCCACTCCACGTTCCTCAGCCAGGGAGGCTCACTTAAGTAATTCCCAGCCTGCACAGGGAGTTCGTGGGGTCTTGGGGTGAGAGTTGCCCACTAGGAGCCTGGGCCCTAGAGCTCTCTGGTAGGCAGACATCCTTGCTCTCTGCCTTGGGAGAGACATTCTCCTGGAGACTGGTGGAAGCAGGGCTCCCACACAGAAGGAAGGGGTGTTTCCCAGTGGTCTGGTGGCATGCTTACAGTAGGGCCTCTCTGCCCTTGACTCCTTAGAGCACACGGCCTTCCAGGAAGGGCCTGTCCTGGAGCTGGAGCGGTGGATTGACAAGTACTCCAGCCAGCTCCCCCCGCTCAAGGCCTTCATTCTGCCGGTAGGTATTGGAGGGCTCAAGTTGGTGTGGCGGGGTGGTTGCTTTGATGGAAACACGGGCTTGCCAGTAGACCCAACTGTAGCAACAGAGTCACCCCCTGCACCCCAGCCCCTCAGAGGTATGCCAGAGTAGAGCAACAGTGGCCAACCCTCTCTCTCTTTCAGTCTGGAGGCAAGAGCAGCTCTGCCCTGCACTTCTGCCGCGCTGTATGCCGCCGCGCCGAGCGACGGTAAGGGCCCCAGAGGACAATGGGGAGCCCTTGTCATATCTGAGCCACCGCCTCTTCATTGTACGTGGCCTGAGTACTGTCTGGGAGGGCACTGTAATAGTGACTCACACTGCTCAGAGGCCAAACAGAGGTTTTTCTGCTCTGAGAGCCACAGGCTCCCTAAGATGTGGGGCTGAGGAGAGGACCATGAAAGGACCCTGCTAGAAACCAGCAGAAAGGGCTACAGGGAGCCCAGTGGTTGGGGGGACACCAGAGAGACTCTGCCATCTCAGGGGCTCCTCACAACACCTCCGGTCTGCAGGGGTCAGGAGTAGGTTAGTGGGATTCTGGGGGTCCGCAGACTCAGATCGCAAGCCTTTTTCCTTCACGGAAGACTGTTGAATCTGGACATTTCCCAGATGTATCCTGGGTGACAAAACAAAACAAAACAAATCAAACCAAAACCAAAATGCTTGGGCCTCCAAAGAAAAATGGCCATTTGCACAAAGTCACCCACATCAACAGGGCTTACAGTATCAGAGCACGAGACTGAGCTGGTGTCGCACCTTCAGTGCGGCTGACACGCCCCGGCTGCATCAGTGACTTGCCAGAAAGCTCTCAGCACAGGAGGACACCTAGGTGAAGAAGCCAAGTGGGAGGTATGGGGCAAGCAGGACTAGAGACGCAAGACTTCCTGGGCCGATGGCCAAGTGTAGTCTTGGATAAGGCCAAACCCAACACACACCCCCAGGCTAGCTCAGGGGAGGACCAGCTGGGATCAGGCAGTGCAGGAGGTGGGATGGGACAAATTGTATGCATGCAGCCACGTGCAGGACCTTGGGTAATTAGAATTACAACTTAGAACAAGTAGCTCCTAGGAGATTAAGGGCTAGACGAAACCCCTTCTTTGAGGACTAGACGTGTATAGCGCTGCCCACAAAGGAGCCCGGGCCAGGCTTTGGTGGCACAAAGGCCAGCAGACTGGGCTATTGGCCAGCCTACCCTCAGCTTGCCTGCTGTGCGTCCCCCTTCACTGGCCAGGCCCGTTGCGTGTCCCCAAGCTAAGGGGCTGGCTGAGGCAGTGGCAGGTACGCTGTGTCTGGTTTGTGCTTGCCAGGACTAGGTTTGAATAGTGAAGTCAAGCGGTGGCAATACACATCCCAGGCTCCTGTGTAACCTGACTGTGCGTTCTCTCTTCACAGTGTGGTGCCTCTCGTCCAGATGGGAGAGACGGATGCAAACGTGGCGAAGTTCTTAAACAGGTGCTTAAGTGGAGTGTGGCGGGTCTGTCTGACCACCAGGGACTCAGGGCTAAGCCCCTCCCTCCATCATGTATATTGGACTATGCTGTGTCCCGGGTGGCCCTGTCCCACTCTGAAGTCAGGCTCTGTTTAGGAAATAAGAGCCAGCGCAGGCACATCTAAACAAGGGTCAGGCGATCTTAAGGTCTGCTCATGGAGACTGCTCCCAGGGGCCTTGATGTTGGTAGAGCAGAGTCCGTCCAGGGAGCATCTCTTCCTGAGATGCTCAAGCGACCCACAGCTAGGCTGTGCTGAGCTCAGTGCTCTGAGCAAGGCTACAACTCCAGGAGTACATTGCCCTGCTCACCGTTGCCCCACAGCCATGCTTCTGGTCTCTACTGCATCCTGGCTCAGATGGTGCTAGTGCAGGCCAGGCTGCACCCCAGGTGCTGCCTAGCAAGACAGGAAGTGACCTCACAACACCTAGCTGTGGGGTTACGTGTGTCCTGTGTTACCTCCCCATCCCAGAATACAGACTACCTTGGATCTTCATAGAATCCTTCCTTTTGGGTGGGATGTCACCCAGGTCAAGAGAGAAATGGTTCCTTTTAAACTCAGAAGAGGCAACCCTGAGGATACCCGCTGACCCTACAGCATTGTGCGGGTAAGGGTGGGTCATGCTCTCTCTGCAGGTTCCAGGGAGTCACCAAGAAAGCAGCACGTGGTTGCCCCAGGAACACAAGGCTCAGAAGGACAATACCAGGACAAAGTCTTGTCTGATAGCCAGTAATCGGCTCCAAGAGTTAGGGCACAGGGTGGTGGGCAAGCAGGAGGGTGTGGAGAAGTGACAAAGGCTTGCTTTGAGCCTCCAGGAGGTCAGAGCCTCAAGAACACCTGGGGCAGGTGTGTGGTTGTCTCCTAGGCTGTCCCTTTCCCTGCAGAAGGCCTCCCGCCCCGAGCCCATCACTGGTGGGCCCGACAAAGAGCTAGGGGAACTAGACTCTTTTATGAGAATACTGAAGACCACTGATGCTCAAGTGGGACACCAGCAATATCTAGAGACAGTTTGGGTCGTCACAGTGGGTGCTGGGTGCCACTGATACTTAGTATGTAGAGAGCAAAGACACCATTGACCGTCCTCCATGCACAGGAGAGCCCCAGCCAAGAAGACTGAGCCAGAATGTTGATAGTTCCAAGGTCACAACCCACCTAAGGCCTCTCTATTGGAAATGTAGCAGAGTCTGGAGCCGGGTTGACCTGTAGGCTTTTGGGCTGATGCAGCTCTCCTGGATTGGGTACCTTTTGGGCTACTTTACTAGGTTCTGTTATCTATCACCCTTTCAACCCCTTCCAACCCTCAACACTGGGTAGGAGAGAAAGGCTAAGGGAGGATCGGGTGTAGACCTCTTCAGACTCCTTATTGATTAGGAATGTCAGGTTCCTTGGGGCAGGGCCAATCTCTGTCGTCAGGGTATCCAACAAGCAAAACAGCAATTCAGCCGGAGAAGGAGCAGGGGATTTCCTATGTAAACTCCCTCAAGAGTCCCTCATGCTGTGTCCCGGGTGGCCCTGCAGGAGGTTAAACTGTCTGCAGCTGGCAAAAATCTCGCCCCTCCTGGAGCATGAGACAGTCACAGTCAGCGGCTGTGGACAGTCTGCAGCAGCCCCATCTCCCACACCAGGGATTACAACAAAAACGTAGTCACCCGACATAACTGGGCTTTTTTTTTTTTTTTTTTTTTTTTGGTTTTTCGAGACAGGGTTTCTCTGTGTAGCCCTGGCTGTCCTGGCACTCACTTTGTAGACCAGGCTGGCCTTGAACTCAGAAATCCGCCTGCCTCTGCCTCCCGAGTGCTGGGATTAAAGGCGTGCGCCATAACTGGGCTTTTAAAGAAACCAGAATTCTCACTACACCCCTGAGTTCCAGACGCAGCCTGTCTGTTGTGGAATATAGGAGCAACTCAGGAACTGGTAGCCTAGAGTCCCTGCCCTTCCCACTCTGGGTGCACCACAGCCTGTGCCATTAGGAGTGTTCCATTCACACCTCCCTGAGGGCAGGCAGGGGCCGGCTAGCACCATTCAGTCCTCTCACATCCTTCTTGTTGCTTCTCTTTGCTCTCCAGGCTCAGTGATTACCTCTTCACTGTAGCCAGATATGCAGCCATGAAGGAGGGCAGCCAAGAGAAAATATACAAGAAACATGATGTGTGAAGCATGGATTTGCACGGTGGGCGAGGGGTCAACTCCAGACAGTCGTGCTGAGAGCGGAAGTGGGGGTTGGCTACAGGCTCAGCGTCGCCTTGTGCTCACCTCCCGCCCCCCAGGGACCTTTGAGACTCCTGGCTTCTCCAGGTTGTGTTGAACATGTCAGCTGACTTCCAAATTCTGGGAAGGCAAGGTACACTGGAGGCCACGGAGGGGACGGGCTCCTCGGAATTGAGAATGAACATGGGAAAGGTTTGAACTGTGCACTTGGGCTTTCTGTGTGTGTGTGTGTGTGTGTGTGAGAGAGAGAGAGAGAGAGAGAGAGAGAGAGAGAGCGCACTGCCAACTCAGGCTGTTCAAGGACTTGGAATGTACCAGAGGCCCCTGGAAATGTACTAGTGATTTACCTGCGCCGACGGGGCTTTAAATGTCACATTTATAAAGGGAAAGCAGGCAGGCTTGAGGAGTTTAGTCACCTCTGCGCCGCCCATCACTGCCACAGTGTCAGGGAAAGACAGCTGCAGGTCCACAGGGGTGCAGCTCGGAGTATCCTCTCCATCAAGGCAGGAGGCAGGTGGCCCTCCCTGCCCTGGGTGGTGGCAGAGATTTGTTCTTTAGCCTGACACTTGCTCTCTGATGTCCCTCGGCTGGTCTGTGCTTCTGTGAGCCACAACTTGGCCTGTCTGTAACTCCACCGGCCTCCACTGCTTCCTTTCCCTGTGAAGTGACCTCGCAGTGACACCTGTGTCCTTGGGAAGAGGGATATTTATGAGAGGCTGGAGGCAGCCCTGAGAACCTCATGGTATGCGGTGACTTAGGAAGGGCAGATCTGAGACACCCTGGACTCTGCTCAGCTATTGCCTCTTCTCTGCGCACCTGCTTGGCACGCCTTCCGTGCTAGCTGTCCTGTTGGTCAATCAGCGAGCCTTTGGTTTCAGCCATGCATCTTGTGGGTCCTGTGAAGGGTAGAGGCCCAGCAGGGAGGAACATCCCTAGGAGGCTGTCCTGTCCAATGCCATTGCGGCCACCGTAGTGAGACACGGATTGGGTACAGAGTTGGTGCTATGTGTGTGAGACCAGAGGCAGGAGGCACAGGCTTAGGGAACTTAAGCATCATGCTGTTGGTCCAGGCCTGGCGGGGGAAGCCATGTTCTAAGAGCTTGCAGTGGCCCTGACACTCCGCCTATAGCTCCAGATCTTCCTAAAAAAGATAGTATGAACTCAAGAGAATAGGAAGCCACGCCCCTCGCCTGTGCCCAGGTTGGAGAGTGGCACTGGAAAGGTCAATCCCCACCTTCAGGCTCCAGGCATTGCCTAGCCTCGTGTACACCACCCACGCTCCTCATACTGTGAGTCTCACTGTGAGCTAACAAACTGCAAAGCCTCCTTTAAATTGTACCCATTCACCATTGACCTCTCTGTCTCTTGTCTCTTGGTCTCTCATAATTCGACCCTTGAAACCATTGCGGGGAGGCTTTCTCTCCTTGGAACTTTCGTAGAAAGCGCTTTTATTGAGATACAGTCCAACCATCATAAAATTCGTCTTTTTAAAATGGACATTTCAGTGGGTTTTAGGGTATTGCCCAGTTTTTGCCACCCCATACCTCACACCCAGGGGGATGCCCCCTAGTTGGGGCATCAGCATTCACAGGTGAGCTAACCTGGTCAGTAAAGCCTGCCGTGCTACCAAAGGGCCCAAGCCAAGCACTTACACTGGACCTCGCCTGAGCCTCACTGGGGGCGTGGAGTTCACATTTCTACAGGAAGGGAAACTGAGGCTCAGCACTGACCTAGACTGTAGCCTCACACACACACACCGCCCACTGGCACTTGACAGTCATTTTAATCACGACCTGGGCCACGGCAAGCAGTGCCAGCACTAACAGATTGCTGTCGCATCTCTCAGCTGAGTCTCCCTTAACTGATACTTCATGGCTATTGTTAATGTGCGTTTCCCATGGAGTAATTTTCAGAGCCTGAACTTGTAGCACATCCCAATGATAAACGTCCCCGGTTCTAAGTCCCCTGTCAGCTGCAATGTCACCCTTACTTCCTCCCCAGCACCTCCCGACAGCCCATCCAGTTTTACGATCCCTCTGTCCCAGTGATCACGGCTGAACCTTTAAGAATCCGGACGCACTTCAAGTTTAATTGAATAGAATTCTTTGTATAATAAATTCCGCATGAATGCTACATAAATCAGTGCCTGGAAGGATTTGTGGCTCATCTCTCTCCCCAGACAGGGTTGGAGGATCCTGCTGGCAGTGTGGTGCCCAAGCTGGTCCTGTCTTGATCGCCAAGAGGGATAAATTTGTCTTTGGGGGTTCTGGCAGGGGGCGTGGCTTCCACTGTCAGAGCCCAGAGCTGCTCTCTGAGTCCCTCCTGAAGGGGTGGCACTTTGTCCAGGCTGAGCAGAGGACAAGCAGATTGGGGTCTGGGTGCTTTGGGGAGGGGGTATCAGTCACTTTATGGAATTGGAACCCCCAAAGCCATCAGTTGGTACCTTAGGAATCCTGGAGAAAGCAGGGCACACACTCTTTGGGATGGTGTGTGTGCTCTATCTCGGTTGGTTGCTAAATTCGCATTCATCCCAGAAGTCCGTGTAACCCCAAGGTAAGATTCCCACACAAGCTGGGCACCGTGGCACATGTCTTTTGTCTCAGCCACCTGGAGGGCTGAGGTAGCTGGAATCCCTCAACAACCTGGGGATTTAAGGTCAGCCTGGGCAACACAGCAAGGCCTTGTCTCAAAAGAGAGCAAAACAAAAAGAAAACCACCCTCTTCAAGAGCAGCCACTTAGGGGTTCACATAGCCCCAGCCTCGAAGGCAAGATGGAGTGCCCGAGTGTCCAGAGGCCACTGGCAGAGTCAGAGGGCTGTCCAACCTGGAAGAACAGTGAGTGAATGATCTGTGGGCACAGCTTCCCTCTGGCTTCCCCAACCCGGGTCTGAGACCAGCCCTGTCACTCACTCCCCAGCGTCTGAGCCTGGACATGCTGGTCATCTTTTCCCTCTTGTCCCCTCTCTGGTAAAATGATGAGTCTTCATGTTTGACAGTCATGGAAGAGCCTAACTTGGGGATGTTGAACCAGGCAGGGCCTGGCAAACTCAAGCTGCCGTTACTTGAATTCAGATCACCCCTTTCTCACACCTTAGCCGAGTCACCTCGAGCTTAACCACTTAACCATCGTGTAGCCCAGGCTGGCCGGGAACCTGTGCTCCTCCCGCCTGAATGCTCTTTGGCCCTCCACAGTGCTGGTATTAGCATGGTGGTGCCTGGCATTCTGCCTTTCTAACAGAATAACAGCAACTGCCTGGGTTGGTAGTGGATGCTGAGTGCCTGTCCTGTGTGGCTGTCATGGCTGAGCAGCTGTGTCCTCTTCAGGTCACATTCTGAGCTCCAGGTGTGGGACCAGGCTTTGGGGACAGGATATTACTACAGAACCAATAGGCCTCGAATAAGAGATCCTCCTGCCTCAGTTTCTTAAGCACTGTAATTCCAACTCTATGTCACCCTGCTCAGGCCACGTTGCAGAACTTTGCAACCCCCCTCTTGCTGTGGGCTGGTGAGGTGGCCTGGCGGGTAAGGATACCTGCTATAGAACTGTTGTCCCGAGTTTGACCCCTGGTGGAAAAAGACAGGCTGTCAGGAGTGGACCTCTGATTTCTGTAGACATGCACATAGACTAGAGAGAGAGCATCCTGTCCACAGCAGCCCAGCAAGCCACCATCAGCATCTTTGTTACACAGAAGCTGGGGCTTCTCCATGCCTAGTACCAAGGCCACTCTGGGCCTTGACCTTGGATCTTCCTCCAGCCTGCCCAGTGTCTCGTTCCCCAGGGTGGCCTCCCTTGGGCAGTTAGCTGTTAGGGGTAGAGCTGGTAATTAAGTGGAGTAGGCTGTTTCTCTAGGAAAGGAGGAAAGAATTAAAAAGCTCCCAGAGGACCCTGGTTGGCCCAGGCAGAAGCAGCCATTCCAGGGAAAACGAGAGATGTAGGTGACAGCTCAAAGTGACACAGACAAAAGCTTCCAGAGACCCAACCCGGTAGATGGCACAAAAGCATTCTGATGACTCCAGACCCGGGGTGCAAGGTGACCTCTCTATCTACCAGCCCTGTCTATAGAAGCAACTCCCCGTGGCTGATCTTGGGTCACAGGCCCTCTGGTCCTCCTCGCCGGCCATCTGTAATGCCCACGTCCCTCCCCGGCTGCTACGTGCCTTTATTTATGATCACCTTGGAAGGGTCGAGCAGACATATGTTGCTAAGGGGCATTTATTCTTGTTTATAAAATTTATGGCTTCACCTCGATTACACACTGTCAAAACGGGAAAGATCGGCCCCAAAGCCTCTTGCCGCCTGACTGCCTCAGACGCATGTACATCTGTTAACTCCGTGGGAGCTGTGCGGGGAAATCAGGTCCGCTATAACTCAAGCTCGCTGTCCTGCCACGAGGCACGAGCTGCAGGCCTTGAGCACACACCCAGGCGTGCACATGGGACAGGGAGGTGGCTAGAGGCTGTGGCAGCCATGCCGGGTGACCAGCTGCACCGACTGGCCGTGGCCTTCGTCGAGATGCTTTGTGCTGGGTAAGGTGGCAGAAGAGGACTGTAATTCCATTGCCTTTGTGGGTACAGCTGCAGCACCCCAGTAGCTGGAGAGAGTTTTGAGCCGGTGGCTTTCCACCTGGCAAAGTCATGGGAGAAAAACATGAGTCCCCAGTGCAGGGGAGAGGAGGCAGGCATGAGTTTCAGGACAACTTGGCACCACTGATGACAGTCTTGAGAGGGTATGTCCCAGGCTTTCAAGTCCAAGTCATCTCAGAGGGAAACATCTCCATCTCGCAGCAGAGTGGAGAAGGTCCTGGTTAGCAGTGTTGCTCACTGCAACAAAGCCACTGGAAACTGATGTTCAAGACAAGGCAGCGAGGCAGTTGAACAAGTGCAGCATTTAACAGTGAGGGACCATAAGGAAGGTCACGGCCACTGCTCGGTACTGAGAGGTATGAAGACCTGCTTTGAAGTGCTGTGCGGCAAATAGCACGAATCCTGTGAAATCAATATGCATGTGTATACACTACACGAAGATGTGCGCGCTAACCGTACCCGCTTCTGAGGGGGTGGGGTGGGGATCAAGGGTGATGTGAGTGGAGGTGGGATCATGGCGATGTTAGCACTTATTCCTTGTTTTTCTGGATTTCCTAACTTTTTGGCAGTGGATTCAGGTTAGATTTGAGAAGGGCTCCTTGTGTAAGAGACACAGGAAGAGAAAAGCCAGGCGGGCGTGGTGTCGGCTCAGTTGGTAGGATGTTTTGTCTAGCCCGCACAAAACCTTGGGTTTGGTCCCTAACTTGGAATAACTTGGTGTGTGTGGTCCATGCTACTAAGCTCAGTATTTGGGAGGCGGAGGCAGTGGGTCAAGTTCTTCTTGGCTACAAATTAAACTGGAGGCCAGCATGGGCTACGTGAGACACTGGCCAAAGTAGGGAAATAGACCCAAAGGGAGGAAGATGTCCCCTGCCTGCGCTGTGTCACCTCCTTTCCTGGGCACAGCTGGAGTCATAGCAGTCCCTAGAGGATGGCATCCCCTAGAGCCCCCCACTAGCTGTGGGTGCCCTCTGATGATGTCTTAGTGTTCTGTTGCTGTGAAGAGACACCATGATCAAGGCATCAGCAGAGGGGCTTACCCCAGGAAGGGAAAAAGAAGAAATTCAGTGGGTTGCCAGTTATAAGAAGGCTGAGCCAGGAGGCCAGACTCTATAGGAAGGAATTTGGCAATCCACTAGCAATGTCTGTCGTGGCTCACAGAGATACAGAATGAGAGTCATGCTTTTGATACTTCTGGATTCTTAGGGTAAAACCATCACTAATCTCAAAGGAGGGGACACCTCATAGGGAGATCTGGTCTCCAGACTGCCTCAGGGGTATCACTACCCCTCCAAATCAGCCCCCCAAGATGGTTCTCAACACTCCAAGAGGACTAACAGAGGGGAGATTTTCCAAGAGCTTCGAGGCGACAAATCAGGGCCGTAGATCTCAAAGCGTCAAATGCTTATAAATCTGACTAATTAATTAGTCCGCCCTGACGAGCTCCCCACCATAATTCAGCATCTGCAATTAGATTTCATATTAAAGCATGCAAATTCAAGATTAAACCCAGAGAGATGGTATGACAGCTCCACCCCCTCCAGCCTCCCCAGCCCGCACCACCGGTGGCTCGGGCGGCTCCTTGGTGCAAACTCCAGAACCTTCCCTTCCGGAGCTTTGTCTCTCCACTCCCCATTGTGGTGCCGTGCTGTGCCCAGCAGTGTGAGGAACAGTGCCAGCTCCTTTCCAGGAAGACAGCTACATTTCAAACATTTTGGTCCAGGGACATTTGGGGACTTACAGGTTGCAAAGACCTGCAGCCAAAGGTCACGAAGGAAACCTCTGAATTAAATGTAGGCAGTGCTGCCTGGCCTCTGTAGCACAGGCATGCCATTGTCATCGGGGAGCAGAGTCTTAGGTTCATACACACACACACACACACACACACAAACATGTATACACACACATACACATTTACACACACATATATACACACATGAATATACATATGTATATACACACATGCACGTGTATACACATACATATATACATACACACATGTATACATAAACACATATGTATACATATACACACATACAAATATATACACACATATATAAACACATACACACACATATATATACATACACCACATGCATATATATACACACAAATATGTATATATATACATATATACATATATAAACATACATATATAATGCACATATATATACCCACACATATATGTACACCCCATATTTATACACATATATATGTATATATGTACACACACATATGCACACATATACATACATATACACATATATGTGTGTGTATATACATATACATATGTATATATACACACACACATATATATACAGAGAGAGAGATCTAGCTATAGATAGGAGGGAGGTGCCAGTGATCTAAAGAGCTGCACAGCCTCGCTGCTCGGTGTGCAATGACCTTTTGGTCAGTGAAGGGTCACATTTATGACAGTGGCAGACCATGCAACCTCATAGCTTTATTTGACTCTTTGTGTCCGTACGCTGGTAAAATAGCCAAGAACATGTGTCTGAGAAGGTACTCGCACCAGAAACTGATGTGTGGCTAGTTTAATCCATTGGAGGGTCAGGTGGGCAGTTGACAGCTGGCTTGGGTGACTTCCCTTGCCTGTGTAAGTGCTTATGCGTGTGACACACACTGTGCTATAGTCACATTTGATCTCAGTAGCCCTCCCTGGGAAGGGGCCAGCCCCTTTTGCAGGCCTGGAGAGGATGTGTGACTGCTCCCATGTAGGGGCCCATGGTGGATCAGAACCTGAATCTTCACCATCACCCTGAGCCAGAGTGGGCTTTGGCAAGTCAGGAAGCAGCAGGGACCTCTGGGGATGCTTGCTGTGTAGGCATTTCATCAATGATATCTGGTTGTCCTCTCCTTGTCCAGCGTGATCCTGACGGTGCTTCCTAACTTGCACACACACCAGAAGTCATCTTCCTCGCTCCCATGTGGGGACTGGCTTTCAACAGACACTGAATCCCAGTCCTGTGCAAGGCCTGGCACAGTTGGCCAACAATGTCTGCAGACCTAATGTGGAAGAACAACGCCCAAGCCAGGCCCTCCCATCTACTGAATCTCCACGAGACAAGTATGTGCTAAACGTCCATGAGCCATGTATGTGCTGAACCTCCACGACACATGCATGTGCACTGAGGACAGGCCATTGGCTGACACTGCAACCTGGAGACCCAGCTTCTGTTTCCACTCCCCAGGAGCCTGAGCTGCCCTGGCTTCTAACCACATGCAGCGTGGGTACACGGCCCGACAACACTATCTATCTATGAGGTGTTTCTGAGGCTCAGCTGCCTCCTGCCATGGGATGTTCAAGAACCCTGGATGACTGGAGACCACCCCGGATGGAGGTGGGCTGCTTCCATTTGATCGGCTCTTGGTGGTGGGAGCCAACAGCTTGTTTCCCAGGGACCATTGGCATAGCACACAGAAAGGGAAAACCAGAAACTATGGTTGCTACGGTCCAGCCAGTGGTGTGCTCACCATCATTATGAAAATATCTGGGAGCCGAGGGAAGAAGAAGCACACATGGTGTCCCTCTCCACAGAACGCGTTCAGATGCAGGAGCCATGCCCACTGTGGAGGACCCTTGTCTCCCCTGGTTCTTTGCCTCGGCTGGCAAGGGGTCTTTTAGACCCACAGAGCTCGGGTGAGCTGAAAGGGTGAGGTCCTGGCCTTTCTCTTGCCTTCCTGGCTGCAGTGAGTTTCTAAAGGTCCAGGGAAGAGTGAATACCACAAAGCAGGCTGTCAGGAGCACCCCCCACCCCCAAGTCTTGTTCTTCCCTTTGGCTGGGAATTGGGGACCAGGGCCTGCTCCATGGCCCGTTGCTTCCTCTGAGTTTGCAAGACTTGGGAAGCCAGAGCTTGGGAATTTAGTCTTTCAAAAGCCAGTAGGGATGCTTCAACAACGAGCGTGACTGTGACAGTTTCCAGAAGGCTTTGCTGAGTGATAGGGTCGGGAAGAGCTGTAGACAAAGGCCAGTGCATCCCTTTAAACTTGCCAAGAAGTGTCTCCCACCTTTCTGCCCACTCAGCCCCGACGAGGGGTTTGGCATAGCAGTGTTCCGGCCTGGAATTTGCGGGACAGTTTCTGAACCTCAGTTTTCCTAGCTGTTAAGTGGGTATCATAATGGGGTGACACAGGGCACTGGACAGAGTGACCAAGGAATGTGATGACATTTTTTTATTGGATTATAACTCCTTAGGACAGTGCCCACACTGCTTGTGGCTGTCACAACTCCTGTCCCAGCCTGCGGCACAGAAGTTCCCTGGGCCTATTTGTTAGGTGAATGAATGCCCGTCAGGCTTCCTGGGCCTGCTCCCAGCTGGAACACCTGCCAGCTGCTTAGCCCATCTGGCACCATCTGGGCCAGAGACAAAACCATCCAGCAGACTGTACCAAAGCCCCTACAGTATGCACAGAGGACCCTTCCTCCCCTGGACAGTGTCCTACGTGGGACAGAAGGTTACAGAGTGCATGGGAGCCCCTATAGGGAAAGGATCATGGATGCAGATGCCCGGCAGGTGCCTAGCACTGGCAGAGGCCCAGTGGGTAAGCAGCATCATGTTTGCCCTGGCGTAGCTTTGCTCCCATCTCCCCCAAGGATCTCTCTTCCAAGCCTAACACTGCCTGCCTGTTTGCCCCCCACTGACTTCAAAAGCCCAGTTTGGAAGATAGCCTGAGCCCTGAGCCCCCGCTTCCCCATCCAGCACACACCCCCAGGGCAGCGGAGTCACACGGGCCCAGGATTGAGTCTCAGTTGTGGAGTTTTTGACTTGTGATCTCCTGCAAGCCTGTTCGCCTCTCTAACCCATGGTAGACTGAGGTCAGCTCCACCCCGGTTCCTGAGATCCCTGGTGGGTTTACAGCGATCATCCGTGCAGAGGCTCGACACAGTGGGCAGCCTTGGCCATCACTGTTTGGCATGTGGTGCCCACGCTGACCTTGGGCTATCATGCCCACCTTTACACGTTTGGCCTTTCTGCTTCTGCCTCTGCCACAGTGCCCCCCTTTCCACCTCCATGGTGCCAGCTGCTGAGTGAACACACACACACAGTGCCTTTCTGAGCCTCTCCATCGAAACTATGCATGGTTTGCCCGTGAATGCAGAGATCAGGCTGGCTTTAAACTTAGAGGTCTCCCTGCTCCTGCATCCTGAGCGCTGGCGTTAAAGGGGTGTGCTGCCACCTCTGACTGACTCTGTATCCCTGGCTAGTCTTGAACTTGAAATCTTTCTGCTTGAGCTTCCCAAGTGCTGGGACTGCCGGTGCAGTCCCATAGTGGAGCCAGCTATGGCAAAGAAAACTCACTGCTCTGTTTTCTCAGATGAGGAGAATGAGGATCCAAGCAAGGTGGACTGGACCAGTCTCACCCACCTGACCAGTAATTCCAGCCGTCTGTCAGCCAGACAACCCACGGGTGTTACTACACAGGCATGAGCGCAGAATGAAGCTGAGAGGTTGGCACTGCTCAGGTGCCCAGGGTAACCTGAATGTCTCAGAGGCCAAGTTCAGCATTGTATTCTGTCTGCTGGAGCCCTGGCCTTGTTTCTTCAAACCACCTCCCCTGCCCCCATGTGAACCAAGCTCCAACAAGGGTCTAAGGGAAATTTGAAGGAGCCCAAGCAGGAGCATTGTCCAGCGAATGAGGTGGAAGCTTGGGGTGCAGCCAGGGCTCTGGGCTAGGGGCACCAGCACCATCTTTGGCTGGACAGCAGATCTCTGAGATTTCTGACTGTTCCTACCCGGGTCTAAGATGTCTGCTGATAAATGTTCCTACCCAGAAGTCTGAAGAACAAAGGAACCCCAGAGAGAATGTTTACTCTGTCCCTGAGATAACAGGGAATCACCAGCTGCCCACAGTCGGTAGAGACTGGTGTCTCTTACGCCCCCCTTCTCTGCTGTCCTAGAGGGGAAACTGCGGTTCAAAAAGCAAGGGGCTCTGGCCTGAGCTCTCAGTTGGTGGGCAGCAGGGCTGGGACAAGAGTCCTGTGGCAGAATGCTCCGGGCTCTGGGTGGATGGTGGAGTCCGTGGCGCAGGCTCCGGAACAACCCCATCTGTTACACATATGCTCGTCAGCAGCGTTGGCTGTCAGGACCACAGTGAAGAAATGATTTCATTAGGAACTAGGCGCCAAGGGGTGGGGACCGCTGGCCTGGGTCTTGATGCAGTCTCCGACACTGGTCTCATGCTGTCATGGGAGGCATAGCCCGTTTCTGGAGATGCACACTCAGGCAAACTCCTCAGGTGTGCAAACACTTCAGGCCAGGCTCCTGGGAGCTGAAGTGCATTTGCTAAGGCACTGTTCCACACAGATGAGTCCCCAGCCTGTGTAAACTTCGAAGAAATGGCAGGTGACCTTTATTCTCTGTCCACAAGTCTGGAAGCTTGGTCAGAGGTTCTGGAGGGTGGCCCTGGCCCTTGCTTTTTTTTTTTTTTGGTCTGAAACCACATGGGTCTGCTGTTTATCAAAGGCTGACCGGAAGCTTGAAATCTTCCTGTCCCGAACCCCTGGATTAGATATGTGGTGACACAGGAACCTGTGACCCCAGCACTCACGCAGCTGGGGCTACACAGTACACCCAATCTCAGAAAGTAAAAAAGAAAGGACCCAGGGCACGCCACATTCATATAATGACCAACTTAGGGAGAAGTCACCAACTCTACCTGATCCAGAAGATAAAGGCCAGCAGCTTTGGCACTGCCAGCAACAGTGACATTTCCTCAGGGCTTTGTGCCAACTAAATGTTCAGAAGCACCCACAGGTCCTGCTTGCTGCATGATAGCTTTTTGCGCTGGCAACTTCAGTTCTAAACGGTACAAAGCCAGAGCCAGGCTTTAGTTTTAGGTGGGTGAGTACCACACTGCAGGAGATTATGTGTCTCAGGGGGTCTGCAGTATTTTTCTGTTAGTGGGGACACTGGGGCATCTGAGCTACCCCAGGTTAGATCCATCTTGAGATATCTGGTTTCTCTCCCCATTGAACAAGCTGGCTTTGGTAGGTGCCACATACATCATAAACTGCAAAGCTACGCATGTTGACCAGGTGCCCTTCCTGATGGGAGGGAATGGAGGGAGACTGGCTCCTGGGATGCTTCTCTGAAATGTCACTTTAAAGCTGGGCACAGGTGACAACTCCTAGCTCAGCTCCAAGGCCAGGATGTCGAAGCAGCTCTTGTCTTCCCGCTCCTATGGGTAACCTAAACCGTCTGGGCACCGGGCTGTGTAGAAACCAGAACAGAGCCGTCGTGTGCTCAAGTACAAATTTAATAAAGCCCTGACAAGTCTTAGTCCACGAGTTACCTACAAAAACAAAAACCCCCGCTTCCTTCTGGCGCCACCAGGAGCTGCTGGGATGTCATCAAACAGCTGCTATGACATAACTGCCGGGAAGCAGACTCTAGGTGACCGACAGAGCCCTAGGTCAAAGACAAACGGGTCAAGTTGATATCGGTGCTTACAACTAACTCTCCGTGTGCCCGCTGTAACTTGCAGGCTCTGTGTTACCTGTGCAGGCTGTGAACGGGGCACAGGGTCTGCGAGCAAGCTGGGAACACACATGGCTGGCAGACGTGAAACTGGAGCCACCTTCCAGAACCCCAGGGACTTTCCTGGGCCTACCCCATGCTCCAGCCCCAGATCTTTGCTAAAGTGAGAACAGGGCACGGCCACTTCCCACTGTGCAGGCTCCTTGGGGAAGGAGTGCTGTAGCCCTAAGCTGGCTCCAGGGAATGGAGGAGGGGCCAGGACTCCTGGCTTCCACCAGGGTGGGAGGGAGACAAGAACCTGATGAGGCAGGAGACGTGTGGCTGCTAGCAGGTCACTAAGTCCTGGGCCTCTGCCTCAACATCCTGAATCTGGAGAAAGTTCTTAAGGGAAATGGGGAAAGGGAGGGCCCAGGAGCGCAGTGGGTGGGAAAAGAGAATGAGGTCCCAGACAAAGCGTAGTGCCAAAAGAGGCGGTGTGGAGATGAGATGTGTGGGACGTATCCTCAGTCCCCAGGGTCTGTCAGTGCAAAAGGATGGACTCTGAAGTCCCTGGAATAAAGTACTACCCAGGCAGCTGGGCACTGTAGGGTCTCATGTGGTTCTCCCAGACGCCCAGAGCGAGCAGGCTCTGGGTACTCCAGAAATGGGCTGTTCTCCAGGGGAACGACAGGTTTCTTTCCCAAGCTAGGACACTGATGCACAGGCCAGGGGCTGACAGCAAGGGTTCCCTGACAGCGTGGCCTGCTGAGGACTTGGGAAGGAGGGCTGTGGTGTGGACCACCTGTATCCCTGTAGGAGAGACCCTGACTGTGCTCAGTGGCCTCCCTGGCAGGAGCTGGGCTTGGTTGCCTGGGAAGAGGCCACTGTGGACAGGGTAGAGGCAGGGACTTTGCTGTGCATAGAGGCTTGGCGAGGCCGTACCTGAGTTTTCAGAACGGAAGGAGGAGCTCACAGGCACAGGCCTTGTGTCCTCAGAGGGGAAGAGAAGAAAGCCTCACAGAATCGCCAGGAGTTGCTCTGTAATCACTAGGCCCAGGTCTCAGGCCCCACAGGGCAGAACTGGGGGGTTATTTTCATCAGCCCTCTCTCCCCAGTGCATGGAGGGCACTGTGTAGCATCCCCAAGCTTGGGTGTCTCATGGCTATTGAGAGGGTCTGAGGGCTGCGGGTACCCTGGCCACACTCCTGGGGGCTCTGTGGTAGCGAGACCGGGGTGTGTTAGGAGAGCTCAAAGCCCGTGTTCATGCTGATGGCGTAGCGCAGTTTCTCTCGCAGTACGCTTTTCTTGCTGTAGTTGGGCAGCTTAAGCAGGTTGAAGCAAGTGGAAGACGTGGGCAGACGCCCGCCTGGCTCCCTCTTGCGGATGGTGAAGAAGCCCCTGAGGACGCTGCCCAGGGTATCCCCAGTGTCCTGCAAGCACACACACAGCTTTGGGTCAGAAGGTGCCTATACAGGAGTAGGCAGGGGCCTGAGAGGCTGAAGAACACCTGCCGTGGGGCACTCACACCTGCTGCCTGGGCACTCACACACACCTGCCCCCGGTTACTCACACCTGCTGCCTGGGCACTTACACACACCTGCCCCCGGTTACTCACACCTGCTGCCTGGGCACTTACACACACCTGCCCCCGGTTACTCACACCTGCTGCCTGGGCACTTACACACACCTGCCCCTGGTTACTCACACCTGCTGCCTGGGCACTTACACACACCTGCTGCCGGGCACTCACACCTGCTGAGTCCTGTTCTAGGTCAACTAAGACAACAGGCTCCTGACTGACAGACATGTATCAGCTAACTAAGGCAGCCTGATACCCTGTCTCTGTTGGTACCACAGCCCATGGCCAACTAGCACTTGGCTCAACTTGGCCCAAAATTTGGAAGTGCAGGACCATCTAGTGTCTGACCCATGGGAACACAGCCTGAAGGCTGCTGGCTGCAGAGAGGTGGTGAGGCAGGGACACCCTGAGACCAGCATGCTTTCCCAGGGCACCCACATCTGAACAAGAGCATGGTCATGCTTCTACCTTACTGGACAGAGTCCTAGGGCATTCTCTTTTAAGCTGCAGTCAACAGGCAGCCTCCTGGGTGTGCGTGTCATCAGGGAGGAGTGAAGCAGACCTGCTCCGTCCTCCTAACCTCTGCTTAGCCCTTGAACCTGGCCAGATCAGCAGCCATGAAAGACTGTCCTAATAACACACCTCACAGGCCTTCACCAAGGAGGGGCCTCAGACAATGCTGAAGCCACACTGACCTGGCTCTGCAGTGCCCTCTGTGGGTGGCTGGCTGTCATGCCCTGAGAACCATGGAGGCAAGGGTGGGGACATGGTGGGCACAGCAGAAACTGAGCACAAAGAAGGAAGGG
Source organism: Mus caroli (assembly GCF_978045245.1). Taxonomy (NCBI): domain Eukaryota; kingdom Metazoa; phylum Chordata; class Mammalia; order Rodentia; family Muridae; genus Mus; species Mus caroli. The sequence goes on along the minus strand of NW_028227259.1, from coordinate 118,580,534 downwards.
AGCACGTGGCCGCAGTTACCTGGTCATCTGATACTTCCACACAGCGGATGGAGAACGGAGGCTTGAGGTAGGCGAATCCTAGGAGCGGGGGCCGGGAGCAGCTGGTCACAAACTGCAATACAAGGCAGGGTCAGAGGGGCAGCCATGCTGGGCTCTTCTCCCTCCGTGTGCTGTTCAGTAGAATTAGGGGTAGCGGAGGTGCTTGTCCCACACACATGCCCAGGACACATCACATGTCTCTACGGTGCCACTCTCTGGAACTAAAGCTTATGAAGTAATGGCTCATTGAACAAGCTGGGGGCTTGTAGGGCCATTCGGAGTGACATCCCACGACATAGGTCTCCTTTTTATATCTCTGACATAGGCTCTCCTCCAGCCCGAGCTGGCTTTCAACTTGCTCTGTAGCAGAAGATGTCCTTCAGATCCTGGTGAGTGGCAGCACGGTGTAGAGCAGGTCTCTAGCTGCACAGTCACGGTAAGCAGAAGCAGTTAGAGACAAGTGGCCTCTGTCCTCAGGAGGACAGCAGTGGCAACATCTGAGGGGCCTGGGCGAGCAGATGCTGGTGGTGGCTGTGAGCCTAGGTCTGGAGCTAGTGAGTCCTGTACAGCTTGAAGCCAGGACCTCATGCACGGCGCTGTCTCTCTCTCTCTCTCTCTCTCTCTCTCTCTCTCTCTCTCTCTCTCTCATATCCTTTCTCTCCTATCTAATGATAGGTAGAGCTGGGCAGATAAAGGGTAGGAAAAAGAACAACCCACAAAATAGCAAAGCCAGATACACACTGGTGTCTTGCACACACGCAGAGCTTCCTGAGGGATGGGTGAGGCTGTGTGGGCTGTGGGTGTGGAGTGTGGAGCCTGCAGGCAGCCGGCCACACTTGCCAGCAACACTGCAGAGTCTCCTGGCATTCTCCAAACACAGGACCTGCCTTAATGCTGCAGACACAAGCACCAGAACCAAGCTGGAAATCCACAGGTCAGCCCTCACGGGGAAGAAAACTCCCCATTTAACTCAACAGTAACCAGATGCATGCTGTTTTCTGAGAGATAGAATACCGAACCTGCCTCTGTAATTCAGTAGCTAATGTGGTGTCGGTCATAATAACCACTTAGGCCATGTTATAATGCTATACAGCTTTATGTGTCATGCTTCACAAGGTTTTTAATAAGGTACTGTGTTCCTGGGAATGGAGACATGGCTCAGCAGTTAAGAGTGCTTGCTGATCTTCCAGGATCTGGGTATTAGTCCCAGTACCCACATCAGGCAGCTCACAACTGCCTCAACTCCAGCTGGCCTCTGAGGGCACTCATACACATAGCATGTATTTACACAGACATAAACACACCAATAAGAATAAAATAAATCTTTAAAAAAAGCTTACTATGTTGCTGCTCAGACATGTTTAACTGTAAATAGGCTAGCCAGGGAGAGGGAGAATGGTAGCTCTCACTACACTTGAAAGCAACACGGTCCCATCCCCTCCTGCAGGAATGTGCACTTCCTGCAGCTGGCACTGCGGTGTGTAACAGGTCTGGTGACAGGTGACGATGCAAACGTGATGCACTTGTGCTGCTCTCTCTAGGAGAGAGGGCATGAAGGTGCAGCCTCATGAGCAGCGGCCTCACAAGAAGCAGCCTGGCCTGCTGGGCGGTGCGCTGCCGGGAGAACCAGCCAGTATTCCCAGAACCACTTGTTGCAACCAATGCCCCGTGGCCTGGAGATCTGTGGGTGCATGGATCCCGTGTGTACTGGTTGGATTGGAGTGGGTGATGGCTCCCTCAGCAGGAGAGAACTCAGTTCAGAATGGGCAGCAAGGAAGAAGAGCAGCCACACCACCACACAAAGTGGATCACATAAGAAACTCCCATGCTTATAAACTAGGTGTGGTTGTACACACTTGTAATGCCAGCATTCGGAGGTGACTTCAAGGTCAACCTTGGTTACATGTTACACGGCAAATCTGAGAACATCTTGGGATACATGAGACCCTGGCTAAAGAAACTAAAGAAACCCAGAGGGGGATGGACAGGGAGACAGACAGACAAAGTGTGCAGCCGGCCCTAGGGGAGGCTCCAAGGCACTACAAAGACTCCTGGACCACAGCTTCTCAGGGAGAAGGAAAGCAGGTGACATGGTGATGCCCTCCCTACAGGGGACGGAGATAGGCATGCACGAAATCAATCTAGTGTCCTATAAAGCTACACTCTGCTGTGGTCACTCAGCAAATTCGGCAGCACTTAGGGACACAGGGGACACTCAGGACTTCACTGATGCTAGGGCAGAGAGTTAACTACAGCTACTCCTTCTAAGAAAGCACACAATAAGCAGGCATGGTGACCACACCTGGAACTTCAACTCTCAAGACGCTGAGGCAGGAGGCCTGCCCTGACTCTGAAGTAGGTGGGGCTACAAAGTCCTGACTAGGCTACACACTGAAACCCCTTCTCAAGCCCTGTGTTTCCTTGGGACACTCTGTGCCTGTGCACGTGTGTATGTGTATGATTCATACATGCATCATACTACACTGGAGTGAAATTTAGGATTGTTTGTATTTTTTTTTCCTTTCTTCTCCTTTTTTGCAACAGGGTTTCTCTGCATAGCCCTGGCTGTCCTGGAACTCACTCTGTAGACCAGGCTGGCCTGTAACTCACAGAGCTCTGGGATTATAAAGGTGTGTACTATTATTATTTCTTTAAGGTAAAGAAAAAGAACTGCAGATGGCCAGGGGTAAGCACAGTGGTGCACAGGGCCCTGCTCCACAGCAAGGAGCCGCAGGAGCTGGGCCCCATCGCGCCCCCCTCTGGTTCCTCAGGCCTTTGGCACTGAAGAGCCTATGCTGACACTGCCCTCTGGATAATCCCACTGTTTTCAGTGTGAGTCAGAGTGGCCCGAGGTCTGCACACACAGTCAAGAGCATACACAGGAGTTGTAAATAGTACCTTCAGGAACATGGCTCTTTCTTCAGGCGTGAAGTCGGAAGCCAGGATATCCCAGAGCCAGATGATGACCCTGTGGCTCCCATGAAAGCCACCGTAGTACACCGTGTGCTTCCTAAAAACAACCAGAGCAGGGCTCACTCTCAGGAACACATAGGAGGGTACACCCATACCATGGCCTCATCTCCTGGAAACTAAATGGGCTGTCACCAGGATACCAGAGTCACTCTGTGTCAGAACCCAGGGAGGGAACAGCTCTCCTTCCAGATGGCCTAATCATGCCACGCGTCCCTCCTCAGTGCCCTTACTTTAAGTCTTCCAGATCAATCTCAGCGTTGTCCCCGGAGATGAGGCGCTGAAGCTCGGGGGTAGAGAACATTCGGATCCACTCAGGCTTGATGATGGAACGGAAGCCACTGATAAGAGCAGCTGTCTGGTTTTTGATTTGAGTGTGCATTCGGAAATGCGCCATCAGATGGATGTAGCTAATTCTGTAACGAAAGAGAGAGAGAGAGAGAGAGAGAGAAAGAGAGAGAGAAAGACAGAGACAGAGACACTGGGACGAGCTGGCTAGGGCAGACTGCTGTCAAGCATGCTAAGAGATGAGCCTAGTGCTCTCGAACCATCTCCAAAACACAAATGCCAGCATCTATCGGCAGGTGACATGGGGATGGTGGCCCCCAGGCCACACACTGGGCTACCATGACAGCCCCGAGTGTCGAGGGCAGCCTGCTCACTTACAGCACCCACCTGAGAACTCCCTGGGATGACCCCACTCTCGAAGGAACTGAGGGCTGCCTGCACCTGCACAGGTGAGCCCCACTGGACTTCTCTCAAGGGCACAGCTTAGCGCTCCAGCCAACTTCAGAGAATTGCTGCCTCACCTCAGCACACACCTAGAATTCGCTGAAGCCTAACTCGGTGTTAGACCGGCCCAGTGGTCTCCAGAAATGCTGCTGGGTTATTCCTAGGGTCACATCAACCCACACTGATGGGGAAAAGGGAGCTAGTGTTTCATACCCTTGGATCTAGCTTGTCTACAGAGGCAGGCTGGCACCCCAAGCAGGCTTGCCAGTGTTGCTGATCTGTTGGCAAGCATGCCCATGTACACTATTAAAAACTGCATGTTAAGTATAGTCTAAACAATTCTGTTTTGCCCCACAGTGCCCAGGCCAAAGTTATTGTCCTCAAACTACTTCTAGTTAAAAAACAGCAACAGGGCTGGTAAGATGGCTCAGCAGGTAAGAACACTGACTGCTCTTCCAAAGGTCCTGAGTTCAAATCCCAGCAACCATATGATGGCTCACAACCATCCGTAACGAGATCTGACGCCCTTTTCTGGAGTGTCTGAAGTCAGCTACAGTGTACTTACATATAAACAAACAAACAAACAGCAACAAACATTACACACTAATACATTCAAATATGAAATTTCAATTATCTCTTCCTTCCATGTACTCTATGAAGGAGGTTACTAATAGTGTGTGTGTGTGTGTGTGTGTGTGTGTGTGACACATACACACACCCCAGGTACCCTTACCATATCCTGAAAGTTCACTATAGGTCACAGTTCATGACACAGGACTCCCTGTTAGGCTTTGTGGCAGAAGAACCTTCCTCTAGCAGAGCTTGCATACACTCACCTCCCTGGCCCTGCAGACAACACAGACTCATCTCTATTGCTCTTCAGTGTGCAAGAACTCACCTTCCCCGGGTCCTCAGCCCCACAGATTCGTCTTCTTCTTCCATGGCCTTTGGCCTCTTTTGTCATTTGTACACTTCTCTCTGTGTCACACATTCTTTCTCTGTCTCGTTCTCTCTCTCTCTTGCTCTCTCTCTCCCTCCCTCCATCACCCTTTGCCAAAGCTCCAGGCACAAAGATGACCTCCCCATATCTGCTGACCTCCCTATATCTGCTGTCAAAAAGTTTGGGCCCTCTTTTCAGCTAGACATCTCAAAGGCTGTTTTACACACAAAACACTGCTGCCCCTTGAGGAAGTCACAGCCACACACAGGCAGGACCAGAACTCACTCTGTAGACTCAGACCTCAGTCATCCTTTCTCTGCAGGCAATGCTTTGTTAAAGTTTTCGAACGAACGCCCCATGGTTAAGAGCAATGCTGATGGATTTCACCCCTACTGAAGACTTCTAAAGTTAAACCCTAACCCCTCCCTCTCCCCCCAGCGCACTGGCTACCAAACTAGCTGACCCGAGAGGAATGGAGCCCAGGAACACTGCACTGGGGCCAGATGAGTCACAGGGCCTGAGCCCTCGCCTGTCCTTGCTGAGATGGATCCTAAGACAAACAGTTCAAATTCCCGAGTTGGGAATTTGGCAGAAAACTCACAAGAGGGCCAGTGTCCCCTCCTCCTGCCAAGCTCCTCCCTTTAATTAGGTGGGAAAGCCTGGGTGCAGAGCATGCGTTGAGGGGTTTGATTCTGGGATCAAAAGGACTGAATTTCTGACATTACTAAAATACATTATCTGTGACAGGCGCGGTAGCACCTCCTTCAACTCCCTGCCTCTATGTACATATGTGCTGCGTCTGCATTCACCCTGTCTTCCTGAGATCAGCGGCAAATGGCCGGCCATTCGGAAGGGTCCCGGCTCGCTCGGGACAGCATGCCAAAGCTGCTTAGAGCTCCATCGGCCTCAGCGAGGGCCAGCCCTACATTCCATTCCTAAGAATGGTACCTCTGACCTTCCAAGTGCTTCTGCGAAGAGTAAACCATCCACTCTTATTTTGCAAATTGAATTTACTACAATTCCAGCCTATGATCTGTAACCAGGAAATCCCATTAGGATATTTATGGCCTCTTTCCACCCATCTATCTTGCTCAGTTCTCAGCCTGAGCCGGAGCCAGAGCGGTCCTCGCAGGTGCCGGCCTCAGGCGCTCACTGCCGTACTCACTTGTTCTCATCTGTAACCGGGATGGTCTTCCCTCCGGGAACCAGTTCGTGGCAGACGAGCTGGGGGAGAAGACGGGAGTAATTACCAGAGAGAACTCTAAAGGGCCTGCGATGCTTCCTGAAGATGAAAGGGCCTGAACGACGCCCATGGAATTAAGACTGTGTGTTAGAGAAAGATCATCTTTCACAAAAGCCTGGGGCCAAAACATCAACACGCAGGCCTCCTGCGATCAGTAGGAAAGGTTTCTCATCCAATCCTTGTCCAAACATTTGCACTGAGGCTGCTGGGTGCCACAGAGGTAGGCTGCTGCTGAGGACAGCAGCTGGCGTGAACACTCACGCAACATGCTCACACAGATACACATACTTTAGTGTGCTCGCGCGCATGCGTGCGCGCGCACACACACACACACACACACACACACACAGGGCACATTACAATGCTTTCCAAAGATGGAATCCCCTCTGAGGTGAAGGCGGAGTCTGAGACGCCAGCTCTGCACCAATATGCTCATGGTTTCTCCAGAGCAGACCTCAGGCTACATGGACAGAGAGCATCCCGCAGGGACACAAGAGAGCGGAGGACATGCGAGTCCTGCCACTACCTGACAGAAATGGCTTCTGCCAGGCTGATTTCTCCAGTGTTGCTGATGATGATGTGAGCAGGATTTGACCTGCCGAGAGGAGAAATGTCTCCTTAGATGCTGCCCGTTCATTTCAGATCACACATCCTCACCATGGCTTCCAAACTGAGGCTCATAGCTTGCCAGAACTAGAACAGAAAGACTGAGCGTTGGCAATCCTCTCTCAAGTCCCAAGAGGTAACACGGAAAAGTACAGGCTCTGTGGGAGCTGGCCGAGGTGAGCACACGGACGCCAGCGATGGGCAGATCCCCAGTGAGCAGATCTCTGGGGGAAAGCATGAGTCGGAGCACATCAAGAGCAGAAGCAGCCTGCCAGGTCAGCCACATACCTGACCCATGACGTCTTCATCGTAAGACAGCGTCAGCCCGAGGTCTGCGATGTCTCCATCGTAGCGCTAACGGAACAGAGAGAGAGAGCATGGGGGCTGGTGTGGGGTTGGGGTTAAGGCTCAGTGACAGGAAAGGTGACTCAGCTGGTCGCTTGGCTGTGGACACACCCCAGTCAGCACTAACCTTGATGGAGGTGAGGTTTTTATAAAACTCAGAGTCTAGGGAGGGAAGCTCATCCACGGAGCTGTAGAAGATGCTGTGGTGGTGCCCGAGCATCTGGCTCAGGAAGAAGGAGGCAAAGGGCACATCTACCACAATCCCCTGGAAGAGACGGGAGGCAGGGCTCAGCTCTCAGCCCTGGGCAGCTGGAGGGTGGGCACCGGTGGAGTCTACGTGCAGCCTGCGGCTCTCCCTCCAATCATCTAAGAAAGCATCTCCGGTCGTAGGCGCAGGCCTTGGGGCCACCTCAGCTGTCCCAGGCTCCTTTGTGCGCCTACCTCATACACTGCCTTTCCCAGCATCTTCCCCACAAACTCAAAGAGCTGCAGGTAATTCTCGTGAATGTAGGACGTGGGTGATGGGTACAGCCGCTCATCCCCGCTGGTTGTCTGCCAGGAGAAAGGGCGGGGAGAGGTGAACGTTAGAGGCCTGTCTTTACTCTGAATGGGATCCCCATGTCGGGCGGCTGCCAGCCCCACCAGCATCCCCTTCACCACCTTGAACAGATTGAGTGCGGGGTCGAACACCCTCTTGATGATCTCTTCCAGAAACTCCTTGAAGACACCATCCTGGTCAATCCCAGCCTCATCCACCCCAAGGTCGTTGACAAACTTCACTCGGATCACACCCTTCATGGCATGCTGGGAAAGCTGCCGGAGCTGTTCGTAGCCGTCCTACAGAGACAGAGTGAGGAACGCAGCCTTGGCAAACCCACGAGTCTAACCACGCAGGTCTGCATAGCAGCCATGGAGGATTCATTTGATGGCTACTGTGTCTCACTCATAGGCACGAGGAGACTGCCCCCAGGAGGATACAGGGCCTGATGGGGCTAGCTAGCTAGCTCTGCTCATCAAAGGTGGAGGAGACTAGGGCAGCATGGGAATCTCTCAGCTCATGGGCGGAGTCAGGCTTACAGGACATGTAAGGTGAAAACCCCAGGGTCTTAGCTGCTGAAGGCAACCGTGGGGAAGAGGCTGCAAAGGCTGGAGCAGGCAGGCTGGCTTTCTGAACTAAAAGACCGGCTGGCGGCGGGGCAGCTGCGGCAGGAGAAATGGCGGGAAGCCCAGGGGCAGTGATGATGCAGAGTCTGCCCACAGGAGGGCAGGGACAGTGGAACATGCCGCTGGGAGAGCTTGGCTGCCGTGTGGTCAGCTCCTTGTGGGGTGTTGCTCTGTGGGGTAAGTGTGCTTAGCCCATGCCAGGCTCTGGTGTAAGCGACAGCACTGGAAACCAAGATCGGTAAATGCAGACACTGAGTGTGCACCTCCTCTCCAGAGCCCACATACACTTTCTGAGTCCACCAAACCTCCATGATACCTGACACAAGCTATAGTCATCTGCGGGAGGGAACTCACTTGAGAAATTACCCCTTAAGAGCTGGCTGCAAGAAGCCTGTGGGCTATTTCCTTAATTAGTGACAGGTATCCTGGGTGCTCTCAGAAAGCAGGCAGAGCAAACCAGAGAGCAAGCTGGTATGCAGCCCCCTCCACTGCCTCTGTGTTAGCTGCTGCCTCCAGGTTCCTGCCCAATATGAGTTCCTGCCTTGGCTTCCCTCAGTGGACGTGGAAGCCAGATGAAGCCTTTCCTCCCATGCTGCTTTTGGTCACCGTGTTTTGTCAGCGACAGTGACCTGACCAGAACTAAGATGGATGCCTCTGGGTTCTCTCTGCAGGCCTTCCTGGCATCTGACGGCCACTCCGTGTGCCCTGATGTGGGAGTGCTAAGTTTTATCCTGGGGCACTACTGTCACACACTGCTGACACGACAGACCACGCCCATGGGGTCTACTCATCTCCCTTGTACTGTCCTGCTGGCTTTTGACACAAAGCCAACGAGTGACCTAGCAGCACTGAGCCCTAGTTTTGAGGGACCCTTGCCGTCTTCCTGTCATGTTCAATTACACAATCCCTCCTGCAGAGTCTGCATCTTGTCAGAAACAGATTCTTAGGCTGCTGAGCCAACAAAGATAACCTCTTAGTCCCCAGGCCACTTGCAGGGAGGGAGACACTCAGGGCTGTGGCCTGTGAGTCTGAGACCAGCCTGAGTTATGGAGACTCCCCCTGGAAAGCAGATGAAGCCAGCGGAGCAGAGGCAGTGAGGATGGGAAAGGAAGAGGGGCGTGTTGGTATGCAGCTGTGGCTGCGGCACTGGAAGCAGCACAACCTGGCATTCCTGGGCATGAGGGAGGATGCACAGAGCGCTCAGCAGGCTCCTGCACCCGACCACTTCTCTGTTCAGTATGACGCCCTAGCAGAAGGTGTTCAGCATTGTGGGGATTTAATGGGACGGCACATGTGACGTTCTCAGCCAGCATGTGGCAGTGCTGCTTGATCGGAGCCCCTGGAGCCTCTTCAAGAGGTCGTAAGAGGGATGTGCTGCCTGCCTCCTTTGATGCATCCCTGCCTGTCGGTACCGGTGTGGTTATGTGAGCGTTACACACAGGACAGTCAGGCTCTCTCAGGCTTCAACATGCTAAACAGAGGACAGTGAGCTGGCACCTGCCCGAGGGCTGGATAAGGGCATGCCTAAGCTTCCTCCAGTTCCAAATAACTAAATGATAGACTACATTCACCCTGAAGAAGGGGGATATTTCTGCAGGATGGTGAAATGTACCAGAAGCCTGGCCTTGGATGGCGTGAGAGTCCAGGACAGCAAGGCAGACCTCAGCTTCTTCATGTCCCTATATGGTCACAACAAGCAAAGGCCTTGACCCAGGCTCAGGAGAACCTGTAGCATCACGGAATGAATAAACGACCCTCTTGTGTTCTAACTCTAGTTTACAAGAAAGTATGCAAAGAGGAAAACAGGCTTTGCCTAAGTTAAGGGTGACTGTCTCCTGTGATACCCAGGGGTGTTTTAGCCTTGCAGAGGTGGTGGCGAGCCAACAACCCCCCCCTCTCAGCACACACCACAGTCCACGCCTCCCAATTATTTCAGAATTGTTTCAGGAGGTAGGTGCCAGACTCCTCTGATGGGGACTGAGACTTCCAGCGTCCACGCAGCGACGCCTGGCTCTGATGTGGAAAGGGAGCTCTAACACAAGCAAGCTCTGCGTCAAAGCAGAGGTGGCCTCAGCCTGAGCGGCAAACATGGCCTTTGGGGTCACTGACAAAATTTAATTAGCTCACTGCATTAACAGGTCTGAAGCTTTAATCTAAGTCCCTGAATTTGGGGAATCTTCTCTTAAAAATTCAAAGTCCCCTGGAACACACAGGTCCACACAGCAAGTCAGACGCTGAGCAGATGTGCATCTCTGGGGTGACTGCCATGCCGCCTTCCTGCCCACTATTTCCCTGAGACTGAAGCCAGATGTCAGCTACCATTTGCCCAGCCCTGGTGGGTGTCTTCTATGTCTGAGAGCACTGGGCTGCAGCACAGGAGGAGCAGAGGACACTTTTCTTTGTTGAGCATGCAAACTAAATGCTCACTGAGAGAAAGACGCACCCAGCCACTCTGCGAACACGACCTTATTCCTGTTTTCTGGTCAGTGCTGGGGATGGTACCCAGGGCCTCAGGGATGCTAGGTAGTTGCTCTACCATGGAGTCACACCATCTACTTCTTATCCTTAACTTTAAGGTAAAAACATCAACTGTTGCACATGTTACTTTTAGAATGACTCCTGAACAGCAGGAGAAACGGGAGCTACGTCATCCAGCACACAGCAGCACAAACGGCAAACATGCTGCCAGAGGAGACCGGCTGCTGCGCCATAGCACATACAGGGGGCTAGGGGGTTAGTAACGTGGCTGTCACACGCAGGCAGAACACGCCAATGACAGAGTGTGGACAGAGCACAACAAGAGGTATGAGGAGCAATAACAAGTGGAACAAGCCAAGCCTGTCCCCAGCACCGCTGGCAGACACACAGGAACACACAGCAAGGCATGGACTGTATGCCCTATGGGCATGTATGATACAGAGACAGCACACACGTCAGAACCATGGCAACGCCCAGCAATGTAGTCAGGGTGTCACAGGCACACATTGCTGTGGAAGCTCCCATAGATGACAGGGCACCTACTTCTACCTTGTGAAGTGGCCACATGGGGGCACCCTGGACAAGGAGTGGCTTGAGAGGGTGACAGTACTTGAATCTCTCGTATCTACAGAGGCGTTTGAGTCTGGGATCAAAGCTTTTGTGTGGTCAGGCAGGGCAACACCTGCGGCATGTACAGCACATTCTCAAAGGTGCGTCTGGGCAGATGCTGGCGGGACAACCGAGTCAGCATAGACCTGGGAAAGGCAGGGTGGTTGCTGCACTGGGCTCTTACCTTTGTTCCGCAGGGGCATTACCAGTCTGTGCTTTAGCCAAGGGCTCTAATAGAGCAAAGGAAGTCACTGAAGAGCCCCAGTACTGAGGACAAGCCAGACTGAGCAGCACCTCAGAGCTGCTGACCGGCCTGACTCAGAGCCACTGACCAGCTCACACCACTCTTGCCCTAAGAGCCTCACTTTGAGTTTTCATAGCACAGAGTGACAGGAGAGTCTGGAAGCAACAGGTCATCCCCTCGATCTGCCCGACAGACAGAGCACCCCTCTCTGCAAAGGCCACTCACCTCCAACATCCGGGACCTTCGGATGGTGATGTGGGTGACGTGAGGAGAGGCAGAGCTGGTCTCCACAAGCCCCAGTTTCTCTTTCTCCTTGATAACCATGTTCCGGAACAGAAGAACTCTCTGCAATGAGCCAAGGCGGGATCAGCAGCAGGGTCAGCAACTAATGTCAAAGCCAAGCCAAGTCAAACCTCCACACAAAATGGCTAACATTCCAGTCAAGTGCGACGAGAACCCCCTCCCCCCCCCCCCGTCCCCCGCCCCCATGCTGTCGCTCAGAGGTGTCCTGGGAGAAAAGTGAGCAGTGCCCAGAGAGCCTCTGGGGATGAGAAATACAGTAAACTTGCACCAACACAGGTGTGATTCAGAGAGGGGCCCTGGCCACAGCTGGAGTCCAGAGAGAATCAGTTCAGTGGACTTACACAGCACACACCGCCCCTCACCTGCCTATCCTCACACCCCAGTACTCAGCACAAGGCTGCCTGAGACAGAAGGACCACATAGTGTGTGCGGAGTGACTGATGCTCATGGAGTCCGAGGCCACATGAGGGGCAGAGGTGCCAACTCACGTTCTTGTGAGGCACGACGTGGGGGATGTGCTGCAGGACCAGCTGAGCCCTCTTGCGGTCCTTGTCGAGCTCCTGGAAGAGCACACCAGGCTTGAGGTCCCTTCAGGAGACAGACACACATGGCTGTGGTTACAAAGCCAGAAAGGCCTCTTCTAGCACAGGGCTGGCATGTGTCCCAGTGTGGCGGCTGCCCACTTCTATAAACCTTATGAGCACAGCCACACCGGCTCATCGCTCCGTAGGTGCGCCTCTGTGGCTACCTTGGCGGCACCAAGCAGAGGGAGTGGTGGGACAGACAGAGGCTGAGTCTGGCTGAGTCTGTGAGGCTCTGATGGGTCACTGACAGAAATGCTGATGTGCTTCTGAGGTTAGATGCTGTCAGAGGGCTCCCAACTCACCTCCCAAACCTGGGAGCAGTTTTTACCCCATGACTGAGCTGATACAAATCCCCATGCAACTAAAACTACCACACCCTGCTGCTCAGAGCAGCCGAAAGAAGCCTCTCCCCAGCCTAGAAGGGACACAGCCGACGAGCCTGGCCTGGCTGTCACTGCTCAGATCAGCCGAGAGAAGCCCTCTCCCCAGCCTAGAAGGGACACAGCCGACGAGCCTGGCCTGGCCTGTCACTGCTCAGATCAGCCGAGAGAAGCCTCTCCCCAGCCTAGAAGGGACACAGCCGACGAGCCTGGCCTGGCCTGTCACTGCTCAGATCAGCCGAGAGAAGCCCTCTCCCCAGCCTAGAAGGGACACAGCCGACGAGCCTGGCCTGGCCTGTCACTGCCAATTAACTGGAGTGACACTGGTGGACAGACTACTGTTAAGCGACATGCCCAGACAGGAGCTTCTTTCCAGACAAACGGACAGGGTGCAGGAGGGGAGACGGTTCACTGCTGTAAGCACAGTGCTGGGCACCCGTGTGGCAGGTGGTGAGAGAGGCCCTGAGTGTGCTCGCCGAGCTCACCTCCGCAGCCAGTGGTCCTCAGGAGCAAAGCGCCGGCGGCAGTCTCGCTCATACAGCACCATCAGCCAGCCGTGGACGGACTGGAACAGCTCCAAGGTCTCACCCTTGGCATTCTCTGTGCAGCAAAACAGAGGGGTCAGAGGTGGAGGGAAGGCAGGCCTGTGTTAAGGCACTCTGTCTTCAGTGGAAGCACTCGGGCTCTCTGGAATGCTCTCAGTGGCCTTAGGGCCTGGGTATCTTTCAGGGGATGCACATCCTCATCCTGAGGAGTCTGTACTGAACTAGCCGAGACACGTCAGACAGTAGATCTGCCCGCAGCATGGACTGACACAAGCCCCCATGGCAGATGCAGAGAGCGGCTCAGGGCCGAGCTAGTCACTTGTCACAGTCCCATGCGCGCTGCCTGAGAGAGCTTTGCAGCCATATCACTACCTTACAAGCCCACCCAGGTGTGTGAGCAGACAGGATTCCCTACCACCTCTGGTAAATGATAAAGCTGAGATGCAGCTGAGAGTACAGACTGGCCTTCTCGGATATCACTGAGGCTCAGCGGGAATGGTCACCTTACCTACGATTCCGTCCCAGATCATCTTAAACACGAAGGAATTGAGGAACGAGGAGATGGTGACCAGCTCTTCCAGCTTGAAGGAGATCTGTTCTTCATAAACTTCAATGTCATCGAGGATGCTACACGAGGCAGAGAACTGTTCAGAATTCTCCATTGAGAAAAGGAAACAAATGAGACCTCACTGACTTCTAGACAAACGGGAGAATAGCATGCTAGCTTTTCTAGATACCTCCTGCACGGCCTGGAGATGAAACGCATGGTGTCTAAGGTCTGCCTCGGGGTTATGCTGGGGCAGGGGAGCTCCTGGGGTTTAAACAAAGCAAGTCAGGCTGTGAGCTGGCGACACACCTGAGGGCTCTACAATCGTCCTCCCTTCTGTTTACTTGAAACTGTTCCCAGTGGGAAGATAGAAAACTTCAGGGAAAGCAGTGAGATCTGCTCAGGCTTTCCCCAGTGAGCCGCCTGAGGTGCACGGTCCGTCAGGCCTCACCCCTGCCTGAGGATTGAGAACCTGAGTCAGTTGCTGCCGCTGCTTACTGAGGAGCAAGTGCTGTGGAGCTGCATCCCACATCTAGGCAGGACCAGTGGCACTTGGTGCTTGTGAGCAAATGAATGTTTGAAAGTCTATGGATGGATGGATAGTTGATGGATGGATGGATGGATGGATGGACAGACAGATGAATGAACACATGACACAACTCAACTGAAGATTGACAAAATCCTCTGCACACGTTTTAGTGTACAGCTCAGTCTTAGGTTAGCCTTGCCCCAGCCTTTAGAGTATTTAATCCAGTCACTAGGCCCCTTCTTCTAGAGCACCTAGCCGTCAAGCTAAATGTCCCTGAACTCTCTTGATACGAGATCTTCTAGTCTGAACGCAGCTGCCTGAGGTCCATTCTAGATCTTTCCATCAGCCTTTGGGCGACTGGAAGACAGACAGCAGCACATGCACGAGGAAACACAAGGATTCTGGCGGATGTCCCAGGCTGTGCCTGACTCCGTTCTCTTATTTAGGTAGGTGATGCCACCTCCATTCCACCAATGAGGAGCCCTCGGCTCAGCAGTCCAGAGGCAGCCTGCTAGCAGAGCTGTAAGCACAGCACCGACTGATTCATCTTCATACACGTCCTGAGGTCAGTGCACTGTTACCTTCCTCTGTAGACAGGAAACTGGTGTCCCAGTGAACACCCTGGTTTCTGAGTCTGGAATTTTCTGTAATTTACCTCTCAGTGAACAGAGGGCTAATGTGTGATTTAAACATGTCTGAAGACCACCGAGCCCACATCAGCTGCCTTGAAAATACCTACAAGTTGCTGGACACGTGCCACATGCTTTCTGAATGACTTCTTGTCTACTGTTTTGGTGGGAGGTAAGGGGGTTATGGCTTCCTGCAGTGTTGTCCAGGCTGGCCTCAAACTTATGAGCTCAAGCTATTTCTCCTGCTTTAGCCTCCTGAGGAGCTGCCATCACAGGGATCACCCTACTCAGCTTTTGGCTGGTTCTTACAGGGATCACCCAGGCACACGGGTGCAGTTACTTGCTTGCTGAACAGTTGATGGCCCCACCGAGTACTAGCCCGGGCACTGAGTCCCACATGGACCTACGTGATGAGGTGCCGGGAACAGTCACAGAAGAGCATCAGCATGGCCAGGAGCTGCTTGGACTCTCCAGTGTCATTGTTCAGGCACTCCAGGAAGAGCTTGAGCCCGCCGTGGGGCCCCAGCTCACAGATAAACGCCCAGAGCTTGGGCAGCAGGTCATCCAGGTACGTAAGACCTGGAAGAGGAGAGAAACCCGAGCTTCATGTGGGGACCCAAGCTGCTCTGCTGTTTCTTCCTTTCCAGGGGAAAAGCTCACCACTTAAACCAGCACTTGAGAGAAGGTGTGAGCACGGAGAGCCACAACAGCAGGGGCAGCTGACATTGGACGGATGCTCTCAAGCGCCAGGCTCCACTCTGCCAGCCTCGGGAGCAGCCCCATCCAAGGGGCCCAGTGCAGCTCTGCTCTCTAAGTGAGGCTCGGTTACTGCCCCTCACCCATGGCTGGAGTTAGAGTCAGAAAAAGAACCGGGGCATTTAATGCAGCAGCCATGCTTTTCAATCAGGAGATCAGCTAAGGTCAGAGGTGTTTTTAAGCGCTGCAGGCCAGGCAACCTCTGTTGTTAAAAGCTTTAGACAAATTGATTTATCAGGCATTGGTGGTGCACACTTTTGATCCTAGAACTCAGGAGACCGAGGCAGGTGGATCTCTGAGTTCCAAGTCAGCCTGGTCTACAGAGTGAGTTCCAGGACAGCTGTGGCTACACAGAGAAACCCAGTCTCGAAAAATCAAACTCCTTCCGACACACACACACACACACACACACACACAAAATCAGTCTAATAGAGCAAAGAGTAACTGCTCCCTGACAGCACTTAGGACAGACAATGACGTTCTGGGGACAGCCTCCAGGTAGGGCAAACGGTGCCTCCTGACACTTCCTTTACGTCATCTAGTCTGGTCACCCGGCCACGCTGGCTGCCTGAGGCTGGCTGCTGTGGCTGATTCAGCCACTCATGACGGAAGCTTTCACACTGGTCAGCCCTTCCATGGTCTTCATCACATCAGGCCATGTTTACTTAGATGCTGTCACTACTCAGTGCTAGCACAGATCAGCCAGGAATAATGGAGACGGATGAATCCGGCTCTGTCTCAATAAAAGGGCATTTACAACAGACAGTGAACAGCGGGCTGGCTCTGCTCTGTGGGCAGGCCCGGGCCTGGCCATCTCGCAGGCTGACCTGCGTGCGTTTAGATGGCTCCTTCCACCTGCTCCTTGGATGCCACACTAACACCAGGAAAGCAAGAGATGACTGCGGCAGAAACTCCAAAGTGAGCCCCAGGCAAGCAACAAGGCAACAGGTACAACGGGGGACCCTCCAATCTGCCTTTCAGGGCTGCATGGCCTGGACACAGGCTGTAGACTGGTACACCTTCGGTCCTCACTAGTCAGTGACTAAGATGCCTGACCCGAGGTTCCAGGCACACTGCAGATGCAGGGAGGTGAAACGCTTTGCACAGGACCTAACAGCTCTCAGCAGATCAGCCATTCTCCTACCTAGTCTCACATGAGGCCTGTCTGGGAGAGGCCTGCTGCCTGGGTGGGGCTCTGGAGATCCTGTCAGGCTACTTAAGTGTGCCGCCAGCCGAACTGAATGCCCGTGAAGAAGCAAACAGCACAGGACTGACACCTGCTTGCTTCCTGACAGTCCCACTGGTTCCACAGGGGGGCTCTGTTTACGCAACCTGAACCACATACACCTAAGAGTTCAGAAAGCTTACAGTTTACAAACAGACAGAAACAGAGCAATCCAACATTGCACAGGGCAAGAATAAGATAGCTTACTAAATACAAGAAGAAAGCAGCAGTGTCACAGGCAGGCAGACTTGGGTTGGGGCGCTCCAGGGCACAGACAGAGTGGGACAGTGAGTGGAGGAGTACTGTGCACTTACTGCTGCACGCCCTGTCACCCTGTGCAGGACTTAAGATGGCAGCAAGGGGAAGGGGCTCCATGGACACATTCCAGGAGACACTGCCTGACAACCTTGGAAGTGGGAGCAGCGGCCGCGGGCCCCTGACCTGTGAGGATCTGCAGGCGGATCTGAGTGAGGGTCGTCAGCGAGGTCTGGTAGAGCACGCAGATGTTGCAGACCTTCCGCACCTCAGCGGAGTCCACACGGCGGCCCCCAACAGGCCTGAGGATGTTCCGAACCGAAGCCGACTTCTGAAACGCACGCTTGAGGAGGCCTGGTGTGGAGGGAGGGAAGAAGACACAGCAAGCAGTTCAGCCATTTGCCAGCTCCCACCTGTCACAGAAGGGTGCAGACAAGAACCCCGGGCACAGGCAGGGCAGCGGGGCTGCTGCATGGGCTCAATGCGTTCCTCTCTGGGATAACCTGGGAAGACGCTAATGCTCCCTTTAATCACCACATCACTTTTCAGCGTAAGTCGGGAATGTTCAGCTCTGACATGGATTCTTACTGTATCACCAGATTTCAACAAGGCAAAGGGGAGATGTTGGGGACTGTACTGGGGGGAGGGGAAAGCCGGTCGCTGTTTCTGTGTTTTGAAGGGAGTGGACACCCTCAGGCCCTAAGTCCTGGCCTTCACTTCAGCCTTTGGCTTTCTTGTTCATGGGCAGATGAAGCCGCAGGAGTGGGGCAAGTGCCTACTGCCACCCCTGCCTACCGCCACCTCTGTCCACCGCCGCCCCTTGCCCACTGCCACCCATGCCCGAGCAGCAGACCATCACCCATCCCAGGTTAGCAGTTCAGGCAGTAATCGTGGATCTTATGCTGCCCACACTTCCTTGCCTGTGATCCTAGCAGCAGCAGAAGCCTGCCTTTCTATGGCGCACACTTCCCTGCACCACAGGGAACTGCTGAGGTACTGCCTGGCCTGTGCCTCACTGGCTCCTTGGAGGAGGAGTCATCAGTGGGAGATTTATGACTAAACTCGGAAAAGCTTAAAGTCTCATATAAAATGGACTTTGTGCTCCTCCCTGGTAATAAGAAAGGGTCCACAAAGCCTTTCCTTGCCCTCTGGCTATGAGGAAGTTTGCAGCCAAGCTGAGGCTCAGAGACTGCAGAGCAACCCCCCTGAGGATGCTGACGGCCTCAGTCTCTCTCATTGGCTCTCATTTCTATGACTCACACTGTCCTGCTGGCCCGCATGGCCCACAGGCAGAGGATGTTCACACAGGGAGAAGCAGGAGCTGCCCTCCTGAGCAGGGCTTGCCTAGCAGGCCCCAGGCCTGGGATTAAGCTGAGAGCCAAGAGATCAGAAGACAGCCCAGGACCCTCAGACGCCCCTGAGGGCTGACCCAGTCCCTCACTCACTCACTCTTCACGGGGAGCACCGTCTGTGGTGAGGACGGCTGCGGTTGCACAGGGGCCGGCTCTGTGTGCTCCAGCAGCTTCCTGCTCAGGATGTCACTGAAGAGAATGCGGATGAGAGGCACCGCCCACAGGAACTGCAGCTGCTTGGTGATCAGGTACATGGAATCATTGAGGCTAGGACAGACAGGGACGCAGTGTCGGGGCCGCCCAGCGTCTGCCACCGAGAGCCCGGTCCCTTCCCTGGGACCCTCCGCACAGAGGTGCAGCCTGGGCTGGCACTCACATGCCTGCGACCACACCACTTGGGAGGCTGGGGGATTACAAGTTAGAAGTTAGTTTGAGCTGCATGTGAGCTTTTGCCAAAAACCAACAGACAAGAAAACCCAAATGCATTTCTCGTGAGAGGAAGCAGAATGAAGAAACTGCCACCGAGGGCTGGGCCTGTAACGGTGCTGGGCTGCGCCTCTCTCCCAGGCCAGTCTCCTCACACTGCCTTCCCCTAGGCGCCATCTTATAGCTGACCCCGGCCCAGTCAGGTACAAGCTGTGTCCTGCTGCTGCACTGCTCTTCCTCTCGGGTGGCCCGACACCTAGATGGCTCCACACCGCCACAGCCACAGCAGCTCCTTGCCTCAGGTGTATCTCCACTGCAGGCTGTATTTCCAGCACTGCCCCAACTACCAGACTTCCATCAAGGCTCTAGGCTGGCTCCCACCATCTTGTGGGAACAGGCCTGGCATGCAGTATGGAGACGTCTTGTGTCTGTGTGGCTGCCTGACTTCACCTCAGCTCTTCGGCTCTTGCTATTCTAACAACACTGAGTTTATGACACTCATATCGTGCTTTGTGGGAAGTCCTGGGGGCTCCTTTCCCTTAAGTCCTTTGCCCTGTCTCAGTATCTCCAAGGCATGGAGACAATCAGTGACAGGCACGCTGAAGAAGAAAAGTATTGTGAGCAGGGCCTGCAACTGACTAACTAAAGAGAGACAATGAAGCCACGTGACCTCAGCTTTCTATTGAAAAACTATCAGGAAAGGACACGGATGAAAAGCTAACCACACACACTGTTTGCGTATCAGGATCATGGGCTACTAAATGTTCTCTTGGCACTGGGGTTTGAACCAGGGCCTGCTAGGCAAACCTCCTCTACCAGTGAGCCAAATCCCCAGGCTCTATCTATGCCATATGATAAATACGTAATTTTTTAAAAGAATTATTTATTTATTTATTTTTATGTATGTGAGTACAGTGTCGTTGTCTTCAGACACAGCAGAAGAGGGCATCGGATCCCATTACAGATGGTTGTGAGCCACCATTGTGGTTGCTGGGAATTGAACTCAGAACCTCTGGAAAACAGCCAGTGCTCTTAACCACTGAGCTATCTCTCCAGCCCCACATATGATTTTTACAATGAAAGAAAAGTTGGAAGAGGAGAATGGGAGGGGGAAGGAGGTGGACGGTGTAGGGAGGTCAGAGCCGGTCCCCGGGACATACCCGTAATCCACAGGCTGGGAAAACCAGCCAAGCACAGGGTGCCAGTGGGTCAGGTTGGACTTCTTCTGAGCCACGTACTTCTGACAGTAGCACAGCATCTGCGTGAGCGCGCTCACAAACCCATCCATCTCTTCCTCTAACAGCCTGAGGCTGAGGGAGCCCAAGTGCAGGAGATTGCCTGCAAGGAGAGAGAGAGATGAACCTGAGGGCCAGACAATGCCAGCGGCGGCAGCGTGACCTGACTTTAAGACACAGCATGGCCACAGATGAACTCCACAGCTCTGGAACCTGAAATGGCCTCCTTAGCTCTAAGCCAGGAGTCACGATGCTCCCATTTCTCTTTTTCTTTCTTTCTTTCTTTCTTTCTTTCTTTCTTTCTTTCTTTCTTTCTTTCTTTCTTTCTTTCCTTTTTTGAGACAGGGTTTCTCTGTATAGCCCTGGCTGTCCTGGAACTCACTTTATAGACCAGGCTGGCCTCGAACTCAGAAATCCGCCTGCCTCTGCCTCCCAAGTGCTGGGATTAAAGGCATGCGCCACCACACCCGGCTGGTGCCCCCATTTCTATGGCACTATAGGAAGACACTGGACTGCCAGGCACAAGAGGGACATAATACTTAGCATCATACTTTAATGCGACAGTGACACTTAGAACCCAGGAGGAACAGATGTGGCATTAGCTTCTGTCCTGGGAGATGGCTGTACTCAGTATTTACCAAAGTACTCTCCTTAGGGTCCAGCCTGAGAAACACAAATGCTGTAACCGAGGGGAGCCTGCTGGTCTGACAGGTGCCAGTCTAAGCCCAGCTTTGTCTAAACTCCCTTCCTCAGACCAAGAAAGAGCTGTGTGCCCTGCGTGCAAATGCTGCAGTCCCACAGGAACACAGTGAGGCTCTGAGCTGAGCCGGGGGCCTTTCTTTCTAGGGAAAGATACCACGGCCAGCAGGACACAGGCACCCATGCAGTCACACTCTACTCGTGGTTTTACCTGTTCTTCTACCTGCACCATGGAGAGAATCTGGTTTTTATATTAACTCCTGCTAATGACCTTAATGAAACATGAAGGCCTCCCCCATGGCCACAACCAACTGAAAGCCAGCCTCTAGACTCACCCATGAGACACAGGGTATGGCAGCCTTCTAAACTCTCACAAGCATCGCGGCATCGGTCTCTATCTCTCAGGAAGACGATGAATTTACGAAGCATGTCATGGGACTCTAAAATGCCGAGACGCTGCAGGCAACAACAGGCAGTTAACACGGAGCCGGGGAAGGCTCGCCCGAGAGAGAACCTGACCAGCACTCGCCTCGCTGCCCGGCCCTTACAGAGGCAGCACTGCGTTCAGGCCGCAGGGAGAGAGAGGATGGCATCAGGAACCTGTCTACACCAGCTACTGGGGAAGCTGTGGGAGGGAGCAGGACCGCGCAGAGGTGCTGCTTTGCTTTCGGAGTCTGGCAAACAAAGACAGAACTGCACGCTCACCTCAGGGGCCACGGTGCTGAGATGAGCCACAAGAGCAGGTACCGACATGACGTGGATGATGAACGGTCGCATCAGATTGTCAGAGAACTGCGCAGCAACCACAGGCCTAGACAGAGAGGGGGCGGGCACACAAGCATCACGGAGATGAAGCTGCATAGAGGGAGGATGAGCTCTGAAGCAACTGGCCTGAGACAATGTTTGTTCTATAAGAAATGTGGAAGGAAGGAAGATAAAATAACCTCCATGGATGAATTGGGGGGGGGGTCCTGACAAGGACTGAGAAAGCTTCCTGTACAGCTCACTCCTCAACTGAGCAGAGCCACCCAAGTGCATCCTCAAGGAGACAGCGCACCGATACCTCACACTTTAAGCACACTTTAGAATCTACAGTCCGTATGAACATTGAAAGTACACACATCAGCACACAAAACAGACAAGGTGAGACCCTGGCCCCAGGCTAGGCACGGCAGTGCACACATGTGATCCCAGCACTTGGAGACTGAGGCAGAAGAATCACAGTCAAGGCTAGCCGGGCTATACAAGACCTGATCTCAAAAAGCCCAGGGCCCGGGTTGTGTCTCAGTGTAGAGTCCTTGTCTAGCGCACCAAGGCTGCAGCACAGAAAACCAAACCAAACTAAACCAAACCAAACCAAACCAAACCACTGAAAAGGTAGTGACCGTATGTCTCACACCGTACACAAAATTAACTTTTAATTTTATACTAAAATCATCAAATGCATAGAAAAAAAAAAACAGACATCGTTGGGATCTGGGGTTATACAGTGAGCTCTCAGAAATGACACTAAGAGTGTAGGTACAAAGGAAAAATGATTAAGTGTACAACACCAGAGATACAACAGTTTGTATCACACACTCCACCCAGAAAGCAGAAAGATGAGTGCCAGGTGGAGGCGCTTGCATCTGGAATACAGAAAGAACTCACTAACTCAGTGGTAAAACACATCTCAACTTAAAGATGGCTGAACAAGCTACAGGCTGTGCTTGCTGGAGTCCTGCTCTGGCAAGTAGGGCAAGGAAGAGCAGGGGCTTGAGGTTAGCTTTGGCTACACGGCTTAATGCTATGTTCGAACTAAAACACAAAACCAATAGAGAGAGGTGGCCAAAAGAACTCAACACACATTTCTCCAGAAGAGATACCAGATGCTAACAAACACTTGGGAACATGGCAACCTCAGCCATCAGGGACTGCTAACGCCAGTGACTGAGCACACCACACTCACTGGGTAGTTCATGAGGCTGGGAAGAAACTGGAGGCTGCACTGGCTGCTGGTGGGAATGAATGCTCTGCAAAGCAGGGACTGAGCCTTAGCATCCAGGACTGCGCTACCTCATGCCTAGAAACAGACCTAAGAGGGACTGCAGACACGCACCTCACACACAGGGACTGCAGACACGTGCCTCACACACAGGGACTGCAGACACGTGCCTCACACACAGGGACTGCAGACACATGCCTCACACACAGGGACTGCAGACACGTGCCTCACACACACTCAGAGCAGAGTGACTGCAGCTGCAAAAAAAAAAAATGACAGAACATCCAAAGGAGCTGCTCACACAGGGGTGCGTGGTCACACAGGGGTGTCTGCTCACACAGGGGCATGTGCTCACACAGGGGTGTGTGCTCACACACATGAAGGAGTGTGGGCTGATTGAACAGATAAGCTGGGAACACCACACAGATAAAAACATTATTAACAACAGAGGATGCAGGAGTCCATTCACATGACACAAAGGTGACAAGCTACCCTGAGAAAGGACAAAGGTAGAGAGAGCTGTTAGTTGGCAGGTTCCCTTCAGGGCAAGGAAAGCATTCTGAACTAGGCGCTCCTGACGGAGAGAGGCACTGCTCTGTGAATACTGACCACCACAGTGGAAGAGCACACTTCACATGGATGAGGGACACGTGTGAATTATACCTGTCAGTAGGATTGGGGACTGCGGGTAGCTCATTGGTAACATACCTGCCTAACATGCAGGGGGTTCAATCCCCAGCGTGGGAAGATAAAACAAGACATTAAGAAGAAAGTCACCCAGAGGCTGTATACGTTTCATTTCTGATGCTGTGACTGCATCCTGGTCACATCAATTCCAGGTCAGGGCCACCATTCTGGGGAAGGAACCCATGCTTGCTCATCTCATCTCAGACACTTCAGAGCCTGCCCTCGACAGTGCCTTCAACAGCCCGGGTCTTTCCCCGTCAGTTATCAATCAACATGGTCCCCCACAGACATGCCCACACCTAATGTGACCTAGGGAATCCCTTGTGGTGGTATGCCCCCCAGTCTTGGATATTTGAATATTGCTCCCTGTTGGTGGTACTGTTTGGGCAGATTAAGGTTGTGTGGCCATGCTGGAAGAAGAGCATCACTGGGGATCGAGGGAGCATGGCTTTGAGGTTCCAAAAGTCATGCACTATTCTCAGTGCCCACCTGCTCCCGCTCTGAGTGCATGCATCCGTGCATGTGTGCTGCTCCAGCCGCCCTGGCACGATGGTGATGGGCTCTTGTCTATCTGGAGCCATTAGGTCATTTTATTAGAGCAACAGAGAACTAGCACATCTCACTAAGACTCTCTTGCCCGGTGACTCTGCTGTGCCCAGGTGACAGTTAAGACCAACCAGCACAGAAACCATGCGGGCGACAGTGAAAAAGGAGGAGAACTTACAAAAGGCCAGGGACGCCCTTCAGCTGACACATCCGACGACAGTAAAAACTGTGTCATTGGCTTTATGCTGGCAGACTTTGCACTCTAACTCTTTACTCTCAAGAGTACTACTTCGGGGATAAGAAAAAAGTTTAAGGCTGAAACACCACACTAATCGCTTGGCACCCAAGCTAACTTCACTGCTTCCAGTTGGGAAAAACAAAAGAAAATCCAGTTCTACACTTTAGAAAGAGGCTCAAACCAGGACAGCACAGTTTCTGCACACAGCATCCGGAGATTTCAGCCTGGTCCATGTCAGTACAACCAGGGAGAGAGGTGCCGGGGGCACCACCCACAGGCACAGCTCACAAGCACGTGTGCCTCCCGTCTGCCAGCGAGGGTCAGCAGAACCTTTCCCTGGCTTTCTTGCTCTTCAGCCCTCTCAGGTGATGGATGAGTCAGCTGCCCCACTTAGCTGTGATGCCACTATGTGGTTAGCAAGGCTAGACATGGCAGAGAGCTCACCATACAGCTGGGTGGGGGTGGGCGGGATAGGGAAGATAGGGACCAAGACTCGTCAGCACACAGCAATGCAGCTGGACCAAGGCGGGACTTGGGGAACAGATGCCCTGCTGCTCTGAGAAATAACACACATTTGGGAAGGGTCCCCTGTGCCATTTACTCAAGCCCCAGGTATAGATGTAGGATACAGGCATCTCCACTGTGCAAGACAAACAGGAAGAATCAGGAGCCTGTGGGCTCTCAGTCAGACTAAGTTTTACTTCCTAGCCTGACCTCCCCTGCTGTGTGACTGAGGAATTATGACCTCTCTGAGCTTTGGCTTCCGCATCTATAAAATAAAGAGAAGAGAAAGTGGGAGGGAATCAACCAACGGCTGGAGGGAGCCCCGGGAGAAGGTGAGGTTGTGATTTCCAGCTACGCACACTTGAGGGCCTAGTACTGGGAGGTTTAGTACGGGAGGGTTTAGTACTCAAGGGCTTGGTACTGGAGGGTTTTTTAGTTTGTCACATCTTCCAGGATTTTCACTATATTCCTGCAAGGGCAATACTGCCAGTCTTCAATTTTATTTAGTATTACAGTGTGCATGTGTGTGTGTGCGTGCGTGTGCATGCATCCATGCCTGTGTGGGAGGCTGTGCCAGCTGAGGCCTGAGGTCAGGGGACGACTTTGTGACCTCCTCTGTGCACCTTTATGAGAATCGTGAGGCCAGTGCAAGTGAGTGAGTGCCTGTCCCATGGAGTATCTCACCAGCCTGCATCCTGTTTAAAAGTTTCTGAGCGTGCTCAATGATCTGCAGACCTGGAAAAAGCAGAGTGCTCTGGAGCGGCCTGGCCTTAATGAGGTCATGGATTGCTTGACCAGAGAAATGATGGGCCCTGAGTTTCCATGTTCCCTGCAGCAGGGTCCAGTGTATCTCAGGCTAGTCTCCATCCCACCATCTAGCCATGGGTGACTGAGCTTCAGATCTTTCACCTCTACCTCCTATAGACAAGCGCCACCATCCCCAGTGTCTACAGTGCTGGGGATCAAAGCCATGGTCTTTCCGACTGAGCCGACTGGCTATTTAACATGGCGGTGGTGGAGAACGATAGAAAACTGTCCGTCTTCACTGTGACACCCCCTCCCCCTTTCCCCACCCCTCACTGAGTGACAGCAGACAGGACAGCAGTCGGGACAGGCTGAGGGGCCAGGGAGCTGGGACTGCTTCCTTTCCGGTCCTTTACAGAAGATTGCCAACGCGGGCTTGGCGGCGGCCCCATGCAAAGGGGCTCCACCGAGCACAGCACCAGGAATGAAAGCCGACAAGCCAGCAAGGTGAGGAACTCCACGCTCAAGTCATCCTGAGCGAGCTTGACAACCGCAGCCTAACTTCCAGGACCAGTTAGTTCCCAAGCCATCTCCAACTCTCATCCCCAACAGATCACAAAGTCTCTAGAGTGGTTAGCATGCGGCTCTCCCCTGTGGGTCTCAGAACTGAGGTCTGACTTCTCGGGGGAAGCCTTTCATGTCTACACACTTGCACACTTTGCTGATATACACAACCTCGCACACTCTCTGTGGCTTCAGATGCCAGCATCTCCCACCTGCGTCCCCGGCCCTGTCCTCTGAACCCTCCCCCTGCCCTGGGCTGGCTGGCCCTCCTTCTTTTACTCTTAGAAACTCAAAAGAAAAAAATCCCTCAACACAGCCGCTGGCAGGATGAACCCAGTTCACCGTGAGTCATCTCCTTCAGATCATGTGAGAAAACTCACACACACGGAAGGCTGAGGGAAAGTGTGAATGTCACAAAACGTCACTTTCGCTAAGATGAACACCTCCTGCAGAGGCTGACAAGGTGGGCAGAAAGAGAGCCAGGAGGGGAGAGGGGAGTGCTGGGGTAGCCAGCCTTGAAGCTGGCTTCTTACCGCAGGGCCAGAGAGAAGGCTGCTGTTAACATGCCTTTGGACAGACAGGGCCGGGGCCTGGCCAGGCCTCGGGTCAGCAGTACCTGAAAAGAACAGTCCAGCCGTCAGCCACGCACTGAGATGCTGTAGCTGTCCGTTCGTTTGAGGCCAGCCTGGTCTACACAGTAAGTTCTAGGCCAGCTCGGTTACAGAACAGACCCTTTCTCAAACAAAACAACCAGAAGGCAAAAGGAACACTTCAGATAAACTGCATCAGAACGGAGCACGAAAGCATTCTCACAGTAAACAGCTAAGAGAATGAGTGTCTGTGAGCCGGGTATAATGCGCCCCTGCAGTCCTGGCTTCCCTGGAGCGCTCAAGCCTGGGGCTTTGAGCTTGGCTGGGGCAGCATGGTAATCCCCAAAAACACTGAGTGAAAAAAGCCTCATGAAGTGTGACTTAAGCACACTTCTCAGCAGTCCAGCCAATGGCCACAGTTGACGCTTCTGGCCGACACACGGCCGTGTTGTGGAGATGTGCGACTGAACTGGGAGCCCGCCATCCTAGCACTGCGCTGAACAGAGTCAGGTCAGCATTCCTCTAAAGCCAAAACACCAGGGCAGCCCTCTAGAACCACCGACTTCTGTCCACTCTCCAGCTGAGAACTGCCGTTATGGTATGGACAGAGGAGCACCCGAGGTAGCTGAGGCAGAAACACACCGTCCCCCTCCACCCTGGGCCTCCTTCTGGGACCTCAATGTCAGCCAGGACTCTGGCTTGCCCTTGTTGCCATTAGCTAGAAGTCCCTAGTAGTGAATGCCAGTCCTCCCTCCCATGACAACAGTGACTGAAGTGACAGAAGAGGATGCTGCGTCTTCAACTCTTCCTGAAAAACCCATGTTATGAGGAGCATGCAAGGCACGTGTACACCCATGGGAACCCAATGCAGGCACTGCAGGGGACATTAGGGATGGGGCCACAGACCTGCAACACAGAGTAAAGTCCACGCTGGTTGAGATGGCCCATTATATTTGCGCAAATGTGGTTCAGGGCTGGCCGAAGGCTCTCACCTAAGTGAAGAAAACAGCTTGAGAAGGCAGTCTCTTGCCACAATGTGACCAGGGGATCAGAGGACGGACAAGGCCTTGGGGACACAGGGTTGAATGAGACAGGTCCCCCATAGGCTCAGGTGACTGACTGTGAAGGAGTGGACCCTAACCTTAAGCAAGTGGGGCTTTGCGGGAGGAAGTGCATCACAGGGTGTGGGGGTAGGTTCAGGTTGTCCCACCTCCACCCGCTTTGTTTCCTGCATACAGACTCTGGTCCCCAGCTGCCAGCCAGCTCTTCCTGCCTGCCAAGCTTAGCCTCAGGCCACAGTCCCAGGGGAGGGGACAGTCCCTGGGTACCTGCCTAGGTTCCTAATCCCTTAGGGCAAACCAGAGCTCTGGGAGGCTGATTCCCACAGGAGGTCTGGCTCAAGTGTTACCTGTCAGGTTTGACCCTTAGCCAGAAGACACCCAGGTGGCGCTTCCTTCTAGGGCGGGGCCATGCCTCCTTCTCCCAACCAGGACATGCTCACCCCGCAGGGCTCAGATCTTGATAGCTTGAGGACCCTTCCAGGTCCAGAAAAATATATAAAACAAACCCTTCCTGCTCACTCAAGGCATAAGATTGGCCAGAACACATATCCTCCACCATGTGTTTTAGATCGACCACTGACAATTTATAGCACTCAGTACTACAACAACAACAAAATACCCTGGAGGTAACAACCATGACACATGGAGAAACAAAGCAAGAAAAGAGGACGGACGGGTTCACTGCAGTGTTTTTTTTTTTTTTTAGGTTGACTCCACGGCCGTGAAACCTACTTCTGCTTGCTGGCGTCTGCTCAGCAGACTCCAGCTCTGTGCGCCACCGCACCTCTGGTGTCTAACAGTGTCTGGCATGTACACAGGTGTGTGCTGAGTGTCTGTGTCAAACACTGGGGACAAGTTCTGGGAAAGAAGGCGACTTTACAGTAAACGTTACGGGCAGAATAGTGTTATTATTCAAAACATTTACGTTTATTTATATGCGTAGAGTGCTCTGCCTGCCTATATGGATATCGCGTGTGCCCAGTGGCCATGGAGGTCAGTAGGAGACACTGGATCCCCTAGAACTGGTGTCTCGAATGGCTGTGAGCCACTGTGAGGGCTCTGGGAATCCAACCTGGGTCCTCTAACAGCAGTCACTGCTCCTAACCACAGAGGCACATGTCTGAACCCCTATTTTTTTTCTTTAATTTGTTTGTTTGTTTTTTGTTTTCCAGACAGGGTTTCTCTATGTAGCCCTGGCTGTTCTGGAACTCACTCTGTAGAGCAGGCTAGCCTCAAACTCAGAAATCCTCTTGCCTCTGACTCCCAAGTGCTGGCACTAAAGGTGTGTGCCTCCAGTAGTTGCCATCCCCACAGGCAGGGCGCTGGGAGAGTCAGAAAGAGCAGGGAGCAGGGTCTTCACACCAACACTCGAAGGCAGGAGGGTCTCCACACATGATAATGCACACTAACACACAGGCTCAGGCTGAGCTCAGGGCCTCCCGGGCACGCACGGCAAAAGTGTTTCTCATGCAGCAGGGGTGGCCCCCGCCCATGGAAATGCTGGTTGGGAAAGATTTTTGAAGTGGGTCCTATGTACCTTTTCCCCGGATAATCTTCCATGTTGAAGTGTCCGTGAAGGTCACAAGCATGGTGAGGTACAGTGTGATGAGCCTGGAGTCTTGTAAGATCTCTGGCTGCAAGCAATGGAGGGAGATGAAGATTCGCACCCGCGATCCCACTCCACAGTGCATGTGCTTGGCCAGCTGCACAGCCAGTGCACATGCCAGCCCACTTTCAGCAGGAGCACTTAACCACAGGACCAAAGGCTGCCGGGAAGGGCGAGCTGAGCAGCCTTGAGACAGAAAGGATCCCAGGGTGCCTCACTCTCCATGCCTACAGATGACTTTATGCTGCAATACACACTGGTGGAGACTAGGGGCTACAACATGGCCTCACTACTTACTGGCTGTGTGATCTTGGAGAAGTTTCTTAACCCCTCTGTGCTTTGGTTCCTTATCTGTTCACTAGGGACAGTGGCACTGATTTCTCACAGGGCTTTCTGAATGAATAACAGCTTAAATGCAGTGGACCCAAGTGCAGCGCCTGACACGTACATAGCTCAGCCTGGGTTCTGCTGCTGCTGCTGCTTCAAGGGGCACGGTTTCCCTGGTTTGCAAGAGTAAGCCAAGTAAACACCCGATGGCTTTCTAGGCTGAGACCCTACCATACATCTACCTGGGATCCACTGTACATCCCCAGAGATGCTGCAAACCCCAGGTGCACAAGAGAGAGCACGTGGAGGCCTGGCAGCCGACCAGCCAGAGCACAGAGCTTGCTTCCAGCTCCCACAATCTTATACACCTGCTTCTGTGCCTAACTGTTCTTAGGTTTTCTCTCTCTTTTTTTTTTTTTCCCCAAAATGTTTTACAATCCTTTGAAGTGTATGTGTGATGTTACGTGACGTGGGTGCAGGCAGGTCAGGACTTTCAGTGTCTTTCCCTATTGCTCTCTCGTAGTTTTTGAGACAGGGTCTCTCACTGACCCTTGAGATCCGCATCTCCCCTAGGTTGCTGAGATTCACTTGACTCTGCCGCCCACCACTGGGCTTATAGGCACTCGTGGCATGCCCAAAGTTGATGTGCAGGAGGTTCAGATTCGGGTCCTCTGACTTGCACTACAAACACTCTTACCCACTCAGCAACCTCCCTGGCCCTGAAAGTTTCTTGTTATGGAGACTGTGGCCAATGCAGCTGACATTAATGTGTCCTCCTAAGACAGACCACAGGACCTGCAGCATCTACCCACCTCTCTCCCAAACAGTGGCCCATCAGTTCTCTCCCGGCTATTAGACCCCCGAAGGCACCAACAGTGAACGAGGCAACTGAGGCACCAGGTGAGGGTAGACCTGCTGGACTGAGTTGGGGTGGGCTTACCTTGAGCTGCCCTAGAAGCTCACAGCAGTACCATAGGATGCTCTTGATCTGCTTAATCCACAGCAGCGTGAGGTCCTTGGAGAGAGCCAGGGACACGTACCACACCTACAGCAGCAAGAAGCACGGCTGTGTGGGCAGCCTGGCTGCATCACGAACATGCGACTGAGGCAGTGCGACTGCACGGATGAGGAGGGGAAGCAGCAGGGACCGAAACAGTAAACCTAGGGCTCCCGGGCCTCTAATCAGAGGCAAGAGCAAAGCACAGCTCTGTAGAGGAAGACGAGGCGTTGTCCATCTACCCAACACTCGGCTGCACCTCTGTGAGCTCCGCAGAGCTCGCCCTGCAGAGCCCGCAGGAGGCTCTACAGCTCCTACCTCTGCACTCACCTTTGGCTCATTCTCAGCATCCATGCTGTTCAGGATGCTGCGACACAACTTCTCCAGTCTCTGTGGAGGCAGAAAAGATGGCTGTCAGATCTCCAAAGTGATCAAACGTGAGAGAGGAAGGCGAGTACATGCTTGGTGGGTGTATACACACACACACACACACACACAGACACGAAGCATGCAGGGTACGTGTCAGGTGATCCATATCATACACCCAGGATCATATTTAATTCCTGCTTAGAGACATGGACATGACAGGCTTCAAGGTGGAGACTTACACAGCTCCTGGGCCCACAGCTGTGTTTAACTCGGTGCACTTCACATAGAAACCCAGAACGGAGCCTCCCTCGGCTCCACTCTGCAGCTTAGGCTGGCCTCTAACCTGCGGCACTCCCGGCCGTCTCAGCCTCCTGACTCCCACTGTTCCTAGCCAAGGCTGTCGCAGACTCACAGTGCCTTTCTAACCTGGGCCCAACACCTGGCAGGCAGTTCCGTGAGTGCAAGCATCAGTCTGGGCCTTGAAGCTACCAGCCAAAGCCCTTCATTTTAACCCTTATATGCAAATCAAGAAAAAGTAGAAACTGGAAGAACTGCTCTGCACCTGTCCCTGAAAAGGGCAGGGTGCCACAGTGTCCTCCCCGTAACGGGGTCACCTCCTGGAGCCCGAAGGGCCTCGTCTTTGTGACCATTTGTCCTCCTCAGCCGGGCTAAGGAGACCTTGCCTGTCAGGTTTCCCCTTCAGGCCCCCCAGTGGTATCCTGAGCGTGATCACAGGCACCTGCTGTAACTGCCCTCAATCGAGTGGCACAAGGGCAAAGTGGTGTAAGGACTGATGCACAAGTCAGAGACCAGCACTTCATCTTAAGCCGAGTATCGAGTGCAACTCAAACCCCAGTGCCTTTCCAGGAAACTGGAGCCTGGGCAGAACAGGGAACAGACCCACTGCTCTCTCGGGCGGGGCCTTGGCCCTGCAGCCCACCACTTGCAGACCACCGATTCCTGTTTGCTGCTGTGCTGTCTCTGGTGTCCTTCAGCTGTTGATGCTCATACACATCTGCGGATAATTCCTGTCTGTAACAGTTAACGTGCAGAGACCTCCAGAAGCAGGGGGGGCTCAACCTCTCCAAAGACGGCGGGCAGCTGTGAACTCATGCAGGGGGAGGCGTGGGGGTGTGTGTGTCTTAAACTAAAGGGTCCCGGCACAGGGAGAGAAGCCTGCCTGTGGCTGTCAGGGCTCACCTCGCTATCCTCGGTAGTTTTGCATATGAACAGCAGTCTCCTAGCAATCTTAAAAATACAAAGTGCACTTCTTTTGCTGGACCCAGACTCATCAGCACTAAAATACTCATCAATCTCTTTCCTAGAGAGAAAAAAAGAGGGGGGCGGGGGGGGGGGTGAAGACATCCTTAGTGAGGCTCGCTGAGCATCTGGAGGGCTTCTCCTGCACGGGAAGAGGGGCTGCTCTCACCTGATATCTCTGTGCAGTCGCCTCCGGCAGAGGAAACTGCGGACTAAGGCCTGGATTGTCACAGCTGAGCGCTCCCGCTCCTTCTGCACCAGCCTCTCTTCTCGTGCCTGCCGGGCTCTGTCGATGAACCATGCTCTGGAGGTCTGAGATACAGTGAACATGTTTGCAAACTGACACGACGAAGCCTGTGAGGACAAGAGAGGAGCTGGTGTGGGTCACCGTGTGGAACACACTCAGCAGGGGCTGGTGTGGGTCACAGTGTGGAACACACACAGCAGGAGCTGGGGTGTACCTGGCAGCAGCAGAGGCGCTCAGCAGCCTCCATTCCCCCCAGAGCTCATGGCTCTCCTGACACCCTCAACTTCCTACAAGCTCCTTTCACACCACCCATGGAGACCAGGGACACCAAGGCTGTTCTAAATAATCACATGTTCTTAAAGGATGAGATCGGTACTGGGCATAGAGCCGGGGTGGGCTCCCTGTAAGTTTAAGGAGAGCCCAAAGCTCGAGTCATCCCGTCCAGAGAGCGCCAATTAACAGCAGGTGTCAGAGGTTCCCAGAGGTGCCTCTCCTCTCTGCCACGTTCCCCACTCAGCAGGTAAGAAGGTGAAGGAATAGACAGACGTGACGGTGTTAACACCACTTGGGTCACCCGCTCACAGGTGTTTACTGCTGCCTGTGCTGTGTCCAGTCACACGTGAAAAAAAAAAAAAGGGCTTTTCGCTTTTAAAATTATCTTAAAATATTTTATTACATTTTCTTTGGGCAATTGTGAATGAACAAGTGTGTTTGTATGGTGCCTGTCACACCCGTGGCCTGGGAATGAGATTCAGACTGTCAGGCTGGGCAGCAGGCCGCTTCTGATCTCAACTTACAAACATCAGTGTGTGTGTGTGTGTGTGTGGTGTGTTGGTGTTGGCAACTGTGTCATGGTACATGTGTAGGGGTCAGAAAACTGTTTGAAGAGTCCGTTTTCTTGACATGGGTTTTGGAGCTCAGAATCAGGCCACAGCTCTCTACCTGAGCCATCTCGGCACCCTGGGGTCTTCTTTACACGTGCTGGGGCCAGAGAGCCATGTCATGGGTGAGGAGCACTGCTGCCCGTGCAGAAGCCCCAGGTTCAGGTTCTACCCTGGCTGTCCTGGAACTCACTCTGTAGACCAGGCTGGCCTCGAACTCAGAAATCCGCCTGCCTCTGCCTCCCAAGTGCTGGGATTAAAGGCGCGCGCCACCATGCCTGGCACGAAACGTTTTTAAAAAGCATTTAAAACTACATTTATTTTATGTGTGTGTGTGTGCACGTACATGCACACATAGGACGCGTGTGAAGGATGGAGGAAAACATACGTGTCAGTAGTCTCTTTCCACCAAGTAGGTGCCAGGGATCAAACTCAAACCTCTGCACCCGAAAAGCCATGGGTTTTGTTTTTCACTTGTGTATGTGTTGTGTTTCCATGAGTGTGCACATGTGAGCACATACACACACATGGACGACTGAGGGTGACGCTGTCTTCCTCTACTGCCCTGCACCGGATTTACTAAGGAAGGGTGTCTCAGTTGAATCCAGTGCTACGCTGAAATAGCCTCAGGGACCCCACTTCTGCTCTGAAGTGCCCAGCGAGCTTACAGATGGTGCCACACCTGCCCAGCACTGGAGGATTCTGGGAACCTGAACTCGGGGCCTCCTTCGTGCATGGCAAGAGCTTTCCCACTAGTCGTGTTTCCAGCAGCCATAGCAGCCCCTTTAATCTGGGCAGGGGACACTGCACATAGCTTTCCTCTGGTAGGCCGAGCAGGAGAACTGCACCTCCTTGCTGATGGGTGCACTGGGGGTCAGAGATGAACACGGAACAGTATAGAATTGCTACAAACTGCTTTCACCGAAATCGGGTGGCTCTGACTGACAGCCAGATGCACATGGCATTGACCCACTGAGCTCCTAAATGGGTGATTTCTTTAGCTACCCCAAAACACAGCACCACCTGCCCAGCTGACTGAATCATTAACACGAAATCCTGCTGAAACCCTGAGTTTGGAAAAGCAACTTCACCAGGTTAGGTCACTCGAAGCAGCAGCCACTTTGAAACACACGTAGAATAACAGGCAGGCCTAGATTTCTGTCATGAGCACACTCAGGAACCTCTGCAGTACCTCTCCACCCCCCAAATCAAATGGAATTTGCTGGCATACTGCTCCATCCTCAAGAAAATGGTTGTTCTGTGCATGCTGGTCAGACACTCTACCACGAAGCTCCATTACCAGCCACTCCCACCAGCAACTCCTGAACTACATCATCACCACAGGCTGCTAACCACAGGGAGAGGAAGGAAGCTGGAATGAGAGGGGGCAGCCCTGTTCCTAACTGTTCCCTCCTTCTTCAGGGCCTGCAGAGCTCACCTGAGGACCTGCCTGTGCAGCGGAGATGCTAGGTGACCATCAGTGACCTCCTGCAGCCTCTGGCTTCAGAGGAGTTGGTTTTTCTGGCCTAAGAAAGATTCAGAATTAGTTCCTTTTTTGTAAGCATGGCATTGCAACTTTGTTGAATGTAAGTAATAGACTGTAGGTTTTTAAAACTGTCTCAGGGCTAGAGAGATGATTCAGCAGATAAGATCCCACAGAGGACATGGGTTCGAGTCCCAGCATCCGCACAGCTGCTCACAGCTTCTGTAACGTGAGTTCCAGAGAATCCAATGCCCTCACACAGACATTCACACAGACAGGCAAAACACCCATCTACATAGAATAAAAGTAAATTATTTTTTAAAACCCTCTCAGTCTCCCCTAACTACATTCTAACCTCAAAGTAACCCCAAAGGCGACGCAATGTAAAAGATAATCACCCTCCACATCGTTTCAGGGCTTCATGCCTTAGAAGTGAACGCTTTAGAGAACAATGGCTGCCGGTGAGACAACCGGCTCCCACTTCTCAGTGACAAGGCAAAGTGTGTGTGCACACATGGAAACCATTCTGCAGGGAACCAGGTCTGGCCTGGTTAAGGCCGAGCTCCCAGGTAAAAGTGAAGAGCAGAAAGCAAATCCAAGTGGCCATTGTGACAAGTAGGATGGTGGTGGTGGCAGGGCGCCCCTCCCACCCCCACTTCACAGAAAGCGCAAGGTGTGGCAGGTAGCACAGAAAGAGGTGCAAGGGCCTGGGTCACACAGAGCTGGCACCAGCCCCGGCTCTGTCAACACTGCTGGGAGGCAGCCTCAGTCTTCCATGTTTGACAATCAGCCTTGATGCATGTCATGAGAACGGACACCTGTGTACCATGGTTCTACGGAGCTGCTAACAGAACAGTGCAAAAGCCCAGGGGATGTGTTACCTTTATAGACACAAAAAGTTTTTTTTTTTTTTTTCTGTTTGAACTTATTTTTATTGTGTTAGTCAGTGAGAGCAGTTCCCGGGAGGGCCAGAAGAGGGCATCAGATGCTCCTGGAGCTGGAGGTACAGGTTGTCTTGAGCCCTGTGACTTGCTGCTGGGAATGGAACCCAAGTCCTCCGAGAGCAGCAAGTGCTCTTAATCACTGAGCTCTCTTCCAGACTATTTATTTTATTATTACCACTTTTAAAAATCTCCTCACCTGCACAGTCCCAGTAAGCCGTTTCCCTCTCTCCAAATGAACTAAGATGTGCCTGGCCCAGCACTTGGGCCATCAAGTCCTGGTCCTGTTGTTTATAAACTGTCAACGGTCAAGTTCCTGAGAGGTGCACGCAGGGCTCAATGCATGACTACAACCTTAAGTCTGCTCCTCAAGATATCCCCTCTCTCGGCTTCAGAGATGGCTCAGTGGCTATGAGCGCTGACTTTTCTTGCAGAGAATCAGGGTTTGGCTTCTAGCACCCACAGTTCTAGTGGATCCAATACCCTCTTCCGGTCATGGGTACCAGGCATGGACATGGTGAATGCACATACATACATACATACATACATACACGTATGCATGCATGCATGCATGAGAACCACACATATACTTAAAATTTAAAAATAAATCTTTAAAAAGAGAGAGAGAGAGAGATATCTTCCGTGGTAGGCAGGACCCGGGAGCAGGAGAGGGCCTCTCCTCCCAGTGGAAACACAATGACTGCATGCAAATGGGACCCAGCACCCGTGACTCCCTCAGAGCTCTCACTTCTCCCCAGGACCTCTCGGGATTTGATCCCTTTCTCGAAACTATCCCCATCTAAGAGCGTACACACTGGCTTCTGCTTGCACTGCACAGTTGCTAAGCTTTGTGAGTTTCTTCATTCTCTTCTGTCGCTTTTCCACTTGCACAGCTCATGAATCAAATCAGATGCACCCTTGGGCATCAAGTTCTTCCCCTGAGGGCCACAGAGAAACACCACAAAGACTGTAATCAGAGAGGCCTTCAAGTCAGAGAGAAGGAGCCTCAGATCTTGTTCACCCCGACTCTACCTCACAGCATTGTCCCATGAGCACTCTGGGTCCCAGGTTCCTGGGATAATAACAAGATTCAATTTTAGGGTTGTTAAGGATTGCATGGAACACTTGCCATTC
This sequence comes from Mus caroli, assembly GCF_978045245.1. Classification (NCBI taxonomy): domain Eukaryota; kingdom Metazoa; phylum Chordata; class Mammalia; order Rodentia; family Muridae; genus Mus; species Mus caroli. The sequence goes on along the minus strand of NW_028227259.1, from coordinate 118,543,536 downwards.
TTAACCCTAATCTAGTCACTATAGTATTGAGATGAGGAATAAATGGGAAAATATTGATAACTGGCACTCGGAAAAGCTCATCACACCTAAGGAAGCCTTACTGCACTGTCCTTACAAAGCTGAGAACCTGGTTTAGGGAAGTAAGAGTGCTCTAGGTAGAGAAATCAGAAAGCAATCAGTCGGTAAGGAGGGACGTGGTTCGCCTAAGTGTCTCATCCAATAAGGGCAGCAACACGATGAGACGATCAAATCTCGCCTCCCTTGGTCTGGGTTATACACTTAGTAAGCTGCAGAGCCAAGCTTTCAATGCTAACAGACAAGACTTTGCGTTACTTCTACGTCCCCAGGCAACTTGCTTAAAACCAACCTATTTGGTTGAAACAAACTTCAAGAAGCACAACAAGTTGCACAGGAGTCCAGAGTGTGAAGTAAAAATAAACACAAGTTGCTGAGTGACTTTCTTTTATGGTAGAAGTCACTAGGTTTCCAGGCCTAAGGGCCACCATCTAAGTGTAGACCACATAGTAGACATTGTAGATCTATTTAACTAGGCCTCCCTTTGGAAGCCTATCCTGTGAGGCTACAACACCCCAATTTTAAAAGCCTAAGACGAGACAACAGCTCTTAAAGAAACCATTAATAAGCTAAACTATTGCTCTTAGACAGCTACAGCCTATCCAGATGGGGAAACAAAATGTAGAGGGCACATAACTCGCCAGTGTCCTCACGCATAGTCCCTGACTTTGAGTTCGCAAAGGAATTACTTATCGGCAAGTCAAAAAGGCAAGGTTCAGGATTCACACACACAGAAAGGCACCACAAAGAGAAGTTGAGAACGCCAGGCGTTCTGTGGCTAGCTAGGCTTAAGTCAAAATACGATCCAGTTTTTCCAGCTTTTGATCAAGAGCCGTCAGGAACCACACTAAAACGTATTCTAAAATAACCTCCCTAAAACAATCTAATTTCTCCATTTACAGAGGAGAAAACTGAGGGTCAGAGATGGGACTGGATTCACCCAAGGTCACACAGCGAGCGACAGCACCGGGCTCGAATTCCACTTGGGGGTGATCCGGAGGCCCGACGCCTCTCACTGGCACGGATATCAACAACCACGAGAACAAGTCCGTCTTGTCCACAATCAGTTGGCTGGCAAGGCCAGTCGCCTCGGCACGGAAATCAATGGAAGGGGGACACGGAGATCCCCGAAGCCCGCAAGCCAGTCCCTCCTCCGACTTCACTCAAGCCAAGACTCGGCCCCCAGACAGCCTCCCTCCGTCCCTGGCCCCGCCGCCCAGAGAAGCGCCCATCCTGTCCTCACTCTCTACCCGCAGTCCGGAGATCTTTATCCGTTCGAGGCCCCGGCACTCCGGGTCCGGGCCGCAGCGACCGCCGCCTTAGCCCGATCCCCCCGAGGTCCGCCAGCCCCGGGGCAGCGGCCGAAGCCCGGCCGCCATCTTGCCCCGGGTGTTGTGTTCCGAACACCTCTTGGGAAGCAAGCAATTATTCAGTTCCGGGAAACAACAGTTCCGCACTGCTTCTTTGCCCATGGAGGAGGTGTTGAGGGGAATGAAAAAAAAACAAAAACAACAACTCCTTTCTTCTTGTCATCTTCTTTAGCAGCCGGAAAGGAGAAACAAACATCCAGAAGTAGGACTAAAAGCCTGACTCGGCCAAGGGGAGGCGGGAACGGTTGATAAAAAGAGTTCATCCCATCTAGGGCTTACGGTGGGGGGGGAGGGGGACGTTTTAAGAAGTGTCCCTCTGCGGGGCGGAAGTGGGGTGTGGACGGACGCCGGAAGTGCCCGCCCGGCCCCGCCTCCGCCCCCTGCATTGAGGCGAGCTGGGTGTTTCCTGCCTCTCAGTCCGGATTTGGAGACTCCGGCGTCCTCCGACTTTTCATGGTGAGGGCGGTGGCCGCGGTCAGGGAGCTTCGGGGCCGGCAAGGGTGGCGACGAGGCTGAGCGGGAGCGGTGGGGCGCTGAGTAGTGCGTGCGGGCGAGGTCCGGGGCGGGGGAAGGGCTTCGAATGAAAGGAGCCGTGATCGGGGTGGTGGTGGTGGGGATCTGCGAAGGGGCGGCTGGTCCTGCGGGCGGAGGTGGCGCTGGGCGGCGAGCCTGGAGTGCTGATGGGCGATGGGACGTGGGAGATCGTCGGGACAAAGAGACGGCAGCGGCGGCATCCAGACCGACGCTCGCGGTGGGGAACGAACGGGGGTTCGAGGGCGTGTGGAGAGGGCGAGCGTGTACCCTTGGAATCGAGCAAAGTCTGGCCTCTGGGAGGCTGTGCCTTGAGTAAGGTGGGGTTCCAGGCAAGAGAGGGAGGGGGCGTCCTCTGAACCCACAAGTCTGGAGCGAGATGACTGGTAACAGTAATTCTAGGGAGGCATGTGTGAGGTCGGGGTACCCTGACCACAGAGTCTGGCCTCAAGTGGCACCTGGATACCTACCTAATCACTTCCCTTGAGGCCCTCTAGGGAGTCCCGGGATGTCAGCTGTTGCTGTCTGCTTTATGGGATGGTTTCGGTTTACTTGAGATTCTGTAGGCTCTGTCCCTTGAATGGTTCTTTGTCCTTGGGTGGGGATGGGGGGTGGGTGGACTATCAACCCAGGTCTTCTTTGTACCCAGGTCTTCTTTGTCTGCCACTCACTCACAAGATCAGTCCCAAACTGAAGACAGATGACTCGGCCAGTGTTTGGCTTTGGTCAAGCTCTATTTGGTGTAAAACAAGAGACACACATTGGTAGAAGGCGGCCAGCAGCACCCGTAGACCACCAACTGGTCCCCGGGGCTAACCTGGGAACTTGTTAACAACAGGACAGTCTGGGCTCACGGATGTATTTTTATAGTCTCTGTGTCACTAATGATTTGGGCTGTGAAATGGAGGGTATTTGAAACCAGATTCTAATACCTAGCTTCCCTAGTAAGCAGGATTGACAACATCCTCATTGAGACTGTTTGGAGAAGTGTGCTCAAAAGCAGGAGAACTGGGAGGTAACTATCCTAGAAACAAGTGTGGGGCTTTAGTTTTTGGCCTCCTTTAACCCCATTTGCTTCGTGCAGTAGCCCTGTAGCTGAGACCTCAGGTTAGTTTAGCCTCCTTGCATAATACCCCTTAAGCAACCCACCCTTCAGATCCCTAGGCTACTAGATAAACAGACTGTCTAATCCTTCTTAGTATCCGAATCACCTGAAAGAGCCTTTTAATCCCAGATTGCAGGCAGCAGCACTCCTTGCTGGCCTGGGGTCTCCGCCCAGGCAGACAGCAGTGTCTTGGAAGCTCTGGTGACTCTAATATCTCCAGTTGAGAACACCTAGTCTTGAGGAGTTCAGGAGTGGAAGGGAGCCTGAGGGAGGAGGAGGAGAAGGTGGGCCGGGCTTTGTCTGTGTTCTTGGGGCGGTGGGGGGGGGGGGGGGATGGGGTACAGTGTTTGGAAGGTTCTGGCTTTAACGGTCTGTTTTACAAAGGAGGGAACTGAGACTTAGGTTCAGTAGCTCTTGTGAACCTTGCACAGAAGGTGGCGGCCTGAAACTGCAGTCCAGGTTGGCTCCACCATCGGCTTGTTTCCCTCAGCTGACAGGCGATAGTCTGCAGGGAGTTGGTATTTTCTAGGTTTTGTTTGTTTTTCCCTGTCTTATTTGTCTGGCTTTCCCACAAGACAGTCAGCAATTCTCTCTTTTGGCCGATTTTGTTGTGGGGTTTTTTTTTTTTGTTTTTTTTTTTCAATCGCTGTGAAGTGAGACTTTTATTTATGATGTTTTGGTTTGTTTTTGTATGCGGGTCAGGAAATCACTGGGCCAACAGAGTAAGAGGTTTGTTAGAGAGCTTCTTCAAGACCACAGAGCTAATTATAGCCGACTGAAGGGGTACAGAACCATTTAGAACAGAGGCTTGTCATGTTGACTGCACATTAGAACCAGCTGGGGAAATTAAAAAAAAAAAAAAAAAAAAGTTCCTTGGGCCACACCCAGAAGGCTGATAACAGAAGAATGTGTGTGTGTGTGGGACACAGACATTATTGTCTTTTAAAAGCTCCTCTGGGTTTCCAGTGTATGGCCAGGTGGAGCCACCACTTATTTAGTGGGCAACAATGTGGAAAGAAACTTAGATTCACCTGTCCCACCAGAACAAACTTGTCACTGAGTCTGTGTCTCACCCCTTTCACTGCTACCAAGTTTGCTCTCCCGCACCCCCGGTCACTCATGAAGTCAGCCTGCAGGAGGACAGTGTCACTGTGGGGAAGGCAGTCCATGGTGTCTGCAGAGAAGCCAGCAGTGGCAGATAACTGCTCTGTGACCCCAGGTCACCATCACAGCCCAGAGTGTGAGTGGAGCCAGAACCTGCCCTCCAAGGGGTCTATCCTAGTGCCAGGCACCAGGTTGCCCAGTTGACTTGGGGTGTGGGACTCAGGAAAGTCTCCATTGCTTCATCTGGTGTCACAGGCTCTGTCCTGATCCTCCGTGCCTTCAGTTATTCATAGCTGGAGACAGTCTCCAAAGAGGAGACGACTTGAGACTCAGATAATCACAACAGCAGTGTTTCCTGCTGAGTTTTTGGCCGTCCTGGGGCTGTGCTGGATGCTTTGTGTCCACCCGGCGGCTCTTGCAGCAGGGAGGGAGGGAGAGCCAGTGTCTGATAGCTGGGATACATTCGCGGATCTTGCCCACCGTGTCCCTGCACCAGTGTATGTGGCCGAGTTGGGGCCTTGAACATGGGTCTGGAAACACCTGAACTACACACTGCTTATCTTTCACTTTTTTTTCTTTCAGTGAGACTGAACTGTCCTATCTTAACTTCCATGTCATAGCTCTAAATATTGCCAAGCATCACAAACAACCCAGGGCCGGGCAGGCCTTGGTCACATGCTTTGCTTGCTTTTCGCTGACCCTCTGTGGGCCATAGAATAGAGATAACCAACGCTGCCTCCACACTGTGGATGCTGTCCCAGAGTGGTAGAGATTAGTGGTCAGGGGTATGGGCATATATATATATCTAGAGTGCGTCAGAGCTCTCTGCCCTCCTTAGAGTGAGGCTGAACAGATGCACAAGTTCATTAAAACCCAGCCATCTGTACACATTAAGGATGATTTATTATATGCTAGGTATCCACACAAAAGTACACAGCTGTATCTATGTTCTGTATTGTATCAGGTACCTTGAAGATGCTAGACTGTACTGTAGATAATACATATGCACATATGTGTATGTCCAGATATCTTGTGTGTGTGCGTGTGTGTGTGTGTGTGCATTCGTGTACTTTACAAGTTTTTATCTAAAAAGAACATGGAAAAGTATTTACAGTTTGGGGTGGATGTCCTTTTACCACCCCCCCCCAACACATCTGTGAAGCTTTTCTTTTGCCACCCCCCCCCCCCAGGTCATCAAAGTTTTGGGAAATGCTTTCTTCCTAGAATATCCTGCCACCTGTGGACAGTATCTCTGGAGGATGTGTTTGATCATGACTGCTAATATAGTATTTCTGGGGACTGTTTTGAAAGCTGAGTGAATGAGAGAGAGAGCGAGTGTGTGTGTGTGAGTGTGTGTGTGTGTGTGTGTGTGTGTGTGTGTGTTTGATGTCCTGCTTTCCTCTTTGCCACCATGCCGTAGATTCCAGGAGAACTCCAGGTGAACTTTAGAAACCACACACACACACACACACACACACACACACACACACTTACACTTGTTTGAGGAAACCCTTCCTTGCAGGGACCATTCTTTCTGCTCCACTTTGCAGGGCTGTAATGCAGGTTCTCCCACGGTGATGTCCCACCACCCTCAGGGTTGGGGGTAAAGGGGACAGAAGAACTGGAAACCCTTGAGCCCTATTCATGCTGCCTGCTCACTGTCTGCTGTAATGAGTTGCTTCTGTTTTGTCTCCTACCTGTTAAAAAGACATATGCTTTGCCATTTATGATGTGGTAATATAATCATTTACTGATAAAAATAGGGAAGCCGTCATTTCTCAGGTGGCTTGATAAGTTTTGTGCTGCCTGCACCCTCTAGCTGAAAGGTAGCAGGAGCACACCTGCGCCCACTGCAGCTGAGTTACCTCCAGGTCACACAGAGAGTGGAAGGTACCTCAGGAAGAGGAGCAGGGGTGTTCAGAGAAGCGGCGCCTCTCTGTGGGAGATACTGTCAGCAGGCAGCCGATTCCATGCTTCTGTGTGGCAACTCTCACCCTGAAGGCGGGACACCAAGACCCGCAATCCGCAGATCCGCAGAAGGAACACACAAATCTGCCAGGAGACTGGAGTGTATTTTTGTACTGTGGATAATGATCGTGTTCTCTGTGTTGTGGTGTGTTGGTGGATGGTCTTGTTTTTGTCCTGCGGCGGCGAGGCCCCAGAGCAGCCTCATGTGTTGGTGAAGCTCTGTGATGGTGTCTGAGGCCTTGCAGTGCCGGCAGCCATGGTGTCTGTGGGGGCTGCTTCTCTCTCTCCCTCCCCCCTGCCCCCGTTCTTGTTCTTGCCCTGTATTCACGGGGCAGATCCAGCCCACCTCTGGACATCTCAGGCTCTAGAATCTGATGGATTCATCCTGAAGTAATTAAGGACCAGGTGCTACCTACCCCTGGTCTCAGTACCTCAGGTCTGGCGTGCTGCCTGGACCGCTGTAGGATCTTGTAGTCTGGGGATGCTGGGGCAGGACGTTGCCCCTTTTTCTGAACCTGCTTCCTCATCCGGCCGTTGCCTGCACTCAGGGACTCTTTCCCCATGGGAAACAGTAGGAGCAGGAGTAGGGTCCTAGCTCACAGAAGCGAGTTAATCTGGAATTCATTTGAAAGAAGGTCCTATCGGCTGCTCTGTGTGTAGCTCTACAGGAAGGTAGAGCGTCCCAGCATGGCCATGGCTGTCTTAGCACGCGGTCCAGGGACTGTTGATGGCAATGACGGACATCACATAACACGGACTTAGAGACAGACTTACGCCTGTGGAGTCATTGGCAAGGTTGGCACATGAGACGCGGTGCAGATTAGGGTGAGCTGAGAGGGACGCGTTCCTCTCCTGGGGGCCACCCTCCAGCAGCCACCAGCTGTCCTCCTGATCTACAGAGAAACCAGAAATCCAAGAGGTTTTTTTCCTTTGAGCTCTTGAGTTATCTGTGTTGGGAGTCCAGTGTTTCAAACAGCATCGGGATGTTGTTGTTCAGCCTGGAGTTAAAGGAGCAGGGCAGGCAGGCGTGCTGACCCTGTCTTCTCTCCGGCAGGAAGAGATGTCAGGAGACAGCGTGGTGAGCTCAGCGGTGCCAGCGGCTGCCACCCGCACCACTTCCTTCAAGGGCGCTAGCCCCAGCTCCAAGTACGTGAAGCTGAATGTGGGGGGTGCTCTCTACTACACCACCATGCAGACGCTCACCAAGCAGGACACCATGCTGAAGGCCATGTTCAGTGGACGCATGGAAGTGCTCACGGACAGCGAAGGTGAGTCCCCGGCCTCAGGGTGCTAATGAGGCACTCAGACACACTGAAGCCCTGAGAGTCTTGGGGATATAAAACTCAGTCTGGAGGGTGTGGTCAGGGAGGGCTTCCTGAGGAAGTGGCACTGGAGCTGAGACCAGACTGTGAGTAGCAGTAGATAAGGACCCTTGGTCTTGACCTGGCAGGTCTGCTGGGTGACTCTGAGCAAGATTTTTCTCCACTTGCTTCCGTAAACCGGGGCCAGGTACCTTCCTGTGTTCATTCTCTTGCAGTTAGGTGCTGCTGGGCTGGCACTGGACAGTAGTGTTTTATGAGCGGGAGGCGCCCTTGGCTGCACCACACCCGCGCTGTAGGGTGTTTGTGGAAATGAAGACAATGGCAGCCGGCAGCCCCAGGAAACCAAGGTTATCTGAGAACCCAGGGTCATTGTGCCATTTGGTCCGGCAAGGTTCTGGAGGAGCAGCTCTGAGAGGGTGGGCAGGCTGGGTGAGCTTCCTGGGGTAAGCCTTCATGGGTGGCCTAAGGCCGCATTGTAAACCGGCTGTGGGTCACTGCCTTCCTCACTCAGTGGGGCAGCTGCTGGGCCAGCAGCACACTCCTGTTGAAGATGCACTACTAAGGACAGTTCTTGGTTATTGTTTCCTTTAGTCCCCGCCTTAGCCCTTTGCCTGTGGAAGATGTTAGATGTTTCTTCCATAGCTTCAGGGCTAGAAAGAGGTGCAGCTACTGTCCCTAAGATCTCTGCTTCTTACTCTCTGAGTGGGTGGCCCCATCACCCAAAGCCAGATCCCTTGATGGGTTGGCCACTGCTTTGGTGCCAGAGCCCTTCAGCAACCCCACAGAGGCCTGGCTGTCAGGCTGGTGTTCTGACCTCAGCCGTCACCCATGCCAGGCAGAGCCATCCTGTTGCCCTTGGAGGACACACTGCATAACCTGACCTCCATGCTTAGGTACAGATAGGAATAGACTGTCTGCACCTTAAAGGGGCACCCTGATGTAGGGACTCCATCGCTGACAGCTGAGCTGACATTTGCTGTAAACAGAAAGGTGGGGGCTGGACACAGGACTCAGCGCTCACAGAGGATGGCGGGCAGCAGCTCAGCCCCGGCCTGATGCCGGCTGGCTTCTGTGAGTGAGCACCCACATGCATGTCCTCACACAGCACACATAAAGACACTGCCGGTGGAGAGATGGACCCACAGTAGGGCTTCCCATGGGAAGAGAAGGAGGTTTCACCCACAGTAGGACAGAGTCCTGGGAGTGTATGTGCCATGTTGATGGAGCATGGCTGAGAGAGTGTGGCTTGAGGAGAGGCCCCGAGTGTGGGCTGCTGTGAGTGTCCCCTTGCTTGAGGGCCACACTGTGGACACACAGTTCCCCAGTGAGGAGCCTGAGTGTGGGAGGGTGGCACCTCTGGGCATGAGTCCTGCCTCTGCCACGGCAAGTGCTCAGCTGACAGTCTTGGAGCCTTTTCCTGTGTCGGGCATGGCGCCAGTTCTACCTCACCTGCCAGACACTGGAGCTGGGATGTGGACGAGTGGCTTTCTCTGAAGCTCGTCTCGCGCTGCTTGCAAGTTGTGAGTGTGCCGGAAAGCCACATGGTCAGTGCTGGTGCTTGGAGAGCGGAGCCACCGGGTATTACTGAAGGTAGAGGATGGATGCCCGCCTCTGAGGCTTGAGAACGGGAGGACGGGGGTCCCATCTTACCCTTCAGGAGTAGATGTGCTTGTGGTTTGGAATTGCGCCCTCGAGGCTGAGGCTGTGAGCAGACTTTCCCTGACTTCTCTGAAAAGTTCAGTTCTGGCCACCATAGCACTCTCTGAGGCCTCACCCCCCCCACCCCCCACCCCCGAGTGGCCCGGAGGGTTTGTGCAGCACCTCTCACAGTAAGAATGAAATTCTGGCGCAGGGACCTTGGCTCCGAGTGCTTGCCCAGCATCTCCCCACCACCACATCGAAATCCAGGCAAGGTGGCACATGCCTGTAATTCCGGCATTCAGAAGGTGGAGGCAGGAGGACCAAGAGTTCAGGGCCCCCCTGAGGCCCTGTCCTCCCCTCCCCCACTTGTGTTTAGGCTAGCCTGCTGTGCTTTGTTCCTGTGGAGCTTGGACACTGCTCCCTCCCAGCCCCAACTCCTGAGGCTGCAGATCTCTGACTAATGCCTTCAGAATCCGGGAGTGTAGGAACTACGCTGAAGCACTCGCTCATTTTATTACGTGCAATCCTCTCAGGAAAGTCAGGAGACTTACGCAGGGTGGCCCCTCATGGCCACCATTAGTCTGACTGGGGTACTGGGTGCGGCTCAGTCCGCTCACCCGAGGACTGCAAAGCTTCCTGGCTGGGCAGTGGCGCAGTCTGCTCCCCAGGTGGATCCGGCGTACAGGCAGGATGGGGAGCTGCGGGTTTGTGGGTGTTATGCTTATCACTGCCGTGGTGTTACCATCGTTCAGTTCCTGTGGCTTCAAACAGTGTTTGGTGTTATCTTCGGCTCCTGTTCACTTAGCGCTATGCTTATTCCCGGCTCAGGCGTTTCCCTGAGGTTGAGTAATTCCTTTTGCACACAAACTGCAGCTAAAGGAGCATGTCGGTTTGATGGCCCCGCAGATGTGTCCAGTCCCCAGACATCCCCCTGGGGAAACGGGACAAGGGTCGGGACTTCCCTTTCCTGCCTCCCAACTCCAGGTCGGGAGCACTAAGCTCCCTCGGCTCCCACCACTCCCTCGGCTGTCCGTGTCTTCCACTGTGCTGGGTATTGCCAGAGCTTTCTCCATGGTGCTGAGTCAGTGGGTAAACCTCACAGTGGTCTAGCCTTCTGCCCGCATTGGGCTCTGTTGACCATTTAACTATTGCCAAGGAGCTATGTGATCCGGGTTAGGGTTCATTTTGCAGTTCCTAATTTCTGGCATGCTGTCCATCTGTCTGTCTTACTGGTTTGGGTTTCGTCTTTCGGCCGCCTGGCTGCATCTGGTTTGTAACCTCTTCTTTTCCTCTCCTACTCCTCACTGCTCTGTAGATGTGTGTGCTCTAGGTCCTGCTTCCTCGTGGGCTCTGTTTGCATGGAACTTCCCCCAGACTGACTGACCTCCGCTTTCTTTAGTACCTCTACGTTCATGCATGGCTTTTCTTGTTAGGTCTCTGCCTCCTTCCTTTTTCCTTCCCTCCTCTGCTTTTCCTCTTCCCTGTCTCCCTCCTCCCCTCCCTCCTAGGGCTGGGATAGAGCCTGGGAACTGTCACTTGCTAGACAGGACTCTGCCTGCACTTCAGCCCCATCCACGGGTTCTTGATGTGTCTGCGATTCTCAGATAAGCATTGTGGCTGCTGTCTGTGACCTAAGGGATATTTAGCAATGTCCAAAGGTGTTTTTGGTTGTCGCAGCCTGGGTGTTGGGAATCTGCCTTACAGTACACTGGACAGGCTCCATCTCACAGATCTGCACTGAGGCCTTAGGCTCAGGAATTTGGGTTGTAACAGGTATCTCTGAGTGACAGTGAAGGCTGGCATGCATTGGAGTTGTGAAGAGAGGCTTCCTGGGGAAGAAGAGGAAGGAGGGTGAGCGCCCAGGCTTCCCCAGAGAGGAAACACCAGTGTGCTTATATGAAGTCAGCCAGTAGTCTCCTGCTCCATCGATCCCCTATCCCTGCCCCCTGCCCCCTGCCCCAGCAGCCTCAGTACCCTGAAAGCCACAGCGACTCACTCCTGGGGTCTGGTGTTTGCAGCATCCCGACAGTCTTGCTGCTGCCTCTGGCATCCATGATGTGATGTGCTCACTGCCACATGCCTGTAGTTAACTGTGAGTGCTGCCTATAGGCCAGTGCTGTGCTTTCTGGCCAGCCTCTGGCCACACCTGTATGCCTGTACTGTGCATCCTGTCTGCAGAGGAGACCTTGGGACAGAGCTTAGGGGAACATTGAACATGGAGCAGGCAGGTGGCAGAGCTGGGGTTCAGACAGTGGCTCTTGCTTGTCACCATTGTGCTAGGTGCTGAGACGTCCTGGAGTCAGAGCCTCTGGGCTACCCTGCCAGTCCTGCTGTCCCCGAGGCCCTGGAAGCTCTCCTCAGTGCTGTGTGCTCCAAGGCAGCAAGAGGCCACTTGATGGCAGTCTGTGGTTCTCCATGCTGGTGGTTGAGCTGAGTGTGAGGGATAAATGCCTGCTTTGAAAGCAACCAAAATATTTCAAGTCTGAATGCTAAGCTAATTGAAACCTCATGGAGTGTGCGCTGGCCGGCGCCTCTGCCCTTATTTGTTCAAAGTGCGCCTTCCCCACAAGCATTTCCTGACATTCTTGAGTTGGAGCCCAGTGTCCCAGGCCGCCTGTTCGTTTACGGAAACTCTGGGCTGTCACTTGAGTAATGGATTTGGGGGATCTTGGCCTTTCCCCAGCAGCTTGAGCTGGTGGTACGTGGAAGACAGGACATAGGCAGGCTCCTTCCAGGCAGCTGAGTGCGTCATTGATGGCTGTTTCTCTCGAAGCTTGGGAATCTTTATTCTCAGTGGCTGAATCCCGTACCCCTACCCCTAAGTGACAGCAAGCATCTTGGGTACTCTGTCTTGGAAATGCAGAGAATGAGCCTCCCCTACATGAGCAGTCCAGAGGGCAAAACCATCGATCCGTACTGTGTCAGCATTCGGTCTAGGGAACTTGGGGGCTTTAGGCCCGATGCGTGTAGGCTGAATCCAACCTATACACATATACATGCTGTATTTACCTTTTGATGGGTTGAGAACTCTTTGCTTTTTAAGTTAGTTTACCATCCTTTTAAAATGAGATTGAGGGGGAGAAATTGAATTTGTGGTTTTGCTTAGAATGACAAAACCCAGGAAGCCCTGGACCCACTTGCCTTCTTGGCCACTTTTGGCTGCATCGGTAGAGGCTACACTTGGGAGAAGGGGTGTGTTCACGAGCTGGCCACAGGCCTGGACCACCAGCTGCACACACTTAGGCTGTGTGCCGTGGACTGTGTACACTAGTAGGTGTGTTTCTTGTTTTTTCAGACCCAGAAAGAGGCTCCGGTGGCAGCTGGAGGTCACTGTGGGAGGATTTACCTTCCCGGGCCGCTCAGTACAGCCAATATCACGGGCTGGCCACTCTTCCTCCTGCCCCAGGCAGGAGGCACAGTGCTGTGACTTTCCTACTGGGTACAGAGAGCATAGGAGAAGGCAGTGGGCTCCCAATCCTGTGTATACCTCCATGCCATGCTAAATCGGGAGGCGTGTGCAAGTCCCTGTGCCTGGGCTCACTATGTGGTCTGGCATCCTATCTTTCTGCTTTCTAATATTTTTTTGAGATTTGTGTTATATTTCTGTGTATGCTGTTTTGCTTACATGTGTGTCTGCATACCACTAGAGTGCCCAGTGCCCACAGAGGTCAGGAGAGGATATCAGTGCAGAGAGACAGAAGCTGCAGATGACTGTGAATGCCATGTGGGTGCTGAGAATTGAATACTCCATCACCAGCCTCCCCCAACCCCTACCCTGACTGCTTCTGAGAGCTCCCCCTGCTCTCGGGAGAGACCACGGGTCTTCATCCCTTTCTCCTTCTTCCTGGGGCTTCTTTGTTAGCAAGCTCCAGTCCTGCCCTCTCCTCTGAACACCTTCACATACTAGGACGGGGGTTTTGAAAACCAGTGGACTTGGGTAGAGTAAGCCCCCAGACTCTGGTGAGCAGAAGGGTGGGCTTCTCTTCTCGGCCCTTACCCTCACGCCTGCTGCTAGCCAGCAGGTGGGACGTTTTCCATATCCGGTGAGGCAGGCTCACCCTCTCTGATGACAGTTTGTTGCTGTCACAGGTCCATAAGCCCTTGCAGTGAGGAGTCTGTTTGGCCGATTGGCCAAAGCAGAAGTCAGCCTTTGGATTTCTCAGTTATGTGCAGAGCCTTCAGAGCACATTTTCAAGCCTTAGGGACCTTGGGGTTGCTTGGGCTGACAGTGACAGGCATAGGAGTCTGGGGGCTTGCGCTCAGCCATGGTGCCCACCTCCCCTGACAAGTGCCCTGTGCCCTGGTTTTCCTGCTGCCCACTGCAGGCTGGATCCTCATTGACCGCTGTGGGAAGCACTTTGGGACAATCCTCAACTACCTGCGAGACGGGAGTGTGCCCTTGCCCGAGAGCCGCCGGGAGATCGAGGAGCTGCTAGCCGAGGCCAAGTACTACCTGGTGCAGGGCCTGCTGGAAGAGTGCCAGGCCGCCCTACAAGTAGGTACCCCCTTCCCTACTCGCCCCAGGTTCACAGATAGGAGGGCCAGTCTCAAGCCAGACTGCCCTGATGTATCTAGAGATCCTGGGTCACCTCTGTGTGGGAATGGGTCCTTCAGCTCCCTGTCTACAGATCTGAGAGGTTCACTGTAGAACTTGCCTCCTTGGCCTGTCCTTTGTGTCTGAAAGCTGTCCTCCCCTCCTGTTGGGCTGTCCTTCTCCTTGGCTACCCGAACACTGCCTCAGGTGTTTTCACTCTGTGTTGGTTTGTTCAGGCATCATTTGAGAAGTTTCCCATGCAGAATTGGGTGGCTCTTGGCTTCTATTTCAGCCCAAGGAGACGCTGCATATGCGGGACTAGGAGCCCTTGTCTTTCGGGGGCCTTCATGGTTGGATGATAGACTGACTTTTTCAAGGGAAGCCTTATGGGGGAAGATGCTGCCTTGTAAGGAGTCCTCCAGGCGTGGTGGTGCCTGGAACTCAGGCACTCAGAAGGCAGAGGCAGGAGGGTCACGAGTTTGAGGCCAGCCCAGGCTACCTAGCAACACTCTCATAAAGAACCAGAGAGGCGCTGGACTTTTTCTGTCTGGGTTGTAAGCATGGCTGGATGCTGGACCTCAGCAGGCTCGGGGGACTTGCAAGGTGTTGAGAATAGTAACACATCTATGCTCTGCTCTGTCTCTCACTGCAGAGTACAGATCTTCCTCCTGCTTGGGGGGAGGTGGGGATGATGTCTGGGCTTCAGGGCTCATTCTCTCTCCTTTCATCTGCTGCTGCCACTACAGTAGGGTGGAGCAGCTTTTATGCAGTCACCTGCTGCATCCAGGGCTGAGTTTTGAGTGTCCTCCCAGGCAGACAGAGCAGTGTCATCCTGGTGTTTACTGGGCACTCCAACATACCACAGCCCCAAAGGCCAGACTCCTCCCTTGATCTAACCGTTCCCAATTAACTGGTGCAAAGTGGCTTCTTTTTTTTTTTTTTTTAAAGATTTATTTATTTATTACATGTAAGCACACTGTAGCTGTCTTCAGACACTCCAGAAGAGGGCGCCAGATCTCGTTACGGATGGTTGTGAGCCACCATGTGGTTGCTGGGATTTGAACTCTGGACCTTTGGAAGAGCAGTCGGGTGCTCTTACCCACTGAGCCATCTCACCAGCCCCGCAAAGTGGCTTCTTTTCCCTGCTCATTGCCTGGCTTTCTGGCTAGCGGGCTTAGACAGCCCTGGGCCAGGTGGACCCCCTGGGCTGAAAGCACTTTTTGTTCCAGCAGAACAAAGATACTTATGAGCCCTTCTGCAAGGTTCCGGTCATCACATCCTCCAAGGAAGAACAGAGGCTTATAGCGACGTCAAATAAGGTGTGCTGAGGCTTGGGGTGGGGTGTGTGTGTGTACTGAGTGTGTGTGGGGGGGGGGTATGTGTGTGAATGGGAAGGGTGTGTGTACCTTTGTATATGAGTATGGAGGTGTCTGTATGTGGATGATATCTCTGAGCGTGGAGGTGTCTGTGTATACCTTTGAGTGTACTTGTGTGAGTGTGAGGGTGTCTGCATTGTACCTGTGGGGGGCTGGGGAATGTTGGTGTGTGTGTGAGTGAGAGAGAGAATGTGAATGAGAATGTGTGTATGCTGGGGGGCTTGTCTGTGGCGGGGATATAAGGAGTGACTGTGTGTGCCTGTGTTTGGTGTGGGGCCAGGGGAGGCAGTACCCAATGCCCGCGTTTTGAGAGAAAAGGGCATTCTGAGTGGGAAACCCCATCTCACACGTTGCCCCCACCCCTGGAACTTGTAGCAACACTGCTGTAAGCTCTGCTAGCCTGTGCCCACAGCCCTGCACCCCCAAGAGTAGTCATTGTCCTGTCCTCCTGTCCGTCCCCCCCCCCCCCCCCACAGCCAGCCGTGAAGCTGCTCTACAACAGGAGCAACAACAAGTACTCCTACACCAGGTACGCGCACGGCGGCCGTCACTCACGGAGCGGGGCGGGGCGGGGGGGGGGGGGCATTCACCCATGGCATGAAATCCAGCTTCGAGTCGTGCGGTTGAGTGGCTCCTGGGTCTGTTACCTGTTACAGATGCTGCCGTGAACATGAAAGTTCAGGCGTGTGTGGACATTGGTGGCCCTGTCTCTTGGGTCTCTGTGACTCTGGTTCAGTTCCTGGGGACTGCACTGTTTGAACATTGCCACCCACAAGCAGTGGATGTTTATAGAGCGCCCTTTGGCTCTCAGGACCTGGCACCCAGAGGCTCTGCAGTCAGTGTTCTTAGGTGTGGGTGGAACAGATGTGCCACCGTTAGGGGCACAGCTGTCCTGGAGACCCCACTCTGCCACTTACACATTCTGGAGCAGCAGCCTCTGGTACCTTTCTCGGGCTCACTTTCGGTAGAGATAGAGAAGGGGCCAGAAGGGCTCTGAGAGCAGGAGCACCAGGCGGATATCAGCAGGGTGGCCACCTCTGCTCATTTTACCCAATGCTCTTCTGCAGCAATTCTGACGACAACATGTTGAAAAACATCGAACTGTTCGATAAGCTGTCCCTGCGCTTCAACGGGCGGGTCCTGTTCATTAAGGACGTCATCGGGGACGAGATCTGCTGTTGGTCATTTTACGGCCAGGGCCGGAAAATCGCTGAAGTCTGTTGTACCTCCATTGTCTACGCCACTGAGAAGAAGCAGACCAAGGTGAGGGCCGTGCTCACGGGAAACTCAAAAGAGGGGGGTGTGGCAGGTCAGAGAAATGGGGGCACTTCCTACCGACACTGGGCAAGCAGAGAGGGGCGTGCTCCCAGCTGTCTCCGGGCAATCTGGCCGGATTCAGGTTTGCGCCTGTGTGCCCAGCTGCCAGGGCCTTCTCCCTCTGGCATCCTGATCTTTCTGACCACCCGTGCGGGGTCACCCTGCTCCGGGTGGCAGGAGCTCCACCAGCATGGCCTCATCGAGACTCACCGGTCAGAGGCCTATGCTGCCTTCCGAAGCTGACCCTTGACTACCCTTGGCTGTCCACCCTGCCCTTCCCTTCTGCTGACCCGGATCTGTCTTCCGCTGACGTAGGCCCCACACGCCATGGCTTTTTACAATTATTACGTGTAGGCGTGTATATCTGCAGGTGGTTTGTGCACGTGAGTGCTGGTGCATCGAATTCCCTGGAGTTGTGAGCTGGAGCCCGGCTCACTGTCAGAACCACACCTCTCTCTCTAGGCGTGCTTGCCCACCCTTCTTAGACTTGGAGCGAAGGTGGCCCCCTCTTTCCCGCTCTCCCCTTCTGCTCGCTGCACATTCTGTCATTTCTCTCTCACCCTAAGGGAAATGGACGTTAATTTTGCCAAGGTTCTAGTCACCTGTGTGTAGGCCATAGTCATATGCTCTTACCCCTGAGGCTTTGGGAGATGTGGTTCCATGGGATCCTGGAGCTGGCAACTGAGGCTAAACTCAGGTTGTCCGGTTTGGCGCCTCTACCCTCTGAGCCACCTCAATGGCTCCACTATGTTTTTTTTGGTGTGTCTGGCAATTGCCACTGTGAGATTTGGGTCACAAGTTCCACCTAGCCTTGTGATTGGAGCTCTTGTGGCAATGTGACTTTCCCAGCCTTCAGCCTCTCACACCAGCTGTCCCCATGGCTGGTCTGTGTGAGGCTGAGGAGCAGACCCTGCCCATGGAGGAAGTCGGATACCCAGAATAGCTTCTCAAGCTCTCTCCCTTCACTGTCCTGGGCTCACCTCACAGTTGCCCAGAGAGCTGGGGCTTTGCTTATCTCAGGCTGCCTCAGCCTCTTCAGCCTGTCATTCTCCCACCCGCTTAGACCCCGACTCCCCACCCCTGCCATGAGGAAGATGCCACTGAGGACAGGCTCTGCTTGCAGCCGTGAGTCTGCTGGAGGCCGAAATGTAGGAAAGTGGAGGACATCTGTGGACTCCCTGGGATTGCATTGTCAGCCTAGGAGCTGGGGAGCCTGAGGCCCTGCTGAGATGCAGTGTGAGGTAGTGGCCATGTGCAGCCAGCCAGCTAACGTTCCTGCTGTGTATTTTGTGGGGCACAGGTTGAGTTCCCAGAAGCCCGAATTTATGAGGAGACCCTGAATATCTTGCTTTACGAGGCCCAGGATGGCCGAGGACCTGACAATGCCCTCCTGGAGGCCACGGGCGGGGCAGCTGGACGTTCTCATCACCTGGACGAGGACGAGGAACGGGAGCGAGAGCGGATCGAGCGCGTGAGGAGGATCCATATCAAGCGCCCAGATGACCGAGCCCACCTCCACCAGTGAGCAGGCCGAGCACCCTGCCTTCTGCCCTCCCTCTGCTCCTGCCCAGCCCCCTCAGACCCTGTGCAGGCTTTGGGGCACCTCCCACTTCCCCTGGAGTCTGAGACACTTTTGTAACAAGCCAGATGATTATTTTGATATTTCTTGACAAAGTAGATTGCTTCTGTGTTAGCCCAGATGTGCACCCCTTCTGAACATGCTGTGTCTGGGGTCCCACCTCCCGTGAGAGCCTGGAGCCCAGCCTCTGGGCCTTGGAGGAAAACGTATGAATGAGTTTGGCGTGTATGTGAGAACCTTTGTTGCAGTATTTATTTTTATGGGTGTTGACTACATATTAGGGCTTCTTAGGTGACACTCCCTTAAGGACTTAGTTTGACAGTTGGGAGGAACTGCGCAGTTGGCAGCCGGCCACCAAGGTGTTCTTGAGCAGCCTGGCCCCTGTATGCTCTGAGCAGGCAGTCTCGTTGCTCTCCTGTGGGTCTGCTCTGTGTGCGGTTTTGTACAGAGCCCCTTGGTCACAGTGGAAGGGGGACGAAGTGTGCTTCTGGCCTCTCCCTGGTTCTCAGCATGGCAGGCACACTCCAGGCTGGGAGCAGACCCATTCCTGGCAGTTGGCTGCTCTCTCGACTCTGTCCTTTTGATGTACCCCATCCAGGAAGGGGCAGCCATCGCTGCTTTAAGGGTCTACTCCTCTCTTGCATGGCTTCCTTTTCTCATCAAGGGGGTGCCTTGCCCTTTGGTTAGGAACTGTGTGACTGCAGACACTGGCACCAGGTGAGGACACCACTGAGTTTGCAGCAGTTTCCCTGCAGAATAGAGTGGGTGTGCAGATACCTTTGGGTCTTGTTGTGTTCAGGGGATGTGTGTGTGACTGCTGGTGGGATGTGTGACTGTAGGGCGCTGGCGCTCACGACAACGGTCAGTTACCTCGAGTCTGCTTTGCGCAGAGGCGTCGTGGCTGAAGAGTAGACTAGTTTCAAGGTTGTGAGAGTGTGGGATGGATTTGGCTGCTTGATAAAGGAAGTGTTGGCTATTTTTTAGACCAAAGGTATTAAGTGGGCAATCTCTGACATGTTTTAAAGTTTCTATTTTGCAACGGTTTGTACAGCTCGCTTTGTACATGACAGTTGTATACCTTTCTCTTGTATCTGACACAAAACCTATGATAAATACTCAAACAGTCCCGACTGGATCGAGGAACCATGTACGGGGTAGACTTTTGTATTAAGAGCCAAGAAAGGGAGCTTATGAATCATGTTTCCTACATTTTTATACTGTTTGTTTTAAACGGCGGCCCCGCCCAGTGGGTTCAGCTTTTCTAGGAAGCGAATGTCAGTACTGGTGTTTTTTGTAGGAATGGAGAAGCCATGTATACACTGTGTAAATGCTCATGTGAGAATGACCTAGCAGCACAATCTGACTTGCCTTGGCCTCTGGCCTTCCGGTTACTGTTTTTGGCAGCTCTCTCTACCTTCCTCTATCCTCAAACCTTGTGCCTGTAGCTTTGTACTTCAGCTCCCAGGGATAGGAACAGACCTAGCGAACATTCCACGGTGCCTGATCTCGCTGGCAACCGAGTCCAGCTAGGGCCTGACCCAGCGTCAGTCTCCAAAGCTCTGCTTCCAGGTTCCAAACACTGGTGTGAGGGGCAGTAGTTAGCACTTCTAGATCACTGTCTAGTGAGTCGCTGGTGTAGAGTGAACTTTGACTGCACAGTAAGGGCTCACAATTAAAATAAACCAGAATAGCTTTTTGCTCATGGTAACCAAGTTCAGTGTCTGTGGGGCCCACAGCCTGGCAGGTCTGGCCCAGCTCTGTTGCCTGCTGTGGGAGATGGGCTGTTTGACCTCTCTGGAGGCTGAGACCCCATACCTGCTGCTCAGTGCTGGTAATCAGCCCTCCCCAGAGTGCGTGCTGGCCAGAGGGCTCTACCCACAGTCCCTGGTCATGTACGCACATCACACTCTTCCTGCCTCTGCACTATGAAAACCATACTGGGAGTTTTAGAAGTGCTCACTCTTGTATGAGCGTCTGCGGACATGTGTAAAATAAACGTTAAATTCTGCTTCTACTCACGCCACCTTCTGTCTTTTCGAGATCGCCTGGCCCAGTCATTAGGGCTGCTGAGGTGCAGCAAGGGCAGGGCTGCCACATCCTACCTCAAGAGTCTGCCCTTCTCTGTAGGGCTGAGGGATGGGCTGGTGTTAGATTGGCGTCCCGGGCAGCCGGGTTGAGGCTGTGCCTCTTGACGAGATTTCCTTCACTCCTGGGTCTCAGCAGCTTGCCAGAGGTACAGAGTCTGCCGCCCACCCTGCACTGACTTCTTGCTGTGCGCCTACAGTGGGTTCCACCAGGGACAGGGGAAGACTCTAGGTTGGCTCTCAGGAAGCGACTGGATACAGCACCACCTGAAACCTGGCTCTGCCGTAGCATGGGCTCCTTGATGCGGCCATTCTCCAGGAGCTGCCGCACTGGCCTTGAGCGTGGATAACTGGAGCGGTCCATGCTTGTTCAGTGCTCGCCTCAGCTGGAGAAGAAATAGTGACCAAGGAGGGCGGGGTCATCCTCTGTCAGGTCTTCTTCCCTGCCGACACCTGGGGAGAGGAACAGCCAGCTTTAGAGCCCAGCCGTCTGCGCTGGAGGAAGCAGCTCCCTCCTAAGGGAGCAGCCAGATTACAAAGTGGTGCAGAGAGACCGACCAATCAGCATCTTCAGCCGTAGATAGGCATGGGAGAGGGCCTGAGTGGCCACCGAGTCCCGGCCAGTACCTCACGGAAAGATCGCCGACTTCACATTCAAAGTAACCTTTCCTTCCACTTGTCCCTGAGGGGGCAGAGGGTCCCCATGCTGCAAAAAGCACTTTATATATAACTATTTTATATAACTTTACCTGTAAACCGGTTTTGCATACAGGTAAGATATATAAATTAAACAAGCATATACAGAAAGTGCATTTCACAGGTTCCTCCCCCGTCTGCCTCACCCATGGCACCAGAACACATCCTCTGGTCGCTTGCTCCGTCCGACCTGGCGAGGACCGTGAGGACCTTCTGACAGGCATGTGGGAGCTCAGCACCCCATTGTCACAAGGCAGTGCGTTCAGATCTGAACCTTAGACCTGGGACCTTTTCATCTTGGCTGGGTTCTGAGCACATGGCAGAGCCTTTTGTGAGCCAGCAAACACACACCTGGCTCTGACACTCGAAAATGACAACTGTCTCGTGTGCCCCTCTGGTTCACAACACCTGCCCACCCATCTCTCAAGTACCATTTTGTTGCTTTCTTTCAGAATACCAGTTGGGACCGCAGTAGGAGTGGTCGATTTTGGCTTACAACTATGCGTATCCTCTAACGGCCCGGCACACAGCCACTTACCACTCTTAACTGTCCGTTTTTATCTTTATAGACTTGGTCTTCCTCTCCAGTCTCAAAAACTATTGTGCCTTCTCTCCCAGGACTGATGTAGAACTGTAAACTTAAAACGCAGAGAGTGACAGGTTACTGACACGCACTGTAGTCTGGAGAGAAAGTCCCTCGGGGAACTGTCCTAGCTGATGACTGAGTTCCTCCACTTTGTCTCACTGTTGGTTACAATCAGAAGGATGCCCTCACAAGTGGGCTTCTGGTGGTCTCAAGTCAGCTCAGCAGTCCGGCTGTCTGAAGGGCCTTCGGATGCATTTATAAGAGCAGCCTGCAGGGTTCCTGCTGCAGCTCACAGCCACCCAAGGATTCCATCCTCTGAGCCCCAGCAGAATTGATGCCCTTTTAAAAGTCCCCACCCGCTCTCTCTACCCTGCCTGTGAATTCACCCATCAGGGGCTGAGAGAGCACAGGAGTCCTCACAGCTTTGGGCCTCGGGCACACTGGGTAGCCCTGCCTTGGAGGTCTCTGCCTGAGCCAATTCTTTCACCCCCTAAAGAAACCAGCCCTTCTGTAACCAGCACCTGTGCCGCTGCTATCCCCCCACAGTGAGTGAGAACCGGTCCCCATGCCCATCAGCATCCCCATGGAAAACTGGAAGGAGATGCTGACTCCCTTGTATACCCTGTATCCAAGATTAGGATGGAGAAAGGAATGTTCTTCACTGTAAAGGTGTGGTGCTGCCGGCTCTGGAGCCTCCCAGCCCCTACTGGAAGACCCCTTTCCCCACCCACCCCACCCCCGTGCCAAGGAGGCAAGTGGGGCTCATGCTGGCAGCCCTGTCACCGTGGATAAGCCCCTACCTTCCCTGGACAACACGGACAGTGTGCTCCTTCTTTATGAGCATGGCGAGCTTAGTGGCCACCTCAAATATGTGTTCACACTGCAGGATGACGTCCCCCTGCGGAGAGGGAGGGGTGGCAGCCAGCTGCAGATGAGTGGTGTTTTGAATGTGGAGGTTCCGCAGGGTTCAGCTTAGGGAAGCGAGCTGTTGTGGCCGGAAGCTGTAGTTACCTTTTGCTGTTTGTCCACTGGTGAGATGTGAATGACCAAGATTCCATCACTGAGGCTGCTGGTGGAGACACCTGAGACAGAGACAAGAGTCTGGCATTAACTTAAAGAATGGGGAAGCAGAGCAGCGGTGGCCTTTAATCCCAGCACTTGGGAGGTAGAGACAGGCAGATTTCTGAGTTCAAGGCCAGCCTGGTCTGCAGAGTGAGTTCCAGGACAGCCAGGGCTACCCTGTCTTGGGAGGAAAAAGGAAAAAGGGAAAAAAAAATTGGGCCTGTGGAGGTAGCTGAGCCTGAGGACATATGTTTGGATGCCCAGCAACCACATAGAAGTGAGACATACCGACCAGGCAGGCACATCTGTAACCCAGCATTAGAGAGGGGTGGGCTGGACTGGGTGGGTGCTTCCACTGAGCTCCAAGGCTCAGCGCGGGAGCCATCTCAGAACATGGGAGAGAGGGTAGAGACCCACAGAGACAGCCTGGCACTCACCTCTCACGGCCGAGTACTCTATCTTCTGCTTGACTTTGGAAAGCTCCACCAGGTATGCTGACCTCTGCGTGAGAAGGAGTTGCCGCTGCCGTGCCTTGAAGCCCTTCCTGTCATACTTGATGACCGGGACGCCATACTGCAAGGTGGCTAGTGTCACCAGGAGGGGGAGGGCCACCTCACCCCAGGAGGGCTGGGGACAGAGCCTTTCCCCATGGAATCCCGTGGCACTGCTTCAGGCACTCAGCCTGACTCCTTCAGTGTAGCCCTTTTTGCTCCATTACCCTGGCAACGCTCTGAGCTCTACCTTACTCCTCGGGCCCCCAAGGAAACAGGCTACAGCTGTCCCCAGCTTCTCATAGTCTCACCTGCTGTTCTTCTCCAGAACCAGGCAGGTGACAGCAGCCACCAAGCACATAAGCAAGAGTCCCTCCCTCAGCCCTCAGTGACCCACAAGCCACATACTATTGGCAGCAATGACCTCCTCCTGGCCATTGTTGAGAGACTGGGGTCAGGACTGGGGTCATCAGTTCAGTGCCCCCCACCACCATCAACATGGGGTCTCATGAGAAAGGTCCTGGCTATATCTGTTGCATAGAAAAGCAACTAAACAAGCAAGCTTGTTTGGGGGATGACAGACAGCAGACAGGGAATGGCAGTAGGCCTCTGTTGGCAAACGCTACCTGGTAATGTTAGTTAATGCCCTGAGTGGCAGGGGTGAGCCCCAGCGGCACCCTGGGTTTAAGCAGCACTTCCAGACGCTTACGTGGAAAGCACACCCTAGCCTCAGATATACTAAGGGTCTCGGTGGAGGCCGTACCTGGATTTTCTCATTGCCAAGCAGTTGGAGCACTTTGGGATTTATGTTGCCTTCATCTAGGGAGGGGACCAGAATGGGAGGAGTCAGCACCAGCCCTGGGAGGAAGGCCTGCTGCTGCTGGGCTGGGTCTGTGCCCCTTCCTGCTGAGGCTCAGCTAGGGAGAGGCTCCCTTGCCCTCTCAGAAAGCACACTCACCCAGTCGGCTGCCTGCAAACGGTTGGTTCAAGCTCTCTGTGTAGCCTTCCTTCTTCCCCCGGAATATCTCGCTCGTGACCACCTTTTGCTGCATCTGTAACAACAGGTCAGAACGGGGAGCAGGCAGCCCTGGGTAGTTTTCAGGCAGGAGCTTTTACAACAGCCCCACAGCTTACACCGGTGGAGAGCAGGCTGGTACCTAAGTCAGAGCTCTGTAACTCCAGCCCAGAGGCAGCCTGGGGCCTGCTGCTTGTGTGTGTCAATAAAGCTTTATCGGGACACAGCTACAGCATTCATGTTTACATGTGTGGGACTGCTTATTGCATAGCTACAGCCCAGAAAGCCTCAAAGATGGAGTCTGTAGCCCTTCACAGAAAAGACTACAGGTAAGTGTCCTCTAGCTCAGGGAATCCTGCCTCTGGAAGCACAGGGCCCTGGCTGGAGTCTGTTGCCATGGTAACAACAGAGGGATGCAGATGGAAGCAGCTTGAAGTTCCTCAGCTCTACAAGTCACAGGAATAGCGAGACCCTTGGCTCCCCGGTAGATGGTAAAGTCGGCTTAGTGCTAACAATCTGGTCCCCCGCCACCGCCACCGTGCAGATGCCACCCATCTGTCCTACCATGGCTTTCCTCTCGGCTGAGATTCCACGGCAGTACTTCCGAACAAGGTTCCTGGTGCACATCCTCCTCAGCAGATTGGAAGCCTGTGTGGAGAACAAGCTTCCCTCTCACCCCCACACTCCACACGGCAGCTCTTTAGATCACGGTGGTTCCAGTAAGTGAGACAGCAGCAGCTTACATTCAAGACACCCAACCTGGTCCCTCCAGCAGGTCAGCACCGCTGAACTAGGTTTCGCTAACTTGGGCGTGATTAGAGCCACGGGGGAGAGGGGGTTTGTAGGAAGGAGAGTAGGCGTCTTGCACAGTAGGGCTTCAGTGGAACCCAGGAATCTTAACAGTAGCTACCACCCTAGTATAGCGGTTCTCAACCTGTGGGCTGGGACCCCTTTGGGAGTCACCTATCAGAAATCCTGCATATCAGATATTTACATAGGATCCATAACAGTAGCAAAATTAAAGTTATGAAGTAGCAATGAAATAATGTTATGGTTTTGGGGGTCACCACAGCATGAACTGCACAAAAGGGTTGCAGTGTTAGGAAGGTTGAAAACCACTGTTCTAGAACATTCTTCGTGGAACCCATGGCAGTCACTTAGCTTCCAGACTGCTCCATCGTAGTTGGAAACTATCAGAGGACTCTCACATATCCGTAATCTCAGGGCTTGGGATGCTGGGGCAGGAAGCTTACAAGTTCAAGGCCAGCCTGGGTTCTATAGTAAGAACCTGTATTTTGAAAAGGTTCTGTCTAAGCAGGTGTCTGTTGGGCTTATAACCCCTGCTAATGAATGCTGAGGTATCCCATTCCTCCTGAAACACATTTGCAAACAAAGACTTTGAAAAGCAGCCCCGCCAGTTCCTGGTACCCACATCACCTGTAACACCGGCATCCCAGTTGAGACCTACATTTTCCAGGATGCCCGGAGGCCTCAGCCAGCTCTTATCCAGCACGTTCTTCGGCACATGGTAGCGAAGATTCAGGATGTAATTCTTCCTCACCAGCACTACGAACTCCTCATTGTCAGGACAAAGGGGTTTGTCACGGTTGATGAAACCCTTGACGAAGCTGGTGGGGGGGGGGGTGACAGGAGAGTTTACACAGCCACACAGGCTGGGGACCAGTAATGCCGCACCCCATCCCACCACGCCTGCCCCTGTGTTCTACCCACTCTGCTTTCTCTTTTAACTAGCTTGAGTTGTTGATTTATAAAAATGAGCAGCGTAAGGCTGGAGAGACGGCTCAGCAGTTAAGAGCACTGGCTGCTCTTTTAGAGGTCCCGAGTTCAATTCCCAGCAACCACATGGTGCCTCATGACCATCTGTAGTGGGATCCGATGCCTTCTGGTGTGTCTGAAGACAGCTACACTGTACTCTAACATATATTAAACCTTTATTTTTAAAATGAGCGGCATTACATAAAAGCCAGGCTTCAGCTTTCTCTGGCTACACGGCTGGGCTCATGTCCTCTGGAGGACAATCAGCCTCCAGATTGCCTGCAGTCCCCACAGTATCCTGTCTGATGACCATTTGTGAGACTTGCTCACTCTCCCTGGCTGGCTCTGGAAGTCACGTGGCTAAGGGAGCGCAGTCAGCGAAGCTGAGACCTAACAGGTGGGATCCCAGAGCAGAGAGACAGCAGAGTTCCCAGCATGGTCTGCGGGCGGAGCTTTCTGTGTACACCAAGACCACAGCTAGAGAGATGGCTCAGCATGTTTGCTTTAGGTCATGAGGACTGAAATTCATTCAGATTGGAGATCCCACGGCAGGCAGCTCACAAACAACTAACCCCAGCTCCAGAGGAGCCAGTGCCTCTTCTGGAATGCACCCACACCCATTTGCGTAGGCACGTACACATGCCACGCGTATATACATACATACCACACTCATGCCCCTCAGAAATAGCCATGGAAACCCCACCAGGCCCATGACCACACCGTGGTAACGCTGGTCCTGTGGAGACTCTACCTCCGTATGATCCGCACCGCCCACCTTCTTCTCTTGATCTCCTTCCGAGCCAGGACTCCGCGCCAGTGGGCTTCTAATTTGGTGGCTGGAAGAGTCCACTGATGGCATTAGAGGATTCACACAAAACACGGAAGGCTTTCCCAGAAGAATCCAGCCACTCAGCACACAGCAGCCCACTAGAGGGCTCTGCTGGTCCCAGAGGCTGCAAGCAGGGTACATGCCATTCCTTAAACTCAGAGCCTGCACGTACCAGGCAGCAGAGGAGGCTGGGAAGCTTTGCAGAAGTTCAGAGTTACAGGAGGGGGCCTCCTGGGAGCTCTGTGGGGAACTACACCTGAGAACTAGTCCCAGCACTGAGTTGAGTCTGGTTTTACCTAGTGCTGACTTTCAGTTGCCACATTCAAAGATGGAGATTCATAAACAAACAGGGACATGAAAAATTAGCTCTTGGCTTGCCTCCTTGTTTTAATGTGTGTGTGTGTGTGTGTGTGTGTGTGTGTGTGTGTGTGTGTGTGTGTGTGTGTGTGTGTGTGTTTCTTTGGGTTTTCAGATTGCGTTTCTCCCCTAGAACAGCAGTGTTTCCTTTGGAGAACAGGCAATTAAAAAATCACACATTTCAGTACTCAGAGCCTGGGGCTGGCAGACTGTGGTCGGGAGACCAGCTGCCTGTTTATATAAAGTTTGATTGTAACCCAGTTAAATCCTTTTTTTATATACTGCCTAAAGCAATCCTTAGGCTTCAGTGGCAGAGTTGAGTAACTGTGGAGACCGTAAGACCCACAGATTAGAAATACTGATTTGGGGCTGGAGAGATGGCTCAGGGGTTAAGAGCACTCAATGTTCTTCTCGAGGCCCTGAGTTCAGTTCCCAGCAACCACATGGTTGCTCACAACCGTCTGTAATGGGATCGAATGCTCTCATCTGGTATGTCTGAAGAGAGCAACAGTGTACTCACATAAAGTAAATAAATATTTTTTTTTCAAAGAAATATTGTCTTGATGATAGCTGCCATAAAGGAATAGTATACAGCTTTGAAAAAGAAGTAAATCGCCTCTCGGCCTTTTGGCTAAGATCAAGTGTGAAAAAGAGGTAAAATATGTCCACCTCCTGGTTGAGTTTCAAAAACAATTCAGAAAACAAAACTCTAGCCACTAAAGACCAACACCCATCAAACTATGCTGTCCAGTGACATCCATAGATGGTAAAACTATAAAGAAAAATGTAGTAAGAATGAAATCGAAGAAAAAGTCTAATTAATGGGGGGTGGGTAGTGGGCGTTGCTTGAAAAAAAAAATGACTCCAAAGGAGTTAAGTGATGTGTAAAACTTTCAAGAAAATCCTCTTAGGGACTGAGGAGATGATGTCTCAGTAGGAAAGTGCTTCACTCTGCAAGCACAAGGACCGGAGTTCGAATCCCCAGTATCCATACAAAAGCTGGACATGGAGTACACACTTGTGATCCCTGATTCCATGGTGGAAGCAGAAGGATCCCTGGGACTTGCCAGCCATTCTGGTGAAGTCAGTCAGCCCCCTGTCTCAGGAAATATGATGAAGAAAAAGAAGATACCCAGCATCGGCCCCCAGCTTCCACAGTCACACATGATGAGCATGTGTGCCGGACACACACACACCTTATTTACATGTGGGCATGTAAAACCTGTGTACAGGACAGGGATAGTCACTGTGCTACGATCTCGGAACTAGGCCCGAGGCAGCCCCAGACAAAGGTGTGAAGAAGGGTGGACAGAGGGGCAGGGCCAGTCACATGTCCCCCCAGTCCTACCTGCTTGTCTCTTCTTCATGTACTCCCTTCTCCCTAGGCAGCCTTTGTATGTGGCCTGGATTCTTGACACTTAAAATAAAATGAAAGTTTCGGTGAATTGGCTTCTGCGTCTTTGATCGTGATTCCCGGAAGCAGGACTGATCTCCGGAGTGTGGGCCTCCAGAGCCTTCAGTGTAACCATTCTCGGGGAGCTAACAGAGTGGGAGAGACAGGAGCAGCTGCTTCTGTTAGGCCTGTCTCCCAGGTGCTCTGTGGAGCCTTCCATAGGGTGAGGAAGAGGCTCACTGCTAGGTGCCCAGTTCATAGCTCATCCTCATAACCCATCTACAAGGCAGGAAGGACATCCACACATCTCAGAAGTAGCATCAGGCTCACACGGAGATGCTGAGAGTCACCAACACTGAGCAGCATGAACCCCAGAACACCCCACAGCTCTGGCTTTCATCATCCCCTCCATGTAGTGGCTGAGGACCAGAGGCCACGTTCACAGAGAGCCCTGCTACCCGTAGCAGCACATCCTCTAGGAATAGGTGCTGACCCAACCTCTCCCTGAAACACCGCACCCAAACCTGGCCAATAAGACAGTGCCTGCAACTCAGCCAGGTGGGTGGCCATGGGAGCCTGCTGCTAGAGCGGTGTAGCTCAGTGGTAGAGAGCTTGCCTAGCATGTACAACTGTCAGACCCTAAAACCAGACAGGCCCAAATTCAAAGCCCCGGGTCTGCTGCTGATCAGCTATGGTTCTCAACAGCTTCTCGGAGCCTCTGTCTCAGCTGCTCAGAATGGGAGCGGCTACACCTACTCACAGGCTTGTTCTGGGAACACGATTGTTAGTGCACAAGGCAGAGAGCAAGGACCCCTTAGATTTTGCCGCAGACTTTGCAGTAAATTACCTCCCCCCCCTCCCCCATCCAACTCCTGTCACTTCGCCATTCACAAAAACACCCTGGCTGCAGGTTTGAAGTCACACCGGTTGCCATCAGACACAGAAAGGAAGCTGTGAAGCCTAAACGGAGGGGTGTGGTCCTGTGACTTCACACTCCAGCATGCATGAGGGCACAGGCAAAGAATGAGACACGCGGACTCAGGATCTGTCCACACCTGCCCTCGGAGCCCATCAGGTCAGGGGCATCCCACCATAACCTCAGAGTCCGGTTCCTTTATCCCTGGTTCTTAAGTGATGCCTCTGACACATCAGCCAGCCATGTTTAAGGTTGTTCTTTCCTTCTCCCTGGCTAAATTTGTTCGTGGGACAAAAAGAGTTATCATACCTAATTGATGTTTACTGAATTCAAAGGCATCTTCAGTAGCAAACAGGGTTCTGGGGAAGCGAATGAATATTTTGGTTCTAGAAGCAAAAAGAAACATAATTATTGACTGGCCAGCTGCCACCCATGATAGGAGAAGCTGCCCCCGCACCCAATCAGAACTTTATGTGTGTGTGTAGGAGGATGGGTGGCTATCTGCAGATGTGCTTACAGTACGGTAGAGGGGAGACAGTAAGTTAGAGTAAGTCCTAAATCCAGTCCAGCGGCCTCTTTATAAGAGCTAGGATGTAGGACGCAAGCAAGCAGGAGTGATGCTACCAGCCAAGGAAGGCCAGGAGCATCAGGAGTTGGCTGACAACTTTCAGGCGGAGCCTGGCCTGCCTATGCCTTTATCCTGGACCCTGGGCTGTGAGAAAATGCATTACCGCTGCTATAGTTTATTACATAGCCCCACAGAGCAAATCTGCCGCGCGACCCAAAGTTGCTTGCAGTTATGCTTCTAGGTTTTCAGGAGGGGTCATAAGGGGCCTTGCCTGTGCCAACTACACAGCACCTTGTGCTGGAGACTTCCCAGAGCAGCTGCTGAGGGGGCAGCAGCGCACCATGCCCTGGGTACGGGTGGGTCTGATGCTAAGGTCCTGTTTCCCAATTGGTTCTTTTTTTCAAATTAATTTATTTATTATATGTAACTACACTGTAGCTGTCTTCAGACACTCCAGAAGAGGGAGTCAGATCTCATTATTGATGGTTGTGAGCCACCATGTGGTTGCTGGGATTTGAACTCCTGACCTTTGGAAGAGCAGTTGGTGCTTTTAACCACTGAGCCCTCTCTCCAGCCCCCCTAAATGGTTCTTGATCTATCACTAAAGAAAGCCATGGGCCAATGGTTGGGCAGAAGGAATAGGCGGGACTTCTGGGACCCTAGAAGAAAAAGAGAGATGCTAGGGAGGTGAGGAGAGTTTGCCAGGCTTCTGATGGAGTAAGGTTGACCAGACATGTGAGGTCTTGGGCAGAGTAGGGGCCTGTGGCCACTCATATAGGTCAGGGTGGTCAGGGATGTTTAGCAGGGATTAGATGTATCTTAGCAACTAAAGTTTAAGGAAGGTGGGAGGAACAGAGATAAGAATATTGTTAAGGGCATGCTTTTCCAGGTGGGACACAGTAGCACCCAGCAATTGTGTCCAAAGGCAAGTTGAAAAGGAACAACTGTGTGTGTATCTTTTATGCTTGGATTCAAGGGAAGCTGGATGAGGGAAGGCAATGATTTCCAGAGCTTAGGCAGGTAGAAAAAAGCTACATGCAACAATAGAATGGGGACAGATTCGTGGGGCCCTCTCAGGGATGAGGATGGATTAATGAAGCCGGAAGAAAGAGACCAGCTGCACAGGCTGGAGCTGACAGGTAGCTCAAGAAGCAGGGACCCCTGAAGCAGGCAGGCCCTGCTGTCTGTGAACTGGTCCTCCTGTGGCTTGAACATGAGGCGGCCGTGCCTCGTGACCCTCACAGTACAAAAAGCCATCCTGGCTAGTCCGACTGAGTTCCTCATGGGAAAGCTCTCTGCTCCGGGATACCACATCCCTACAGTGGTACCCAATGTTCTAGGATACCATTATGGGATACCAAGGAGGAAGCAAGGTGAAGTTAGCATTCTGGGTGGTGCTGTGCTCATTTGAGCAGTGAGAGATGCTAGGCCAGCACAGGCAGGGTCCCACCCCAGCTCCTTCTTCCCCTCTTTGTTAGGTAGGCAGAGGCTCTGCCTAACTATGGAGCCAGCCTTAGAACACCCAGCTTCTTTGGGACCACGGTTCTCATTGTAACATAATCTGCTACATTCTAACTTAGCAGGTAGAAGAACTGGCTTGCAAACTATGTCTCCAAAGAAACAGAGGTAGTATCGGGCATGCCCAACTCTAGGCCAGGCAGCCGTGTGGCCTGAGAATGAGAATTTTTAAGTTGTTGTTTTTGTTTTTGTTGTTGTCGTTGTTTCCAGTTCAATTGAGCAGATCTCCGTGAGAACTTTGTAGATGACAACACTGTACCTCCGTGTCAAGGGCGGGACACACCAGCTCCATGTGGATTGGCGCATGAGTTCTGACAGTGTGGGGCTGGTTTCCCAGCCACTTACTTTCCTAACTTGTAGTCCTGAGGTTGGTAGCCAATATACTTGATCAGCCGCTCGACGCCCTCTCCTGGAGGTCCGTGCCAGTGCGGCCAGGTGTCTGGACACAGTGACTTGTACCTACCAGGAATGGAGAAGGACATATAGAAGCCTCCAGGACTCCCTTCGTTGCCCTCCACACACCCTAGAGGCCTCCTAGACCCCCTTGAAGTGTATCAGCCATTCAAGGTACAGACACCTTAGCAACAAGTACAGGGTGAGAAAGGAGTGGCTCACACAGCAGAGCCATCGCTGCACACTGAGCCAAGTAACTCATTCTCACTCCTAGCTGTGCATCCAAGAGCTGCATCCCGAGTCCACAGAGCCCCAAGCAACATTGTTTATAATGGCCCAAAGTGGGGCAGCGCAGCCAGAAAGGCAACAGATGTGCTCAAGCATCAAGAGGAAGAGTGACATGCTTGGTTTCATGTGAGCATGTGTGCATGCATGCACCCTGGACACAAGGGTATGGGTCCACATGTGATCTTGGTCTCTGTCTCTCTATCTGTGTGTGTGTGTGTGTGTGTGTGTGTGTGTGTGTGTGTGTAGGGTAGATGCTGGGTGTCTTTCTCATTGTTCACAGAGGTGGGGGCCCTCACTGAACTCACAGTCTGCTGAGTTGAAGAGTCAAGGTAGCCTGCTGGCATGGGAATCCCATTTGACCCCTGCGTGCTGGGGTTACACGTAGGCCGTTAGGCCCGCCTAGCATTTGTGTGGGTGCATGTTGGGGGTCAGCATCTGGTCCTCACTCTTGTGCTGAAAGCACTTTCTCCCTCAGCCATCTCCTCCTCCTGGCCTCCCCCCACTCCTCTTTTTTTTTTTTTTTTTTTTTTTTTTGATATAGGGTTGGAGCTTGGTATGTAGACCAGGGTAGCTTCAAACTCACAGAGATCTGCCTGTCTCTCCCTTCTGGGTGCTGGAGTTAGAGTTGTGAATCTAACTAATCTAATCTAGTTGTTTACCCAGCTGGAAAATATTTCTTTCAGAGTAACTCTGGCTCTGGTGTTGGCTTTATGTGATCCTAATGCATCCCTTTGGGGTGCCCCGCCCCTCTAAAAGCCAGCCTCTAGCCTGGAACTCTCCCGTCTTCCATAGATTTCCCTGCACTCGGTTTCATATCCCTCCCTCCAGAAAATGAACTGCCTTAGGACAAAGAAGCATATCCTGCCTGTAGGGATGGCTCAGGAGTCACTCACAATATCAGTGTGAAGGGGACATCTGGGATGCAGTGGGGAATCAACCTAAGACATAAGATGAGGGATGGCAGATATGGCAGGTGTGTGTGTTGATGCAGTAAGCAGTGGCTGTGGCCTCCCAACGTCCATACTTGATGCCAGGTTAAGAAAACCAGATAAAGAGAGCGTTAGTGGCAGGTAGACAGCAGGCAGAGGAGGTGCAGCTGGAACCACAGGGAAAGGGCGATGGGAAATGTTCTGTGGACCCTACCATGTTTAAACTCAAAAGCAGCCTCATAATGGTCTTAGTCAGCCAACAGGGCAGCCATCTTGACTTATGAAGATGGCCACTTTACAATGCACATTGCCATTGTCTTAGAGTGGCCATGTGCTGCCCGTCCCCAAAGAAGCTGCTGTGGGTGTGGCATTAAACCTTTATAAACCCCTGACACTTTAACCCTTGTTGTGGGATAAGGGTTGAGTCACATCTGTGAGGCACGGGGAGAATTCTAACCCGGCTGGGGTTTCAAGGCTGGTGCCTCCATGACATGTCACCTCTGTGCCCACTGCCCTTCACAGCCCAGGGCAGAGGCACTGACCCTGAGGGGTCTGGATGGACAGTATGCCCCCCTCCTTGGTCTGGTCCCTCAGACTACAGGAAGCTGAGTTGGTAAGGCTTAGTGAACTCAGCAGAAGACTGGGCTCCTGGTATTGCAGGAGAACAGATGTTCTGTTCTCACTGCCTTGTGCTTCGGATCTGATCGCAGCTCCCTAGAGAATGCCACCCGATTGGCCACCCTGTCTCCCGGAGGCCAGCTTAAAGGACCGGGGCTCAACGGACTCAACTCACCTTTGCAGGAAATGCTCGTACTTGCGCCTGTAGGCGAAGCCCGCCCGCCGCACACGCAGGTGCTCCATTAGCCCCAGGTACTTGATCTGATGGCTGATGAGGAAGTCGTCAAACTTGCCTTTGGAGAAATAGAAGAGAGTGACCGGAAGTGTCCCCTCGGCTCCGTTTAAACCGAGGCTCTGGGCTGCTCCAGGTCGCGGCTAACCTGTCACTGGGCTTTGGCTGTGTTTCTTAGGTGGAAGGATTTGGTAGGGAATTCTAGTTTCTCCTGATAAACAATCCCAAGGTCTGCTGATGTGGCCGGGACTCTCAAGAAGCAAAACTTGGCTGAAGGGCTTACTGTTACCACCTCCCTAGGGAGGACATGCTCCAGGCCCTGTCACCCTGTTCTCTAGTATGTCACCTGCCTGGGTTATGGAAGAGTTTTTAGAAAGTGCCTGAGTCACAAACCCTTTGGGGAGATTGCTTACTAATGTAAGGAACCCTCCTGTCATCTGTCACTTTGATTCCTGTTACCTTGGACACCTGCCTGGCACCTCCAGGCTCTGAGCAGAGCATCCTCTGGAACATCAAAGGAGTCCTTCTCAGTAAGTCTAGCATCTAGTGTTCTTTTCTCTTGTTTTCTTCTGTGTCTACCCTGCTCCTGCACTGGAGCCGGCCCCCAGCCCTCCTTAACCTGGCTCTGCCTCCTGAGATTAAAGGTATGCCATCATGGTCAGCCTGCCTCTGTGTGTGTGTGTGTGTGTGTGTGTGTGTGTGTATACACAACCTCAAGTGTTAGTCCTCACTTTCTATCTTCCTTCAATGGGATCTCCTGTTGTTTTCTGAGGTATACTAGCACACCAAGTTAGCCCAGAAGCTAACCAGGGATTCTGTCTCTGCCTCTCACCTCTCCATAGGACCACTTGTGTTAGAAAGACAGATCATTGTATCTGGCTTTATGTTGGTTCTGGGGATTTGAACTCAGATCCTCAGGCTTGCAAGGCAAGCGCTTCACCCACTGAACTGTACCCCAACCCTATTGTTTGAGAAGGAAAAGAGCTTGTGTCCAAGGAGAAGGCTGTGGTGGGGTTGGAGTTCTTGACCACCACCCTGCTTTGCTGCTTCCCCCATCCGGGGCTCAGGGGTAGATAACTCACTGGGTTCCTTCCTCTCGTTGGGCTTGATGCAGCGGATGTAGGAAGGCTCCTTGGAGATGAGAATTTCCAGGAGGCTGCTCAGGCTGTTCTTAAACTGAGTCCCAACCTATGCAGAGAGATGACACACTGAGTATACACCCACTCTGGAGACAGAGCACAGCACAGGCGCAGCTGCCCCCATCCCCGGCCCCCATCCCCATCCCCAGGCCAGAATTCTGCCTATTAGTGTTTTGCCCACAGCCTGGAGGGTGGAGATGGCCTGTTCTGGGAAGGTCAGTTCCCAGTGCTTTGGGGCCGTCGGCTTCGAAGGCACAGTATTGTGATTAGGTTCTGCAGTGTCCTTCAAAGGCCCATGTACTGAATCCGTGGTCCCCAGTGCAGCAGCTTTTACAGCGAGTGGAGGGCTCTGACGTCATCGTCAGAGCCCACTGGTGTTGGGGTTGGTGGGTTTTTAAAGGGAGCTGTTCTTTAGGAGGGGCGTGGGCCCTTTAAAAGGTGGGGCCTCCTGGGAAGAAATGTTACTTAGCTTTGAAAGGTGTATTTCCCCCCAATCTCACCACACACCTTCTCTGCTGTGGTGCTCCCTGCCTCTCACAACCAGAGGCCACGGAGTTCTGTCTCCAAAACCAGGAACTAAATCAGCTTTTAATTTTTTTTTCCTCAAGGATTTTGTCGCAGGACAGGAAAGCTGGCTCACACATACCCAGCACATTAGGGAGCAAGGCCACCACTGGGCCCAGCCCCCTGTCCCTAGGTCCAAGTCCCTTCATTTGATGGTGTTTTTTTTTCATATCCTCTCGATCCCCCTCGACTGTAATCCCTCGAGGGCAAGGAACCCCCCATCCCCCACCCCGACACACCCAGCGCCGTTGCCTCCCAAGGAATGAGCTAATACAAAGTTTACACATGTGTTTTGTAGTTATCTGTGAGAGGAGAGAGGAGTCATTGCTGTTAACCCGGCGGCGGCTTTTGTTCCCTTGCTAAATTCACACCCTCATCCCTCCCTCACCCACCGTGGGTGGTCGCCTCCGGTTTTCAAGCTCCGCCACCAGGAAACATTCCCTCAAGATGCTATTCTTGGAGCTGCACAGCACCTGTGTGAAGAGAGGCAGTCGGAATGCTGGAGGCCATCAGGGGACAGCAGAGCCCCCCCCCCCTTCTGTGGGCACTTAAAGATACTCTCCACCACAGGGGAGTGGGAAGAGACACAAACAAATGGGGAGCCAGGGGCCGGAGCTATAGATTGTTTTCTTCATGTAGTGAGACCCTGGGTTCCACACCCAGCATTGCCCAAGAGCACAGGAGAAGGAGGTGTCCAAACGCCTGGGCCTCTTCCTTGTGTACTTGCCGAGGTGTCTAGTTTTCTGTAACGTGATTAAGCAAGAGATGTCTCCAGCCCACCTTAGTGCTGGGGAATAAGCCAACTCATGATCAATTATAAGGCCGGAGTGAGGGCATGGGGTGGGGGTGGGGGACAGAGGACACACAGCCTGGCTTCAGCCACTTGCTGGACAACTCAGAAACTGGCAGATATTGGCTCTCAGTGACATGAAGCCAAAGACTCTAGGCCTTTATATTAGCTGATCCTACTCCATCAATCTTTGAAATAATATAAGGAAAATGTACCCCCTTTTATTCTGTGTGTGTATATATATATACACACACACACACATATCTATGTATATATATATATATACAGAATAAAATATATATGTGTATATATTCTTGTATATATATACATATATAAGAATATATACACATATATATAGTCTTTTTAAAAAGACTTTATATATGTGTGTATATATACATATATATGTATATGTGTGTGTATATATATATATATACACATATATATATGAATACACTGTAGCTGTCTTCAGACACACCAGAAGAGGGCATCGGATCCCATTACAGATTGTTGTGAGCCACCATGTGGCTGCTGGGAATTGAACTCAGGACCTCTGGAAGAGCAGTCTGTGCTCTTAACGGCTGAGCCATCTCACCAGCCCTCATCCTTGTTTATAAATTGACTTGGTGTCTTGCATATGCTCAGCCCCAGCCCAGCCCCAGCCCGTGCCGCCTTCACCACCACCTTCCTCCTCTTCTAATCTCTATTTTATGTTTTTCTTTTAGATACTTTCATTAGCTAGCCAAGGCTGGCCTTCAACTCAAGATCCTCCCATTTCCCTCTCTCAAATGCTGGGGTTACAGGTGTGTGCCACCACCTCTGGAAGAAGTCCTTAATTTAATAAAATTGAGACATTAAAAAAAAAGTCCTTGTATTTAATAAAATCTCAGTCAGCTTTAAAACAGGAAATTCTGTTGGTTTTCCCAGATAGGGTCTCATGCAGTTCCTGGCTTCAAACTGATGCATAACTGAGGGTAGCTTCAAACTCTTAGCCCTCTTGCTGCGACCTCCCAGGCACTAGAGAGGATTATAGACTGCCTGTAGTCCCAGCTGAGGATATAATTCTCATGGACAAGAACGTTCCAGAAAACCCAGAGCGCCACCATAGACTTCTGCCTCACACGCGGGGTGAAGATTCAGTCTTACCTCCTTCAGGTGTCTGTAGAGCAGGTCATTGTTTTTCTCCAAAAATCCTGTTAGTTGTTTAAAAAAAAGGTCTCAATCAATGCAATTCTACACTAATAGCTAAGACACATTCTGGTGTGGTGGTTTGTATATGCTCAGCCCAGGGAGTGGTACTATAGAGAGCCTGGCCCTGCTGGAGTGGGTGTGGCCCTGTTGGAGTGGGTGTGGCCTTGTCGGAGTGGCTGTGGCCTTGGAGTAGGTGTGTCACTGTGGGTTTGGGCTTTAAGACTGGCATCCTAGCTGCCTGAAAGTCAGTCTTCTAGCAGCCTTCAGATGAAGATGTTGAACTCTCAACTCTTCCTGTACCATGCCTGCCTGGACTCTGTCATGCTCCTACCTTGATGATAATGGACTGAACCTCTGAGCCTGTAAGCCAGCCCCAATTAAATGTTGTCCTTATCAGAGTTGCTTTGGTCATGGTGTCTGCTCACAGCAGTAAAACCCTGACTAAGACACCTGGTGACATGGGGTTTCCCAGCCTTTACAATACTGAGACCAGCTGGATCCTGCCAGTGAGCTGTGAGCTAAGCAAGGGGCAACACCCAGGCCTCCACTCCCTCACACTAGAAGGACGCCCTGTCTGCAATGATACACATCAGACAGAGGCAGACATTATGGGGACACTCTCCCTCTATACCCCCAGAGAAAGCCAGATGTTCTGGGTGAACACCCTCCCTGTATAACTCTAGAGAGCCAGATACTCTAGGGACAGCTTCCCAGCTGAGAGCCAGGTCCTCAGAGGTAAACTTACAGCAGGCTGCTGTATGATGTGTGGCCTTGATTCAAAGTGATCCAGTAGCAATGGCTTGTGCCCCACAGAGACAGTGGGGGACACTGGGCCCTGGGGGGGGCACTGAGCCCCAGAAGGCAAGCTGAGACCATGTGACTTTCAGCCCCACTGACAAAGGCAAACTCTCTTGATGTCCTTTCCCTCTTGCTGGTGCTGTTCTGATTGTGTTGGTTAGCTCAGACAAGGTCCTACTGTGCACTTCTGACTGACCTGCAACTCGCTCCGTAGACCAGGCTGGCCTCGAAATACAAATGGAATCATCTCAACAGAGAGCCAATCTATTCTTTTAAGTGCTCTACACTGCTTTGCATTTAAAGAAAAAGAAAAAACAAACTTAAAATGTGTTTTGTTATTTTAAAAAGACTCTTAGTGGTGAATTTTCTGGTGCTTTGAAAGATACCCATCAATAACAAGAAAGTGTTGTGCCAGGAAACGTTTGTGAACCCCAAAAGTCCACAAAGGAGCAGATTTAGGCAAGCATTTAAAGGAGCTTATAACCTGGGGTTACAGATTTGTTGGGGAATAACGTGGCTAAGATGGAGCCTGAACCCAAAATATCTGGTCTCTCAAAAGGTCAGTTCTCAGAATTGGGGGAGATTCTGGCAAATTCTATATCTGACAAAGGTCTAATGTCCATAATATATAAAGAACTCTCATGATTCAACAATAATTTTTTTAATGGCCAAAGTATCTAAATAGGTATTTATCCAGGGAAGTTACGCAAATGACTGGCAAGTACACAAGAGTGTTTGACATCACCAGCTACCAGGAGAACCACAGGGCAGGCTGTCACACATGCCCAGAAGGCTGCTGGCAGAGCATTGTGGATGCTGGGGAAGATGAGGAGAAACTGGGACCATGGCAGTCAGGAGGCTCCTGAAAACACTAAACATGGACTTACATGGGACCCAGTCATTCCCTTCCTCATTGTCTACCCAGGAAAATAAAAGTGACCTGGTCACCCCAGCTACTCAGAAAGCTGAGGCAAGAAGATGGCAAGTTCAAAGCCGGCCTGGGCAACTCAGTGAGACTGTCCCAGAATTCTAAAACTTTTCATGCATTCATGGCCCCAGGTGCCGTCGCTGCTACTGTGTGGGAGGGGAGTGTGCAGGCTTATCAGTTTTCAACTATGGCAAGAAGGATAAGCGCCCTGAATGGTTAGTGAACTACAGGCACAGAGAAGCTTATCCAGAGAAAGGAATATTACTGGGCAATGAAGATGAATGGCAACGTGGAGGAAGCATGAAACCTTACGCTAAAGAGGGAAACCAGACCCGGACAGATCACAAGTGGGATTCTCCAGGACAGAACAGGAGCTATGAATTTAGGAAGGGCGTTAGTTCATTGCCTAGCGCTGTGTGGGAGGGGCAGAGGCTATAGGGGAGGGGCAGAGGGTTGGGGGGGCGCAAAGAGTGTGAGGGAGAGGCAGACAGTATAGGCAGGCAGTGTTCTAAAATGATGCCTGAAGCTGGGCGTGGTGGCGAACGCCTTTAATCCCAGCACTCCGGAGGCAGAGGTAGGCAGATTTCTGAGTTCGAGGCTAGCCTGGTCTACAGAGTGAGTTCCAGGACAGCCAGAGAGCTACACAGAGAAACCCTGTCTCAAAACAAAACAAAACAAAACAAAACAAAACAAAACAAAACAAAACAAAAAGACCCTTGTGTATTTGCACTGGAATTGGCTCTTCTATGGTCTTTGCGGTCCCTGTGACTTGGGCATAAAAATATCAGGAATTAATAAATAAAGACCTTTCAAGTGGCTTGCTTGAATGTGACACTAAGGAACTTTGGGGTGGCCTTGGAGGACTTACTTGGTGACCAGATGCACACCTGGACACCTGCATGGTTGTGACCCACCCTGGCCACTCACCTTTGGTGCAGTAGGTAACCTCTCCTGCGTAATGCAGGAGGCAGAATTCCAGCCAGCCGATCCTCTTCTGGCCCTTTGGACCAGCCAGCTTCCGGCTACAAGACACAAACACAGACCACCTCTGCAGCAAGCATGACCAAGAAGTCCTGGGCCATCTACACTGAAGCTGACTCCATGCGGGCTCCTAGGGAGCCTTGACCCTGACCCGCTGTCTATCAGGTCTCATAATCAGAGCCTTCCTTCACCTAAACGAGTGAGGAAGACAAGCATATGTCTGCGAGAAACATTTGGCCTTTGTTTTGTCTGGTTTAAGTAAAGTGACCTGGGCTGGGGGCTTGGCTGGGTTAGGAAGAACACCTGCTGAGCAAGCATAAAGCCCTGGATTCCCTCAACGCAGGGCCTTTGTCCTATTTTAAAATGTTGTATATATGGGTGTTTGGCCTGCGTGTATGCCTGTGTATCACATTTGGGCCTTGTGCCTGCTGAGGTCAAAAGATGGTCTTGGATACCCCAGAACTGGAGGTTGGGTATGGTGGCATAACTTTAATTCCAGTATTCAGGAGACGGGAAGGTCTTTCTGAGTCTAAGGCCACCCTGGTTCACATGAGCTTCAGGTCAGCCAAGGCTACATAGTGAGATCCTGTCTCAAAGAAGGGGAGGAGGAAGAGGAGGAAGAGGAGAAGGAGGAGAGGGAGGAGGGGGAGAGGAAGTATTAAGTATGTTGTATGAAGGTGTCTGTGTAGAGTCAACTGTTGATTGCTGTGCTGGCAGAGAGCTAAGAGCTAAGTACTGACCTGATTTTGGTATTGTCACTCTTCTCAGTCACCTGCCCCCGTATTTCACAGACTGTGTCCCTTACCTGTTGATTGGCTTAATAAAGATCGGAAGGTCAGTGGCTAAGCAGGAAAGGGAGCGCAGGAAGTGAGAGAGGGTCTCTGGGAGAAGAATGGGGTGGGGGGGGGTTGCCAGCAGGACATGGAGGTGTTCAGATGTACGGGGACTGAGAGAGAGGGAAAGAACTAGCCAAACGGTGAGCTAGGATAATACAATTAAGTTAGATGAGCTGGCTGGGAAGCAGCTGGATCTGAAGGCCTGAGCTATAATAAAAATTAGTAAGTCTCTGTGTCATTATTTAACCACTGGTGGGTCTAGATCTAGAAAATCCCACTGTAAGAAAGAGAAATAGAAGGAAGTAGAAGAGGAAGAAGGGAGGAGGAGGAGGAAGATGAGGAGGAGGAAGAGGAAGAGGAAGAGGAAGAGGAAGAAGAAGAAGAAGAAGAAGAAGAAGAAGAAGAAGAAGAAGAAGAAGAAGAAGAAGAAGAAGAAGAAGAAGAAGAAGGGCTGGTGAGATGGCTCAGTGGGTAAGAGCACCCGACTGCTCTTCCGAAGGTCCAGAGTTCAAATCCCAGCAACCACATGGTGGCTCACAACCATCCGTAATGAGATCTGACTCCCTCTTCTGGAGTGTCTGAAGACAACTACTGTGTACTTACATATAATAAATAAATAAATCTAAAAAAAAAAAAGAAGAAGAAGAAGAAGAAGAAGCAAACAGCTCAGCAGACAAAGGGGCTTGCAACTAAGCCTAATGACCAGAGTTCAATCCCTGGGACCTACCTAGTAGAAGGAGAGAACTGCCCTCCTCCCCAAGTTGTCCTCTGACCTGCACACAGTGTGGCGCATGTATCCATGGGTGTGCTCACACACAAATAAGTAAATGAACAGGTAACTTTTTAAAGGCATGTTTGTTTGGTTTCAGACCCTGGGACAAGGGACTGAGGTGCATATTGTACACACCAAAGCCGACCTGGCCTCCCAGTTCTCCCAGCATTCTTCAGTCTCTACCTGGCATACCCTGGCCTCTGCCTTCCCCCAGCAGCTCCTCCCTATATAATGCCTATATAATCTCCTCTTCTCTCTCTATACATGCACCCCTTTCTCTCTCCCTCCCCTACCCCCCCCCTTTCCCCATGGCAACTTCCCTGGCCTCCGTTCTCAGGGCCAGTGAACCCACCCACCTGAGCGCAGCTTCCTGATAAATCTGCCTTTAATATAATCTAATCTGGTGTAAATTGGCTCAGTTCACCAACATCGGGGAGTGGGGGGAAATAACCTATCAATGGTGAAACAGTTCATTTGGCAAAACATTTGAAATGCAAGCATGAGTCACGAGTTTGATTTCCAGAACCCAGGGAGTTGGAGGCAGGCTGGTCCCTGGAGCTCACTGGCCAGCTGGCCTAGCCTAAGGGACAGAGTGGGTCCCAGTGAGAGCCCACTCGTCAACGTGGGTCAGTTTGTTTCTCCAGGGTCACTTCATTTGCATATACAACTTCATCCAGTTTGTCTAACAGCTCTAATAGGGCCCTGCCCATGGTGATTTCCATGGACAGTCACAGAGCTACAGGGTAGGTCTGGAAATAACCTACTACAGAGGTTCAAATACAGGACAGATTGCTCGCCTCAGTGTGACCCACTCAGTAAGAGGTTAAGCTGAGACTGCCCTTCAAAGCCAGATTTGTTTCGTTGGTTGGTTGGTTGGTTGATGCTGGGGACTGAATTCCAGGTCTCAGGCATAGAAGCCCTTGACTACAGAGCCACGTTCCCAGTACTCAAACTCAAGTCTCTGTGCAAACCTTGGTTTATTTATGCATGCGTGCTGGTGCGTGTTCTTCTGTGTCTGTCCACGTGAGCAGTAAATGTTCTTACCTGCTGAGCCATCTCTCCAGACCTCAAAAGTATAGCCTTTTAAAGTTGGACATGGGAAGCTAGAGAGATGGCTCATCGGTTAAGAGCACTGACTGCTCTTCCAGAGGTCCTGAGTTCAATTCCCAGCAGCCACGTGGTGGCTCACAACCATCTGTAATGGGATCTGATGCCCTCTTCTGGTGTGTCTGAAGACAGCTACAGTGTACTCATATACATAAATAAATCTTTAAAAAAAATTTTTAAAAGCTGGATATGAAAATCAGATTTAGAGAAAATATTTGGAGAGTCTCCATCAAGCCATTTTGAGAACTCAGGATGGACGCCTGGGAAGACAAATATGGGGCAATTTTGATGTGGCTTTTTTTTTTTTCACCCGGCGGTTGTTGTTGCTTTTGCTTATCTCATATGTTCAATTCCTTGGTCAGCCACGAACCATTAAAAAGGTTCTGTTTGGTTTTTGACACATGGTTTAACTTCGACCATGGTCAGCAGGTTCTACATATTTGTCTGTTTTAAGGTCTTTTGAGACAGTGTCTTTCTTTCTTTGTGGCCCAGGCTGGCCTTGAACTCCCAATTCCCTGTCTCAGCCTCCCGAGCAAGCGCTGTGATGGCAAGCCTGCGTCAACTGCATCTGACTGTCCTTACTGGACCTAAACTGATCCCGTCAGTCCGATTTCTACTCACAAGGGCATGC
Organism: Mus caroli; assembly: GCF_978045245.1. Classification (NCBI taxonomy): domain Eukaryota; kingdom Metazoa; phylum Chordata; class Mammalia; order Rodentia; family Muridae; genus Mus; species Mus caroli. Next base: position 118,500,129 of record NW_028227259.1, on the reverse strand, counting down.
CGACATGAGCCAGTTCTCAGGATGTTATTTTCGCATGTGACATCACAGTGCTATAGGTATGCATGCATGTGTATGGTATAATATGTAAACGTGTATGTGCTTGACACATAAAGACCTGAAGAGGACAGACACTGGTGTCCTGCTCGATCAGCTCTTACTTCTTCTTTTAGGCAGGGGCTCTCACTGAACCTGGAGCTCGGCTGGCAGCTAGCTGGGGTTAGGGACCAGGGCAACCATGCCCAGCTTCTTGGGTGGGTGCTAGGATCGGAACCTGGGGCCTCATGCTTACACAAGCGCAGGTACCCATGGAGCAACCTCTCCGGCCCCAAAGTACTCGCATTTGGACACAGGTCCGAGAAAGCACGACGTTCTCCCCACAGGACAGCCCTTCAGATAAACAAAGTACGCACGTTTGGAAGTGCGCATGCTTGCCCACTTTCTCCTCCAGCTTCTCCAGGAAACTCAAGTCCGTCGCGGGGCCGGGACGGATACACTCTTCATCCTATCAGATGGAAAGAGGACAGGCTGAACCTCACACCCGCGCATGCGCTGGCTGACCCGGGGTCTAAGTGCTTTCACCCTTCCACGAGGCCAATGGGAGGAAGGAGTGCGCCATCACGTGTGAGCCACCCCTGTGCATGCTGGGAGAACCCTTCCCTTCTGTCTTCCCCAGAGAGCCTGGAAATGCGCAGAGTCAAACCCCTTGCATCTGACCCGTCCTTTTCTGATTCCTTTCCCATCCCCCTCATCCTTTCTTTTGAGCCGGGACTTTGCTGTGTCTCCAGGTTGCCCTAAACTCCTGCTTAAGTCTTCTCAGAGCTGAGGTTATGGGTGCCAGCCAGCTCACACTCTGGCCTGTATCTTTTCATTCATTCATTCCCCTCCCCTCCCCACTCCCTTGCCTCTAGTTAGAGTCTTGCTCTGAAGCTTGGAGTCGCCTCAAACTCATAATCCTCCTGCCTCAGCTGCCTGAGCATTGGAGAGACAGGAGTGCACTGTCACACCCCAGTCTGACTCATTTTTATTTCCTCCCCAACTCTTAGTTAGTGTCTTGATATGCAGCTCAGGCTGGCCTCAAGGTCATGATTCCTGAACGCTGGGATAAGAGGCGTGCCCCACCATGCCCCGCTCTGACCACATTTTCAGACTTTCCACAGACACTCAGGGTTGCCACGGCAGCTTATTGAAACACTCCTAACCAGCCATTACGGATCGGGAACAATGCACAGGGATGTGCACAGTGTGGAGGCCTCGTGGGAAGGGAGCTGTAGAAGCAGCCGTGGGCCGCACGTCTCTCTATCCTGTGAGTTAACTTCCTCAACAACGAGTCTACTCAATTGGCCATATTCAGCATATACATCCTTACACCCACCCAACACACACACACACACACATTCATTACCCCCCCCCACACACACACTGACACACACACACACACCTCCCTCCACACACCGACACATATAAACACACACACTCATCCCCTCCCACAAACACACACCTCCCCTCACACACGCACCCCCACCCACTCACATCTCCCACACTGACACCCCCCAAATACACACACCTACTCACACCCCCACACACAAACACACACTGACATACACACCTCCCTACACACATATTGACACATATAAACACACACACACACTCATACCTCCCCCCCACACACCTCCCCACACACACTCACCCCCACCCACTCACATCTCCCACACTGACACTCCCCAAACACACACACCTAATCACACACCCACACACAAACACACACTGACACACATACTCCCCACCCACACACTCACAACCCCCAACTCACACTTTCTCACACACACTCACATACACATACTAACCCTACACACATAAACACACACTGACACACACACTCACATACCCCCACAAACACACACTAACACATATAAACACCCACACACACACAAACACACATTGACACATACTTACACACACACACATACATTGTGAGACATCCCATTCTATAGCCTAGGCTATAGAATTTACTGTGTAGCCCAGGCTGGCCTCAAACCCATGGCAATTGTTCCTCGTTGCTGGGGTTACACAGGGCTCTCCCTCTCTGCCTTTTGAGCCCTGAGCCTTCATCTGCCTGTGACAGGCACCTAGTCAATGAGGTGGGCCACTGTTTTCTCACCAGAATAGAAATGATCCCTCTGTGTCTCTCTTCCACCAAGTCACAGATGATCTTGTTGTTGAAGTATTGGACAGGCTCCCACTGAAAAGACAGAAGGGAAGGATTCTCCCAGCATGCACAGGGGCATGGAGCACATCAGCTTGACCCAGATTCTCCAAATCTTATTTTCATATCTAACCTTAAAAAAATTATACTTTGGGGGGAAGGTATGGGGGACTTTTGGGATAGCATTTGAAATGTAAATGAAGAAAATACCTAATTTTAAAATTGGAAATGATAATAAATAAATAAATAAATAAAATGACCATTAATGTAAAAAAAAAAAAAAAGAAAAGAAAATGACATGGAAAAATATTTTAAAAAAAGACTTCTGTAATGGTGAAGTTTTGTATTTTGTCAGAGGGTTTTATGATCCATTGAAATGATTATGTGATTTGTGTTTTTAATTCTATTTATGTGTTGTGCTACATGCATTGATCTATATACATCCATCTATTCTTGAATCTCCTAAATAAAAACAGCCTAATTAAAAAAAATTATACTTTGGGGGGGGGGCTGGAGAGTTGACTCAGCGTTTAGTTAACATTTACTGCTCTCACGGAGGACCCAAGGTCAGTTCCCAGCATGCACGTGTAGCTTATAACTGTGTATAACTCTGGCTCCGGAGGGAACCTGCTGCCTTTCTGGTCTTCACAGGCACCTGCAATAAGGTACCCCTCCTCCCCCAACATACACACACACACACGAAATGAAATCTTTTTTTAAAAAAAAATTATACTTTGGGGGCTGGTGAGATGGCTCAGCAGGTAAAGGGGTCTGCAGCACAAGCCTCATATCCAGAGTTTGATCCCTGTAACCCATGTAGGGGCAGGGGACTGATTCTTCAGGTGTCCTTTGTGCCCTGGATGTGTACCTACATGCAAATGCACATCATGCCATCACGCAAACACACACACACAAACACACACACACACACAGTGCTGGACTTAAACATTCTTTTTTTTTTTTTTAATTTATTTTGTTTTTTTGAGACAGGGTTTCTCTGTATAGCCCTGGCTGTCCTAGAACTCACTTTGTAGACCAGGCTGGCCTCGAACTCAGAAATCTGCCTGCTGTTGGGAGCTATTAAGACAACACAACTGTTCTGATCTCTGAATTGGGCCTCTCCCCCCCCCCCCCGAGAAGAAAAGGGGGTTAAATCGGGCCACCGACGCACTGCTCAGAGAACAACCACAGATTGTTCCAGCCCTAAGTCAGCACCGGATGTCCTAACCACAAGATGTACCCTGATACCACCAAGTTCCTGCTTCCCCGTGTAGTAGCCAAAAGAAAAATTTCTGCTGCCCCATCCCTCCTGCTGAGAAGTACTTCCCCTTTTGCGTGTGCATTTAAGCCTTGAGCCTTGCTAAATACAGTGACACCTTGATGCTAATCAGACTGTTTCCGTGTGTCAGTTCTCTTGCACTTGGTGTCCATCTCTCCCTCCCCCATTTGGTTCTTAGGAGAAGGTCCCCTCGAGACCCTCGAATAACTGGACCTGCTGGACTGGTCAGCCTGCCTCTGCCTCCTGAGTGCTGGGATTAAAGGCTTGGGCTACCACACCTGGCTGCAACATTCTTAAATGATTCTTGTAGCCAGTCTTTGCTACTTTGTGGGTGATTCTTTCTTCCACCCTTCTCCACCTTTTCCCCACCTGTTCAACCTCTAATACTAGATAAGACAGAAAAAGGGACAGGAAGAGTCCCTGAACAAAGTCAGGGTCACAAAGGAGGTGACCTACATCATCGTTAGACTACTTCCTGCTGATTAGGGGCATCGAGGTCCTTGGGACAAGTTTGATCTTTACTGTCAAGATATCTGATTTCTTGTGCTTTTTTAAAAAGACTTATTTATTTATTTTATGTATACATCAGAACACTGTAGCTGTCTTCAGACACACCAGAAGAGGGCATCAGATCCCATTACAGATGATTGTGATCCACCACGTGGTTGCTGGGAATTGAACTCAGGACCTCTGGAAGAATAGTCAGTGCTTTTAATTGATGAGTCATCTCTCCAGTCCTTGTTTTGAGCATGACTTAGCAAACTGAGACCAACGGTACCTCCTCTTGGGGCTCTAGCATTTATAAACCCTCTGAAAAGTTCCCAGAATTTCCAGTGTCACACAATCACAGAAGCTATCTGTGACTGGCAAAATCACACCCCTGCTAGAGCATGAGGCAAATCATAGTCAGCTGCTGTGGACAGTCTGAAGCAGCCCCACATCTCACACCTGGGATTAAAATGAAAACATAGTCTTATAATAATTGTATTTTTTAAAAGAAACCCAAATTCTAAAATCCTCATTATAGATACTTTCTAGATATCCCAAGTATTTTCCTAGGGAAGAACTAAAAGTCCCCAATCCAAGAAATGAGGAGGGGTCTGGGTGGAGCTAGGAGGTAGGGTGTTTTACCAGTGTGTTCAAAACCTGTGTATCCACTGCTAGCCCTGCACCCACCCCTACCCTCCCTCCCTCTCTTCCTCCTCCCACCCATCCCTCTCAGATTCTCACTCTGTCTCTGTCTCTCTGTCTCTGACTCTCTCTCTCTCTGTCTCTCTCTCTAACTTGGAGACACATCCAATGCTCACCTCAATGCCTTCAGATTCATACTCGGCCTGCTCCGCCTTCAGCGTCCTCTCTATCAGCAGTTGCTGTAGTTTCTCATTGCAGTAATTTATACAAAACTGTTCAAAACTAGAAATACAGGGGGTTTTGGTCGTATGACTCATGCAGATAGACCAAGCACAACCAAACCACTTCTTTGCGAGGACATAGATTTTATCTATAGAGCAGTCCACTAATAAATTGGAAAAATCCCATGGAAACAGGGTCAGGGCAGCGTGTGAATGGCTAGGATGCAGCCCTATGGATGAAACACTTGCCGGGAACCGTGTGTAAATTGAGGACTGCAGATCTGTAGTTCTAGGGGCAGGGAAACCAGTTGCAGACTCTAACACCAAGAGGCAAGCAGATAAACAGACAAGCAGGTAGTGCAGGCAATGCAAGCAGGCAGGTAGGCAGTGCAGGCAGGTGGTGCAGATAGGTCATGCAGGCAGGCAGTGCAGGCAGTGCAGGCAGGCAGGCAGTGCAGGCAGGTGGTACAGGCAGACAGTGCAGGTAGGCAGTGCAGGCAGTGCAGGCAGGCAGGCAGTGCAGGCAGGTGGTACAGGCAGGCAGTGCAGGTAGGCAGTGCAGGCAGTGCAGGCAGGCAGGCAGGCAGTGCAGGCAGGTGGTGCAGGCAGGCAGTGCAGGCAGGTGGTGCAGGCAGGCACACAGGGCAAACTCACCCATTTTTGTCAAAGACTTCGAAGCCATAGATGTCCAACAACCCAATCACAGTCTTTTGGGTGAAATCCTAGTTGGGGAAAATGTATGCTATTAGCTTCTAGCACTATGGCTCTCCCAAAGCATCTTCCTGTGCACTAAAAGATGCTTGCAGGTGCCTGTGGAGACCAGAAGAGGGCACTGGATCCCCTGGAGCTGGTGTTCCAGACAGCTGTGAGCTGCCTGACATAGGTGCCGCCTGCCGCCGGGAACTAAACACGGATGCTCTGTAAGAGCCGCATATGCTTTTAACCGTGAAGCCACCATTCAAACTCTTACCCAAAGGCTCTGGTGTTGAAACTCCATCCCCACAGCGAGGCTGTAAGAGATGGAAACTAAATTTGACTATGGGGTTTGGAAATGGGGCCTCTGGGGGAACCATCAGGTAGATACGACAGTCAGAGCAGAGCCCAGAGGACCTGATGCTGCTAACTTCCTACAAAGAGACCAGAGCTGCACAGACCATGATCTTTCTCTCTCGCCGTGTGATGCTCTCTTCCTGGTCATCACCATCAGAGTAGTGGGAAAGGGACTGATCTGGTTAAGTTTAATCTTTGCAATCCCTGTTGCTGTCCCTAACTTTGGGACTGAGCGACAAAGCACATGGCTCCTGACTTTTTCTTCATAGTAACTTTTGGGGCCTAAGGCTGGGCCTCAGCTGGCCCTGTCTGTGGCTTCCCTAGGCAAGCAACACCTTGCCTTCTGGTTCACTGCCTGGCTTCATATCTCTCCAGCCTCCGGTGTGCGCTTGCTCCCAACCCAACAATGAAAGTGGCCTACAAACTGCCAGGAAGTGCTTGCCCAGGTGAGAGGAGGCAGAGGCATGACCGTCTCTTCATACAGGCGCGGGTGGGCACCTCGCAGTGATGCCCTGTCTCAGTTTGTCTCCCCAAAGTTCACCTGTCAGAATCAGTATCCTCAGACTCACGTCATCGGTATTAGGAGGACAAGGTCATTAGACAGGGCCACCATGATGCAGAGGCTCACTAGCACATCCCGCCTCACTATGGGGATGTCCCCTGCCCTGTCAGGATGCTGGCGGAGACTCCACTAGATGCAGCTCTGTGCTCCCAAGTCCCCAGTGTCCAGAGCCCTGAGCTAAGTAAACTTCTACATTTTATCGGTCACCCAGCCTGTAGAGCTTGGTTATAGCAACTGAGGATGTGATTGTTATTACTAATTTAAAGATTTATTTGTGTGTGGGAGTGTGTGCGCATGTGTATGCACACACACATATCCCCCAAGTTTGGTACCCAAAGAAACCAGAAGAGATTCTCAGGGTCCCCTAGAACAGGAATTAAAGGTGATTGTGAGACACTCATTGTGGATGCTGGGAACCAAACTTGGGTCTTCTTACAAGGACAGTAGCATTCTTAACTCCTGAGCCATCTAGTTCGGCTTCTTCTCCCCCTCCTCATTTCCCTCCTCCTCCCCCCCCCCATTTTTATTTATTTCACATGCATTGGTGCTTCGCCTGCATGTCTGTGTGAGGATGTCACATCCCCTAGAACTGGAGTTACAGACAGCTGTGATCTGCCATGTGGGTGCTGGGAATTGAACCTGGGTTCTCTGGAAAAGCAGCCAGTGCTCTTAACCACTGAGCTATCTCTCCAACCCCTTCACCATTATTCTTTTTTTTTTTTTTAAGATTTATTTATTTATTATATGTAAGTAAATTGTAGCTGTCTTCAGACACTCCAGAAGAGGGCGCCAGATCTCATTACGGATGGTTGTGAGCCACCATGTGGTTGCTGGGATTTGAACTCTGGACCTTCGGAAGAGCAGTCGGGTGCTCTTACCCACTGAGCCATCTCACCAGCCCTTCACCATTATTCTTAACGGGACATAGTGGACTCTTGTGTCCGACTGGATTGAGATACTACCTCCTAGTCTGCACTCTGCACACCAGGTCCTGGAGTCATGCTGTGATTTCTAGCTTTGAATAAACTCACATCTTATCTGATTCCTACGTAAAAAGGTGACATCAGCTAAACAGGAGCTCGTCCTGAGACATTAAAATTCTACGGCTGTAGAAAGCTGCACTGGCTGGTTTTGTGTGTCAACTTGACACAGGCTGGAGCTATCACAGAAAAAGGAGCTTCAGTTGGGGAAATGCCTCCACGAGATCCAGCTGTAAGGCATTTTCTCAATTAGTGATCAAGGGGGAAAGGCCCCTTGTAGGTGGTACCATCCCTGGGCTGGTAGTCTTGGGTTCTATAGGAGAGCAAGCTGAGCAAGCCAGGAGAGGCAAGCCAGTAAAGAACATCCCTCCATGGCCTCTGCTTCAGCTCCTGCTTCCTCGCCTGCTTGAGTTCCAGTCCTGACTTCCTTGGTGATGAACAGCAGCATGGAAGTGTAAGCTGAATAAACCATTTCCTCCCCAACTTGATTCTTGGTCATGATGTTTGTGCAGGAGTAGAAACCCTGACTAAGACAAATGCCGTCTGGTTTACCACAGGTGCTGTGGATACTGGACTTTGGCAAATGTCCCCAAGCAGGTGTGCACACCTGTCAGCCTACTGTGTGCAAGGCATGGAACACCCAAAAAGACATCACCCCTGCCCACGAGGAGCTTACGGTTCATGTTCACAGGTACAATATGATGACCGTAAGACATTACCACTTCAATGAGAACAGGACACCCAATGTGTGTTGACCCACCTTGTTAACTAAGGAAGAATTAATTCTATTAACCAGCCAGGTAAATGTCCGCCCGTAAACGGCCTTTGCCATGGCGTCTCTGGCGTAAACAGAGAGTTCTACTGTCAACGGGCATATCACCTGGAAAGAAGGGTAAGGGACGCCATTACAGACAGGAAAAGCCACTCCCTCAGTGTCCACATCAGTCTCTGTCAGTGACTGAGCATAGAACACAAGTTAGGAGACCAGGACCCAGACACAGGCCTGGTGTGTGTGGGCTCAGCTGGGGCAGAGTGGGAGCACTAAGGAGACATCCAAGTCCTGGTGCAGGCTGAGAGTGACGGGTGCCGTAAGGACAGCTGTGAGGCTGAGACAGGTGATCAGGGAAGGGCCCCTGATTCAGGGGGTCTGGGGGCTGAAGGGTGGGGGACAGGGAAAGGTGTCCCAGCAGAGGGAACAGCACGGGCACATGCTCACCCTGTGAGGAAGGGTGCGGCAGGGGCGAGGCATGTGGGGAGTTGGGGTAAGGGGTGAGTGGATGGGGGGTAAGGGGTAGGGATGGGTGTAGGAGCTGTGGGTAGAGGGATAAAGATGGAGGGTAAGAGGCAGGGATAGGGGTAAGGGCTGGGAATGGGGTAAGAGGTGGGGATGAGGAGTTAGGGACAAGGATGGGGTAAGAGGTGTGGGTAGAGGGGTATAAGGTAGAGATGAGGGGCTAAGGGGTGGAGTGGGGTAAGGAGTGGTGTGTGTGTGGGAGGGGAAGACACCGTGATAGAGCTGGGATGGTTTAATGTAGGCTGGTAGGACAGGAGATGGAGGCATGGGTGCAGGGACATGGGGTTGGGACCCCAGCAAGAGCTGAGCCACTCAGGGCCTGCTGGGCTGGGTTAGAGGCTCTGTTACCCACAGAGGACACCAGAGTGCTGTGGCTGGGTCAAGCAGCCATGGCAGGGGCCTGACATCTCCCCTGCCCTGTGTTGTTACCTCTTCTGTTTTGGCTTCAATCTTCCTGTGAGTGAGAGCTTCCAGAAGAACAGCCGGGCAGACCCCCAGGAGCTGCGTGAAAACATTCAGTCGTCATTCAGAGACAATACGGAGCCTGTGGCCTCTCTGGGTTCAGGGTCACCCACCCTCCCTCACTGCTGTGCTTTAGGGCAAAGGGGGCCTCACTGGGCCAGCTATGGCGGTACCTTCCCGTAATCTCCACACCCAGGATGATTGCAAGTTCAAGGCCAGGCTAGGCTGCATAATGAGGTCCCATCACAAAACCAAACCAACCAAATCAAAGAGCAACAGGCTCGCTGGTCGAAGCTCTAACCCTCCTAACCGTGAAAGAGTGTGGTACTGATCATTTGCACCGCGGTGGACACCTGGGGTTCAGACTCTGCACCCCACCCTCTGAGCTCATCAGCGAAGGAAGGTCACCTTGGCAATCCACTTGATTTCGTGGGTATCCGGGACGCTGGCACAGCCTTGTTTGTCCCCCTTGAAACAAATGTTGCCCAGGTGTAGGACACTAGCGATGATCCCAAAGAGGTTCTAGATATGTGGGCAGGCAGGGGACAGCAACAGAGGGGTCAGCACCACCTCCTCGACAATTGACGGTGATATGTCCCTCCCCTGAATCCCAGCCCAGTTCACAGAGCCACCTCGATAGTAATGGACCCTGGTCACTTTCCAGTGCTAATTATCTTAATGGGGGTGGTGGGGGAAGGGAGTCACTAAGCCTCCAGCACAAAATATAAACACATAAACATTTTGTAAAAGCAGTTTATAGCCAGCCAGCAGTGGTGCACACCTTTAATCCCAGCACTCAGGAGGCAGAGGCAGGCAGATCTCTCTGAGCTTGAGGCCAGCCTGGTCTAAAGAGCTAGTTCCAGGACAGCCAACACTATTTATAAAACAAACTTGCAGCTAGTGTATGCCTGTAACCCCAGCACTTGGATGGCCAAGGCAGGGGATTACTAGTTCCAGGACAGCCTGGGTTACATAATGAGACCACCCTGTCTCAAACAAAACCAACCAACCAACCTGACAGGTAAGCCACTTAATTTGCCAAGAGCATGGCCTCAAATCTTATCATAATTTTATAAGACTACGTTTTGGTTCTTAAAAGATGAACAGAGTTATAATCAAAACAGAAGAAAGTGACAAGATTCTATTCAATGTTTACCCATGATGCAATTCATTTTAAAACTGAAGAGTAAGTAAAGAGTCAATGTGCAAGTCCAATGGATATAAATCGAGACTGGACTTCAACTGGTCCAATGGAGGACCACATCACCCAGGGAGGACCACATCACCTGGGGAAGATCACATCACCTGGGGAGGATCACATCGCCCAGGGAGGACTACATCACCCAGGGAGGACTATGCTACCGGGTCTAATTGAGGACCATATAACCTCTCTCTATACAACACTGAAGAAACTTAAGCTGACAGAAAAGGGGCAAAATGCTCATTTACTATTGGAATAGGCTATGTTCGATCTTTTAAAAAATACTCGAGGCATATTTATACTTCATAGTCTTCATTATTTAACTCAAAGTACTTGTGTTACAGGGTGCTCTATCTTTTACCTGACATATGTTCGTGTGTATGCATGTGCGTGTCCATGTTTGTGTGCATGGAACCGAGGACAATTTGGCAGTCACCTCATGGCCATCAAAATCCACCTTTTGTTTGGTTATTTTTAGTTCCTCTAGGTTGGCTGGCCAGTGAGCCCAGGGACCCCCTTCCACTGCTTCCTCCTTGCTGGGATCTCCTGACTTGGGGGGGGGGCTAGAGAGAGGACTCTAACTTCTCACCCCATGCTGCTCTCTCTAGCAGAGGACCTGGGTTCAGATTCCCTAACACTCACAAGATGCCTCTCAACTACCTGTAACTTCAGATCCAGGGGATCCGCCGCCCTCTTTTGGCCTCTGTGGGCATCAGGCACACATGTGATCTATAGACGTCGATGCAGGCAAAATACTCATCTATATAAAATAAGTCTATTTTTTAAAAGATTTATTTATTTATTTATTATATGTAAGTACACTGTAGCTGTCCTCAGACACATCAGAAGAGGGAGTCAGATCTCATTACGGATGGTTGTGAGCCACCATGTGGTTGCTGGGATTTGAACTCCTGACCTTCGGAAGAGCAGTCGGGTGCTCTTACCCACTGAGCCATCTCACCAGCCCAAAATAAGTCTTTTTTTAAAAAGACTTTTATTATTATTATTTAGCAGTGGGTCCCCTGGAACTGGTGTCTTAAGGGGTTCCCAGCCACCTGACATGGGTGCTGGTTACCAAACTCGAGTTGTCTGCAAGAGCAACAAGTGTTCTTAGCTGCTGAGCTGTCTCTCCAGCCCCTACACGTGGCTTTTGATGCGGGTTCTAGGGCTCACTCTGCCGACTGCACCATCCCCCTGGCCCTGGTTTGGACCTTTATTTGCTGAGTCCAGTGGTCCTACATCAACCAAGCCCCAAGAAAACACGGTGGCTACCCACCCAGAACCCCAGGGCCTTTACCTCAAGGTCGGCTTCAGTGAAACCAATGACAGAAAAGGCACCACACACGGTTTCCCAGTCATTCTTGTCACTGATGGGCGACTCTCTGGCACAATGACCCTGTGATACGATTGGATCGGTTAGTGGCATTTTAAGGACAATGGAAGATGCAGACGCTGGTTCCTAGCTCAGTTCAGAACCCTAAACTGTAGATAAGAAGGTGTTAATCTACCTAGAGATCATTTTTTTTCCAGTTTTATTTGGTAATTTATGTTTAAAAATCCCTGTGTGAGAAAGCTACTGAACTATATTTTCAGGACCTGTTTTTCTTTTCTTTTCTTTTTTTTAAAGATCTATTTATTTTATGTATCTGAGTACACTGTCCTTGTCTTCAGACAAACCACCATGAGAGGGCATCGGATCCCATTACAGATGGTTGTGAGCCACTATGTGGTTGCTGGGAATTGAACTCAGGACCTCTGGAAGAGCAGTCAGTGCTCTTAACTGCTGAGCCATCTCTCCAGCCCCCAAAATCACCTTTTCCTTTGCAGTTTGGCCACATACCTGGAAGGTGTTTGTCTAGTTGGGATTATGCTGACCCATGAAGAGAAACAGCGGGGCTTACATTTGGAAGATGGCTGTGATGCCCTCGGGGATATTCAGGGACGCCCTCCTCACTGTAGGGATAGACTGGAGGCCGCCCCACTGAAGGAGAGGCTGTGTGCACTTACAGACTGGCAGGCAGTAAGCAATGGTGGGATCAGGGTTCTCAATGAATTGTGAGTGTTGGCTTCTGTACTGGCTAGTTTTGTGTCAACTTGACACAGCTGGAATTATCACGGAGAAAGGAGCTTCAGTTGAGGAAATGCCTCCATGAGATCCAACTGTAAGGCATTTTCTCAATTAGTGATCAAGGGGCAAAGAGAGCAGGCTGAGCAAGCCAGGGGAAGCAAGCCAGTAAGGAATATCCCTCCATGGCCTCTGCATCAGCTCCTGCTCCCTGCCCTGCTTGAGTTCCAGTCCTGACTTCCTTGGTGATGAACAGCAGTGTGGAAGTGTAAGCTGAATAAACCCGTTCCTCCCCAACTTGCTTCTTGTTCATGATGTTTTGTCCAGGAATAGAAACCCTGACTAAGACAGCTTCTAAATAAGTAACAGAGCTACCAACATCACATTTTAAATTTCACACACTTATTTATCATGTGTGTACACGCGTGTGGACAGTGTATGCCAGGGTGCATATGTGGAGATCAGAGACAGCCGAGCAGGGGTTGGTTCTCTCCCTTTGCAGTGTGGGAGCCAGGGATACACTTCAGGTCCCCAGGCTTTGAGGCAAGTGACTTTTTTTCCTCAGTCTGTGCTGCTGGCCCAACAATGTCACAATTTAAAGAGGAAACGGTATAGACATTCTAAAATTTGTCTTGCATTTGGGGTACGAGGGGTTCCGGTTTGCTGGTTGCCTGAAGGTGCATCATCTTGAGATATTTCTGGGTTATATACAGCATCCGCCAAAGAATCAGCCAGAATAAAACTCACAGTTTTAGAAAACAGAGTTCCACGTCTGTGAGTTCTATATCCTCACAGGCGACCAAAAATATTCAGGTAAGTGGCGTCTCACTGGGCATGTGCAGACTTCTCTTTTTTCTTATTCCCCTAAACAATGTTCTCTGTGTGCACATTTTCCGAGTCTGTGCGTGGAGGCCCACGCTGGGTCTCTTTCTTGATCACCCTCCACCTTACTTTTGAGACAGGGTCTCTGACTGACCATGGAGCTCATGGATTTGATTAGACCGGAAGGCTGGAAGGAGCCTCGAGGGTCCTCCCTCTTCTTCCTCACTTTTGATGTGGCAGCAAGGGCTTCAAAATCAGGTTTCCCATGCTTGCGTGGCAAGCACTTTACTGACTGACCCATGTCCTCCGCCCCCATAACCACCTGGAACAGCATTTGCATCGTATTTGGACCTGGGGACAACTTACATGTATGGGAGGATACATAGGCCATATGCAAACACTTCGTCATTTTATATAAAAGACTCAAACATCCCTGGATGTTGCCCCCACTCATGAGGGGTTCTGGAATGGGTCCCATGGGACCTGAGCAGCTGTCCCTTCCCATATGACATCTGTTCCTGCTTCCTTCAGGCACAGCATATCCAGCAGACCTGTCCCTCTGAGATCTGTCCCACTTGGTTTAGAGCAGTGCAAAGCACAATACAATCTGAACAGTTCCCTGGCTTTGTGGGATAGCAGTTGTGGGGTATCACGGAATGGAGTCAAAACAAACACACACTAGCAAATTGCTAAAACTGTTCGCAAACCTAGTAGCATATATGGATTTGATTGAAGCAGTAGGTCCAAGAAAAAATTCTATAAGAAAGGTGTGTGTGTGCATCTGTGTCTCTGTGTGTATGCATGTGTCTCTCTGTGTGTCTGTACCTCTGTGTCTCTTTGTGTATGTATGTGACTCTCTGTATGTCTGTGTCTGTATCTCTGTATCTGTGTGTCTCTCTCTGTGTATATGTGTCTCTGAGTCTCTCTCTCTCTGTGTGTGTCTGTATCTCTGTGTGTCTCTGTATATATGTATCTCTTTGTGTGTGTGTATGTGTATGTCTATCTGTCTGTATTTCTGTGTGCATGTCTATATCTCTGTGTCTGTCTGTGTATATATGTGTGTCTCCGTGTGTGTGTTTGTGTGCCTGTGTCTCTGTGAATCTCTAGAACAGAGATGTGATGCTCAGAGGGAAGAGAAGTTGCCTGGGGAAATGAGTGAGGTTTCTGTCATTTTCCCTGCTGATCACACACAGAGATGACAGAGACCACGTGGCCATGCTGGGAAAATCAGGTCCTTAAAAAGAAACGTAAAACCAACCAAGTCCTCTGTTCTGAGGACCAGCTGCCAGCTCATCACGATTCTTTGATCCTTTTCAGCTTTTTAAGTCATTCAAGCTTTTCCCCTAAGGGCTTGCTTGTCTGTTGTCTTTCTTTCTTTCTTTCTTTCTTTCTTTCTTTCTTTCTTTCTTTCTTTCTTTCTTTCTTTCTTTCTTTCTTTTTCTTTCTTTCTCTTTCTCTGTCTCTCTGTCTGTCTCTGTCTCTCTCTCCCCACCCCCACCCCCCTGCAGCCCAGGCATCTCCGAACCCTGTCTGCAGAAAAAAACCAAAGCCTGGAAGCTAAACGCTGAAGGTCCATCAACAACGCTAGCTCCCAGGCCCCCTCGAGGGACCGGCTGGAATTGCTTCCCGTTTGCAGCTGAGCTCTCAGAGGGCAGAGAGAGATTTCAGATCCGTTGATGTGGGCAGAGAGGAACGGCCATGCCTGTCACGGTCCACCCCAGCAGCTAACTATGTGTTAGCTAGCCTTGGCTATGTCTCAGATCTAAGAGAAGGATGTGTGGCCCTGGGACTCAAAACCGGGACCTTCCCACTCGGGAAGGGCTGAATCTAAATATTCGAAGGTGAGCTCCAACATCTGTTTCTTCACCTAGTGCTGGGTTTCGAACCTAGGGATTTGTGTGCAAGAGGCCACTGCTCTCTACCCCTGGCGGTGCTCTCTTTGTTTCTAAGGTTGTTCAACTGGTTCTAACTTCTGCGAGGAACTAGACACTGGGCTGCCTTCCTGAGATGAGATGGCTGTCAATCAGGAGAGAAGATGTGTTAGTTTGCTTGCTTGTGCCAAGCTTCACGGGAGAGAGTGCAAGCAGAGCATCAGACACCCCTGGCCCCGTCCTCCCAGAGGCCACCGAAGCCGGTTACTGGTCTTTCCAACCTGCGAGAGGTACTTGTAGAGCTGGGGGTCTCGCTCGAGTCCCAGGGAGGAGAGGCGCTCCGCTCCACCGCCCGCTAGCAGCTGGTAGAAGATGTGGAAGTTCCGCTCGCCGTGGTTTTGATAGACGACTCGGGACTTTTCGATCAAGTAACTGATGATGTGGCCGCCTACAGGTACACCCTTCAAAACAGAACAAGATGCAGGTGACCGCCCCGGCCAGGCCCCTCCCATTGCAGGCCCCTCCCGTTGCAGGCCCCTCCCACTGCAGTAGCCTAGGTGGCTTTTGCAAGGGGCAGGGGAGAGAAGGGGAGAGTCTCGGTCATCCAGATTAACTTCAGCTTTACTGTGTAGTCCAGGCTAGCCCTGAACTCATGTTCTTCCTGCCTGGTCTCCCAAGCACTAAAATTACAGGGACGCATGGTGACCAATGTGGCAGCTTTACAATCTGAATGAACAGCAATCTCTCGGGGTCAAAGGTTGATTTTTTTCCTTAGGCTCAGTTTTTGCCCAGTCTGAGATCGGGGACATATTTTCTCTACTTGTTTTACTGTTTAATGTTCCAGACTATGGTCCAGCCTGCTAATTTTAAAATAACATTTGTATTTATTGTTGTGTATATGTGTGCTCAGGGACGCACGCACGCACATGTAGATCGGAGAACAACCGTCAGGGTTTGGTTCCCTCTTCTCCCTCCCCACTCCGTAGTGGTTCCTGGGGTCTAACCTTGGCCATCGGGCTTGTGTAGCAAGTGCTTGTACATACCAAACCATCCTGCCAAACCCACATTATTTAATTTCTGTATGTGGTGTGAGGTCAAGGCCTTCTAACCTCATTAACAACACTCTGAATCAATAAAAGCATCACTCGTTGGAAAGGGGACCGCGTCTCTACTGAATCGCAGTAGTGATTTTTTTTAAATTTTATTTTATGTATATGAGTACACTGTCACTGTCTTCAGACACAGCTGTGTGGCACACACTCACATATATAGATACAGATTTTTAAAAATTAGATATTTTAATCACATTTGTATAGCTGTGTATGTGTTGGGAGGGGGAAGGCGCATGTTCCTCAGTTGGGTGTGTAGGTCAGAGGATCAGTCATGTGCAGGAGGAAGATCCCCCCTCCCAACATGTGGCTTATGTGGGGATTGAACTCTGGACATCAGGCAGAGCAACAAGGGACTTTATCCACTGAGCCATCTCCCCAGCCCCTCAATTCCATAGTTATCTAAAGGCCTCAATAAGTTACCACAGTTCTACCTCTTGATGGTCAAGAATCACAGCTGACAATGCTGGGTGTGGGTGGAGACGTGGATGGTTAGGACCCCACACATTTAGGTTCTCTGGTTCACGGTGAGCCCATTAGAAAATGACCATTGCTCTAACATAGGCTCCTGTGTAGTAAAGTTGTTGTTACATAACCCAGTGTTCTGTGGCACAGAACCCAGCATTCAGGAGGCTGAGGCAGGAGAATAGCCAAGAATTTGAAGCCAGCCTGGACTTTGTAGTGAGTTCCAGGCCCATCTGGGCTACAGTGTATATAACTACATTGTATCTATAATTACCATTGCATAGTATATGTTACATCTTGGCTTTCCACAGTCAGCATGATACATTAAGGAAACCTATTTGCTGTAGACAAAGCTGTCCACCTTTAAAAAATTATATCTGGGGGGGTAGGGGGGAAGCATGCTCACGCCACAGAACTTGTGTGGAGGTGAGAGGACAACTTTCAGGAGTGGGTTCTCTCCTACCACGTGGGTCTCAGTGATCAAACTTAGAGCCTCAGGCTTTGAAGCAGATCCCTTAACTCGATGTAGCCCAGGCTGGCTCAAATCCATGGCTATCCTGCCTCAGCCTCCTATGTGTTGGGATAGTGTGCCACAATGCTTGGATGTACTCTTGATAACATGGGCACAGCTTTAGTATACAGGAGTCTATGTTAGAGCAATGGTCATTTTCTTTCTTTCTTTCTTTCCTTTTTTTTTTTTTCTTTTATTGGTTTTCTGAGACAGGGTTTCTCTTTGTAGCCCTGGCTGTCCTGGAACTCACTCTGTAGACATGGCTGTCCTCAAACTCAGAAATCCACCTGCCTCTGCCTCCCAAAGTGCTGGGATTAAAGGCGTGCACCACCACTGCCCAGCACAATGGTCATTTTCTAATGGGTCCTAATGGGTGTGGGTTCCTAGCCATCCATGTCTCCACCCACACCCAGCATTCTCAGATGTCATTTTTGACCATCAAGAGGCAGAACTATGGTAACTGGCTCAGAGGCAAAGTGCTCTCCAGTGTAAGAGCCTGGGCTGGGATTCTCAGCCCATGTCTGTAGTTCCAGCACTCTTTCTTTTTTTTTTTTTTTTTTTTTAGGTTTTTCGAGGCAGGGTTTCTCTGTATAGCCCTGGCTGTCCTGGAACTCACTTTGTAGACCAGGCTGGCCTCGAACTCAGAAATCCGCCTGCCTCTGCCTCCCGAGTGCTGGGATTAAAGGCATGCGCCACCACGCCCGGCTCCAGCACTCTTTCAATGGGATGGGAAGTAGTGATTCCCAAGGAGCTCACAGGCCAGGTAGCCTGACACACACAATTCTGAAAGGAGACCATGTCTCAAACAAGGTGGAAGGTGGGGACACCAGAAATTGTCCTGTGACCTCCACGACGGTGTCACGCTACATGCTCATGAATGCAGCCGTATGCACTTGCAGGCTTGAGCACACACACACACACACACACACACACACATACAATTTAACAAATTATCCTGACCTGTGTTTTTCCCACTGTTTGGGTCAATAACGCCCTTCTGTGGGTTGCCTTAATGGGGTTCCCTAGAGCATACATGGGGATTTCAGCATACCTGGAAGTCGAACTGTATGTCCATGTACTTCCCAAATCTGCTGGAGTTGTCGTTACGGAGGGTCTTGGCATTTCCGAAAGCCTGTGAACACAAATGCCACACAGATTCACTTTGGCTCACTATGCTTGGCAAGTCCCTGCCCCCACCCCCAAATGACATGCTCATGGAGGACAGTAGGAGGAGCTAGGGAGGGAAGCCACACATTGTCTTCTAAAAAAAAAAATAGTCATTAAGTTCAGAAGATACAATCCTAATGCCATATTTGGGCACAGGAAAAGCAAGGACGAGACCTCTCTAGAACCTCTGAAGGATGGATCTATTAGAAATGATCCAGAAGGGTATGTGACCCTCAGTGCCCTGTGACTGACAGCTTATCACCCCACCTTCTCCTCACACCCAAGGGCCAATTGCAACTCACCCCACCCCCCCAGCCTGGGTATCTCCTACAGATGGGGCAGCCACATGGGAGACAGTGACTTGTTCTGGATCAGTCAGCAAATTGACACATTGTCACAGTAGAAGCGACAACCCAGATGATTCTGATTCCAGGGAAGTACAAGTCCCGTGTGCTTTACAGCTTACTAATCCCCCGTGACCCCCGTTCTAGTGCTGTTCATCCCACTAGATCCCCAAGAGCTCTGAAGAGTCCGGTACTCTGAACAGACACATTCCTGATCTGGGAGCTTGGGCTCTGTGTCCAAGGGCTTGGCTGAAGCCTGCTGGATTACATCCAAGCCTGCCTCTGCGGTCATATCCCTCGCTGTGACAATGCCCGTGAAGCTCCTGTCCTTGGTAGTCACATGCTTAGTTTTCCTGCTATACCTGGGCAGGAGACTGCTTTTCCTTGGGGGGGGGGGGCTTCCTGGAAGCCACTCACCTCCAGGACTGGAATGGAGAGCAGCAGCCTGTCTCGGGCTATTTGGAGCGACTCGGTCATCGGACAGGTCACCGCGAAGTACTGGAGGATCTTCTTGGAGGCCTCTGTCTTCCCAGCTCCGCTCTCTCCAGAAATGAGGATGAAGTGGTTGTTGAGCTCTGAGCACATCATGCGATAGGCATTGTCGGCGATGGCGTAGCTGGGGAAGGAGCGGACAGAAGCACGCTGCTTCTCCATGCTGCTTGCTCGCCCTGACTCTAATACCTACTGGGCAAAGAGACAGAATCCCCTGCCTCCGGGAAACCATGGCTAGAGTGGCTCCTCTGGGATTGCCTGAGTGACCTGGTACCAAGAATATTAGCTGACAGACTTAGTAACACAAGTTAAAAGCAAAGGACGTGTTTTTCAAATCTAGCCATGTGGTGGTTGGTGGAACTTGACAGACTCTAGAATCACACTCGCGGGAGATGGGGCTGCCTGTGGAGACTAAGGTGAGAAGAAGGTTGGCCAACCACAGGCCCCATTTCCTGCCCGGGATCTTGGACCGTGTGACTGGAGACAGAGAGCAGAGCAGCAGGGAACCTTCAGCACTCCCTGCCTCCTGGCTATGGGTGCGGTGTGACCAGCTGCCTCCTTAACTCTCCACTGTGGTGGACTCTGCCCTTCAGCTGTCAGCCAGGATAGATCCTTTCTCCCCTAAGCTGCTTTTGTATCTGAGCACAACAACAGAGAGTAACTAAGACAGCCTAATTGATTTGCTCCTAGCGATTGGCTCCTAAGGCTTTATGCATCTTAAACACAAAACACAACCTACTACCGAGCTGCAATAAAACCCCACCAAATTTATTTTTTAAATACATTTACATTTCTTCTGAGAATAAGCCAGATGCTCAATTACATCCTTGTGGGACATTCTATTCCGTGTACACAGACACAGCATCTTGTCCGAGTATTCAATGGCTCTATGAATGGTAAAATACTGGTTTCTCTTTTTCTCAACACCTAGGGTGCAGGGGAAACAAATCTCCCCTTGTGCATGAGGTGAAGCTACCAGAAGCATTTTATTCTCAGGCTCATCATCCAAACACAACGCTCTCCTGAGAGCTGGTGAGCTCAGGGTTCAGTAGTGGAACAATTCCCAGTGCTGATGAGAGAGGGAAAAAAATCTATAGAGGCTTTAAGAAGAATGGCTTTGCCTCCAAGACAGATGAGGCCAGAACAGAGCCACAAGTCCACAGCCTAGTGAAGCACAAGGCTCAGCAAAAGCACAGTGTGCAGAAAGATAGATGAGGGCAGAACAGACCCACAGTCTCAGCTAAAACTCCAGGCTCAGCAAAAGCAGTGTGCAGACTAGGCAATGCTCAGGGGTCCTTAGCTGCAGTGACATGCTGTCACCAGTAGGTGGCACCACAGCAGCCACATCTCAGAGGAGATTGCTCTCTAGCCACATGGATTTCTGAGGTTCCACAAAGAGCCCTCCTCTTGTCCACTTAGGCTGAGATGCAAAAGCGACCCGCTAACATTATCCGCTGCTTTGACATGCAAGAGTGCAGAACCTAAGGCAATCAATAATGGAGGTAAGAGGATGGATAGATGGTTGGTTGGTTGAGTGGGTGGGTGGGTGGGTGGATGGATGGATGGATGGGTGGATGGATGGATGGGTGGGTGGATGGATGGATGGATGGATGGATGGATGGATGGATGGGTGGGTGGGTGGATGGATGGATGGATGGATGGATGGGTGGATGGATGGATGGATGGGTGGATGGATGGATGGATGGATGAATGGTGGATGGGTGGATGGGTGGATGGATGGATGGTGGATGGATGGATGGATGGATGGATGGGTGGGTGGATGGATGAATGGTGGATGGGTGGATGGGTGGATAGGTGGATGGGTGGATGGATGGATGGATGAATGATAGATGGATGGATGGATGAGTGGGTGGATGGATGGGTGGATGGATGGGTGGATGGGTGGGTGGGTGGATGGATGAATGGTGGATGGATGGATGAATGGTGGATGGATGGGTGGATGGATGGGTGGAGGGATGGGTGGATGGGTGGATGGGTGAATAGGTGGATGGGTGGATGGATGGATGGATGAATGATAGATGGATGGATGGATGGATGGGTGGATGGGTGGGTGGGTGGATGGATGGTTGGTTGAGTGGGTGGGTGGGCAGACTGGATGGTATGAAGAAGAATGGAAGAAGGAAAAATACAGAATGAGAAAAACAGAAATTGGACCTGACCCTGGAGAAGCTACTTACACGTGTGGTGGTAGTTCAAAGAAGTTGACTCCTTGGTAAAGTTCCATCTGGCTGGCAGTATAGATTCCCAGCTCCTGGTACGGGTTCACAGACACAAGCAGTGTCCCGATGTATGTCTGAAGGAAGGGACAATGTCATATGTGAGGAACTGAGGGTACAAGTAGTGTCCCACACTCTGACCCCCAGGCCCTGACTGCCGGTTGGGGATGTGATCCAACAAATGTCGGATGTGTGCACTCTGCTGAGAGGAAGCTTGTGTGCAGGGGTTGGGGGTTGGGGGTGGGGTGGGAGCAGACAGGCAGCTTAGGCACAAGACTGTGTTAGAAAGCCATTCAGAGGTGTGCAGAGGGCAACAATCAGGAAGGCTGCATTAGTTTGTTTGCAGGTTTCCTTTGAGGAATGGACATCTGCACAGAAGCTTGAAGGATGAAGAGCCAGTCATGCCCAGGAAGTGAGCTTTAGGATGAAGGGTCCAGAGGGAAGGCTGACAGCCCTCAGCCAGTGCAGCTAGAGGCCACGGGCATGAGGAACTGGGAGAAGGGAAAGGCAGAGAGAAGACGCTGGCTGGCCACATGGCCTCAGCCGGCAGGAGTGGACATTTCATTTTGAACACAATGGGCGAGGGGATGTGCTTTCTCCGGTGAAAAGAGGAGGAGCCTGCTACTATCTCATGAATGAATGTCCCTAGGTGGAGTGCAGGGTCCCAGTTAATGCTCCACAGTCCTCTCCATGAGCCCTGGCTGAACTCGAGGGCAAGCTTGCTTACCTGCGCTCTAGAACCCCACACAAGCCCACCCCAACACTTCTCCAGGCTTCCACTGTTCATCTTCCATCTACCACTGACGAAGCAGGGACTGCTACTCTTGGAAAGCAATCATAAACAGAGCGTCTAAGGTCTTAATGTCAAACAGAAATATGCGGGTCCCTTTGAAAATACATGGGGTGTTTTCAGATTCTGAATTTGCTGCTTCACCCCACAGAGGGGCAGAAGTCTCTATCATGAGTGCTCAAATTGTTCCTACCAATGTCTCTAGTCACTAGGACAAAAATCAGCTGGAGGCCTGGACAGAGAGGAGTGTTTTGATTCAAAAACATGAAAAAACAACCCCCCCCAAAACTCCATTCCTTTAATCAATGCGATCAATGACCTTGATGTCCAAAAGTGTCCCTGAAGTTTCCGCACTGAAACTGGTGACTTTTGGTCTAACCCTGATGAAACTGTTATTCTGTGTCATTTACACTTTGCTAGAAACTTTGTTTCATTTTTACAATTAAGGGTGATAATTCTGAAAGTCAGTGGATAGAACATATAATTAAAAAAATTTTTTTTTCTGGGCTGGTGAGATGGCTCAGCAGGTAAGAACACCCGACTGCTCTTTCAGAGGTCCTGAGTTCAGATCCCAACGGCCATGTGGTGGCTCACAACTATCTGTAACGAGATCTGACTCCCTCTTCTGGAGTGTCTGAAGACAGCTACAGTGTACTTACAAATAATAAATAAATAAATCTTAAAAAAAAAAAAGAAAAGAAAAGAAAATTTTTTCTGCCGGGCAGTGGTGGTGCACACCTTTAATCCTAGCACTTAGGAGGCAGAGGCAGGTGGATTTCTGAGTTCAAGGCCAGCCTGGTCTACAGAGTGAGTTCCAGGATAGCCAGAGCTATACAGAGAAACCTTGTCTCGAAAAACCAAAGGAAAAAAAAAAGAAGAAAAACCCAAAGAATTATTTTTTCTAATAACCTTGGATTCAACACATTGAATTACGATATATATATATTATATATAATATCTGAGTATGTACAATAATATGTTATTTTATTATTGTGATTATATATTAATATATAAACATATATATCTATTTCTCATTATAAGATAAATATTTTTGTTTCTGCTAGAGAACCTAAAGTCCTGTGCATACCAGGCAGGACAAAAGCAATCTTTTAGTAAAAAGCTGTTTTCTTGGTCCTTGAAGACTTAGCGGTATAGAAGTGATCTGTTACAGTCCTTGTCAGGCATCTATCCCCCTTGTTCCAAAAGATTCCTTTAAAGAATCCCCCTGTCCCAGATTTCGCTCAAAGATGCTGGGACTGTGTCTCTCCTCCAGACTTGGTTTTAAAACTGTTCCTGTCTGTGGGGATTGGCTGCGAGGCAGCCTCTTGACCCAAGACAGCCAGTGTGAGCCAGCGCCTGATCTGGACCACCTAGGGTGGCTCCTGGAAGATGCTGCTTTCTTCTTGTAATGACGCTAAACTGAGGAACTGACTGTCATCCTGCCACTCAGCAAAGAACAGTTACACCAGGAGGAATCAGCCTCAGAAGAAGGCAGAGCAGCAGCGGCTGCCCGAAACCTTGGTCTGTTCCTGTATTCTCAAGCTAGGAAAATGAGGGAGTATCATCTCTCCCCTGTGGCTCATGTCTGTCTCGGCTGAGTGCGCCCCCTACAGGCCCTTTGTGGCTATGTCAGTGGTGCGGTCCTGCCAGGTGGTCCATGCTGTGCACCGAGGGGGACAGACAGACAGACAGTAAAGGCAACTGGGTAACGGCTACTGTACATAGATGAGGTTCTCTCGGAAACGCTTGCGAAGATTCTCCAGGAAGGCGGACTCGCTGGTGTAAGCATCCAATAGCACAAAGTCCTGCACTCCAACCTTGTCCCTGGCGGTGAGCGCCCCTTCCATGTGCAGGCGGATGTGTTTCCGCCTCACTTCTTCTTTCTGTGGGGAACAGAGCAGTCCTCAGCAGGTCACATTACCAGAAATGTCCTCGGTAGTTTATTTATCCAGAACCGTCCTTTGTGGATCTGGCGCCCGCCAGGAAACAGAGATGCTTAAACCCTGAGAATAAGCTGAGGTGAAGCTGACGCCAAGATATTCCAAGCACATCCTTCTGCTGGTGTTTTTATCATGCTTGTTCCATGCTTAGGTATGTTTGGATTCACAAATACTCACCGTTGTGTCAAGACTGACCACAGCATTCATTACGATAACACCCTATCTGGGTATGTAGCCAATGCGTGTGCACTGTGTACACACATGTATATAAATACGTGTGGATAACAAGCCATGGAGTCCAGGCCTGCATACCATGTATCAGTCTATAATGCCTTTATAGTAACAAAACTGAATGATGGTACATTTCTCAGATCATATCTACCATTCAATACCACATGACATATATGTGAGTGTGTATGTATTTTTATATATGTATATGCATGTGTTGTGTATGTATATATGTACTTCTATGGATATGTATGTTATATGTGTATTGTGTATATGTCTATATATTGTATATATATTTATATGTGTATATATATGTGTATCTTATATATGTACATATGTATATGAATTTATGTGTATGTGTATATTCTGTATGTATATGTGTATATGAATTTATGTGTGTATATATGTATTGTGTGTGTATATTGTGTGTTTATATATTTATATGCATATATGTGTGTGTTGTGTGTATATTGTATATATATATGTATATATTTATCTATATGTATATAAGTGTTGTGTGTATGTATTTATATGTGTATATTGTATGTATCTGTGTGTATCTATTTATGGGTGTGTATGTATATGTGATATGTATTTATGTGTGTATGTGTGTATATGTGTGTGTCTACTGTGTGTGTAGTGTGTGTATATCTATTGCATGTGTGTGTGTGTGTATTGCATGTGTGTGTAGACAGCAATGACAGCTGACAGAAACCCAGCACCTATTGTGTGAGACACTTCTTAAAGGTTCTTGGTGTCTCATCCATAGTAAATTCTAATCCTGTTCTGCTGAGGTCGATGAGGAAACAGGGTTGTTATAAACCATGGGCAAGATCTGCTAAAAGGCAGAATCGGTGGAGAAAGCAGCCTGGGAACCGAGAGATATTTCAGTTGGTAAGATGCTCGTCATGCAACTATGGAGATCAGAGTGTGAACCCCAGAACTCATGCAGAGAAGCTAGCATGATGGTGTATACACAGTCTCACACTTGGGAAGTGGAGGGCAGCAGGTTCCTGGGGTTTGCTGGCCAGACAGCGGACAAGGGAATCATGTCACAGTCAGATGGCATCTTACTTGTGCACCTCCTCCGTACAGCCAGAAACAAAGAAAATCCAGAGGTTAACAAGGAACAAGGAAGTTGTGTAGTGGTGGCCTTTAATCCCAGCACTTGGGAGGCAGAGGCAGGCGGGTTTCCGAGTTCGAGGCCAGCCTGGTCTACAGGGTGAGTTCCAGGACAGCCAGGGCTACACAGAAAAACCCTGTCTTGAAAAAAACCAACCAACCAACCAACCAAAACAAAACAAAAAAACAATGAACAAGGAAGAGCAGCTCCAGGTCATTACAACGGGCCTCTGGCGCCCTCTAGTGGTAAGAGAATAAACACCATGCTAACTTCAGGGAGAGTGTTCTTGACTGCAGAACAGACCTTGTTAAGGTCCTCCAGTAGCAGACACTCTTATGAAGAACAACAAAGATGGAGACTCACACAGTCACCCTGAAGTGACTGTTCAAGGGTTGGTGGCCGCTCAACAGTTAGGATAGCCTGCTGTGATTTCAGTTCCCAGCATCTTTGCCACCCTTCTGGCCTCCAAGGGCACCTCACACACAACTTAAAACTAAATAATAAAAAAAAAAAAAAATTAAGTTAGTTTGGTTTTGTTTTTGTAAAGTACAAGGACACGCATGAGAGGAAATGGGAGATTATTTCAAGGAATGGCAGCCCCGCATCTTAGCCCTCGGCTTATATTATGTGCACACACATACATGTAGTGTTTAGCCAGACATGCAATCTGTAAATTGAGGCACTCATAGGTCTATGAGTTTAAAATCAATAACTCTATTAAAAATAAATGAAAACAGAGTCTTTCAGCCAGAGGAAGGTAGAGAGAGTTCTCAGACGAGACCTGGGAAGAGATAAGAGTTAAAGAAAAGACAGGAATTAAGCTTAATCGACAAAGCATCTCAGAATTAAAGAAATACTAAAGACTACAGCTATGAAGGAGCTGTCCCTGGGATAGCATCTCCCTACAGTTCAGAGACTGCACAAGTATGAGACCCAGCTAAAAACTCAGGCACGGAGAAAATGGCTAGATTCGGATTCACTGAGGAACCCGGCCTCGAGGAGAAGCAGAGGGCATAGGGAATAGTGCGGCAGCCTCGGACTCTGCTTGGTTTGGGCTATGCACACAGCTCTCTCCTAATGATGCATTTGGCAGCCTGGGGCCCTGATCTGCAGGCACTATGCACACACACTCCACCTCTGAACGATGGGGCATGTCTCTCCTCCTAACGGCCATTAAACTTAGATTCTATTCAGTCACATTCCAGCAGTGTCTGGTGTGAGAGTAGGGGACACCGCCCCCTTCCTGCAGTGGCTTGGTGTGCATGCAATGAGGCAAACTGTGTCCTTCAAGAGAACTTTAGGGAGAATCCCTGGTTCATTTCATATGAACAGTCGGGCGTGCATGTGATTGAAATTCGATGCACTCTTTGGAGGAACATGAACAGTGAGCAAAGGCCTTCCTCATCCATGTACATCACCAAGCCTGATGATCTGAATTTGGTTCCTGGGCCCCACACAGTACAAGAGAACCAAGCCCACAAGTAGTTCTTTGGTCTACACACACACAAACACACAAACACACATACACACACATAGAAACATGCAACCACACATATACACTCACATGTGTACACTCACATATACACACAAGCATGCAAGCACACACACATACACACACACACAAACATGCAAACACATGCACACTCACACAGATTCACACACAAACATGCAAACACATACACACATACATGCACACACACACATTCACAAACATACAAACATGCAACCACACATATACACTCACACGTGAACACACACAAATATACAAACACTCACGCACATATACACACAAGCCTGCAAGCACACACACATACACACTCACACGTGCACACATATACAAACATGCAAACACGCCTATTCACACACACATACCACACACACATATGCAAACACATATATATTCATTCAGATTCACACACACACACACTACACAGAGCAAACACTTTAAAGCAGAGAACTATGCTGTTTCTAAAAATCAAACTCCTTTCAGTAAATGCAGTTTAAGCAATAACCTGGGCCTAAGTGCCCCATTTCCGTGACCTGCTGTCAATCACTTTTTCTGTGTAGCCTTGGCTAGCCTAGAACTCAATATGTAGACCAGGCTGGCCTCCACCTCATACAGATCCACCTGCTTCTGTCTCTCACGTGCTGGTTAAGAGTGTGCTCTAGAGTTTAGGATGAACTTTGTTATAGTTTCCCCAATAAAGTTCATCAGTGTCATTGAAAAAAAAAAAAAAAAGAGTGTGCTCTACCACAGTGTATTTTCTTTCTGAGCTGTCTAGCTCTTTCCTTTAAATAAAGTTTGTGTGTTCTTTCATGAATATATGTTGGCCTTTATTTCAGTTCCTTAAATAAAAGCCCAAGCATCCAGAAACATCTCACCCAGACCCAATTACAAATAGCAAGACAATGGGGGGGGGGAGCCACAGAGGAGGACTATAGCTTTATGGATGCACACACAGGGGTGTGGGGGAGGAGCGAACACCATAGCTCAGTAATAAGAAAAAAAAATCATTTAAAAATGGGCAAAAGACCCAAACAAGTGTTATTCCAAAGGGAAACAGATAAATAAATACTCAACATACAGTGTTCAAGGCCACTGGGAGATGCAACCCCAAACCCCAAATGATTCCACCAGAGGAGATCAGGTGAAGACCAATGCCACGGAATCCATGTGCGCCGTTTGTAGGAGAGGAAGCTTGGCAGTTTCTAATGAAGTCAGCCACATCTCTAGCCTTTGATCAATGCTTCCACCCCTAAGTGTTTACACAAGGGCAATGTAAACCCAGGTCCACAAAAGGCCGGAACACCAAGTTCAGCCGCCACACAGCTTCATTTAGAATGGCCTGGAACTGGAAGCAGTCCAAAGACCCATCAACCGAAGAATGGATGCAGCCCATTTGCACCGAAGACCGAACATGGCGATAAAAGCGGAGTAAAGGGTTCGAGAGAGCGTGGAAGACCCTCGCGGACATTGTGAAAGCACCCAGATACAAAAGAGCGTGCACCCGTGCGACTGCATTTGTGTGACTGTCTGGGGCAAGCAGAGCTAATCTACAGCGGACACTCAGAACAATTGTCGCCTGGTGGGGGCTTCCAGGGGAAGGACATCTGCGCGGCCATGGAAACTTTCTGTGCTCGATAGAGCTGTGAATCAGACACGTCGCTAACGTGTGTGGCTTTCAGCCTGAGTGTGCCTGATCGAGTCTTAGGAGATGGAGCCATAAAACTGAGGGAGTTTGGGGGATGGGGGAGAGATGGAAGCACACATAGAAACTCGGTGGCAAGTGGGGCTGTTTCGGGGATGCTATCCTGTTTGCATGATTTAAAAAAAAAAAAGTTTCTATAGCAAAAAAGTTAAGAAGAAAACAAAAACAATAATAAAATTGGCCAGCAGATGTCTCCCTATACTAGCTCACTAGAGCCAGAGGAACCCAATCTCTGCTCTTCCTTGCTCTCTTTTGGTCAATTGGTTTTTCAATTGGTCTTTTGAAATCAGAACCCAAAGAAGAGCTGATGGGCACTGAGAACCGAACTCAAGTCCTCTGGAAGAGCAGCAAGTGCTCTTAACCGCAGAGCCGACCCTCCAAGCCCCAGATGAACACTTCCTAGGAGGAGAAACTTCCCCATTGAGTGTGCAGCCACCACACAGTGCAGTACGGGAAGGCAGGCAGACACCTTCGGGGTTTGGGTGAGTCCGCATGGGGCCAACCCAGAGTCAGCCATGAGCTCCATGGTTATCACAGGCCATGGATATCTGGTGTGTTTCTTCTCTTAAGTTAACAGTCCTCACTGACATTCAACTTAACCTAGTTTTCACTCCTGGGATTCTCCTAAGTGGATCCTGGATCCTTTGACACAGCTCACTGGTCTTCAAAAGCTTCCCCAGTTGCCGAGGAGCTATAGTTCAGGGGTTAGGAGCACCCACTGCTCTGGCAGAGGACCCAGGTTGAGGTCCCAGCCTCCACTTGGTAGCTCACGACCAGCTCCAGGGGATGTGACGTCCTCTTCTGACTTCCGTGGCCACCAGGCACACATGTGATGAATAGACACATGTGAAGGTAAAGTACTCATCATATACAAAATAAAATAAATAGGAGGAGGAGAGGGAGGGAGGAGGGAGGAGGGAGGGAGGAGGGAGGAGTAGGGACATGGGATATTTCAAGCTTATCTTACTTGACTTATGAACCTGATCTTGATTTGGGTTTCTCATTAGGAGGGTAGGTAGATGATGCCAGAGACTGGGGCACTTGCACACATATCTGCACATACACATTTGCACGCGCATGTGTACATGCACACACTGTGGACTTGTTAAGTCAGTTTCCAAGGTTCTTGCCATTCATCATACCAGTCTTGAAACTCCTCCCCTACCTCCCTAACTTAAATTCTAGATTAATGACCCAAGAAATTTCTCACTGGCTTCGTCCCATGCTATATATACAATAGTCTTAAAAATCAGTATTAGTTGGGCATGGTGGCTCACGCCTTTAATCCCAGCACTCGGGAGGCAGAGGCAGGCGGATTTTTGAGTTCGAGGCCAGCCTGGTCTACAAAGTGAGTTCCAGAACAGCCAGGGCTACACAGAGAAACCCTGTCTCGAAAAACAAAAAACAAAAACAAAAGACAAAACCAGTATCAACCCTGTTACCAAGGCAATTATTGAACACTTGGGTTTCTTAAGGAGTATTTGAAATGTATCCTTTGACTTCATACACAATGTATCATGATCCTATTGCCTACAACCTCCCACGCCTTCTCTTTTTATCCTCACATTTTTTAACCCACTGAGGTGTGGTTAATTAGTTCTCTCTCTCCCCCTCTCTCTCTCTCTCTCTCTCTCTCTCTCTCTCTCTCTCTCTCTCTCTCTCTCCCTCCCTCTATCTCCCTCTCTCTCCCTCTTTCTCTCTCCCTCTTTCTCTCTCTCTCCCCCCTCTCCCTCTCTCTCTCTTTCTCTCTCTCTCTGTCTCTCTCTCTCTCGGTCTCTCTCTCTCTCTCTCTAAGACAGTGTCTCAAAATATAGCAAAGCTGGTCCTAAGTTAGCAGTCTCCCTGCCTCAGCCTCCTGAAGGCTTAGGATTCCATAAATTTATCACCATGCCGGCAACAGTTTGGATTTTATGAGATATTTTTATTTGTTATTTTATGTGTATGAATGATTTGTCTGTAGACATGTCTGTGGACCACACATGTGCCTGGCACCCACGGAGGTCAAAAGAGGGCATTGGATCCCCTGGAGCTGGGGTTACAGGGGGCTGTGAACTGCTATGTGGTTGCTGGGGATTGAAACCAGGTCCTCTGCAAGAATAGCCATTGCTCTTAAACGCAAAGCATCTCTCCAGGCCCAACACTTTGGGTTTTAATCAGTTCTTTGTTCTCCAGACATACTACACCAGGCAGAACACAGTTCTGTGTTTTCAATTCCCTTGAGATAATTGATGTCTGTGGTTGGAGTGGCCACTAAATGCACATTTAACCATAAATCATCCCCCCCCACCAGCATCAGCAGCATCAGCAGCATCAGCAGCATCAGCAGCATCAGCAGCATCACTACCACCATCATCATGAGTGAGAGACCACAGCCTGCATGTGGAAGTCAGTAGATAGCCCTTTGGAGTCAATTTTTTCCTTCCACTGTGGGTTCCAGGGACGGAACTCAGGTTTGTAAGACTTACCCATTAAACACTTCTACCCGCTGAGCCGTCCTGGGACCCTAGTGTGCATGAGCACCTGAAACTCCTAAGCCTTCTACAGTGAGCCTGTTTGTTAAGAGGCAAATTCACATGGGAAGCACAATGAGAGACGACTCCTCCTTCTCCTCCTCCTCCTCCTCCTCCTCCTCCTCACCAAGGTGGCAACAATGTAACACATCAGAAAAGTCCAAGTGCTGGGGAAGAGGCAGAAAAGAGAGGCTCCACCATTAGCCCAGGGAACACAGATGGGTGTGGCCCCTTGACCGGCCTGCCAGCTTCTCTAACAGTCACTCGGTGACCCAGTGGGTTTGTGCTCTGGCAGGCTCCCAAGAGCAGGGGAAACATGATCATGTCGTGGTGAGGCTCTCATGACCCTGTTGACAGGAATGCCACAGAGAGGTGATTTCCATTTCACATTGATGGGAGCTTCATAAAACTATTTGTTTTTTTTTAAAGCTACTATTTTCAAGTGCAGATTAAAACTATTTATTTATTTTTATGTGTATGTGTGTATGTCTGAATGTATTCAAGAGGTCAGATGAGGTCACTGAATCCCTGGGCACTGGAGTTTATAGGCATTTGTGCACCACCATGTGGGTGCTGGGAACTGTACCAAGGTCTCCTGCAAGAACAGATGCACTTAACCGCTGAGCCATGTCTCCAGCTTCTGTAGAGCAATTGTTTTGGAAAGGGTGTAACAGGGTCGCGCGCCTTAGCACAACCGACTCCATGATGGAAATCCCACTCAGGATTAAGGGTCAGCGTGCAGCCAGCACCGCCTACACCACCACCACAACCAAAGGACTCAATCCGTCAAAATCCAGAGTCTAGGAAAGTTTCCAAATGCACTAGCCTTTTTTTCCATTAGCTTTTGTAGTTCTCCTGGCTAACTGTTCCTGTTAACTGAAGTATGTCAACCTAGAAGCTCACCCTGAGAAAGGCTCAGGCTACACTGGGATCCCAACATCTAGGGTGGCCGCTGGCCGGCTAATAAAGACTTCCTGTGGCAGGAACTCTGCCTGGGCTGTCCTCTCTTCTGCATCCCCACATCAAAGAGTGATGGTGTGCTCTCAATCACACAGTATACGGACATGAGTTAAACCCAGTGCATCTGAGTGGTTATCGCCAGCCTTAGATACAATCAAAGCCCAACAGATGAAGGACACTTGTCAACAATAAGAGCATAAAACCGATGTGGATTCTGATCAGTTTTAATGATCGGGAAAATCCGAATATTGAGTTCTATCAAGGAGGTAATAATTTGTGTGGTCCTGGGATCACAGCTATGTTGCTGAAAGACAGTGACTTGGCCATACGTGCTAAAATGCATCACAGATGAAGTTGATATCCATGAGACTGGCGGGCCAGGTTGCTCAAAGTCCAGCACCAGAGTTACAAGGTTGTGTTCTGCCATGCCTGGTCTTCAATGGGGGCTGGGGTTTTGAACTAAGGTCTTTATGCATCTGACTGAGCAACTGCTCCAGCACCATATAAATAATAACGCTAATGTTAGAAGATGACTTACAAATAAATGTAACAGAAGACACGGCAGAGGGCATTGTTAAATATGCGCTATTTCGTAGTTACGTTCACAGAGGCAGATGCAGCCTGCTGGCTGCCGGAGGAGTTCTTACTGGGTTAGGCATTGTCTTTTGGAGTAGTAGAAGTGTTCTGCAACCAGAGAGGGAGTGGGTGGGAAATATTATGCAACAGACACCACTGAGCGGGTATTTCATGTTATGAGGAATTTACTTCAATAAACTATTCATTCAAAGAATTTAAGGGAGACTCAAGAACCACTGGCTGGCCTGCCTGGCTGAAATGGCAATTTCCAGGTACAGTGAGAGACTCTGTCTCAGAAACTAAGGTGGAGAGCTACAGAGAAGACTCCAGATGTCAAGCTCTGGTTTCTTCACACACACACACACACACAAACACATATACACATACACACACAGGTAAGGGCACTTGCACATACACATGGGTGAGCAGGCATGCACCACATACACACACACACACCTCAGACCACACCCACACCTCATACCCACACACCCACACACACTTCCCCCTACACACACACACTACACACCTCATACTACATACATATATACCACCTCTATTCACACCACACACACACAGAGACAACACACCTTACACTACACATACACCTCACACCAAGCACAAACACTCATTCACACACACATGCATACAACACTCACATTCCATACCACACACATACACACCGCCCCCTATGTATACACCAACCCCCACACACATTAACACAACCACACACATTCATACAACCACATACCACACACACACATCCTATACCACACACACACAAACACTTTACACCATACACACACACACCACACACACACACATTCACACAACCACACATACACATTCACACAACTACACACACACACATTCACACAACCATACACACCACACACACACATTCACACCACACACATTCATACACACCACACACACACACATTCATACAACCACACACACACATTCACATAACCCCCACCCCCCCACACACACACCACACACAATGTAAAGAGTGAACAAAGCCTACAGAATGAGGAGACACTGTGTCTAAAGCGACATCAAACATAACAAAATCAAAGAGCTCAGTCTGAAAGGGGGCAGATGGTCAAACGGACAACGTGGATGTTAAATATGCACTCAGCACACCGACAGAACACTTCCAGCTCTGCCAAACAGGACAAGGATGTGGAATCAGGAGAAGTCTCACCTGCTGGGGGTGGTGTTGGGACAGGAATTAGCACACCACATTGGCAGGAAGCTATATGGCAGAACCTGGCAAGGGTGGAGACACAGGGCACCGACCAGTAGCGGCTTCTCCAGCCAGGGGCAGTGGGGAAGACACAAGCGGGGCCCACAGTGACAAACTTGTGACCGCCTCTTACACCACAGTCTAAGTGGAATGCCACATCACATACAGTCTCACAGGCTACAGGTACGTATGAATTCACTCAAAACCACCTCCACTCAGCAGCAGTGGGTGGCCGGCACTTCGGGGAACAGATCAAACCAGACATGGAGAAGAGAACTTGTCATTTGGCTCATATAGGCTGAGATTAAAGCAGAAAGAGTCTGACCCCAGAATCCATGAGCTTGTCACACACACACACACACACACACACACACATCAGGGATGGAAAATGCATGCCATATTTGTTATAGAAGGACTGGTAAACACACATCACATCAGCACCATGCGGTTTGCAGCCATGAGAGCGAAGGTACCACTGTTCTCATCAATGCCCATCCGACAAGGCATTGATGCATGATGCAGCTCAGGGGCCACCTAGACTCTAGGGAGCCAAGGATGGTCCTCCGCAGAACTCACTGAGGGAGGCAGATGGGCCTGTGTGATGTGTCAAGCTAAACGCGCATGGTTCACATTTCATATTACATTTATCCATTTATTTGTGCGGAGAGATGCACATGCTACAGCGCACATATGGAAGTCAGGGGACAAGTCCCAGGAGTCAGCTCTCCCCTCCCATCAGGTGGATTCCAGGGATCTGTCTCAGATCATCAGGTTTGGCAGCAAGTGTCTGAGAGCTGACCTGCTGAGCTGGCCTGCAGCCACACATAGGTTACAGCAACATAAAGGAAACTGCACAGCTGGGCGTGGTAGAGTGTGAGCACGTGGGAGGCAGAGGCAGGCCGACCTCTGAGGTTGAGGGCAGTCTGGTCTACACAGAGAGTTCCAGGACAGCCCGGGAACATGGAGAAGAAACTCTGCCTTGAAAAAGGAGGAAGAGGGAGAGGAAGAGGAGGGAGAGGAGGAGGAGAGGAAGAAGAAGAAAAGAAAAAGAAGAAGCCGGCAGTGGTGGCGCATGCCTGTAATCCTAGCACTTGGGAGGCAGAGGCAGGTGGATTTCTGAGTTCGAGGCCAGCCTGATCTACAGAGTGAGTTTCAGAACAGCCAGGACTGCACAGAGAAACCCTTTCTCAGAGAGAGAGAGAGAGAGAGAGAGAGAGAGAGAGAGAGAGAGAAGAGAAAGAAGGGGGAGGAGGGAGAAGATGAAGAAGAAGAAGAAGAAGAAGAAGAAGAAGATCTCTTGTTGAAGGAGGAGGGAGGAGGAGGGAAGAAAAGAAGAGGAAGAAGATGAAGAGGAAGAAGGAAAAAGAAATGGGCTGGGCGTGGTGGCGCACGCCTTTAATCCCAGCACTTGGGAGGCAGAGGCAGGCGGATTTCTGAGTTCGAGGCCAGCCTGGTCTACAAAGTGAGTTCCAGGACAGCCAGGGCTATACAGAGAAACCCTGTCTCGAAAAAACCAAAAAAAAAAAAAAAAAAAAAAAAAAAAAGAAATGGAAGGAAGGGCCGACAGAAAAACCACCAACCCCACCGAGGAATTCCAGCAGCAAAGCTGTCAGTGTGCTCACTTGGCAGCCTGAGCTCAGCAGCAGAACAGGGTATGAGGAGGCAGGACTGTAGGGTTCACTCCATGGCTTCAGTATCAGAGACCCCCAGAACCACATTCAAGATCATTCCACTGAGTCTATGCTGGGCACGGTGGCCCACACATAAAATCCTAATCCTCAGAAGACTGGGACTGGAGGATTAAGGGGTTTGAGTCCAGCCTGGGCTATATAACGAGACCCTGAAGAAAGAAGGAAGGAAGGAAGGAAGGAAGGAAGGAAGGAAGGAAGGAAGAAAAGAAAAGAAAAGAAAAGAAAAGAAAAGAAAAGAAAAGAAAAGAAAAGAAAAGAAAAGAAAAGAAAAGAAAAGAAAAGAAAAAGAGAGAGGGGGAGGGAGGGAAGAAGAAAGAAGGAAAGAAAGAAAGAAAGAAAGAAAGAAAGAAAGAAAGAAAGGAAGGGATAGAGAAAGAGGAAGGAAGAAGGAAAAGAGAGAAAGAAAGAAAGAAAGAAAGAAAGAAAGGAAGGAAGGAAGGAAGGAAGGAAGGAAGAAAGAAAGAAAGAAAGAAAGAAAGAAAGAAAGAAAGAAAGAGAGGAGTGGACAGGGTGGGGGTAGAGATAAGAAGTGTGAGGGGAGAGACTCAGGAGAGAGAGGGAGGGAGGGAGGACATCTACTCTTGGACACAGAGTTCATCTTCTGATAACTGACCTCAGAGGCGGCTTATAAAAAAGATGAAACTTTACTGGAAACCCTATCATTATATAATAATGTAAGTCGTGTTCTTATTAACCCGACTCTCAGGGTTAGCGGTGGAACACTGGTAAGTTCTGTCTGACAGGTCGGGAGGCCCTGCTCACCCAGCTTTACCCTGAGGGGCTGTCGCTAGAGCTCGCTAACACACCATTTTTGGTTTTGAGAAATGAGTTGAGATCGGATGCCTGTGTACGAATGTGCATGAGAGTCCTTCGGAGGCTAAAGGAAAGCAGCAGCATCCCTTGCAGCCGGAGTCAAAGGCTGGTGCTGGGAACTGAACTCAGGTCCTCTGCAAGAGCAGCAAGTGCTCTTAGCCACTGAGGCCTTACTCCAACACCAGTTATGGACATTTTAAGTGTAAGAACATAGTCTTGGCTGTGTCTGATGATAAGTTTTGTTACCTTAGGACATGGGAGGAGAAGGGAGGAGGAGCCATGAGTCCAAGGCCAGCCATGGGCTACATGCTGAGATGCTGTTTCAAAAATAAACAGAAGAGAAAAGTGATATATTCTAAAGCATGGAAAGGCGGCTTTGGTGTCCTTTATAGATGTGAGGCATGTCCTTAGTCTGGTAACCTGAACCTTGGTGTGAGTGTGGACGAGATGGGTCCTTTCTCTCACCAACCAAACCACACATGGTAGACAAAGCTATTATCATCATTTGTGGCCCTGGCTCAAACTCAGTGCTCGGTGCAGGTGACACAAGTACTTTGTCACTGATCACAGGGCCAGCGTAAACCAGAACATGTGCGCACAATGTACGCACACAGGCAGACTCAAGCAATCATGTGTGCATGGGTCTCCCTCTGTTGTTCTCCCCTTCATTATTTTCCAAAGATTTATTTTTTATTTGATGTGCACAAATGTGGCCTATATGTGTATACATGCACCCTGTGGGATCCTCTCGAGTTAGTGGCAGTGGTGAGCCACCATGTATGGTCTGGGAACTGAACCCAGGTCCCCTGCAAGAGCAACCAGTGCTCTTAAAAGCTGGCTGTCTCCTCAGCGATCCTACCAAATACTTTGAGGCAGTCTCTCTTGGTGAACCTGGAGCTTACCAATTGGCTAGCCTCCTAGCCAGCCCTTGGTATTCACTACCGCTTGGTCTCAACCATGCTATGTAGCCCAGGCTGGCCTTGAAGTCACAATCCTCCTGCCTCAGGCTCCTGAGTTGCTGGGATGACAGATGTATAGCCAGGTTTGACAAATGGCTTTTCTTACTATCTAACATTGGTTGGAGGTTTCTACTCTATGGAGCTGGCCTGCTTTCTTTTCTTAAGAGCTGGAGAGAGAGAGAGAGAGAGAGAGAGAGACAGAGAGAGACAGAGAGAGACAGAGAGAGACAGAGAGATACAGAGACACAGAGAGATACAGAGAGACAGACAATGAAAGGGAGACAGAGACAGACAGGGGAAGGGAAATGAGAGACAGAGACAGACACAAGTACAGATGGGAGGGAAGGGAAAATGTGTGTGAGAGAGAAACAGACAGACAGACAGAGACGGAGAGAAGAGAGAGAGAGAGATTAGGTACAGCATATGAAAAACACAAACTGTAACAAATTGTAACCATCTTGGGTGGCTATGGAGGGAGCCAGTGGACAGGGCACTGACAGGCTTGCTGGCGTGCTAGGAAACCCTGTCTAGACCCAGATCGTCAGACATGGCTATGGTTTATAACCACCCAGTAGGGCCCACGTTTATTTTACATACTTTCCAGTACACAGGTGACATCCCATGATAAAAGGACTCTAAAAGCTGCCCTGTTAAAGTTCTAACGCTGAGAGGGAGGCAGGTAAGATTCTGGTCTCTGTGGAGGGCTCCGCTGCCGTTTTCCCATTCTCTGTGTATAATAGTACCAGCAAGCTGCGAAGGTGGAGGTGGGCAGGCTCGTTTCCTCTGGAAAGTTAGACCTGGGGGGGCAAGCAAGCACATCAGCTTGCTCCAGCCTTCTGAAAGGTTTTGGTTTCAATTTGCCACAAAGTCCCAAAACTGCTTCCTCTTTAAAGCTTTCCGGCTCCATGTTTGCAACCAAGACCCATTATAAATCTGGCAATGGCTCTAATGCCCTGATAAGACAGTTGTTCTTTATATACTATCTAAGTATAATTTCCTTCCTGTCTGAAGGTGGAAAGCAAGATGGAAGATGTTTGAGGTTTGCGAATTGAGGTTTCTAGGAAGAAGAATGCAGCTCGTATGAACTTTTTTTTTTTTTTTTTAACAGACTTAAGTTCCAGTTCACACATCCTCAGCGAGTGCTGAACCCAGGTGTATGTGACATGAATGGTGGCCCGGGCCTCAGGAAGATGATGTCCCCACTCCAGGACCTCGCTCACATTATTAGTGAAGTTGAGAGAGAAAGACATACACACACAAAGAGGAAGAGGGGAGAGAGAGGCAGGCTAGACCCTGTACACACTGGCTGTCAAATCAGCAACGGACAGCACCAAAACTCTGCACCAATTCAGGAAACTCCAGAAACGTCCATTTCTTCCACATTCGGTCCCAAGCACCAAGGGTCTGTCCTAGAAGACACCAGATAGCCAGAAAGGAAGGAACTGGGAGAAGACAGACCGAATGTAATGAACTGAGAGCCTGGCCCCCAACCCTGGGGTCTCAGGCTTGAGGCTGAGAAGCCGTCCTCCTCCAGAATGGACAGAGGTCGGGGAGCCGCTTCTCTTTCCCAAACCCAAAGTGGGGGGAGCATAAGTGAGAAAATCGCCCGAGTTCAAACATTCCTTTACAACCCCAACTTTAAATACTAAATGTGTTTCATGGCTGCCATCTTGAAAAACATTAGTTAGCCAAAGACGTCCTTTGATTCCCATCTCGGATGGAAACACTGGCGGGATAATCCATTGAAACGGTTCCCGGCACAAAGGCCTTTCTGCGACAATCATGACAATCTCGGTGCTTGTGAAGGACAACATTTTTGTGAGCAAAATAAAACATTTTAATGCGCTACAATCCATTACACATATAGCCCTCCATTTCCTTTCAGTAATGATTCATTAGAAAACATTTAACGTCACTGTTGATTTCACACTGGGCAGTCTGGGCACAAAGGACGAGAGATGGCCCATTTAGAAGGGGCTGGAGCCTTCTTTTCTAATCTGAGAGACTCCAAGGAGGTGGGGCCCCCGCAGGACACAACAGGCCGGCTAAATTGTGCGGTTAACGGTCAAAGCACCCCCGCCTACTCTGACACTCATTTCAAGATGACAGTGAACAATAGAGTTTTGTCCAGGCAGCCCTTTCTTGCCTGCCGTCTACATCGGAGCACACATGGGACCCGCCCCACACTTCACCCACCTGCCTCCCCCCTCCCGCCTCGTCCACTCCCTCCTCTGCCTCTTTGCCAGCTCCCCCTTTAACACAAAGAGACAGGTGAAGAATATGAGAAAAAAGGAGACTATTCAGCACGTCAGCTTCCATAACACAATTGCCTGTCAGGTTCCCTACGAGTGCTCAAATGTCTGGGTTGAGGCCAGACACCCCGCTCTGAGCTAGGTTAGTTAGCGGGCAAGACAGCTCCAAGGCCACTTCTTACAGTCCCTGTAGAATGCCACCTCCCGGGTACGGAGGCTGCAAACCATCTTTAGTAACGACGGTGGCCTAAATTTGCTATCACGGCAAGAGATGTCAACCCACTGGGCTATATGCATATTCCTTTTGCTCCCGAAATTCCAAACATTTGCAGAAAGAAAGAAAGAAAGAAAGAAAGAAAGAAAGAAAGAAAGAAAGAAATTGTATCCAAAGCCAGAAGCCTGCCTGTCAGAGAGATTGGAATAAATTTCGAGCCTTTAAAACACACACACACACACACACACACACACACACACACACACACACACACACACACACAATATCTCAAGACCATCATGATCTTTGCCGAGTCTGACGATCTGAGTTCAATCCCCAGGACCCACGTGTTAGGAGGAGAGAAGTGGCTCCTGCTAGTTGTCCTCTGACCTGCATGCACATGCACACTCGCGAGCCCGCGCGCGCACACACACACACACACACACACGCACTAAACAAATATAATAAGCATTTTAATAAGCAAACCCAGCCTGTGGTCAGCCAGTGGCAAGTGAGGCTACGCTAGCTAACGTGGCACATGCTGAGAAAAATCAAAATTCCTAATGAAGCTGTTGGCACGGAGCCAGGCCAGTGAGCTTCTAGACAGAACGCATGCAGCGTGCTCTGAGACAGGCATGCTCTGGACGGGGTCAGCCAACTGGCCCGGAAGCCTGATCCAGACCCTGCCCATTCTAAAGGCCAAAACCACTCTCACCTTTTAAACGACTGGAGAAGACTGAAAAAGTAATTGGTGATACAAGAAAAGCCTGTGAACTTCCTGTTTCAGCATCCGTGTGTTTTCAGCAGAGCGCAGCCAGCTTTGTATCTGACTCTGTGTGTGTATGCATGTCTGTGTGTGTGTGTGACAGGGAGATATGTCATATGTACGTGTCTTTCTCTGTGTGTGCAGATATGGTGTACACATGTATCTATGTGTTTGTGTGTGTGTGATATGTCCAATGTGTATGTATCTCTGTATATATAGTGTGTGTACGTGCATGTGTCTGTGTGTTTGTGTGTGGTGTCATGTGTATGTGTCTGTCTCTGTGTGTATTACATATGGAATGTGCGTTTCTATCTCTATATGTGCTGTGTGTGTCTCTGTGTGTATAGTATGTGCGTATGTCTGTATGTTTGTGTGTGATACCGTATGTA
The DNA here is from genome assembly GCF_978045245.1 of Mus caroli. Taxonomy (NCBI): domain Eukaryota; kingdom Metazoa; phylum Chordata; class Mammalia; order Rodentia; family Muridae; genus Mus; species Mus caroli. Next base: position 118,458,997 of record NW_028227259.1, on the reverse strand, counting down.
TATTTCTGTCTCTGTGTGTATATTGTATATATGTGCATGTGTCTGTGTTTTTGTGTGTGATGTCATATGTGTGTGTCTGTCTCTGTGTGTGAACAAGTGCTGTATGCATCTCTGTGTGGTGTGTTTGTGTGTTTCTCTGTGTTGCATGTGTTTGTGCAAGTGTCTAGTGTTTGTATGATATGCCATGTGCATGTGTCTATCTGTGTGTGTACATATGGTGTGTATGTTTCTGTGTCTGTGTGTGTGGTGTGTGTCTGTCTCTGTGTGTGTACACACAGTGTGCAAATGTCTGTGTGTTTCCGTCTCTGTGTTGTGTGTGTTGCATGTGGTGTGTGTGTGTGTGTGTAATTGTGTCCCTGTCTCTGTGTCTGTGTGTGGTGTGTTTGTATGTGATTCTGTGCATGGGGTATGTGTTTGAGCTGCTGTCACATTGAAGAGCCGTAAGACAGGGGCAGACTCAGCCTGGCTCCCATGGCTTACGCCAGGCTCTCTCTGGGCCCTTGTAGTCAAAGTGTGTGGAGAAGGCTTCCTGCCAGCTTAGCCTGGTTCCCTTAGGACCCCAGTGCCTGACTCTATGGTTCTTAAAGTTGCAGGCACCAACAGAACGGAGATTACAGACACAACCCTGTGCAAACACTTTGTGGCCCTTGACTTGGAGTTGTGAAGTTAAATCTCAGCCAGCCTTGGTGGAGCCTGAGAGTTCCTAGAGCCAAGAAAGGAGGAGGTGGAGTTCAAGGCCAGCCTGGGTCCATCACGAATACAGATAGTCTCTGTCAGGAAGCCTCCAGGGACGGTGCTCTCCCCAGTTCTGAGTGCTAAGGCAGCTAAACCGAAACCAAAGGTCTGTTCAAGGAGGACGAGGACGGATCCCAGGCAGGCAGGCAGGCAGGCAGGCAGGCAGCCCCGCAGCTGAAATGAAGGATTATCTTTTGATCTAACGACCAGCAGACAGTTAGCGTTTTACTATCCAGCTGAGGCCTCTTAATCACCAATGGGCGTAATTACGAATATCAGCAAACTGAACGAGGCCTCCAAATTACCTCGAGGATTAGAGCGGCTGCTGGTAAAACAGCAGCAGCTCGGGAGCCTTAATTGGCCCCTGGGAGTTACAGGTGGCGGGGGAATGGTTACAAGTGTTGCTTGTTACTAGTCTCTGTGTAAGTACTGGGCAGAAGGCGGGGAAGAAGGCTCGTTTGCTTTTCCACTAAAGCACGCTAAGTGAGAAGGACTTCCTGGGGTTGGAGACATGGCTCAGGGGTGGAGAGCCTCTGTTCCCACAGAGGATTTGCATCCGGTTCTCAGCACCCATATTCTGTTTAAGTCCAGCTCCAGGGGACTCCACGCCCCCTGCTGGACTCTGTGGGCACCTGCAAATCATTTTAAAATAAGAAAAAAAATTAAAGATTAAAAAAAAAAAAGGCTGTGGAGGTTGACAGTCATTTCTAGCCACACACTTGGCCTTCCCTGAGATCACAGAAGTCCTCGTTGGCCTCATAGTTTGCATGCGAACTTGTGAACAAGAGCGGCTTTCAGGAGTGTCTTCTTGGTATCCTCAACTTCTCTCTCCCAGAACAGAAGCTTCTCCTGGGAGCCCACGGCAGAAACTGGCAGTGGGGCACGTGTGGACCAGCACCGTGGACTCCACTTCCGCCCCCTTCTTTTATCTCAGTCTTTCAACCTCTTTGGATTGAAAGGAAAATTACTAGACTGCACATCTTATAAAAAATGGTGCCTGTGAATATATGTGCAGACACACATGTATGTAAAGGTGCATGTGTAATATGGGGTCTGGAGGCCAATGGCTGAGTATCCTACTCAGTCTACAACCGCATCACCACCACCACCATCACCACCACCACCATCACCACCATCACCACCACCCACACACAGACACACGACACACACAAGACAGGGACAGGGAAGAGCTCTCCAAAGGCAGTCCCATCATTTGCAGCAACACGGATGGAATCCGGAACATCGTGTTAAGTGAGATAAGCCAGACCCAGAGAGACAAGATCATGTGTCCTCTCTTACAGGTGGAAGCTGAGCTTGGATGTCAGAGACTTAGAAGAGGTTACTAATGTCAGAGAAAAGCACGAAGCGAGGAGGGAGCAAGGAAGAGGACGTTCAGCACATGTAACTGGGTGAGTGGCAGACAGTGCCCAAGTGGGGACTGCAAACTAGCTGCTGTAGAGGATCTGGAATATTCTGACACCAATTATAACTGACGTGGGGATCTGCCAGCGACTGCGCAGAGAGAGCAGCACAGAGTCCCCAAACACGTGTACTACCCACCAATTAAAAATACATATAGCCACTGGGCAGTGGTGGCACAAGACTTTAATCCCAGCACTCAGGAGGCAGAGGCAGGCAGATTTCTGAGTTCAAGGCTAGCCTGGGGTATAGAGTGAGTTACAGGACAGCCAGGGCTACACAGAGAAACCCTCTCTCGAAAAACCACCACCACCACCACCAACAACAACAACAAAAACCAACCATATAGTCATAAAAGCACACACATATACATGCACACACCCACACCCACACAGACATATGTGTATGGATACCACAGCGCTGGGGGACTTTGTGTATGAGTTTGTTTGTATGGGTGAGCACATATAACACATGTAGGAGCACACGTGAGCACACGTGCCCATAAGGCCAACATGACGTATCCTTCTGTCACTCTGTTTTCCCCCTCCTCCCCCTGTAGAGACAAAATTTCTCATCAAACCTGGAACTCACTGACTGGCTGGGTAAGTCAGTGCCCTGCCAGCCCCTGTGCCCTAGGAATCCTCTGCCTGTCATTGCTCAGCCCCAGGGCTAGTGACTCACACACCCACTTTTGTCAGCCTTGAGGATCTGATCTCAAGTCCTCATGGTTGAACGGCAAGCGCTTTTATCCGCATAGCAGTGGCTCCAGCCCACCGTCTCAAGTAAGTCTTTAAAAGGGACAAGACCATTCCTTTAGATCCTCTTGCCTTACTCCTCCTGCTTGGGTGTGGTAGGATAGTGGTTTATGTCCTTTGTATTGCTTTGAAAAGCTGGGGAGATGGCTCAGCGGTTAAGAGCACTCACTGGCTGCTCCTCCAGAGGTCCTGAGTTCAATTCCCAGCAACCACGTAAAGGGATCTGATGCCTTCTTCTGGCTTGTAGATGCATGGATACCATGACATTGTCTGGGTCCATGGTGACCTCTGGTTATATTACAAATCTTAAGGACTCTACCTATAGCCCCCAGTGTTACCACTTAAGGACTTTTTAATGTGTTTATGTGCGTGTGCACGTGTGTCTATGTGGAAGCCCTATGGTATCAGCCATCTCCTTTGTGACGAGGTCTCTCAACAATCAGGCTAGCCAGTGAGCCCCAAGGCCCTTCCTGCTCCCACCCATGTCTGTATGACCTGGGGTTGCAGATGTGCACCCTTGCTCCCAGCTTCTGTGTGGGCACTAGGAATCTGAACTCCGATCTTCACACTTGGACACTTTACTGACTGAGCCATCTCCCTGTCCCCAAAGCAGAATGATAGAGTGATTTGTGGTATCTAAAGCAGCTATGGTAAAGATTTACCTTAACTCTCTATTGTAACTTGGAAAGCAAGGTGGCTGCATGCATTGTGTCCTTTAAGGGTCGTGTACTGGAGCTTTGGTGGTGATACATTCGAGAGGAGGAGCCCAGTGCTCCCTGGGTCACTGAGAGCGCTGCCCTCAGAATGGGTTGAGGGGTTTCTATGGGAGCCTTTATCAGTTTAGGGGGAAGAGGTTTGCCTGGGACAGGGGTGGATGGGTGTCTCTTCTCTAGCAAAGTGATCTCTCTCTAAGCCCCCTGCCCTTGAATTTCTCAAGGCATGAGCCAAGAACCTGTTTTGGTTTTTTTGTTTTAAATAGAGTTATCTAGCCTCTAGTATTCCATTATAGTAGTTAAAAAATACAATACCTTCAGGTTGGAAATTTGAATAATTCTAATTGCTAGGAACACAAGCAATTTTTTTTTTTCCGAGGCTGTAGCCCTGGCTGTCCTGGAACTCACTCTGAGGACCAGGCTGGCCTGGAACTCAGAAATCCGCCTGCCTCTGCCTGCCAAGTGCTGGGATTAAAGGCATGCACCACCACTGCCTGGCTTGACCATGATCATTGTGGTAACGGTTTTGTTTTAAAACCTGGAGCAAAGCAGCCGATACTTTCTGAGCCATGCTTACAAGGCCTCATGGGAGTTTCCTGGTCCCTAGAAATGTACAGTCTCTCTGTGTGTATTCAAATACACAGAGGCTAGAGGTAGGCTCCTCAAGCCAACCTTTGCCTGAACCTGGCTCTCCTAGCAGGACTGTGAGCCACTGGCATCTTGTATCCACCACCCCCTCCCCTTTAATCAGAGGCTAATCAAAGCATGCTTCATTAGGGAGTCATTTTGTGTCCTCAGTTCCCATGGTGAGATGATGCTTGGGGTGGGGAGGTGGGGGGTGGGGCTGGCTTTCTTTCCAACTTTCCACATAAAATGTTTATTTGAAATATCCCACTTAGAGGACTTTCACACCAGCCGTGTGAAAATGCACCCGCCTGCTAACACAGTTCTGCTTCCATAGCCAGCCACCAGGACAGAGCTACAGACAGAGGTACAGTCTTCGAACAAAGCCAGGCAGTGTGCGCTCAGGCCTTGGCGACGAGAGACACTTAAAGATCCAAAGGGTGGGAGGGCTGGGCCCATCTCTGCTTCAGGTACGAGCTGCTCCAGTATCTTCTTTATAAAGAATGCTGGACACCATTGCATACACTAGCAAGATTTTGCTGAAAGGACCCAGATATAGCTGTCTCTTGTGAGACTATGCCGGGGCCTAGCAAACACAGAAGTGGATGCTCACAGTCAGCTATTGGATGGATCACAGGGCTCCCAATGGAGAAGCTAGAGAAAGTACCCAAGGAGTTAAAGGGATCTGCAACCCTATAGGGGGAACAACATGATGAACTAACCAGTACCCCGGAGCTCTTGTCTCTAGCTGCATATGTATCGAAAGATGGCCTAGTAGGCCATCACTGGAAAGAGAGGCCCATTGGACTTGCAAACTTTATATGCCCCAATACAGGGGAATGCCAGGGCCAAAATAATGGGAATGGGTGGGTAGGGAAGTGGGGGGGTATGGGGGACTTTTGGGATAGCATTGGAAATGTAATTGAGGAAAATACGTAATAAAAAATATTAAAAATTAAAAAAAACAAAAACAAAACAAAAAAACTCTTCTTATGTGACCTGAAACACTATATATATATATATATATATATATATAAACACATGAACCACAAATTAATATAATGTTTCTAAGAAGTTAACAGTGGTATCTTTGTTATTTTTTATTCATATTTTCTCAACTAAATTATTGAATGCACTATCTATTTGTAAATTACTAAAATGGTCTACTTCTATAATAAACTTACCCAGAGATCAAAAAAAAAAAAAAAAAAAAGAATGCTGGGCTGGCGAGATGGCTCAGTGGGTCAAAGGAGCTTGCCTCAAAGCCCCTAACCCTCCCTGCAAACACTCCTCTGGCTTCCCTACGGAGCAGACACACACAGGAGCGGTGCTCACCACGATAAATCCAGAAAATTTAATGTTTGAAAACTAATTTTACTTTGAGGACTTGGTCTAATAAAACAATCTCCTGATTCGTTGCTCGAAGCGTCGCGACTCTGTTTCCTAGTAACCGCTCCTTTCTTGGGTTCTAGTAAGATCAAATGGGCTTTAGAAATAGCTCATCATCTAAACCTTAGAGATGTGCTGACTTTCCATCCACAGCTATTTGTAGCAAGGGTGATGGGCGCCCCCCCGACCCCCGAACTCAGTAATTACGTCTGGTTGGTGATACTTGAATGACCTGCTTTTTGGGTTGACCTTGTACAATCCTGTAATGCTAAACTATTAGGATGTGGCCGGCTAAGATAGCTCAGGGAGTAGAGGTGCTTGCTAACGAACCCAACCGCCTGTGTTAGATTCCTGGGAGATCTGTACTAGAAGAGCCAACTCCTAGAAAGTGTTTTCTGCCTCCTGCACATTTGCCGTGGCCTGCACACGAGCAAGCACTCACACACACACACTCACACAACTCACACTCATATTCACACACTCACACAACTCTCACACACACACAACTCACACACACACTCTCACACACACACACTCACACAACTCACTCTCTCTCTCTCTCTCTCACACACACACACACACACACACACGTAATGTCATAGAATGTTAAACATATGTACGATCAATTAAGTTAGACACACCAAAACCAGTTGCAAAATGAAATGTGAAGTCTCCACTACCACTTGTAAAGCTCATCTGACCCTGTTATTTCCTGAGCCCAACTTGTTACCCCTGACTTCACTGCCTTCGAGAGAATCCCTTACCGGACGAGGGACCCAAGAGGCTTAAAGGAGCTAAATCAGTTCCCAAATACTCCGGACAGAAATCTCTCTTCTTCACTGTAGGCCAGTCCCAAGAATCCACAGATGCAATCATGTATCACCCACAGATGCAACCATGTGTCACGGAGCAGGCACTATGCAGATGGTCTTAACCTCACTCAGGAATTAAGGCATAATTAGGGTGACGTACCAGCAGGGCCAGAGTATAGGGCCTTTTCTGTTTTTTTTTTTTTAACACCTTTTTCTGAGTCTATAATTATTTTCAGTAAAATGTTAGACTGTTGCCTTTGGTTTGCCATATTTTAAAGTTACATAAAATATCCTCTAGTCACAGCAAGCCATGTGCTGGGAGCACCATGGCCCACCAGACGTGGATGCTTGCAAGCCCTGGGTCTCCTGCTCAGTGGATGACACAACTTCCCAACTTGTTACCAAATCCACAGTTCCGACTATTTACCATAAAAAAAAAATGAGATTTAAATGAGCCACCCCTAAACACCACCCACCACAGGCCGTAGAACAAGCTCTTGGTAGCTCCACGCCACTACACACTACTTTCCCCTCTGCTTTGTCTGTCAGCCATGGTCTCATTAACACACATGGCGGTGAACGAGAGACCTTGCTTTAAACAAAGTTGAAGACTAGACCAACAGAGAGGTTGTGCTGTGACCACCACACGGGCACTGACTGGCTCATGCACACACATCATACCATGTACATACCACCCTGCCCCAAACCAAAGATGGCTTTTAAAAATGGTGCTTTTATGAGTTTTAGACAACAGATGCTATATCTATGAAGGTTAGCCAGACAGAAGGGTTTTGGGACCATGGTGGTAATACTAGGGATGAGAGATGCGTGATGTGGACGTTTGCAGGGGCCAGGATTGCTCATTTGGGTTCCCACTGCAGCTCTAAGTCCTGGTTTCTGGTGACCAAGGTTCATTTACAGCCTTGTTATGGGAGGGGCGTGAGTGATGGGGGTGGGGGAGGAGGTGGCTTCTCCTAAAGGAATCTACAGGGATTACTGCACTAGGGAAGGGGAGTGGGGACAGTCACCTCCTCCCTCCTGAAGCTGCAGGTCTTCAAGTGGTTTCAGTGGCAAACTTGACTCTTGCAAAGGGAACCTGGGAATTCACAAAGGAGGAGAGTTTTGGCTTAAAACAGTGCAAGTAAGGGAGCCAGATCTGTGTGCTTGCTCAGAGACATGTTTCAGGCTGCAGAGATGGCTCAGTGGGTACAGTGTTCGCTGTGCAAGCTTGAGGGTGAGCCCAGAACTCAAGAAAGGAGAGGGAGAAAGCATAAGTTCTTGGGGGGCGGGGCTGGAGGGGGGCGGAGACAGAACAAACACTCACCAGCCAACTGGTGTAGTGCACACAAAAGGAAATAACAAAAGGGGCCCTGTCACAGACACACACACACAACACACACACACACACTATACACACACTCATACACATACATACATACACACACTCATACTACTCTCTCATACACATACTCATACACACTCATACTCTCACATACACACATTCACACACACAATGACTCTGTTTTACACATACACTCTCATCTTCACACTCACCCACATTTACACATGCTCTCACACACACATTCACACACTCTCCACAATACTCACATTCTCTCACATACACATTCACACACACACACACACACACACACATGCTCACACACACCTTCACACTTCACACTCTCTCATACACACATTCACACATCATCACATGCATATACACACTTTCTCACACTCTTACACATACATACACTCTCACACATATACTCTCTTATACATACACTCTCTCCCTCTCTCACACACACATTCACACTTATTCTCATATGCACACACACACTCTCACACACACTCTCATACACACACACTCTCTCACACATGCACACACACTTACTCTCATACACACTCTCTTATACACACAGCCGCCACAACATTAAAAGCGACCCATGACCTTCTTTGAGGACATGCCTACCCCTCTCCCCTCTACCAAGCAATCAGGCTATGCCCACCCTCTGAAGCCACTTCCTGCACTCATCACCCTGAGCCAGTTTGCAGCCATGGCACAGAAAGCCATCCCCATACACATACCTGGACGGCCTCAGGCCAAAGCCTGTTGTGAGTGCTGGTTGCCAAGGCAACGGTATTTGGTGCTATAGAAATGGATAATTAGCTGAATGGATCCATGACAGGCTCTGGCTAGAGTTCCTGGTGTGGGAGGCTCCTGTGTGTGGTTACTGAGCTCTGACTACATATCCCAGGTTTTCTGTGACCCTCTTTGGTTATCCAGTAAGAGACAATCCATCAATAAATCATGTTCCCTAAACAGACATGCTGAGATCATTCTTCAGGAGCGGGGGGTGGGGGGGTGGGGGGAACGAACAGAAAACAAAAAACCAAACCAAACCAAAAAACACCCTTGTAAGTACATAGGCAGCAGGCTACATTGAAGCTGTCTCTGTCATTGGTTTCTTTAGGTTCTTCCCAATGCCGACCCAGGCAGTCTGGATAAAGAAACTTACAGACACTACACGTCTAGGCACCAATCATAACGGCTTTTTCCAACACTGGGTCTCTGTCAGCGACCACTGTATCCAGGCTGACACAATCACCACCAGTTACCTGCGTGGCTCCCTAAAAGGATAAGTAAGAAAACACTTCCATCCCTCTGCCACGCCAGCCACTCCTAAAGTCCTCAGAAACCACCCTTGTCCCATAGTCCCAGCCCTGGACGGTAGGCTAGTGACCACTCTGTCATCCCAGATGTATCCGGTTTGAAACAAACGAGAAACTCCACCCGCTTCCCGCTCTTTGGTTCTAAAGGACAGCTCATCCCTTGGATGATGAAGAGTCGTCATCTACTTGATCACCTGAAACAAAAATTTTCACTCAACAAGTACAGAATTTCAGGTGCGAACCCAGTCCTTTCTTGCCTTGGAAGCCTGGGGATGGGAGGAACTGTCGCTTAGACTTGGTGGAAGAGAGGTTTCCACCCTCCGGCCCCATTACCTTGGATCCCATGGTGTTTGTAGGGAGAGCGGAGGAGAGCGGTTGTAACCAGTATTCTGCTGGACCCGGGCAGCGCAGTGCCTGGCGATCCTGCAACGCGCGACACTCCGCATCAAGGTCCGTGGAGATTCTAGATGGCCAAAGTATAGAGCGGTGAATAATTCATACTGGGAGGCGGGGCCTGCGCCTGTGGCTGCCCACCTGAGGACACAGGGCCCTTCGAGGTTACAAGTGGAAATCGGACCCCATTGGATCACGTTACTCCACCGCTGACCTCTGATTGGTCCCTCTGGGCAGATGCCGGCTGACAAGGTAGGGCCTCTGAGCTGTGCTGGCACCTGCTCCGGTTCCACAGACACCTGCGGGGACTCTGTCCACACCCTCACACTGAAGCTGCAGTAAGTTAAGGTGAGAGTGCCTGTGTTGGAGACGACCTTCATGGCTCCCAGGTCCACCTTTACCATCCATCAGACACAAGGCAGGCTTTCTCTTATGACTGAACGGCTGCCCCCATCTTCTCAGAAGCGAGAAGGTAATGGTGCTGATGACCCCCTTTTCCTGCGCCCCCCAAGCACTCCAGACACATGTCTGTGGGGCACGATTCTACCTTCCTCTAGTTGTGCTTGGCTCAGTCTCAGCGCTTGGCTCTCCTTTGAGAGACAAGGTGGAATGAACCAATGGGAAACACGGTTATACATTTCCTTAGAAACATCCAGGGGAAAAAAATCGTTCCTCCCCTTGGTTAGTGGTACAATGGGCATGCAAGCCCTCTCAGTCACCAGTGTCACCAGCCTGGGCCAGTCTGCTCCTCTGTTGCTATGGTAAATACTACGGCTGGAAGCAACTTGTGGGAGGGAAGGGTTTATTTCAGTTTATATGTTACAGATTACAGTCCATCATTAACTGAAGCCAGGGAAAGAGCCTCCCAGTCGGGACCCTGGAAGCAAGAACTGAAGCAGAGATCACAGAGGAGTCCCCGTTTGCTGGCTCCCGCAGCTGCCTTTCTTATACAGCCTAGGGATGCTGCCGCCCACAGTGGGTTGGGCCCTCTTAAATCAATTAGTAATCAAAAAACGAGGATTACAGACGTGTCCACAGGCTCCTCTGATAGCGGCCAGTTCCTCCATGGGCAGACGAGCCCTCTTCCCAGGTGTGTCTCAGTTTTGGTGTCACATTGACAAAGAGAAGTCTGGCACAGTCAAGGAACGACGGCTTCATAGAGAGAGTAGAACTGAACAAAACCGCTTGGAAATAGAGTCGGGGACCGGAGGCCACTGTGAAGCCACTAGATGGAATTGTGCCTCTGTGACTTTTTCAGTTTTATAAGCCATACTACAGCTGCAAACCTCTGATAACCTGGTCAACAGTCAATTCCGGATAGACTACCATCTCCTCACAGGTGTAACTTGGCCATTTGCAAGTTACAGGCAAAGAGCCCCGATTCTGAGATGGTATAGAACAAAGCCATCCTTGACATCATCTGTGGCCTCCAATCAACTCCCTCCCCTTTCACCTCCCTGCCTTGTTTGTACCTATCTGTGGTGTGAGCCAGTATGCACCCAACCTCAGGTATAAGAACTTCTTATTTACAACTAAGTAACCACGGTCTGGGGGTCTCTACAGAGCACGACTCCCAAGGGCAGGCTGGAGATGTGACTCTGGCAAGCGCTTGCCCTGCAAGCAGTTTTACAGAAGTTGGGCGTGGTGGAGCTTGCTTGTTGGTTCAGTACGGGAGAAACAGAGGCAGATAGTTTCCCGGGCTTGTCTGCCACTCAGTCTATAGGGAAGAGAGACCCAGCCTCGAAACACAAGGTAGCAGGCATCTGAAGAATGTTAACAACATCCCCTGGTCTCTGCACATGCATGCTCCTGCACACATGCAAAAACAAAAACCCAAAGAGAAGACAGAACCACTCACTTTGTAGGTGTATGGTTCTTCTTTTAAAATTTTTTTGTTTGTACTGTGGGGCCTCAGCTCGGTGGCAGAATGCTTGCCAGTTGCCAGACGGGTCAGTTCCAAGGCTCCACGCTCAGGTGTGTATACACACAGATTTCTGCAGATACCCAGACACAGAGTATCCAGGAGAGCCCGGGAGAGCTCTGTATGCCTGAAGCAGCCCCCAGTCTTCAGCTCTGGTTTCTGAGCAGCAAGTCAGCAAGTGCCGCTGGGAACTTTAGGGGCCTGACTTCTCCTTGCTTAGGACAAACGAGGCGCTCAGAAAGATCTCATTCGGGCATCTCTTCAGCGAAGTCCATCCATTCAACCAATCGGCGCTCGTGCTTGTGCTTGCGCAGCGGGGATTTCAAAGATGGCGTTTTTTTAAAAAAAGGATGGATGATTTTTTAAAAAACCCTCATCTCTCAGGAGGAGAGCTTGGGTGAATGGCTCCCGAGACTCAGAAAGGGGTGGGGAAGGGGATGGAGACAGAAGCCTCAGGGTGGGTTAGACCAGAGAGGTAGCTTTTGGGTTCCCATAACACCTTCAGACAGCCCTCCCTGACATCCGGCCATTGTGTGCTTTGGAAAGTAGCTCTCCAGGAAAATTTTTGAATATTTTCAGCAAGGAGAAACGAAAAAACAATTGGGTATTGAAATGTTTCACGGCCCCTCAAACCTCCTCCGAAGGCTTCACACTGTCCAAGAAGGGCCAGTGCTTATCTGGAGGGACAGAGGGCTTACTAACAAGACAGATACCACATGATCCAAATGAAATCCTTTAGCCGCATCCAGCTTTTTCCAAGGACAGCTATCTTTTGAACACTGACCTTAGGTGCAGCTGGAGTGAATTGTATTGTGGGAATTAAGCCAGTCTCAGAGGTGCGTGTTATCTCCCATCTGCAGGCCTAGATTTTAGGTAGATACATAAAATCACATGTATGTGCTTGACACGAAAGGATACTGAAATGCCCAGGGAACAAATGGGGTGAATGGGAGGGGGCAAAGGGGGTGTGGGGGATACGCTCAACATATCCTGCACACTTGCATGAGAACGCATACAACAAATCAGGAGCACGAAAGACCCGCTCCTCTCCCAGAGGACCTCTGTTCAAGTCCCAGCTCACAACCAACAGTAGTTCTAATTGTGAGGGATGTGTCGCCCTCTGCTGGCCTCTGTGAGCACGCATGCAATCAAAACACACACACACACACACTTATACTAAAATAAATTAGTCAAACATTATAATAAATCTTAGATATTTGGTCATAAAAATTATTATCTCTCGTCCTAGGCTTAGATATTTTATTGTACAACATTAATATATAGTTTCCGTAAAGATTGAAATCAATAAATATTTTACTTATTAGGATTATTATGTTGGGAAAAATTCTTTTTTTTTAATCTTATTTTTTATTAGGTACTTACTTCATTTACATTTCAAATGCTATCCCAAAAGTCCCCTATACCCTCCCCCTGCCCTGTTCCCCTCCCCACCCACTCCCACTTCTTGGCCCTGGTGTTCCCCTGTACTGGGGTATATAAAGTTTGCAAGACCAAGGGGCCTCTCTTCCTAATGATGGCCAACTAGGCCATCTTCTGATACATATGCAGCTAGAGTCAAGAGCTCTGGGGGAGCCGGGCGGTGGTGGCGCACGCCTTTAATCCCAGCACTTGGGAGGCAGAGGCAGGCGGATTTCTGAGTTCGAGGCCAGCCTGGTCTACAAAGTGAGTTCCAGGACAGCCAGAGCTATACAGAGAAACCCTGTCTCGAAAAACCAAAAAAAAAAAAAAAAAAAAAAAAGAGCTCTGGGGGTATTGGTTAGTTCATATTGTTGTTCCACCTATAGGGTTGCAGACCTCTTCAGCTCCTTGGGTACTTTCTCTAGCTCCTCTATTGGGGGCCCTGTGTTCCATCCAATAGATGACTGTGAGGGAAAAATTCTTAATAGTGGGAGAGATGAGAAGAGTGACAAACACTTGCAACTTGGGAGAGACTGAGGCAGGAGGTCGGAGCTTGAGGGCAGCCTGGACCACATAGCTCCACCCCGTCTCTAGGCAAATAAGTAGGCAAATGGCTGTAGCTTCTCCAAACTGGGTTTCTTAGTCTGCCTGGTACAAATCTTGAAGGCTGGTGATGCGGGATGAGTTACTTGTCCTGAAGCTAATTAGGAAAATCAGCGAAAATAAGTTCCTTTCAACAAGGAACTTATTCATTCCGATGCCATGCCCAGAGCCACATCTAAATGATACTTAATTGATACAATCTGTCCAACTGCTGGGGATTGTGATATTCATGAAGTCTTAACAATGGCTAAGACTGTGTCTAGATGCCTAGGTCTCTGGACACAGACACGGACTGGCCCAACCCGAGGGCGATCTTTAGCCTGACGTCCCTGGGTGACAATAGAGAGGACTGGAAATTGGTGTGAGCCCTTGGAAGTCTCCAACTGCAGTTTCACTTTGAACTTGCAAGCCACAAATTCCCAGGCATGATCTGCATGTTGTATCCTTCCAGGACGATGGTCCCCAATTAAAAATAACGAGGCCTGGCTCCAGCCACCAGACCCAATTAGAGGAATGATGGCTGATGGCTCCTGAAGTCCCTTCAGCTTTCTCTGACAGACCAACTGGGACAGGGATCTTGGTAGGGGTCACTGAGGGAGGCCTGGCGACAAAGTGCGGGTCACTCGTGCTCTGCAAGCCCTTACGAGTGTAGTTATTAAACAGGAAGTAGGAAGTCCTCTGCCTCACAGAGCACCGGAGTCACCCCAGAAGGGGTGCGGCTCTCAGGCTCCGGCACCCTGCTGCACCCAGATGCTCACAGCCAGATGGTGTGTGTACCATGAAGACTTCCAGATAATGAGAATATCATTGAAGAACCTGACAAGGTTAGAGAGCCAGAGTTGCCAACTGCCCAGACCCAATCACTGCCCATGGCCACACATCATCTCCTGTAGTGTGAATACACACACACACACACACACACACACACACACACACACACACACTGATAGAGTACTATCAGTTAAAAGGCTGCCCGAGGACTCCCGGTGGAGCTTAGTGGGAAGGCGTGAGCCCAGCCAGTGTGGGGCTCTGTGTTCATCCCAACAGTAACGAAAGTGTCTCAGAATCACCCCTGAGCCTGAGACCCCCAGATACCTTTTCCTCGGTAAGCAGACAGTACAACTGTTATATCATTTACTTGGTTTAAAATAAATTAATTGTAGAGGGGGACATCCCCAAATTTGCCATCTCTTAAAGTGGGATATGCTATAGCATAGTCTGGCTTTGAACGTGTCATCCTCCTGTCTCAGCCTCCTGAATGTGGGGGTCCTGGACCTGGCTTCATACCTCCAACGTCTTCAAGTGTGTACTTCAGGAACCGGACACACATTCGGGATATTCAAAGAGCAGCAGAGTTATCTCAATTTAAACGCCTGAAATCACTTTAACCCAGAATAAAATCCCTCTTTTCACTTCCCGTGGCCTTTGGAAGCCACCGGTCCGTTCCTTGTCACATACCAGCGGGAGTGCCATGGCGTATGTTTCTGTTTGTGGCTGGCTTGCTACAGTGAACATAGTGTCCTCAAGGGTTCCCCACATTGCCACAGATAATAGGATCCCCTTCCTTTTCAAAGCTAAGTAATATTCCACAGCGTACATGGTGGCACATTTTGTAATTCTGCCTGTCCATAGACACTCAAGTCTCCTCCAGTCTGCGCTGTGTACACGGGTAGGTGTCTGTTCATGGTTTTGCTTTCTGTTCCTTCGGGTATGTATTGATGCAGGTCGAGTCTTCGATTTTTCAATTAACCGTGTTTTGCAGTGATTTTGGAATACGACCAGCCGCTAGTGTGGAGTGTCCACAGATCTCCTGCCCCCTGTTAGCATGGGATGTGTTTTGCTCAATTAAGAGGCCAGTGCATGCCGTTTTGGTTGTTGAGATTTTAAGACAGGGTCTCGTCCTGTAGACCACACTGACCTGGAGTTTATAGCAATTCTCCTGCCTCTGCCTCCTGAGTGTTGGGAATATTTATTTAAATCTTATTTAAATTCTGCCATTTCTCCACCCATGTCCTCTTCCTGCTGCAAGATCCAGGGACGTGGTCGCGCTCATGGTTGACAGTTTCCCTGTGCCCTCTGCTGTGGGATCATTGCTGATTCTGCTTTCCATGGCCCTAGCAGTGAAGAGTGGGCAAGCATCCTGCAGGTGGTACCTTGGTTGATTTGCTGAAGTCTCTCCCAGGAGCAGACTGCAGTTAGGGATCTGGACCAAGAGCCTCAGTATATCACCTCAAACTCATGCATGGTACGTGCATACTATATATGCATGGTACATGCATACTATATACAGAACGCTCAAGAGACTAAGGCAGGAGGATCCTAGGTACCAGGCCAGCTTGGGCCGCACAGCAGAGAGGTAAAGGTGCTTGCAGCCAAACCTAAAAACCCAAGTTCAATCCCAGGACCCACATGATGAAGGAGACTCTGGACTCCTCTGACATCCATACATGTGCTACGGCATACATGCACACACACACATACACTCACACTTGTGAGCACACACACACTCACATGCCTGGTGCACACACAACTCACAAATACACATACACACATACTCACATTCGTGCATGTGTGGACACACGTACACACACAAAAAAATTATCTTTTTTTTTTTAAAGAAAGGCTTTCCAAGGAATGAGTCTTGCCACAATCTATACCATAGGGTAGTTGGTTTCTGAGGCAAAGGCTTTGTTGACTATTGTGATGGAGACATTATCCAGCCTGTGTGGATATCTGAAGTGGGTGTTTTGCCTGCCTGTAGCTCTGTGCCGTATGTGTGTGTGTGTGTATGTGTTGTGTGTGGCTGTGGGTGGGTGGTGTGTGTCTGTGTGTGTGTCTGTGTGTGACAGTTGGACAGGCATGCTGGCATCAGCCTGATGCTTACAGGTATCCCTTGGAGACCCAGCCATAAGCCCCATAAGCCCCATAAGCCCCTTCTGGAGAGGTAATTAATAGTTCTGGAAGACAGGAACTGCCATTTTCCCTGAGCCGGCTCAACACGACCCCAAATCCCTGGCTTCAGAGATAAGCGACAGTAATACTGTATTAGCAAATTGTCGTGTGCCGTTGAAAGTGGACTCTAAGGGTGAAGAGATCTCCCCCACCTCAGACTCCAGCATGTTAACATCAACTGTCCTATAAAACTCTCTGTCCTGTGTCAGGCTGATCCCCTAACCATGTGACAGGCAGGGAGAAGGGAACACAGCAAGCCCCTGAAGGGTTAAAACTTTGTGTCTTTGAGAATGGCTAGGAAGTAGCCCATTTCCAACAGAGGAAATAAAGATGCTTGCAGGGGCTGGAGAGATAGCTGAGCAGTTAAACGCACCCGATGCTCTTCCAGATGACCCAGGTTCAGTGTCCAGCATCCACATGGCAGCTTACAACCATTTGTAATTTCAGGTCTAGGGGATGCCCTCTTCTTCTCTCCTCAGGGAAGGGACACACACACACATGAACACACATGTGTACACACACACACACACACCACACACACACACACACACACACACACACACACACGGGGCACAGATATACACACAGGCAAGACATCCATACATATAACGTAACTTACTGAACTGCCTGAGGTGGGGCCAGGAAGCCGGATGCTCTGCCTGGGAGCCCCAGCTAACTGCCTCCCCTTCCTTGCTTCCAGTCATCTCGGCTGGGTATTGTGAGCCCCTGTTCTGACGCTGATGCCCTTGTTTGCTCTCTGCTGTGAGCACCTGACTTGGGCGGCTCTCTACCTTCTGACCAATGTGGGGAGCACAGACCAATGTGGGGGAGCATAGACCAATGTGGGGGAGCATAGACCAATGTAGGGAGCATGGATCAACATGGGGAGCACAAACCAGTGTGGAGAGCACAGAACAACGTGAAGAACAGAGACCAACGTGGGGAGAACAGACCAAACACAGACCAACATGGGGGGGTGCACAAAACAAGGTGAGGAGCACAGACCAATGTGGGGAGCATAGACTAACTCGGGGAATACAGACCAACATGAGGAGCACAGGCCAACATGGGGAGCACAGACCAATGTGGGAAGCACAGGCCTACAAGTCAAAGCCAGTACTATTCAGAACCCAGGGTTGGGGAGGCCAGAGGTTGGAGCATAGAAGCTGCTACACTTTTGCTAAATGGATACATCAAACCGCTTCTAAATATCCATGTTTACAGCCACAAACTTCTCTCAGTCTTAGAGAGGTTTCGTCCTGCAGCCTGCAAAACAGTTAATGCAGAGATTCGCCACGGGTCACAGAGCTGAAGATAACTGGGGCTCAGTCACTCAACGGGACATCTGCATCAACACACCCAAGGCTTAGGACCATCATGGAAAGGGGGCCAGAAGGAAAGGTTTGGGGGGGAGAGTGTTTGAGACAAGATTTCAGGTAGTGCAGGCTGGCCACAAATACCTATGTAGTCGATGACCTCAAATTTCTGATCACTTTGCTTCTGCCTCCCAGGAGCTGGGGTTACATCCTGTTGTAATCAGTGTCGGGATGGAAGCCTGGCCTTCCAGCATGCTAGGCAAACACTTGACATCATCTGCAGCCCCGTCAGAGCCCTCTTGCTTTTGTCAGTGTCTGCTCCTGACTGTGAGATCGTCCCTCCGCCTCTACATCTTAAGTCAAACGGGAGATCAGGGTGGAGGGCTTGAGCTCTCCCAGACGTTGTACATGAATTTGGGTTACCCATAAAGTATTTACTCTGATCTCAAAACCTCATAAACAATTATCCAAGTGAAGTTGGATTGTAGTCAGCGGTAGAGTACTTGTCTAACATGAACATGGCCTAGGTTTTATCTCTCCAGCTAATCGTTATCTCTATCTATATCCACATCTACCCATCTACCCACCTACCTACCCACACATCTACCCTCCTAACTACCTACCCATTCACCCATCCACTCACACAGCCAGCCAGCCAGCCACCCATCTATCTATCCATCCACACACCCATCCTTCCATCCATCCATCCATCCATATATACATACATACATACATACATACATACATACATACATACATATACTTATTCATCTACTCCTGATTCCATCCACCTATCTTCCCATCCACCTAATTTATCTTTTTTTTCTTTCTTTTTGTTTTGTTTTGTTTTGTTTTTTCGAGACAGGGTTTCTCTATATAGCCCTGGCTGTCCTGGAACTCACTTTGTAGACCAGGCTGGCCTGGAACTCAGAAATTCACCTGCCTCTGCCTCCCGAGTGCTAGGATTAAAGGCGTGCACCACCAAACCCGGCTTTTTTCTTTCATTTTTAAAGCAGCCTTTATTTGGCATTTCCAGCACACACCACCGGCAGGTTACTACTCTAAGATGATATATATATATATATATATATATATATATATATATATATATATATATTCAATCAAGGCTTTGTATCCAAGAACGCCACACAACATCAGGAAAGCCAAGGAATTTTCAGTTGGGGCTCAGCTGGTTGACAGTCTCAAAATCAGGCCGTTGTACTTAAGATTTTTTTTTTTTTCAGGTCAGGCACTGATTAATTTTGGAGGCAGTAACAACTCCACCTCCCTCTACAGAGTACACAAGGGACTTTTTCCGACAGTGAACAGCGGGTATCTGATCCCATAAGGAGCTCTCAGCTCACTCATCTACCATGGTCTCATGACAGGCTTCTCTGAGATACTGTGCTTAAACATTTGAACAACACTCTGGAGAATTAAGGTTAAGCACAACCGAAGAACAGAACACTTTCCGTGCATTCACTGGAAAGACTTCAGAGGACACAGAACAGCTGTAGAATCCACCCCTGGAGTAAGAGATAAAGCCGACATTCTAAGGGACCGGAGTGTCTCAAACAGGTCAGGCACTAGGACCCCCTCTATATTCTCCAGCCTGAGATGGGGAGGTCTTTTTAGTCCGTTACACCCATGCATGTAATCAGCGATTGTTCCCATTGTAAACTCCAGATTCACCATCTGTATGCTCCAAAGGGCTGGGGGATTGTTAATACCCGGTCCCTGTGGGATTAATCTGCAATTTCACACTAAATGATTTTTAAGTATAATTTGTTACAATGGGACATTACCACTTCTAAAACAAACAGCCGGGGACTGCTACTTTGCAATAAAGAGGAGGCTGCCCAGTGCGACACGCAAAGAGTTCCCATGCTAACCAGTGCTACATGCAAACAGTTCCCATGCTACCTGGTGCTACATGCGAACAGTTCCCATGCTACTATTTACCTTCACTTTGGAAACAAATGGGAAAAGATACAAACAGCGCACTCTAGAACCTTGGGAACAGGCTGGTATTGAAAGGACTCTTTGTTACAGGGGAGCACTGTCAGACCAAGATGTGCTTTTAAGGCTTGAGAGAGCATTTTGAGCAGATCTTCAAACTCCGTTTGAGGTTGTTCCGTGTATGGGGGGTCAAACCAGTCCCCAAAATAGTCTGTGATAGTAAAAAAGATCTGACTGCTGGCAGGAAAAAGATGCATTTCTTTTCATAAACCATACCTGTCTCTACTGTCCCAGCAGTTACAACACTATCCACATCAGTGGGTCTCAACCTCCCTAATGCTGCGACCTTTTAACACAGTTCCTCGTGTTGCGGCGGTCCCCAAACCATAAGTTAATTTCAAAACTATAATTCTTCTACTGTTATGAATTGCGATGTGAATATCTGATATGCAGGATGTCTGATATTCCACCCCCCAAAGGGGTCTTGATTCCCAGGTTCAGAGCGGTTGGTCTAAGTATTTCAAATCTCAGCAGAACAAGAATGCCAGTGGAGGGTGTTTTCAGGCGCTCTCCTTGGTTCCCACTTTCTATTTAAGTGGCTTGCGCATACAAATATTATTTTCCTCAGCTGTCTGTGATGTGTTCAAATGTTTACTTTCACAGACCGAGTGGCTAGCATGAGAGATGCGTTCATGTGACCGTGTTGTAAAGTGGCTTGCAGAAGGTCCTCTTGGATCCATTTCTATAAGTCACACCCACTTGATGAGGACACGGTGCTCCCTCTGCAGGGAGGGGCTGGGAGCAGAGACTCCCCTCACCCCACCCGACTGACCCTACCTTACCCCACACATATCTGCATCAGCAACAGCTGATCTGCCTAGGCTTGAGCCAGGGCCATAAGAAAGAGGCTGAGGTTTGTCCTGCCTGTCAGTAGCCACCTGTGCAGAGAGGGGGACAGGAGATGGGTGACATAGCACCTGTTCACCGTGCCCAGACACTGTCAACTAGAAAGATGCAACATAGCAAAATCCGCAGAGATTCAGCTCAGAACTCTCTCCCTCTGTCACAGATGGATGCAAATGTATAGTACCGTGGTCTCCTCAAGAAGACCCAGAAAAGGGACAGAGTACTTGGGGCATCACTGGATGGAAAAGCGGGGGATGTGGTGGAGAGAGAGAGAGAGAGAGAGACTGACTGAGCCTGAGCCAGAGAGAGGGATGGGGGGGGGGAGCCAGGAGACACATAGACAGAGACAGAAACAAAGAGGGAGCACACATTTAGGGCTGGCAAGATGGCTTAGTGGGTAATGGCACAGTTGAGGCCAAGCCTGACTCTGTGAGTTTGATTCCCAAGACCCACATGGTGAAGAGAACAAAAAAAATCACCATGTAGATACACCGTCTACATGAAACCAGTTACGGAATTCAGAAGCAAGACAGTTGTCCCTGCAACTGATGGCGAAATGTCATCTCCTGATGAGACTTGAGGGTGAGAACCCAGAGGGTATCATAGCATGGAACCATGGTGACATCTCCCCGAAGGAGCTAGCTTCCGGCTTCCCACCCACTTCAGTGAAAACCCAATTTTATTGGTTGAGAAGGTTGAGTTCCTTCTCAAAACAAACATGCTGATCAATCAATCCATCGATCAATCGCTGCCTCTATCTGGGAGGCTCACTCTGCAGAGCCACCTGGAAACCTGGCCCTCACCACCAAGTGCCTGAGAGGCATCAGGTCCTGCCCCTTCAGCCTCAGTTCTGCAAGCTGATGGCGGAAGCTCTTTCAGGAAATGCTGGGAAAGGAGGGCTAAACAGCCTGAGCCGCCCTGCTGGAGATGACAAGACATGTTACTCCCGCCCTCAAAATGCTTCAAGCTAAGATTATACCACACAAACCCATCATGCCTGTAGAGATTTGGAAGATGCCTCAGAAGCTGGCTTACAGGGCCTAATGACTGCCACTTAACAGACTAATAATGGAGACGTTCATTTAGTAATAGCCACCAAGAGACAGCCAAGGTGAGGCTGTTTTGAATGGAGACACCCTTTTACAGTTTCAGTGTTATTTAATTCGCCCTTCTAAGGTTAAGCCGAATAGGGTTACTGCTCGGCACTTTGGGCGTTATCACGACCAAGACTATATTCGTTGAAGTTACAACGTGAAGTTCATTTCCTGAAGCCTTTACTCTGGTCTCCTCTCTGTCTGTCTGGGGGAATCTGCTGTCAAGCCTTGCGTGGACTTGGTGCTGAACTGCAGGGTCTGAGCTGACCCTTTTCCAGCCTGTGAGTCTCTCAGCTGCTGTGTCATAGCTCAGGCTAGCTCAGACACAGTCCAGGGTGGTCAGAAGCCTGAGCGTTTAGGCTGACTAAAAGAGTCCTTGACACACTCAACTCCGTGATCTTAATACTTTTTTTTCAAGTTCCAAAAGGAAAAGCCCACCCCTCTCCCATTTTGTTCTTTAGATTCCAAAGGGGGAGAAAATCTCAAAAGAAATACATCCCAAAGAGAAAAAAAGACCACACAGGAATCCTCGGACAAGTTGATAATGGCGACAAAGTCAAATGAGGTCGTGCTAAACGGAGAAAGCAAACAGAAGGTCCTGTGGTTTGTCCCACGTGCTTTTCCAAACCCTGTTCCCTAACAGGATTGATTTTTATAAATGAACCTCTGCCCTTTTTATGAGATGTATATAGGACAGCCACCAAGCTGAGTCTAGGTGGAGAAAGCAGGACTTCATAAAGACAGAAATAAGGAACTGCGGTTAGCAGCAGCAGGCCCTCCGTGCGCTGCTCTGACACACAGGTCAGCCAAAGGAGCAAAAGAGACAAGAGCCCCCCACGTCTCCCCCAGAAAGAGCCCATTGCTTCCGTGTTCAGAAATTGCGTTCAGACAGTTGTCCGTGGTCTCCCTGAACCTTAAGAAACCAGAATCAGATGCCGGGCGTGGTAGCGCACGCCTTTAATCCCAGCACTTGGGAGGCAGAGGCAGGCGGATTTCTGAGTTCGAGGCCAGCCTGGTCTACAAAGTGAGTGCCAGGACAGCCAAGGCTACACAGAGAAACCCTGTCTCGAGAAAAAAAAAAAAAAAAAAAAGAAACCAGAATCAGAAACCGCTGCCATGGTCGCACGTTGAAGGGGAAATTGACTATTGTGTTACCCTTGAGAAATGTCTCACATCACCTAAGTGGTTTTTGCTTCCAGCAGCTGACAAAGCCAGGAAAAATAAACCCCGACCCTCAAGGGCCCATCCTGTGCAGTGCACGACCCAGCCAGGGGCTGTGACCCTGGGCGGTTCTGGGTAAAGAAAGATCTTAGTGATTCTGTTCACAGACACGCCCTGCAGTTCAGTGGGGCTGAGCAGCTCGGGCCGCTCCTGGTTGGGAAGAGAGAATCGGTCCTGATGCTGTGGATCAGATCGTCCGTCCTCCTCGCTGTCCCTGAGTCCTCCTCGACGAAGGGATCAGAACAGTTAGCAAGGGAGAAGCAAGGAGAGCTGCTCATAGGTGACTTGTAATAAAATTGAACTTCTCAAGTAAAGAAAACCCGCTTTGACTTTGCCGGCAAGTTGGTTTTGTTGGTTGTTCAGTGAGAATGCTGTCTAAACACACTTCTTGGGATAAATTAAATGTCCTCAGCTCCTGCAGACCTCACAGTCACAGCAGAGACAAATGCTTTCTCCCCACCCACAGGTACCCCAAGCCTACTGAGAACTGACCATCAACCCCCCACCCTATTAGGACAAACAAAAACCACCTACCCAGTTCCTAAGGCGACCGCCCCTGACTGGCTTTTGTTAGGCCCCGTGGGGGCTCTTGCTAGAGAAGAATCTTAAGTGTGGCTGCAAAATCGGACCTTGCCTGAGGCTTGGGGGTGGGGGGGTCCCCTCTTCACACTGGAAGCTGTGGGAACAGGTGAACTGAGTCCTTTTGTCATTTAACTGGGAAGCAGACTAGTGCTGGTCACCCATGACTCAAGATGAGTGTCGTCAGAGCAGGTGCCTTGATTGCACAGTTGGCCCCTACACGCTCTATAGAGAATAATGGCCCTCAGTGCAGCGCGGCTGCCAAGGTTCCAGTGTCACCAGGTGACTGAAAGCAGAGCCAGCACAGTGCGGATATGTCAGTCTAATAAAGGGGTTTCTGAATCATCTAGCAGTGGTGTCTGGGCACCATTATTTCTACTAACTAACCCTCAAGCAATGAACTCAAAATCTCCACTCTTTAAAAAAAAAAAAAAAAAAAAGTCCCTAGCCAAAACCCAGAGAAGCCAAAGGTGGTAGTCTCTCTCTCTCTCCCTCCCTCCCCCACCCCCTCCCCGCCACCCCCGGCCTTCCTTTCTATAACAGTTTACAGGCTTCAACGTTAATGACCACTCCAGCTTTTTGAACACAGAACTCCCCACCCCTCATCAAAGAGCCTCCTCGCCTCCCTGCCGCGCCCCAAGCCCAGGACCCATATCCAATCTTAATGGAAAGTAGGATTATTTCAAAGGGAAGTTATAACACCCACAAACGCTTGGGATAACCAAACAGGTGAATTAGTCCTGGAGCATCCGGGGACGTTCAAAGTAACACAGATCGTGTGAAGTATTTCATTTCATCCGTCTTTGTGACCAGCCCAAGTTCAGATTTTAAATATAGTCAGTCGGGAAGAGGAAAACTGAGGCGTTCCCCAACCACAGCCTGGATCAATATCTATAATCTACGTTTCTCCCGGGTGAACTCAAGTCCCAGGTGACGGGTTTATGTATTACTCTGGCAGAGGAGGAGGAAGTGAGGGTGCCCAGGTGCCACAAGGAAGCCCTGGCCAAGCACTGAGGTCATAACCACCTGGGGGCATGGCACGGGGTGCTGAGTACCCGGCACCTAGCGCTGGAAGCCTGGGTTCTGCCTGAACTTAAGGGTTCCCGAGTCACAGTGAGGGACACCCAGCGTGGGACACAGCCGGGGTTGGCTGGGCAGGGGCAGGCTGGATGTAGCTGCCCAGTGGGCATCAGGATCCCTGGGCCCCATGTGAAGCCGTAGAGACCCGGGAGGAGGAGGGATGGGATGGGGGGCACGGGGCCAGGGACATCCCAGGTGGAGAGGCCCCTGCAGCCTTTGACCACTGGAGCGAGCTGCAGAGCGAGCTATGAAGTTGCGGGGTCCTGTCCCGGGCAGCCCGTGCTACGCGCCACCTTTCCCGCGGCGAGAGCGGGGAGGAGCCCAGAGCAACGCGGGAGGCAGAGCGGGTCACGGTCCCCAACGGCCTGCGGCGTTCAGGGCGCAGCCGCACTCCCCTCTGCGCTCCTGGACCCTGTCGCGGCCCCCGGCGTAGCGCGGGCTCAACTTTCTCGGAGCCACAGGTGGCCAGGGCTCATTCCCCCGGTGTGTGTAGGGGTAGGAGGTGGGGGTGTGGGACTGGTTCTGTGCGTGCGCCTCTCGCTCCTCCGCCCCCCCACCCCCGCCCCCAGGTCCCCTGCAGCATCTACATCTCAGCCCTGCCCATCATTCAGCTCGTCTGTTTGCAAAGTTGGAAAAGGGGTGTCTCTCCCTCGGTGACCGCCCCACCCCAGGGCCGGGAGCCGCGGGGGGCACGAGGCTGACTTGCTGGGGTCCGCCTGCTAAAATCTCCTTGACCCTGCCCTGTAACTGACCCTTAAGAAAAAGGAGGGGAAAGGACCCCCAACAACCCGGCACGCCTACTGCGCATGCTCAGAGTTGGACAGCTCCAGAGAGGGAAATTTAAAAACGGTTCGAGCTGCGACGGTGGCCAAATTGCAGACAGCGAGGGGCGAGCGAAAGGGAGTCCCCCCTGCCGCAGCGCCACCCGCCCCCAGCCAGCCAACCCAGGACCTGCTCCAGGTACCACGGTGCTGCCCGGGCTGCGCGCCCCGTCGGACCCACGGGGGCTTCACCGGGGCAGGAGGCTTCCCACACCTGCTTCAAGCTTGGCTTAGAGGATTTAGGGGCGTCCCCCTCCCCGAGTCTTATTTAATGTCGCGTTTGTGGGTGGCCGGGTGGGTGGTGCAGTGCGTGAACTGATTTTCCAGCACCCGTGTGGGGTCTCCTTCCAAGGCGAGAGACCAGGCGGGGATGGTTCCCCTGGCCCCATCAAGCCCCGCTTTGATGATCTCTTCATTTCCAGGCCGTTCATAGCAGAATAGTGGTGGGGACTGCGGCTTGGAACTGAATGGAGTTCTTCAGATTTCTATTTGGCCTGGGTTTTCCAAAGCTTGGCGCTTCTGTTTAGGGGCTCCCCCTCCCCCCTTCTCCTTGAATTTGAAAGAACTTGGAATTTCACTCACTGTCCATCCTTAGTTCTTAACCTCCCCCCACCCCCAGCCCCCGGCCTCGGGATTGTCCTGCAATTGTGACCCTTTTGGGGTCTGAACTGTGGGAAACTGGGGGTCTCTGCCCTACATCGGTGCTGATGGGAACTTTTTTTTTTTAACTTTTTTTTTTTTCCCATCCCTAAGGAAATGATAGAAAGTGGCATTTGGTCCAGAATGTCAGAAATGATCAGAAGCTCGGGGCACAACCACCACTGCTCTCCGCAGGAATACAGGTGAGGAGGCCTGGGCTCCGTGCTGGTGGGGGCGCACCTGCCTTGTCTGTGAGCTACAAAGTGTGAGCTTCGGAACGAGCAGCTCTCTGCAGTTTTGTGTCCCCTCTAAGGGTGTGTCTCCTGTGGGTCACAGACTGTGGGCAGCCTGGTGACCCCAGCAGCTGTTGCTCTCCATCCAGTGACTCCAGCAAGGGTTCTAGGAAATGGTCTCCACCCCACCGTGCCCCAAAGCACTCAGGATGTTGCAAGGTTGTAGGTCACAACTGTGAGTTCTTAGCCCGGCTGTGTGACTTTTAGCTAGTCCTTTGCCCACTCTGGACCTGGTTTTCTCCTCGTATAAATAAATGGGGCTGTGACTTAGATGACCTCAGGGTCTCTTTTGGAGTCCAAAGGGCCAACAAGCCTCAAAGTGAAGCCCAAGAATGGTTCTTGCAGCAGGATCAAAGTTCAGGGGAATGTGGGGGAGCCTTATAGAACTTCCCTCTTTGTGGAAAGCCATTAGGGGTTTCAGCCAAAAACCAAACCCAAACAAAACCTTCTTTACAGGTGGGAGAACTGAAGCCCAGAGCAGAGCACACAGAGACTCGGGGAGGGAGGGGGGAGGAGAAGGAAGGTCACAGGGTCCCCCGCTAGCCTCTCTTCCTTGAGATGGAGTGGCCTGACCTGGTTCCCAGGGCCCTAAAACCAGCACCATGTCTTGGTTGAGTAGTGGGGCCATGATGGGGGCTGCCCCGGAAAAGCCAGGCTGTCACCTCAGATCAGCCCTGTTTACCCAGGGGCTGTCTGGCTCGGGCTCCCGCTGTAGCCCCAGCCGTACCTCCCGAGGCCGCAGGCAGCCTCCAATTAGAAGAAGGCTGCTGTCTCTAGACACAAAGGAGCCAAGGATTCAAACAGCTGGGTTTATCTTATTGGGGTGGTGGTGGTGCGTGTGCGCTTGTGTTCGCGTGTGTCTGTGTGTGCAGCACCTGGCCCAGGTGCAAAAGCAGTTACCGTACCCATCATTCCTGGCCTCTGCTGAGCCCATCACTCAGGTGTAGAAACTGAGTCTTACCCAACCTAGGTCCTCTGGGCTTCCTTCTTGCTATAAGTGAAGACTGAAGGCTGTGTGAGCATCTCCAGCTTGGGTAAACCTGGCTTCTCTGGCTGTGTGGCACTTCTTAAACCTCAGTTTCTTTATCTGTAAAATGGAGCTAAATGGCTGGGGGGGGGGTAATGGGGTTGCTGTGGCAACTGAGCAGCCACATCTGGCTTAGCTACTTGCTGGTAGTGTGATCTCTGAAGCATCATTGGTTTAATACAGTGGAGAAGAGAAACTACCCTAAAATTAACAGATACCCAGCAGGCCTGACATGTTCCCAGGGTAGCTTTACTGTAGTCAGTGCAATGGCTCAGTGGGTAAAGGCGCTTGTGATGCGAGCCTGGTGAACTGAGTTCGATCCTTGGGACCCTTGTAAAAGATGGGAAGGGGGAAGTGACTCCCCAAGATGTCCTCTGATCTCTACACACGTGCTGTGATATGACTGTCTTCAGTGCCCCCCAAAAAACAAGATTAAAAAAATAAAAATGAAAATTAAAAACGGGCACACTTAGGCTGCCATGGGATTCACGGCAAAGCTGACTGACTTCTAACTAGTTTAAACTAGTTTTAACAGGCTGCTTAACTAGTTTTGTTGTCGATGCTTCCAACTTAGCCATGTTGGAATGTGTGGGAGTCAGAACCACAGAGAGCCTGAGGCGAGTGTGGGGTGGGATCCCCGAATCCGGATGCCCGCCCATCTGCCACCCAATGAAGGCTCCCAGAAGGCTGGGCTACATGTCCAGGCCAGAGTCAACCAGAAACTGCCTGCAGCACTGCCTGGCTCTAACACCAGGGAAGGGCAGACAGAGAGCATCCTTAGGGAATGGCAGGTGTGTCCTGCTCACTAACCAGGCGGGGACTCGGGACTGGACGAAGGCCCCATGCTATCAGTACTGGATCCAGAGGTGCCTGGACCCTGGCATACTTTTGCCACGATGTATTGAATAGCTAAAGCATCCAGACGGCCTTAACCTTTGCTGCAACTGCTGGGGGCCCTTTGCCTCAGACTGCCACCTCTTGCGGTATAAATGGTGACTCTCAGGATAAGTGGTGACCAGCTGCCCCCAAACCATTCTGGGAGCTGCAGCATTCCTGTGACAATCTGGCAAGGGAATGAATCCAGGGATTAGCCAGAGTCAATGCTTCAGAGTCCTCAAACCTGAAATTGCCACATACCCGAGATCATCGAGACTCTAGTCTCACCTGCATCCCCCTCCCGGTAAAGGTCACATATTACCTCACCACTGTGTGACCCCCGGACAAGTTATTGCCCTCTCTGATCCACTCTGCGAAATGAAATCTCTGAAAACCAATCAACAGGCTGGCCATGGGGGTTTTGTGCCTGCAGTGGGGAAGGCGTTCAGCCAGCCCAGGAGGGCACTTGTTCCTAGAAGGGAAACTTCATAATTACTTTCAACACTCCCATTTTTCTCCCAGAATAATAGCCCAGGAGAGGTTTACGGCTTCTCATTGGCTCTCCTGCGTCTCCAGGGACTGCTCGGAGGATTGAATCCTGTAGGCTGCGAGTCCAGCCACCGCTGGGGCTCCTCATACAGGCCACCAGAGCAGCTGCCGGGTGCTCCAGCCCCCCCTGGGGCTAGTTTAGCCGTTAGTTAACTTTCAAAGCCCACGTTCCAGGAGGGCGTTGCTGGCTGCAGCCAACCGCCCAGTTTTGGGGCAGCTGTCAGGGGTCAGTGGCAGAGGCCCTGACAGGGAGAGCAGTCACCTCTCTCTTCCTAGGGGCTGACACTAGAGTGAGCCACCAGTATCTGTGGCTCTCTCCCAGAGCGAGCAGCCTCGAGCTTCAACAGCTTTAACTGGGTTTCTTCTTAGCTTCCTCTCCCAGAATGTCAGGGAGTAGTTCTTAAGTACCTGCTTGGTACTAGGTGCTAAGTGCTTGCTCAGTTCCAGCAAGTGTGGTCTTCCTGTCTTCCTGACAGCAATGACCCCGGCTTCATCTCCATCTGCAGATGAGGAGACAGAGTCTAGAGACCTTGCTTGCCCACAGGCTTAGGTATGGGGAGAGGCAGGAGAACAAGAAATTCTGAGCAGCTGCCTCATATTTTGGAACTCAGTTCCAAGAGGTCAGACGCAGCACCTTTCCTCCAGAGAGGGAGTTGAGCAAGGGAAGGCCTGTTGGCGTGTTCTCCGGCCCACACCTGCTCCCGTGGAATTCCACGGGAGTCCTTGCCCTGTTCGTTAACTTCCCAAAATGTCAGGGCTTGCCCTAAAGAAGGAAGAGATCCTGGGAAGAGAAGGTCTCCTCCCCCATTCCTCCCCCCCCCGTTACACACACACACACACACACACACACACACACACACACACACACTGTGGTTTCCTTCAGTGAACCACAGTGCCAGGCAGACCAGCTAGTTCAGCATTAGCTAGATAGATGGGCGAGCAGACAGATCCTGCCTAGTGGTGGGAAATGGTTCAAAAGCCCCTTGCCTTGTGAGGTGCAACATTGAACCTCTTAAGGGAGGCACCACCCATCAGCTGTAACCTCCAGGGTAGACTTACAGGGGAACTAACATCTTCACAGCCTCCATTTTTGAGATCAGAATATTAATTAGAGTCCTAGCAACTGTATAGACAAGGAAGAGAGGTGTCCAGTCATGCTACCCCGGGCAAAATGCACACACACACACACACACACACACACACAGTCCCATGTCAGCTATTGTTCTAGATGGTAACAACACTCCCTTCTCCCCACAAATCACATCATTTCATGGTATACCCACTCTGTCTTGCAAGGAAATTCTGAGCATGCTAAGTAGCATTTAACTGTCTCCCCCCTTAACCACCCCCCACCCCCCGCCCCATGAACCTCTCTGAAAGGTATCACAAAGAACATGTTAGCTGGGTAAACACGGCCCTCAAAGGCTTAATCCTGGAGACAAGAACGGTTTGTGGACTGTTACAGTTTCTCACCAACCACAGCCCAGGAGGGTGGGGCACCTCCTTGTCATGAAGATCTCTCGGTGGCTCTGAATCCCTCCCTCCAGTGTTTGCTGGCACACCCCTTCTGGGGCTCATCCAAGGGAGGAGCAGAAGGCACAGTGCGAAGTTAAGAACGTGGCTGGAGCACACAATGTTGTGTCTCTTAGTCCTCCCTCCCTAGCCTCATGTCTGCCCTGCAGTGAGAATCACGACTCCGTTTTCTTTAGGGGAAACTGAGGCACAGAGAAGGGGGAGAACCGACTGGCCAAAGTGACACAGCTACAAAGACGTAGGGGTGAGATCTGAGCTCAAACAGATTGTGCCTTCTCCTGCATGCTGGCAGTGCCAGCTCTGCCCACCATGTGAGATAGAGATTCCTACAGGAACTGTAGCCACACCGGCACAGGTTCAGCCTCACTGGGTACCCACTGGGCTCTTCAGCACATGCGTGATCAGCGGTGGCACAGAACAGCACCGTGGAGTCCAGTCCACCTCAGTGGGCAAATATTTGTCCCATGAAGGAATGGCAGGCTGAGTCAGTGTATTTTGTCATCTAGGCATTTAGCAGCTAGAAGGGAGTAGGTGTTCCTGGAAATCCGCAGGAGATTCTCCAGCTGTTGATGTTGTAACCACAGCATCAATGTTAGGGGCAGGTCAGAGTTCTGAGACACTGAGACGGTTTGGGAGGGCTTCCTGGAGGAAGCATGGTTAGGAGCTGGGTTGGCAGTAGAGATAAAACTTCCGTTGCTGATCCCGCCTCTCTTTCCCACATGAAAAGGTATAAAGAGATGTCTACAGGCTGTTGAACACACAGCCTTCTTCTTCTTTTTTTTTTCTGAGACAGGGTTTCTCTGTGTAGCCCTGGAACTCACTCTGTAGACCAGGCTGGCCTCGAACTCGGAAATCTGCCTGCCTCTGCCTCGCAAGTGCTGGGACTAAAGGCATGAGCCACCACTGCCCGGCTAACACACAGCCTTCTTAGGCCTTATCCTTACACAACAGGAGGCTAGAAACCTGTGGACACATTGCCAGAATGATGGCGGTGGGGAGGACCCGCAGGGCTGGACCAGCTTGGTGGCTCTAAGCAGCAGACTCGGAAAGAGCCAGGAGTGTGCCAAGGAGCGCACAGCTGAGGAGACAGCCTGTGTGCAGGCTGATGAGGTGTGAGTTTAGAACCCTCTCCCCCTCCCCTTCCACCCCCAGCCAGGAGAGCCAGCTCAGATTTCCCAAAGTGTCCCTTGACTGAGACTGTGTCACCATGGGGACCCCAGCAACACAATCCTTTTCAACAGTTTCATGATGAGGCTGTGCCCTTCCCCGACATGTCCTGGATTGTTTCAGCCAAGTGGGCAGAGTGACCACGAGAGAGGCTGCAGAGCAAGGGTCTCTCCTTCAGCTTAGCCCCATAGCCAGCCTGCCCATGCTCCCTAGGCACACTGCCTGTGAGCTGGGGGTCAGAGGTGACCTCCTCCTAGTGGCCAGGGAACTTGGGAGATGCAGACTGAAGGACCACAGGATATGTGGCCATACCACAGGCTCTCCTCCTTGGCCATCCAGGGTCAGTTAAGAAGCCTACCTGCTTAGATGTAAGAAAAGTCAGCTTGCCCGTTTGGGGTATGTGTAGTTGGTGTGGATCCCCTGAGGTCTAGACAGTGTTCGTGGACTCCGATTCATGCTGAGTCCATACTCCTCTGAGGGTGAACCAGTCCCATGAGCACCCTCAGTTGCAGGAAGTGCCTCTCTCCTCTGCCATCTGATCTTCACCAGGCCTGAGAGACAGGGTATAGCATGAGGGTGCCCATTTTACAGCCGGGTAAACTAAGGCACAGAGAGGTAGACACTCACAGACAAGACTCATGGATGTTGAGAGTTTGGGTGTGTGTGGTTCGAATTAGGTTTGACCCCCACCTTCTCTAATTGAGAGGGGTCTGGTTGACATGGGGGTCAGTAAGAAACAGTGTGCCTGGTATTGTTGAATGGGGAGATCTGATATTTGGAAGGCTCACTGAGTTAGGGGAGCCCTGGGAGCCCTCTCATTAATGATAACTCCTGTGAATGATAAATCCTCAGGGTCTAAGAAGGATTCACTGTTAGGGGTCATCCCAGGGACCCCTGAACCAGTGCTTTAATCAGCTTGCTCAGCTAGCCCTTATATCCTTAGGCTAGCCCTCTGCATGCCCAAGCTAGTCCTATTTGCTCAGGCTAGCCCCATGCTTTCTCAGGCTAGCCCTCCTACCTCCCCAGGCTAGCCCCTTTGTATGCTCAGGCTATCCCCACGCCCACTCAGACTCTCTGAGCAAGGCGAGCTATAGCCACGGGGAACACCTGAGTTTTCTACCCCTGCTGGGCCCCAAGAGAGTGAGGGTTGAACATCAGGAAAGTAGGGTACATTTGTGATTATTGAGTGCCTACTGTGTACAGAGGCCTGTGCTGGGCTCTGTGACTCTTCCTGTAGAGGAGACAAAGCCCCTTACTTCAGTAGTGGGGGCTCCTGGGGCCACTTGCACCCAGTAGGAGGTTCAGTGCCTGTCTTATTCTTGTTGATCCTCCTGACCCTCGGGGTCCTCAGAAACCTGGGTAGTGCCTGCTGGGGACACTACCAGGGCTCAAGGAACAGAGGCTTGTAGACAATGAGAGACGGACTAGCAAGGATCAGAGAAATGGGCGCCTGACAGAGAGAGGCACAGGGAAGAAGTGGTAAGGCTTACACCGTGAGCAAACAGAAGGCGCGGGGCTCCAAGAAGCCACAGCCAAGGTCTCTGAAGCCTTAGGACCCATGGCTCATGGGTCAGAGCCAGACCACCCAGTCAGCCAGAGGGCGACACCAGTCCCCAGTGCATGGTGTGTGGGAGTCACATGGGCATGGGGTGAGCATCAGACGCAGGCGCCCGAGTGGCATCTGCAGGAAGTCTGTACGGTGATGGACAGCTGTTCCGAGGGCAGTCAGGTGAGGGATAGCGATTACGTGGGAAGGAGACAGGTCCGTGGGGTGTAGAGGAGGGAAGGGGTGCTCTGCCTCTAAGACTGTTATCCCCATTATGCAGATGTGGAAACCTAGGCCTAGAAAGGTTCAGAAGTGCGCGACATCCTCCAGCAGAAAGGATGAAGCCAGGACTTCACCACAGAGCCCGTCAGTCGCAGTGACAGACAAGACACAGAAAGGAGAGTGGGAAGAGCTCATCACAGGCATGTGGGCATTGGGGATGTGGTCACCCCAGGGTTTCTCCTCACTGAGGAACACAAGGACAGACAGTGAGTGGAATAGGCTTGCAAGGCCCCAGGGTTAGTCCAGACTTTTACTGCCTTTGCAAGTGTCCCATAGAGGACAAAGTTACTGTGAACACTGTCATAGGCTCTGTCTGTTTATCTGTCTGTCCCTCTCATGATGGCAGGAGACATCTCAAACTACCTCTCCTCCACCCTAGAAACCATTTCTGGGGCATCTGAGGTGTCTTCACCTTTATTCTCATCCACACCCATTTTACAGACTGGAAAACCAAGGTTGGGTGTTAAATGTTCTGAGGGCCGGTGGTAGGAAACCAGGATAGTTCCTGAAATCACAAGTCTTTCCTGTTGCAATGTCCTGGACCCAGAGTTTACAGTCTATGAGGCACTGGGAGGAAGCAAGGCTGTGTGTGGGTGCCTTCTGGACGGGGAGATGCACAAGTTGGTGAGCCCTGTGCAGCTGTGGAGAGGAGTGCCTTGACGAGCTCCTGGACTGGACAGTGAGGAGAGTCCATACTCCCTTGCCCTCCCGTGCCCCAGTCCCCTGTCCCTGTGTGGAAAAGGGAGGAGGGAACAGGGCTTCAAGCCCGTGCTCCATCACAGGAGCACAGAGGGGTTGGCAGGGCCAAGAGGGGCTGGCACACAAGACAGACATTCTTCTGCATGGCCGAGGCAGGAAGACCACAGACCCCCGAAGTGACAGCAAACCCCAAGAATAGACAACAGGCCCCACTTGCACTAAAGGTGACTGTGCACTGTCTCATTCGATGCTCACAATGGCTCAGGGGACTGGGGTCTCAGGGCCTGAAGGGACTTGCTTATGGCCACATGCTCAGAGTCCCAAGGACCCATCAAGAGCCAGCCAGCTCAGGGTCGTCTGCATCTGCGAGTGGATCCAGCGCCCAAGCAGGACCCTTCTGCACTGTAACTCTCTCAGCTCTACTCCTACAAACTGGCTGCATTAGGAATGACTACCAAGGTGGCAGAGACCAGGTTGGAGCCCCTGTCACCCTACAAAGGGACTTTAACTGTACTTACTAGCCTCAGTTTCCCCATCTGTAAAGTAAGATGTTCGCCCTCTGTGGCTCACCTGCTGCTCCCAGACAAGGAGTTCAGGGATCAGAGGGCAACTCTAGCAGAACCGGATGGTTACACTCAATTCTTCCTTGCGGTCACTGACCTGGGCTCCGTCTGTTTCAACCAGCCACGTTGGCAGCAAAGGTCCTTGGAGAGCACCACAGGGGGAAGCGTAGAGTGGTGAGCTACAGAGGAACAGTGGGGAGCACTCAGTACAGAGGATGATGGAGCTGGAGCACGGGTAACCTGGCTGCTGCTGCCACTTCCCCCACCCCCAAGGGGAGCCAGGAGTCCTAATGACCCGCCCCTTCCTGGTTAAGACGGAGACCCCAGTGTGGCTGTCGTCTTGTGAGAAGGAGAAGGAAGGCCAGGCAGGCAGGGGACAGCAAAAACACGGGCAGCATGTGGGGGTGCTGAGTATTTAGTGGACTGAGGGATGCTGGGGAAGTAGAGCCACCATCAGGACAGCAACAATGCCACCCCACCACCTGCCACCTTGAAGCACCATTAAGAATTATCTCTGGCAGGTCTCACTCTATAGGAAGCAGTTTAGGACCGTCAGGGACTCAGTTTCTCCATATGTAAAATGGAGACAACACACCCCTCAGGGCCTGACTTTAATTAAGGGCATCCCGGTAAGTGGGAGTGGTTGGGAGCTGCAGTCTTCGTGTCTGCTGGCTCTGAGCCTGTCTACCCTAATCTCCGCTAGGAGAGAGAGTGGGGTCAGCCCCTCCCCTGTACACCATAGTCCCCAGGGATGCTAGGGGACAGATGGCATGGGCCAGGCCAGGGCCAGGACTGTCACTCAGATGGATGAGTTGTAAGCAGGCCAAAGGGGTGGCCACGAGGAAACACAGAACCGATGGCATTGAGATTTAGAACAATGGGGGCCACGTGCCGCAGGGGCAACAGTCGTTTGTGGCACAATGGGCCACCGAGGGACAGCAGCCTGGCCAACTGTTGCCACTGACACCAGCCAGACAGTTACCAGTCATGTCCAGGCCCTGTTTTCCTATGAGGCAACCAATGGGCGAGGCAGCTCATCATCACCTGATACTGGCTTCGTGAGCGGAGGGCCCAGACCTGTGATGACTGAGCAGCGGTGGTCATGGTGATGCTGCTGACTGCTGCTCTAAGGACAGAGAGCAGAGATGGGAGGAGAGAGTATGGGAGCTCAGAGACGCCAGGCAGAGGGATGGCAGGCCACATGGGAAACCCCACAGGTGCAGGAGGGACCTAGAGACTGAGGTTCTAGGGTACAAGTTCCCCCTCGCT
This sequence comes from Mus caroli, assembly GCF_978045245.1. NCBI lineage: Eukaryota > Metazoa > Chordata > Mammalia > Rodentia > Muridae > Mus > Mus caroli. The sequence continues at coordinate 118,423,173 of NW_028227259.1, read as the reverse complement.
CCTCTCTGAGACCCTGTCACACACTGGTTTGAGCTCAAGTGTGGGGGATGTAAGCTTTGACCAATTGGCAACAGAGCGGATAGAACTTGGTACAGACGAGATGGTGCTCGGATAGGGTATGGGCAGCCCAGACAGCAGACACAAGGTCCTGTCACAAAGCTGTTTGCCACACGGCACATGGAACTTCAGGGATACCAGTGTCATCTCCCCAGTTGGGGTCTTGTTGGGCACAGCCTTTCTCTTGCTGCAGAAAGCTGTGCATTGACTGTGTGTGTGTGTGTGTGTGTGTGTGTGTGTGTGTGTGTGTGTTAGTGTGTTAGCCTGCTGGTCACTGGTATGCCTGATGGGGCTTCCAGGGCTGCCTGGGTCATGAGGAAGATCCCTGGCTGCAAGCTGTGTCACCTGCTCCTGGACCCCCACTTCCTGTGCTACATGACCTTGATCAAGTGACTCATTGTGCTGAGCCTCAGTTTACCACATATGAAAGGGGACACAATAAGCATATACCTCATCCAAAAGAAGTGTTTTTGAATTTCAATGTGGAGGTTTGGGGAGTGTTCCAGGTACATGCAGGGAGCCATATTTGTGAAGGGACTGGAGACTACGGGTGTCTCGTGTGTCACACACCACAGCGTGAAGGGGTTTACGGCAACTCCCCCCCCCCCAGATGATCCACAATGTGAGGTTTTCCACGGTGGTATCATGGCTCAGTAACTTTTTGATTCTGAGATTCTGGTTTTTGGAACAGGCTCCTGCCTCCCGTGGGTGATGACGACCTCCCTGGGGACCTTCAGTCGCTGTCGTGGCTCACGGCCGTGGATGTGCCGCGGCTGCAGCAGATGGCAAATGGGCGGATAGACCTGGGCAGTTCCGGTGTGACACATCCACACCCAGGTAGGTTCAAGGGGAGGAGGCGACCCCAGCCCTGCCACAGGGAGGACCTTCTGTCTCTCTGGCCTCTCTGTCCATACCTATAAAGTGGGAGGAGTCTCCTCTTTCTGGGGGCGTGTCCATATACCTTAGTGATATACCCAGCCCCGGGGAAGACACCCTGGGACTTGTCAAACACCTCACACTGTTAGCAAACTTGCATTGGGCCAAATGCAAGCTGAGGCCCGTTCTTACACGAGCTAAGAGTGGGTTTTAGATTTTCTGAGGACGGTAAGAACATGGAGACAGCAGACCATGTGACTGGCAAGGCTGAAAGCCTTTGCTGTCTGACCCTTTAGAAAACATGTGTACTGCCCTCTGCTCTAGAAGGTTCTGAGAGAATCCTGGACTTCGTAGGTGCTCCGTAAGTGACAGGGAGCTGTCAGCAAAGAGAGTGGACTGAAGTCAGTGCTGACGGAAAGTGATGTGACTGAGGTGTCACTGCTACACAAGACCAGGACAGAGGTGGACATCGGTGTCCCAATGTCCACAGTGACTGACTTACATCTTCCATGGAGGATGAGGAAATATTATTTATTTATTTATTTATATATTTGGCTTTCCGAGGCAGGGTTTCTCTGTGTAGCCCTGGCTGTCCTGGAACTCACTCTGTAGCCCAGGCTGGCCTCGAACTCGGAAATCCGCCTGCCTCTGCCTCCCGAGTGCTGGGATTACAGTGCCTTTGCTGGGAAAATATATTTGAGATTTTTTAAATTCATAAAGTCTAGATCCAAACTATTCAGTACCAATATTTACAGTGAAAAATCAGCCACACACTGTATGCAAATGAATAGATATGGCTGTGTGCCAATAAAACTTTATTGACAAATCAGGCTATGGGCTAGGTTTGGCCTGCTGATAAGTTTTCTAACTCTAATCTAGAGCCCTGGAAGACAGTTATGCAGCACTGGGATGTGCCTGCCCCTCTGGTCTGCAGTTTCCTTATCTGCAGGGAGAGTAAAGAGAGCTATTCTTACGCGGTATTGCCAATGGTCCATACAGGAGACATCTTAAAGCAGCTGAAGTTTGATACATGGAAAAATAAGGCAGCATGTGGCAGGTCACTTTTCCTTGATTAGAGATAGTGCAATGAGAATCTGTGATGTATTAGTGATGTCTGTCACAGGCCCAGCACAGGAAGCAGATGTACATCTGCTATTCTTGGCCTAATCTTTGGCAGGCTGACTAGCAGAGCTTCCGGGAGGAAGAGGGGGACAAAACACTTGTATGTTAATCTAGAGACCCCAAGGAGCCAGGAAGCTTTTGAGGAGATGAATGCTAAATCAGCATTTTAGTTCATAAAGCACAAGAACCAAACTAATCGATCATCACCGTTGCCATCAGCTCACATTAATAGAGATTTTTATTAGGCACTCGGTAGGCAGTCCTCCATTTAACCACCACAACTTTGTAAATAGGTAAGGGGTAATTAGAAATGGAGACACGGAGGTTGGCCAAATTATACAGGTTACAGGCTCCGCACTATTATGTACCACACTCCAGGAAGCACTTCCTGCCTGCCTGGTCCTGGGGTGGACGGTGGCCCCCATACTCCAGGGATGTGTGATGGACCTTCTCCACTGTGGCCACCATTTCCAGCAGAGCCGCTTCTCTGTGCCTTCCTCCTACAGGTGCCTTGGCTGGGACAGCAGACCTGCATGTGGGTGCGGCCCCACGTCCCCTGCTCCGCCGCAGCCAGACTGCCGTGGTCCCCAGGGGTGTGCTGGGTTTGAGCCCTATAGGCAACCACAGAGCCAGCGTAAGTGCCACTGCATGGCTGGGAAAAAGGGGGATGTCTGTCCGTCCCTGACCTTCTGTCTCGTTCTGTCTCACTCTCTCCAGGCTGAGCAGATGAACCAGTTCCCTGCAGGAGGCCAGGCATCATCGGTCCTCCAGGAAATGCCACAGCTGTACTCCCCAGCTACCCAAATCCAGTTCCCTCTGCCTCTGGGGTCCCAGCAGGTACTGTAGGCTTGGAAACAAAATATCCTGGAATCACTTGTACCAATTTTTTTTTTTAAGATTTATTTTATGTATGTAAGTACACTGTCGCTGTCTTCAGACACACCAGAAGAGGCATCAGATCCCATTACAGATGGTTGTGAGCCACCATGTAGGTGCTGGGAATTGAACTCAGGACCTCTGGAAGAGCAGTCAGTGCTCTTAACCGCTGAGCCATCACTCTAGCCCCTTGTACCAACCTTTTGGGCCCTAATATACCACTCAGGCTCCTGGGGACAAGATGCCCTCTTTGCCCACACATTCTTACCACTCAGGTCTTGCTGGGGACACAAGAAACTGGGCTAGGGTTTATGGCTTACATCTGATTGTCTCATGGCCCTCTTCTCTCTGCGAAGTGCCCTCCTGCCGGCCTCTATGGTTCTCCGTTTGCGGCTCGGCCTTCCTACCCACAGGCCCACGGGACAATGCACGCGTCTCAGGAGCCACACCCCAAACACTACCCCAAGCCCATCTACTCCTACAGGTGAGTTCCGACTGTCCAGGAGGAAGCAAAAGGGCTGCCTTCAGGTCATCTTAGACAGACAGGAAGTGTGAGCTGACTCCAAAGGGAGTTGTCCCCAGGTGGGATCCACTCTTGGGAGGGACTGGCAACTTTGTATCAGATATTGGTTCTCCATGGTCTCAAACTATATGGCTTTGTCTCTCCGAGCCTGTTTCTTCAGATTAAAAGTCAGTCGTAGAAATGGCAGTGTGTATCTCGGGCTTTGGGGAGGAAGCATCTTGGATGAAGTCTAAAAGGCTATGGGAGTGGAGTCAAAGGGCAAACAGGATCTCTCTGCTCACTGCTGTAGCAGAGCTGAGATTGGGTGAGGGGAGGGATAGGCACGGGAGGAGGGCATGGAAAGGTGCTAATAAGGAGCTATTGCTGGGAATATGGAGGGACTGGTACCAAGCAGGGCAGAACCCATGGCAAGAGGGGACCCTAGGCTGTCTGTCCCTGTCCTGAGCCTTGTTTCCATCCCCATGTCTGGCCCCAGCTGTCTGATCGCCATGGCCTTGAAGAACAGCAAAACAGGCAGCCTGCCCGTGAGTGAGATCTACAGCTTCATGAAGGAGCACTTCCCCTACTTCAAGGTGAGGGCACTGATCCAGGGTGGGGTGCTGAAGCCACCCTGTCTCTCCCTGGCTTCCTCTGCACCACACCAAGCCACAATCTTAGCCTCGCAGTTTTATGAGCAATAGAACTGGGCTGGGATAGAGAAAGCAGAGCCTCATGTATCTCTGGGTATGAGGAGGGGAGGGGCCGGGCTAGTTATTCAGCACTGAGCCAGAAAGCAAGATGTCAAGCCCACCCTCAGCAGGAGCCTTTGCTGGCGAGTTCAGAAGGACTTAAGGAGACCTTGTGAGCAGCAGGAGTGGGATTGACCATTAGTCAGCCTGCAAACTTTAAATCCCAAAGACCACCAAGCAGCCAGGCGTCCGGATCACAGGATCTCGGGCCTGGACAGTATCCCAGGTAGAAATGCTGGACGCATAGATTGGGTGAGCTGGGTGCCAGTATCTGGTTATCGGGCAATGAAGTATGAACATTTGAAAGTGATTTGCAGGCAGGAGAGATGGCTCAGCGGTTAAGAGCACCGACTGTTCTTCCAGAGGTCCTGAGTTCAGTTCCCAGCAACCACATGGTGGCTCACAACGATCTGTAATAGGATCCGATGCCCTCTTCTGGTGTGTCTGAAGACAGCTACAGTGTACTCACATACATAAAATAAATAAATAAATGTTGGAAGGAAGGAAGGAAGGAAGGAAGGAAGTGATTTGCACCAAACTTACTGGGCAGCTCCATAGCCTTTGGCATCAGTCTCCCCTAAATCCTGTCCATTAGGAGATGAGAAAAGACACTGTGAAAGCCCTGGAATTGTGGTCCAACTACAGACCCCAGGGCAGGGGCTACTGTGTGCCACAGTCCCCACCCTTCCCTATCGTCTTCCCAGCTTTTATAGACAGAATTCCTTGTGTCCTGCCCGGACAGGCATGAGTGTGAGTATGCCCAGGCAGGGAAAGACTCACTAAGTGGGTGTCACCTGAGGCATCTACCCGACACCCACCCCCTCTGCCCCCCGCAGACAGCACCTGATGGCTGGAAGAACTCTGTGAGGCACAACCTGTCCCTGAACAAGTGCTTCGAGAAGGTGGAAACCAAGTCCAGCGGCTCCTCACGCAAGGGCTGCCTGTGGGCCCTGAACCTGGCTCGCATCGACAAGATGGAGGAGGAGATGCACAAGTGGAAACGGAAGGACCTCGCTGCCATACACCGCAGCATGGCCAACCCCGGTGAGCCCCGACCCACCACGCATGCGCACACGCATACGTACCCGCCACCTCCATAGCCTCCCATGGCTCCCCGCCCCAGTCTAAAAGCCAGCCAGCGCGGGAGAATGGAGAGAAATAGAAAAAGCTGCTGTCCCTGGTTTCTCACTCCGCAGCCCTGGGGTGGCATCCCTGTGGGTATGGGAGGCAACAATGCTCATTTCAGTAAGGGGGAGACGGGTTTTAGCAGGGAATGTTAGAAGGCCCTGTGTGACACCCATCCCAGGGTTCCCAGGCCTTGGTCTAAGCTTGCTGTGGAATCCTGGGTGGGTCATCTGGCCTAGATTCTCATCTCTAAAGTGGTCCAGCTAGCTCCTGGGCCCCTTATGGCTCAGTAAGGAACAGTCGAACGCGAGTGATTCCTGGGGCTGGGTGGGAAAGCACACATTGCAGTGTTCGGTCCTGAGCCCCAGAAGCCAGGTAAAGGGGATGTGGCAGTGCGCATGAGCAATCCTGGGGCTCCTTGGGCAAGGTGGGTGGTGGAGATGCATGAGCTAACAACAGACCTTGTCACAAGGTGGAAGGCAAGGGCTGCCACCTGAGATCGTATTCAGACCTGGACGTGTGCTCTGTGGCGCACACGCATGCATGCACACACAGACACATGCACACAATACACATGCACACATACACATGCATATAATATACATGCACATACATACATGTGCACACACATACACACATGCACATACATATACACTCATGCACACACATACACATGCACACATACACATGCATATAATATACATGCACATACATACACATGCACACACATACACGTGCACATACATACACACATGCACACACATATACACGCATGCACATGTACATACATACATGTGCACACACATACACACATGCATACACATATACACACATACACACACATGCACACACATACACGTGCACATACATACACACATGCACACACATATACATGCATGCACACACATACACACACATACACACATACACACACATACACACATACACATATATACACATGCACACATATGCACACACATATACACACATGCACACACATACACACATGAACACACATATACATGCACATGCATACATGCACACACATACACATGCACACACATACACACATATACATGCACACACATACACACATGCACACACATACACACATATACATATACACATATACATGCACACACATGCACACACATACACACATATACATGCACACACATACACATGCACACGTATACACACATGCACACACATACACATGCACACACATACACACATGCACACACATACACATGCACACATATACATGTGCACACAATATACATGCGCATACATACACATGCACACACAAACACATGCAATACACATACACACATAATTTTAAAAAGAGTGATTTCTGCTCTTTGTTCTCATAGAAGGGAGCCCATTCAGCCCATAGCAATGAGTTTCAGTGTTAGGATTTTTTTTTTTTCACAGAGTGGCTTGGTCTCCTTAATCATTAATGATCTAGCTGTCTCCTGGGACCTGTGTCCCTGCCTCAGCCCCCTCTGCAGGGGCTGGTAGGAATTCAAATAAAGTCATAGGGACATGGGTCTGTGCTGTGAGGTCCTGTCTGGAGGGGAAGGGCTGTTAGGGATTCATGGTAGCTCCCCTCCCGTTTCTTGAAGGTCTTTTAATGGTTTGGGATGGCATCACATCTCCATAGCAACCCAGTGCAGACGGAATCACACCATCTCATAGAAGAGGAGACTGAGAGTCTCAGACAGTTGCTATTTCATATGGGTGGTGGCACAGGGACTCAGGACCTGGTGACAGAATGGACTTCTGAGTCACATTTCCTACTTCTCTGCAGAGGAGTTGGACAAGCTCATCTCAGACCGCCCAGAAAGCTGCCGGCGTCCTGGAAAACGAGGAGAGCCTAAAGCCCCCGTGCTAACTCACACCACCACGGTGGCCATGGCCCATAGCTGCCTGGCCATCTCCCAACTCCCACCAAAGCCACTGATGACCCTGTCCCTGCAGTCAGTGCCTCTGCACCACCAGCTCCAGCCCCAGGCACACCTGGCCCCAGACTCCCCGGCACCAGCACAGACCCCACCTCTTCATGCCCTACCCAGTCTCAGCCCAGGGCCTCTCCCACAGCCAGCCATGGGTAGGGTTCCTGGGGACTTCCTCAACATCAACAGTGACATGAACACAGAGGTGGACGCCCTGGACCCCAGCATCATGGACTTCGCTCTACAGGGTGAGGTGTAGGAGGTAGGGGTTGGGCAGGGTGGAGGGGAGCCCTGGTGGCGGTGGTCTGCCTATGCCCATCATCACTATGACAACCACCCTACCTATTAACACCTCATGAGCACCTGCTGTATACCAACCAAGCACTTCCTATACACCATCTTGTCCCACCCTGCCAAAGCCCTGCTATCTCCTCTTTGTTCTGCTGATAAGGACACTAAAGCAAAGAGAAGTTGAGTCACCAGCCTGGCTGCTCACTGGCAGACCCAGGATTTCAGCCTAGCACCCCAAACTTTTCTTCAGTAATTGCTTCAACGTTACGCATGCTAAGTCAGGTGGGGTTACACTGCAGCACAGGGGCCCCTTCAGTCAGTCCAGGGGGAGACAATGAATAGACAGACACATCCAAGAACCAAGCAGGGTATCAAGTGTGCTTCAGCAAAGGCTCCCAACCCAACTGAGCCCTAGCACACATGCGCCTGCTGTGTTCCAGCCCTTGTGTCCCATCCCTCACTAGGGAACAGAACCGATGGCAGGTGAGTCGGTCAGGTCCGTCACAGCTGTGGAAAGGCATGTCCCATCCCCCTGTTCCTCTGTCCTCCCTGGCTCTGATCCTGAGGTTGCTGCCCAATGAGAACCAAACACTTCCCGTGCACTGTGGCTCATATGTGGGTGTTTGGATCATCTCCATCTTACATTGTGGCTCAGAGACTAAAGTGGCTTTCCCAGGGGCACACAGCAGCAGGAGGAAGACCTGGGCGGAGCCTCTGCTTCTGCTTTGCCTCCTGAGAACACCTCACGTCATCTTTGCTTCTGTTCCCAAGAGGGGGATTTGAACTCAGGGCTGATTGGCCCTATGCTGGCTCACCCAAATGCTTTTGTCTTTGCAAGGTAACCTGTGGGAAGAGATGAAGGAGGACAGCTTCAGCCTGGACACGCTGGAGGCCTTCGGAGACTCCCCGCTTGGCTGCGACCTGGGACCCCCAAGCCTGACCCCTGTCTCTGGCAACAGTGACCAGTCATTCCCTGATGTGCAGGTGACAGGTCTCTATGCTGCCTACTCCGCCGCTGCAGACGGTGTGGCCCCATCGGCGGCCAACTCTGCGCAGTACCTGGGTACACCAGGGAACAAGCCTATTGCTCTGCTTTGAGCTGTTGGCCTGGAAGAAAGGGCACCTTGGCTGCACCGTGTCTCGAGCCAATTGCTGATGGGGGAAATGACAGCGTGTGGTTCCTCCTGCACCCCAACATGCTGCCACAGGACACTCCTGGGGCACCCAACAGAAGCAAGGCGGGGATGGCAAGCCCTCCACCTCCCCATCTTCTGCAGGACTTGAGACAGAGGCATGGCCTACAGCTGGAGAAAGGCCCTGGTCAGCCTTGGAAGTGACATGATTGACCTCCGCCACAGACTTCTGCCCCTTGCTCCTAGGGTGTCCAGAGCTATGCTATTGAGACTGTGTGTACATTTATTTATATTTATTGTGACTCCAGCTAAGATCCCTAGAAAAAGACCCATGTTAGACTCCCCACTGCTCAGCAAACCTAACTCCCTAGTGACCCCCAGTCATGAGTCACGTCTCCAGCACGCTCAGGCAGCCCCCGCCCCCACCCCTGTGATTCAGAGAGCAAGCAAGCACTTTGGCAACTGGGTAGCACCCCATCATTTTCCTATTTGGACAGATCTTTTTCTTGGGGTTTAATCATGGCTCACATCTACTCTTGGGGATACACGGGAGAGGAGGTACCATAGCGTCAAGTTTGGGGAGGACTGAGGGGCTGAGACAAGAGGAAAATGTAGAGACCTGTCTGTGCCAGGTTAGAGACGTGAAACAGGAAGATGGGAACCTTGGGCTCGAGCCCTCACCACTCTTTGTAGCACCAGTGTAGCGCCCTGTCGGTGCCCGCTGCCTCTTCTTGGCTATGTCTGTCCTCACACTACCCTCTTGTCCTGTAACTGATTTTTCCAAGTGAGGGTTCTACAGGCAGGTGGGCCACTGGGGAGAGGGGTGGGGGCCGCCTCCACCTGCTCTTTTCCATCTTGATGTCTGACCCCATGCCTGAGAGTTCACAACCCCAGGTTGTTCAGAAGACCCAGCAGGCAGGCCAGCCACCTTTAAGGGCAGCGTGAGGTCTTGTCATCAGGGGCCACCTTTCAGGTCTCCCCACTGAGACAGTGAAGCCCAGCCCAGCCCAGCCGGCCAGCCTTGCTCAGCAGCTGTGTGCCGGATCCTTAGAAAGTCATGCAGTTTAAGTGTGAAGACCCTGTGTCCGGATAGTGCCAAGACTCTGTAGGTGTAGTGCTGAATGTCTGCTGTCAATAAAGTCTGAACAGCAGCTGTGCGGCTCAGTGTGGATGGGGGGGGAGGGGGCGTGGGGAGGGGCAACGGTACACCACAGCACAGAAACCTGGCCCTCTGACACCAAGTTCCCGCCGAATCAGCCTGGGCGTGGGACATCAACGAAATTCGCAAGACTGACATTTACTGCCCTTCAGAATGAACACTCGCCAGTTAGCATCTTGGGAATGAGTTGTAGATAGCTGTCAACTACTCCCATAGTATAGGCTCAGTGTGTGGGGGGGGGTGTGGGGGGGGCAGGAGGGGTGGAGTGGGGCTGGGCCTATACAAGCCAGCCTCAGGCTCTGGTGGAGCTATGCCAAGCTGGGGACAGGGCAGCAGAAAGATTCCTGCCTTATCACCAGCGACATGCCAGGTTAGGCTATGTTACCCCCATGAGCTCATACAAGCCCTTGGAGAGGTCGTGGCTTAGTTCTCAGTACCCTCATTTTGCTGGTGAAGAAATGGCACCGTAGACAACTTCAAATACCCAGTGCCAGGCCCCCTACTCTGTGGCTTATCCATCAAGTGTGCTCTGTGGCATAGGCTCAACCAATAGAAGCATCATCTCCCCAGTACTGAGACTGATTGCCAATCCAGCTGCACTGCTGATGTCGTGATCTTAGCCCAGTGAGACCCCGGGGCTTCTGGTCTCCTACAAGGAGAAAATGTGTTTAAACTCCTGTGTTACTGACCCACAGAAAACCAACCATACTGATGTTACAAGGGTAAACTGAGGCTGGGAGGAGCACCTGGGAGTAAGCCTAGGTGTGTCAGTAAGAGGCACCAGATCCCATTTAGCCACAAACCTCCCCCACAACTGACTCCAGAGTCGTCAGACACTGGCCCCTTGTCCCAACAGCAGCTGCTAGGATGGGGGGTGAAGGGTGGGGGTGAGGGAGGGCTAGGAGACCTGCGAACAGTTGGAGGTAGAGCCAGGACACCAGAATGACCTGTTTCAGATGGCCCTGTGGTGTGATGCTGGGCCTCAAGTCTCCAAGCCTCAAGGACAACAAGTGACATTCGGAAACTAAGTGGCCTCCCATCCATCATACCCTTGAACCACCATGTCCACCAAGATTTGTCCAACCCATGACAGCTGTCCCTCGGTATAGCCCTCAGCTCAGCCAGCAGTGTGCCTAGGGACCAGCAATACCAGGACATGGGAGCCATGTCAACTTAGTTTTGGGGACTGTTCCCCCTGTCCTATGGGGTGTTCAGATCCTACAGGTATCTTCAGTGGCCTCAGCCACGACACTCCCCACCTTCGGAACCGGGCAGTTTCTCTGAGTAAACATGGAAACCTGCTGTCCTAGCTGTTCTCTGTTGCTATGATAAAGACTATGCCCAAAAGTAACTCCAGGAGAAAGGGTTTGTTTGGCTTACAGGTCACAGTCTATCACTGAGGGGAGTCAGGACGGGAACTCACGCAGGACAGGAACCTGGAGGCAGGAGCTGATGCAGAAGCCATGGAGGAGTGCTGCTTACTGGCTTGCTCCCCATGGCTTTCTCAGCCTCCTTTCTTATAGAACCCAGGACTGCCTGTCCTGGACCACCTGACCATCCAGTGGGTGGGGCCCACCCGGGCTCACCCACATCAATCATTAATCAAGAAAATGCTGCACAGACTTGTTTACAAGCCACTTGTATGGAGGTAGTTTCCCAGTTGAGGCTACCTTGTCCCAGATGACCCTAGCCTATGTCAAACTGAAGCAAAACAACTACACCTGGCCAAGCTCACTGAGGACTAGCAGCTCCTGGGCCCTTACTGTTCTGGGTGAAAAAGAACCCTCAGGGCTGGAGAGATGGCTCAGTGGTTAAGAGGACCAGGGTTCGATTCCCAGCACCCAGGTGGCAGCTCACAACTGTCTGTAACTCCAGTTCCATAGGATCTGACACCCTCATGTAGACAGAAAGGCAGACATACAGGCAAAATCATCAACACACATAAAAGTAAATTTTTTTAAATGACCCTCTAGACCCTGAATGGGGCAGTAAACAGGGCCAATTTGTTTTATTTGGCACAAAGGGTGCTTGCTATGTAGCCCAAGCTATCCCCGAACTCACGATCCTCCTGCCTCGGGCTCCCCGATGCTGACATGACAGGTGCATACCATTATACCTGGGTTATGGGCACTGCTGTGAAGTCTAAGTGATCTGTTGATCAAAGGATGGAAATGGGGAATCCAAGAGAAGAACACAAGGAGTCATCAAGGGCTCTGCTGCCACAGCCAGGCAGATCCAGGCACAGCAGAGCCCAGAGTTTAGCCCAACTCACCTCAGGGTCACGGTGTAAAACCAGGAAAGATGAGGGTGAACCCACCTGCCTCTGGGAAGGGCTGGATCTGCCTTGGGCATGTTCCAGAACTGAAAGAGGTGGGAGAGGAGTGTGGAAGTCAGGCAGGCAGGGAGGGAGGTGAGGCAGAGCGCAGAGCATCAGTGTCTTGGTATTTCGCCTGTGAGGCAGGAATGCTGGTATCTTGGTGCTGGGCACTGAAAACCCTGGGGGTTCCTCTAAGAGGCGACAGAGAATTACCAAAGGAGCCCACTTCAGGATACAGACCCAAAAGAACAGAAAGGGAAAAATAGGACCTGGAGATGCACACATTCCCCTCCCCTGCAGGATTATCACAATAGCCAGGGCAGAAGCAACTGCAGCCTCCTTCCTACAGGAGAAAACTACTGAGTTCTAGGAACATGACAGAACGAGTTCAGCCTTAAAAAGGGAAATCAGGCCCACGTCATGAGGTGGAGGAACCTTGAGGACATTGTGTTAAATGAAATAAGCCAATACCAGCTTAATCACGCGGTTGTGAAATCCAGAGATAGAAAATAGGGTGGGGTGGGGGGACTGGGAGCAAGGAAACAAGAATCCATTGCGATAGGAATAAAATTTCCACTTGGCAAGATGCAAAGAGCACTTTTTAAAAAGTCTCATGCTTGGGTTATGCCCTTTGACTTGTTGGCTAGTGAGGGCCCATATACACCCCCACCCCAATCAAATACTACAGGCTACTGCCATTGCTCTTGGTTGCCCACAGAACTTGATGCTGAGACCTTATTGCCGAAGACACAACATGGAGAAATCAGGCTGGTCCTGACCTGGAGGTGTCCTCCCTACTGAGAGCGACAGGAAGTGCCATGTGGACTCTGGGGAAGAAAACTAACCAACATTGTTACAAATCTTTGAACTCTGTGAGCTACAGTCAGCCTGGCAAGATACACCCCCAGGCACAATGGCCGCTCGAAGGCTATGTAGGGAACAACCCACTCCTTCCTCATCAGCTTTAAGGTGTGAGCCTCAAGGTTGAAGTCCTGCCTAGAACTGTTAACTGGGTCAAGGACTCACAGGGAGGGGATAGGCCCCAGGGGAGAGCCTGCCCCTATCATGTTGCTAAATGGACAGAGTATCCAATCACACAACCCTCTGGTTACCCTTGTATCCAGGATGAGTTCGGCTCCCGACCCTCATCAGAGCATCGTCTCCTGGTGGTGGGCGGCGGCTGACCGACTCCCAGCTTGTCAGAGAGTGGAGAGTAAGTTACTCAGCTCTAAGAGCTCTGTATCACACAGCCCCCCCACCCCCTCACCTCAAGGCTCAGGGATCATCGTTTGCAAGTGTGTATGTCTGTGCACACGAGTGTGTGCATGCAAGTATGTGTGTGCAAACATGCTTGTGTGAGTGTGCCCTGTGGAAGTGTGTGCACTTGAGTTGTACATGAGTGTGTGTTTGCGCAAGTGTGTGTGAGTACAACTGTAAAAGCTAGGGGTGATATAATAGAGGACTATGGCCAAATAGTTCCCATCATGACAGATACATGGCACACATGAAGCCACATGACCGCAGCACTAGACCAAGTTAGTTGACACTGAATGAATGGGGGTTCACGTGTCGCACCCCAGTGGAGGAGCTGTTCGCAGACAGGAGGGAGAGTCTTGATCTTTTTTCTGGGCTGTGGCTCTTTTTCAAACTAGGGAGAGCATTTTAAATACAAACAACCCGGACAGGCTCCCTCTGGCTTCAGGCCTGGCTTGATTCAGGCATCCAGAAATTACCAATAGGCCTGGGCCTCTCTGGTACCTCCCTCTGTGGGACAGGTTCTCTCTACCCTACAGCGCTGGAGAACTCTGATTGGCTGGGAAAGATGCTGGATCAGAAGAAAAGTAGTAACTGATAATTGAGAGTCAAGACTGAGCAGTCCCTATGAAGAGATAAGCTGTGGGATGGGTTGGGTTAGGGATAATAGGGGGGGGGGGGTTCCTATGCAGGGCAAGACTGCAGGGACAGACAATTCCAAGTGTAGATCACCAGTCCAGGCACACCACACCTCTGTGTCACAGAAGGAAGGGGCTGGGCTTGACAGTCAAACAGACTGGACACCTTCCGTTTCATCCTGTGTGACTGGGCAAGTGTCTTGACCTCTCTGAGCTCATGCCATCCTGGTGATGGAAAGGGATGGGAACTGGTGTGAAAGCTGCCTGGGCCTCCCTCTGGTGTTTGACAGAGGGAGATTCTGAGGGGAGCTGAGAACCGTCTACCCCCTTTCCACCTGCCAACTGCTGGGCTCCTCTGTGCCACAGAATAAATCAAGGGCAGAAGCTTCCTTCAAAAAATAGTTTATTTTGCAGCTCTTTCGGCAGCCTCTTCAGCGCACCCAAGTGGTCAGGGCAGCAGCCAGTGATGGTCTGGGCTTTCCTCCACATCAAGAGGACCTTGCCCAGAAGAACCCTTTATCCCCCAAGAAGGGCAGCAACAGAGTGGGGTTCTCCACTTACCCCAGCATCCCCCACCCCACCCTTGGCCGGAGCATCTCATTCAGGTCCTGATGCTGCGGTGCCTGGCAGTGCTGGGAAAGTCTCTGTAAGAGGATCCAGAGTGTTCGAGGCACAGCCCTGGGTCACTGGTCCAGCGCTGTTGGCTCCTGCCATGGTATCAAGGCACAAGGTGAGAAAGTATATTGGCCAGAGGTTCTGGGAGGGGTGAGGGACAGCCTCTCTGCACTCAGGCAGTAGGGTACTTGGTACCCTGTGGATGGCCAATCTGCAGGAGGCACGGAGTGAGGTCCAGTCCTTGCTCCACTTGGGAAGAGAGGGCTTACAGAGCCTGGGAACCGAGGCAGTAACTCTCCTCCAGCCATGCTGAATGCTAGGTGTCCTGCCTGTTTGTCCTTTATCTCTGGAGAACCTCTCTAATAGGACAGATGGTTGTCCTGACTCACTAGGGCCACTTGGAGAATAAAATGTCACTTTATTCTCTTAAATGAAAATCAACAACAAAAAAAGGAAATCATTTTTGCCCTTGGTAAGCGTCTAATAAGCCTCATCACAAAAAGACGTTTTCTTGGGTCTCGTCTGGCATTCTCTTTGGCCCATTTACTCTGCTGAGGGACGCAAGGAGCTGAGTGCAAACCAACATGGTAGAACAAGTATCTTGTGATCAGACACTGGGTCCCCATCTCAGGCAAAAATCACAAGGAACTCAGTGTGCCTGGTTCAGTTGGCCTCAGAGAGGCAGCGGCAGAATTATCCACTGGGACAAACCCTGAACTCCCCAGGTGAGGAGAGGCTGTGCCCGCCTTAGCAGGGGCCCAGGGGCCTTCTGTCCAGAAGACGCTGGTCAGGAACCGCAGCTACATTCGGAGTGCTCAGGGTGGCTCTGTGAACTTTCCCCAAATAAGCCCGTGTCCCTCGAAGGCCTGCTGCATGGCCATTCCCACCGTCCAGGGTCCTAGGGGTGGCCAGAGTTGCTCATCAGGAGGAAGCGGGGCTCTCCGTGGTAGACAGCAGCTGAGCCACCTGTATCCGCTCGGCTGGCGTGAGGTGCTGGCTCAGGTAGGCCACGCAGTCCATGATGACCTCTGGATGTTCTTGGACCAGACTACAGGGAAGGAGAGATAAAGGGGACAGGGGGAAGGGTCACTTTTGTCACTCAGTTCAGTGCCTCTAAGTGTCTTTGTTCAGGGCACCATGTTGCTCTTGAGTAGGCCAGAGCCCAGAGTTTCTCTTGCTGTGCTCACACAGGGAAGGGGGGAGTGGGGGAAGGAGGTAGAGAGAGAGGGGACAGACAATCCTATGGGTACACGGGATTCTGACTTGGAGACAGACTGCCTCAAGGTGGCATATATAGCCCTCCAGTTGTGTGGTAGGATCTGAAGAGTGATATACCCCTGAATCCCAGCTTTATACGCCAGGCAGGGTTCCAGGTGTCCTGTGAGACACCTCCTTGGAGGCTACAGAATGACTGGGGGGAGAAAGCCAGTATCCTCAGCCCTCAGGTCTGGGATAGAGTCCTCACTAGTCATGTGCTAGCCATGACACAAGCCCCACCTAGACCCAGCTGACGCCATGCTACTCACCTTTGGATGGTCTTGAGGACAGAGTCCCGCTTCAGATAATTGATGTTTTCACGGATGGTGGAGCGCAAGCTGTCCCTGGCTGACCAGTGCTGTTCCAGCCACTGGACCACCACCTGGTTGCTGTCCCACAGGTAGGCCTGGGGATCAATGGGTACAGTCTACCTCAGGCGGAGATGCTGCTGCAGGGGCGGCAGCCAGCAGCCCCCAGACCCCCGGTGCCTGCGTGCTGGGGCTCCCCTCTCCCTGCTCAGGCCCACCTTGACGGCGCCCTCGGTCTCCACGAACCAGCGTCGCAGCATGGACTGTGTGTGCTCGTGGTTCAGCTCGGGGCTGGCTCGGAGTATCTCCTGCTTCACCTGGGCCTCCAGCAGCAGCCGGCGCAGCCTCCAGTAGAAGAAGGTGCGGGCAGTCTTCCATTCCAGCACATCCTGTGGACATGGCCACCTGAGCACCCACGGAGGAGCAGGGGAGAGGGAGGGAAACGGCCAAGGCCGTGCCCCAAGATGGCTACCTGGTTCCTGCCCACCTTGTCCTATAAGTGGGGATGTCCAGTGTAGGGGGATGGGCGCCTGCCGGCTCCTGCTGACATGCTCAGACTGAACCGCCCACACAGCCCCCTGAACCCAGAATTGAATCCATCCCAAACCCCTTTGTATTCCTCTGCATCCCGGTGGTGGCCGTAGGGAACCCTTACAGAAATGATTCCCTTCTCCAGCATATGGCCCGGGGTGTCGTGCAGGTCGGCGAACTGCACTGCCACCTGGTGGTAGATGGGAAGCAGCAGTTCCTCCCGGGCCTTCAGCTGGCCCTCCAGCTCCTTCCGGTCCTTGTCGGGAAGCTGGGCTTTCCCTGCAGGTGAGCAGAAAGCAGTTAGGATTTTCAGGGGCTGTGAGGGGTAGCCATGTGGGGGCTGGGGTGGATTTTCTTGGGTTTTTGTTTTATTTGAAAAACCACAGACAAGAGGCCCTGCCCTGCGAGAGTCCGGGCTGCGATGCCAATGCTGCTCCTAAATTAAGTTGTCCTGCAGCCTTGGAAATGCAATCACAGCCCCAAGACAGCATCTGGGTAAAACCCCAGCCTTGCCCTGGGCTTCAGCATACCATCAGCTCTTGTTTTCAGACAGATAATAAATACAGTGGAGATATGCTAACTCTATGCCACAGTTCTGCCAAGGGAGGGGATGGGTAGGGATGAAGACAGCACTGTTTAACAAGGAAATCCACACTTAGAGTCCTAATAAGGGGGCCAGCAAGATGGCTCAGGAGAGAAAGGGTGCTTGCTGCCAAGCCTGATGATCTGAGTTTGATTTCCGGGACCCACATGGTGGGAGGAGCGAATAGATTCTTGCAAGTTGTCCTGACATCCGCACACGTGCTGTGGCAGACACACACATACACACAGAGAGAAACACAGACACACAGAGAGATACATACACACACACACACACATACACAGAGAGAGATAGACAGGCAGACATACACGGAAAGAAAGAAACACAGACACACACAGAGAGAAACAGACACAGAGAAACACAGAGAGACACAGAGAGAGAGAGAGAGAGAGAGAGAGACAGACACACACACACACATACACACAGAAACACAGACAGAGAAAGAAATAGAGACAGAGAGACAGACACAGAGACAGACAGACAGACAGACACACACACACAAAATAAATGTAATAAAAAGGAAAAAAACCTTATAATAGATGTTTCCAGACAAAATGCCAATTCTACACAAACACAAAGTCACGAAAGTGCAAAGCCAAATCCCAGAGGCCCTGGTCATCTGGACGTTACACACCGTAATGACTGACGTCAGAGGAGTGAAGCGAAGTAAGGCATTCACCAAATACAATCTGGAAAAGTGTATCTCTCCAGCCGGGGACTCTAACGGGACATTATCATCACCATGTTCTGGTGTCCCCCGTGGACCCCAAATGATTCAACCGTGTCACGCTATGCATATGGGACAGCGCGCTGATTATGTGATTACAGGATGAATATCCCTCACCTCAATCGCTCCAGAGCCCGAACCTCTGGGTGCAGACAGCCTGCCATAGAGGAACGCTCCACCCCGGCCCCAGAGATGGGCTGTGGTCAGAACACAGCTCTGAAAATTAATTTTGTGTTCATATCTGGGTCCCTCTGCCAAGCCATCTCACCGAGGACACACAAACCGAAACTTCCCCAGATATCTGCCACTTGCAGCATCCTGTGGAACGGGCTGATTGCAAATGTGGGCTGGCTTTGGGGTCTCACAGTTTGATACATACTCATTCTACCCTTAATGCACTAGAATTGGCGCCTTTGCTGACCTGCAGGTGGCTATGTGACCTGGGCATGGCACATGTGTGACTTGGGGGTGGAGCCTGTGTGATCTGAGGGTGGAGTCTGTGTAACCTGGGGGTGGGGCCTGTGTGATCTGAGGGTAGAGCCTTGGGATCTGAGGGTGGAGTCTGTGTGACCTGGGGGTGGAGCCTGTGGGACCTTGGGGGTGGAGCCTGTGTGATCTGGGGGTGGAGAGTGTGTGACCCACTTACCCAGCTGTCCCATGAGCTTCTTACACACTGGGTCTATCCTCCTTATGGTCTTCACCAGATCTTTCTTCCGGAATTTAATCTCCACCGTGCCCTCCGGCTCCAGAACACCGCCCCTGGACAGAGGAGAGGACAGGGGGAAGGGCTAAGGACAGACACTCCTGCCCTGGGCTCTTTTTTTTCTCTCTCTTTATTTGCTTATTTCTTTTAACGCCTTATGACTTTGTGTGTATTGTGTATGTGTATCTGTGCGTACATGCCTGTAAAGATCATAGGTCAATGTAAGGGGTCCACCTTACTTTTTTGAGGCAGGGTCTCTCACTGATTTGGTTAGACAGACTAGCCAGCAAGCCCCAGGGATTTGCCAACCAACACCCACTACCATCTGGGCCCAGGTTAGTGCACACTGCCGAGGCCGGCTTCTTACCCTGGTCTGGGTTTGTCCTCTGGAGCCCTAACTCTGTCGAGACAGTGTAGGTGACAACGCTCACCTGCTCTCTTTGTCCGCATACATCTCTATGCACAGGGGGTTGATGGTGGAGTCCAGGACAACCCAGGAGCCCCCACGGAGCTCAGCACAGGGAGGGATGTAGATGAGAATGGGCTGCTCGTACAGGCGGAGACCATCCACGATGTAGGCGCCAAACTTCAGCATCTGCTCATACATGTCTACAAAGCGAGGCCTGCTTAGGAGACTCGGGCACCCACAAAGCCTCCTGCAGCCTTCTCTGCCCTGGGCTCCTGAGGGAGGCTTGGAGAGCCTGGTCTGGTCCAGGTCTGGTCCCCTCCTTCAGTGCCCATGTGACCTTGGGCAGGCTGTTCTCCTGCATGAGTGAGTTGTCTTCATCTGTCAGCTCAAGCATGGGGATGCCCAAGCTCACCCACCTATCTGGTACACAAAGCCTCTGCTCCGCATCCCCACACCCTATCTGGTGATGCTGCAATACCATGATAACAGGTTACAGGTGGGACCAGTGCACGGGACCCTCGCTGCGGTCCTCTCCTTTCACAAAGGAGGGGTTTGGGGACACAGAGAGGTCACCCAGATATGCCTCTCTCCCACCTCAGCTCCTCCTTCAGTACCTGGGAACCTTATCTCTCTGGACATTCTGGGTGACTTAGAGAGACTGCAACTATAGCTCAGCTCTGAGGAAGGTGGGTGGACATACGCCTTCCTCATCCACACAGAACTACCCAGGTCACCTAGGAGCTTGCAGAGCAGACCTCTCTGCACGGCCCATCACGTGACCCCAGGAAACTCCCGGGGCTATCGAGAGACACCACAGTGACACATATGAAAGGGCCGGCTTACCCTTCATGCCTCCGGAGAAGCCCCTCCAGTTGGCGAAGATCATGAGAGGCAGGCGCTCCTTGTTGAAGTCCCTGATGACCTGCGCCGTCTTGTAGGCCGAGTCTGGGAACCACACCTGGCCGGCCTGCTGGATGATCTGTGCACAGAGTCACTTAGGTCAGACACTGACCTCCAGGTTCCTGCCCTGACTTCCTTCAGTGATGAACAGTGATGTGGAGGTGTAAGCCAAATTAACCCTTTCCTCCCCAAGCTGCTTTGGTCATGGTGTTTTACCACAATAGTAACCCTTACTAGGACATGTACCAAAGCCAGGGCTCCCTAGAGACCCAAAGCATGGCCATACCCTTAGGACCTCAACGGGTCCCTTATTCTCATGCTCAGCCTGACAACACAGTAGTTGAGACCTCATTGCAGCTCCCAGGAACAAGAGTAGAGCAGCGGGGGACTGGGGACCATTACCATCCCGGAAAGAAACCCAGACTATTGGAATATGTGTCCCGTGGAGCTTTGGTAGGGAGAAAGGCAGAGCCCCCAGACCAATCCCTACTTGAGGCCTCTGCTCTCTGGCTCTCAGAGGCTTCTCTGAACCGGATGAAAGGATCTACTCCTGTCCCCAGTGGTCACGGCTCCCGGCCCCTCACCTTGGCCTCAGAATCCAAGTTGGCAGGGTCAGCGGGGACAGCCACCTCCACAGTCCGAGTCTCCACAGCAATCACTCCCACAGGGATGCCCCCTAGCCTGCAAGGTGAACACACAAGGGCTCAGCACTGGGCTGCCTGCAGGCAGAGCTCAGGGCCTCGGGGTCTACCCCATCTGCTGCCAGGCCTGTCCAGGTGGGAACGAGGGCTGGAAGTGGGGTGAGCTGGTTGCAAGGCAAAGGGGCAGCACCGAGTCACTAAGGTCCATGCGGAGCTATAGGTGTCCTGCTAGGGTGAGAACAGTCAGGGCAGGATGGTGCTGAACCCACAGGAGACGTCTGCCCCTCGGGCCGTGCATCTAAGATGGCGACTCTGAACCACTCACAGTTCCCAGCATCCTCCTCTCACTTCAGAGTTTTTGGCACTAGGATGAAGCTTGGGACTTGGCATGTGCCAGGCAGGTGCTTTGCAACCTAGCCATTTCCCCGTCCTGAATTATGACTTAAATCATCACATCTGGCCAGCAGTTACACCCTGAGCAGCTTGGGCACCGAACCGAGTCACACAGGGAAAAGGCCGAAGCAAGCCAGGATTGGTGGCACAGATCTGTGACCCAGCTACTTAGGAAGCCAAGGCAGGAAGATCAAGGGTTCAAAGCCAGCCTGAGCCACACAGCAAAGGATGTTGGGATACAACTCAGTGATACAGCTTTTTGCCTGGCATGCACGGGGGGGGGGGGGGGGGCTCTGGGTTCCAGCCCCGGTACTCAAAACCAGGGAGGGGGTGAGCATTATCAAGTACCATAGGGCCTGGCTTAGATGGGACCATGATGTCACCACCTGTCAACCTGGGCTATCAACACCTGGAGCCACTGCTGCACCTCTGTCCTTTACCCGTGCTACTCTACCAGGTTGGTGGTCTCTTCCTAGGGAGGGCTCCATGGTGGAGGGGTTCATTCAAGGATTGTATGAAAAGGGTTTCTAAAATAAATAGGAGGCATATAACTAAAGGCCAATGACTCATGACTTTACAACGTGTGTGTGTGTGTGTGTGTGTGTGTGTGTGTGTGTGTACACATGTGCTATACTGAATGAGTGAAGGGGCCTTTTGGGGTCTGTTGTCTTCCACCTTCGTGCTGGTCTTAGGAACTGAACTGTGGGACAAGCGTGTGACCTGTTGAGCCATCTCATGGTCCTGTGCCTATAACTGTGCTGTCTATTGCCCGTGAGACCCAGTAGGGAGCATGTGACACACATGAAGCGCCCAGCACAGCACTGCTCCTGTGGCTGCAGCAATCCTTTGGACTGTATTATCATCTCCATGAAACAGACCAGGCTATAGAGGCCTGGGGAAGGTGGAGCGTGGTAAAGCCTGGATTTGTAGCTGTGACGTCACGATGACGTCATGCTGGGAATCTGAATGGGCCACACTGGAGGGGAAGAGCGCCCTGGTGGCTGGAGTGGCGCAGAGATGGGTATGACATGATGAGGTGGGCTGCTCATCTCTGGAAACATTTAACACCCCCAGAGACACCTTCTGGGGGGGGCCTATGGCTGTGGGACTGATCTGGGTCAAAGGTCACAGCTCCCACAGTAGGTGGCAGAGGCTCTAAGGCTCAGGTGGGCTCCCACTGCACAGGTGGCTTCACCTTCCATGACACGTTTCTCCAAACTGGCTTTCTTTCCTTTATTGTTGAGATCCTAATTTAATTACAATGCTTCTCTTCTCTTTTCTCCCTCCATCAAACCCCTCCTATATGCCCCTCTCACCTCTCCTTTAAATTCATGGTCTCTGCTTTTAATGCTATTGTATGTATATATGTATTCGCATATACGTATGTATTCCTAACTATAACCCGCTCAGGCCATGTGAGGTTACACGTATGCATGTTTTCAGGAATGACTGTCTGGCACTGGATGGGGAGGACCACCCCTCTTGCTCCCAGCTTTCCTCAGGGTTCAGCTTGCATTATTTTTACTTTTTTATTTTTGGAGTCTGTGTGAGGTGTATAAGCACACTGTGTGTGTGTGTGTGTGTGTGTGCGTGTGTGCGTGCGTGCGTGCATGCATGTGTATGTGCACATGTGTGTATGCATGTGTGTACATGTGTGTACATGTGTATACATGTGTATGCTGTGTGCATGTGTGTACATGTGTGTACATGTGTATACATGTGTATGCTGTGTGCACACATGCATGTGTTCATGTGCCTATGTGTATGGCATGTAGGCATGTGTGGGTAAGTATGCACACATGCGTGTGTGCGTGCATGTGTGTACCTGCATGTAAAGTTCACTGCCAGCTGTCTTCCTCATTCTCTTCCTCATATTATGACACAGGGTCAGTCATTACCTGGATCTCTCCACCTGAGAGTGGTGAGCAGCATGGCTGGGCTCTGACTCCCTAACCCTAGCTCTAACGTCATATGCAGCACCCGGCTTCTCATGTGGGTGCCAGGAATCCGGACTCGGGCCCTCCTGCTGGCATGGCAAGCACTTCTTAGCTATTTCCCCATTCCTCCATTTTGTTCTTCACATTCAGAAAAACCTATGGACCAAGAAGAGAGGGCCCTGGCAGCCCCAGCCTAGTGCCTGAGAGGCCCCACGCCTGGTGGGCAGACATGTGCAGTCCACCCATCTTTGAGTTACCTTGCTCGTCCCGTCACCACAGTCTGGGCCCAGGGTGCCATGATTTCCTTGAAACTGCCATGGTCAAAAAATCCACTCTGCCAGGTCCCCTTCAGAGCTGCGGGCAGAAGGATGGAGGCCCTGGCTGAGGTCTGGGGAGGCCCACATCTGCCTGGCGGGGTACACTGATGTGGCTTTGACCTTATAATAGGCCTGTGTTCTTTTCTACTTAAGACCACACGGAGTCTAAACCTTTACACATACACACACACACATACACACACACACACACACAAAACCCCCAAACAAAACACAAAATAAAACCATGACTACAAAAGCTACATCAAGACGGGAATTCATTTCTGGGGGTATTCAAACTCCCTCCAAGTGCTCATATAATGCCAGACGTGCTGACATCCCAAACACAGCCCCAGATGCCCCTCCTTAGAGGTGGCAGGGTTAGAAAATGCCTTCTCCCCACAAGGTGAGATTCCAGGAAGGGACCATCGACCCTGGAACCTTATTCTGGCCCACTGGCTACAGCTCAGTATCCCTGAGAGGAAGCAGGTCACCTCGTGTCTCAGAGAGACACACGGTGACATTGGTACTGCAGCCAGGGCTGGGGTTGGGGACCATGGTGGGGGCAAATGGCTGTCATTCTGGCAGAGCTGCAAGGCCTGGCAGCAGGGGACTCAAAGGGCACAGTAGAGGTTGGATGCCTGGGAACGGAATCTGCTGCTTCAGCCTTTGACTTGGGACTCGGGGCTGGCTCGACAGGACACAGCACACAGTGGGAGATACCGCTGGAGGGAGAGCTCTATGAAACAAAGAAGCCATGGGGATCCTTCTGCTGTAGAGAGGCCCTTGTCTGCACAACTACACAGCTGAAGGCACATGAACATCTAGCCCTGGGCCAGGGATGACAGGACAGTTCAGCCTTCCCATCTGGGCGATCCTCGTAATACAGCATACCTCTAAGAGACAAAGGTATTCCCCGGGGAGGGAGAAAACGTGTGTGCATGTGTGTGCACAATGATATGTCATATGTGTATGTGAAAGAAGCCACTCTCCCTTGTGAAGTTTAGCCAGAGGGGAAAAGGCAAGAGGGAGATGGCATCACTGAACACTTAGGGAGGGAAGACCTCGACAGCACTGAACTTAAACCCTTGGCTCCAGACACTGAGCTGTTTGCAAGCCTTACTGGTCCATGGCCCAGGAAAAGCCCAGAGTCCAGTCTCCAGCCCTGCCTTTGACCTCACACATACCCACCCCCTGCTGGGAGATGGGAAATACATAAACACTTCCATCAAAGTGGCCCTTTACCATAGACCCACTAAAGAGCCCCAAGTCTGGGGGTTCCCCCCTCCCCCCGGGGAACAAACTTAGGGACTTACTTGGGTGAGGCCTGCCTGCAAGCATCCACCTGGGGTCGTAGGGAGCTTTGGTTGGGGTGAATTCAATTTCCCTGTCGATGGGGTCAGAAGGAGTGGTGATGGGGACCGGGCTGCGATTGTCCTAGAAAAGAAGGCCAGGGCCGTCCAGTCTGTCCCTGTGGTGGCATCCAAGTGCTTTCCCCTCTGTGCACATCCCTAGCTGTGCAGCAGCGCCCCTCACTGGGGCTTCCAAGCCACTGCTCCGGCTAGAAAAAAACGGTAGTAACTGCTATCTACATTTTTCTGAAACTTAAGCGACCCAAGTGTGTTAGAGTTCAGATAGAGTCTGGGAGCCACTCGGGACCTGCATTATCTAAGCAGAGCAATTGAAGAAACTGAGACCCAAATACCTACCTAGTCAAGACTAGTTAGAGCAGTCCCGTGGGACGATGGGTAACTAATCAGGGTTGGTCCTGTGGTGACTAGGGATAACTCTGATCAGTATAGTCCAGGGTAGCCTTGCAGGGGAGGCCCTGGGCATCAGGCCCCCTCATCACCATGGTAACACACTTCCCAGATGAGGAAAACGAAGGCTCAGAAAGATTGGGAGGATGCCCCACGATTACTGCTCCTGATGAGGAAGCCAGGAACAGATGAAGGCTGTCTGTGAGGTCTGAGGCTCGCTTTGTCCAACATCACCTCTTTCAAAGGATCGGCAGACAGCGGCGTACCCACATACCCAGTCCTTACAACATACTTCAGAGCTTCCCCAAAAGCAACGGCACAAGGCTGGGTATCTGAGAGGGAGAGTGCGAGGAGCCTACCCCCACAGGCGCCCAGGCTTCAGGTTGCCAGGGAACACCGCACCTTCGGTATAAATGACAGCCATTCCAGAATGGTGCAGACCCCCTCGAAGTCATCTGGCACAGTGACGTGGGAGACCCCGTTGGTGTGCATGATCTGCACGCCACCCAGCTGGTTGTTGGACGTGTAGACCTCTCTTCCCAGGACCTGCTTTGACATAGCATGGTTAGCAAAGCCACCCCATCTTGCTGGGTCCTCTGCTATGGCTGCCTGTCAGGATGACCTGGAAGATTCTAAAACGCTCGTAGGCTATACCCAAACCAATTCCTTCAGGGTCTTCAGGGGGAGGGCCAGGCATTGGTGGTCTCTGTGTCTCTAAGAACTCTAGGCAATTCTAAAAATGCAGTCTAATTTGGGAACCGTCAACGCCCCTGAGATCAGGTCAGCTAAAGAGTTCCGCAGCAGGTCTGTAGCGGGTCTACCCAGGTGCTGCTGCAAGAACCACACGCGGAGCGTCTCCATGGGCTCTGCGTGAGAATTAAACACCGAGAGTCCAGAGCCACGTGGAAAATCCTGCAGGTAACAAAACACGCTCAAGGGGGATTAACTGCAGGTGAGCCAGAACACTAGCGGTTCTACCCCAAAGCATACAAGATGCAGAGTCGCTTGTGGGGCTTTTCTCGGTTTCCTGCAAAGTGTGACGTCACTCTAATGGCCAGATTGGAAGAAGCCTTGTTGGGGGAGTGGCTTTGTTAGAGGTGTGGCTTCGTTGGGTGTGGCCTTGATGGAGGTGTGGCCTCACTGGGTTGTGGCCTTGCTGGGGTGTCAACTTGTTGGAGGTGTGGCCTTGTTGGAAGAAGTTTGTCTCTAGGGTGGGCTTTAAAGTTTCAGGCACTCAAGCCAGGCCAACTGTCTCTTCCTGTTTCCTGCCCATCCAGATGCAGAACTCTCAGCTACCTCCTCCAGTACCACGGCTGTGTGCTACCATGTTTCCCATGACAACAAAGGACTGAACCTCTGAACCTGTAAGCCAGCCCCCATTAAATGTAGTCCTTTCTAAGAATTGTCATGGTCATGGCCCGTCTCTTCACAGCAGTGGAACACCGGCAAAGACAGCTGCTGAGTGAGATGTGACCGGGTTCCCACACCGCCCCTCCCCTGGCCTCGCCTATGGCACCTTGTTGAGAGCACCGGCTCCGGTGAGGATGATGTGGGAGTTTTCCACCTGGATCACCCGCTGGCCAAGCCTCACCAGGTAAGCCCCGATTCCGAGGGCGCGGCAGGTCACCTACGGAGACACACACACACAGAGGGGCATCTCACTGCACAGCCACAGCTGGTAGAACTCTAAAGTCTCCTGCCTCTGCCTCCCAGGTGTGGGGATTACAGGTATATACTACCACTGGCTAGAGTCTCATTTTCTCCTGGTACCTGCTCCAGCTTGGCTTCTGCTATTATCTGCAAATGAAAAATGCTCCTCAGAGGCCCAGTTAGAGGTAGTAGACACTTAAGAGGTGGGCCCTGTGAGGGTCCCTGGGGGACTGGAGGACCGTCACCAGGAGAACCTCGAGAGACCAGCAGCTTCCTTTGCCCCTGGCTACCTGGTTGAGCAACGATGCTCTCTGCCTTATGTCCCCACAAGAGGCTCAAGTCGTCAAGACCACGAGATCTCGTGCCCCCCCCCCTGAAACTCCAAATTAACCTTCTCTCTTTATAAATTGAGTATATCCTGTGTTTTTGTCATAGTCATAAGGAGTAAACATCATGATTTGTATCTGAAAAGAATGGAATCAGTCAGCCCGGCAGTGGTGGTGCACGTCTTTAATCCCAGCACTGGGGAGGCAGAGGCAGGTGGATTTCTGAGTTCGAGGCCAGCCTGGTCTACAGAGTGAGTTCCAGGACAGCCAAGGCTACACAGAGAAACCCTGTCTAAAAAAAAAAAAAAAAAAAAAAAAAACAAAAAACAATAATAATAATTTTACATTAATGTGTGTGTGTGTGTGTGAATGTACTTGTTGCAACATACATGTGGAAGTCAGAGAGCACCTGGAGAGTCCACTCTCCTGTCACGTGGGTCACACAGGGAACAGGTGTGGTTCTTGGTGGCAGCCACCCTCACCGCATGAGCTATCTTGCTGGGCATCCAGTTTTTAATTTAATTTTATACTTGTTTTTGAGACAGGCTCTCAGAACTATGTAGTCTTGGCTGACCTAGAATTCACAGCATAGACCAGGCTGACTCAAAGTGATTCTCCTGCCTCTTCCTCGACAAACCAGAGAAACAGACTTGAGACAGCTGTTAAAACTGAGACTTGAGCCGGGCGTGGTGGCGCACGCCTTTAATCCCAGCACTTGGGAGGCAGAGGCAGGCGGATTTCTGAGTTCGAGGCCAGCCTGGTCTACAAAATGAGTTCCAGGACAGCCACGACTACACAGAGAAACCCTGTCTCGAAAAACCAAAAAAAAAAAAAAAAAAAACAAAAAAAAACAAAAACTGAGACTTGAGCAGCAGTTAAGAGCACTGACTGCTCTTCCAGAGGTCCTGAGTTCAATTCCCAGCAACCACATGGTGGCTCACAACCATCTGTAATGGGATTGGATGCCCTCTTCTGGTGTGTCTGAAGACAGCTACAGTGCACTTATATATAATAAATAAATAAATGCTTTAACAAACAAAACAACAACAACAACAAAACTGAGACCAAACTGGGCTCTGTGAAGTTATGGTTTCAGGTGTTGTTGTAGTGACAAACTGTAGTTACACGCAAAGGGGGAAGGCCAGGCATGGTTGGAACCAGCATTCAAGAAGCTAAGGCAGCAAGGATTACAAGTTCAAGGCCAGCCTGAGTTATATAGCAAGACCAAGTCTCAAAAGAGAGAGTGGTGGGCCTGGGAAATGGCTCAGCCAGAAAGTGCTGCCAGACAACCATAAAGACTTGAGTTCATTGCCTGGGCGCAGGGATTGGAAAGTAGGAAGGGGTAAGAGGAATTCAGTTCATCGTGGGACTGTTTAGAAAAATCAAGGAGAAGCCTCCTAAAGAGCAGGTTAAAGGATGGCCACTGAGGCCGGGTGGTGGTGGCACATGCCTTTAATCCCAGCACTTGGGAGGCAGAGGCAGGTGGATTTCTGAGTTTGAGGCCATCCTGGTCTACAAAGTGAGTTCCAGGACAGCCAGGGCTATACAGAGAAACCCTGTCTCAAAAAAACTAAAAAAAAAAAAAGATGGCCACTGAGGATCAGAAAGGAAATGAACGTTGTTGACAGACAAATAAGAGATATCCAAGACGAGAAGAGAAAGTAAAACCGCCTGTGAAAGATGCAGCCAAAGGAAGGGCCAAAAGGAAGTCTGTGTTGTTCTGGCCAAGGAGACGATCAGGTCAAGGAAAACTGTGAGCAAGCTCTATGCATCCAAAGCACACATGAACTCTGTGCTCATGGGTGTGAGGAACCAACTAGCGGCTCCGAGAGTGGCTGGCTCTCTGCAGAAGAGCACAGAGGTGATGAAGGCAACGCAGAGTCTTGTGAAAATCCCAGAAATCCAGGCCACCCTGCGGGAGCCGTCCAAAAAGATGATGATGGCTGGGATCACAGAGATTTTAGAGAAAGCATGGATGATCAAGAAGTGGGAGAAGCAGCAGGGATGGACATTGGCAGAATCCTCGGAAGAGGGAGAAGAGGAAGGGCATGCACTCACAGCTGGCCACACTCAGAAGCTAGGGCTACCCAGTTAGCTGTCTCAGCTCTCTGGTGTCCTCCTCTAGGATACACCATTTCCTGTATCTCTTGCACTACACCTCTGTTGTGAATGAAGCATTACATCTGGAGAGGTCTCTATGCTGGTGTATCTTCACTGTCTGCAGAGGATTTAAGGTCTGTCTTTATGAAGGCGGTGTAATCAGATGTATTATTCTCAGGAGCATAAATAGCAGAAGTCTCTTCCTTGGGGGAGGGCGAAGAAACCTGTTTTCTCATGCAGCAATTTTGAGAAGAGCAGACCGAATGCTGAGGACTCTATATTTGGCGTGTGTGTGTGTGTGTGTGTGTGTGTGTGAGTTTAGATTTTCAACGGCCACGAAAAACTCAGGCGCAGCAGTTCGCAGCTCTAACCCCAGTGCTGGTGAGGCAGAGACAGGGGGCTCCTGGGGCTGCCTGGCCAGCTGTAGGCATATTGGCAAGTTCTTGAATCAGAGAGACTCTGCTCCTCCCCAAAGTCAAGTGAAAAGCGATAGATAGAAGAAGATGCCTGATGTTGATCTCTGGCCTCTACATAGGTGTGCACGCACGTGCACACACGCATGCACATGCTCACACAGAAGAGAAGCAAAGGAAGGAAGAGACCAGGAAGGCGCTCACCATGCTGATGGTGACCGTTTTCTCATAAGCCAGGGAAGCTTCTCCTGCAATCATTCCCGAGCCCCTCAGGTTCTCCACACCCAGGTTGGCATCCTTCCCAATGACATCCACGATGACGTATCTGCAGGGTTTAAACAGGGCTGAAGTCAAGGCTCCTCTCAAAACAACAACAAAACAAAAACAGGAAGTGCACATTTCCCACAGGTCTGGGGTTGGGGGGAGGGGGTTGTCGAGCAAAGTCAAACACTGGGACCCAAAACAGTCAGAGGCAAAGTGAAGATGGGGCTCAGGGCCCTGGGTATCAGGCTTCCTAAAGATTAAGGCAGATGTCGATAATGACACACCCTACCCCACATCCTACAGGAAACTAGCCTAGTCTTTGGTCTGTGGAGAGAGACCCCCCAGGGTATCTTTTTGGATAACTGGGTCATAAGATGTGAACCTTTTACTGGGTAGTGATGGCACACACGTTTAGTCCCAGTACTTGGGAGGCAGGGGCAGGCGGATCTCTGATTTCGAGGCCAGCCTGGTCTATGGCATGAGTTTTAGGATAGCCAGGGCTATACAGAGAAACCCTGTCTCAAGAAAGACAGAGTGAAAGAGAG
This sequence comes from Mus caroli, assembly GCF_978045245.1. NCBI lineage: Eukaryota > Metazoa > Chordata > Mammalia > Rodentia > Muridae > Mus > Mus caroli. The sequence continues at coordinate 118,392,725 of NW_028227259.1, read as the reverse complement.
GCAGAGAGACAGAAAGACAGGGCAGGGTGGGGAGGAAGGAAGGAAGGAAGGAAGGAAGGAAGGAAGGAAGGAAGGAAGGAAGGAAGGAAGGAAGGAAGGAAGGAAAGGAGGGAGGGAGGGAGGAAAGGAGGGAGGGAGGAAAGAAGAGAATGGAAGGGGAAGGGAGGGAGGAAAGGAGAGAGGGAGAGAATGGAAGGAAGCGGGGAAGAGGCGAACCCTTTAAAACCCAATCTTTTCCCCACATGAGCTGCTATTTTGAATACAGGATGCATCACTGAGGGTGCAGCTTAACTGTATAGCACCTGCCTAGTACTTAGAAAGCTCAACTGAGAAAAAGAAAGTGGGAGAGAGGGAGGGAGGGAGGGAGGACTGAATCATTTGAAGGTAACCAGGAGATTGTCCCAAGTGGTTAAGATATTAGCACCGCACACGGGCAGCTAAGGTGAACTGTGACTACACTAGGGCTTGACTGTCAACCCCGAGATTACCTGGATTCGCCTTCATCTTCGATGTGCTTGCAGTGCACTGAGTTCTGGGAACTGATCTGGGTGTAGTCTTGGGGCGTCAGGTACAGGTATCTAAATCCCTTAAAAACACACTTCAGTGAGTCTCGGGTCCTGTTCCGTGGACTCCATGACCACCAGATGGTCTAAGGTGCCAACACCGTCCATGGCGGCTGTGGACAGCATCAGCTATACACACTTCAGTGAGTCTCGGGTCCTGTTCCGTGGACTCCATGACCACCAGATGGTCTAAGGTGCCAACACCGTCCATGGCGGCTGTGGACAGCATCAGCTGTACAGCTACACACTGCAGGCTCGCACCACCCGCCAACCACGGGGCTACTCTGAGCTTCTCTCTTCCTTACAGCCTCACACTCTGTCTGGTTACGTACTGTCTAGGAAATGTGTTGCTCACGTGTGTACATGTGTGCCAGTGTGTACGGTCGGACAGCCCTAATCTGAGGGACTGGAAGTGTTTCAAATGTAAGTATGTCCAGTTTTGGAATACCTGCTTCTACCTACTGAGACATCGTCTCATTCATGTTTGGTAGGCACTCATTGGGTACAGCAGCTGTTCCCAACCTGTGGGCCACGACCTTTGGAAAACACATATTTCTGATCTTAGGAACTGAGCTCAGTAGCAAAATTGCAGGTATGAAGCAGTAACAAAAATAAATTTGTGGTCAAGGGTTCCTAAGACTGTCAGAAATGTGTGTTTTCCAGTGGTTGTGACTCACAGGTTGAGAACTGCGGGGCTAGAGGTATAACCTATATGTAACCTATAGATGGCCTATGGAGAGCCTATATATAACTCCATAACATACTGTCATGTTTCTGTGTTTTCACGGTGACCCATCCTATGAGCGCAGGTGTGGGTAAAATTTGGTACTCTAGGGATGAGATTAGTGACCGAAAGGTTTCAGGTTACAGAGCATTTTGGATTTCAGATCTTTAGACTGAGACTACACTAAAGATATAATTTTTTTAAAAAAAAGAAAATGAATTTTTGACTCCCAAAGTGCTTTTTTCTACTGTAGGGAAACAGCGTCTCTGTCTAGAAGACATGTTCTGTGTGAGAGTGGCCGCCCCGCCCTGCTGCCTCACATCGGGGCTGAGTGCCTACAGTGACAGGAGAGGGGGGTGGAGAGGAAGGCGCCCTGGAAGCTTGCTCGTCACCAAGCCCAGAAGCCCTGACAGATCCCAAGCAGAGGAGGACCTGTTCACACACACACACCTTCACACATGTACCTACAAATATACACATGCACGTTAGCACCCATGTGCACACACAGAGTGTGCACACACACGTGCATCCTCACATGCACATACACATGTATACAGTACACCCTCACACATGCACACACAGACACATGTGCCCTCACACATGCACCCACATGTGCAGACACACATGATCTAAGGCCTGGGTGTGGGACATTACTCACTTTGCATTCTGGGTACACATGGATTTATAAGCCATCGCATGTCACCTACATATCTACAAGTTCTTGCTGTCATTCCCCTAAAGGGTGTTTTTAAGCCATTTCCTGATATTCACTATATCCCAAAGCATTTGTTTCTTGATGTTGCTTTTGTGTGTGTGTGTATGTGTGTGAGTTAGACAGGTCTCACCAAGTAGGCCAGCCTGACTGTGAACTCTATCCTTCTGCCTCAGCCTCCCCACTGCTCAGACACGCATGTGGCACTGTGCCTGTCTCAGTGAATCTGAGTTACATAACTGACCGTGGGCTTACAGTCCCTTTCCCACCGTCTCACAGGAACCTTGACACCCTATCAATGCTATGTGGGCTCTGCCTCTCTTACCTGCAGGCGGTCAGAAGCAGTTTAGATTTTGATTTTTTTTTCAGACGGGCATATCTGCATATGAGATATCCAGAGAGTGAGGTACCAAGTCTAAACACAACATTCATCTGTGTCACTCAAATACCTCACATACAGCATCTTCAGGTGCCAGTGTCTTGACTGAAACTCAGCGAGTAAGGTTGGGTGAGACTTTCTGTTTAGGACGTCACACTGATACCTAAGCTTTGGACCCGGAAGTGTTTCTCATAAGGAGGCTTTTGGGTTAGGGATGATCTACCTAGGTAAGCATCACACTGCCACCCGCACATCTGACATACTTTGTGGGGATCCTCCGGGTCCACCCAAGCCACTTGGAATATCTGTTTGATCTCCTCAGCCAGGCCCATACGGGCCCCGCTGTTAGCTGCCAGGTAGATTTGGGGGATGCCCTCTGTCCGGGCCATCTCAGACGCTCGCAGGTACAGGAAGTCCTCCCCTATGCCGAAAGAGCCGATTTGGAAGGTGATGTCGTTGCCGATGACAATGGCGTCCCGGCCTTCTGGATACTCCGGGGTCTTGAACCTCATTTTGAAGGCCACCATGCCCACCTGGGAATGAGATGAAGGCTAATTGAAATGCCTCCAGGTTCTTCCAGACGACATCTGAAGCAAGCTGACCCCAGCTGGGTTCTGCCGGGTCCAGCCTCACGCCCACCTCCTACCTCGTTGCAACCAGGAAGCCGGTTCATCTCCACCAGCTGGCCTTGAGAGTCCAACACCAGCTCTGTGTATGTCAGGATATCTTTGGGGTACTTCTCTGGGGAGCCCCACAGTTTAAAGAGAGCCTGGAGGAGAGGAAAAGCTTGTAGTCATGGGTAGGGAAAGTGCTGCCCTTCCTGGTTGGAGGTGACATGTCAGAGTGCCAGGTCTTCACACTCCCCATCCCCTTTTATTGAGACAGAGTGTCTCTCTCTCTCTCTCTCTCACACACACACACAACCCCCCACACACACACACACTGAACCCCGAGCTCACTTACCGTCTAGACTGACTGCCAGCAAGTCCCAGAAATCCCCCTGTCTCTGCCTCCAAGAGCTCAGAACTTCTCGTGCACACTCCCATGCCTGGCTTTTTTTTTTTTAATGTGGGTGCTGTGGAGGTCTGAACTCAGGCTGTCACTCCCATGTGACAAGCCTGATACCCACTGAGCCACTTCTCCAGCCAAGACGTATTTTTCAAAGTATTGACTCAGCTTGGGACCGGATAGCTCAGTGGTTAAGAGAGATTTACGGTTCCTCCAGAGGCCCCAGGCCCCACACTAGGAAGCTCACAACTGTCCATGACTCCAGTTTCGGGGATCCAACACCCTCTGGGCTCAGCTGGCCCCTGGATGCACGGAACATGGTGCGAATAAACTCGGCATGCACGCACAAGAAGAACAGAGAAACTCTGCACTCATGTGCCCGTGTGTGCCAGGGGAGTCGGATGCTGGGTCTGGTGGGCGTGTCACAGGTGGGTGATCTTTTATGTCCCTTACCCCTTCCTTTCTAAGGATCTAAACCAATGGCTCTCAACCTTCCTAATGTTGTGAGCCTTTAATACAGTTCCTCGTGTTGTGGTGACCCCCCCCCCAACCATAACATTATTTTTGTTGCTACTTCTTAAGTCTAATTTTGCCACTGTGATAAATCACAATGTAAATATCGGATATGGAGGATACCTGATATTCAATCCCTGTGAAAGGGTTGTTCAAACCGTGCTGGGGTCTCAATCCCCAGGTTGGGAACCGCTGGTCTAAATGGATAATCAGAAAAACCTAATATTTTCTTCTGAGACAGAGTCTTACTAGGTTATATAGGCAGGTCTCTAACTCCCATCGAGTGATGCCCCTGTCTCAGCCTTCAGAACAGCTGAGACTGCAGACAGGTGCCACTGCACCTGGATCCCAGACACTGCCTCAGGGTAGGGCTAAGATTCCTCAAAGCCAGTATCAATTGCACCAGTATCGATTTCCTGTGTCACCACACACTGTGACTTACCAGAATGTGTCCCTGGGGAAATGGCTCATTCCTTTTTTTCCCTGTACTGTTTTTGTGACTTCTTGGTTATCAAGGGACTAATTACTTTAAAGCAAAATGTACACTGCATATATATATATATATATATATATATATATATATATATATATATACACATGCATGTCCCGCCTCCGTTCCAGGGTCTGCCTAGCCTCAGAGTAGGGCCTGGCAGGGAGCAGTTAACATATAAATGTGCAAACAGATCAGAAGTAGGGGCTGGAGGTGATGGCACAGGCAATAAAGTGGGGTCCTCAAAAGCATGAGGACCAGGGTTAATCCCATAGAGCTGAGGAGATGGAGACTGGAGAAAACCTGGGGCTTTCGGGTCGGCCACTCTGGCCAAATTGGCAACCTCCAGGTTAACTGAGAGACCCTGTCTCAAAAAACTGGATGGAGAACAAAAAAAATACCTGATGTTGACCTCTGGCCCCTGCACACACATACACACACACACACACACACACACACACACACACACACACGCAAATACACACACGCAAATACACAAACAACCCAGAAGCAAAGATTAAAATGTTGAACAATTTGTCACACGTCATTATTGATGACGAGATGCTTCCCCCCACCCGATTCCCTTTGCTTCCTAAGCTTCTATATAGCACATCACTTAACAAGATGAAGTTCAGTTTGTCTGGGGGAGAGAAAGTACCATGAAATCAGTCATCCCGGCATGAATTAATTCTTCCTAGGAAGACCTCATCTAGAGCCGGTCTCAGAAGCATAACTTAGGACAAGGGATGGATTCCCATGGAAGGAGGGGAAAGGCTTCACGTCTGAGCCCACAAGACGAACCTGCCTGAACATCTCTGGGAAGTCGTACACATAGGTGGTCCCCAGGGACTGTGCCTGAAATCGCTTAGCCTGGAGCAGATCCTTGGTGACATAGGGCGTATTGATCAGCATCCCATGCAGGCTCCCTTGCTTATTGCCAAAGGAGTGAAACATGATCTGGACGGAAAGAAAGAAAACGTGAAGGGGCTGGAGAGGTGACTCAGAGGTTAAGAGCACTGGCTGCTCTTCTAGTGGACCTGGGTTTGAGTCCCACCCCAACCTGAGTCCTCGAAACAAAAGTTCAGTGGAGAGGCAGATCCACCGTGCAGAGATCATGCCCTTTGCCACGTGGGAACTGAGCCTGTGGGAGACAGAGCCTCACCCCCAAGGTATGCAGACAAGAACCATGGGAATCCACGTGGGGTCTGTACCTGAGCGATCAGAAGGACACCTGTTTAGGTAGCACGCTACGGTCAACTGCATCATGTCCTTGGGGGAATCTGGGTTGGGGTAGACCTCAGCTAATATTTTGTTCCGCACTACCTTTGCAACTCGAGTTTTGAGTTTCATCATTTCAAGTTTAAAGAGTGTGTGGATACACACAGAGGCAGGAACACCTGTGTATTGATACACGCGTGCACATGTAAAATAGCCTGGGGCTCATTTCTGCAAGGCATTTGGGGGAAACATGTCTCTCTGTCGGACCAGTGGCAGTGAGCTCTGCACGGTTAATGGCCACACACTCCACTGCCCACCGGCAACGTGGCCCCAGGATGGACTCTGCCATGGGAGCCAATGGTTCTGCTTAGGAGGATAGACAAACAGAAAACTACCACATCCACCATGCCCTGAAGCTATCTACTGGAGGCTGCCATGATCCAAGGTGGCTTCCACCGATGCCTGGAACATCTGGGCTCAAGACCCTAGCTGGCGCGCCCTTACATTTCCGGATCTGGAGTCCGTCACTTCTCTATAGAGGCTGATGTCCAGGTAGTAGCCGGACTCGTTGGTGATGAAGAGGCGGATGGGGATGGCACTGTCTGAGGTTGTCTGACGGATGTTGATCTTAACCTCGGCCTGCAGCACTCGGAGCTTCCACAGACGGCTGCCATAGCGCATGACCATGGCACGCACCGACTCCTCGATCTGCGAAGAAGCGCAGCACCATCAGAGCCTGACCCACACACACGGACAAGAGCACAGTGAAGCGTGCAGGAGGCACAGAGCCTGGCAGCGACACAAACTATTAGCAGCTAACCACGGATGAGGATGGAACCCAGGGGCTTGTGCATTCCAGGCAGGTGCTCTGCTGCTGAGCTACATCCTCAGTGATGGGTGACGAGTCACCCTATCTCTCTCTGCCTCCCAGGCCATCACAGTTTTCTTCTGGACTGCGTGGACCAGTCAGGCCAGGGCATCCACGTGGGTCCTGTGAATCCTACAGATACTGACATCTTCTCTGGTTCTAGAATCACCAATAATTAAAGGTCTGTCTCCTGAAGTATCGGCCTGTGCTCTGTGCCCCTGCCTTAGACCTTAGGCTCTCTCCTGCAACAGCAGATCCTAGAGCTAGAGAGGACATAAGCTCTGCCTGGCATTCTAGACACACGTGTTGTCTGAGCCCAAACATCTGGACATTCTAGCGGGTCTGTTCTCCCCTGACTCACAGCTAACCACATGTGTTCATCCTGGTGATGGTTTGTATGTGCTCAGCCCGGGGAATGGCACTATAAGAGGGTGTGACCCTGTGGGAGGAGGTGTGGCCTTGTTGGAGGAGGTGTGGCCTGTTGGAGGAGGTATGGTCCTGTTGGAGTAGGTGTGGGTTTTAAGACCCTCATCCTAGCTGCCTGGAAGCCAGGCTTCTGCTAGCAGCCTTCAGATGAAGATGTAGAACTCTCAGCTCCTCCTGCACCATGCCTGCCTGGATGCTGCCATGCTCCCACTTTGATGATAATGAACTGAACCTCTGACCCTGTAAGCCAGCCCCACTTAAATGTTGTCCTTATAAGAGTTGCCTTGGTCATGGTGTCAAACCCTGGCTGAGACAATCCTAGAACTTGGGTCTGGAGGACCGGGAGACTTGACCCCAGAGCGATGTGGCATGAAGAACAGTGGGAAAACACACCCGGGGCCCGGGAAAGCCGCAGCGGTACAACCTTGAGCGGGTCCATAATGACAGTGGGCACAAAATTGAGGAAGATGTGGTTGCAGTCCGTGCGCACGCTAGTGTTGTTGAACGCCACCTCCAGCTCGTCCATGGCTTCCAGCAGCAGCCGCTCGCCTTCGTTCTGCAGGTACTCGAAGGAGGCTTCCTGCCAAAGAGCGAGCGAGGAGGCTGGCCTCAGCCAGGGGCCTTGTACCTAGCTCATGCTCCCCCTCTTCCTGGCGTGTCTGGTGAGATGGCAGAGCCTTGCTGAGGGCAGAAAGCTGTTGAGGCTGTGAGCCATGCTCTGCACCTTGCTCCTCAGACATCTACACTGTGGCATCAGGGTATGCTTGGGAGTAGTGGGGCTTGCTGCCAAGCCTGATGGCCCGAGTTCAGTCTCCAGATCCCAAACAGTAGGAGAGAACAGACTCCCACAGTTGTCCTCCTGCACCCACACATGTGCTATGGTGGTTCCTCTCACCCTCAATACATGCATATACCCCCAATACATACATACATACATACATACATACATGTAATTTTGTATTTTTTTAAATTCATCAGTAACCAATTTGATCTTTTTAAAATCAGCCCTCCTCCCATCCCCAACATACCCAGTATGTCCATGGGCATGTAAATAAATGGGATGCCTCGTGAATGGGTCTTTGTTCGCATAGAGCATGGCCCACAAGTAAAGCCATAATTGTTCTGAGTGTCCTGCCTACACTGGCTCTGACCTTCCATTCCATACAGGGATGGACTCAGCTCCAGAAGGATCATCAGTAGGCCTGACCCTCTACTGAAGGACTCTTGGTCTCTTTTTTTGTTTGTTTTTTTGAGACAGGGTTTCTCTGTGTAGCCCTGGCTGTCCTGGGACTCTGGTTCTAGAAAGACCATCAACTCACTCTGAAGACCAGGCTGGCCTCGAACTCGGAGATCTGCCTGCCTCTGCCTCCTGAGTGCTGGGAATAAAGACATGCGCCACCACATCTGGCTTGGCATTCTCACGTGATTTTTTTAAAAGCATATGTATGTGTGATATTATATTTGTATGATGTATGTGTGTGCTATGTGTTCATGTGTGCACACTGGTACTCAGGAACATGTGAGCACTTGTGTGTTAAGGCCTGAAGTTGGTGGTATCCTCTGTGAATCGCTCTCTGCTTCCTTTTATTTTTTTAATTTTTAAGTTGTGTGTATGGGGGTGTGTATGGGGGTGGGGGGAGTTATATGTGAGTACATGCAGTGACCATGGAGTCCCCGGGTGACAGATCCCATGCAGCTGGAGTTACAAGCAGCTGTGGGCTGTGCCCCCAGCCTTCCACTATTTCTGGGCACAGGGTGTCTCACCAGACCTGAAGCTTTCTCACTCTGGCGAGCCTCCTTGTCCTGGGGATTCCCTGTCTCTGCCGGGATCACAGGGAACCCATACCTGAGTAGTTTTCATGTGGGCTCTTGCACAACAATGGTGAGTGCTTCATCTCCTGAGCCATGCTGTTCCACCCTCAGCTTGACTTTGTAATAACATTTGAATATTCACAATGTGATCGCTACCAGTCATTGATCAGAAAACACAAGAAATTCCCCGAACAAGCCAGCATCTTTCTATCCCTCTAGCTCTCTCTTCTACCCAGAACATGTCAGAAAATAAGAATCTGACTGAAGCACCGCTAGCTGATGTGCCTGCAAAGAGTCAGGACACCTCCTGATCCCCAGAATGCAGCCCAAATGGGAACTTGAAAAGAGAAGGCCAGAGCAGAAGGACAAGCTCTATGGTGGGGACAGGGAGCCACCCTTGTGTCACCTTACCTTGGTGATCAGGTCTGAGTGCCGGATGATGGCTCGGATAAAGAACCTGTGGTCGGTCACCTCCAACCCTTCTTTCACCTTAGCAGCTCCCAGGTAAAGATGCATCTTGTGGTTGGCACAGGGCACAGCAGTCAGGTCAAAGTTGCGCATCCGGCTCAGCTCCAGCTGGAAGGCCAGGGCAGGCTCCAAGTGGCGATAAATCCGGTCTTCTGCAAACTGTAAGCCAGCCAGAGAGAGGACAGTCCGTTTGTCACTATGACAGCAGCATGCCTGCATGACCCAGGCTGCATGCTGCTGAGCCTGGTGCTCAGAAATGAGCCCTTATTGGGGGCACCTAGTCACTAGCAATCTCTGAGGCTCAAGGGGTTTGCAGGTCATGGGCATTGCAAAAGCAACTCCTGAGTGTGCCCTGCTTGCCCCAGGACATGCCAGAGCCATGAGGCTGCTGTCTGTCAGCATCTCTTATACTTCAACTTCTGAACCTGGCTTCTTTATGGGAGAAAGTTCCTCAAAGGAATCAACTGGCAGTTTTGGAAACTGAACTGAAGAGAAAATAACAAGTCCCCATGTCCCCTACCCCCAAATAAGGATGTTGTTTACTCGAGTAAAACAGACCCAGAACCATTAAAATACAAAGTGCTGAGCTCATAAGGCCACCTGCTCTAGAACGGGAGTCAGCAAAAAAGTTTTAGGGTGATGAGCCATACAGGCTCAGTGACTGTGAAAATCACGGTTGACAGCTAATCCAACAGCTGTATCTGTGTACCAATAGAGATTTACTTATAAAGCAGGCAGCCAGCTTACTGCATACAGCAGCAAACGCAAAATACATCAAGTGAGCAGAAGCCCTGTGTGCCCAAGCTCGCGAAAGGATACATGAGGGTCCTTGTGGCAGCATGGTTCCAGGGAAAAGTGAGGGCCCATACTTTAGGCTCTGAGCATGCCCATGGGGGCACATGAAGGATACTCAGAAATAATTGTATCAACACCTTCGCTCTTACCTCATCTCTCGCTCTGAAGGTGAAGAACTTGGGGAATTCTCTCTGCCAAAAGAAATCCATGCAAAAGACAATTCAGTGAACATAGACTCTGAGCTCTGCCCCTACGAATTTTGTAATCATTAAAAATGGCTCAGTCTGTTTCCACAAGGAATCATCTGGAAACATGGTCCTAATTGCTTCTAACTTACCCTTGAGAGTAATTATTAAGTACCCGGCCTGAGGCTCAGAGAATAGGGAAGACGATGGACTAAGGACTGGGACTAACCTCTTGGGCAACGAGGAATGTGATTCTTCGGAGTCCGTAATCCACAAGGATGTGCTTCTGCGTTGAAAAGCACAGATACGGTGGAAGATTATTTAGTTGGTAAAGGCCTGGTGTGCTGACGCATGTTGCTACATGGATGAACTCCACAAACACACTAAATGCAGGAAGCCAGTCAAAGGCTCCCCTAGCAGACAACATTCAGGATGAGCGGGTCTACAGAGCCAGGAAGTAGGTCGGTGGCTGCCTCTGCTGGGCTGGGGAGAAGGCTGTGAGAGAGCTCGGGGTTCTGCTTCTCAGGTGATGTTCTCAAACTGACAGTGTGCATAGTTGAAAAGCATCAAGTTGTACATTTTGTGATTTTTTTTTTTTTGGTAGTAACGGGATTTGAACCTAGAGTCCATAGTATGCCAGGCAAGAGCTCTACCACTGAGCTATATCCTCAGTCTGAATTCAACGGCTGTGTTACACACTGATGCTGTGTGCACTGGAAGTTATGAGACATATGTGTAAGGGTTCAGACTTCAATGCTATGGACTGAAAACACAAGAGCAGATCGAACTGAGTCAGGACACAGCCACACTATCTTGTGGGGGTGACCAGGAGTGTCCACTTTTGGTCTGAACTTTAATTAGCAGGGTAAAAACCTGTCATGGTTTGCATATGCTTCACCAAGTGAGGGACACTATTAGGAAAAGGGGCCCTGCTAGAGTAGGTGTGGCCTTGTTGGAGTAGGTGTGTCACTGTGGGTGCGGGCTTTAAGACCCTCATCCTAGCTGCCTTGAAGCCAGTCTTCTGCTAGCAGCCTTCAGATGAAGATATAGAACTCTCAGCTCCTCCTGTTCCATGCTTGCCTGGATGCTGCCATGCTTCCTACCTTAATAAGGGACTGAACCTCTGACCCTGTAAGTCAGTCCCAATTAAATGTTGTCTTTATAAGAGTTGTCTTAGGGGCTGGAGAGATGGCTCAGTAGTTAAGAGCACCAACTGCTCTTCCGAAGGTCCTAAGTTCAAATCCCAGCAAAAACATGGTGGTTCACAACCATCCATAATGAGATCTGATGCCTCTTCTGGTGCATCTGAAGACAGCTACAATGTACTTAGATATAATAATATATATATATATATATATATATATATATATATATATATATATATATATATATAAAAGGCTTGGCCGCCAGTTGATAGGTGTCCTAGTTTGCTTAAAAAAAAAAAAAAAGAGTTGCCTTGGTCATGGTGTCTGTTCATAGCAGTAAAACCCTAAGACAAAACCCATCAAGCTATATCTGCACTTGATTTATTGTATGTTTATGAGTGTCATGCTCCTATGTATATCTGTGTACCACAGTGTTGTTGATGGTTGCCAGCTGCCATGTGGGTGCTGGGAATTGAACCTGAGTCCTCTGCAAGAACAGTGAGAGCCCCTCACCCACTAAGCCATCTCTCCTGCCCTCCCCATCAACCTTTGATTTCCCAGCCTGGTATTTTGTGACAGCAACAACACGAAGATTAAGACAGCCTGTCCTCCGAGGTACCCCAGAGGCACGAGGAGAATACCTTGGACTGTACAAAGGCACGGAAGACTGGCACCAGCGCCTCATCCTCCATGTGGTCGGCACACTGGATGGCCACATTCAGGATGTGGATGGGTTCCTCTCGGAGGCTCTGCAAGAGAGAAACAGGGGCTGGGGCAGGAGGGCGGGGCTAGAGCCTGCCACGCCCCCCAACACTGTCCATTGGGCTTACCTTGCTGTCTTCCTCTGAGTACAGGGAAGTGCATGCCTTACTGAAGAGAGGAGTGTCTGTCTGCACGTTGGCAAAGCAGGAGATGACTTCATCAAAGTTCCTGTGGGATAGGACAGAAGAAAGTTGAGGGACCCCTGCCTCTAAAGGTTGAGGCCAGTCCCTGTGGTAGAACAGCATGCTAGAACTTTGGGCTCCTGTCTAGCCAAGTCCCATGGGCAGCCTTTTCTATTATTCCCTGAGGAGTCTGTAATTTTTTTTTTTAAGATTTATTTATAGAAGTACATTGTAGCTATCTTCAGACACACCACAAGAGGGCATTGAATCCCATTACTGATGGTCATGAGCCACCATGTGGTTGCTGGGAGTTGAACTCAGGACCTCCAGAAGAGCAGTCAGTGCTCTTAACCGCTGGGCCATTTCTCCAGCCCAAGTCTGTAATTCTTAACTGAGGTGCCCGAATCTGGGTCTCCCCAAGCCCAAGTGTTAATGAATGAGTGGCTGGGGCTGAAGAAGCCCATACAGCCCCTACACCCTACCTGGTGAATTCCTCAAATCTCCTGAAGGCCACCATGGCCCCCATCCGCTGGCACAGTGGGGAGAAGCCACTGTCCATGAAGAGTTCTGTGCTGTGCCTCAGCAGGTCGGGGTTGGAGACGCTGATGGGCACGGCCATCCTGCAGGGTGAGGAGAAAGGAGGCTGAGGAGAGAGGGAGGCTGAGGAGAAAGGGAGACTGGGGCAGTTGTTGCCAACTCGGCCCTCCGAGCTCTTCCTGGGATGGATGCTTTGGAAAGCCAGATCAGGATAAGAGGCTTCCGTAGGTAGGTAGGGTCTGAAATGGGGGCTACAAGGAAGGACTTGAGGTTGCTGGGCAGGTGCTGAGGGGGTCGCATCAGACTCCTCAGGACACAGGAAGTGAGTGAGTGTGTGAATGAATGAATGATGACCACATAAGCGAGTTCAGTCACATGAATGAGTGATGCACACATATAAACAAGTTCAGTCCAGCTATAGTCCTGAGGTAAATCCAGAGAGGCAAACGTAGACACACAGAAGAGGTACGATCCCAGCCTTAGTTTCCCCTGGAGATCCCAGCTCCAGCCATCTGGGGAGGAGGCAAGTTTGGTCCAGGATTGCCCCAGGCCTCCAATCCCCTCATCCTTTTCCCTGTCTTTGGATGAAGTCAGTGGCTGTTAAGGGTTTAGTGAGCCACTGTTCCCAGGAACCACACCAGGCATGTGAGGACTCTGGAATCAGGTATGGGAGGGTTGAATCCATGAAGTGTAAAAACAGAGTGTTCATAGAAGCTGGAACCACCCCACCCTTCCTAGGAAGGAGGGCTGTTGTGAGGGTGGCCCATGGCTGGTGTATGGGGATTTGGGAAAGGTCCCCTTTGCCTAAATGAGTGTGGCTTTGCTGGGCCTGTGCTGCTGTAGCCAATGGTATAGTGGATTCCAAGCCTCTACCTCTATTCTCTCCTGGGAACCAGGGAATTTTCCTCTTCAAAATGAACAAACCAACCAACCCAGGGTCTTGTGTATTGGTCTGCCTGGCCTTAAACGCTGCTTGTCTCCTGAACGCTGCTGTTTCCGCCTTACCAGACCCAGGTTAGAGCCTATCTGGGCAATAGCCAATAAGAAGCCCGAGTGCCAACCAAGCTCAGATACCTCACAAACTCATGGTAATGATTAATCTTCCCTCTCAACTTTACTGGAGTTAGAATCACCCTGCAGAATGGTGAAGTGCATTTTCGGGTGTGTCTGGGAAGATTTGGGCATGTATGTAGGTCCCCCCTGAAATAGTACGTGACCCCCATGTCCCTTAGGGAAGTCACGGTCCTGCTCAGACAAAACAGAGAGAAAACAACTCCTGTGAGACAATTTCAAAATGCTGCATTACACACACACACACACACACACCTCACAGGCACTGACTGCACACACGCATACATACATGCACACACCCATGCTCACAGACTACCATCCTTAAAAAAGCTGAATCAATACAAGACCTGTCTCATAATGAGGCAAAGAACTGCAGGCCTTTAAAAAAAAGAAAAAATAAGAAAGGTTATAAAAAGCAAACAAATAAAAACAAAAAACGGGGCACTGGAGAGATGGCTCAACTGTTAAGAACACTGACTGTTCTTTGGTCCTGAGTTCAAATCCCAGCAACCACCTGGTGGCTCACAACCTTCTGTAATGGGATCTGATGCCCTCGTCTGGTGTGTCTGAAGACAGCAACTGTGTACTCAATATACATAAAATAAATAAATAAATCTTAAAAAAAAAAAAAAACAGCCAGTAGTCAAGACACAAGGAGTTGCCTCCTGGGGGCCTTCCTTCTCATCTGTAAGGCATGCTCTTCCAAAAGCAACAGGAAGAGAAACACCTGTAAAATCCTGAGGGAGGGGCTGTGGAAGGGTGGAAGGGCTCTTGCCTCACAGGCCTGATGATGTGAGTTCCATTCCCAGAACCCACATAAGGGTGAAAGAAAAGAGCTGGCCCCAGGGACTTGTCCTCTGACTTCCACACACCTCTTTCTTTCAATCACACACTCAAACCTGTACCTATCTCACACACATACTTACACACACATCTCACACATGCATACCTGGCACACATCTCTTGCACACACCTGTACACATACCTACATATACTTTCTTACACACTCATACCTGCATACACATGTCACACACCATACACATAAACCTGCACACATCTCTCACACACACATTCTATACGTGTCTCTCAAACACACCTGCACACTAGTCTCACACCTGCATACATGTAACACACATCACACATGTACTTGCACACGTCTCTCTCACACACACATACATACCTGCACATGTCTCTCACACACCTATACATACATCATACACCCACCTGCATATTCATCTTTCTTACACACACCTGCACACACATCTTCCTTACACACACATGCAGGCACACATGTCACACACATGCATCTCTCTCACACACACATCACACATGCATGTACACATACATGCAACATACATACATGAACACATACATCATACCCCTCTCACACACATTCACATCACACACACATGCACACACATCTCATACACATATCATACAACACATACATACACATATACATTCATGCACAAAGATAATAAAACAAAAGCACAAGAGAACCAGGAAAACCTGCTCAGGAAAACATGGACCCTGCCTCATGTATATGAGTTCTGACTCTTGGAGCCCAAGTTACATGACCTCCACTCCAGGCACAAGCAAGGCCTCTGAGAAACCCACAGAGACTCCAAGACAGAGGTACCAGGGATAGTGGCAGGAAGGGAACCTTTGGATCTCAGTGGGGAGACATAACTACATTCTAGAAGGTTCCATACTCTACTGGGCTTCTGAAATAAGAGGGGTTAAAGAGACTGTGAGCAGTGTGCAGTCAGACAGACGTCCCCATGAGAACACTCCCAGAGGACACAGACAAGCCACACCCTTGGTCCTGCTTCTGGTTCCCAGCAGCTGCAGGCGCCGGCGACAGAGCTCTCAGTGAGACTATGATTCAGGCCCCGGCTCCTACACTCAGCCTGTGGGAGAGAGGGGGTCCAGGGACTCTATTCTTCAAAACTGAGATGAAGGCCACTTCTGGTCAGCTGATGGAAGGGCTGAGGGGACCAAGAACACAGATGCTGCAGGGTATCTGATCACACTGTGAACCCCGAGATTGTGCTGTTAACTGGAAAAACCTGTTTCTAATTGTGGTATGCTTCAGCCTTAGTACACAACTTTAATCCCAAACAATGAAGGTAAAATAAGTTTGTAGAAGGAAGCAGCCATGTTTGAAGCGATGTCTAATTGAGTGGCAGACAAAGTGACGAATCAGAGAAAGATTTGACAGAACAGGATATGCCCAACTTAAGAGGCTACTTATAAGAGCAGTGCAGAGAGAGGAGGCCATTTGAATGGGAGAGTTTTTCAGAGGCAGGCTGGAGACAGGGTGAGCCAGAGAATGAGAATGAGCCAGAAGATTAGAATCAATCTTTGCCAAAGTTAATTTGAGGCCAAGCAGGGCAACTCTGGAGAGGCCAAGAGAAGCCAGACTGAATCAGCTTGGAGAAGAGTTTGAGCTAGAACTGCTGAATGGATCAGCCAGCCAGAGCTCAGAAAGAGCTAGCAAGGGCAAGCTGATTCAGCTGTAAGTCTCAGAGGCTGAAAACATCCTAGGCCTAGACAAGATTGTACAGAGGCCGGAAGAACTAGCACTTGGCCTAAGTTAGCAGACAGAGGCAGTAAACCTCAGAGACAACAATTGCATCAGGAGAATAAAAGATACTTTACGGGGCTGGTGAGATGGCTCAGTGGTTAAGAACACCGACTGCTCTTCCAAAGGTCCCGAGTTCAAATCCCAGCAACCACATGGTGGCTCACAACCATCCGTAACGAAATCTGATGCCCTCTTCTGGAGTGTCTGAAGACAGCTACAGTGTACTTACATATAATAAATAAATGAATCTTTAAAAAATAAAGAAGATACTTTACACACACACACACACCCGGCTAGTGTTATAGGACAGCAATTCTGTTTGTAAGAGTGCAAACCAAAACCGCCCCAAGACTGCTAACACAGCTTAATCTGGGCCGGGCACTGTCCTGGGGGTGTTGTCTTAGCTCATTTACTTTCCCCAGTGGTCTGGGACAACACAGTCCACTGCAGTGATAGAATGTTGTAGAACCCTGCATAATATGCAGCCAAGACCCACACATGACGACTCAGCACTTTAACATTTTGTTTTTATAAGTGCATATGCGTGAGTACATGAGTATATGCGTGTGTGTGCATGTGTGTGTGCACACGGGCGTGTGTGTGTGTGTGTGCACATGTGGAGGTCAGAGGACAACTTCCAAGAGTCCATTTTCTCCTTCTATCATGTGAGTCTCAAGGAGTGAGCCCAGGGCTTTGGGCTTGCAGGCCAGTGCCCTTGCCCTCTGCTCCATCACACTGGCCCACATTTGAACACTACCTTGTGACTGACTAATTAGGTTGTCACTTCACGTCCACTGATGGGTATTCAAGGCAGCACTTGTGGGTCCCTGACAGGAGATGACACTGGGTGGCTATCCTCATTCCACAGATGAGCACGCAAGGCTGCAGGAGACCTATGGCTGGGAAGGGGTCTGCCCAGCAGCCACTCATATTTGCTGGATCCTTCCACAGACAGAGAGGAAAGAAACAAGGAAAACCAGTCCCTACCGGTTGGGGTGGGAAGAGGGCAGCATGAACTGGAACTCCACCACGCAGGTGCCATCTGGGAGCTCCCGGTGCTGCAGGCTGTTTAGCTCGTAGGCGATGTAGCCTCTCCGCACGTAAACCTGAGGGAGCAGAGGGAGGACCCTGAACCTTCACAGAGACCAGAGGATTTAGGAGGGCAAAGCTCTGTGCACAGGGCAGCTGCAGGCTCTCCAAGTTACACGGAAGGGGATTTCTCAAGAGCCTGGGAGCAAACATTTCAGACTTTGGAGACCTCATTCCTGATGAAGCCCCTAGATTCTGCCATTATAGCATGGAAGCTGCCATTGGGGGAAAAAAAAAGAGAGAGAGCCGGGCAGGGGTGGCACAGGCCTTTAATCCCTTTACTTGGGAGGCAGAGGCAGATGGATTTCTGAGTTTGAGGCCAGCCTGGTCTATAGAGTGAGTTCCAGGACAGCCAGGATTACACAGAGAAAACTCTGTCTCGAAGGAAAAAAAAAAGTTTTGAAAAGCCAAAATAAAACCCTTACAGATACAACTAGGAAATAACCCTTGTCAAAATAACGGCTGATGGGGTGAGTGCTGGGTCTCGAAAGTGAGGCCCCCTGCAGCTGTCACAGTCTCAAAAGCCCAAACCAGTCTCTGTGAAGACCTAGGCAAAGCTGGCATGGCATGGGTGACTCACAGAGTCTAAAAGATGCAGGACAAGGCAGGGGTTCACAAGGTGGAGACACTGAGCTTGGAAGTCCAGGGTGACACGAGACTGTTAGTGACCCAACTCAGTCTGGGGCAAGGAAGCTCCTGAAAAGGAGATGTCGGTTCCTCATTGCAGGAGCAGAGGCAAACTGCAATCCTGAGAGGAATCTATTGGGACAGAGTGCCTGTCAGACACCCTGCCAGGCAAGCCTCTCCCTGTACAAGGGAGGTAGCCTGTGTCCTCCGCTCCAGACAGAAAAGTCTTTGAGATACTGAATGCTCATGGATAAGAAGTTTGGACAGGGTGCATCTGGCTTAGCACTGGGGTGTGGCCCACCTGTGCCCTGAGTGGAGAAGCCTGGGATGCTATAGGCCCTGGCAGTGTTACTGGCATGGACTTTGCAAGAAAACCAATGAAGTGTGAATCCTGGCTCTGTCCCTGTCTGTGTGGCCCTGAGAAAGTCACCTCACATCTCTGAGCTCAACTTAGCCCCTGTGAGAGAACAGAAACCCCTTCCTTAGAGAGAGAAGGTCACATTTGCAAGGCGCACAACATAGGGTCTCTCAGGGCGTGTGCTCGCTCCGGGTTTCTCCTTACCTCCAGGGACGCCATACAGACGACCTTGTTCTCGTGATAGAAGAAGGTGGGCAGAACGTCGAATATGGTGGTTTCCGAAAGTATTAGTTTCTATGGGAAACAGGAGGGGCCACAAAGCAAAAAGAAAATGAGCAGGCATGCCCCAGAAGCTGGAGGGTGGGGTGGGGCGAGGCGCAGGCACAAGTCACGGTCACTATTGCAGTCAGTGTCCCTGATACAGGGGGAACTCCTTTCACAGAGCCTTGGGAGAGCGGACAATGAAGGAGTGCGGGGTGACTGTGCCCAGGGCAGGGTCCCAGTTTCAAACACTGATGGGTGCCTGGAAGTTTATGATAAGCTAGAGCCCGGGCAGGAGCCCGGAAAGATAAAGTCAGTGCCAACCCCCACCTCTATCCCAGTTCCCCATCCCTACCCTAGATCCCCCACCCCATCCCAACTCCCCCACCCCAGATCCCCCACTCCTACTGCAAAGGGCTCCCGCCTCCTGCTATGCTCCAGAAAAAAAGAAAAAAGAAAAAAGGAAGGAAGGAAGGAAGGAAGGAAGGAAGGAAGGAAGGAAGGAAGAAGAAAACATTAATGTTAACCCTGTACTGGCCAGGAAAGACTCAATCCTGCTGCCCTGTGCAAACAGATTTCCATACCTACAACTCCCAGAGCCTGTGATGTTCCCTGGGACTGTCCATCCTAGCCACTCTGAACTGGATGTCACTAAAACTGGCTCCTTGAGGATAAGAAAAACCCATGGTCTGTCCCCGAGGCTCACCTTGAGGTTTTCCGGGCAGAACTGGTGGCCATACATGTCGATGGCGGACAGGAAGATGGACTCCACCTGGTTGTGCCGCAGCTCATAGGAGGGGAGGTGGGAGGCGATCAGGACCTGCCAACAGGAGGAGGGAGGACAGGGATGACGGGAGCTGGGAGGAGGGAGAGCCACAGACACTGGCCCCCGTGCTCCTCGTGCTCCCCAACCAACCTGTCTGGCTCTGAGGGCAACCTTGCAGTGCTCGCTTCTGCTCAGCTGCGTGAGCTCACAGAGGATGGAGGTCAGCTCGTCTGACAGGGTGGGGTCTGGGCCGCACAGCTCATCCTTCAGGGGCAGCAACAGAACCAAAGTTGACTTTGCTCTGCCCAAGGGGCCAGCTCTTGGCTGGTGTGTGTATGGAGGGGGGGTTGGAGCAGGGGATGGGGGGAGGATTGGGTGGGGAGGGATGGGAGGGTTGGTAAAGGGGTGAGGGAGGAAGAGAATCTAGCCTCAACTCTCTCTCTCTCTCTTTTTAAAAAGAATTATTTATTTATGTGTATGAGTACATTTCTTCAGACACACCAGAAGAGGGCATCAGATCCCATTACAGATGGTTGTGAGCCACCATGTGGTTGATGGGAATTGAACTCAGGACCTCTGGAAGAACAGTCAGCTCTCTAAACCTCTGAGCCATCTCTCCAGCCCTAGCCTCAACTCTCTAAACACATCCAGCCAGTTTTTGTTTTGTTTTGTTTTGTTTTTAACACCTTTACCTGGGCAATGGTGGCTCACACCTTTAATCTCAGCACTCAGGAAGCAGAGGCTGGTGGCCAGCCTGGACTACACAGAGAAACCCTGTCACAAGGTGGGGGCAGGGCAGGGGGGGAGCCCTTGCCTCTTTTTACTGTAGGTTCATTTCATTCATTTGCTGACTTATGCACCCCACATATGCCCTCACGCCCGAGGGGCTGTGCTGGGGAACACGTGTGTGAATGAGCATGCATGTGTATGCACATGCGTGTGGGAACAGGACCAGCCCACCCCAGAAGTCTTCCTCCACTGTGCCCCACTTTGTTTTCTGAGCCAGGGTCTCTCCTGAACCTGGACTAAGAAACTCACAGATCTGGCTGGTCTAGGCTGCTGGCCTTGGGGATCCCTTATCTCCCTCCATCTCTGGAATTCTGGGATCACAAGTGGGCCACCATCCCCGGTGGCTTTTTACGTGGACTTTGGAGATCCAAACTCTGGTCCTTGCACGTGTGCCACAGGTGCTCTGTCCTCTGAGCCATCTCCTGGCTCTGGCCTGAGTCCCCTCTGCTGAGCGAGGAGGAGCTATTCTGCCGCAGATGGGGCTGTGTGCACAGGGTCCCTGTGTTTCCTCTAGTGTCTTCGCTGTAAGAGGGGCCTGGGGACAGCTCAGAGAAGGGGCTCCCTAAACATCCACTGGAGACAGATCTGTGATGGGAGGCTGCTGAGCCACTGCCATCCACCACCCAGGTCAGCCCGCACTGTCCTCTAAGACACTCTGCCACCTATAGAGTGGAGGCCGAGTCACCTCTCACCTACATGAATGCACTGTCCCAATCATAAAAGCCCTTGCTGCTTTCCTATTTAATGGGCTGTTACCCTCTCCCTCACAACAGATCAGACAGCTACAGCATTGCTCTCACCGTCCCAGCCCTGTGGCTGCAAGGAGCACACAGAGCCCAGGTCTGTCCAGCAGCTAGGCTAAGAGGGCCACCATTCAAAGGGTACTCAGTATGGGGCTGGAGAGATGGCTCAGCTGTAAAGAACGTTTAATGTTCTTGCAGAGGGGTCTGATGCCCTCCTTCTGGCCTCTTTGGACACCTGCATTCAAGTGTGCATTAGAACACCAGGTTGGCACCCTCACATACAAAAGCTCACAATATTATTTTTTCCTTTCCTGTTCATGTCCTGGAAGCAGCTGGTCTTGCACAATTCAGTTAACGGCATTGTATTCTATTTTCATTGTTGCTAATGCTCTGTGACAGATAAAAGACCTTGAGAAATAAGATGAGGAAGGAAGTCCATTCCAGGGCCACAGCTCCATTGGAAAGCCCCTACTGGGAGCATCAATGACACCTAAGGGAATCATGATTGCCATCTTGGCAAGATCTAGAATTGACTAGGAGACAGAGCGCTGGGCCTGTCTATGAGGTCATCTCCAGATTAGGTTAACTGAGGTGGGGAGCCCCACACTGAGTGTGGGTGGCACCATTCCCTAGGCTGGGGCCCTGGACCGAATGCAAAGGGGAAAGAGAACTGAGCAACGCCATTCATTTGTGTCTGCTTCCTGACTGTGGATGCCACGTGACAAGCGGCCATGCGCGCTGCCACCATGGCCTCTCGCTATGCTGGGCTATACCCTCAAAGCAAGAGCCAAAGCTAACCTTTCCTTCTAAAGTGGCCTTTGCCAAGGACGTCACTAATCCAGCTTCCTGGGTACCAAACTGCACTAGGTATGAAGTAGTCTGCGTTGGAGAGAAGTTAGTACGAATGTGTCTATCAGTACACTTCTATTGTGTCAACTCCTTGGGAATCCAAGTAGAAGGTTCTCTTTCGACGAGGAGTTCGAGACTAGCCTATGCTACATAGGGAGCCCTAACGTCAGAATTAATGATGATACTAGTTATAACAACATCAATAATAAATGAATTTAGTATGTAATCTTGAAAACTAATTAATATATTTTAAAAGCAACCAAGAAAGTTCTGGCACAGAGCCAGGTGCTTTGTGACACTGCCTATTATGACAAATAAAGTTTTATTGTGCAGCCACACCATAAACAATAACAGAGTTTAGCAGTTAGGTTGGAGACCAAAACGCGTGCAAGGTCTATGACTTTATTTTCTGGACCTTTCTAGAAAATAGTTGGGGACTAGGCTGGGGATGTGGCTTCGTGACAGAGAACTTGCCTGACATGTGTAGCACCTTGGTTCCATGACAGAACTGAAGGGTGTGGGGAGAGGATGGGAGAGGAGGAAGAGGAAGGAAAGAGAGGAGGAGGAGGGAGACCAGCCCCTGACCCGCCCCCACCCGGGGTTTGGGCCCCCATCTTACTATCAGCATGGTCACCAGCTGGTTCTTCTTGGCCACCTGGGAGTGTGAGAAGATGCAGTCCAGCACCTGGGTCATGTCCGGCTTAAACTGCTCCCTCAGGTTGATCACGCACTTGTCATAGTGGGCTGTGGGAGACACAGGAGACCCAGAAGAGTGAGTTCAGGACACCTACCTCCTTGATTGCCCCACCCAGAGCTTGTGGCACCTCCCGCTTGCCCAGCCCAGGGCTTGTGGTTGACAACAGTGGGGGTGGGGTGGCGTCTCTTGCCTTGCTGAAAATGATGCTCCACGTTTAGATATTTCCTCAGGAGGTCCAGCACCACAGCCTTCATGTAGCCACGGGTCCCACTGCGGTATCTGAGGAACCAAAAGCAGCCCTGTCACCATGCCTATCTTCACCTCAACACCTGACTGTCTCAGTTCAAGACGTTATGACTTTAAGAAGGGGAAGGAACCACTGGCATGATGGTCCATGCTTGCAAGAGCAATCTTCCTGTAAGGACTAGGAGTTGGAGGGTGGCCTGACCCTTCCTCAGAGAAACCAAGGGCTGGGATGTAGCTCGGTGGAAGAGCACTTCCGTGGCATGTACGCAGCCCTGGTTGCAAGCAATAGTGCAAGGGGAGGAGGGAGGAAGAGGAGGAGGGAGAAGAAAGAGGGTAAAACAGAAATAAAGAGAAGGGAATATGAAGAGGAAGGAGAGGAGGGTGGGAGGAGGAGAAGAGGGGAGGAAGGGGAGAAGGGTGGAAGGAAGAGGGAGGGAGGAGGGGGAAGGAGGAGGGAGGAGGAGGGTGGAAAGAAGGGAGGGGAGGAGGGGAGAAAGGGGGAGGAGGAGTTTTAAAGCATCTGGAGTACAATCCAAACCCTCATGTCAGAGGAGCTGTGACTTGTCCATCAAACCACAGTCCAGCCTGGGCTAGCGCCCAGAACTTATTAGCCCCTAGACATCACCTGCTCAGGCCCAGAGAGAAGGGAAAATCATAAGAGTTGAGCTATTCAAAATTGATTTTTAGCAGATTTTAGCCACAAAACAAAAACTTCCAAACACACAAAGCTGTTTTCAAAAGTCAAACTTGAAGACATTTGCCGAAACATTTTCTGCAGATTTCCCTTCTGTTTGAAACAAGTGCCGTGTGTCCTCCCTCAACATTTTTTTCTCTCTCCTATAATATTTCCAAACACGGGGGATGGGCTCCCTTTCTGCCTCCTGCACCCTGAGCTGGGGGTTGAAGCCAGGGCTTCCTACAGGCTACTCAGGCCCCCAGAGGGCCTGGGATGCACTTGCCTCTGGACCAGCTGCACGATGCTCTGTGTGTTCATGAAGAAGACCTCTCGGTCTGCCTTACGCTGCAGGGTGGCGGCATGGCAGTCCAGGATGGTGGCTATCTGGATGAGAACACAAAACAGGTCAGGCCACTGCCAGCCACATGATCCAGTCGCTATGGGGCAGTATTACGAGGTGAC
This sequence comes from Mus caroli, assembly GCF_978045245.1. Lineage (NCBI taxonomy): Eukaryota > Metazoa > Chordata > Mammalia > Rodentia > Muridae > Mus > Mus caroli. Next base: position 118,368,777 of record NW_028227259.1, on the reverse strand, counting down.
ACACCATGGGCTCCCAGGGAGGTCCCAGACTGGTTGCACTCAAAGACCCAAGCCACCTGGCCTCTGCTTAACAGCCCTGGTCACCCTTTCAATGTCTCCCTGGGGACCCAGGGGCCCAGAATGACAACAATCTCACAAAGATGTGGTCGAACTGTATTGATGTTCGATCCACGCTCCAGACAGGACCAAGAAGAAGACGGAGTGTCCAGCAACCGTGTGGGCACAGGAGGGGAAGGGTCAGAGTTCGTGCGATTGGCATGCCTTTTTTAAATTAGTGTGTGTGCACGTGCACATGCATGTGTGCACGTGTGTGTGTGTGTGTGTGTGTGTGTGTGTCATGTATGAGGATGAGGATATATGCACCACCGTACAAGTGGAGGTCAGAGGATAACTTCCTGGAATCGGTTCTACCCTTACGTGGGTTCTGAGGGTGAGGGTCCAACTCAGGCCACTGTACTTGCTTGGCAAGCATCTCTACCTGCTGAGCCATCTCAAGGCCTTCCCTCCCACCAAAAAAAAAAAAAAAAGATTTTTAAAGAAAACTAAAATTTGAGAAATTCCAGAAAAGTTCCAAGCACATCCCTCTCTCGGTGGGGCCTCATCACTTCCAGTTGGGGTACAACTGCCTTCCTGCTCCAGCTGTGGTATAACTGGAGAGTGGGGAGCCGGTCCTCGCCTCCCCCCACCCCTCCCCTGGCAGCCACTAATAGACTTCCTTTCTACACTGATCGCCTGTTCCGGACATTTCCTATGAGCAGCTCTTGCCCTTAGCATAAGGCTCATCCTTTGTAGGAGCATGAATCAGAACTTCGTTCCTCTATATGGCTGAACAATATTCCAACCTTCAGGAGCTCAGGATGTAGCTCAGTGGTAGAGTGCTTGCCTAGCGTGCCTGAGGCCCAGCACTGCAAAAAACAGAACAAACAGTTTCCGCCTTTAGAATGGTTGACCGCTAGGAACGGCCTGACTTAGCCTCTCCGGTGGCGGAGGTGTGTGGGTGAGGAGGTGGCAGTGGTAGAGGTGTACGGGAAATGACTTTGGAATGCCCAACAGAGGAAATAAGCTATACGGGCCAGGAAACGTATCAGTTTGTATACTAATGGGATATATACACTAATGGTTTCCAATCCTAAGATGCATGAAGCTCACAGCTACGGGGCTTCAAAACCGGAGACCCAGGGACAAGGTTCCACAGCTAATGACTTGAGCCAGCCTGGGTGGGACAGAGTTAGCTCTATTTGTACCCGTGACCTCCCTGTGAGCCTGAGTGGTTGGTGCAAGACCTGGGGACTGGGGTGCGCCTCAAAAGCCTAGCCCTTGGGAGAAAATACTGGAGTTCTACAGGAAAGGTTAAAGAGAAACCGCAGACCCATGACACTCGGTGCTAGCCCAGCTTAAGAGAGGCCTGACACAGGAATGGGCGTAGGTGTGGCTTGCCGGAGGCACGCACCTGCTGGCTGGGGAACTGGCATAGCACCGAGGTGATGTTACTGGCGTACTGGGCCATCACTCTGCGGACTGCCTTCTCCACCGGGGCGGGGATGCGGCCGGCCACGCTGGTCATGATCTCCTGTAGCTCCAGCAGAGGTAGGGAGGGATGCCGGAGCGTCATCATGAGCTTCTGGACCCAGTCTTTCAGCTGCAGAGAGACAACCATGTCAGCCACCTCTTATATGCGTGGGTACCACCGTTCACGTGAGCATCCCTGTCTGCCATGGACACCACAGTTCGCGTGGTTGTCCCCGTCTACAATGAGTACCAACATTCGCATGGGCATCCCAGTCTGCCCTGCTGTCTGCCGTGGGCACTCACCCAACTAGGCCCACTCAAGGATGGAGAAAGCCTCCCGGCAGACAGCAGCCACGCATGACTCATGGAGATCTGGGCCCAGCAGACTTTGAAGGTAACCTAAGTAGGGTTGCCCCAGTCTCCCCACTCAGGGAGAGTCTGTACCCTCTCTGGGTAACTAGAAAGCCAGCATGGTGTGTGTGTGTGTGGGGGGGTAGATAAGGTCACATGACAAGCTTATGCTGTTGGTCACTTGCTTAGCGCCAAGTAAAATCCAAAAATCTTTCTTGACCATTTTCTTTTTCGAGACAGGGTTTCTCTGTGTAGCCCTGGCTGTCCTGGAACTCACTCTGTAGACCAGGCTGGCCTTGAACTCAGAAATCTACCTGCCTCTGCCTCCCAAGTGCTGGGATTAAAGGCCTGGCGCCATTTTCCTTTTTAGTTTATTTTTATTATTTTTAAATTTAATGCATATGTCTGTGTCTGTGTCTGCGTGTGGGCTGTGCACATGAACGCTGGTGCCCTCCGAGGCCAGAAAAGGGTATTGGCTCCGTGGAGCTGCCCCACGTGGGTGCTGGCATCCCACCAAACACGGGTGTTCTGGAAGAGTTTTGCGTGGCTCTCAGCACTGGGGTCACTGAGCCAGCTCTGACCTCTTCAGCTGCTTTCTTTTGTTTTTTTTAGAGACAGCCGCAGCAAGCAGGTAGAACGACCACTCTCCCCGCTCAAGATTGAAATGGAGACAGAGAGGTCAATTTGAGTCACCCAAAGCACCTCGACTGGTAAGACGCCTTTCTGGGACAAGGGCGCCCCACACAGGGCCATGTGCACACCTGGGTCGCGCAGGCCCTTACCTTCATGCTGAAGAAGGGCTCGGGCAGGCAGTAGCCACTCATGACATTGGTTAGATTTTCCAAGACGCCGTGGAACACTTGGTGTAGCTTCTCCCCAAGGATGGGCAGAGTCTGCTGGGCAGGGAGCTCCCCAGTGAACGGCTGGGCCTGTGAGACAGGAGGACAGTCAAGGACAGACCAGGGAGCCTGTGAGACAGGAGGACAGTCACAGACAGACCAGGGAGCCTGTGAGAAGGAGGATGGTCACGGACAGGCCAGGGAGCCTGTGCGTGAGACACGAGGATGGGTCACAGATGAGCAAGCCTATGAGGTGTGATGACGGGTCACAGATAGACCAGGAGAAAGCACTGACCCGACAACCCACCGACCTACTCACTTGAAACCTGAGACGTAAGCAAGAGACAACAACATCCCGGGAACCCAACATTACTAAGTTCTAGCCTGGACCCAGGGTTTTCAAATTATCTCCTTTGCAAATGGCACAAAACAGGTGACTTATACTCCAGTTTTAGAGGGAATTAGCTCTGGTTTTGTTCTAAATTTCTTTTTGATAATAACTATCTCCCTGTTTTCTTCTTGGTTACCTTTGTAGGTTCTGGCCATTTTTCGGACTCACAACACAGCAGAGGCTAGCCTTGAACTCACATCCCTCATGCTTCAGTCTGGAGTACTAAGACTGCAGGCCTGCACCACCATGCCTGGCTTCACTAATGTGATTTAAATGTTTAAATTTATTTTGGGTTGAAGATTTTAGTTGTGTGTATCGAGAGCAGGGTATGTTCCCATGCGTAAGGTGCCCGTGGAGGCCAGGGGTACCGGTTGTGTCTGCCTGGCATGGGAGCCGGGAATCAAAACCTGGGCCCTCTACAAGAACAGCAACTGCCCTTAATCAAAGTCACCTCTCCAGGCCTGGGACTTGAACCTAGGGCCTTGTACATGCAATGCACACGCTCTAGCACTGAGCTCTACGCTAAGTGAAGTCAGCCAGTGACGAATTGGCTAGAGATGCCTGACTCCTGTCATTCGAGGAGCCCAGAATAGATGGATCCCTAGGGGAAGATGCAGATGGAGTGGTTGCCAGGGCTGGAGGAGGACGGGGTAGAAAGTGGGTATCTGGTGAGCATGGGTTTTGGTTTTGTAAAAAGAAGGGTTCCGAGCAGTGGTGGTGTTTGCTCAACCACACAGGTTTAACACCTGGAATGTTCAAAATGGAGAAGGCAGGGCTGTAACAGGGGAGTGCAGGGGATGACAACCAATACGCATGAAACCCTGAGTTCTAGCCAGGCAGTGGTGGCGCACGCCTTTAATCCCAGCACTCGGGAGGCAGAGACAGGTAGATTTCTGAGTTTGAGGCCAGCCTGGTCTACAAAGTGAGTTCCAGGACAGCCTAGGGCTACACAGAAAAACCCTGTCTCAAAAGAACAAACAACCAAAACAAAACAAAACAAAAAAGCCAGGCGTGGTGGCACACGCCTTTAATCCCAGCACAGAGAAACCCTGTCTCACAAAAACAAAAAAAGCAAACAAAAAACCCCTGGGTTCTAATCCCTAGCGTGTAGACATAGATGGACACACACATACACACACACATATCATACACATAATACACACACACAGAGTAGGGACAGGAAGAGAGAGGGGGATGAAGATACTAAGTTATGTATATTTAATCACCATCTTAACTGGAAATCTGAGTAGAGTATTATGTTAATAACACATCAATGGAGGTTCATTGTGACCAATGGATCGTATAATCACAATAATTACATTAATAGTAATTAGCAATAAATATTGTTAGATTCATAATAGGGAAATGGGATGCATGGAACATGAGAACCCGTCATAGGATCTCTAATCCTGCAAATCTAAAGCTGCATGAAAGATACAGTCTGGTTTATATAGCACATACTAATTGAAGAAAATAATATTTCAAAGGTGGCCCCAGATCCCTCAAAGAACCTGGCATGATTATCCCTATGTTACATATTTTAACATATGAACATATTTATACATATGAACATATTTTATATATAAGTCTGAACCCATAGTAGGAGAGAACCAACTCCCCAAAGTTATCCTTCAACCATGACACACACACAATCATAACACCACCACCACCACCACCTCCAACAACAACAGTAACAGTAACAGTTAACAAAATGTTAAACCCCAGGGCCGGGTGGAGCTCAATGCTGGAGTGCTTGCCAACCATGATCGGGACCTTGGATTTATCCCCAGCACTGAGAGAAAGCAAATGGTCATGGGTCATGGGTGGAGTGAGAAATCATGTCACCTGTCACCTCAAAAGTGCGCAGGCCATGCCTGAGGCAGGTCCTTCCAGCCAGAGGGAACAGGCTCCAGGCAGGAGGGAAGGGATAGAGGGAAAACCACAGCCATCATGGAGGAGGGGCCTCTGCTGGGATCTTGGTCTTTGCTTCAAGCAAGATTAAAATCTGGGAAGCGGACAGAGCAAACAAGGGACATGGCTGCCATGTTACATCATCGCCTGAGCAGAGCATGTCTGTGAATGACGTGGACTGGACAGGAATGGAGAGACTCTGGTCTGCTCTCTCAGAACAGGATGACATGGTGGGACCTGCTGGGCCAGCCAAAGTAGCTAGGACCCCGAGCCACATACCGCGTGCACTTTTGAAGGGTCATCGAGTTCTAGCCTCGCCACCACGCAGCCAGCCTCCAGTATAACCCCTGGCCGCTTGATGTACTTCACCCGGCCGCTCTCCTGCACGTTCAGGGTCATGATCATCTTCATCACCTGTGTGGCAGAGAGGACAGGTCAGGGTTCCCCGAGATGGCACCCAGAGACATCGAAAGGCTGTGGAGCTGGGGTTGCATCACAGTGACAGCAAATCTCTGGGCGCCATTCATGTACAAGACAAGGAACCTGTCATTTGTCCCAGCCCGCTGTGCACCAGGCAAGGGCGCCATCCCAGAATGGGCTCTGTCTACAAGGCCAGCCAGGGAGGCAGGTGTGTGTGCTGCCCATTTCACAGACACAGAGACCACTTTTCCCTTTTCGATTTGTGAAGCTGAGGCTGGGGGCAGAGCCTAGAGTCTCATGAATGCCAGATAGACAAACTACCGCTGAGCTGCAGCTACAGACCCCTCCTATTTTCAAAGGAAGCCCTCAGTCTCAGAAACACAGTTAAATCCTATTACTCATAGCAGTTGGTATAAAGTCAGTCACAGCATAATAGATTGCACTTATGGTGGCCTTGCCACGTGACTCTAAGGATGCTGACCCGGCAATTGATAACCTAATGACACCATAGCCACGCCCGAGCTGTCCTGCGTTTGGGGCAGCGATGCTGGGGTGAATGGGTCACAGCACCACCTGTCCGGTAAAGTACGGCACACACTTAACGCTGAGACACTGTCGGCAGCAGACTCTCGTATCCCATGCTAGGAGCTCACCACAACACCTCAAGTGACTGACTGATACCTTCCAGGTCTGTGCTATGCAATGTCCACACGACAAAGTTGTACAGGACATATTTGGGGCCTATTTTTCAGAACAAGTCTGTGATGGTTTCTATATGCTTGGCCCAGGGAGTGGTACTGTTGGGAGGTGGGGCCATGTTAAAGTGGGTGTGGCCTTATTGGAGGGGTGTGGACTTGCTAGACTGGGCGTGGCTTCTTTGGAGTGGGTGTGGTTGTGTTGGAGGAGGTGTGGCCGTGTTGGAGTAGGTGTGTGTGGGTGGCTATAAGACCCTCATCCTAGCTGCCTGGAAGCCAGTCTTCTGCTAGCAGTCTTCAGATGAAGATGTAGAACTCTCAGCTCTTCCAGCCCCATGCCTGCCTGGATGCTTCCCTGTTTCCACCTTGATGATAAAGGACTGAACCTCTGAACCTGTAAGCCAACTCCAATTAAATGTTGTCCTTATAAGAGTTGCCTTGGTCATGGTGTCTGCTCACAGCAGTAAAACCCTAACTAAGACAATATCCCACTGCTGAACAACCCACCGCCCTCTGCTGCCCTCCCCACCACCCCCAGCTGTAATAAAGCAGACATTTAATCCCATGCCCATGGTTGAGGGAGGGCTCCAGGGAGTGCTTTGGAAAATGAAGCACCGGCCTGAAGTCTGTCCTGCCAGGACTCACTTGCCTGACCAGGAATCTGAAGATGCCTAAGACAGGAGATTGTGGGCGTGGAGCCACAGGACCAGGCTACTCCATGTTCAGCTGTCCCTGTGCCCAAGAACCCCATCCGTCCTCTCTGCGAATTCCAAAAGCTGCCTTTGTCTATGAGCCTTGGTGTCCCCTCTGTAAATTGGTGGCTAGTCCTCTTCCTCACATAACTGAGGTGAAAAACCCGGCCTGCAAAAGAAGGTGTTCTCCATAACAGCCATTCGCTTATTACAGCGGAGAGCCAGCTCCAGGCTTGGAGCTTGGCTCTGGGTGCTCGCAAGCAAGACCCTCAGCTCACCCTCTTGGGTCTGATGTCTTCATGCATACAACAGGAATCACATGTGTGCTGGCCTCAGGAACTTGCTAACGTTATAAACTACAGTGTTGGGGTGCTCTAACACTTGTCTGACATGTTTTGGGTCTTCGGGTCTGTCCTCAGCACAGTTTTATATATATACATATACATACATATATTTTATTTTTATATATACACATATATATGTATACATGTGTATAGATGTATATATGCACACATATATGTGTGTGCACATATATTTAATGTGCTTAGGTCAGTGATCACTGGATGGTCAGTGCTCAGTCCATGATGGCCTGTGGTTTTAATCACTGGCGTTATCGTGGCTAAGCGGTTTTTTTGTTTTGGTTTTGGGGTTTGTTTTTTTTTTTTTTTTTTTTGAGGCGAGATTTCTCTGTGTATTCCTGGCTGTTCCAGAGCTTACTCCGTAGATCAGGCTGGCCCAGAACTCAGAGATCCTTCTGCCTCTGTCTCTTGAGTGCTTGGACTAAGTGTGTGACACCACCACTTGACACTAAGCAATTCTTGCTCCTTCCCAGGAGATGAGCGCTATCTGAGCTCCTTTAAACAGTACCCTTTGAATATCACAAGGAATTAGGCTGAACCCTGGATGCCGAAGAGTGCACTAAGGTTCACTGGCTGAGGGATGGGGTTTCAGACCCACAGCTCCAGGGCAGGCTCTGTGCTTACCTCCATCTCTGCATAGCTGCTCCCAGCTTCCACGTGATCTCCGTCCTCCACCGTATACTGCATCAGCTTCCCAGCTGAGGGGGATCTCAGGACGGTGGGGTCGTTTTCCTTTTCAAACACGCAAGTCTTATTGCCGATAGTGATCCGGTAACTATGGGGGTGGGGGTGGGGCATGTGGGAGATGGATGAGGCCCAGCAAGGACCCAGCCAGACTTTTGGGGAATCTCCCCTTCCCAAGGCAGGCATCCTATCACCCTCTGTGAGACATTAGGGCCTTTATTTCTTCTAGCTGAAAATCAGTTTCTATTACTGATGTAATCCACACACCCCCAAGCCCTGCCACAGGGAAATCGATCCATCAATCAATCAATACTATTCAATAACTCTTAACTGATTCCAAATCCTTCCTTTAACTAAACTGGGGAAGCGGGCCTTTGGGCAGAGAGCCTAGGAGAAATCTTGAATATTCTTAGCAGGTGGAACGTGGTTACAAGACAGTGTAAGCATGCTAACCTATCTTCCTCTAAAATACTGGGGATTAAGAAAGGGGTACCCCTAGCTGACCTAGCTTCCAGGAGTGAGCTCTAACAGGCACTTTCGCATACACATGCGCGTGCACACACACACTTTGTTCTCTTTGGTGAAGGTCTGGGTGGCCTCCTCTGCCTGGGCCATCCAAGTACCACTGTGACTTCAGCAAGGTACAGCCAATGGGAGCTGGACCCATCATGCAATGCTTCACGCCTAGAGCTTGCAGCGTCCAGCATCCTCCCACCCATCCTCTTGCTGCTGCTGTTCAGTGCCTCATCTCCTGCCCTAGACTGGAAGCCCAGGAGTGGTGACGTCATGCCCTCATCCCTAGCTGAGCACGCTGATCACAGTGGCTCACTGACCAGCCACTGGATCCTGCATCTGTTCCACACCCATCCTCCGGGGATGTGGACCCTGCAGCTCAGACCCAGGGTAGCTGGCACCTCCTCACTCAGCCCACAAATTATGGAGCCACCAAGTTGCTATTGTCCTGTTTGGCTCTAAATCCTCTGGTAACCATAAAGGCGTGGCCTGGGGTCCCTTCCTGTGGCCTCCCTTCCCCCAGCCTGGAACCTGCTTGCTCAAAGGTGGAGCTACGTGCTCATTCGTCCTGCCACGCCTACCTACTGCTGGAACCTGCCTTTGCTGCCTGGAGGCACACACGTGTTCGTCCTGCTACTGGACCCTGAGTTACTTGGCGGGATATTGGGTTCCCTCCCCCTTCCTTTATAACTGAGTGTCTGGAATTAGTAAAATTGAGCTTTGATCAGGATTTGTCTTAGCTCCATTCTTTCTTCCGCCCCGTCTAGATTCCTCTCTTTTCAGCGAACTGCCATTCTCAGTTGAACCGTTCGTGTTGTGGACTGCGGGCAGGCCGCAACACCTTCCCTTCTATTTCCTGCCAGTTGCATGGAGTTCCAGCCAGGAGGGGACGCTCTCCAGATGCCCCACAATGAACCAGCACATGCTTTATCTAGAACCCCAGGCCTACACAGAGGCCAGCTTTGCATTTCAACGCCCACAGAGAGCTGCGCATGCTCCATGCTGTGGGAGGGAGAGCGCGCATGCATGTGGTCATGTGATAGCACGGCCCTCACATACCTGTCAACCTCTTCCTTCATGTACGTAGTGTAACTGCTGCCATTGTAGGACAGGAGCAGCCCCCCGTCGTTCAGCCGGTGGGCATCGATCTCGATGTGACAGCCGTTCATGATGAGGACAAACATAGTCAGGGACTGTCGGGCTACCTGTGGGGACAGGCTCACATCAGAATCCCCATGATGGTGACGCACAGATTAGCAGTCTACTCCTGCCCTGAGTGTGGACAAAGGCTTCAGGCTGCAGACACAGGGCCCATGTAGCACTGTGGCTGGCAGGGACTGCAGCTTGTACGCTGGGTGGGGTGTCTGGTGGAGGCTTCATCAGGGACCTAGTCCATTAAACCGTGTGCGCCTCCGACATTCCAATACTGAAACCAAGCCTCAAACGAGATCTTACTAGGAAATGGGATCGCTGGTTCAGGTACGTGCGTCATGAGTAGTCTTATAATAGAGATCCCGGGGCTGTGAGATGACGCAGGGGCAAAGGCGCTTGTCTTCAAACCTGACAAGCTTAGTTTGATCCCTGAGACACACATGGTGGGAGAAGAATCAACACCTGAAGTTAGACCTTCATGCACACTCTGTGGTATTCCCATACATGCACACATATGCATGCATACAGACACACACACACACATACATCATGACACTCTCACACACATATATGCATACACACATGAATAAATAGATTCAATTTAAAACAATTTTCCCCAGTTTTTCAAGACAGAGTTTTTCTGTGTTGCCCTAGCTGTCCTGGAACTCTCTCTGTAGACCAGGCTGGCCTTTTGAACTCACAGAAATCCACCTGCCTCTGCCTCCCAACTGCTGGGATTAAAGGCATGCACCATCACCGCCTGGCTTCAATTAAAATTTTTTAAAGGGACTCCAAAGAGCTCCCTTGTCTCCTCTATCACATGAAGACACACAGCAAAGGAAGGCACCCACTAGAGACCAGGAAACGGGCCCTCAGAAGATCCTGAATTAATCCATGCCATGACCCTGGATGTCCCAGCCTCTGGAACTGTGAGCAATGCCTTCTTCTGTTTACAAGGCCCTGCTCTATGGCATTTTGCTATAAAAATCTGAATAGAGAGAGAGAGAGACACCTGAACATGGACTATGGCTTTCTGAGCTCTGCCCAGGACAGAGGTGTGTGCAGAGAGCTCTGCCAGGAGGAAGGCATTCGCAGTAGAGCTTTGCCCAAGAGGGAGGCGTGTGCAGTGAGCTATGGCCCAGGCTCCGCACTTCCATCCCAGTGGAATACCAGCCCAAGGCTTACCCTCATGCATGTATCTTCATAACATACACATGTACTACATCACACATACACAAACGATTTCAGATAAAAGACAGTATTCTTTGGGTTCCGCTCAAGATTCCTCTTCTATACTCCAACTGTTAAGGATTCGAGGCCGTGGACTACACAGCGCGTCCTGAGGGACACACTGCTCAGACCCTGCTCCACTCCAGGTTCACAGAAGAAATGAAACAAACTCCCACCAGGCTCAAAATTACCTTAAGAGCATACTTGATGCCGCCGTAAATCAACTCAACGTCCACAATGTTCAGCAGAGAATCAGCCGGGAGGACCTGACCCCTGAAGGAAAAGCCGCGCCTGCCATCAGCCCAGGAAGGAGCAGAGATCCCTCTAGCACTCCCTTGGGCTCACTCAGTGACATCTTCCGCGGTTCTCAGGAGGCTGGGGTGGAACTCCATGGCAGAACAGGTGCTCCTGTGTGCAAAGCCCTGGGCTCCATCCCCAGCATCAAACAAGCTGCCTATCACCTGGCTTTGGCCCTTCCTGGGCATCAGCAAACCAGGCGGAGTCGAATCTTATTAAAAGTGTGGGACACAGATCTCAGAGAGGAACTGGTACCTACTGAATGGACCCATGCCGTGACCCTGGATATCATGGCCTCCAGAACTATAAGCTCCTGCTCTGTGGTATTGTGCTATAACCTGAATAGAGCCAGGCAAGGTGGCACATGCCTTTAATCCCAGCACTTGGGAGGCAGAGACAGGCGGATTTCTGAGTTCGAGGCCAGCCTGGTCTATAGAGTAAAACATTAATATATGTATGTGTATTTATAAATGAGGTAACGATGTCTGGTCTGTGGCCTGCCAACCTCTAGCACATGGGCTGCCAATCATAGGTGCTAAGCGACCACTACTGGCTTTGTCTTTCAGGTGTTTTGTGGGGACATTTTGTCTTTCCTTTGTTACTTCTAAAGAGAGGATAATTTGTTCTTATTGCTGGGACACTCGGGGAATGGCCTCCCATGGCCTCTAATAGGCAGGAGACATAAATTCTGCTGTCACCCTTCAATGCATAGGCAGAACAGTCCTGCCCAACAGTGATCCAAGCAGAAGCCTCCTCGCCAGCTTCACCCTCCCCCACGGGCCCTCCAGATATCCTCCCTATATCCACCTGCAGTCTCTCCCAGGCAGTGTGAACTGCAGCCCACAGGAGAGGCGCCCGACCCGCCCTAAAAAGCCCACCCTAGCATGGTGCCCATGCGTGTGATCCCAGCACTCAGGAGGCAGAGGCAGGAGGATCGAGAGTCATCTCCGAACAACAGCAACAGCAAAAACCTCATTCTGCCTTCCATGCTGTCCCCACATCCCAGGAGAGCAAGGAGAAGACTGCGTGCCCTACCTTTCCAGGGAGTGCAAGAATTCCGTCATGCAGGTTCTGAACATCGCATCCGCCACATTCAAGGCCCCACACACCACCCCAAGCATGATGTCCGGCTTCTCTGCCTAGAAAGAGACTCCAGGTCTCAGTACCCGCGGGAAGCACGGAACTCTGCACGCACACCCACCCCGCCCTGGGAGGGAGGGATGGAGAGGTAAAACGGGCCCCTTACCTGCACCCGCTGAGCAATGAGGTGGTCCAGCCACCCTGTGTCGATATCGTTATTCTGGAAGCTCTCGGTCTCCAGAAGGTTAACGAGATACTCCACAGTGGTCCGGAAGTCACCCCGGATGGACAGTTCCTTCAAAGCCACTACCATGTTCCTGGAGAGACACAGGACTGTTTTCCACATTTACCCACGATTCCTGGGAAGTTTGGGATTTGTTTTTTCAGCGCGTCTGAGCACACAGGAGGCACATGGACCGGCTTGAGTGACCTCACTTGAGTAACTTAACCACCCCGGGGTCTCAGTTACCTCATCTGAAAAATGGGGTGGTAACCTTGCCACCTGCAGTACTTGAGGGATGCTCCACATAATGCCGTTGCAGTCAACAGGTCCCAGAGTTTAGATCATCCTGATACGTAATGATTCGAAGAAAGGGATGGGGCCTCTCTGACCGAGTGCATGTTCCGCCTCCCCTTGGTCTATTCCCATCTCCTGTCTCATAAAAGCCACTTCTGCCTGTCCCCTGGCTGCTCTGTCCAGGTGTGTCATGGGGAGGTCACATGAAGGCGTCAAACAGCCATAGGTCAGTCTCAGAACCTAAATCTGTATGTGACTCGGCCACACAATTGAGGAAGACTGACTGCCACAGAGGGGTTTGTCTGTAGCACTGATCAGGGAGCCAATCACAGAGTCCCGCAAGTGCTTTCCTCTGCTAGACTCTGTCAGCAGTATAAGCTGGAGTTTCTCTAAGTCTGTAGCAGCCGCAGAGAGCGCCACAGTTTGAGCCTCTCCGGGAACATGCTGGGCCCACCCACTTCCTTCCACCCACTTCCTTCCGTTAATTAAGTCTCATTTGTTACAAGTCTCCCTCCACTCTCCCAGAGGACCTCAGTTTGCCACTGAACACGATTAAAATGAATTAGCCTAAGCTGACGGAGGGACAGCACCATCAAAACTGTCAAACTCTCACCTAAATCAATTCACAGTTAAACAGCCAACCAGAGTCTAACGTTTTTTAAATGAAATACTCGCGATGCCTTTGGGCTCTTTACACTCTGAAGAGTGGTTTGGTTGCCTGGCAGCACAGGATGTTTAACTACAACACAAAGTGCGTTTCACCTTCCTGGACCGGTGTAGAGGCATGTTTAACTACAACACAAAGTGCGTTTCACCTTCCTGGACCCACCGGTGTAGAGGCAGGGGGATGTTAAGAGGAAAGACAAGGGGAGTAGTTGGTTAAAATGAGTTTCTCAGTCTGTAGTAACCGTGACAGGATTTGGCTAAGCAGGGATCACAGGCCATGTCACAAGCGTGAAGTAGAGAGCAGGGAGGAAGAGGAACCCCAGAAGAAACTGAGTCTTGGAGTAAAGATGGTGTAGAAACTATTTATGAGGTGTTAAAGGTGCCCCCACCCTCTCCCGAGCCGAGTGCTAGGCACCGTTTAGACAGCTTTGAATGGTTTAGGGTCTCTTTGAAGTGAGCTCTCTTGCACACTCAAGACCCAGGGCCTGGTGGGCTCCCTGCTCTCCACCACAGGTCTCCAACAGAGGAAGAGACTTGTTCTTGAACTTCAGTAATTAGAACAGTAAGTGATGCGTAGGGAAGGACTTGTGTGTGTGTGTGTGTGTGTGTGTGCAGGTGCATGCACACTGTTGCAAGTATATATGGGTCACAGGAGTTTGGTGTATGTGTGTGCATGCGTGTGTGTGTGTGTGTGTGTGTACGTATACAGGTACATGCATGCACCTCCAGCTGCCTTGTGGAGTCTGGGGTCAAACAACTCAGGTATTCAGGCCTATCCACAAGTACTTCTGAATGTTTCTTAGAACTGGGAAGCGGGGTTGGAGGGAAGGGAAGGGAACCGGAGATACTGACGAAATGGCCTCTTCACGGTTCTCGCCCCAGGAGAAGCAGTGCCCAAACTGGGAATCGGCGAACTCGTGCAAGCCCCCAGCAGCAGCCACGCTGAAGTAACCCCACACGTTCTTGTTGCTGCGGAAGTTCAGCTCCTGCACTGTCCCCGAGCTTGGCTTAAAGCCCTGGAGCCCAGACAGAGGAAAAAGAGAAACAGAAGTCAGTTCTGTGAGCACTTGGTTGGGGAGATAGCCCAGTCCCGCAAATAGCACTGACTTCCCAAGCAGAAGGACCTGGGTTCGATCCCCACAGCACTCACAGACTGGACGTTTTCATAGCTAAAAATGTAACTGAAGAGTGGGAAGGACACTCAGTGGTTAGGCACACTGCCCACTCCTGCAGGGAACCTAGATGTGGTTCTCAGTACCAACACGGTAGCTCATGAACATATGTGACTCCAGTTCAGGAAGTCCCACACCCTCTTTTGCTCTCCTCGGGTAGCAGGCCCACGTATGGTGTACACACATGCAAGCAAGCAAAACACTCATATGCATAAACTAAACACACACACACATATATTTGTATATACGTGTGTGTATATATATTGTGTGTATTTATATAAACATATACACACACACATATAATATATATTATATATATTAATTTTAAATAAACTAGGTATGGTAGCACATGCCTTTAATCACAGCACTCGGGAGGCAGAATCGGGCAGATCTCTGTGAGTCTGAGGTCAGAGTTATTAGTGAAAGGCCTTGTCTCAAACACACACACACACACAATCTTTGATTAAAAAATAAAACAGAGGCCAGGTGTGGTGGCGCACGCCTTTAATCCCAGCACTCGGGAGGCAGAGGCAGGCGGATTTCTGAGTTCGAGGCCAACCTGGTCTACAAAAGTGAGTTCCAGGTCAGCCAGGGCTACACAGAGAAACCCTGTCTCGAAAAATCAAAAATAAATAAATAAATAAATAAATAAATAAATAAATAAAACAGGAAGGTCTGGAGAGATGGCTCAGCAGTTGAAAGCACTGACTGCTCTTCCAGAGGTCCTGAGTTCAATTCCCAGCAACATGGTGGCTCACAACCATCTGTAATGGGATCCAATGCCCTCTTCTGGTGTGTCTGAAGACAGCAACAGTGTACCCATAACACACACAAACACACACACACACACACACACACGGAAACCAGAATTGACTGGTGAGCCCCAGTCCAATGAGGGGTTGGTTTGGAAGCAATGAAGCCAGCTAAATTGTTTTCAAGACCCCAGGAAGAGCAAGCCTCAAGGGGACCTCCCACAGGCTCCCTAAAACACAGGACTACAGCAAAGAGCACAGAAACCAAGAAACCCCAGAACTTGGGCTCCAAACCTGGCTACACAAGCCAAAGATGGGAACCGTGTGGAGAGTTGGGAGGGCTTACCTGACCCCAGCAGGCTGGAACATGACCACCACCCAGTGAGGTCATGGGAGTGAGGGGCCATGTGAAGTGCTTGCTGAAGCCCAAAGCTATGACCAATAGCTTCCACCCAGAGTTTCTTGGGTATAAGCTGAGAATTCTGAGTGCCAGCATACCCACACCAAAAACCAGGGCCCACCCTTTGCCACAAGTCTGCAGTTGGTGTAGACACAGGGACCCACACTTGCCTCATCTGGGTTTTCGCTGGTGATCCTGGCTGCAATGACGTGGCCTCGGGCAATGGGAGGGCTCAAGGGGGTTTCAAAAGGAATAGGGGTCACTCCCCAGGGGGACTCTCCGTACAGAAGCCGTATGTCCTTCAGCCGGTGCAGGGGCACGCCCATGGCGATCTAAGGAAGAACCCATCGCACAGGTTAGCGTGCTAGGATCCTGGCCCTGAGACATGAAGAGTAACACGGATGTGAAGAAAAGGCGCAGTCAACACTTCCAGAGATACTGAGCCTATAACAGTGGGTGTGAAGAAGAGGAGGCTCAGTCAACACTCTCAGATACACTGAGCCTATAATGTCTAGACAGTGCTATGCACAGGGGAACAGGAGAGGGGAGAAAGAGAGTCAGCTGGTCCTGGTATCACACACTTGAAGTCCAGTGCTTAGGAAGCTGATGCAGGAGGATCACAAGTTCCAGACCACACAGGGATAGCCTGGGGGTGGGTTGGGGGGGCAGAACAAAGGAAGACTCAACTCATGTGTGGAGCATTATGTCAGGAGGAGCTCCGCCATTAAGTCTGAGGCTAGCCCCTTGGAGCTGCGGAGAGAAACCACAAGGCTGGCTGGACGGTCACAGAGGCTTCATGAAAGCAGCAAGGAAAGCCCAGGCATGTCACGGCCTCCACATGGTGCACGTGAGCACGTGGTGGAATTCAGTAAAACAAAAGGACGGCAGAATGTTCTGCAGAAATTAGTGTGAATCGAACCAGGAAGACATAACTGAGCAAATCCATACTGATAGACATTCGATCTGAATGCCAAAAACACAGATTTTTGGGCCAGTGAGATGGCTCAACTGATATAGATGACTGCTGCCAAGCCTGACGACCTGAGTTCAAATCCTCAGGACCCATGTGGGGGAAGAAGAGAACCTACAAAACATCTTCTGACACGGCATGATGTGCTCACACTCACACACATGCTCACACCCACATGACACATGTGCTCACACTCACACAACAAGCTTGGGGCCCGGCTTCGAAGGTCCTCACCTGCAGCTGTGCAGCAGGCAGGTTGACATCTGCGATCATTTCAGTGCACGGATGCTCCACCTGCAGGCGTGGGTTCAGCTCCAGGAAGTGGAAGCTGCCATCCTGGCTGTATAAATACTCCACAGTCCCCGCGCTCACATAACCCACCATCTTGGCCAGGAGGACAGCACACTGCAGAGACAGAGGCCAGCGGCAATCTCAGCGATCAGACACATCTGTGTGATGCTGAAATCACCATCTTCCAGCCACCATGGCTGTAGCCAGGTCTGCCGACTAAGCCCACTCTTCCAAAGGCACCCCTACCTGTTCCATGAACTCAAACACGGCAGGCGCGGCGATGGTGGCTGGAGCCTCCTCAATGATCTTCTGGTGCCGCCTCTGAATGGAGCAGTCCCTTCCGAACAGTGACACCGCGTTCCCATACTGATCTGCCAAGACCTGGACCTCCAGGTGCCGTGCGTTCTGGGCCAGCTTCATGAGAAAGATCGGCGAGCCCGGGATCTCACTCTGCACCTGTTGGGGAGGCACGGGTCCGGTGTCGGATCAGAGAGGATCCAGCTCTGGAAGCTCAAGAAGTTCAACAATAGCCGTGATATGGGCAGGGGCTACCCCCATGCTCCACTCCCGCCTCGATTTCATTTTAATTCCAACAGACACGTGGTGTGCTTTCTCATCGTTTTAAAGTCAAACACCGTGCATAAAACGGCACCATTTCCTCCGTTACATAGCATACAATGTCCATACCCTGCTCAGTTCCTGAAATCTCAGCACCTATGAGGCTGAAGCAGGAAGACTGTGCTAAGTTTAGGGCCAGCCTGGGCTACATGGAGAACACAAATCTAGCCTTAGCTATATGGAAAGTTCAAGGCCAGGCTGAGCTACACAGCAAACACAAAAACAATAGAACCCCACTGATTTTAGTTCTCTGGGAATGCAGAGCATGGTGTAGAAAATTAATGTATTATGTACTTGAAATTTACTCAGAGAAATCTCAGCGCTCTTCCCAAACACACATGAACATGTGAGGTGATGTGTCTGTAAACTGACTTGGCCGTGAGAATCATCCCAGGGAATATATGCAGGATGGGACGGCACACTAAACACCTTAAACATATGCAGTTTTATCTGTCAAATACAGATCCACAGAGGGGTGGGGTATGGGTGCAAGCTACTTTTCTTCTGCACATTCTATAGCACATAGAACACTTCTTTAGACAAAACACGCCCTCATCCACCTCTGGGCAGTGGGAACCTGGGTGGAGAGAGATGGGACCCATCCCTGCAGCTGTTCAGTTTCTAGACGTACTTCCTGAGGTTCTGCTCAGCACAGCAGGCACAGCACAGCAGAGGAACTGCGGTCGGGATATAGCACTCCCACGTGCCCAGAGCGCAACCATGGAAACGCTTTCTAGAAAGTTCTTAAAGTATATTGTCAGGGCATGCAACGTGTACAGGCTTAACTAAGTCCCTTTCCAGGAAGCTTCTCTTGTTGTCAGAGTCTCACTGTAACTCTAGCTGGCCTTGGGCTATGTGGACTAGTACAACTTGTACCCATGCTTCTAACTCCAGTTCCAGGCCCTCTGCTGGCCTCTGTGGGCACCATGCAGGCACATGGTGCACAGACAAACTGCCACACATAGAGGCACACGAAACACCCCTTGTGATGGTTTGTATATACTTGGCCCAGGGAGTGGCACTATTAGAAGGTAAGACCCTGTTGGAATAGGTGTGGCCTTGTTGGAGGGGTGTGGCCTTGTTAGAGTGGGTGTGGCCCCATTGGAGGAGGTGTGGCCTTACTGGAGTAGGTGTGTCACCATGGAAATGGGCCTAAGACCATCACCCTAGTTGCCTGGAAATCAGTATTCTGCCAGGAGCCTTCAGATAAAGATGTAGAGCTCTCAGCTCCTCCTGCACCATGCCTGCAAGATGTTGCCATGTTCTTACCTTGATGATAATGGACTGAACCTGTAAGCCAGCCCCAATTAAATGTTGTCCTTATAAGAGTAGCCTGGGTCATGGTGTCTGTTCACAGCTGTAAAACCCTAATTGGACACCCCTACACATAAAACTTAAGGGGAAAAAAAGGTTGCAGTTATCTTAAGCAACATAAAACCCTTCTCCCAAACGTGGCCAGGGAGGGGGAGGGAGATACAAAGCTGAAGGCTGAACTGTGTAGCTCACTGGTACAGAGCTTGCCTAGCGCTCACAAGTTGTCTCCTGCACACCTCACTGGAAAAAGAAGGCCTATCAGTACAAGTCAAATACACACCATCTCTTATGGGACTACGGCCTGGGAGTACCAGACTTGAGCGCACTGCCGATCAAAGGCACTCACAGAGAAAAACAACACAGACGCCACGCCCACATGAAAACCGAGCATCTATACACTTTAAAAGGAACCCCAAAATACCCTGTGCAAATAGGAGACCGTTTCGGAGCCACCCCAAGGCACAGACCTGCCTATCTGAAGGAAGGCTGCAAAGGAGCTGTGGGCTGTGTGCAGCCCATCCGCTTCAGAATACACCACAAGGTGGGTGTGTGGCTCACTGGCAGAGAGCACACCTAGAAGGTGAGAGACCTTGGGTCCCACCCCAGCAACCCCCCCCAAAAAAATGACCTGGGGAGGATGGCTCAGTGGTGTGGGGAAACTGAGTTCAAACCCTAGAACTGACATAAACAGTAGTGCACTTATCTGTAATCCCAGCATCCAGGGACAGGAAGATACATGGAAGCTCTCATGTTCATAGGCACCTAGCCTAGTGTGCACAGCAGCAAAAATATTGAGACAAGAGAGCCTGTCTTAAACAGGTGGAGGACCAGCAACTGAGGGTATCCTGTAGCTGGCTTTGGCTACTTTGTGGGTGATTTTTTTTCTTCCACCCTTCTCCACCCTTTCCCCACCCTTCCAACCCCCTAACACAAGAGAAGAGAAAGAGATTCCGAGTAAAGTCAAGGGTCAGAAAGGGGGTGACCCACATCATCGTTAGACTGCTTCCTGCTGACTAGGGGCATCAAGGTCCTTGGAGCAAGTTTAATCTTTGTCAAGATACCCGATTTCTTCTTGTTTTTTTTCTTTGCACTTGACTACTTAACAAAAGTCAACAAACAACAACCCTTTGTGGGGGCTAGCATTTATAGACCCTCTGAAAAGTTCCCAGGATTCCCAGTATCACACAATCGCAGAAACCATGTGCAGCTGGTGAAACCACGCCCCTGCACAAGGCAAATCATAGTTCACTGCTGTGGACAGTAGGAAGCAGCCCCACAGCCCACACCCGGGATTAAAATGAAAGCGTGTTCTTATAATATTTCTGTGTTTTTTAAAGAAACAAGCTCTCACTACAGCGCATGCACACACACACACTCAGACTCACACACACACCACAAACAATTAACAAATAAAACAACAAAACCCAGCACCTGCAAACGTGGTCCTGGCTTTAGGAGATGTCACTAATCGAAACCATCAGCCAAGAATGGACGGAAGCAACCCCAAAGACAGGGAAGGCAGGGCAGGAAGCACTCACTTGTCGGAAAAGCATCGGGAAGTCCTCTGCACTCTCAGCCTTGCGGATACCTTTCCCGCCTCCGCCTTCGGAGGCTTTGATCATCAAAGGAAATCCTATTTTTTCTGCTGCCTGGGGGAAAAGGACAGACAGACCCCTTTAGAGGTAGAACAAGTCCAACCCCAGGGTGGAGGGAAGCTTGTATCAGATGGTGACCACGCAGACCCTGCACATCTGCTGCTACCTGCAAGCCTTCGTCCACATCCTTCACACAGCCCTGCTCATAAACATCTTCCGGGACACTGATGCATTTGCCCTGGTGCCGGCTGTCCTCCGTCCACTCCACTGTGAGACCTGAAGGGGACAAAGAGGGTTGTGTCCTCCTCAGGACAGCAGGAACACAGCCCAGCGGCCACACCCCAGTGTCTCAGGACCCTGAATGGGAGTCGATGCTTAAGAAACATAGACAGGGTTACGAACACTTGAAGCTGCAGCTCAACTGTTAAAGTGTGTGTGTGAGTGGGTGTGCATGTGTGTGTTAGTGTATGTGTGTTAGTGTGTATATTAGTGAATGTATGTGTGTTAGTGCAAATGTTAGTGTGTATGTGTGTTAGAGTGTGTATGTACATGTATGTATGTGTGTGTTAGTGTGTGTGTATTAGTATTAGTGAATGTATGTGTGTTAGTGCAAGTGTTAAAGTGTGTGTGTGTGTGTGTGTGTCAGAGTGTGTGTGGGGGGGTGTGGGGGTGAGTATGAGGTGGTGGTAGTGTTTAAAGCAGGCTCTCACACTGCAGCCCTGGACTGGCCTGAGACCCACTGTGCAGCCCAAGCCTCTTGATCGCTGGGATTACAGACATGAGCTGCCACGACCAGTATATGCCCGAAGCTCCATACAAGGTAGTCACATTCTCATTTGTCTAAAATTTCCATGCAAAAGAATTTTTCAGAACACATTCCCATCACCCCGAAGGTCTGCATCCCTTACCGCTTCCACTCCAGGGTAGGGTTGGGATTTGCAGTGTCTGTGCTACGATGGTGGAGGCGATCTTGTCTCCCAGGGCCCACATGGCCTCACTGGGGGGACCTAAGGTAGCAGGAAGGGAGAATGGAATAGGGTTAGCCACTGACAGGCAGAGTATTGACTGGGTGCACGGTATGGTGGCCAGACTCGGGAGAGCAAGGAGATGGAGGGAAGCTCTCTGCCTGCTCTCCCTTGCTCAGGGGCCTTTTTTCAGCTTCCAGCATCTAGACCTGGACCTTATCCACACGAAAACCGAAAACCGAGCTCTGTAGCAGATGCAAGACTCACATTGGGAGGAACCAAGCATCTGCAGGAAGGATGCACACTAAAGGCTCAAAGAGCCAGCCCGTACGTGGCACAGTGAGCAGGCCCTACGTGACAGGACCAACTGTGTGCATACCAAATCGTCTAACGCGTCCACAAGTGAAAATCCCGAGAGCCACCGCCGCTGCCAGACACAGAGTCATTTTTACCTAACAAAAAAGTGAGGAGGCTCTGGTCCTGCAAAAAGCAGCCCAAAGATACGGCCCTCTCAGACACATGATGCTCGGGCCAGCTTGGCTGGTACCTTAATACCAACAACAGAAACTTAGCACAGGTGCTAATCACCACAGCATCACTCCATTGCAATAACCACAGTGGTTCCTGTTGCCATAGGTAACACGCACTCAGGGCCTCCCATCCCTGCCCCTCCCAAGGAAGCAAACTGATCCTGCGCCGTGAGGAAAGCATCCTCTAGCACAAGAAAGACCCTCTGACTCTGCACGTCCCAATCCGACGGAGGGCACACGTTACCTAGGAAAGCAATCTCGTGTTTACACAGCAGCTCTGGAAGTTTGGGGTTTTCCGAAGCGTGGCCCCAGCCAGCCCACACGGCCTGCAAACACAGAGAGGCGAGGCGTGAACAAGGATCTCCCCACACCCCACCTGCTGCTGCATTGCACCCAGCACACTGCTGTGTCCCATCAGGCCATCCCCATCCCCACCCCACCCCACCCCGTGGCCACCCCTGGGGAGTTGTGAACCATCACCTGTACGGGGATTCTCTTGGCAATGTCTATGATCAGCTCGACGTTGGCGTAGTTGTTGTTATTGGGTCCTCCTGGGACAGGGACGTACTGATCGGCCATCTTGATGTACTCTGCAGTTAAACGGGAGAGGGTGGGAAGAAGCAGGCAGAGAGACAAGAGCCAGTGAGGTGCAACGCATCCTGTCCTTGAGGGCAGCCCTGGGGACTGTGCGGTGACCATGGGTGTCGTCCACAAAATCAGAAGAAAATCAAGAGTTTTAGTTTTATGGCGATGGCTATGCTTTAGGATAAAAGGGAAAAGGCGGGGATGGGTACTATTATTCCTACTTAAGGCCCATCTTAATGTTTTATCATTAAATAATGCAGTGTTTGGTGGTTAGTTTGATGACTGGGTCTCTTGGAAGCCCAGGTTAGCCTCAACTCTATGAAGTCAAGGACGGACCTTGAACTTCTGAGCTTCCTGCCTCTGCCTCTCAAGGACTGGGATTACAGTAATATGCCACTTCGTCTGTTTTGTGTGTGTGTGTGTGTGTATGTGTGTGTTATAAGGATTCAAACCTAGGGCTCCATACATGTGGGGGTATCCTACTGCACGCCTTTAATCCCAGCACTTGGGAGGCAGAGGCAGGCAAGTTTCAGAGTTCGAGGCCAACCTGGTCTACAAAGTGAGTTCCAGGACAGCCAGGACTGCACAGAGAAACCCTGTCTTGAAAAATCAAAAGAACAAAAACACACACAAAAAAAGAAGTCCATTCACAATAAAGAGCAAAGGGTGACAGGGAGGGACATCACCAAGCAGTCTGCCCCGTAGATCCAGACCCAATGCGAAGTTGAAGGTTGGTGTATCAGACTGGAATTCCCCCAAATCCTGAAAAACGTCTGCAGTGGAATCCCAAGACAGGAAGAAAGCCAGAAAAAGCCACACCTCCCTGATGCTGCTTCCAGCATCAGTCAAGTAGTGACCATCAGGCACTGGGGAGGATCTAGGAAACAGCCTGACAGCCACTTTGTCTGCCCAGACTTAAGAGGGCAAGGTGTACAAATCAGAGCCAACCAGAGCCAAACCATGTGGAGAATGTCAGTGTGAGGTGACAAGAGGCCCCCGCAGGAGAGTGCCCCCTGCTGGCAATAGGCTGTTATGCCAGCAATGAACCTATATTCCTGTGCCTCTACTGTGGTATCTGTTAAATGGGACCAAGTAACAAGCAGGCTGTGTCTGTGCAGAGCTGAGCCTGAATTCCTGAGGGATGCGGACAAAGATGAGGTTGCTGGCACCAGGAAGAACATCGTGGGCTCTGAGCGGGGTGGGGGGGTGTGGGGGGGGTCTACAAAAGCACTAAAAAGCAAATTGTTGACTTTACAGTATGTTTGGTTTCAACAGGACCAAAGGAAAATAAACCACAGAGATTAACAGAAAAACAACACACCTGGCTGCAGGAAAGACAGTTAAAGAAACTGTTATGGGGAATGGAAGTGAGGTGGGTTGTAGGGATGAGAAAGAAGTAGGAAAGGAGAATGAACAAAAATTAATTCTCCTTGAAGATGCCATAATGACACCTGCTACGCTGTGTGGTGATTAAAATTTTAAAATGGATGATATGCATGCCAGCATGCAAAAAAGCACATAAGAAGAAGACAGTGAAAGAGAGCCTACAGCTCCAGGGTCCAGGAGGGACCTGTCTGGGCAGGGTGGAGGAGGTGAGGGCTGGCTGAGATGAATAGCATGGAGTTGAGCCGAGTGGTCAAGTTCAGGTACCTGCATTGGCCTTCAAATCCTCGGGCGTCACCATGACCACGAACCGGATGGCACGTTCATTACGGAACATCTCGTAGGCCCAGCGGCGGATGGAGCGCATACACTTGACCGCAGCGATGCCGTTGTTGGCGATGAGCACCTGAGGGAGACACGGGGAGAGCTGAGACATCGCCTCAGTGTCACAGAGCTGGGGCTCAAAACCTATCTCTCTAAACCCATACTTCAAACAGCCCTTCGATTTCTTCTGCATTGTCAATGCTCTGATTTGGTATTATTAAAAATATCACCGAGCACTTGGGAGGCAGAGGCAGAAGGATCTCTGTGAATTCAAGGCCAGCCTGGTCTACAGAGCAAATTCCAAGATAGATAGATAGATAGATAGATAGATAGATAGATAGATAGATAGATAGATAGATGTGTGTGTGTGTGTGTGTGTCTGTGTGTGTGTTGCCAATGGCTGCTGACAGAAGAGGTAAGAAAACCTTTCTTCCAGCATAACATCTAGCCCCAAGGCTCTGGGAGCCTGCACATAGAAATAACACTAAATGGACCCAGTAGCCCAGTAGTGTGTGTGTTTGTATTTGTGTGTATAACAATAATTACAGAAGAGGTCATGAATTTGGGGAATGGGGACACAGACAAGTTGGAGGCAGAGATGGAGACAGATACAGTGCTGTATAGAATGTGCTCACACACACACACACACAAACCTTTAGCAATAACTATACATTTTTGTTTGGTTGGGTTTCTTCTGTGGGTGTGGGCTTTAATACCCTCATCCTAGCTGGCTAGAAGTCAGTCTTCTCCTAGATGCCTTCGGAACAAGAGGTGGAACTCACAGCTCCTCAAGCCACACATCTGCCTGGACATTGCCATGCTCCTGCCTTGATGATAATGAACCTGTCAGCCAGCCCCAATTAAATGTTGTCCTTATAAGAGTTGCCTTGGTCATGGTGTCTGTTCACAGCAGTAAAACCCTAACTAAGACAATCCCCCAGTCTTGCGCGCATCCAACTCGACCAGCAAGAACAACGCTGCAACAGTATCCTTCTGCACAACTCGACCAGCAAGAACAACGCTGCAACAGTATCCTTCTGCACACGTTTATTGGGAGAGCTTGATTGTAGAGGCGAAGAGACCCCGAGCCCAGAACTGGTGCTGCTTATATAGGCCTAGTAGAGGCGTGTCTCACACCCAGATTGGTTATACACTATGCCTCATTAGCATGTTCCTCATCTGATTGGCTACTCTCTCTCAGTATCTCACAGTACCTCATTAACATACCTCATTTGCATGTCTCACATCTGATTGGTTAATCTCTCAGTACCTCATTATCATACCTTATTTGCATGTCTCACATCTGATTGCTTATTCTCTCAGTACCTCATTATCATGCCCGGGCCAGGCAGTGTTTGGTGAAAAACTTTACTGCATAAGTAAGCATTGGTCGTTTGCCCAAACTTATGTGTGGTGGCCAGCAGTAGCCTGTGCCACTCTGCAACAGCACATGTGGCTTCCCACACCCCAGCACTAAAGAAAGACCATCAGCATCTCTCAGGCCTGGAGAGATGGCTCGGTGGGCCTCTGGCTGCTCTGACAGGGGACCCGGGTTCTTCAGTTCTCAGCACCTACACAGCAGATCTTTTATAAGCATCTGTAACTCCAGTTCCAGGAGATCTAGCACCCTCTTCTGTCCTCTGAGAAAACTGCATGCACACTGCATATATACATATACATATATACATATATGTATATATGCAGTGTGTATATATACGTGTATATATACATACATGCATGTGTATATACATGCGTACATACATACAAACAAACAAACAAACAAACATGTATATATATATACATACATACATACATACATATGCTGGCAAACACTCATAATATAGAATACATAAATCTTTTGAGTTGGGCATAATGCTAGCACTCAGGAAGCAGAGACAGGCAGATCTCTGTGAGTTTGAGGCCATCCTGGTCTACACAGAGACTTCCAGGGCAGCCAGGGCTACACAGTGAGACCCTGTCTCAAAAAAAAAAAGAAAAGAAAAGAAAAGAAAAGAAAAGAAAAGAAAAGAAAAGAAAAGAAAAGAAAAAGAATCCAGGCAGAATCTGTCTAGAAACTGAAGAAAGACTTCAAGGTCACGGATATCCTTGCTACAGAATCAAACCCTGTCTCAAAATAAATAATACCCAATCTCCACAGGTAATTAGGCCTCTGGTCTCAAGCTCTGACTCACAGAGCAGTTCCGTCCTGTGTTCTCTCCCACTGCCACACAACCCTAGCCATGCTGCTAAGGCCTGGCCTCCTCAGAAGTGTGGGATGCGACCGCCTCTGTTTAACAGACAGGGAAACTCAGACCCAGTAAGCTCACACTGTGACCTCAGGCCTTGGCCAAGGCTCCTGGCTCTCCTGCATGGCCCTGCTAAGTCTTTGGGGAGCACCACTACAGGGAAGCAAAACTGCAGGGGAGCACGACTGGGGAGGGACACCCCTGGGGAGGAGCACCCCTGGGGAGGAGCACCCCTGGGGAGGAGAATCACTGGGGGGGTGAGCATCACTGGAGAGGCCCACCACTGGGGATGAATGAGTACACCCTAATGTGGCTTTCTCATTGCTAAAGCAAGGCTTGGTTCAGAGGGCTGGAGGTGGCAAGGGAAGACACATTCTTGGAGCCCCATTGTGGGGAGCCAGATCTCCACTCTCATTCCCAGGTAGAGGCTTACTCATGAAACTCCAGTACTGAGGGCA
The DNA here is from genome assembly GCF_978045245.1 of Mus caroli. NCBI lineage: Eukaryota > Metazoa > Chordata > Mammalia > Rodentia > Muridae > Mus > Mus caroli. Next base: position 118,341,868 of record NW_028227259.1, on the reverse strand, counting down.
AGCTGGGGTCAGCTACTAGTCAGAAAGTGTGAGAGCCCTGGGCAGAGGCTACCTGAGGCTAGTGAGCTGTGCTGTTCTGAGGAGGAAACACCAGCCACAGTGGAGCCGGCTGCAAAATGCTACATCCATTCCAGTAGTGACACGTGTGACAGGCCCCAAAAACCTGGACACAGTCCAGAGGCGAAAAGTTCACAGAAACTTGGTCTCCTGGAAATTTGGCATCCCCATAGCTAGAATGCCCCAGATTTGTCCCTGCAATAATGTGGAGGGTCTTGCATGCTTTCTTACAGTATTTTACTGGATAAGAGTTAGAAATCTCAGGGCAAGCTACTCCCATATGCAAAAATTTACCATTATCTAGGAAGAAGGAAGATTGTGGTCTAGGGAGGAACTAGAGTAGAAGCTAAGGACTATAGAGAGCTAAGTTACACCCACACACAGGAATTAACAATGGTCTAGGGGGAAGGTGGACTATACAATAGGCTAGAATTGGAACTATGGCAAGGGCACGAAGCCCTGGCCCCTGACTTCTAAGATTAAGCTGACCTTAGGAGGGGCTGCTTTTGATCCCAATTGTTAACATTGATTTTATCCCAGTTGGTTCCAGTTAGCTTTTAAGTACACATTTCTCTGTTTTGTGTAAAAGTCACTTATAAGACTGGTGCTCACTTTGAGACAAATTACTTTCAGCTACCACACTCCCTTGTGTTCATATTTGTTTGTCACCCATTTTCGTCACCAACTCCTTGCCCACCTGTAACCAGGACCCCCGAATTTTTTCTGCAGATTAAGGGGTCTGACTGAGCCCAGTCCACCACAGCAAAACACTCTCCTAATGAGTACAAAATACAAAGTCTAGAAGTGGAGGGGTCCTGGGTTCAGTGGCTAGTACTGCATAGACTGGCCGTCATGGCATACACTTGGGAGGTACAGGTGGGATTATCAGAAGGGCAAGTTTATCCTTGGGATTTGAGGTTAACCTGGGATACACAAAATTCAAAACACAAAACAAAACAAAACAAAAAAACATAAAACAAAACAGGGACTGGAAAGATGGCTCACTGACTGCTCTTTCAGAGGTCCTGAGTCCAATTCCCAGCAACCACATGGTGGCTCACAACCATCTGTAATGGGATCTGATGCCCTCTTCTGGTGTGTCTGAAGTCAGCAATCATGTACTCACATAAAAAAATAAATAAATCTTTTTTTTTTTTTTTTTTGGTTTCTCGAGACAGGGTTTCACTGTGTAGCCCTGGCTGTCCTGGCACTCACTTTGTAGACCAGGCTGGCCTCGAACTCAGAAATCTGCCTGCCTGTGCCTCCCGAGTGCTGGGATTAAAGGCGTGTGCCACCACGCCTGGCTGCAATAAATCTTTAAAAAAAAAAAAAAAGCAATGTCTAGTTCTTTCCCAGGAGACTCTCGGTGTTTGGAGCAAGATGGAAGGAACCATCAAGCCAGGTTCAAATCCCTTCGGCTCCTCTTATTAACCTTGAACAACCTGCATCCCACCTCTGGGCCACAGATTGTCATGAACACAGGAGACATGACCAAGGGACCTGCTCACTGTAGTTCGTGGTCTCCTCTCCTCTAAGAAGCCCTAACCTCTGAAAGTGGCTGGCAGCAGCTTCACTGCTCTACCATCGACTCAGGAAGTGGCTCCACTCCCCAAAGCACTCAGGAGCCTCTTGACCAAGGCCAGAGACTCAGTCTCCCTTTCTGAGGAATGGGCTAATGCGCCCATGCTGGGGCTGGGGGAGGTGAGAAGCTCCCAAAGGCAAACACTCATTGCCCAAACAGATGTCCCAAGAGGAGGCCTCCTCCACCTCTGAAGTGGGAAGAAAAAGCCTGAAGCTGGGCTTCCAAGAAGAAAAGGGCCCGGCCCCCTCAATCACTAGCGTATAAGACGTGTCTCTACCTTCTCTATGACCCTGTTGCCTCCAAAGCGGGTGACAAACTCAGCTGGGGATGCAACGGTGAAATCTCTGTGCAGGTCCAGTTTCTTGTGTTCTCGGCCTCTCTTCACCAGATGGAGTCCAGACATGCTGGGCCTGCGGAGGAAAGGTAGCAGCCGTGAGGGAGGAAGCCTGGGGCCCCCAGGACAGAGTTGGAGCCTGGAGCTGTACGGGCAAAGCCAGTGGCCAGAGTATCATACACACACACTTGCTCACACAGTCACTCACATACATACACACCCTGCACATACTTCATACATACACCCTGTACACACACACACATATCTGGATGAACAAGAAGACTCAAGGCCAGACAGTGCTACCCTAGGAGGCCTGTACTGCTGTCCCTGCCCTGAGATAACTCAGCCCTTACTTGATTGACATGGTCCTGATTTGGGAACTTACAGCAGGGACAGGTGTCCTATGGTCAGGAAGGGGGTCCACACACTATGACTCTTCATCTTCCACCTGTCAAATTTAGTCCCTGTAGCTTCCATGAATATATTTTACAAAACTTTTGTTTTAAAGAACTCAGTACAGGGTCTGGAGAGATGGCTCAGTGGTTAAGAGCACTGGCTGCTCTTCCAGAGGTCCTGAGTTCAATTCCCAGAAATCACATGGTGGCTCACAACCATCTGTAACGGGATCCAATGCCCTCTTCTGGCGTGCCTGAAGACAGCTACAGTGTATATATATACATAAACAAAACAAAACAACCCCACCCCCACAAAAAAGAGCGCAGTACAGAAGTTGTCCTTGTGACAACATCTTTGCTTTCCTTCCTGAACATCCAAACACACCCTCCCTCCCCACCCAGGCCTGGAAATGTGGGAAGGTTGATCTAGCACCAGAGAGGTCTAACTGAAGATCACAGCAGCAACACCCTCACGCCTACCCCACCCCCAACCCACTAATCCCCCAACCCCACCCACCTCACCCCCAACCTCCACCCCATCCCTACCTCAGAGAGACTAAGATGAAGGAAAGAGTGAGAGGATTGGGATAGAGACTTAAGAGAGCCTCTGAGCCAAAGGCAATCTTCCATGTTGGTCAGGGTGCCTGTGCACGTCTGTATGGGAAACGCAGAGAGGAAGGGGACCCACCAAACCCTCTAGACTGTGGTGACCCTCATCCCTGTTGCATGATCAAATCTTTCTCCCTGGAGAGATTTGCCAGCTAAGAGCACTAGCTGCTCTTACAGAGGACTCAGTCCACAGCACCCACATGGGGCTCCCAGCTGTAACTCCAGTTCCAGGGAGTCTGACCCCCCCCCCCCTTTCTGACCTCCATGGGTTACATGCATGGTGCACAGACATATGTGCAGGCGAGCACTCATACACATATAATAAAAATAAATAGACTCTGGAGGCAGAGGCGGGTGGATCTCCTGAGTCTGAGGCCAGCCTGGTCTACAGAGTGAGTGCCAGGACAGCCAGGGCCACACAAGAGAAACCCTGTCTCGGAAAACAAAATAAATAAAAGAAAGGGAGAGAGAAAGAAAGAAAAAGAAGAAGGAGGAGGAGGAGGAGGAGGAGGAGGAGGAGGAGGAGGAGGAGGAGGAGAAGGAGAAGGAGAAGGAGAAGGAGAAGGAGAAGGAGAAGGAGAAGGAGAAGGAGAAGAAGAAGAAGAAGAAGAAGAAGAAGAAGAAGAAGAAGAAGAAGAAGAAGAAGAAGAAGAAGAAGAAAAAGAAGAAAAAGAAGAAGAAGAAGAAGAAACCACCTCTTGAGAAGGTCAGCGTGGGTGACAACTCAATGCTGAGGTTCAGTAAAAGCTTGAAAAACAAAAGAAAAATCACGTGACCAGAGAGGCAGGATGGCTAAGTGGGCAAAGGCACTGGCTGCCGAGCCTGATGACCTGAGTTCAATCCCCAAGACCCATGTGGTGGGAGGAGAGAACCAACTCCTAAAAGTTGTTCTCTGACCTCCACACGGGCACCATGGCACATGCACACACACACACGTATATGCACACACATGTACACATGCACAAAACAAATCATTAAATACACACACATCAAAACATAGTGCGGAGGGTGGTCCCTGCCCCTCTCCCCTGTAACTCCCATGAAAGAAAATTGCTGTTGACTCTGGCATTTCACATCTGCAGTGTTCTACATCTGATACACACACAGACACACACTGCTGAATGGCTGTTCTTAAGGCCTCGGAACCATGGATGTCTGTCCTTTTTTGTCTTTCCTCAGAGCAGGATCCTAATTTGGGGTGACTGGTGGGCTCCCTCTTTTGGGGGGTACTCCTTTGTTTTGCTGGAGCACACCCCTGGCAGCTTCATATCAGACACTGTGTATATCAGCAGCGTGCAATGATGGTGTCCCGACTCTCCCTGGCTTCCTGGTTATCACTGCCAGGAGGCCTGGACTATCTATCTGCTGGATGCTCTGCTGTGTCTGTCTGTTCTTCCTCCCTGGTGTGCCCCGTGGCTTTCATGGAAGACATCCTCAAGTGGCTTTCTGAGAACGCTACGGAAGTGGAGAAGAGGAGGGGGAAGCCGTGGCCACCTTGTGTGTTTGGTGACTGTTTTTTGGAGACTGCTTTGTTTTGTTTTGTTTTGTTTTTTCTGCCCTGGGGTTCAGCCCACTTGTTTGATCTGTGCTGAGTTTCGAAGCCCGTGTCATTGTCCTGTCAGAGCCTCTAAGGGTTTTTGCTTGATTAGTGGGTTTTAATCTTTGATCCTTGGTGACAGCCTGGTTTTCCCATATCTCAAAGCTTTCCTCTTCTTCTATCCCCTGTATCTGATGGTGTCACGGTGCACACAGCCACATCTGTCTCTGTCAGTGAGGCTGTGCCTGTCAGGTCCTCTCAGTCTGGTGTCCTGTTTCTTTACGGTGCTGGGAATGGAACCCAATTCACACACACACAAGGGAAGAACTCTGAGCTATAGCCCCAAACCCTACCTTCTCCATCCAGAAACTCACACCAGGGACTCAAACATCTCCTTACCTCTTTTTTTCTCCCTACTATATGCTGAAGTTTAGATGGTGAAGTTCAGAGGCTAACCCACTACATTATATGCTTTGTTGCAGTTCTGAGGCTAGTCCACTAACCTACTCATTCTCTTCCCTCCTAACCACCCTAGCAGCAAGGCTCTCCATCCTGGCCCTTATGTTGTTGGTGTCCTGGGGTTTGCTTGAGATACTAGGTATGTGAATGTTCCCTTTTAGTTCTCACAGAGCATACATGTTCATGTGTGTTCATGTATGTTCATGTGTGTGCACGTGTGAACATGCGTGTGAAGGCCAGAAGACAGCTTTGGGTGCCATCCCCTGGAATGCCATCCACATACCCTCCCCACTTGAGAATCTCTCACTAGCCTGGGGCTCACCGATTTGGCTGCACTGGCTGGTGGTAACTTCCGCACATCCTCCTGCCTCCACCTCCTAATCCAGACTTTTTTTTTTTTTTTTTTGGTTTTTTGGAGAGAGGGTTTCTCTGTCTATCCCTGGCTGTCCTGGAACTCACTTTGTAGACCAGGCTGGCCTCAGACTCAAGAGCTCTGCCTGCCTCTGCCTCCCAAGTGCTGGGATTAAAGGCGTGTGCCACCACGGCCCGGCGACATTTATCTTTCTATGGGTTTGGGAGAACCAAACTCAGATCCCCAACTTGAAATACTGTCTGAGCCATGTTCTCAACCCAAATGTCCCCTCACGAGAACAGCCTGTCTCCTGACACACCACGGCCCGCTGACCCCAGGGGAAGACAGTAGTCATTGTTCCTCTCCTCAACCAGGTCTCTGGTTTCCAAAGCCACAGCCACTCCACTTCCCTGTGAAGCATTCAACTCCCTCACCTGGAATAAGGGGAGAATATCAGGCACCTCACTCAATATGGCTGCACACTTGCTCAGGATTAAGTGGGTGGTCCGGACCATCCATAGACAGAACATAGAGGGCTCGGTGTGGCCCGTGGCACACCCTCAATGAGCAGCCACACCAGCAGGGTCAGGGTCCAAGAGGAACAGCAACAAGTCACTTGCTTAGCCCACTCCACAAAACCCCCAACTGAACACCAGTCTCTCCTGTCTGTGACTTTCCCTGACAGGCTGATGCCTCTCTGTGTTAGAAAGTCTGACCCCTCACACTCTCAGACATATTGTTCGATTTGATGGAAAAGAAAAATCACCATTTCGAAGCTCAGAACCATCTGTGGTACCACACTGGTTTTAGGTTGGTAATGGAATCCCTTCACCAGGAAGCCAGCAGACTACCCAGAGCACATACAAGACTGCGGGGAAGGCCTTGTCTCCGGCTCCATCTCCAGGGACTGGACTATTTTGATTCTTTTCTGACAATGCTGGAGGCCAACCAACATTGGCTCCAGACAGACGACCTTCCCCGGCACTGGAGCCAAGTAAGGGAGAACCTTTGCGAAGTGCCGTGCGCTGGCCCGGAGCTAAGCCCTGACCTTAGGCGGAAGGAGGAAGGACAGGGCGAGGGCCAAAATGTTCCACAGTGGCTTTGGAAATGGCTCTGAAAAGCAATCAACAACGGAGCTGCCAAGCGCCAGACTCAGTCAGCTGTTGGGCATAAGACTTGGGCAGCGCTGTTCGGGGATGGGAGGAAAACGATGTTTTCAAGGGCAAACAGCGAACTGGCCCTTCTCGATGCGACTGCTCCGGATAAAAAAGGCTGCCATCTCCTGCTCGGAATAACGAGACAGGGGTTCAGAGAGGTCCTCTGGCCTCAAGTCCCGCAGCTGACAAGCAGCAGAGCTGGGCTGGTAATCCAACTCTATCTCACCTCAGATTTTCAAACTGAGGTAGGAAAGATTGATTAGGGTACAAAGGCGAAGCACTGCAGGGTTGTCTCTGAAAATGAGTGTGGGCATGGAGGTGAGATCAGAGACGTTGCTCAACCCTGTGCAAATACACAGCATGGCCACAGACACCAACAGAGCTCCAAGTTTCTGATGTAGAATCGGCTGCCCCGTGACCTCAGGATGCCCCTCCAACATCCCGTGCCTCCTCTCACAGGATGAAATATTCAGGGGACCCAAAGGGGGAAGTGGTAGTGTACACCTGAAATCCCAGAGCCTGGGAGGCAGAGGAGGGAAGGTCATGAGTTCAAGGCCAGCCTGAGAAGCATAGACAGACTCTGTTTCAACAAAACAAATTCGGGATGGGTCAGGCAAGTCTGACAACGTGAGTCCAAGCCCTTCAACCCACAGGGTGGAAGGAGAGACGCAACTCAAGCAAAGTATCCTGACCTCCACAGGTGTACCATGGCATGCATGGGAGTGTGCGCACACACACACACACACATGCACACACACATATACCAATAAATGTTTTTAAATAAATTAAATAAACATGAAGCCATCTAGGGAAGTGGGTGTGTCACTAAGCAATATGACACTTGCCTAAGGTGCAGCAGACCTTGGGTACTGTCTTAGGACCGAAGAACAAAGAATCTAGAAAAGGATAAACAGGATGTACACTGAAGGAGACTTGTCCCTAATAGGAATGTCCCAGCTGCCCTCCCTGTCCAGGGCCCTGGTGTTCTCCAACACTCTAATCCCTTGCCCTCTACCATCCTGACCACCAGGTGATGGGTGGAAGGCAGTGTGAGTGCTGCGTTTCTGTTGTCAGTAATGGAAGCACAGGGAGAAGACTTGGAGCCAGGGGAAGCCACTGAATTTACTTCCCTACAGACAACTCAATACTGGGATCCCAGGAGCTGCAGAGATGGCTCAGTTGTTAAAGAGAGCTTGCTGTTCCTTTTGGGAAGCCAGCACTCAAATTAGGTGGCTCACAGCTACCTGTAATCCATTTCCAGAGGATCTGGCGCCCTCTTCTGGCCTCTGATGGCATACACACTCTCGCATGCACATGCACATGCACATAACATGCACACATGCACCCATGTATGCACATGCATACACACACACAGCATATACAGATACACATACATGCACACACACATAGAAATAAATCAAATCTTAGATATAACTATGATACCAGATAAATAGACCTTCTATAATTTCTATTTCAATGTTTTAATTTATTTGGGGGTGGGCTGCACGTACTACCATGTATGTGGAGAGAAATCAGAGGGCAATGTTTAGAAGTCAGTTCTCCCCTTCCACTAGGTAGATTCCAGGAATTGCCTGCTGCCCTGGCTTGCCAGCCCAACCCTTGGGAATTTCTCAGGCCATACAACCTCCGGATGCCTTCTGGAATGATACCAGGTCAAGGGTGAGCAATCAGTGTCCCTGGGCCGATCTTAATCTGCTGTGAATGATTTAAACAGATTTAAGTGGTTCTGGGGTTGGGGGGGGTCCAAAGAATTCTATATTATGAAATACAACAAATCATACAAATGGCCCATTTCAAGGTCCTTTAATGGAACACAGCCAGTCCCATATAAACGGGTAGCTACTGCCACAGGAAACAGCAGTGAGTAGCTGTGAGAAGCTGTATTATCACAAAATATTTACTATTTGGCCTTTTAGGAAAACAGCACACTGACCCTGAGCTAGGCTGACATGGGGGCTTCATCAGCAGGCTATAGACCTATATAACATATGTACATTATATATATCCCAGCACTCAACATATATATATATATATATATATTTAACAGGGAATACATATCTGTAATCCTAGCACTCAGAAAACAGAGGAAGAGGAAGCCGCGGGAGATTAAGATACCCTTGGGTGTAATGGTGAGTTCAAGGCCAGCCTGGGCTAAGTAAAAGCGTGGTGGTGCACCTTTAATCCCAATACTCTGGAGGCAGAGAAACTGGATGTTGTAGCATGTGAGATTGGCTGACACCTACAAGCATGGCAAGTCACAGCTAGTTAATACTTCAGGTGTTAAAGTCTGCCCTCTGTCCCACTACTGAGGACTTCTAGCAAAATGTGCCACAGGCTTCCCAGAAACCAGCGAGTGAAGCTGTGTGCCAATAAAACTTTATTTATGTACTCTGGCCTTTGAATTCCTCCTAGTTTGTTTGTTTGTTTTTTACATGAACAGTGTTCTTCTCTTGATTGTTTTCAATTATTTAAAAGCATAAGAACCACTGCCCTCAGGCCAGATAAATGCAGATAAACTCATAATTTGCAGAGCCAATTTGGGAAAAAGAAAAGAAAAAAAAAAAAAAAAAAAAGACGAGCTGAAGAGATGACTCAGCAGTTAAGAGCACTGGCTCCTAACCTGACCTTGAGTTCAATTCCCAGCAACCATATGGTAGCTCACAACCATCTGTAATGGGATCTGATGCCCTCTTCTGGCATGCAGGTGTATATGCAGATAGAGCATTCATATACATAAAATAAATCTTAAAAAAAAAAAAAGACTAATAGCAGGTTACAATAAATATGGTTCAACTTTATAAATTAAACATCTGCACTGAAAACAAGATTTGCCAAGTATCAGCTGTTGATCCAGGTGGAATTATATCTTTACTCTTCTTCGTGTTTATAATTTCCTGAGTTTGTTCATTTGGGCTTTTTTGGGGGGCTTTACATGTGTGGGTTTTCCTATATAACTCAAGCTGGCCTCTAACTCAATCCTCCTGCCTCAGCAGTGCTAGGATTATAAATGTGTACCGCACTCCCTTATCCGGGCTGAATTCTCAGCAGAGAATACAGCATCCCTTTGGTGAGTGGTTTAGAGTGCAATAAAATGAAAGAGAAAAGGAAAACAGTGGGGTACGCTCAGAAAGCGACCTCAAATACAAAGCCTGCTCAGGGTGTCTGGGTTTTCTCAAGGCTTCTGCCTCAAAAAGTGTTGCCTCCCACAAACGTTATTTTCTCAAGGCCAAAGGGATAAAGACGGAGGGAAGAGTAGTGCGTCCCAGGGAAAAACCTTAAGGCACCTGTGTGGTGGGCAGAGCTCTCTAAACACCGTCACTGGTTGCCCACCTAGGCCGCAAGTTTAAGCGGTGGGATCCTTCCTGCAGCGGCCAAGCTAAGCTCACATCTCTTCGGGCGGAAGAAGGGGAAAGGCGAGGTGCTAAGGGGCAGACAGTTGACCTGGACGGAGAGGGGTGCGTTAAGTTTGCAAAAGCAGTTATGAAAATCGCGGGCTTACTTACTTTCCTGAGAGCTCAGGGAAACAGACCTTGCATTTGGCAGGGCTCATGTTGCCCAGCCCACCGGGCCAATCCCAGCCGGGCGGGGGATGCGCAGTTTGCACCCCCTAATCACAGGAAGCGAGCAAGCCTGGCTCCCAAGGCACAGCAGGGTCACCAGCTCGCCACCAGAGGTGGAGGCGTCCTCGGGGAGGGGCCCTGGCCGCAGCTTGTAACAGCTGTGGGTCGCGGGACAGCGAGCCTCCCCGGCCATCCCGAACTGTTCCAGACTCTTGGAAACCCAAACCAAGGCCCGCCTGGCCACGCCCTCCCCAGGCCACACCTCTCACCGGGCACCCAGATTCCACCCATGCTGATAGTCTGGCCACGCCCTCCACATCCCGCTTAGGCCACGCCCCATGGGCCAAACCTTCCATCCTGCTCCCAGCCACGCCAGGTCACACCCCCAGGGACTTGTCCCGCCCAGACCCCGCCTCCTCCGGGGCTGTCCCTGCGCCATACTTCTGCCCCTGACCTTGAGTTTAGGACTCAAGGATGTATCTCATGTCCCTCCCCAGAATCCCTCCCGAGAGGTGGCGGTTGTGGGTTCCACAGCCCTCTGCACTGTCGTCCAGATTTTGGACACCCGTAGGAGGGATCCGAGGAAAATACTGAAAACTTTTCAGAAGAGGGAGGTCGCTTCGGAGCCTCTTAAGACCTCCCTCCAACAAGCACTTGACTTTTAAAGTTATATTTACTTTTTTAAAATTTATTTATTTATTTATGGGCGGTTAGTGGCCCTTCTTCAGCAAGTGTGGAGATAAACCGACTTGTTGGGCTGGTGAGATGACTCAGCGGGTAAGAGCACCGACTGCTCTTCCAAAGGTCCTGAGTTCAAATCCCAGCAACCATATGGTGGCTCACAACCATCCATAACAAGATCTGGTGCCCTCTTCTGGTGTGTCTGAAGACAGTTACAGTGTACTTACACATACTAAATAAAAAAATCTTAAAAAAGAAAAAAAGAAACCGATTTGTGGGAATCGGTCCTCGCCTTACTACTTGAGTCCTGGGGATTGAACTCTGGTTAACAGGATTGGTGGCAAGCGCTTTTACCGTCGGGGGCCACCTCGTTGCCCACCAGGATCCCTGTTACGCATCAACAGAACGCGGACAAGCCCGGGAGCCCCCGTCTCATCCCCACCGCTCCTTAGCAGCACAGATGAGGAAGGCGTGGACCAGAGATGGACGTGAATCGTTGGGACAGGACTGTACTTAAGTAGGTTCTGAAGATCATCCAAACGAGCATCCCCATGAGCCATTGGGGGAGGGGCTGGGGGCGTGGCTTAGTGGTCAAGCACTTGTTCGCTGAGCTGCAAGTCTGGGGTCTCCCTCTAGGGGGCACTAAGCACCCTGCCTCCACAACTGGGAGCCTTGCCCGGGTTATACACGAGTCCGAGGTTAGATGTGTTAGATCGTATGTTAGACACTTGAAGGAAAATAAAACGGGTGAGCAAAATTCTCGGTTAGGATTTTCTAGAAGGTTCCCCCATGGTTTTAACTTCTCCTCCTCAAAAAAGGAGAAAAAGGAGGAAGGGAGGGAAGAGAAGGAGGGAGGTAAGGGAAATGTCTTTCTTTTTGGAAGTTACCCACCAGCATCCAAAAGTATCCATCCTCCCGCCGACCCAATTTAAAGTAACCCCATAAAAAACGGGGGAGGGGGGAGGGATGAAGATACCCAAAACAGCCCTCCCTGCCCAGCTCAGGATCCTGCAGAAGAGCCCTGCGCTGCAGTTTCCTGGCAGCCAGAGAGGTTTTTATCTCCAAACTCCCAACACTCCCTCAATGTTCTGGGGATAGTCTACTTCCCTGCTAACAGCGTGAAGGGCGCCTGCAACTTTCACCGGGGGTTCTAGGGACAGCGGTTCACACAGCCGGACCATGAGATCAAGCAGCAGCAGCAGCTGCTGCTGCAGCAAACTTGATATGGATTTGCCCGAATTCTTTTTGGCAGGAGAAAGCAAATTGCAGCACACAGAGAGATTTGATCCCAGCATTATGGTATGTTGACAGTCCGGACTCTCGGTATACCTGGTAGTGACACTTTACAACCGTGATCTTCTGCCTCAGCCCCGCAACGCTACCCTAACGTGAAGAGGCAAGCAGATGCAGCACATCCCAGTGGTCCCGTCTGTACTCCTCCATGCCACCAAGGTCATCAGAAACAAGTCTGAGAAGTCACTGGGCTCAAATTCCTTTTTGGTTTTTCCACAGCTGCCCAGGCAAAGCCTTGGGTTTGGGCTAACCTCTTGCCTCAGCTGTCCTAGTAGGCTCAACTACGGGTGGTTGCCACTATACCCTGGTGGATTTTCCTCTATCGGTATTTAATATTAAGGAATAAAAGATAGAAGCTGGTGAGATGGCTCAGCAGGTAAGAGCACTGACTGCTCTTCCAGAGGTCCTGAGTTCAAATCCGAGCAACCACATGGTGGCTCACAACCCGTAATGAGATCTGACGCCCTCTTCTGGTGCATCTGAAGACAGCAACTGTGTACTTATAATAATAAATAAATCTTTAAAAAATAATTCTAAAAAAAAAAAAGAGGAATAAAAGATGGGAAGGAAGGAGTACTACACACCCTGGTGTCTTGTTCTGCCTCGTGCAAACACCAATGGCTGTGCCCCCCACCCCTCCATCTCTCCACCCCACTCTTTTTTTTGAAATTTTTTTATTAAATATTTTCTTTATTTACATTTCAAATGCTATCCCGAAAGTTCCCTATACCCTCCCCCCTCCACCCCACTCTTAGCTTCCCCCACCGCCCAAACAGAATCTCACTTAGCTGAGGCTGGCCTTGAACTCCTGACCTTCCTGCCTCAGCCTCCCAGGCATGAGCCACCTTCCCCAAACAGCTGTGCTTTTGATTGAAGTAGCTCAAATGGGGCTGTGGCCCTGCCTCATTTTTAAGCCTTTCTCTTGGCCTATGAGCAGCTAAATTTTTTGTTTGTTTTTTTGTTTGTTTGATTGTTTGTTTGTTTTTTCAAGACAGGGTTTCTCTGTGTAGCTCTGGCTGTCCTGGAACTCACTCTGTAAGACCAGGATGGCCTCAGAGATCCACCTGCCTCTGCCTCCCAAGTGCTGGGATTAAAGACGTGTGCCACCATGCCCAGCAAGCAGCTAAATTTAACTTTTGGGTATTACAGAGGGAAAATCTTGGTCAGTGACAAGAAACAGGCAGGTCAGCAAGGGCCTGATGGCAAGTGGCTAGCTGTGGGGTAGAAAGCTGTGGATTGACAATCTTGGCCTGTCCTTAGCCTGCAGTGTGACCTGGATTGAATCTCTTGTCTACACCTTCTGATCTACAGAACCATTGTTCAGTTGGCTGTCACCAAAAGAAAACTCAGGGGTAGTGCTCCGGTTCAGTTGGTAGTGTTTGCCCAACACACAGGAAGCCCAGGCACAGTCTCCAGCGCTGTGTAAACTGCTTATGGAAACAGGAGCCTGTGACCCCAACTCTTGGGAGACAGAAGCAAGGAGGTCAGGAGGTCAGCCTCAGCCAGCCTGAGTTCAGTCCTTAGGACTCATAAGGTAGGAGAAGTGACTCCAGAATGTTGGCCTCTGATCTTCGCACACACACTGTGACACACAGGCACACACACACTCAGCACAACCATATATATGTACTACACATACCACATACACACACATGAGCACATACATACACATGACCACATATTACATACAATCACACATACTAGCACCCACACTAAAACACCCACACTGCACATAGAACCACACACATGCCACCATACACACAGTCATACACACACACACACACACACGGGTACAACTGTGAAATCCCAGCATTTTCTGTGCCCATGTGTGCTAAGGACTGCTTCTGCACAGGACACACGTGCAGAGTCCTCTCTTTGAACTCCCAGGGCCCAGTGTGCTTTGGGTCTTGGAACATGGTTTCTAGAAAGGCAAAGCTGTCCTCTTCGTTATCACATGGATGTTTGTGCAGCAGCATGAGCGGGCCTGCAGGTAAGGGGGCTCACACCAGTGAAGAACGCTCCGTCTCATAGCACTGCAGTGTTGTGATCCTGAACCTGTCTTGTCCCACTCTGTTGACCCCACAGCATGCAGCCAACACCATGGTGTGTCCCTGAACAAGGGCAGTGTCAGAGGCTGTTTTGCCACACCCTGTGCTGTGCTTGTTGACTCTGTTTCTGTGTGAGTTGTGTGAAAATTTCAGCCCTCAAGGACCAACCAAGTCCAGGGAAGGGCCAAAGAGAATCAATATCCACTAACCTATTCATCTATCAATTCCTCTACCCATCCATTTATCCATCCTTCCATCTGCCCATCCATCTATCTGTCCATCCATCTAGTCACCCATCCATCTGTCCACCTATCAACCTACATCTGTCCATCTCTCTTTCATCCATCTATCTAACCACTCGTTCATTCATCCATCCATCTACCATCCATCCAACCATCCATCTGTCCACCCATCAATCCATCCACCCACCCATCCATCTACCATCCATCCACCCACCTACTCATATGTCTATCCGTCTATTCATTGATCCACCAACAATCCATACATTGATTTCCATGTTTGTCTAAGTATTTACCACGCCCCCCCCAAATGCAGATTTTGTCTGAAGAGGGTACACATTGCTGGTTTCATCCATGCATTTGGCCAATATTCAAAGCCTACCTACCTTCAGCCAGCGCATGGTGGTGAAGAAAGACAGACCCTACACTTAGGGACTTGCTTCCCAGCACAGGAGAGAGGTGACACAGAAGGAACCAGATAAAGACATAAAAGGCAGAACCAAGAGTTGTGAGAGCCACAGAGCAGATAGTACAGAAGCTAGCAGCTGGATTCTTTAAAGGTGGGTCAGCGTAAGGGAGCCCTGGATGGCTGGATACATTACAAAGTGAAAAGGCCAGTCCTTCCTCTTTATCTCCAGGAATACTAAGATATCGACAGACAGCCGAGCCAAAGCATATGTCTGCCATTACAAGTGCAAGTCCCAAGCTGGGCACAATGGTCGCTGCCTGCCTTTAATCCAAGCACTTGGGAGGCAGAGGCAGGCAGACTTTTGAGTTTAAGGACAGCATCATGGTCTACAGAGCAAGTCCCAGGACTGCCAGAGCTACACAGAGAAGCCCTGTCTCAAAAAGCAAAGGGAGAAAGAGAAGGAGCAGGAGGAGGAGGAACAGGAGGAGAAGGAGAAGGAGGAGGAGGAAGAGGAGGAAGAGGAAGAGAACATACAGTTTCGATGTGGAACTGTCAGGCCTGGTGGGAACAAAGAAACCTTTAGTATGGAAGAAACAACGAGCCAGAAAGAGGAGGGCTTTGGGTTGGAAAAGGGAGGACAGGCAGGAAGGGCAGGAGCTTCCACCTGCTGTGGCGGGTCCAGCAGGAAGAAGCCCATGAGGGTGAAGCAGAGCTGCGGCCGCAGGGCTTGATCAGAAACTACAGAGGACCACAGAGCCCCAGGCACAACCAGCTCTGCCACAGCTCTGTCCTAAAGTCAGAGTCCTGGACAGATACCAAGGCCATCTCCTGGGGCCGCCACTATCTGTCTTTGAAATGGGAAAAAGCCTAAAGCACTCAGCTAAACATCTCGTCTGGATTTCTTTCTCCAGAAGCTGGGTACCTCGAGATTTTCGGGGACTAGCTAGCAGCGGCTGCAGTGTGCGTATATCCCACCCACCCCACACCTGGCTGAAGTTCTCGTGCTGGAGAATTCATATCTGGAGATGGGGCCTTGGGGAATTAGGGTTGGATAAGGTCATGAGGCTCTGATCCCCCATCCCACGATGGCATTAATGGCTTTATAAGAAGAGGAAGGCACTAGGAAGGCAGAGGCAGGCGGATTTCTGAGTTCGAGGCCAGCCTGGTCTACAAAGTGAGTTCCAGGACAGCCAGGGCTATACAGAGAAACCCTGTCTCAAAAAAACCAAAAAAAAAAAAAAAAAAAAGAAGAGGAAGGGAGGCCTGAGTTATCACTCTGGCTTGTCTTCTCTTGTGGCGCCTCTGCCGAATTAGGATTCTGTGTGAGGATGGGTCACAGGGCCTGCTCTGCTCTTGGAATGCTCAGAATCAAGTGAACCTCCTCTATTTTTTCCATTTACTCAGCCTCAGGTATTTTGTTATAGTAAAAAAGGAAAAAAAAAAAAAACCAGACTGAGACAGCAACTGAACAGGAAAAATGAGAAGAAAGGAGGTCTCCTGGATTCTGCTGACTCAGGCTTGTTTGCACACCTGTCTTCTATGGGCAAGCTTCACACCCTCCCTGCTCCAGCTTGCCACGAGTGTCTGGCCGGCCAAATGCCTGGCCCACACTGTTGCTATATAAAATACCTAGAGGTGGCTGATGTGGCCTGATCTCCAGGCTCCCCCAGACCAAACCCAAATGGAATCTCTCAGGCCAAGGGCCACATAATCATATCAGGGACAGGACACTCTTCAAGAAATTGAAGCTGGGGCTGCGTGCTAAGGGTGCACTGTGGAGAGCCTTTGGGGTACCACTTGGCAGGAGTCTGACATTGGCCAAGGACAAGGAAATGAGCTTCAGGCAGGAATCTGACATTAGGGCATAATAAGGAAGGAAATTTCGGCAAGAATCTAACTTTAGGCTCTAATAGAGAAGTAAGGTAATGCAGGGATTTTAGTCTTAGGGTGGAAAAAAAGAACTAGGCTTCAGGCAAAATTTTGGGCTTGGACGAGGAAGTGGGCTCAAGTATTTTGGTCGTTATGATGAGCCCTTTAAACAACTGTCATGGCAGCACAGCACATACAATTCCATGCTGCCTTGTTAGCTCCTTATTGTACTGCTTGCCCAAAATACTTGCATGTAATTAAAATGGTACAAAAAGTGGATTGGAAAATAAAATTTGCCTTCAGTCTCAGAATTGACTGGGGTCACGCTACAATGTTGTCTAACTGTCTTTTTTTTTTTTTTTTCTGAGACAGGGTTTCTCTGTATAGTCCTGGCTGTCTTGGAACTCACTTTGTAGACCAGGCTGGCCTCGAACTCAGAAATCCGCCTGCCCCTGCCTCCCAAGTGCTGGGATTAAAGGCGAGCGTCACCACACCCGGTGTCTTTTTTCTTTTTAATACTCCCACACTGGAGAAAATGTTGACTGACTGAGCAGGATTGGTCTCTGGTGTTGGTGTTGTTGTTGTTTTGATACAGGACCTCCCTTGTTTGCTTACTGTGTAGCCCAGGCTGTCTTGGAACCCACTCTGTAAACCAGGCTGGCCTCAAAACACACAGAAATCTGCCTGCCTCTGCCTCAGAAACTACAAAGGGCAACAGAGCCACAGGCTCAGTCCTTCCTGACACAGTTCTGTCTTAAAGGATTAAACGGGTGCCAGCATGCCCAGCTAGAGGACATGAGATGCTGGGAGCCAAACTCGGGTCTTGTTAGAGCAGTACACACTCAGTGACTAAGCCCTCTCTACAGCTGGAGTTTTAAACACACCTAACTGTGTAACCTTAGGTGTGGGGGGGGGGGGGGGGGAAGAACAGGTATTCGAAACCACACCTGTCTCTTTCTTTTGTTCTCTTCCCTCCTCTCTTTCTTGCCCCCACCTGTCCCTCTGTGCCTGTCTCCCTCCCTCCTCCCCTGCTACAACAGGATTTGGCTGTGTAAACTATCCAGAGACTCGTGGAACTCACTATATAGCCTAGGAAAGCTTTGAACTCCTATTCCTTCAGCATCAGGCTCCCAAATGCTGGGATCACAGGCACTCATGACCACACCCAGCTCCCCCCAGCTCCCTCCATTTTTAACAGGCTATTTAGTAAATGCTAAATACCTTGGAAATATTAATTTGTTGAATCTGAATCCTCAAAACCTTTGAGACTCTAAGATTCAGGAAACAATAACAATGTTACAACTTTGTCAAGCCTGCCTTCTTGGTAAATCAATTCACACAGTTAGAGCCTCCTTGACCTCTAGGTTTTTTTTTTTTTTTTTTTAAGATTTATTTATTATTATAATATCTAAGTACACTGTAGCTGTCTTCAGATACACCAGAAGAGGGCGTCAGATCTCATTATGGATGGTTGTGAGCCACCATGTGGTTGCTGGGATTTGAACTCAGGACTTTCAGAAGAGCAGTCGGTGCTCTTAACCACTGAGCCATCTCTCCAGCCCAACCACTAGGTTTTAGACTCACACTGATATGATAACCACTAGCTACTTGGGGTTGTTTACACTTTATATAACTTTATAGAATTTTTAATTGGCCAGGTGTGATGGCCCATGTTTGAAATCCCAGCATTCAGGAGGCAGAGGTAAGAAGATCAGAGAATCAAGGGCACCTTCTGTTACACAGGAAGGAAGAGAGAGAGAGAGAGAGAGAGAGAGAGAGAGAGAGGAAGAAAGAGGGAGGAAGGAAGGAAGGAAGGAAGGAAGCTAGAAAGTGATTCCGTGGGAAATCGCATGCCACAAAGGCATAAAAGACCCCAAGTTTGGATTCCTTAAAGCCAGATGTGACAATAGACATCTGTGGTGACTCCACTCTGGGGAGGCAGAGGAAGCAAGGATTCCCAGGGGTTCGCCGGCCAGCCAGTGTACTGCAGCAGGGAGCAGCAGGCTCAGTGAGAGACCCTGCCTCAACATAAGACAAGGACAATGACATGGCTCAGCAAAGCGCAATGTCCTGAGCTCCACCCTCAGAACTGACTGTAGAGTTGTCCTCTGACCTCCACACCTGCACTGTTGCATGGGCATGCTCCCATGCACATGCGCGCACACACACACACAGAGCCGCACCTGCAGTGACTCTGCAGGGTTTGGCTTTGACGATACAGCTGATAGTAGGTGACAGAAGTTGAGCTTCTGCTGTCTAGGCACCAGTGGGGATTTGTTTACTGTTGGATGAGGGAAAGAAGGAACTGCGGTCTCATTAGGAGGCAGGAAGATCTCCCTCTAGTGATCACCTGGGGGTTTTTAACTGGTAACTTGTCACCCACAAGATCATCGTGCCCAGCTTGGCTGAGAGCTCTAGAAAGCCACTTTCCTGGCACGGAACCCTGTGCACTCGGCAGGTGTACACAGCAGGTGCATACAGCCGGTGTAAACAGTAAGTATAAACAACAGGTGCACTCAGCAGGTGCACACAGTAGGTACAAAGAGCAGGTGCACACAGCAGGTGTACACAGCAGGTGCACAATCAGCAATTCTGAAAGGAAGGAACAGGAAGCAAAGAAGACAGGCTTTGCCTTCTGCTCTTCAACATGGCTACCCCTTCAACATGGCTTCTAACACACATGCGTTAGAAGATCAGAGGGAGGAGCCAAGGAAGGAAGCCAATCCCGCTGCAAAATCAGAGATACAAATCTTACTGCTAAATCATATTCCCGGTATGAAGAGAAGGTCCGTTACCTCATAGTAGGCACGTGAGATTCAGGATCACTTGTGTTCAATGCAGCCTCCTGGGACAGAGTGCCCAGGCTAGCCCTGCTGCTCTTCCGGGAGGAGTTCTGGAAGGAGCCGGCACTAGGGTCCTCATCAGAGGAGTTGTCATCCAGGGAGCCCAGGATAAAGCTGGTCATCAGCTGTCTCTTGATGTGTGCCTGCTTCTTGTCCTCTCTGGAGGGGGATACTGTCCTCTGGCTTGGAGGCTTGGCTGGGAAGGACAACCCATTAGCATCTGGAACCTCTGAGCCCGGGGCGGCTGTCCAGTTGGTTTGGAGTTCTGGGGAGGGCCAGGTGTCATTGGAAGACAGTGGGTTCCTCGGAGGCTTCTGGTATGAGCTTGGCAGGGAGTTCCTCTGCTGACTGGCATCTCTGGGACCTCTGTAGGACAGACAGCTGCGGTCGCCATGTTCCTGCAGCTGTTCCTCTGACAGCTCCGAGGCTGAAAGGGACTCCTCGCTTGAAAGGAGACTGGCTTCCACCTTACTGTTGGTGAGCGGCTTCGAGTCTGTCATCTTCCCCCAGATTTTTAGCCAGGAAAAGGTCAGGCAGGAAAACACCAGGCAAGTCAGAAAGAGAAGCAAGACCATTCAGGCAACCTGTCAAGGGAAGAGAGAGTTTATAGCTACGATCAACAGACTTCTCTCCTAACACAGCGCGTGGGGCAAGGCTATTGGGGTCCCTCGTACTGGAGGAAGTACAATGAGCAGAGATGGGGTTCTCCTCCGATCTCAGCGCGTCCCGTGCCTGTGGCCCAGGGCACGTTGCTAACCTAGATGTGTGTATACACTGTGGTTTGAATGTGTGCTCCCGGAGTTCATGTGTGATCGTCAATGAGACAGTGCTACAGGGAGCAAGCAGGAAAACCATGGCGGTGGGAAAAGGTCTGCTGTCACAAGGCGGGTCTCGTGCTCTCTTGCCCGTCTGTCTCTGCCACAGGATGAGGCACCGAAGAGTCTCATTAAACACAAGCTTTTCAACTTTGGCCTTCCCAGACTCAAACCAGGAATGAAGGCTCTATGCTCTTGGGGCTGGAGAAATGGCTCAGCAGCTAAGAGCACTGGCTGTTCTTGCAGAAGACCTGGCCCACATGGCACCTCACAGCTCTAATTCCAGTTTCAGGTGAGAAAAAAAATAGACATATCTGTTCCTTTTTTGTAATGTATTTGTTTTTATTTTATGTTAATCCAATGTTTTGCTTGCATGTATGTTTGTGTTTGTCTGATCCCCTGGGACTGGAGTTACAGACAGTTGTGAGCTGCCATGTGGGCGCTGGGAATTGAACCTGGGTCCTCTGGAAGAACAGCTTGTACTCTTAACCTCTGAGCCATCTCTCCAGCCCCCAACATATCTGTTCCTTATAAAGGACATAGTCCCAGATGTCTTAAGATCACATACCAACGCATGCTTAGCATAAGCCACACAAGAAAGAACTAAAGAAGGTACCATTAAGGACTTGGTTCTAGAAGCATCATATGGTACATCAACAACATGGAGATAATTCAAGTATTCTTTAAGGTCCAGCAACACTCAGGAGGCAGAAGCAGATGGATCCCTGAGAGTTCCAGGCCAGCCAGGGATACATACTGAGACCTTGTTTCAAAAAAAACAAACAAAAAAACCTACCTTTTTCAAGACAGAGTTTCTCTGTATAGCCCTGGCTGTCCTGGAACTCACTTTGTAGACCAGGCTGGCCTCCAACTCAGAAATCCTCCTGCCTCTGCCTCCCAAGTGCTGGGATTAAAGGCGTGCGCCACCACTGCCCCCAGCCTCAAGTATCATCTTTTAACTGATAACAAAATGTGGCTCATCCACACAACAGAACGTTACTCAGTATTCAGTCATTAAAAGGAGTGCAGTGCGAGCCACATTACAGCGTGGATGAACCAGAAAACCGTATGGCAATCATGAATCGTAACCACGGGTTAGCATCATTTCTTCAAGCTTTCCACACTAGCCAGTCCATACCAGACAGAACGATTAGTCTTTACTGAGGGACAGTGAGGGTAGGGGTGGGGGTCACAGCTAAAATGTGAGTTATCTCTGTTTTGGGTTGATGAAAATGTCCTGATGCTGGCAGACTGTGACAACATGCGGCACATCTGAACACACTAGCAGCATCGACCTGTTCTATTTTTGTACGGATTTATTTATTTTATGTATATATGAGTATTTTGCCTGCATGTATGGATGCACACCTGTGTCCCTAGTGCCCTTGGAGGTCAAAAGAGAGCATCAGATGTCCTAGGGTTACGGATGGTTGTGAGCCACCACGCAGATACTGGGAACTGAACCTGGGTCCTCTGCAAGAGCAACCAGTGCTCTTAACCATTGAGCTGTCTCTCCAGCCCCTGCTAATTTGTTCACTGCATGAGTGGATTATATTCTATGTAAATGACTTACATGCTATGTAAATTACATGCTGTGTAGATGACTTATATGCTATATAAATGACTTGCATATTATGTAAATGACTTACATGCTATGCTAATGAGTTGTATGCTGTGTAAATTATTTGCATGCTATATAAATGACTTTAGCTACATTGACAGTTTCTCTGTAGTGCTGAAAACATTTGGAAGAATTGGATCTGCACTGCACATGGACTTTTCTATCATTTTCCTGTAAACAATGCAGCCTAATGGCTCTCTGCCTAGCGTTTGCATCATACCAGGAACTATAAATCACCCTGAGATTCAAGTGTGCACAGGCTCTACGTAGGCATGAGGCAAACACACGTTCTAGGCAGGGATTTTGGTATCTGTAAATGTTCCTGGAATCAACTACCCAGGGAGATTATAAGTATCGATGCTGTGGCTGGCTTCTGTCTCCTCCTTCTGTCTCTGCTGTCCACGCGACCTGCAGGGAGCATCCTGGATCCAGGTAAAGTACACCTGACCTAGTCGGTCATAACTAAAAGGGACACTCAACAAAACCTCGGGCTCTGGAGTACCATCCATCACTGAGGGCTGAGCAAGCCTGGGGGATGGGGGAGGGGAGAAGAGGGGACACCAATGTTCCTTCTGCACTTCCTCTCACAGCTCTGCCCTCTGATGAGCAGGTAATTCCTGTCTATCCTAAATTAAAAAAAAAAAAAAAATGGGGGTGGGGGGTGGCAAGGTGGCTTAGTGCGTAAGAGCACCGAGTGCTCTTCCAAAGGTCCTGAGCTCAATTCCCAGCAACCACATGATGGCTCACAACCACCCATAATGAGATCTGATGCCCTCTTCTGATGCGTCTGAAGACAGCCAGGGAGATGACTCAGTGAGTAAATATGCTAGTAAGCTGCTGATCTGTGTTCAATCCCTAGAATCCAAGTGAAAGGCTGCGTGTGGTGGCTCATGTCTTTAAGGCCAGCATTCCTTCAGACAGTGAGGTGGGAGGAGAGACAGGAGCTTCATTCAGAAATGTTTGGGTGCAGCTACCCAGCGGAAGAAATAAGAACGACACTGCCTCAAAAAAACCACAGGGGAAAGAGCCAACACCTGACACACCAGATCTTTGGGGTTCAGACTCCATCTTCAAGAACCTGACCTAAGGTTGAATTCGAGTTAACTAACAGGCTGGTACCTAGCACCAGTTTCTAGGCTATTCCCCAACCAATCTGCACCGCCAGGTTACAAGCCTGCCCGGACACTTCTCTTCCTAACAACTACCAATCAGGAGGAAAACAGAAGTGAAGTTTAGGGTGTGGCTTCCAGCACCAGCCAGTTATGTTAAAGACCATAATGGCTCTCCAATCAGATGTGTGCCGGGTCTTGCCTCTATAATCGCTTGCCTGAAACTGGGCTTGAGGCTCCCATTCTCCTGTGTCAGGGTTGCCAGGGAGCCCAAGCTGGAGCTTGAACAGTGAGACCCTAATGCGATTGCATTGGAATCGGTTCCTTGGTGGTCTTTGGTGGTTCATGAACACTTCCTGGCACAACACACCCAGGAAACTTGTCCTCTGACCTCCGTATACACACCTTATACACATGTGAGCACACACACACCTCAAATGATTAAATCTTTTTAAAAATCATAACCTGAACATGTCGTCTCAACATCTGGAAACCAAATCTTCCTGCCAGCTGAGCGGCAGGGTCCTCGCCTGACTTGCGTGAGGCCTTACGCTATCCCAAGCATTTGTAAAGAAGAAATAAATGAACCAATGCCGTCATGGGCATAAACTCTACAAAGTTTATAACGCACAGCTCAGGCAGATCCCCGAGGTGTCTAAACAGCATCTTCCCTTGTGATTTCAACAAAATGTTCTTTAGGGAAATGGGAAGAGTTCTCAAGATTTCCTGGCAATGTTGGAGCCACGTGCAAACCTCATGATGGCTTGGCAGTTAGATCCCTGAACTGCTGGCACGGGTCTAGTTCTGGGGACGGCCAAGACTTGGGCTTTATTTTCTTTTAAGGTCATCAAGTTTCTTTTTTAAAGAAAAGCAAATCAAGGGTGACTTGATGTCAAGTGACAGGTCACATTACTGGCACAAAGGATAAATCACACAGTCATTTCACACACACACACACACGATTAAATCCCATACCTTTTCATGACTTTAAAAAAAAAGAAAAAAAAGACATTTAGGGAACCAGAAACAGACAGGAACCTCAAAACCAATGACAAGACTGGAAGAGCCACCCGTACAGGAGTTCTACCTAGAGCAAACACCTACATGAAGAGGGGAAAGGAAAGACAGGCCACCTGTAGAAGAGTTGGCCTCACATAGGCAGCCCCAAAGATCCAGAGGAGACAGAGAGAGGCAGAGACAGAGAAAAGTTGAGAACTACTATAGTTTCACTTGTGGGATTGAAAAATCGCTAGAATCAATCAAGTTTCTACACGAGCAACTAGCAAGCTGAAACTCAGTTTACAATTATACACACACACACACACACACACACACACACACACACAAATGTATCCAAGGAGTTGAAAACTTGCTATTGCTGAGCTAGCCGCACCACCTAATATGGTACAAAGATCTACCTGAGATTACAAGGTGTTCTAACAGGCAAAACAATGTTTAAAAGAAGGAAGGGGGGGGGCTGGTGAGATGGCTCAGTGGGTAAGAGCACCCGACTGCTCTTCCGAAGGTCCAGAGTTCAAATCCCAGCAACCACATGGTGGCTCACAACCATCCGTAATGAGATCTGGCGCCCTCTTCTGGAGTGTCTGAAGACAGCTACAGTGTACTTACATATAATAAATAAATCTTTTTAAAAAAAAAAAAAAAAAAAAAAAAAGGAAGGCCGGGCGTGGTGGCGCACGCCTTTAATCCCAGCACTCGGGAGGCAGAGGCAGGCGGATTTCTGAGTTCAAGGCCAGCCTGGTCTACAAAGTGAGTTCCAGGACAGCCAGGGCTATACAGAGAAACCCTGTCTCGAAAAACCAAAAAAAAAAAAAAAAAAAAAAAAAAAAAAAAAAGGACGAGCTGAGGATGGGCTCAGTGGGCACTGTGTCTGCCCAGCATACACAAGACCCTGGGTTCAGTCCCCAGGACTGCAGAAGACTCTGAATGTTGACACGGGTCTAGAACCACAGCATGTAGAAGACTGAAGAGAAAGAGTCAGAAGGCTCCAGGTAACTGTTGGCCACATAGATGGAGATTCTTGATGCCAACTTGGGCTATATGATACCCTGTCTCGGGCTGGAGAGATGGCTCAACAGTTAAGAGCACTGCCTGCTCTTCCAAAGGTCCCGAGTTCAATTCCCAGCAACCACATGGTGGCTCACAACCATTTGTACAGCTACATAAAATAAATAAATCTTAAAAAGAAAGAAAGAGCTGGGCGTGGTGGCGCACGCTTTTAACTCAGGAGGAAGAGGCAGGCGGATTTCTGAGTTCCAGGCCAGCCTGGTCTACAAAGTGAGTTCCAGGACAATCAGGGCTACACAGAGAAACCCTGTCTCAAAAAACCAAAAAAAAAAAAACAATGTCTCAATTTTTTTTTCTCCAAATCAAAAACAATTCCCAGTGTTCTACAGGCCCACCAGCCCAGGAGCTGGGTTCTTGTGGCATGCACAGGCCCCAGGTGTGATCCCCAAAGAAAAGCTATAACTGTGGAGCTACAGTGAGTGTTGGTACTGAAGCAGGGACAGAGGGCACAGACGTGAGACTCAGACAGAAGCCATGCCTGGGACAAGGCCACACAGAATCACCCCCACTTGCCGAACTGGAACAATGTCTTTGTCACAAGCAGATAGATGAGGCTGGACCCCTGCTCTCTGTGACTTCATAATCAAGTAGATGAGGCTGGACCCCTGCTCCATGTGACATCATAATCAACTCAAAACAGGCCAAAGGCCCTATAGTCTAAGAAAATCTAGAAAACTTTCAAACCTTTCCAAAGATGGTTGCAGGATGGATTCTTAGATGTGGCTCAGAAGGTGTGGACAACACTTTAGAAATTGACATATTTGACTTATCAAATTTGTTTTAAAATTCGGGCTGTTGAGACAGCTCAGGGAATAGCTATTCACTGCCAAGCTTGATATGGTAAGTTCAGTTCCCAAAACCCGTACAGTGGAGGGCGAGGACAGAAATCACCACATACTGACACCCTCTGACCTCTGTGCACACACACGGGTGCACACGCACACACTCGCAAATAAACAAATGTCATTCTAAAAATATAAACCTTTTGTGGAAACAAATGCCCAGGTGCCTATGATGTTTGCAGTGGGGAAACTGTGAGCCAGGGACTGGTTTTGGTTTGATTTTTTTTTTCTTGGCATGTGTCTGTACATGTGGTGATCTGTGCACACACACACACACACACACACTTCAGATACAATCCCTGGGTGCTGGAGCAATCGCTTGGAGGTTAAGAACCGTGGTGGTTCTTCTAGAGGACCCAGGTTCAATTCTCAGCACCAGCACAGCTGCTCATCTGTAACCGCAGCTCCAGGGGACCCAACACCCTTGTCTGCTCTGCGTGGGCATCAGGCACTCATGTGGTGTGCAGACTGGTATGCAGGCAAAATACCCATCTTCTTGTTTTGAAAAATAATAAGAGCCAGACAGTGGTGACACACGCCTTTAATCCCAGCATTTGGGAGGCAGAGGCAGGCGGATTTCTTAGTTCAAGGCCAGCCTGGTCTACAGAGTGAGTTCCAGGACAGCCAGGGCTATACAGAGAAGAAACCCTGTTTCGAAAAACCAAAAAGGAAAAAAAAAAAAAAAAAAAAAAAGAAAGAAAGAAAGAGGGCTGGTGAGATGGCTCAGTGGGTAAGAGCACCCGACTGCTCTTCTGAAGGTCCGAGGTTCAAATCCCAGCAACCACATGGTGGCTCACAACCATCCGTAATGAGATCTGGTGCCCTCTTCTGGAGTGTCTGAAGACAGCTGCAGTGTGCTTACATATAATAAAAATAAATAAATCTTTAAAAAAGAAAAGAAAGAAAGAAATACGAAATAATTTAAAAATGAAAGCATAATGACACATCCGGCAGCCTGATCATGACAGAGAGAGATCAAGATAGAGACGTAAAGACAGAGAAAGCACACGTGGGCACATGGAATCATTTTTGGATGGGTACTCCCTGCCCTCAAAAGCCAGCAACTGTTTGCTCTCATTTCCTTCCTGGCTGAGGTGAGCAGTATGTTCCATCGCATGCTCCATTCATTTCGGACATTACCTCTCTTGCCCTCACTAACCTGTAAAAGCATCAGTAAGGACGGCCACCATCCTGAAAGTGCACTCTCACACAAGCCCTCAGGAAAAAGAGCTCACCGACAGCGTTGCCAGGAGATTACAGTGCCAGAAGGTTGCAGAAGCAACCCTGGCATCCTCAGAGGTCCAACTGGTTCCTCGGGCAGAAGGGTCTGACAGGGATCAGGGACCTTCCATCCCTGACTTCTGCTGAGAGACCAGTCCCATGGCACACACAGACACACTACATAGCAATGGTCTCTTCTTGTCCCGTTTTCTCTCATGGCTCAGTCCGCCTTAACTGTGGACGACAGGCACAGATGCCATTATGGTAACTTTGGGGGTTCTTGGGGGAGATGCAGGATGGAAGAGGTTTCCATCTTCCCTTACAATGAGGTGACCCATAGGGCCATTTACTCATGTATCCTTGTGCTTAGCATGGTACCAAACATGTAGTAAATGTTTAACAATGGAACTGAATGAATAAATGAGTGGATGGATGAATGAATGAATGAACCTATGCACAAACTGAGCACCAATCAATGGCATGAACCAACCTGGACTTTTGCATTTTAGAGGTCTGGTTTCGGCAAGTGCACTTGGGAACCAAGAGGAACAAGCTGATGCCACTCCACAGTTTTACAGGAAAGGAGCCAGAGAGAGACCCTGACCCAGGGAAGGCCACTGTCTGGCAGGTTCCACATGTGTACGTATGAAATAGTGACACGTTAGAAATAACAGACATAGCCGGGCAGTGGTGGCGCACGCCTTTAATCCCAGCACTCGGGAGGCAGAGGCAGGCGGATTTCTGAGTTCAAGGCCAGCCTGGTCTACAAAGTGAGTTCCAGGACAGCCAGGGCTACACAGAGAAACCCTGTCTCAAAAAATATATAATAAAATAAAAACAAATAACAGACATGGAAAACCTATTTAAATGGTTACTGGGGAAAGGGCAGGGCAGGGAAGCAATACAGAGACTGAGCTGGAATGGACCTTTGCTGATCTCATGCCCTTGTGCCTACTCTGGCTGGGAAGCCCAGGAGATGGCGCAAGCTTGGTGTTATGCAAACTTCACAGAACCTGCTTAGGAAATGCTGGCTGCCTGGGAGAACAGACAGCTACCTAGAACAGCAGGTGGCCTGGGACGATGGCTATGCTGTGCCCCACAGGGTCATGTGCTGGGAGCTTGTCCCCAGCTAGAATGACATTGGTGAGGAGACACAGCCTACTCCAAAAAAGACTAGTGCTGGTCTCCGGGTGACAGAGGTCTTTGTGGGAAAGAGTTGCCCACCCCCACTCCCCCCCAAAAAAAAGAAAAGAAAAAAGTAAGCCTGGCTCCCAAATCCCGCTTGGCCTCCTGTCTCACCGTCTTCATGTGTGCCCACGAGGAGGCCATCTACCATCTCATGACCACTGGAAGGTCTTACCAGAGTCAAACAGAATCTAGGACCATGCTCTTCGACCTCCAGAACTTTGAGTTTAAATAAACTTTTTTTTTTTTCTCACAAAGCATCCAGCATCAGGCACAGCAGTAGGGAGACTAAGCCAGACAGACAGGCAGGTGGTGAGAGGAGAGGGGGCTGAGCCTAAGTAGACGGGCACACGCAAAGGTGGCTGGTGACTGGGGCTTGGGGCCAAGTTGCCACGATCAAACCTGGAGACGCTAATGAAGAGAGTAACCAGCTCTTCCCTGGGACTGGCCTCGACGCACTCCATAATGTAAATCCTGTGCTGACAGGAAGCAATGATTCTAATACCAGGCTTTGCCAGGGCTACCCACGTGGAAACCCTAGGTGTCTTCTCCCTGTTTACTTATTTACTTAAATAAGTATTTATTTAGAGACAAGGTCTCACAGTGTTGACCAGGCTGGCTTTGAACTCACAGAGACCTACCTGCCGCTGCCTCCCAAATGCTGTGTACTACAATGACCTTCTACCTACCTCTCTCTCTCTCTCTCTCTCTCTCTCTCTCTCTCTCTCTCTCTCTCTCTCATTAAGCATAGGACCGGGGTCGCCAGGACAGAGGTTACCAAGTGCATACATGCGGGGGAACTGTTTGAAAAAGCTGCCAACCTCTTCCTCTGGGCCCGCTTCCCACTCTAAAAAAAAAAATGCAGACTCCCCTCCTTGCCCTGGCATTGCACACACTCAATTTCCATACACCTGTGCCCGCGGAGGGCCTTCAGCCTCCTTGCCCCAACCCTCCCATCCCAGAACATCACTGTCCCACGAGCCTGTCCTTACCTGATGCTTCCACTTCATAGTTTGGACACCTGTGACTCAAAGAAGCTCAGACACTCAGCCCAGCTCAGCTACTGACCCATCACCCACACCTTCCCCTGTCAACACATAGATACAGATAATTCTTATAGGACCCAAGGCGCCACAAGCTGTGCTGAGAGATACCACATCTGGCTGTGTGCCTTTCAGAAAGGACAGCAAAACCAGATCTCAAAGGTTGCTGCCCAGACCAGCTGGGCAGTGGTCTGAACAGCAGAGACTCAAGAAGGGCCTGACCTCCCAGGGAGCAACTGTTCCCTGGGAGGTAGCTCTCCCCTGACCTGACCTAACTGACCCCCAAACTGGTTGCTGGTCAAAGTTCCTTTTAGTTCCTTTCTTCTCTTTCTTTTTTTTCCCCCAGGGCTATACTAAAACCCAGGACCTTGTGCACATGAGGTAAATACTCAACTCAGCCACACCCCTTAGGGTATTTTTTTACTTCTTGCCATTCAAACCCAAGCAACAACTGTCTGGTGTCGGAGCCATCTAGCCTACCATGCCCAATGCAGGAAGCTGTCAGGCTCCAGCAAGCGCTGGCCAGTGGCCAACACCATGGTGCAGCAGGTGGAGGGCTTGTCCCCTTCCCCCCCCCCCTTGCCAAAATAACACATTCACCCTGTCTAGTCAAGGTCTTGGAGGGACAGGGACAGCATCCTGCAGTCCCCGTCTCTACTTGAGACTTTTTTTTTTCCTCCCATCCGGTTTAGCTCCTGAATATTTAGGGCCACTTACCAACACTGGGGACGTGGCCACCAGTTCCATTCTCAGGAGAGTCTCACAAGTGCCCACACGGTGACTAAGGGAACCTGCCTTCTGAGTGTCACCTTTCAGCAGGAGGCTGTGGTGTGCTGTATCAGGCCACAGGGGAGGGGCTTGGCCAGTACTCAGAGGAGGCACCAGGAGTTGGAATTCCCTGCAGCACACTTACTTACCTGCCACCACAGTCCTGGCGCTGGCTCAGCCCTCACCTGGCTCTCTCTCCATAATCTGGGGTTTGCCAGCACAAAAAGCCACCTCCTCCTGGCTTGCTACACGTCCGTACTTAAACCTACTCCACACTCACGCAACCGTTCTCCTTGCCTAAGCCGGCTTCTCCAGAATCTGTTCGAAATGTTCCCACCGACCGGTGCAGGTGGCCTCCAGGTGAGCAACATTACAAGATTGTCCCTGTCCCCTGCCCTCGAGCTCCAGTCTAGAGGATAACGCATGGTTCAGCATTTTCTTAGGATGGGCCATACCGGACACAATGGAAAAAGAGGTGATAGTATCAGAATAGAGAGTGGGTGGCCAAGGGCTCCCTGGCTGCCAAAAGGGTAGCACATAGCCAACTTTAACCACTAGGGTAAACACCGCCCCTGGAGATGGCTGAACCACACCCCTGCCTATGGGGACAAGGGTATCACAGGCCATGGTGTTTCTGCAAAGACACTCCCACTTGCAGCCTGATTCAGGGGGACCAGGTATCCACTATGCTTCCTGTCTGAGTACCCAGAAGCCCAATGTCACGTGCAGCACATGTGACGTCTTCACTGAGAGCCTGAGGCAGAGAGTGGGATGCTCTAATACTCAAGAAGAATGTTATCCTGGGCAGATTCTGACCTCATTCTGAGCCAGGGTCCCTCACCTAGAAAAGGGACAATCCTCACCTGCTCCCACCTCCTAGGATTACTGTGAGAATCAGCCCACCCTGTGTGGTCACTTTCAGTGACAATCTTAGTGGCTCTCCTAAACAGAAGCAGGCAGACAGCTCTGGCCGTGGGCATACATGGTGGAAGGAGAGAAAGGCCGTCACAAACTGCTCATTGCCTGTCACACGCATGCAATGGTGACCACACCTACACATATATACACACATACACACAAACTAAATAAATACAAATAACTAAAAATAAATAAATAAATCCTCTTGTCTCCAGAGGAAGTCATATTGGGTGGATTATTGATGTCCTACAGCTGTGGCTTGCCTCTAAATCTATACTGTCTAAGGGACTCAACTCAAAGGAACAGGAGCAGACCCCACACTTTGGACTTTCCTGGAGAGGGCTTCAGGGAGACAGGGGTGTTCTGCCAAATAAAGAAAAGGCTTTTTTTTTTTTTTCTTTATAAAGTGTCATTATATGACCCTGGCTAGCCTGGAACTTGATATGTAGACCAGGATAGTTTTGACCTCACAGAATGTGACTGTCTCTGCCTCTGGGATTAAAAGCATGGGCTACCACATGTGGTCTTTTCTTTTTTGTTTTGTTCCCCCACTTCACCCCTACCGCCCCCCCCCCGCCCCCTTCTCTTTGGGACAGAGTCTGGCAATGTAGCCAGGATGGCTTTGAATTAACACTGGCCTTCTTGCCTCAGACTCTCAAGGTCTGAGATTACGGGTATACACCATCACACCTCACTCAAAGAGAATTCTTTTTAAAAAAAATTATTTTATCTTTAATTATGGGTATATGTCTAAGTTTAAGCATGAGTGCATTTCCCCACTGAGACCAGAAGGGGGCAGCAGATCCCCCAGGAGCTGAAGTTACAGGGGGCTGTAAGCTGCCAGATGTGGGAGCTGAGAAGCAAACTCCTTTACAAGAGCAACACATGCCGAGCCCTGTCTCCAGCTCCCTGGAAAGTATTATTCTTATACCGTTTTAAAGACGAGACTCTGGCGACGAGGGAGGGGCTGTGGCTTGCCTGCAGTCACTCAGCTTGGAGGCACATGGAGAGTATACGTAATAGGCAGAGGCCACAGGCTGTGGAGCTCAGTTATTCAACAGGTTAGGAGGAGCTGATTGTGGCAGCTCAAGCCTGGTCTCCCAGTACTGTGGAGGCTGAGGCTGAGGCAGGAAGATTGCAGCATGCTCACTCAAAGCCAGCCTTGCGCTTCAGGGTGGGGCTTGACCAGGACCCAAAAGAAAAACAACCCACAAGCAACAGAAAAAGCAGCAGCAGGGAGATTCAATAGGTCCCAGAATTACCACATGCCAGAGCATGGGACTCCAGAGAAGGCTAGCGGACAGGCCTGGAGCAAGCAGAAAATAAACAGCTGTGGCTGGTGCCAAGTCCTCTGGGCACTGGAGCACTGAGCATGGGCAGCGCTGGAGGTGTTGGGGCATCAGAGATGAGAAAGCTGGTGCAGCTTAGATGGAGAAGGCGCAGGTGTAGGGAGAATCGCTTTGAAATAATCACCAATAAAAAAGCCGATGGCCAGCCGGGCGTAGTGGCGCACACCTTTAATCCCAGCACTTGGGAGGCAGAGGCAGGAGGATTTCTGAGTTCAAGGCCAGCCTGGTCTACAAAGTGAGCTCCACGACAGCCAGGGAAACCCTGTCTCAAAAAAAAAAAAAAAAAAAAAAAAAAGAAGAAGCCAATGGCCAATGAGTTGAGGCAGGAAGTAGGAGGAAGGACAGTGGCAGGAAGGGAGGATTCTAGGAAATAGTGAGCCAATAAAAGGAGAGACTCAAGAGAGAAGGGGATGGGAGGGAAGGAGAGTGGTAGACCTGGAATAGTTAAATAAGTTACAAGCTAGTTGGGGAATGAGCCAAAGCTTACAGCATAGGCACTTATTCATAAATATTTAGTCTCAGGGTTGTCATTCAGGTCTTGGAAAGGAAAAAACGGTTTATCAATTTTTTTAACACTCATGTGACTTCACACCCCAGGGAACTCTGGGAATGTTGACTCAGAAGGGCACAACCACAGTGCCCAGCACACAGCCGGCACCCGGTTAATGCCAGGAGAGCCCATCTGACTTTCAAGCTCTGACTACTGTGAGAGAGTTAGCATGAGCCTTAATTTCCCCGAGTGCAGGACACAGTCAGTGGCAGTAGCAACCACAGCAGGCTGGTGGCTGATGGAGCTCCAACCACTTAGGCTGGCACTCGTGACCACCGTGACGGTCAAGCCCCTCTCCCTGGCTGCCCCTGGGGAACCTCACCCTTTGCTTTACCTGGTATTCTGGTGGGCGTAAGCCCATCTCTTTTATACACGTCTATCAAATGTATAGAAGAGAGATGGCTTCTTTCCCATCAGGCTGAGACCTCCCCCAGGCTGCTCCTGGGGCAGGACTATTGCACCTTTTAGTCTGTGTGCAGTGAAGTAACCTCCAGAGGTGAGACTGAGAAGAGCCAGGGCTGTCCATCAGCCTCAGTAACTGAGGTGATGGCGTTGGATTTTGGTGGGAACAGAGCTCTCTAGGGTGAAAGGGCGGCCTCCCTGAGGAAGAACAGCCTGTTCCCGGGCTTTCCCTTTCCATACACAAACCTACAAGCCGCTCTAGATAACACTCGGGTCAGGGCCCAGTACCCGCTGCCTCCCGGGCAGATCTTTGGTGCTGATTCTGTTTGCAACTTTGTGTTGCAGCTTCCGACTGCTGCCCTGGCTGCTGTGGGGGCGGCAACGAGGGAGCGAGGCTCAGAAGAACAGGAAGGCTGTGTAGGTCAAGGGCACTGGAATAAGGCTCAGAAGAACAGGAAGGCTGTGTAGGTCAAGGGCACTGGAATCGGCTCTGAAGGCCATGAGGACTTGGCAAGGTCAGGGAGGTGGAAGTTCCAGGTACAAGGACGAAGCCCGAGGACTGTAGCTGGAATCCCAGTTCCACCTTGTTGAGTGGGAGCAGGGTGGCCTGAGGGAGCAGGGTGTGGGTCAAAACCCAAAATCTGGGGCTGGTGAAATGGTTCAGGAGACAAAGACGCATGCTGCTAAGTCTGATGGCCTGAGTTCCGCCCCTGGAGCCCCATGTGGCATAGGAGAGAACTGGCTCCCCAGGTTGTCTTCTGACTTCCGCACACACCTCCCCAGTATTGTTTAAAGGAAACATTTATAAACAAAAACAGGAGCTCAGCTGGGCATGGTGGAACATGCCTATAATCCCAGTACTTGGCCGTGGAGGGAACAAGATAAGGAGCCAGCCTCTGCTACATACAAGCTTGGGTCCAGCCTAGACTATACCAGACTGTCTCAAAAAGCCAAACCAACCCAAATACCCCAAGAACCCTACACACAGCACATCACCTCGCGTGGATGTGCCTGGAGGGGTGGGTTCAAGTGCCCTTTCACTGCTGTGCGGGCCTGAGTTCTCACCAAGCTCCCAAATCCTGGCTTTCTCGTACGTGAGGAAGGCAGAGGGCAGAAGAACTGGTTGATGCTAACTGGGCTACAGTGTTCCAGATACTATGCTGAGAACATTATCTAAGATCAAGTCTAAGCCACTGAGAGCCCTTGGGCCATTACACAAGCCCATCTCCCTTCCCCGGGCTGGCCTATTACAAACAGGGGAGCCAAAACTATCTACATTGTAACTCTAAGTACTTAACAAACCAGGACCCTAGGAGAAATAGCGGGGACGGGGAGCGTCCCAGGGCTTTCCATGGGGCAGGGGGTGCGGGGCGTGAGAGGCCTAGGACATTGATGGGTCAAAAGAGCATCATGCATGCTCTCAGAGGTCAGGATGACACACTGCCACTCAAGATGGAAGCGCCAACCCCCCATGGCTCATCATTCAGAAAACAGACTTTCACACAGTTTTGTGAGTGTGTGTGTTTGTGTGTGTGCACTCCCATGCAGGTGACACCCGAGCATATGTGTGCACGATGTGACACGAGTGAGGAGGTTGGAGCAACTTTCAGGAGTCCTGCCTCTCCTCCCACTTCAGGGCATCTGTGGTAGGTTGTCAGACTTTCGTGGTTCATCCCAGGTGGCAGCCGTGTGGGCTGCTGTCCTGTGTACATTGATCTCACAGGCAGGAGAGTGAGCTCCAGGAGATCAGACTTAGGCTTAAAGCCTGGGCCTGGGCCTGGGCTGGCGAGATGGCTCGGCGGGTAAGAGAACTGACTGCTCTTCTGAAGGTCCTGAGTTCAAATCCCAGCAACCGCATGGTGGCTCACAACCATCCTTCATGAAGCCCTGTTCTGGTGTGTCTGAAGACAGCTAGCTACAGTGTACTTACTTATAATAAATAAATAAATAAATCTTTGGGCTGGTGTGGAGCAGGGGTCCTAAATTCAATTCCCAACAACACATGAAGGCTTACAACAGCTACAGTGTACACATACACATAAAATAAATAAATCTTAACAACAACAACAACAAAAAAAAAAAAACCACAAAAAACCTGGGCCTGCTTCTTCACTACAGAACTCCCAGTTAACTGAGAGACTTGAGACACAGTTAAACAATGTAACAGCGTAAACCATTTCTTTTGCAATCTCAAATCCAGTATCGACTGGGAAGCTCAGAGCAAGTACTAGAAACGTACACCACTGAAGCCTCCTGAAGACATGGAGCGCTGACTGGGAGCACACATACACACCCCACACACATCCTTTATCCCACTTCAGCATCCACAGAACCTCTGACCTCTGTGCTCTGGAACACTGTTGCTCAAGGACATGGGATTGAGGCTCAGGAGTCCTCCCTGCCCCCCAGGAGGAAACAGGGTACAGCATCAGAAATAGGGGAGCTGGGACTGAGCTGGGCTGA